>NW_027362762.1:649200669-650515669 GCF_046119375.1 Phyllobates terribilis
AGGATCCGGGTCTCAAATGAAAATACAATAAACAAGCATTTTTAAAAGAAAAAAAATCTTGTTGTTCGCCAAAAAATAGATCAGGCAGACATACCTTTGGTTCCACAAAATGCGCTCCAGAACAGCTACTCACGTGTTGTTGGAGCTCGGCCACCTCCAGAGAGAGTCCCTGTAAGCGTTGAGCCAAATCTTGAACCGAGACCATGATGGAAAACTGGAGGTCTTTCCTTAGAGAAAATTTTTTTTTTCTTTTAGGGCTGGACTTACTGTTATGATCTGCTACAGGGACTAAGGAAAGACAGGAGAACTGTCCCTACAATGGAACTAAACTAGATCCCTACGATGTAACGGGGAACCTGATCCTGCAATCAGACCCGCTAAAGTCCTCGGCTAGTCTGTACGAAGACCTATAGATGTGAGGGAGGGATCCCTACAAGAACTAGGGACTGGGATAAGTTGGACACCTCCTAGCAGAAATAGTAGCAGTCAAAGACAAACACACAACAAAAAGCATAGAGGTCAGAAGACCTAGCAAAACTAACAGAGAACGGCAACAGAGCACCAAGCTAGCTCAAGAGTAGTAAATACAATGAAGTCCAGCAAGACCAGGAGGGCGGAGCCGGATTAAATAGGCAAAAATGGTCATGTGACCAGCAAGCTAAAAAAAACCTAACAGGAGAGTTCTAACAGCTACCAATTCTCTTTCTGGGCCCCTGGTCCTATACTTGGTCAAGTTTGGCAACTCTCTCCCCTTCTTTTTCAGGGGGAGTAGATCCTCCTGATCTGTCTGGGTTTTCTATGCTATTCCTGAATTAATAGCAATCTCGGACTCCGGTGTCCGGGTGAGCTAAAAGCATAATAGTTTTATCTCTTTCTTTCTCCTTCTAGCCTCCGTCCCTCTCTCGAGGGTGCTTTCACAACACAGACCTGTTTCCTAGTTCAAGGCTTAACTGGTCCTCAGCCAACAGCTCTCTGTGTCTCTCCTCCTTCATCCCTCACAAGACTAACTGCCGCTTTGCTGTCTCCCTGGAAACTGACTCCTCCCCTCAGACCTGGGGTGGAAGGTGTTGTGTGTGCCCAAGTGTACATCTCCCCCTGCACCTATGGATCCTGTGGTAATCCCCCGCAGGGGTGCCACATATGCATGTGCCCCATCCAGCTATATATTATTATTATTTATTTACAGTACAGACCAAAAGTTTGGACACACCTTCTCATTTAAAGATTTTTCTGTATTTTCATGACTTTGAAAATTGTACATTCACACTGAAGGCATCAAAACTATGAATTAACACATGTGGAATTATATACTTAACAAAAAAGTGTGAAACAACTGAAAATATGTCTTATATTCTAGGTTCTTCAAAGTAGCCACCTTTTGCTTTTATGACTGCTTTGCACACTCTTGGCATTCTCTTGATGAGCTTCAAGAGATAGTCACCGGAAATGGTTTTCACTTCACAGGTGTGCCCTGTTCGGTTTAATAAGTGGGATTTCTTGCCCTATAAATGGGGTTGGGACCATCAGTTGTGTTGTGCAGAAGTCTGGTGGATACACAGCTGATAGTCCTACTGAATAGACTGTTAGAATTTGTATTATGGAAAGAAAAAAGCAGCTAAGTAAAGAAAAACGAGTGGCCATCATCTTCCCCAAACTGTGCCCTTAAAGATAGCAGTGTCATTATAATGCTCCTGAATAAAAATATCTGCCCTACGCTGAGCCCCTGAATACATAATTGCCTCTCACTATATTACCTGTACAAAATATCACCCCCACACTGTACCTCTTATGGTACATTCTCTTCACACTGCCCTCTCTTCACACTGTCCTCTTACACTGTGTCCCTCCTATAGGGCCCAGTCTCTGTACTGTGCCCCCTCATCACACTCCCCCTCTAAAGCATACTGTTCCCTCCTGGCTGTGACCTTACACTATCCCCCCCATGCTACCCCCACCCACTACTCAGTCTCTATTCTGTGCTCACTCACACTTTTCTTCCCCCATACTGTCTCCTCACACTATTCCCCTCAATAGTCTCCTTACACGTTTCCCCTACTCCCTCACATTTCCTCCTCACACATCCCCCAACTACCCATGCTGTGTCCGCACACATCCCCTCACCCTCGCTACCCATAATGTCTCTGCACCCTCCCACTCGCTCCCCACAGATTAAATCTCTCCCTTCACATAGAATAAATCCCCCCCTCCACACTGAATAAATATGCCCCCTACACAATGAATAAATCCCCCACTCCACACTGAATAAATATGCCCCCTGCACAATTAATAAATATACCCCCCTGCACAATTAGTAAATAGCCCACTGCACAATTAATAAATATCCCCCCTGCACAATTAATAGCCCCCTGCACAATTAATAAATAGCCCCCTCAACAATTATTATCACCCCTGCACAATTAATAAATAGCCTCCTGCACAATTAATAAATTGCCTCTGCACAATTAATAGCCACATGCACAATTAATAGCCCCCCTGCACAATAAATAAATAGCCCTCTGCACAATTTATAGCCCCCTGCACAATTAATAAATTGTCCCCTGCACAATTAATAAATAGCCCCCCTGCACAATTAACCCCTATGCAACCCAAGGTGGTTTGCACATTAATGACCAGGCCAATTTTTACAATTCTGACCACTGTCAATTTATGAGGTAATTACTCTGGAACGCTTCAACGGATCCCCCTGATTCTGAGACTGTTTTTTCGTGACATATTGTACTTCATGATTGTGGTAAAATTTCTTCGATATCACTTGTGTTTATTTGTGAAAAAAACGGAAATTTGGCCAAAATTTTGAAAATTTTGCAATTTTCAAAATTTGAATTTCTATGCCCTTAAATAAGAAGATATGTCACACAAAATAGTTAATAAATAACATTTCCCACATGTCTACTTTATATCAGCACAATTTTGGAACCAAAATTTTTTTATTAGGGAGCTATAAAGGTTAAAATTTGACCAGCGATTTCTCATTTTTCCAACAAAATTTACAAAACCATTTTTTTAGGGACCACATCACATTTGAAGTCGCTTTGGGGGGCCTTTATGACAGAAAATACCCAAAAGTGACACCATTCTAAAAATTGCACCCCTTAAGGAACTCAAAACCACATTCAAAAACTTTATTAACCTTCAGGTACTTCAGAGGAATTTTTGGAATGTGGAAGAAAAAAATGAACATTTAATTTTTTTCACAAAAATGTTACTTTAGACCCAATTTTTTTTATTTTCACAAGGGTAACAGGAAAAAATGGACCCCAAAATTTGTTGTGCAATTTCCCCTGGGCACGCAGATATGCCCAGATGTTTGGGCGCACGGCAAGGTTCGGAAGGGAAGGAGCGCCATTTGACTTTTTGATTGTATAATTTGCTTGAATAATTAGCGGACGCCATGTTGCGTTTGGAGAGCCCCTGATGTACCTAAACAGTGGAAACCACCGACAAGTGACACCTGTCACGGTCTCCACACTTTCCTTGTCTGCTAGGTTACTATTGTGTGGAGGCTGTCAGTCTGTTTTGGATTTGCTGGGTTGTTTCTGCAATCATCTGTGTTCACTTCCCTTGATTAGTTTCTACTTAAGCATGCTAGCTCCTTCACCCAGTGTTAATTGTACACTTGGTATTACCTGTATGACTGATCTCTCTGTGCTCTGTGCCTGACCCAGCCTGACTATTTTCCCTTACCTGGATTTTGACCTTTTGCTTGTTATCTGACTACTCTTTTGTCTGCTCCCTTTGTACTGCGCCATCTTCCTGGACTTGACTTTGGATTGTTTGACCTCCCTAT
Organism: Phyllobates terribilis; assembly: GCF_046119375.1. NCBI lineage: Eukaryota > Metazoa > Chordata > Amphibia > Anura > Dendrobatidae > Phyllobates > Phyllobates terribilis. The sequence goes on from NW_027362762.1 coordinate 649,204,478, forward strand.
TTTTATCTAGTAAGTAGCTCTAATATTATATTTCTTTCAGTAATATTAGTCTTTTCTCTCCTCTTCTGAGACTGTTATTTCTGTAGTGACTTGCGTCACATTACAAGTGACCGTTCACTTTTTTTTTTCCTTTTTCCCACCTATGGATCCGTTACGTACTTTGTGTGATCAGGTGGCGAATCTGACTCAGTTAGTTCAGGATCTGGCCTTGGAACAACACAAACTGGTGTCCTCACAGGCTCAGTTACAAGACCAGATTTCTGGTACGTTTACAGTCCCTCAGAATCTTTCCTCTCCGACCACTGTCATGACTTCTGAACCATCTGACGTATCTTTGAGCCCCCCTGAACCGGCTATAGCACTCCCTGATAAATTTTTGGGGTAGAAAGATCAGTTCAGAACTTTCAAAGAAAGTTGTAAATTATTGTTTACCTTGCGTCCTCGGTCATCAGAGAATGAGTCACAGCGGGTGGGAATTATAATGTCACTTCTGCATGGGGGTCCCCAGACTTGGGCATTTTCTCTACCCCCTTTTTCTCCTGAACGTCTTTCTGTGGACGCTTTCTTTGACGCTTTAGGACAGATCTATGACGAACCTGACAGGGTCAAGGTGGCAGAGACAAGGATCATGAACCTGACACAGGGGAACCACACAGCAGAAGACTACTGTTCTGAATTTCGTCAGTGGTCTACTGAGGTTCTCTGGAATGACGCAGTTCTCAGGTGCCAATTCCTCAGGGGTCTTTCGGAGCCTCTAAAGGACGCTCTGGCTCTGCATGCTCCACCTGGTTGTTTGGGGGAGGCCATGACTCAGGCTATCCGCATGGATCGGAGGATGCGGGAGAGACGCAAGGTTCAATACGAGGTTCCATTTTGTCCACCGGGCCCGGGTCGTTTACCAGAGGTAGAACCTATGGAGGTTGGAGCTGCCAGCTCAAGGGTTAAGGAGAGGAGATGCCGCCTGTAACTTGGACTTTGTCTGCATTGTGGCCAATCTGGACATCTCTTAAAGGATTGCCCAGCACGACCTGCAACGAATAAGCCGTCGGGAAACGCCTAGGTCTGGGTGATTGTCAAGGAGGTCACCCAGACTTACAGGTACCCTTTCACTCCTCTGATAAAGTGTTGTTGAATGCTGAACTTCTGTTTCAAAAACAGTGTCTATCAACATTTGCCTTTATTGACTGTGGAGCCGTGGCTAATTTCATTGATTTGGGACTTGTTCAGAAATTAGGATTAGGGACAGTTAAGTTAGAAGACCCTATTCAAATTGTGGCTATTGATAGAACACCGTTGCTAAAAAATCTGGTTCAGTTAGTTACGGTGGAGTTCACACTCAAGGTGGGGTCACTGCATACAGAATTAATCTCCTGTTATGTCCTGGACAATTTACCTGCTGGGATTGTGTTGGGTCTTCCTTGGCTGCGCATACATAATCCGATCATTGACTGGTATCAGAAAGATATTGTCAAATGGGACCCTCATTGTATTGAAAAATGTCTTAAATCTGTGCATGCTTGCTCCGTTAGTCTGGAGGGTCTTCCGGAATACCTGAAGGACTTCGGAGATGTTTTTTCGGAAGTAGAGTCTGAGATCTTACCTCCTCACCGTCCCTATGACTGTGCTATTAATCTCATTCCTAATTCCAAATTACCCAAAGCTCGCTTGTATAACTTGTCTGGCCCTGAGCGGGCATCCATGAAGGCTTATATTAACGAAAGTTTACGGAAAGGTCATATTCGTCCTTCCTCATCGCCTGTTGCTGCCCGATCCTTTTTTGTTAAAAAAAAAAGATGGAGGTCTCCGTCCCTGCCTCGATTTCCGAGAATTAAACAAGATAACGGTTAAAAATACTTATCCGCTTCCACTTATCCCCGATCTATATAATCAACTTTCGGGGGCCAAATGGTTTTCCAAACTGGATCTTAGAGAGGCATATAACCTGATACGTATTCGAGAGGGTGATGAGTGGAAGACAGCGTTTTTAACTTCTGAAGGTCTTTTTGAAAATCTCGTCATGCCTTTTGGGCTAACAAATGCACCCGCGGTCTTTCAGAATTTTATGAATGATATTCTCTCTGATTATATTGGGAGATTCATTGTGGTTTATTTAGATGATATTCTAATTTTTTCACCTGATCTGGATATTCATTATAAGCATGTCCGTTTGGTTCTGCAAAGGTTAAAAGATAATTGTTTGTTTGCCAAGATTGAAAAATGTACCTTTTCTGTTCAAGAAATATCATTCTTGGGCTTCATTGTGTCAGCCTCCGGGTTTAAGATGGATCCTGGGAAGGTTCAGGCCATCATTGATTGGGTTCAACCCAGCGACCTTAAGGCTCTGCAGCGCTTTTTAGGGTTCGCAATTTATTACAGAAAATTTATTAAAGGTTTTTCTCAGATCGTCAAGACTCTTACGGACCTCACTCGCAAAGGGGCGGAGCTAATGGTTTGGTCGTCAGAAGCAGTCGGGGCTTTTGAAAACTTGAAGAAATGTTTTATGTCTGCTCCTGTACTTGTTCAACCAGATCTCCAGAGGCCGTTCATTGTGGAGGTGGATGCTTCCGAGGTTGGGGTGGGGGCTGTATTGTCTCAAGGTCCTAAAACTTTAACTAATCTGCGACCATGTGCCTTTTTCTCTAAGAAATTTTCTCCTGCTGAAAGAAACTATGATGTGGGTAATCAAGAGTTACTTGCTGTCAAATTGGCTTTTGAAGAATGGAGGAATTTTTTGGAGGGAGCCATTCATCTGGTCACCGTGGTGACAGATCACAAGAATCTAGCGTATATCGAATCTGCTAAGCGGTTGACACCTAGACAGGCCAGATGGTCTTTATTTTTTTCAAGATTTAATTTTTCTATTATGTTCAGGCCTGGGTCTAATAACGTGAGGGCGGATGCCCTGTCTCGTAGTCTTGATTCTGTGTCCCCTCCGGAGCCTCCTTCCTTCATTCTTCCTCAGGGTATAGTTGTGGCCATGGTTTCCTCTGAGCTGGAAGCAGAAATTCGTACTGCTCAGTCCTTGGCTCCTTCCAATATTCCTGAATGCAAGTTGTTTGTCCCTGTGTATCTCAGATTACGCCTTTTGCAAGAATTCCATGATTCTGTGTTGAGTGGTCATCCTGGAGTTACTGCCACCCAGAAGGCAGTTGCTAGACTCTTTTGGTGGTCTGCTATGCGTAGGGACATTAAAGATTTTGTGTCTGCTTGTGAAACTTGTGCACGTGCTAAAGTGCAACATTGCCGGCCGGCTGGGGAATTGGCTCCTTTGCCCATTCCAGAAAGACCATGGACTCATTTGTCCATGGATTTCATTTCCGATTTACCTCTGTCTGGGGGGATGACGGCTATTTGGGTGGTAGTCGATCGATTCAGCAAACAGGCTCACTTCGTTCCATTATCCGGGTTACCCAATTCAGAGACGCTCTCCAAACTGTTTATTACTCATGTGGTACGATTGCATGGGATTCCTCCTAATATTGTATCTGATAGGGGAGTACAATTCGTCTCTAGATTTTGGAGGGCTTTCTGCAGAAGGTTGGGGATTGCTTTGTCCTTTTCTTCTGCTTTATCATCCTGAAACTAACGGTCAGACCGAAAGGACAAATCAGTCTTTGGAACAAATTTTAAGATGTTTTGTCGCTGATCAGCAGGAGAATTGGTCATCCTTTCTTCCTCTGGCTGAGTTTGCCTTTAACAGTCGGGTTAATCAGTCCACAGGAACCTCTCCGTTTTTCTGTAATTATGGGTTTCATCCTCATTTTGGTGAGTTCTCCAGGATAAGATCTGGGTGTCCTGGGGTAGATGTAACCATTCAAGAGTTGGGGGATATCTGGAGGGAGGTTAAAAAGAATATTGGGGTGGCTCAGCATCGGCAGAAACAAAAGGCCGATAGGAAACGCTCGTCAGGTGCCGCCTTCAAGGTTGGGGATAAGGTATGGCTATCCTCTAAGAATATTAGATTGAAGATACCCTCGCTGAAGTTGGGTCCTAGATTCATTGGTCCATATGAGATTCTGGAGGTGGTCAATCCGGTTTCCTTCCGATTACGACTCCCTCAGTCTTTTCGTATTCCTAATGTGTTCCACAAGTCTTTGTTGAAGGAATTTATTCCCCCTGTTCTGTCTCCCTCGCCCCCGCTTCCTCCGGTGTCTATTGAGGGAAGCTTAGAATATGAGGTACAAAAGATCATTGATTCCCGTATGGTCCGGAATTCCCTTCAATATCTTGTACATTGGAAGGGGTATGGACCTGAGGAACGGTCCTGGGTTCCGGCTCATTCTGTGAGGGCTGATCGGTTGGTCTGGGCCTTTCATCGGCAGTTTCCTGGGAGACCTGGGGGTCCGGTGCCCCCCCCCCCCCCTCTTCGGTACTGTCACGGTCTCCACACTTTCCTTGTCTGCTAGGTTACTATTGTGTGGAGGCTGTCAGTCTGTTTTGGATTTGCTGGGTTGTTTCTGCAATCATCTGTGTTCACTTCCCTTGATTAGTCTTCTACTTAAGCATGCTAGCTCCTTCACCCAGTGTCAATTGTACACTTGGTATTACCTGTGCAGGACTGATCTCTCTGTGCTCTGTGCCTGACCCAGCCTGACTATTTTCCCTTACCTGGATTTTGACCATTTGCTTGTTATCTGACTACTCTTTTGTCTGCTCCCTTTGTACTGCGCCATCTTCCTGGACTTGACTTTGGATTGTTTGACCTCCCTATTTTTATCTAGTAAGTAGCTCTAATATTATATTTCTTTCAGTAATATTAGTCTTTTCTCTCCTCTTCTGAGACTGTTATTTCTGTAGTGACTCGCGTCACAGCACCATTTTGGAAACTAGATCACTCAGGGAACTTATCTAGATGCGTTGTGAGCACCTTGAACCCCCAGGTGCTTCACAGAAGTTTATAACATTGAGCCGTAAAAATAACATTTTCACATTTTTCCCACAAAAATGTTTTTCAGCCCCCAATTTTGCATTTTCATAAGGGTAACAGGAGAAATTGCACCATGCAGTTTGTTGTGCAATTTCTCCCGAGTAAGCAGATACCCCATATGTGGGGGAAAACCACTGTTTGGGCGCACTGCAGGGTTCGGAAGGGAAGGAGCACCATTTGACTTTTTGATTGTAAAATTTGCTTGAATAATTAGCGGACGCCAGATTGCGTTTGGAGAGGGCTTGATGTTCTCTTTCTTTTCTTTATCTTGTCCAGATGCCATGATGACTTTTCTCATCCACAGCCCGTCTCTGCAAACTTCCACCTTCTCCGGTCTTCTGCAGCACATCCCCAAACGGTGCCCTTAAAGATAGCAGTGTCATTATAATGCTCCTGAATAAAAATATCTGCCCTTCCCTGAGCCCCTGAATACATAATTGCCTCTCACTATATTCCCTGCACAAAATATCACCCCCACACTGTACCTCTTATGGTACATGCTCTCCACACTGCCCTCTTACACTGTGTCCCCCCATGCTACCCCAACCCACTACTCAATCTCTATTCTGTGCCCACTCACACTTGTCTCCTCACACTATTCCCCTCAATAGTCTCCTTACACGTTCCCCCTACACCCTCATATTTTCTCACACATCCCCCCAACTACCCATACTGTGTCCACACACATCCCCTCACCTTCGCTACCTATAATATGTCTGCACCCTCCCACTCGCTCCCCACAGATTAAATCTCCCCCTTCACATAGAATAAATCCCCCCCTCCACACTGAATAAATATGCCCCCTGCACAATGAATAAATCCCCCACTCCACACTGAATAAATATGCCCCCTGCAGTTAGTAAATAGCCCCCCTGCACAATTAGTAAATAGCCCACTGCACAATTAATAAATAGCCCCCCTGCACAATAAATAGCCTCCTGCACAATTAATAAATAGCCTCTGCACAATTAATAAATAGTTCCCCTGCACAATTAACCTCTTTACAACCCAAGGTGGTTTGCACGTTAATGACCAGGCCAATTTTTACAATTCTGACCACTGTCACTTTATGAGGTAATTACTCTGGAACACTTCAACGGATCCCCCTGATCCTGAGACTGTTTTTTCGTGACATATTATACTTCATGATTGTGGTAAAACTTCTTCGATATCACTTGCGTTTATTTGTGAAAAAAAAGGAAATTTGGCAAAAATTTTGAAAATTTTGCAATTTTCAAAATTTGAATTTTTATGCCCTTAAATCAGAGAGATACAGTACAAAGTTTGGACACACCTTCTCATTTAAAGATTTTTCTGTATTTTCATGACTTTGAAAATTGTACATTCACACTGATGGCATCAAAACTATGAATTAACACATGTGGATTTATATACTTAACAAAAAAGTGTGAAACAACTGAAAATATGTCTTATATTCTAGGTTCTTCAAAGTAGCCACCTTTTGCTTTGATGACTGCTTTGCACACACTTGGCATTCTCTTGATGAGCTTCAAGAGGTAGTCACTGGAAATGGTTTTCACTTCACAGGTGTGCCCTGTCAGGTTTAATAAGTGGGATTTCTTGCCTTATAAATGGGGTTGGGACCATCAGTTGTGTTGTGCAGAAGTCAGGTAGATACACAGCTGATAGTCCTACTGAATAGACTGTTAGAATTTGTATTATGGCAAGAAAAAAGCAGCTAAGTAAAGAAAAACGAGTGGCCATCATTACTTTAAGAAATGAAGGTCAGTCAGTCTGAAAAATTGGGAAAACTTTGAAAGTGTCCCCAAGTGCAGTTGCAAAAACAATCAAGCGCTACAAAGAAACTGGCTCACATGAAGACCGCCCCAGGAAAGGAAGACCAAGAGTCACCTCTGCTTCTGAGGATAAGTTTATCCGAGTCACCAGCCTCAGAAATCGCAGGTTAACAGCAGCTCAGATTAGAGACCAGGTCAATGCCACACAGAGTTCTAGCAGCAGACACATCTCTACAACAACTGTTAAGAGGAGACTTCATGCAGCAGGCCTTCATGGTAAAATAGCTGCTAGGAAACCACTGCTAAGGACAGACAACAAGCAGAAGAGACACATTTGTGCTAAAGAACACAAGGAATGGACATTAGACCAGTGGAAATCTGTGCTTTGGTCTGATGATTACAAATTTGAGATCTTTGGTTCCAACCACCGTGTCTTTGTGCGACGCAGAAAAGGTGAACAGATGGACTCTACATGCCTGGTTCCCACCGTGCAGCGGCATGCTATTCCATTCGGTTTGCGTTTAGTTGGACCATCATTTATTTTTCAACAGGACAATGACCCCAAACACACCTCCAGGCTGTGTAAGGGCTATTTGACCACAAAGGAGAGTGATGGGGTGCTACTCCAGATGACCTGGCCTCCAGAGTCACCAGACCTGAACCAGATGGTTTGGGGTGAGCTGGACCACAGAGTGAAGGCAAAAGGGCCAACAAGTGCTAAGCATCTCTGGGAACTCCTTCAAGATTGTTGGAAGACCATTTCCGGTGACTACCTCTTGAAGCTCATCAAGAGAATGCCAAGAGTGTGCAAAGCAGTCATCAAAGCAAAAGGTGGCTAGTTGAAAGAACCTAAAATATAAGACATATTTTCAGTTTGTTTCACACTTTTTTTGTTAAGTATATAATTCCACATGTGTTAATTCATAGTTTTGATGCCATCAGTGTGAATGTACAATTTTTAAAGTCATAAAAATACAGAAAAATCTTTAAATGAGAAGGTGTGTCCAAACTTTTGGTCTGTACTGTATGTCACACAAAATAGTTAATAAATAACATTTCCCACATGTCTACTTTATATCAGCACAATTTTGGAACCAATTTTTTTTTTTATTAGGGAGCTATAAGGGTTAAAAGTTGACCAGCGATTTCTCATTTTTCCAAAAAAATTTACAAAACCATTTTTTTAGGGACCACATCACATTTGAAGTCGCTTTGGGGGGCCTTGATGACAGAAAATACCCAAAAGTGACACCATTCTAAAAATTGCACCCCTTAAGGAACTCAAAACCACATTCAAAAACTTTATTAACCTTCAGGTACTTCAGAGGAATTTTTGGAATGTGGAAGAAAAAAATGAACATTTAATTTTTTTCACAAAAATGTTACTTTAGACCCAAATTTTTTTATTTTCGCAGGGGTAACAGGAAAAAATAGACCTCAAAATTTGTTGTGCAATTTCCCCTGGGCATGCAGATACCCCACATGTGGGGAAAAAACACTGTTTGGGCGCATTGCAGGGTTCGGAAGGAAAGGAGCGCCATTTGACTTTTTGATTGTAAAATTTGCTTGAATAATTAGCAGACGCCATGTTGCGTTTGGAGAGCCCCTGATGTGCCTAAACAGTGGAAACCACCCACAAGTGACACCATTTTGGAAACTAGACCCCTCAGAGAACTTATCTAGATGTTTGGTGACCACCTTGAACCCCCAAGTGCTTCACAGAAGTTTATAACATTGAGCCGTAAAAATAAAATTTTCAAATTTTTCCCACAAAAATGTTTTTCAGCCCCAAATTTTGCATTTTCATTAGGGTAACAGGAGAAATTGCACCATGCGATTTGTTGTGCAATTTCTCCTGAGTAAGCAGATACCCCATATGTGGGGGAAAACCACTGCTTGGGCATACGGCAGGGTTCGGAAGGGAAGGAGAACCATTTGACTTGTTGAATGTAAAATTTGCTTGAATAATTAGCGGTTGTGCCCCTGATGTGCCTAAACAGTGGAAACCCCCCAAAAGTGACACCATTTTGGAAACTAGACCCTTCAGGGAACTTATCTAGATGTGTGGTGAGCACCCTGAACCCCCAAGTTCTTTACAGAAGTTTATAACATGGAGCCGTGAAAATAAAAAAATCAAAATTTTTCCACAAAAATGATGTTTTGGCCCCAATTTTTTTATTTTCACAAGGGTAAGAGGAGAAAATGGACCCCAAAAACTTTTGTGCAAGTTCTCCTGAGTATGCCAATACCCCATATGTGGGGAAAATATAGTGTTTGGGCGCACACCAGAGTTCAGAAGGGAAGGAGCACTGTGTGACTTTTTGAACTCAAAATTGGTTGGAATCGAGAGTGGACGCCATGTCGCATTTGGAGAGCCCCTGATGTGCCTAAATAGTGGAAACCCTCCACAAGTGACCTCATTTTGGAATCTACACCCCTCAAGGATTTTATCAAGGGGTATAGTGAACATTTTGAACCCAGAGGTACGACACAGAATTTGATAACATTAGGTCATCATATTGAATAAGTTGTCATTAGTCTTGCGCGCAAGTGCTCGCTACTTGAGTTTGCATCAGGTACTCAGCTATGCACCATGTATCACGGGTGCTCGAGTGACATGCTCGAGTCCCCGCCCCCATGTTTCACGGTTATTAGACACCCCCAAAAAAACATGCGGGATCGCTCGTGCATGGCAGGCAATCCCCGCGAGATTTTTTTGGCCATGAAGCATATGGGGCGGAGATTCGAGCACCCGCGATACTCAATGCATACGCGAGCACCCGATGCAAACTCAAGTAGCGAGCACTTGCGCTCAACACTAGTTGCCATATCGTCTTCTTTTTTTTTACTTTTGAAAAAAATCCCAACCCCAACCCCAACCCCAACCCTAGCCCAACCCTAACCCTAGCCCACCCCTAGCCCAACCCTAGCTCTAGCACAACCCTAACCTTAGCACAACCCTAACCTGAGAGTTTATTTTTTACGACATTCCTCGTGCGGTATAAGTGATTAGACGACTTTATTCTTTGGGTCAGTGCGACTACAGAGATACCAAAATCATATCGTGTTTTTATGATTGACAGCTGTCACACACTGAAAGACGCATGTTTTTGTAAAATCTAGTTTTTGCATCGCCATATTTTAAGAGGTTTAATTTTTCCATATTTTGGCCGACAGAGTCATGTGACAGCTTGTTTTTTTTGCGGGATGAGTTGACGTTTTTATTGGTGCCATTTTCAGGCACGTGACATTTCTTGATTGCTTTCTATTCCGATTTTTGGGAGGCAGAATAAACAAAAAACAACAATTCAGGAATTATTTTTTTAAAATTTTTTTTTATTCTGTTCCGCCTGTGGTAAAATTGATAAGGTAGCTTTATTCTTCGGGTCAGGACGTTTACAGCAATACCACATTTATATTGTTTTTCTATGTTTTGGCGCTTTTACATAATAAAAGCAATTTTATAGAAAAAAATTATTTCTTTGCATCGCTTTATTCTGAGAGTTATAACTTTTTTATTTTTCGGCTGATGGAGCTGTATGGCAGCTTGTTTTGTGCGGGACGAGATGACGTTTTGAGCGGTACCATTTTTATTTATATTAGTCTTTTTGATCGCGTGTTATTCCATTTTTTGTTTGGTGGTATGATGATAAAGCATTGTTTTTTGCTTAGTTTTTTTTTTTTTTTTTTAACCATGTGCACTGAAGGGGTTAACTAGTGGAACAGTTTTATAGATCAGGCGTTCTGGATGCGGCGATACCAAATATGTGTACTTTTATTGTTTTTTTTTTTCATAATAATATTTATTGATGGGTACATTATATTTTTATTTTTGGTGGATTCTTTTTTTTATTCTTTTTAATATTTTCACAATTTTTTTTTTTTTTCACTTTCCGACACTTTTTTTTCTTTTATACTTTGTCCAACAAGGGAATTTCACTTTTTTCATTCTGATCGCCTGCATAGCACAGGAATGGAGCACCATCCTTTGCTATGTAGGCTGTCAGCGCTGCACAAGGAGGAGATAGTTTGGTCATGCACTGCGCGTGACCAAAATATCTTCCTGCTGTCTGGTGACCCGGATGTTGTCATGACGACATCGGGTCGTCATGGCAACATCCGGGAAGCCGTGGCAGACAGTGCTGGAGGCCAGAAGAGGAGGTGAGTATTGCGATCACCTCCCCTTGCTACCGCAATGCTGCAATCGACTTCAATCGCAGCATTGCGGGGGTTAATGTGCCGGGAGCGGTGCGGGAATGCTCCCTGCACATAGCACTCAGTGTCAGCTGTGACAATCAGCTGACACCCGGCGGCGATCGCGCCCGCACAGCCTGTGTGCGGGCGCGATCGCAAAGACCTACTAATACGTATCAGGCTCTTAAAGCCCAGGGCGCAGATTAGTACGTTTTGGGCTTTAAAGGGGTTAATAAATAGCCCCACTGCACAATTAATAAAGAAGGCGTAGAAGGGAGGAGGGGAGGGGAAATGTAGAAAGCTTACCACGTTGTCGATTTCAAAACCATATGTCAGCTGGAAGCCATCCTGAGGGTGCCGCACCCATTGGTGATCACAAGCAAATGAAAAAGAAAAGGGAAATCCACCGGCACATCCAACAGGAAATAATTAAAAATTGTTCTTTATTGAAAAAAACAAACAAACCTAAAACATGCTAAAATGAAACCTCAGAAACCTGACGCGTTTCTGGTGTATACAACACCCTTATTCATAGGACAACTAAGGCAACATGTAACAGACCAGACTTTATACCAAACTTGCAATAAATGAGCAAAAACAATAGGTGGAGCTCAAATCAGTGCTGCAGAGGAAGTTGCAAACAATGCAGGTGACGAGCATAAAATAATAAATGCGGTGCAATGAATAATAAATAATTCATAAAGCATACCCAACATGACAATAATATTCTGAATGGACAAATATAATTGCAATAGTAATTCACATAATGGCAACTAATAGAAGCCACAATTGAGCAGTCAGTGTCACACAGGATGAAATCAGATACGCAGCCAGGCAGCCAGTAACAGAAAGAATGGAATCAGGTACAAAAAATCGACAAACGGCATTAAACAGCCTAGCAGTCAGTGTCTCAACATCACTACTACACAAGCAGTATCAAAAAAATGAATAAATAAATAAAAAAAATAAAAAAATAAAAAAAAAATGGTCACAATCACTAATAAGTAAAAAATAGGTCATTTTTGAAATTCATGCCCTGGGGATATTTAGTGTCCAAGGTCAATATCCAGTAGGCTTCTCTTATAGCTAATTGTTTCTGCCAGCTGCCCTACAAATGGAATGATCAACTTTTTCAATCCCAAAAAAAGACAAACAGGAAAGGTCTCCTCTATGCAATGTGCTAAAATGTTTAGCTGCCCCAGAATAACCAGAGTTACCACTGCCACCCATCAAGAATGGGCCAATAAATACCTTAAGACTGATTTTTCAAAGGTTTTATGGACTGCTGAAATGAGAGTGACTTTTGATGGGCCAGATGGATTGGCCAGAGGCTCCACTCCGACTCAGACGCCAGCAAGGTGGAGGTGGGGTACTGGTATGGACTGGTATCATCAAAGATGAACTTGTGGGACCTTTTCGGGTTGAGGATGGAGTGAAGCTCAACTCCCAGACCTACTGCTAGTTTCTGGAAGACAACTTCTTCAAGCAGTGGTACAGGAAGAAGTCGGCATCGTTCAAGAAAATCATGATTTTCATGCAGGACAATGCTCCATCACATGCATCCAACTACTCCACAGCGTGGCTGGCCAGTAAAGGTCTAAAAGAAGAAAAAATAATGACTTGGCCCCGTTGTTCACCTGATCTGAACCCCATAGAGAACCTGTGGTCCATCATAAAATGTGAGATGTACGGGGAGGGAAAACAGTACACCTCTCGGAACAGTGTCTGGGAGGCTGTGGTGGCTGCTGCACGCAATGTTGATCGAAAACAGATCAAGCAACTGACGGAATCTATGGATGGAAGGCTGTTGAGTGTCATCATAAAGAAAGGTGGCTATATTGATCACTAATTTTTTTGTTTTTGCATGTCAGAAATGTTTATTTCTACATTTTGTGCACTGATATTGGTTTACCTGGTGAAAATAAACAAGTGAGATGGGATTATATTTGGTTTTTATTAAGTTGCCTAATAATTATGCACAGTAATAGTTACCTTCACAAACAGATATCCTCCTAAGATAGCCAAATCTAAAAAAAACCCACTCCAACTTCCAAAAATATTAAGGTTGGATATTTATGAGTCTTTTGGGTTGATTGAGAACATAGCTGTTGATCAATAATAAAAATAATCCTCAAATACAACTTGCCTAATAATTCTGCACACAGTGTAGATTGAGCTCAAAAAGACAAACAGTACAAATGGCACAAGGGTATGATTTAATAACTATAAATTGAAACATTTCACAGGAGATGGTTTGTCACCAACAATAAGCCAAAATACCTAACGGGCCAAGGTCATTAAAGTATCAGCAAGAAGAACAAAAATTATGTCATAGTGTCCAATGAGACCTCAGCATTTCTCAGATGGCCAGAAAGAAATGTTAGGCAACATTAGGTAATATCCTATTACATGAGATATAATGTACTGTACTTTAAAAAGCAAGGTGATCAAAACAAATATTTTTTTACTTTGCTATTTCCTTTTCTATGCAGGATTTCTTCATACTTAGTAATGTTTCATGTCAGTACTTAAAAATATTTCTCCTTAACCATTTGACTCATCTGGTAGATAATTTTTCCTGACTGTTCAGCATTTAAAAGTATTTACCATTGAAAAATACATAAAATAAGTTAAAAATATAGGAAAAAAACTGCATATAGAAAAGCCTTTAAAGTTAAAGCGAAAATAATTATAAACACTTTCTGACATAAAATAGTCTTAACTTGTTCCTCCTATTTTGTTAGGAGTTAGAAAATGTTGTTTGACTTTTTGGGGTATCTTGTTATAATTAGAAAACATAACACATATTTCTATGATATCCTAAGATGTTTAAATTTGGCCTACAAGCCAGTTTTATCATGGCAGGAGGACCACACATTAAAATGATGACGTCCTCAGCAGGTGGTGGTAGATGCTCTTGGATCATCTTCAAGTCAATCAAACCCTCGCTGTATTCCCAGTCTTAACATGAGAACAGAAACAGAAAAGGAAAGTTAGAAAATGGACAGGATAAGGTTTTATCAGACTATGCTTGGAGGGTCCTTTCATAGTCATAAATATTTTGGATTTCAGAATAAATTGTCAGTCTAAAATTGATTTGTGAAGAAAATGTAAAGTGAACTAATTGAATATTCGATATTGGGTAAAGTACAGTACAATGAATAGAAAACTGAAACTTACAAAAAATGATTCAACTAAATGGTCTGATAAATAAGTAGAAATAGTAGATAGTAAACCACATTAAAAAATATAAACAAAACTAAGGCAAAAATAAAACTGCAGGACTTAAAGATAGTAACAAATTTCTGCTTTACTTTTTCAAAGAAACATGCAATCAATGGTAGAACCGTAATATGATGTGTTTTTGCAGCAATGAATGTTCAGCCTTTTGTTGGTTGATTGCATCTTTTAAATGGGCCTAGAAATCATTGCTAGCAGCATATCTCCACTTGTAAACAAAATGTACGTTTGACAATATTCAAACTGTATGGACACAGAATAATTGTACTATTGATTGTCGTCCTCATACTGTGTTAATTTGCCTTTAGTTTGATTAATGTTTTATCACACTGTACTTGCCTTCTGGAGCACTATCCACGGTAAACCAAAGCTTAAAGCGTCCTGAATGCTCATCCTTTAACCTTAGGAGATCATCACAAAGGAGTATATCATCCTCTGACTAGAAGGAGACATAGTTGTTATTTTTTCTTATTTTAGACACTATGAATTTGCCATTTTTTTAATGTTTTTACAGTACATTGTTGAAGGCAGGAGTAGATAAAAATGCTGCAAAGTAAGAATGCTTTCAAGAATATAAATGTTAATGGTTTATTTTTATCAATTCAATTGCAAAGTGAATGAACAAAATAAAAATCTAAATTTAAATGAATATTTGCTGCGACCACCCTTTGCCTTCAAAACAGCATCAAGGCATCAATTCTTCTATATAAACTTTTTTGCACAGTTTTTGAAGGAACTTGGCAGGGAGTATGTTCCAAACATCTTGGAGAACTGACCATAGATCTTCTGTGGATATTGGCTTGCGTAAATCCTTCTGTCTCTTCATGTAATCCCAGACTATGTTAATGATGTTGAGATCACAGCTCTGTTTGGGCCATATAATCACTTCTAGGACTCCTTCCTTTTGTTTATGCTGAAGATACTTCTTAATGATATTGGCTGTATATTTGGGCTCCTCCTACTGCAGAATAAATTTGGAGTAAGACACCTTCCTGTTGGTATTGAACGATAGATAAGTATGTTACTGTACTTTTCAGGATTGAGGACTCGAAGCAAAGGGCAATTTTGAGCACTGATGATGCAGATGATGCATAATAGAGTCTTTCTGGTATTGCTTAAAGAGACAGAAGGTCTGTGGTGGGTTCTCCAAGATGTTTGGAACATCCTCCCTCCTTCAAAAACTGTGTAGCTAGAGGAATCCATGCTCTAACACTGTTTTAAGACAAAGAATGATCACATCAAATATTAATATGATTTAATTATAATTAATTAATAAAAAATAAACTAATAGCTTTTATTTTTGAAAGCATACTAACTTTGCAGCATTTTTCCCATATCTGCCTAACACTTTTGCAAAGTACTGTAAATGTTTCTCATATATCTTGTAAACCGATGGAATAAAGGTTACACAAGAAATCACTAACTTGGAATATCAAGCCTGAAAATTCAAGTTAAGTTTGTGGCATAATGGCGGTAAAAGTCAGTAGTAAAAGTTTAGTTGAATTTGCTGTTCTCAATATGACAGCACTTGTTAGGGGAGCAGTTGTTGAGAGCATAAGACGAATACATGAGAATTAGTGCAATGCCGATGGCGTTAAATGGACCCTTTACACTACCCTCAAATTCGAGGGATGGCCCAAGGATTAAGCGCTTTTAGCCAGTCCAGTGGTTAATTATCTGGATAACCTTACTAGGTAGTGAACCTACCTAAATTAATAAATAATAATAATAAGAGACATTCTTGCTGTCGGCATTGCCAGACATAAAGGTTACTATGATATACCAGGTAAGGTATACAAGAGATGAAAAAAACAAGGCCAGCCAATCCAGCAGTCAGCATGCCAACTGAATGTTATTGTGGCAGCAGCAGATAAGACAAGACTAAAGCATATCCATGTAAGACCTCATTCACACATGCGATTTTTTTTTTTACATACGAGAATATCGGACCAATTAGTTTGATCAGAGTTTGATCAGAGTGTCATACAATCTTCTCGTACATGGATATAAAAAAAAACAAACAATTTCTCCACCTTCTCCATTCAGAGAGCCTGTGAAAATTGGACCGCACTTGGATGTCATCTGAGTGTGGTCCGATTTTTTTTCATTGACCCATTGGCTTGTATTGCTAATTTTGAAGCGACCCTCTGATCAAAATCGGACATGTCTCCCATATTTCTCGCAGATACTTGGCTCGAGGAAAGAAATCGGACATGTGAATAGTCCCATAGAATATCATGGGTATGAGTAGTATCCGTGAAAGCCAGAGATAGCACTCATGTGCAAAAATTGGACGTGTGAATGAGGCCTACGTATGTGACAAGGTAATAGGACTGATTTGAACTGGGTGATCTGATTTTCCAGGTTTAATATTTCCTCTTAGCAATTTTAAGAGACTTTTACTGGTAAATTAGGCTTAAAGATTCACACATTTTCAAGTCAAAATATCCTTTTTTTCCCCTAAATGTGTGACCTTGTGTAAAAATATGGTCTTTTTCAATTATTTGGTTCTAATGTCATGATAATGTCAAATCTTTCTTTGTTATCATAGTCAGAAGCAAATGCTGTAGAAACCATATAAGGGTATGTTCGTCATGTTTTGTAGTGTTTTTTTTTCTGCACCAAAAACCAGAGGGTATGCAGGAAAAGCGCTGCAAACAAAATGTATTTATATGGATGTTTTTTTCCAGCGTTTTTATTTCGGTTTTTTATTCATTCAAATGGGTGAAAAGCACTGCAAAAACACTGAGAGAATTGACTTGTTGCATTTTGGCAAAAACGCAGCAGGGCTCGTGGAAAAAAAAACATTGTGTGCATGAGATTTTAGAAATCACATTGATTATGCTGATGCTGTAAAACGCTGAGAAAAAAACATAGCAAAAAGGCCATGTGTGAACATGCCTTATGGGTCTATGGAGGAGGGAACGAGGGTTACAAGAGGATAGATAAAATCAAGTTAACCCCTTAAGGACGGAGCCAATTATGTACTTAATGACCAGGCCAATTTATACAATTCTGACCACTGTCACTTTATAAGGTAATTACTCTGGAACACTTCAACGGATCCCCCTGATTCTGAGATTGTTTTTTCGTGACATATTGTACTTCATGATAGTGATAAAATTTCTTCGATAAGACTTGCGTTTACTTGTGAAAAAAATGGAAATTTGGCAAAAATGTTGAAAATGTTGCAATTTTCAAACTTTGAATTTCCATGCCCTTAAATCAGAGAGATATGTCACACAAAGTAGTTAATAAATAACATTTACCACATTTCTACTTTACATCAGATCAATTTTGGAACCATTTTGGAACCCCAATTTTTTTTTGTTCAGAAGTTAGAAGGGTTAAAAGTTGACCAGCTATTTCTCATTTTTCCAACAAAATTTACAAAACCATTTTTTTAAGGACCACATCACATTTGAAGTGACTTTGAGGGGTCTATATGACAGAAAATACCCCAAAGTGACACCATTCAAAAAACTGCACTCCTCAAGGTGCTCAAAACCACATTCAAGAAGTTTATGAACCCTTCACGTGTTTCACAGGAACTGAAGCAACATGGAAGGAAAAAATGAACATTTAACTTTTTTTCACAAAATGTTTAATTCAGACCCAATTTTTTTATTTTTACAAGGGTAACGAGAGAAAATGAACCACAAAATTTGTTGTGCAATTCCTCCTGAGTAAGCAGATACCCTATATGTGGGGGAAAACCACTGTTTGGGTGCACGGCAGGATTCAGAAAGTTTCACAGAAGTTTATAACGTATAGCCGTGGAATTAAGAAATCACTTTTTTTTCCACAAAAATTTTCTTTTTATTTTCACAAGGGTAACAGCAGAAAATGGACCCCAAAATTTGTTGTGCAATTGCTCCTGAGTATGGACATACCCTATATGTAGGGGAAAACTATTGTTTGGGCACACGACAGGGCTTGGAAAGGAAGCAGTGACGTTTGGAACGCAGACTTTGATGGAATGGTCTGCTGGTCATGTCGCGTTTGGAGAGCCCCTGAAGTAACTAAACAGTGGAAAACCCTGACAAGTTACCCCATTTTGGAAACTACAGCCCTCAAGGATTTTATCCAGGGGTATAGTGAGCATTTTGAACCCACAGGTACTACACAGAATTTGATAACATGAGGTGGTTATACTGAAAATTTTCATATTTTTTTCACGAAAATGTAGATTTAGCCCCAAATTTGTAATTTTTGCAATGGATAATAGAAGAAAACGGACCCAATAATTTGTTATGCTATTTCTCCTGAACGTGACGGTGCCCCATATGTCATCAGAAATTACTGTTAGGCCACAGGTCAGGGCTGAGAAGGAAGAAGCACTATTTGGCTTTTGGAGCATAGATTTTGGTAGAATAGTTTGTGGGTGACATTTGCGGAGCCCGTAAGGTGCCAGAACAGCAGAAAAGACTCAAAAGTGACCCCATTGTAGAAATTGCACATCTCAATGAATTAATCTACTGCTGCAGTGACTATTATGTAACATCCACACCAGGCTTTATTTTTCTGCCAGTTTAGTGCCCATACATTGTGCCCCCATACATTTCTCCTGGTGACACCCCCCCCGTAAATTAAGTGCTCTCTCCGCTACAATAATGCCAAACAAATGGCTGCTAACTGCGGTTTTGGCACAGTGGGGCTCAGAAGGAGGGGCAGAATTCACTGGATTTTATTTGAGGGGGCGGGAGCCATGTCGCTTTTCCAGAGTCTTTGTTCTACCAGTAATGTGGACCCCCTATAGTCCCACTAACAGATGACAGACCTGAGAGGGGGCTGGTTTTGTGTGGGATAAACTAGGGGTTTTATTGGTAACATTTTGGGGTACATAATTTTCGATTGCTTCCAGAATAAGGCTGGATCACATTCTTGTGTTCTACGCTGAACACTTACGTGGGGGTTTCCGTGTAAATCCCACAAAAATGTGATTCAGACAAAACTCCCAACGGAGCCACCCACCACAAAGAGGCAGATGGAGACACTTTAGAGTCCGTTTAGCGTCTGCTCCGGTGGTCTCCATCTTTTTAGGCATGCACAGATCTGTGGACTTCTATACTAAAAGCCTAAAATGATGGTACGCTGCCGGAACAGAGACCAGTCCAAAGGGACTCCATCGGCCTCATAAGTGAGTGGCTCCATCTGGGTTTATTGTCTGAATTGCTTTTTTGGTGAATTTACGCGGAAACCCCAACGTAAGTGCTCAGCAGAGAGCGCAGGCTAAACATGAGTTGAGCCTTATTCCGATTTTTTTGGAGACAGAATGAAGAAATAGCAGTACCAGAATAGTTCTTATTTTTGTTTTTTCACGGTTCTCCGTCCGGTATAAGTGATAAGGCGGATTTATTCTTTGGATCGATGTGATTACAGCAATGCCAGATTTATATGGGTCTATTTTAGGTTTTGTTGCGATCACACAGTAAAAATGCTCTTTATTATAAAAGTAGTTATTTTCGTCGCTATATTCTGAGAGCTGTAACTTTTTTATTTTTTGGTGTACAGAGCTGTATGATGGCTTATTTTTTGCGGGACAAGTTGCAGATTTTTTTGGCACTATTTTGGGGAACATAGTAAATTTCGCTGTTTATTCAGATTTTTCAGAGACCGAATGAACAAAAACCAGCAATTCAGTTATTATTTTTTGCGCCGTTGGCCGTGCGGTAAAAGTGATGACTGATTTGTCTGCCGAGTCGGTACGTTTACAGCGATACCAGATTTATATATTTTTTTTTATGCTTAACCATTTTTACAGACTAAAAACAGTATTTTACAAAAAAGAACTTGATTTTGCATCGTGACATTCTGAGAGCTGTAACTTTTTAATTTTTTTGCCGAATTTTGTTTTTTGTGGGATGGTTTGGCATTCTTATTTATATAACGTAATTTTTTTACACGTGCGACTTTTTGATCCCTTTTTATTCACTTTTTTGTGAGTCAGTATGATGAAAAAGCGTAATTTTCGGCGTGTTTTTTATTTTTGTTTTATGCCATTCACCAAATGGACTAAATAATGCAACAGTTATATAGAGCGGGTCGTTCCGGGTGTGACGATGCCAATTATGTGTACATTTTTTCGTTTATTTTTGTTTTATCACAAACGCTGCGTTTTGAGCGGCGAAACGGATTTTAGTGATTTGTGTGAACTTTTTGTGTGTTTTTTTACTTTTTTACATATTTTATTTAACATTTTTACTTTTTCACTAAGTCCCACTGTGGGACATGTGTGATTGTCACTTTTATTGCTGATCTGATACACTGCAGTAATTCTGTCCTGCAGTGTATGAGACCTGTCAGTGAGTCATGTATGATCACTTGATGAAGGCGTTTTTTTTTTTTCCTGCCGAAACGCGTTGTGATTAATAAATAAAATTTTTTAATCCCACTTATTTGCCTCATCCTAGCTATTTGGTGCTCCTTCCAAACCGCCTTTTTTTCTTTTTCTTTTTCCTTGATGTCTGACTCACTGACTGCCTGTGAGATGCAGCTTATTGGTAACCACCGGGACCGACTATTCTCATTGCGGGGGTCCGATGGTTACTAAGGGGGTCACAAGACCCCATTGTAACAACTTAAATACCGCTGTCAGGATTGAGAGCGATATTTAAGGGGTTAATCAGCCCCAATTGGCATAGAGACTGGCCAGGGCCGATACTGCAGGGTGTCAGCTGTCACACACAGCTGACACCAGCAGGAATCGCCGCTACTGGGCGGCGCTATTTATTTATTCCTCAGCGTCACATTTTCACGGCTCTGAGGAATAAGTACCCTTAATGACCGCTGTGAAAATGCGTTACTGCGGTCATTAAGGGGTTAAATAAGGCTCCACAGCACATTAGGAGTAGCAGAATGCCAACAAAAAAACATGTATTTCATGCAGTATTACTTCATTTCATGATTAACCGCTTCCTGACCGCCCACTGTACATAAACGTCGGTGCTTGCTGGGCTCTGTGCAGTGCCGACCCCCAGGGTCCTGCAAGCACTGCGGGTGCAGTGCAGAGCGACAGCTCTGACAGGGGACATCATCGGGACCTGTTTGGATCAGGTCCCAATGATGTTAACCCTTTGCTATCTTCTATATGCCGCAATCTATAGTGATCGTGGCATTTAGAAGATAGTGAGAGGAGAGGGAGTCGTCCACTTACCTCTCCGACGGCCCCCTGATGTCTGACAGGACCTGCCATTGTCATGGCAGCCGGAGGTCACATGACCGCCTCCGGGTCTGCCGTGTACGGTGTCCTGCTAGATTCAGCCTGCAGCTGAGTCTACCAGGAGATAATGACAGTGTAAAACTGTCAGCAGAGCTCTCATGCAATGCAATACATGTCTATTGCATTGCATGAGAACAGTGATTAGAACAATAAAAATTAATGTCCCATACAGGACTAAGTAAAAATGTAAAAAAAAGTCTAAAAAATGTTTTCAAACTGTTAAAAAAAAATCACAAAATAAAAATAAATAAATAAATAAAATATTAAACCAATAAATCCGTATATTTATGCAAAAACAAAAAAAGTACACATATTTGGTATCACCGCGTCTGAAACAACCCGATCTATAAAACTGTTACACTAACTCCTTCTGTGCACACCGTAAAAAAAAAATAAAAAACGGAGCAAAAAACTATGCTTTTTCATCATATTGCCAAACAAAAAGTGGAATAAAATGCGGTCAAAAAGCAAAATGGAAATAAAAATGGTACCGCTGAAAACGTCATCTTGTTCCGCAAAAAAAAGCCGCCATACAGCTCCATCAGCCAAAAATAGAAAAGTTATAGCTCTCAGAATAAAGCGATATAAAAAATATATTTTTTCTCTAAAATTGTTTTGTGTAAAACATAAAAAAAAAAATATACGGTAAGTGTAGTATCGCTGTGAACGTACTGACCTGAAGAATAATGCTATCACTTTTATCACACGCAGAATGGCATAAAAAAAACCTCGAAAAACAATTCCTGAATTGTTGTTTTTTGTTCATTTTACCTCCCAAAAAACGGAATAGAAAGTGATCAAAAAATGTCATGTACCCAAAAATGGTACCAATAAAAACGTCAACTCGTCCTGCAAAAAACAAGCCCTCGCATGACTCTGTCGGCCGAAATATGGAAAAATTGTAGCTCTCAAAATATGGCGATGCAAAAACTAGATTTTGCAAAAAAAAGCGTCTTTTAGTGTGTGACAGCTGTCAATCATAAAAACCCCATGTAAATATGGTATCGCTGTAATCGCACCAATCCGAAGAATAAAGTAATCTTATCAGTTATACCATACGAGGAACAGCGTAAAAAAAAAATAAAATAAATGAAACCAATTCTTCACCTGCTACTGATTTGTTTATTATGTCTCACAAAGATCGCAGTATGGCTCTGCGCTGAGCACTTACACCAGAGTTTCCGTGTAAATCTCTGAAATACATGATTCAGACGGAACCCATGACTGAAGATTCCCTGTAATGAGAAATTGCACAACAAATTTCATGGTGCAATTTCTCCTGTTACCCTTATGATAATGCAAAATTAAGGGATGAAAAATGTTTTTGTGGGAAAAATGTGAAAATGTTATTTTTACGGCTCAATATTATAAACTACTGTGAAGCACCTGGGGGTGCAAGGTGCTCACCACACATCTAGATAAGTTCCCTAAGGGGTCTAGTTTCCAAAATGGTGTCACTAGTGGGGGGTTTCCACTGTTTAGGCACATCAGGGGCTCCCCAAATGCGACATGGCGTCCGCTAATTATTCAAACAAATTTTACATTCAAAAAGTCAAATGGCGCTCCTTCCCTTCCGAACCCTGCAGTGCGCCCAAACAGTGGTTTTCCCCCACATATGGTGTATCGGCATACTCCGGAGCAATTGCACAACAAATTTCATGGTGCAATTTCTCCTGTTACCCTTATGATAATGCAAAATTAGGGGATGAAAAACATTTTTGTGGGAAAAATGTGAAAATTTTATTTTTACGCCTCAATATTATAAACTTCTGTGAAGCACCTGAGGGTGCAAGGTGCTCACCACACATCTAGATAAGTTCCCTAAAGGGTCTAGTTTCTAAAATGGTGTCACTTGTGGGGGGTTTCCACTGTTTAGGCACATCAGGAGCTCCCCAAATGCAACATGGCGTCCGCTAATTATTCAAACAAGTTTTACATTCAAAAAGTCTAATGGCGCTCCTTCCCTTCCGAACCCTGCCGTGCGCCCAAACAGTGGTTTTCCCTCACATATGGGGTATCAGTGTGCTCAGGAGAAATTGCACTACAAATTGTGTATTCCATTTTTTCCTGTTACCCTTGTGAAAATAAAAAAATTGTGTCTAAAGTAACATTTTTGTGAAAAAAAGTTAAATGTTCATTGTTTTCTTCCATATTCCAAAAATTCCCGTGAAGCACCTGAAGGGTTAATAAACTTCTTGAATGTGCTTTTGAGCACCTTGAGGGGTGAAGTTTTTAGAATGATGTCACTTTTGCGTATTTTCTGTCATAAAGGCCCCTCAAAGTCACTTCAAATAAGATGTGGTCCCTAAAAAAAATGTTTTTGTAAATTTTGTTGGAAAAATTAAAAATCGCTGGTCAACTTTTAACCCTTAGAACTTCCTAACAAAAAAAAATGTTGGTTCCAAAATTGTGCTGATGTAAAGTAGACATGTGGGAAATGTTATTTATTAACTATTTTGTGTGACATATCTCTCTGACTTAAGGGCATAAAAATTCAAAGTTTGAAAATTGCAAAATTTTCAAAATTTTTGCCAAATTTCTGATTTTTTTCACAAATAAATGCAAGTGATATTGAAGAAATTTTACCACTAACATGAAGTACAATATGTCACGAAAAAACAATCTCAGAATCAGGGGGATCCGTTGAAGCGTTCCAGAGTAATTACTTCATAAAGTGACAGTGGTCAGAATTGAAAAAAATTGGCCTGGTCACGAAGGCGAAAACAGGCTTTGGCGCGAAGTGGTTAAAGAGAATTAAAGGGAAACCAGGTTTTTGCTATCCCATCTGAAAGCAGCATGATGTAGGGTCAGAGACCCTGATTACAGTGATGTAACACTTACTGGGCTAATTGTTGCATTTTTGAGAAAAATCACTGTTTTATCTGCTGCAGATCTACCAGTTCTCTGAATGCTGATCTCTGTATAACCACACCCTCACCACTGATTGGCAGCTTTCTGTGTACACTGTACATAGGCAGAAAGCTGCCAATCACTGGTGGGGGCGGAGTTATACAGGGCTGATGAATATGCTTGACTACAGCAGGTGTACTAGTCCTCTAGTGATAATCTCCAGCTGAGAAAACAGTGATTTTAGCAAAACTACAGCAAGCAGCCAAGTGATACATCGCTGGTGTCAGGGTCTTTGCCCCTACATTATGCAGCTCTCAGATTAGATGGCAAAACCTGCTGACAAATTCCCTTTAAGTCTTAAACATGTACTTCTCCTTTCTACTTCGGAGTAGATGTGGGTTAAATTACGGTATTTTCACTTGTCTATAAACACATAAGAATCAGAGTACCTAAGAGCTTCCTGTCAATAAAAAATAAAGGAATTAAGTAATCTCCGTTTCTAAGTAATCTATGTTCTCCTTTATCTAGTTAAAAGGAAGATGAATTTTCCTGAGTATAAACTTCTCAGTAGTTTGTCCAGATATTTGGATTTCAGGGTCATGGGAAGGTGTTAGAACTTTAGCATTTGCTGAATTCTGAAGCCAGGAGATCATTATGGTAGCAGCAATCTGTGTGAGATTGTAAGAAATATAATGATAAAATAGAGGCAGCATATATTGACCAGTGGCTTGTCAGTTTATGCTGTTGATGTCAGTGCGTATTTCACCTTTTACAATGCAATTCATGCTGGATTGCAGCCATAATTCAAAAAGAGGGCCAGGGACTATAGGGAAAGACTGGAATAGTCCAGCATTGTCACCCAGTGGGCTTCTCCCCCTCACATGATTGGCAGGCCTCTTGCTATGTACAGAGAGAGAGAGAGAGAGAGAGAGAGAGAGAGACCTGTTAATAAAATAGATTTGCAAATCCTGTTTTTTCAGGGACCACTTCACTTTTGAAGTGTCTTTGAGGGGCCCATATTTCTGGAAACACACAAACAAAACTTTAAAACTATACTCAGAAAGTTGGTTAACCCTTCAGGTACTAGACAAGAATTGATGAGAACTGGAAGAAAGAAAATCAAACATTTTTTTTTTTGCTAAAATGTTGCTCTAGCCCCAAATTTTTAATTTTCAAAAGGGTAAAAAGTGTAAATGGACCACACTATTTATTGTGCAATTTCTCGTGAATATATTGAGGACAGAAACTACTGTTTGGGCAAACGACAGGGCTCAGAAGCGAAGGAGCGCCAATTGATTTTTGCACAAATTTGGCTGGAATAGATTGTGGATACTATGTTAAATTTGCAGAGCCCCATATTTTTTAACATTTTTTTACGAAAATGATTTTCATAAGGTTAACCGGAGATATTGTACAATAGATTGTGCTGTCTATTTTCTCCTAAGTAAGCAGATACCCCACATGCAGTTGAAACTATGGGTACACAGTTGGTCTTCGAAGGGAAGCAGCAGCATTTGACTTTTGGAGTGCAATTCTTGCTGTAATAGATTGTGGATGCCATGTCATATTTGGAGAGGTGCCAAAAAAGCAGAAACCCTGACAAGTTACCCATGTTGGAAATTGCACCACTCATGGAATTGATCTCAGGTTGTAGTGAGCATTTTGAAATGACAGGTGATTTGTAGAATGTTATAACATTGGGATATAAAAGTGAAATTTTACATTTATTTTCCATGCAAATGTTGCTTTAGTCGAAAATTTCTAATTTTATTAATGGTAACAAGAGAAAATGGACCACAAGATTAATTGTGTAATTTCTCCTGAGTACACAGATACAATATGTTGGGGAAATTTAGTGTTTGGACATACAACAGGACTTGGAATGTAAGGAGTGCTATCTGAGTGATGCCATGTCGGATTTGCAGAACCCACGAGTAGCTAAAATATCAGAAACCCCTCCCACAAGTGACCACCTTCTGGAAACTACACCCCTCAAGGTGTAGAGGATACTCCGATGATCTGCTGGGCCAGTCCGATACTGATCATTAGTGATCATACCATTTCTATCCTTATATAGTGATGTGGAGTAGTTGCACTATGTATATTGCTTTTAAAAATTAGCACTAAATAAAGAGGAACGTATCTCTGGATCTGTATTGAGGATTTAATAAAAACAAAAACTGGAATACTCAGAAAAGCAGCAGGAATAAAGTAAGAGCAAAAAGTGACACTTTTGACCTGGTGACAGATTCTCTTTAAGCACAGTGAATATCATAAAGCAAGCTACAGTGCCACAGTGGTAACT
The DNA here is from genome assembly GCF_046119375.1 of Phyllobates terribilis. NCBI lineage: Eukaryota > Metazoa > Chordata > Amphibia > Anura > Dendrobatidae > Phyllobates > Phyllobates terribilis. Next base: position 649,230,973 of record NW_027362762.1, read on the forward strand.
CGCATGCCTCCTCAGCGCTGCCTTACTCACCGTGATCACCACTATCTGCTTCTCTTCATGTCAGGCCAAGTCACTGACTTTGTCTTGTGCAGAAGTCCTCAGTGCTGCTGCATCTGTATTGTTTCCACATAGCTATAGAAGGGTGGCCAGATGCTGCAGGAATTTAACCCTGCTGTGTCTTGCAGGGTTTGGATTCCCCAGCCAAACACCAACCAGCAGGTGCTATATTAGGCAGCGCCTCCCTCCACTCCGGTGCCTGAACTTAGATTCCAGTTCCTGTTAGCATCTAGTTCCTGGCAAGGTATTTTGTTGTTTATTCCTCCAATTACTGACCCAGCTTGTCTTCTCGTCTTGTCTCTTCTCTCCGCTCCTGACCTCGGCTACGTATCCTGAACCTGAGCTGCCTGCCCCGATCCCGGACCATCTGACTACACTATTGTTTCGCCCCTTGGTACCTTGCCACCTGCTCTGACCCATGGGTCAGCTGCTGCAGTCCCGGGGACTGCCCTGCTGTGGTACCTGATGTCTACTGGTGGACCAGCCTATCCACACAATCAGGGATCTAGTGACGAACCAGTAGACATTTATTCACGCCCCTCCAGTGTAAACCTGACCCGTGGCGTAGTGGGTCCACACCCACCAGCGTGTCATACTGTATTGTCCATTAATTGCAATCCCTACTTCATAATAGTAGATCCCAAACTTATATAAAATAAATGTGCAACACTAAGTAAATAATCCAAAACATTTTTTATGTAGAAAAATCACGTTAGTAAAAAAAATAGAAATAGATTTATGTACATAACCTGGGAGGGCGGAGGGTTATGTAGCAAGACAACCTCATTTGTAGCTGACTTTGAAGCCAATCACATGCTACAATGGTCTATTTCTGATACATTAAATCCCATATAACCCTTTGCTGATTAAATATCTTTATAACTATAAACAGATTTCATGTTGTTTTCTAGTGCACCATGAAACAAGAGGTGTTATCAAGGCGCACTGTCACTCTATATAAAACCAAGTCAAAGTTCTTTTTCTAATAACTGCCCTGAACGAGAGGTCAGACTGACCTTCAAACATGTTGTATGTTTTTTTCAGAGTAAAGATTTTTGTTATGGGCTGGTGAGCAGGATTTGATAAGCTGTAGGTCAGGGCAGGAAAACCGGGCGGTACATGAAACATTGAGGGCCAGCAGAGCTGGAAATGCAGAATGGCAGATTAATCAGCAGAGCTGGAGGTACTATAAACACCTTGATGTTGGACAACAGATTCAATATGCAATCAGGCACTTTGCTGCAGGTGTTTGGATAGAACACAGGAGAAGCAGATTTGAGTTGGCAATCAGGTGACTTGCTGCAGGACTGCAGCACATAGGAACAGCAGAGTCAAGTAGTCAATCTGGCATCTTGTTGCAGAAGTTTGGATAGCACATAGGGACAACAGAGTTGATTAATCAATCAGACACTTTGAAGAAGCATAGTTGAGGGTGTAGTCAGCACCTTGGAATAGCAGAGACAAGTTGGCTGACACGTACCTTGATGCAGCAGAATTGAGGGTCTGGAAAGCATCAGAAACTGCAGAACTGAGTTGGTAACAGGAGCTTGATGCTGAATAACATTATGAATAGCTGAGTAGATAATCAAGCACCTGGCTGAAGCAAAGTCACATGGGAAGTTTGATTTGATTCCTGGAAAGTACATGGTAGCAGTGGGCACTACTACCTGAATACTCAGGAGCTGCTTAGCTGACCTTAGATTTCCTTAGTATTGCACAGGTGATGGAATTATTATTAAGGCATCAGAAACTGCAACAGGTTCTCTCACCTGTGAAATACTATAGAAATCCTGAAAACATGTGTTGGGGGGCCATGAGGACGGGGTTTAGGAAACACTGCCTCAGATGATGACATCAGAGGTGCTTGCTGGGTTACAATACTCACACAGAGGGAACCAGCTGTCATGCAAGGTGTGGGAAAGACTAAGTGCAACACAAAGGGAAGAGGGAAAGGGATCCCAGACTCTAGGGAAAGGGGGGAGGGAAGACCTCCTAGGCTGATCTAGTGTCACCCTGTCTCCACTAACGTCCGTATATTGGTTCTTCACCAATCACCGCACACGTACATCACTCTGTCTTTCCCTGGCATTAGGCTCAGGCTCATCCCCACTGAACACTAAAGACAGCAAGTAGGAACTTTCAATCTTATATTCCTGGTAGACAACCACACAGTCATTCACATTCATGCCCGGACCTGGCAAGCGTTTTCTGTCAGCCATACGTTTATACCTGTCTCCCATGATCTTTAAATTACTCAGAACACCCTGCCATACCGAGGAGAGTGCCGAAACAAACCGTTCCTCCTCAGGAACTCCCGAAGCTGCTCCCCTACTAAAGGTACCAACCTGTGGGTGATAACCGTACGCACCGAAGGACGGTGAACTGCCAGTAGATTCTTGACGATGATTATTAATGACAAATTCTGCCAGCGGTAAGAAGGCTACTCAATCCTTCTGATTTTCGGAGACGAAACACCTGAGGTAGGTCTCCAAATTCTAATTGACACGCTTGGTCTGTCCATTCAACTGAGGGTGGAAGGCAGAGGAAAAGCACAGCTGCACCCCCAGTTGAGAACAGAATGCCTTTCAGAACTTGGAAACTGTGTCCCTCGATCTGACACCACATCAGAGGGAACCCCGTGAGCTTCACAATGTCATTTATGAACACTTGAGCAACTGTCTTGGCATTTGGAAGTGCGGGTATTGCGACAAAGTGAACCATTTTACTGAAACTATATAAAACCACCGTTTTGCCTGCAGAAACCGGTAGGTCAGTAATAAAATCCATGGACAAGTGAGTCCAAGGCCTACTAGGGATAGGTAGCGGAAGAAGAGTACCAGACGGACGGGTATGCAAAACCTTAGAATGCGCGCAAACACAACAAGCAGCTACGTGTTCAATCACATCCCGATGCAACCCTGGCCACCAAAAATGACGAGAGAAGAGGTTCGCGGTTGCCTTACAGCCTGGATGCCCAGCAAGCACAGAGTTATGATGTTCCTTAATTACTTTGCGGCACAGATTAGATGGTACAAATAACCTTCCTGAAGGGCAGGAGGCAGGGGCGTCCCCCTGAACCTCCAACACCTCACCCTCCAGTTCAGGATACAGTGCCGAAATGACTACCTGTAGCATCGGCGTCTCTGCCCCTTGCTAGGCAGAGACGCCGTCTCTCTCATCTCCCCGCTCCTGGCGCGGCGTCCTCCAGCGCTTCCCTCCCTGCTGCTGCCAGCGCGCGCTCCTTCCCCGGCAGTGTGCTTAGGGCGCGCGCGCGCTCCCCCTCTCTTAAAGAGACTGCGTGCGCCGTCCTAAGGAGTCCCCGGCCAATTGCCGGAGGACCTCCCATATATAAGGCACCTCCTCCAAAATGGAGGTGCCCGAGCAAAGTTCTTTGCACTGTGTCTGATCTTTGCTTCAGCCCTCAGGTTCCGCTGCTAGCCTGACTCCTCGTCCTGCCTGCCAGCCTGTTTTCTGCCCGTTACCTGCCTAGCCTGCCAGCCTGCTCACCTGGAGAGCTCACCTGTTACCTGCCTGTTACCTGCCTTGGCTGTCAGTCTGCTCACCTGGGAGCACCCGTCTGTTTCTGCTGTGTCCGTCAGACCGCTCACCTGGGAGCACCCGCTTGTTATCTGCTGTGTCCGTCAGACCGCTCACCTGGGAGCGCCCACCAGTTACCTACTGAGTCCGTCAGTCCGCTCACCTGGGAGCACCCGCCTGTTTCCTGCCTGCCTGCCTGGAGACCCTGCCATCACTTGCTGTGACCACCTTCCTGGTAAACCTAAAGACTGCTACTTGCCCTGCTTTCTCGAACTGTGACCACCTGTCAGCTACCAGAGACTTCCGCCTTCTTGCCGTGTCCATCCGCCATACCGGTCAGTCCCAGCCATCTGACTCGTGGGAGCCACCTGCTCTCTTACAAGGTCGTCCCCAGAGTAGCACCTGGTCACGGTGTCGTTTGCTGCCGTACGACCAGGGTCGGTTCGGGTGGATACTTAGTCACGCCCCTCTGGGTCCCTGCTTGCACCTCGGCACAGAGGTTCCACCTCCCGGACCCGTAACACTACCCCTTTCTGTAATATTGGGGCAGGGTTCTCGTGGTCACTACCACCAGGGAAGCTCCAGGACCAAGCATCAACCTTGACATTTTTGACCCCTGGACGGAAAGTGACAACAAAATTGAACCTAGTAAAAAACAGGGACCATCTGGCTTGCCAAGGGTTGAAATGTTTAGCTGACTGGAGATATGACAGGTTCTTATGGTCAGTAACAGTAATAGGATGAACAGCCCCCTCCAACCAATGACGCCATTTTTCGAATGCCAATTACCTATTACCCACGTCATAATTTCTCTCAGCCGATGTCACGGTGTGTCAGAGGTGACAGACAGTCGCCCTGCAGTGGTTTGCAGGAGATATCCACATTTGGCAAGGCAGACAGCTGCTTAGGTAGGAAGCTGTGTTTAAGACCCAGCGACTTCCTCCGTTTAGTCTGGGTGTATATATACCTGGTGTGTCTAGGTGGGCGTCGCTGGTTATACTCATTTCTACTTGGAGCTTGGCTGAAGCAGCATCACGTCCTCTCTGGAGTCTTGAGGCCATGTGCCCTGTTGGAGTTCTTCTAAAGCGAAGTTATTATTCCCCTGTGTTGCTTCCCTTTTTGTCTTTAGAGTGCTAGCAGAGGTGGACTAGTGCTCATCTCCTTCCACCCTTAGCCTTAAGTCAGGGATAGTAGGGTGAGGCACGTGATCGGCGACAGCTGTGGAGGCTGTATAGGAACGGCAGGAGCTGTGGGCACCGTATAGAATGGCGGTAGTGGACCATTCTGTGAACTCTCCGGGGGCGCCAGTATTGTCCCAAAGTGTCCCGGGAGGTGGTAAGAGATGTTGTGAACTGAGTCCTAAGACTATTGTTGATTTTTTTTTGTAAAATTCCCCCTACAGGTGTGGGTGTCCAAAAGGGGGCGGGGTCTCAAAAGGGGGTGGATTTTCATAAGAGCCTGGAGTATAGAAAACCAAAATTTGTTACTGGTTGTGGGTTGGTACCGCCTAAAAATGACAATTTGACCGTTGATAACGGGGTAGCTCCAGTAGAAGGGGTTGACGTCAAAGTGGGAGGTGATCTGTTAGTCCACAAAACCATGGGGAGTGACACAGACCCTGTAGCTGACGGTGATACTATGAAAGTAGAAAGAGAGGTCTGTCAGGAGGGGCTAGACGAGGGGAGAGAGTCCCCCTCTCGTCGTCGACGGTGCAAGGGCCACAAAAAGGTTGCTCCTGTAGTCTTTGCTGCAAGTGAAAAAAAGAAAATGTAGTACTGTGTGCCTTTGTTTCAAGTGTGGATCCTTCTTTAGAGGCAGAAGAGGAGGTGACGTTGCCAGTAGCAACTTCCGGTACAGTACTGAGACAGAAGGATCAGAATCTGACAGCCCTGAAAGAGGAGGTGGCCAGTCATGACCAAGAGCTGGAGCCTATCAGGCAGCAGTGTCAGAGTGATGTGCAGCAACTATGGGAAAACCTGGAGAATGTGTCCTCAGACCAGCGTAGCCTGGAGTCTGAATGGCAGAAAATATACCAGGTTGTGAGGAACTTACAGCGAGACCTGGAGGGAAGCAATGAGGAAATTAACCAATGGAAGGAAATGTTCCAGGAAATTAAGGAGGACCGCCACAAAACCAAGGAGGAGGTTTTGCAGTTGAAGCTTGAGAAGGAGGCGCTGCGGGATGAAGTTTCTGGGTGTGAACAAAACCTAGAACAGTTCAACTGGGAGCTGTGTGAATCCAAGAAGGAATATGGTGAACTCAGTGGGGAACTGCAACAAATTAAGAGAGACTATGAGGATCTCCTCAGGGTTAAAGAAAAACTAGAGGATGATAAGGCGGATGCAGAGCATATGCGCCAAGTGGTTGAGACCACTCTGCAGGACACCCGTGATGAAAATGGTGATCTCCGCAGAAAGACCCTAGGTCTGGAAGCTCAGGTGAAGGAGCTGCAGACGTTCTGTGATAATCTCCAGAGGGCAGAGATGTGCCTTAAGGAAAGAATCAGCAAGATGGAAGCTGAGCGGAAAAAGATGGAGGAGTCTATCGGAGAAGCCACAGACCAGGGCCAGGAGTTGGCCACTGGAGATGGGAGGTATGAAACAAATACCTACTCGAATAATGCGAGCTCGGATGATTCGATGGATGTAGGAGCCGAGATCAAGGAGCTCAAGGAGTCGCTACAAGCCCATTTGAAGCAAGAGGAGCTTGAGAGACTGGCTGTTGAGAGCTGAGTGGGCGCATTGGAGACAGAGGTATGAGAGAACTCTACTGTTAAAGAAGCAGTTGAAGCAGGAAGAGCTTCAGAGATGGGCTGCTGAGAGGCGAGTAGCTGAGCTAGAGGAAGAAGTTTTCGGGCTCAAAAGTCACCTGGCAAAGTATTACTCAGTGAACGAGGCCTCCTTGGAGAAGGAAAAGGGAAAAAAAGTTGCACTTACTCCTTTATACCATGAGAAGGTGGACCTGAGGAGAGCTAAGAGAGTGTTAACAGAAGATAAATATGAAATGGAAGTGGTCAAGACGAAAATTTGTGAATTTGTAGTTGAGAGTCAGCTCAGGGGAAGCATACAGGGTGAAGAAGCTGAAAGTCAGTTGCCCCTGAAACCTGAGCTACATGATCATTTGGAGACTACTGGTGAGACAGAAACCTCTCGGTACAAGTGCCTCATAGATGTACCCGAGGATTTGAGAGAAGAATGCACCAGTGAGTCCGTGCATGAAGAGTTTAAGAAGGCCGTGGGAGCCTGTAAGGTGTACTCGACCTCAGAAGCTAAACAGCTGCTGGTCCTGTCCACGACCGAAGTCACAGTGAAGAGGGTGGCTATCCTTAGTGACATGCACTAGCGATGTATTCGCACGAAGCGGTTTCTCCGGTTGAAGATGGAACAAGCCGTTAGACAACTGGAGCTTATGAGAAAAGCTCAAAGTCTGCATGAAGAGGTCAACCGGGTGCCTCAGGCTCTGGTAAGAAAGCTTATTGGGAGAAATGGCCGAACCATGCAGATGATGGTAAAGAAGTCTGGTGTGATGAAAGTAAGCAGTCCACGTGATCGTCAGGACTGGATACCAGATGAAGAATGCATGGTGTCATTCTCCGCTGTAAGAACGGAAGAAAGTCTTGCATATATACGCATGCTGATGGAGTACCGAGTGACCTACCTGCGAGAGGTAGAACAGTTGAATCTCGCTAGACTGCGAGTGGAAAGACAGCATCATCTGAGCTGCAGAAGATGGCAGCCGTCTAGAAATTGTGAGACCAGACAGAGAAAGGGCCCCCTAAATAACAGAACAGCTACAGCTGAAGTTAGGGACCTTTCAAGATGTCCTGAGAGTAGTGGGCGTGGGTTTAGAGGTAGTGAGACCTCCAGTATCTCAGGTTTGAGAGGCCCATACAAACGACCCAATAGAGTGCAGGACAGTATGGAGTCTAACCGGACCTTAGATACCAGGACGTGAGTCATCCTGCTGTATTGACCGCTGGGAGTGGGGGAGGTCTGACAAGGTTACGAGTGACCGCTGGGAGCAGGGGAGGTCTGACAAGGTTATGACTGACCGCTGGGAGCGGGGGAGGTCTGACAAGGTTACGACCCGGAAAGGTGACTTGACGAAGTCAGTGACAATGACAGATGGTAGGTCCCTAAGGAATGGGTTAATGTCAGTGACTAATGTTCCAGGGGCTGAGCAGCGCAATTGTCAAGTACATGGTCTCTGTGTGAACTGTGGGTTATAAGGTGATTGTGTATAGCATGTGTTCAACCCCACAAGTTTGAACAGAGGGGGGGATATGTAATGCAGCGGCTTGCGGCATTACTGTAATGGTCCAGGATGTGTTTTGGCTGACCATGTACCTCCCTCAGGTGACTGGTCACATGACTGTGACATCGCACAGGTCCTGTGCACACAGAAGGTCTGATCACTTGACTGTGACATCAGCACAGGTCCTGTGTGTGCATTGGAAGATATATAAACCCTGGTAGTTTTGAGACAGGGTGTGAAAGGCGTGAGGCCTGTTCCCTGTGTGGGACACCGTTAGAGTGTGAGGCCTAGTGAGGCTTAGTGAAGCCTGGTGAAGCCTGAAAGGCAGAGGCTGGATCCTTATGTGTAAGCAAACCCAGTAGCCTTGGAGGGCAAGAGGCTTGGAAGACAAGAGTCCTGGAAGGCAGTGGCTGAATGTAAGGTGTGTAAACATACCAGTAGCCCTTGAAGGTACGAGGGCTGGAGACCCCCATCTGTGAAGCCGTTAAGCTTCAGCTGTGGCAGAACAAACCTGAAGCAGCAAAAACCCGGCAAAGGTAAAAACACTGATTGGTGTGGACATTTATATTGTTACCTTGCTGAAGGCTGTATCTGGAGCCAAGTGGACATATCTGTCACTGGAAAGGCTCTTGGACATTATATGTGTAATATGTCGGCGACCCACTGAGTTGGACTCGGTTATAAGTAGTTATCAAGTGTAATAAACTGCTGGATTGTGAAATACTGGAAAACGTGGCTGGTGTGCTTTAATTGACCCGATGCAGTGAGTGTCCCCCAGCGTGATGAATAGCGCTGCCTTACAGCTGGTAGACCAGTCTGAGCTGGTAGACCAGTCTGAACCCAAGGTTGCCCTCCTCAACAGGTTTTCAGGAGGTAGGGACAAGTTTTTTGTGTTTAAGGAGGCATGCAAATTGTACTTCAAACTTCGTCCCTACTCCTCCAGTAATGAGGAGCAACGGGTTGGTATTGTGATCTCTCTACTGCAGGAGATCCTCAGTCATGGGCGTTTTCGTTACTGCAGGACTCAGTTTGTCTCCAGTCTGTGGAGGGTTTTTCTGGAGCTCTTGCCCCCATCTATGATGACCCTGACCGAGTTGCTTTGACTGAGTCTAAGCTACGTCGCCTTCAGCAGGGGATTCGGTCAGTGGAAACATACAGTTCGGAATTCCGTAGATGGGCAACGGGTTCCAAATGGAATGACTCAGCCCTTAAAAGTCAATTTTGTGAGGGGCTTACTGAAAGATTGAAAGACGCCTTGGCTGTTTATGATACCCCTCAGTCCTTGGAAGCTGCCATGTCTTTGGCCATACGTCTGGATAGGCACCTTCGGGATAGACAGGTGCAACCTTCTTCTCCGGGGCCTTCTTGTCGGGGTTGTGTACCTTTGCCAAGGGAGCGATCTGGGGGTGAACCAGTACTGGCGGAGGTGGAGGAACAAATGCAGTTAGGGACTGTCTCTACATCATACATCTCCCTGGAGATTCACAAGAAAAGAGGCGTATGTTTTTTTTGTGGTAAAAAGGGACACTTTGTTTGGACCTGTCCTTCAGTTTCTGAACAAAAGGAGACTCGTTTAACTCTCGGTAGTCTGGAGTTGAATAAACAAGGGGTGCATTTGTTGCCAAATTGCAGTTCCCACTTTGTCCTGACAGCAGAGGTGGTGCTAGAGAGCAAAACAGAAAAAAAATCTGTGTTTGACAGTGGAGCCAGGGTCAGCATGGTTGATGCTGAGTTTGTGAATACTCATGGTCTTGCTTGCTGTGCTTTAGCTGAACCTATTCCCATCTTTGCCATTGACTCGGCGCCACTTGCACTGAAATCATTTACTCAGATTGTACATAATGTAAAACTGAGGGTGGGGTCAGTTCATTGTGAAATCATCCCTTGCTATGTTTTGGAAAATCTCCTTACTCCAATTGTTTTAGGTATCCCCTGGCTTGTTAAACATTATCCGTTGGTGGATTGGCAAACAGGGGAGATTACCGAATGGGAAGATTACTGCCATGAGAACTGTCTGAATGTTTCTTTTGCTGCTGTCTCTACAGGGATGCTGCCGGCTTTTCTGTCTGGTTTTGAGGACGTTTTTTCTGAAAAGGGGTGTCAGGATTTTCCTCCTCATCATGCTTATGACTGTCCTATTAACCTGACCCCCGGAGCTAAACTACCAGAGTCCAGACTATATAATCTTTCTGGCCCTGAGAGACAAGCTATGAAGGTTTTCATTGCGGAACGTCTGGAGAAGGGACATATCAGACCCTCATCTTCGCCCGTGGCGGCAAGGTTCTTCTTTGTGAAGAAAAAAGATAGCGGTTTACGTCCCTGTTTAGATTTTCGGGAATTAAATCAAATTACCATCAGCAATCCATACCCTCTTCCTCTGATTCCTGATTTGTTCAGCCAGGTTGTGGGAGCTAAGGTATTCTTCAAGTTGGATCTAAAGGGAGCCTACAATCTGGTTAGAATCAGAGAGGGGGACGAATGGAAGACAGCGTTCAATACCCCGGAAGGTAATTTTGAGAGTCTGGTTATGCCTTTTGGTTTGACCAATGCACCTGCGGTATTCTAGCATTTCATAAATTATATTTTTCATCATTTGGTTTGGAGGTTTGTGGTGGTCTATCTGGACGATATTTTGGTTTATTCACCTGATTTTGAGACCCATCGGGGGCATGTTAAGCACCTAGGTGCTCCAGATATTAAGGGATAACAAACTTTATGCCAAACTAGAAAAATGTGTTTTTGCTGTTCAGGAGGTGCCCTTTTTGGGGTACTTGTCATCTTCAGGTTTTCGGATGGATCCGGAGAAGATCCGTGCAGTCCTTGACATGGAACGTCCCGAGGACCTGAAGGCTCTACAACGTTTTCTGAGCTTTACTAATTTTTACAGGAATTCATGCAAAATTACTCGGTGGTCGTGAGACCCCTTACTGACATGACTAAGAGGGGGTCTGATTTTTCTAACTGGTCGGAGGCTTCCCTCCAGGCTTTTTCTTCCTTAAAGAATCATTTTGCCATTGCACCTATTCTCAGTCAACCCGATGTTTCTCAACCCTTTATTGTGGAGGTTGATGCTTCGGATGTCGGGGTTGGGGCTATGTTGTCTCAGGTTCGTCCCCTGGTAAATGGTGTCCATGCACCTTCTTTTCTAAAAAATTGTCTTCAGCTGAGAGAAATTATGACATGGGTAATAGGGAACTTTTGGCGATCAAATTGGCTTTCGAGGAATGGCGACAGTGGTAGGAGGGTGCTGTCAATCTTATTACTGTTATTACTGACCATAAGAACCTGTCATATCTCCAGTCAGCTAAACGTCTCAACCCTAGGCAAGCCAGATGGTCCCTGTTTTTTACTAGGGTCAATTTTGTTGTCACTTTTCGCCAGGGGTCAAAAACGCCAAGGCTGATGCTTTGTCCCGTACCTTCCCTGGTGGTGGTGACCATGAGAACCCTGCCCCGATATTACAGAAAGGGGTAGTTATTTCGGCTCTTTTTCCTGAACTGGAGGGTGAGGTGCTGGAGGCTCAGGGGGACGCCCTTCAGGAAAGTTATTTGTACCACCTGATCTGCAACGTAAAGTAATCAAGGAACATCATAACTCTGCTTGCTGTGCATCCAGGTGGTAAGGCAACTGTGGACCTCCTCTCTTGTCGTGTTTGGTGGCCAGGGTTGCATCACTGTATATGTAGATGCGCCTTCCATGCGTTCCAATGTGCGGATGGTACCCAGGTCTAGAGGAGAGGAGACTCTCCTCCGGACCCGGGTACCATAGAACCTGTGAAAAAAAGAATAAAATAAAAAATAAATGTTATATTTACCTTCTGATGGCCTCCGGTCTCCTTCTCTTCACATGTTTGCATGGATTTATATAGTGTGACCAAGTTGACAAGCACTTTCCAAGTTAGGCTAAAATCGCTTGGAAAGCGCTTGTCAACCCGCATGCGGAAATGCATGTGAAGAACGCTTTTCATCCGCATGTTCCTGGCAGGAAAAACGCATGTACAATCCGCATGCGTTTTTTCTGCCAGGGGAGATGCAGAAACGCTCAGGAAAAATCTGGAGCATTTCTGCATCATAGGCACATAGCCTAAGACTCTTGCTCAGGTGTTCATAAATGAGATTGTGGAGCTTCACGAGGTTCCCTCCGATGTGGTGTCTGATCGGGGGACACAGTTTGTTTCCAAGTTCTGGAAGGCTTTGTGTTCTCGACTGGGGGTGCAGCTGTCCTTTTCCTCTGCCTTTCACCCTCAGTCGAATGGTCAGACCGAGTGGCTCAATCAGAGCTTGGAGACCTCAGGTGTTTCATCTCCGAAAATCAGGAGGATTGAGCATTCTACTTACCGCTGGCAGAATTTGCCATCAATAATCATCGCCAAGAATCCACTGGCAGGTCACTGTTTTTCGGTGCATGCGGATATCATCCACAGTTTGGTACTTTCAGTGGGGGAGTAGCTTCAGGAGTTTCTGAAGAGGAACGATTTGCTTCATCGCTCTCCTCTGTGTGGCAGGGTGTCTTGTGTAATTTGAAGACCATGGGTGACAGGTATAAATGTATAGCTGACAGAAAACGCTTGCCAGGTCCGGACCTGAATGTGAATGACTTTGTGTGGTTGTCTACCAAGAATATAAGATTGAAAGTTCCTTCTTGGAAGCTGGGACCTAGGTTTATTGGTCCCTACAAAATGACCACCATCATTAACCCAGCAGCGTTTTGTCTTGAACTTCCTCTGGCCCTTAGGGTTCACAATGTGTTCCACAGGTTGTTACTCAAAAGGTATGTAGAACCTCTTGAGCCCTCACCTCTACCACCGCCCCAGTAATGGTTGACGGTAATTTGGAGTTCGAGATTTCGAGGATAGTAGATTCTCGTCTCCAATGTCGTTCTCTGCAATACTTGGTGCACTGGAAAGGTTATGGTCCTGACGAGAGAACGTGGGTTTCAGCGTCAGAGGTGAACGCTCCCAGATTGGTTCGCTCTTTTCACACCTCTTTTCCTGAGAAACCCGGTACTGAGTGTCCGGTGCCCACTCGTAGAGGTGGGGGGGTACTGTCACAGGTGTTTCAGAGGTGACAGATAGTTGCCCTGCAGTGGTTTGCAGGAGATCTCCACGTTTGGCAATGTAGACAACTGCCTAGATACGAAGCTGTGTTTAGGACCCAGCGACTACCTCCCTTTAGTCTGGGTGTATATATACCTTGTGTGTCTAGGTGGGTGTCGCCGGTTATACTAATTTCTGCTTGGAACTTGGCTGAAGCAGCATCACGTCCTCTCTGGAGTCTTGAGGCCGTGTGCCCTGTTGGAGTTCTTATAAAGCTAAGTTATTATTCCCCTGTGTTGTCTTCCCCTTTTGTTCTTAGAGTGCTAGCGGAGGTTGACTAGTGCTCATCTCCTTCCACCCCCAGCTATAGCCTTACGCCAGGGATAGTAGGGCAAGGAACGTGATCGGCGACAGCTGCGGAGGCTGTATAGGGACTTTAGAAGACAGGGTGACACTAGTCCAGATTAGGTCACCTCTTCCCCCCCTTTCCCTAGTGTCTGGGCTCCCTTTCCCTTTCCCCTCTGTGTTGCACTCACACCTGGCGTGACTCTGTTTTGCACTCACACCTGGCATGACAGCCGAAGACAATTTTTTAGAAAAGAAGGTGCATGGTCGCCATTTACCAGGGGTCCGACCCTGAGATAACACAGCCCCAACCCCGACATCCGAAGCATCAACCTCCACAATAAAGGGTTGGGAACTATCTGGTTGACTGAGTATAGGTGCAGTGGCAAAATGATTCGTTAAGGAAGAAAAAGCCTGGAGGGAAGCATCCGACCATTTGGAAAAATCAAACCCCTTCTTAGTCATGTCAGTAAGGGGTTTCACAATTACAGAGTAATTTTGGATGACTTTCTGGTTAAAATTACTAAAGCAGCAGAAAACGTAGAGCCTTCAGGTTCTCGGGACGTTCCCAATCAAGGACTGCACAGATCTTCTCCAGATACATCCGAAAACCCAAAGATGACAAGTACTCCAAAAACTGCACCTCCTGAACAGCGAAAACACATTTTTCCAGTTTGGCATAAAGTTTGTTATCCCTTAATATCTGGAGCACCTGTTTAACATGCCCCTGATGTGTCTCAAAATCAGGTGAGTAAACCAAAATATTGTCCAGGCAGACTACCACAAACCTCCCCACCAAATGATGGAAAATATAATTTATGAAATGCTGGAATACCGCAGGTGCATTGGTCAAACCGAAAGGCATAACCAGACTCTCAAAATGTCCAGTCTGGACTTCGGTAGTTTAGCTCTGGGGGGTCAGGTTAATAGGACAGTCATAAGCACAATGAGGAGGCAAATCCTGACACCCCCTCTCAGAAAAAACATCCTCAAAACCAGACCAAAAAGCAGGTAACATTTCCGTAGAGACAGTAGCAAGGGAAATATCTAAACAGTGCTCATGGCAGTAATCTCTCCATTCAATAATCTCCCCGATTTGCCAATCCGCCAACGGATTATGTTTAACAAGCCAAGGAATACCCAAAACAATACGTGTGGGAAGATTGTCCAGGACATAGCAAGGGATTATTTCACAATGAACTGACCCCACCCTCAGTTTTACATTATATACAATCTGAGTAAATGCTTTCTGTGCAAGTGGCGCCAAGTCAATGGCGAAGATGGAAATAGGTTTAGCTAAAGTACAGCAAGCAAGACCATGAGTTTTCACAAACTCGGCATCAACCATGCTGACTCCGTCTCCACTGTCAACAAACACAGAAATTTTCTCGTTTATTTTTTTCTCTAGCACCACCTCTGCTGTCAGGACAAAGAGGGAACTCCAGGTTGGCAACAAATGCACCCCTTGTTTATCCAACTCCAGACTACCAAGAGTTAATCAAGTCTCCTTTTGTTTAGGAATTGAAGGACAGTTGCCAACAAAATGTCCCTTTTTCCCCACAAAAAAAACATATGCCTTTTTTCTTGCGAATCTCCCGGGAGATGTATGATGCAGAGACACCCCCTAACTGCATTTGTTCCTCCACCTCCACCAGTACTGGTTCACCCCCAGACCGCTCCCCTGGCAGAGGTACACAACCCTGAAAAGAAGGCCCCGGAGAAGGTGGTCTCACCCGTCTATCCCAAAGGATAGACGGGTGAGCCATATATCAAGACATATGGCCAACGACATGGCAACCTCCAAGGACTGAGGGGTTTCATATACTGCCAAGGCATCCTTCAACCTTTCGGTAAGCTCCTCACAAAATTGACTTTGAAGGGCTGAGTCATTCCATTTGGAATCCGTTGCCCATCAACGGAATTCCGAACTGTACGTCTCCACTGACCAATTTCCCTGCTGAAGGCAGCGTAGCCTAGACTTAGCCAAGGCGACTTGGTCAGGATCATCATAGATGAGGGCCAGAGCCCCGAAAAACCCTTTCACAGACTGGAGACAAACTGAGTACTGCGGTAAAGAAAATACCCACGACTGAGGATCTCCCTGCAATAGAGAGATCACAATTCCAACCCGTTGCTCCTCATTTCCGGAGGAGTAAGGACGAAGTTATAAATACAGTTTGCAGGCCTCCTTGAAAACAAAAAACTTGTCCCTACCTCCTGAAAACCTGTCTGGGAGGGCAACTTTGGGTTCAGGCTGGACAGGCCTACCTGCACAGACCCCCACATTGGCGACCTGTAGCCACTGATGCTGCTGCTGAACCTCACGGCAGAGGTCATTCAGAGAAAGACAGTGGAACTGCTTTGCGATCTCTGCAACTGAACCCATACCAAGGAGAAAGAGGAAAAAAAAGGTCCATTCCCATAAACACACAGAGAAAAAAAACCCCCAAAGTGTCAGTTTTTTTTTTTTTCTTTTCAAAATGTGCTCAGCCGGCGATAATGTCACGCAAGGTGTGGGAAAGACTATGTGCAACACAAAGGGAAGAGGGAAAGGAAGCCCAGACTCTAGGGAAAGGGGGGAGTGGAGACCTCCTAGGCTGATCTAGGGTCACCCTGTCTCCACTAACGTCCCTATATTGGTTCTTCACAAATCGCCACATGCGTACCTCACCCTGTCTTTCCCTGGCGTTAGGCTCAGGCTATGGAAGGGAAGGGATGAGCACTAGTCGATCCCCACTGGACACTAAAGACAACAAGGGGGGACAAACAAGGGAAAATCTCTTATCTTTAGTCGACTCCAGACAAATGCGCACAGGTCCTCTAGCACCAGAGAGGAAGAAGTACTGCTCTTGCTCAAGCCTTCACAAGGGGTAATGAATATCGCCGGCACCTCCCTCTGGCACACAGCAGGTATTTATTTATAGCCAGAGGAAGGTAGCTGCTGGATCCTAGAGATATAGCTTCTAAGAAGTTGTCTGTAATGCCAAGCGAAGAGATCTCCTGCAACCAACTGCAGGGTGAGGTGACTTCTCTGTCACTTCTGATACACCCGTGACACCAGCCTTAGTGGAAGGAAGAAGCACAGCACGATACTGGAGCTGGGATAGGTGAGTAAAAACTTGGACTTTATTTAGAGTGAAAATGCCATTGATGACCTTGGATTCTCGATACAGTATATCGCATATTGAAACATGGGTTTTCTGATTCAACAGATTTTTTACTAAGTGCACTTATATAATAGCTATATTTAAATCATTTTACATATGAACACTATACTCAACCTAGACATTTTTACATCATTGTCTTTGTCCCGGTACAAAGTTCTAATATACTACATTCATTTGATACATTTGACTATTGATAATGAGTTCTGTTTTTCTTGGAATACTGCCTCACACTTAGGTCCCTCAAAACACAATCAAAGAATAGCTTACACCTAATTGAATCATGTGCTTCATGTGTCCTTTTCTTTTCCTGTTTGCAATAAATACAAACCATTTGGACACATTCATCGTCAGGACTAAGAGCTTTATAGTTTGAAACTCTTAGACCCGTGCCCTTTTAATTTTTTACCCTCCCTTCCCACGTCTACCCCCCCTTCTCCCCCACCTCCTTTTTGGTATGTTTTTGTTTTCATATATTTAATCCTTTTCAATTAAAAGTCATATTTTAACTCTAGATGCTGGAACCCCCCTTATTTTCTTCTGACTGTTGCCCAGCTGCTAATCTAGAGTCTGTGCACCATCACATTCTCTCGATGGAGGCTTCAATTTTGCTTCCATTTGTGAGCTGAATATTCCCTCTCCCCTTTCCCCTTGCTTTCATTTTCAGTGAATGGCAGAGCTGAACCCACAGAGGCAGAGCGGTTCAGGATTCTCAGAGCACTAAAAAGCTGATCAACTGGTGACTTTGGTCAGAGGGGTTGGTTCTTGACATTCCAGACAGTTATGTTACATTCCAATAACTGAATCCATTCTAGAACTAATTTTTTTACTTACAGTACACTGAGCCTGTGTGGTGTCAGTATCAGAACCTGGAACATTATTAATATAGGATAGCATAGCACCTTAAAGAAGTTGTCCACTACTTTATTTGAACCCCCCAATGTATCCTCCCTGGGCCCAGAAGTGTTTTTGTAAATACCTTGCGGTGCCTTTTCAAGTGAGGAGGGACATCAGTGACGCGCTCCCCGCAGTGGATGCTGGGTTGTGGGCAGGGTTACCCCGTGCGTCACTCCCAGCATCCACCGCGCACTTTCCCAGTGAATGAGGAGAGGGAGAGCGCGCGGTGGATGCCAGGTGTGACGTGCTGGGTAACGTCACCCACAGCCCAGTGTCCTCCGTGGAACGCAGAAGTGAGTAGCCCCTGCTGCAGCGGATGTCAGAACCGGCTGCAGCCGGGGGTCATGTGATGCCTGTGAGTGGCCAGTGATAGAGCTGCTCACAGGCAGAAAAGGCACCACAAGGTATTTAAAGAAACACTTATGAGCCCTGGGGGAATACATTGGGGGATCATATAAAGTAGTGGACAACCCTTTTAATGAAGTAGGAGGTATCTTAGAAAGAAGATATTGTGTGGGCAACAATTTATCCATCTTGAGACTGTATAGTAGTCTCAGGATGGTGCTTTGTAGGTGGAATTGGTGGTGTGTGATCTTTAGGTAGGATTCAGCTGTGGAAAAAGTGGGAATATGTGAGCTGTGGGTTGGATAAAGCTGTGGCAGAAAAGTCAAAGGTGCACTGCCGTTTGGGAAATGTAGTCTAGAGGAAAAGCTCAGAATGTAAGCAATTTCAGACCACAAGGATTACTGTAAAGGGCTTATGACGCACCCCCTGGGCCATATTCTTTAGGGGAATACCCGGAGCCGGATCAGATGGGAGTTGTAGTCGCCGAGTGGCTGTGACCCGGTCCGTGCCCAGGGTGTCAAGCTCAGTTGTATGTGGCAGTCCTACAGATGTTATTAAGTTCTTTATTGTCGACTACGCCACCCGTTGTATTGCGGTCACTATGGCCGCCGCTGCAGCAGGGTCCGCTGAGGCTGATGGTGTTGGTGCAGCTTTTGATAGTATAACCCCCAACGGGTGGGGTATAGCCTCAGGGGGTCAGGTGCAGAGGATGGGGGTTGTGGTGGTGCAGCATAGATGTTAAGTGAAGACAGAGTCGGGTTGTGCAGTTTAGGGTATTTACTCACTGCTGATGTTCCGGTCACTCCAGCTTCAAGTGACCACCCGAGCCGTGCTGCGTCCACCAGGTCCTGGATTCAGCAAACCCCCAAACAAGTCCGGAGCGTGACCCTGAGCTCTCCTTCTGTCCTTTCCTCTGGCCGTCCCCACTAGTGATCCACCTAGGTCCAGCTCCCTCGGGCCTTCTGTTGGGAGACCCTTGGCCTTGGGTTCCCTGACCCTCCACGTGGTTTGCCTTCGGGGTGGATGTGGTGGGTGGCCGTGGCAGACGCTGCCCACGGCCTCCGGTCTCTGGCTAGGGTGTGCTTTTGCCCCCACCAGTTTGGGATCCGGTACCCTATTGCCGACTCTTCACCCGGGGATTGAATTTGGGTTCTCAGAGTCCTTTCTTTTTCCCCTCTGGGTCTTTCCTTCTCTGCTCCACTCTCTCTCTCTGCAGGCTTATCTGGACCTCTGCTTCTTACTGACTCTGACAGACTGACCCTGATCTAAGATGGTGCCCACCTTATATACTCCCTCTATGTGTGAGCTCAGGTGACCAGCACCCAATGAGCTCCTAACTTTACCCAGGCTGCTCCCCCTATCTGCCCCTACACTACTTGGGATGTTCCACCCCCCTCCCACTCCAGCCAGGAACAGACTCGGTCGTACCTGCACATTTCTAAGTGGGAGTACCGTTGGTCTGTTCCTCGGAAATGGGATGTGTGTAGTGCATGCAGCCTACCGAGCTCAGGTCCACACTCCATCCTTACCCGGGAGTGGAATATCACACCTCTGGGTTGAGGTGCAATACCCCTGTAGCAGCCGAATCCTCAGGGTGCTACATTCCCCCCTGGTAAACCACAGCACGTCCTCGGGCTGTAAGAACAAAACACCACAAAACATACAAATTTTTTTCATATAAACAACATAGTAAAAACATATAAAATATCATATATATATCAGAAAACTTTTCATATAAATAACATTCTCGTCGCCTCTGCTCCTCCTCCGGTCACTGTGCAACGTGTGACCGGGTAAAGTGCGACAGTCTTTTCTTGAAAAACTCGTGGCTTTCCTGTAAAACCAGTAGGGAGCGCTTTAGGACGCGCAACTATATACAGGGGATATGGCCGCTCTCAGTCCTCGGCCAGGTATAAGGGAGGAATGACCGCTCTCAGTCCTCGGTCAGTGGGATTTAAGGGATAAACGGGTAAACAGTTCACACATGCTGGTCCCAACGGGGACTATATTATCAGCAACAGTTTCTTTGGTACCCCTACGGGTAACTATATACAGCTTCTACTCTGCCGTACTCAACGACGACGTCCTCCTGCTCTTTCTTTGTGGTTACCTTTAGCTTCAGACCCGTCCGGGTCCTCTTGTTCTTCCTCCTCACACCGCAGCTCTTCCTCCGTCAGGCGATGCACATGGAGGGCGTAGGGTCCTTTGGCACACTTGTGCCGGGTAAAGGTGACCTCGTCCCCGATGTAAAGGTCACGACCTCTGTGTCCCTCCGGTAGGTGGGACTCAACGTCTCTCCTGGTCACGAAGACGTCGCCTGGGGTGCGGTGGTCTCGGATGAAGCCCCACCCATGCTGCATGTTAAACTTGATCACAGTCCCGGTGGTGCGGGGACTATGCGCTGCACGGGGGTCTCTCCTGGCCCGGCTCTTCTGCTCCGCGCTCCTTACTTGAGCTTGCTGTTCCCGGACCTGCCTTTCTCTCCGCTCCCTCTCGAAGACCTCGAGTTGTTGGCGGCAGCACTCAGCACGCTCCGCTGCAGCTGCCCGAGTCTCCTGAGTGAACCCCATGAGATCTTCTCCGGTGGGGTCCCACTCAAATTGGGCCTCTTCTAGCGGGGGCGAGATCCTCTTTACGGGCTTTGGAGCCGGGATCAGGGGTGCACACATGGCCCGAGCCTTCCTCTGCCGTTCCAGTTCATGATATTCCTGGGGCCAGATGAAAGGCTGCCCATCCGGGCACGTGTGTTGGGTAAACAGGTCCTCTCCCAGATGCGGCACTCTTGGTCTTATGGGCGCGGTGGTGTTAGCGCCCGGGTTGCCCAGGCCTTGCGGCCAGGCCTGGGGCACCTGGAAAGTGAAGGGCACCGTAAGGACGGCGGCACCCTGGGCTACTTGGCCCTGCGACCAGGCCGGTGGCTCCGCGGAGGTAGGGGGCGCTGTTGGTATTGCGGCGCCCGGGGGTACTAGGCCTTGCGACCAGGCCGATGGTACTTCCTGCTTGGTCACGCTCGGGGTCGAGGCGTGTGACGTCACAGGGGTCGCGGCTCCCGTTTGAGGCCTAGTCTGCGGCGGTGACGTTGCAGCGACGGGCACGGCAGGGGATACTTCGGGCTCTGCGACGGGGAGCTGGGGCAGGTACGCGGTTTCCCGGTTTGGGGTATAGACGTCCCCTTTACCTGCCTCCACTCGTTCGGCTCCCTTCTCGGCGCCGTCTCCGGCCTTCAGTCCTCCCGCGCCATCCTCAGAGGCGGTCTGTCTCCTCGTCTTGGGTGGCGTGCTCCGCTGACAGGTCTCGGTCTGCTGGGCCATCTCACGGCTCCACTCCGCCAACGTCTCTCGCTGCACCCGGGCCATCCTCCTTGCGAGGCCCTCCAGAGCGGTCTGTGCACACTCCCGGTCTCGGGGGAGCTGTGCTAGGACCTCCACTAGGCCTAGTGGGGTCGTTGCTTCCAGCAGGCTCCTGACCAACGGGTCGGTGCTGCTCTGCTCTCCTTCCACTGTTTCCAGCAGGCTCCTGGCCAGCGGGCCGGTGCTGCTCTGCTCTCCCTCCTCTGTTTCTAGCAGGCTCCTGGCCAACGGGCCGGTGCTGCTCTGCTTTCTCGCCATCTCCGGGTAAGCTCCTCCGATACTCTTCTCCAGGCTTCTTGCCTCCGGGTGCGCTCGCTCCAGACTGCTCCAGGCGACACCCATCTTCGTTCTCTTGTTCTCAGTCCTCCCACTTCGAGGGCGGTCCCGGGGCCACTTGGTGATTGTCAGCTCCAGGGGCAGTTCTTTCACGCTGACAGACACCTCTAGCATCACAGTCTCTGTTGGTGGGGGCGGTTTCCACTTTTGGCGCCATTTTCGGTCCTGGCCCACGATGGGAGGTGGCCTCTTGCCACCCTCTGGCACGCCCATAATGGCGTCCGCTCTGACAAGGCGGGAAACCTTTGGAAATGGCGGGAACCGCTTCCCAGTGGCGGGAAACTCTGCAGATGGCGGGAAAAAGCTGTTAATGGCGGACAACCGGCGGGAATCGACTGGTGATGGGGTCCGATGGCGGGGACCCTCCGGAACCGGCAGGAGACTTCTTTTTGAGGTAAACTCGTTCTTTTCTTCAGGCACGCAGTACCCGGGTGTTGCGGGCACGTAATCCTGCCGACTACGCCAAAGTTGACGCACCCCCTGGGCCATATTCTTTAGGGGGAATACCCGGAGCCGGATCAGATGGGAGTTGTAGTCGCCGAGTGGCTGTGACCCGGTCCGTGCCCAGGGTGTCAAGCTCAGTTGTATGTGGCAGTCCTACAGATGTTATTAAGTTCTTTATTGTCGACTACGCCACCCGTTGGATTGCGGTCACTACGGCCGCCGCTGCAGCAGGGTCCGCTGAGGCTGATGGTGTTGGTGCAGCTTTTGATAGTATAACCCCCAACGGGTGGGGTATAGCCTCAGGGGGTCAGGTGCAGAGGATGGGGGTTGTGGTGGTGCAGCGTAGATGTTAAGTGAAGACAGAGTCGGGTTGTGCAGTTTAGGGTATTTACTCACTGCTGATGTTCCGGTCACTCCAGCTTCAAGTGACCACCCGAGCCGTGCTGCGTCCACCAGGTCCTGGATTCAGCAAACCCCCAAACAAGTCCGGAGCGTGACCCTGAGCTCTCCTTCTGTCCTTTCCTCTGGCCGTCCCCACTAGTGATCCACCTAGGTCCAGCTCCCTCGGGCCTTCTGTTGGGAGACCCTTGGCCTTGGGTTCCCTGACCCTCCACGTGGTTTGCCTTCGGGGTGGATGTGGTGGGTGGCCGTGGCAGACGCTGCCCACGGCCTCCGGTCTCTGGCTAGGGTGTGCTTTTGCCCCCACCAGTTTGGGATCCGGTACCCTATTGCCGACTCTTCACCCGGGGATTGAATTTGGGTTCTCAGAGTCCTTTCTTTTTTCCCCCTCTGGGTCTTTCCTTCTCTGCTCCACTCTCTCTCTGCAGGCTCATCTGGACCTCTGCTTCTTACTGACTCTGACAGACTGACCCTGATCTAAGATGGTGCCCACCTTATATACTCCCTCTATGTGTGAGCTCAGGTGACCAGCACCCAATGAGCTCCTAACTTTACCCAGGCTGCTCCCCCTATCTGCCCCTACACTACTTGGGATGTTCCACCCCCCTCCCACTCCAGCCAGGAACAGACTCGGTCGTACCTGCACATTTCTAAGTGGGAGTACCGTTGGTCTGTTCCTCGGAAATGGGATGTGTGTAGTGCATGCAGCCTACCGAGCTCAGGTCCACACTCCATCCTTACCCGGGAGTGGAATATCACACCTCTGGGTTGAGGTGCAATACCCCTGTAGCAGCCGAATCCTCAGGGTGCTACACTTACATGGAGCTAATAAAAAGGGAAATAAAAGTAATAGGCTGTTTCTGTGACTCATTATAGGGACGGATAGATAGATATATTTTTTTTTCTGCCAGGGAAACCCTTTTAATTGTGCTTCCCAATTTTCTGTTCACAGGATTGTCAGGTGAAATTAACCTCAAAGGAGGTGTGGCTGATACAAATGTGTCTCATTGAAGGGAATGTTTCTGGCTGGTTCAGTTGGCAGACTAAGGTTTTGGGATATTACAATCAGAACTCAGTCTTTATTTTGTGTATAGGCTTTGAAAAACTGAATCTTATTAACTAATTTGGACAACTTCTTTACTTTTTCTTGCATAACTTTCATAAATATCCCCAGTGTTCCCTCTATGTAGAAGAATGCCTGTGTCTCTTACCTTATTGGCAAAGAGTAAAAAACACGTTGTTTCATCTTCTGGGTCATTTAATATAGCTTGGATTACCTGAAGCATTGGGGTAAGACCTGAAAAGAAATATAAAAAATAAATATGCTTTAGATGCTACTGTTCCTTTAAATTTACAAATGTACAGGTTACTCAGAGAAAGTCACTCTCTGAGTACAGATATTAGCTAGACTTGCAATTCATTTCAACTATTAAGACAGAATGAACTAGGTAAGCCAGCAGTTTCAGCATGGTATTAAAGATAGAATGAAGTAAAATAAGATAGTGAAGTATAGTTCAAAGATTCAGAACTTTACAAATGCAGATCAATAATTAATTCATTTAAAAAAAGTTTAGCTACATATGCAGCGGGTGAAAGAAGTAGTGACCAATTTTCTAAGTAAATATATTTCTAAAGTGCTATTGACATGAAATTCTCACCAGATGCCTGTACCAACCCAACCAATCATCCAGTCCACACACGAAAAGAGATCATACCATAGATGTCCATAAATTAAGTTATGTGTAATAATAATTGCTCAATCATTGGGTGAAGGGAACAATGGCAGCCCAGGTTTTGTAGCCAATGGGGGCGCACAACACCCTATTAAATCTTGATAATTAACTTGTAATGGGTTTACTCTGTACTATAATAACTGATATTGTTTGAACATACAGTTTTGCTCAAAAGTTTACATACCCCGGCAGAATTTTTTCTTTCTTGGCCTTGTTTCAGAGAATATGAATAACAAAAAAACCTTTTTCTCCACTCATGGTTATTGATTGGGTGAAGCCATTTATTGTCAAACTACTGTGTTTTCTCTTTTTAAATCTTAATGACAACCAAAAACATCCAAATGACCCTGATCAAAAGTTCACATACCCCACCCAGTTCTTAATACCGTGTATTGCCCCCTCTAACATCAATGACAGCTTGAAGTCTTTTGCTGTAGTTGTGGATGAGGTTCTTTATTTTCTCAGATGGTAAAGCTGCCCATTCTTCTTGGCAAAAAGCCTCCAGTTCCTGTAAATTCCTGTAATATCTACTTTACAGTTCAGCTGGGGGTTTCTTCACAGTCTTCTCTGACGGCGTGCTCTTTCAACCCTTTTTCTCAGATGCTGCCACTTACATCTTAGCAATATCTGGGAACGCTAGATCACCTGCTAACCTCAGATTCATCATGTCTCGAACGTGAAAAAGCACACCTCCCAGAGAAGACTGTGATGAAACATCCAGTTGGATTGCAAAGAAGAGATTTCACATACTGCACAGAAGAATCAAAAGTGAATATCTCTGCAATGGAGTGACATAGTGCAATATGGATATAAACAGCAGAATCAGGGGAGCTCAGATTTTTACAAAGTAATTATCTACATTTTTATGGGCAATTGACAGGTCCTATTTAAGGCAAATAAGTTAGAGGATAATCGAGGTGAAATCTGATTAAGATCCAACCATCTGTGCCTATCCGGCTCGCTCTATGCTCTATGCCTGAGCCGTAAGTTTCTTTTATAATGTAAGTTTATGAAGCCTTGTTCTGATGCTCCAAAAGCTTACATTGTAAAAGTCACTTCCGTGTCACGTAGAACGCATCATGATCCGGAGACTCTGTAAAGCAGTCAAGTCACTGAGAAGGAGAGCAGAACGATGCTGGATCCTGGAAAATGCTGCAGTAGGTTAGCATATTAACACACTCATACTACACATCATACACAAGTACACACATATAATGAAAAAAAAAATATTCATGGGAGGGCTTCTTTAATATATTTAAAGGTTTCAATCATGTTCCCACTATCCGCTCTTTTCTCCAGACTGTAGAAATTCTGTGAGTCTCTCTTGATAAGTTTTCCACTTGAGCGCTTCCATCAATTTTTGTAACCTGCCTCTTGGACTAATTTTATTTCATCAATGTCTTTCCATACGTGAGGTCACCAAAACCAAAGCCAGCATTCCAGATGTGATCTCATTAGAGCTTTAAACTTCTATTTGTTATACATCTAGCTATACAGTCAAGCATTCTACTTGCATTCCCTAGTGCCTGGTCACATCGTCAACTTATTTTGAAGTCCGAAATCTGTACCCCTAAATGCATATCTGTTAAAGTCATGGTTAACAAAGAACTGTCAATACAGTACTTATACAGATAAGTCTTCCCTCCCTTGTATATTAATTTACTTTTGGAAACATTGAACTGCAGTTTCTATGTTTTGACCCTTTTCGCCAAAACTGCTAAATTATTTTCATTAATTTCCATCTACAGACAAAGCAAGGAATATTAATCCACTACACACTTTTGTGTCATAAAGCCCAGAACACAACCTTCTGGTGCACATCTTGTAACTAATCTCTATGGAGCCATAAACATTTATTTGAGTGTGTTGGTGACCACTGCTCCATTTAACCCCCTCCTCACTGTGTACATTCAATAAGGAAGAACCAGGGAGAAAGTGGATACAAGCATTAGAGTACCCCTCATTGATACACATTGTCCATGCTTTGGATTTAATGGATTTCAGTTGACTCAAATGTGTGTAGCTGCAATAACAAAATAATATTTGTTTCTGCTACATCAAAACTTAAAATACTAAATGGAAGTTTTTAGAGAAGACTGTTTTATTAAAGGGGTTGTCCAGGTTTACCATGAAAGTCTCGTGAATCCTCACATCACGCACAGTGTGCGCTTTCAGGATTCTCTGATGCCGGTGCAGGAAATGGGCAGTCATGAGGCCGTTTGTATGTGACGTGCATACTACCAGCCACATTCCGACTAGATGTACGCGGCATCGCTCAATACAAGTGAATGAAGCGAGGCCACGCTTGTCTAGTCGGAATGTGGCCAGAAGAATGCATATTACATACTTGTGGTCACATGTCTGCCCAGTCTTACCGACGGCACTGTAGAATTCAGATAGTGCATACTGTACGCAATGTGAAAATTCATAAGATCACTGACTTATGTGCCATAGCTGGACAACCCCTTTAGCCTTCAGCATAAGATCTTATTTAGATGTCCATTTTTCACATAGTTTTTTATTAAAGACTACGGGACTGTTCACACGTCTGTGACTTCGCAAAAAAATATAAAAGTGGAGACATGTCCACTTGTGATCGGGTCCTTAACCCCTTCATGACTGCCACATTTTCCGTTTTTGGGTTTTCATTTTTTGCTCCCCTTCTTCCCAGAGCCATTGCGTTTTTTTATTTTTGAGTAAATATGGCCATGTGAGGGCTTGTTTTTTGTGGGACAAGTTGTACTTGTGAAAAACATCACTAGTTTTACCATATTGTGTACTGGAAAATGTGAAAAAAATTCCAAGTGCGGTGAAATTGCAAAAAAAGCACAATTCCACAATTGTTTTTTTTACCACATTAACTGAATGCTAAAACTGACCTGCCATTCTTATTCTCCAGGTCATTACGAGTTTGCAGATACCAAACATGTATAGGTTCTTTTTTATTTAAGTGGTGAAATAAAAATCCAAAGTTTGCTAAAAAAAAAAATGGCACCATTTTCCGAGACCCGTAGCGTCTCCATTTTTCGTGATCGTGGGCCGGGTGAGGGCTTATTTTTTGCACGTCAAGCTGACGTTTTTATTAATACCATTTTGAGGTAGATACGATGTTATGATCGCCTGTTACTGCATTTTATTGCAATGTTGCGGCGACCA
This sequence comes from Phyllobates terribilis, assembly GCF_046119375.1. Taxonomy (NCBI): domain Eukaryota; kingdom Metazoa; phylum Chordata; class Amphibia; order Anura; family Dendrobatidae; genus Phyllobates; species Phyllobates terribilis. The sequence continues at coordinate 649,258,025 of NW_027362762.1, forward strand.
AAAAACGTAATTCTTGCGTTTAGAATTTTATTCTTGTTACGCCGTTTACCGATCGGATTAATTCTTTTTTTATATTGATACATCGGGTGATTCTGAAAGTGGCGATATCAAATATGTGTATGTGTGAAGTTTTTTTTACTGTTTTATTTTGAATGGGGCGAAAGGGGGGTGATTTAAACTTTTATATATTTTTTAAAACCTTTTTTTTTTTACACTTTCTGCATGCTTCAGTAGTCTCCTACGGAAACTAGAAGCTGCAGTTGTCTGATCCCCTCTGCTACACACAAGTGATGATCAGATCGCTTGTGGGTAGGAGAATTGCTCACTTGCTATGTGCTCCGACCACTGGGCGACGCTCATAGCAACCTGGCAATGACAACCACAGGGGTCTCCTGCAGACCCTGGGTTGTCATGTCAACCCATCGGTGACCCGCGATCATGTGACAGGGTCACTGATGGGCAGGGCCTATTGTGCGCTTCCCAGAATCGCGAGTTAAATGCTGCTGTCAGAGATTAACTAGTTAACAGCTGTGGGTGGATCATGATTCCACCCGTGGCTGTTGTGGGCACATGTCAGCTGTATAGATCAGCTGACATGTGCCTGGAAAGGTGCGGGCTCAGCGCCGGAGCCTGCACCAAACAGGGGGATCTGACGTGGGGTGTACTATTACGCTCCATGTCAGAAAGGGGTTAAAAAATTCAGCACACTAGTGCCATCCTAGTGCTGTCCATTTTCCCTCATTGTTTGTTAGCAAAAGCTTGAGAAACCTCCATCATTTGTTTTCCGAGAAATATTTACAAAAGCACTCATGGTTAAAAGTAGCAAACTGACTAAACAGTAATGAAAATCTAATCCAGCAGCCTGTAATCATTCTGTTTTTTTCACATATGAAAAACAACAACTTTTGAATGAGGTCTAATGCTTTTTTAACACCATTAACATTGTAAGTTTTGAAATGTTCTTCAAAAGGTATATGGCGGGAAATTTTCCAGACAAATACCTATGATGTATATCTCTGACAGATACCACTATGTAGGCATGCAGTTGCATCTGTCTACCAATAGACTCCTCTTGGAAAAAAACCACAGTAATTACAATGCATAATATACTAGTTGACTGTTTACTATATTGTCCTTTATGCAATACTGCCATCTATTGATACATTCTGGGATAACCATAAATGCTTTAAGGGAACCTAAATACAGTGCTTCTCACCATTATTGACACCCCTTCATTTTTTTCATAGACTGTACAATATCTTCAGAAATAATTGGAAATGTACCAAAGTTAGAACCTCAGGATTTTTTAATTAGTGGTCCAAAGTAATAAAACAATAAAACATTGTTTTTCAACTTCCATGTAGCAATTTCAAAGAAAAAAACAGAATAAAGAGCATGTGCAGCAATAAAAGCACTCCTAATTAATACTTGGTTGCACACCCTTTGGATTTGCTGACAGCCTCCAAGTGTTTCTTGTAGCCATCTATAAGCTTCTGGCACTTCTTAGCTGGAATTTTCTCCCACTCTTCCTTTGCAGTTTGCTCAAGCTCTTGGATGTTTGCAGGGTTCTTTTTCCCAATGACAGATTTCAGCTCACCCCAAAGATTTTCAATGGGATTGAGGTCAGGACTCATTGCTGGCCATTTTAAAACAGTCAATTTTTTCTTTTTCAACCATTCCTGTGTACTTTTGGATATGTGCTTTGAGTCATTGTCTTGCTGGAGGACCCTTGAACTTCGACTTAAACCAAGTTTTCTTACACTGGGTAGGACATTTCACTTTAAAATCTCTTGATAATTCTCTGATTTCATGATTCCTGTGATACGATCAAGGCCTCCAGTATCAGACACAGCAAAACAACCTTACAGCACTATGGATCCTCCACTATGCTTAACTGTTGGTAAGGTGTTCTTTTCCTTATACGCTTCATTGCGCCGTCTGTAAACAAACTGTTCCTTTGCATTGCCAAAAAGCTCTATTTTTGTTTCATCTGTCCACAGAACATTTTCCCAGAAGGATTGTGGTTTGCCAAGGTACTCTTTGGCAAAGATCAGTTGTTCCTTCTTATGTCTTTTCTTCAGCAATGGTTTTTTCTTTGACCTTTGCCCATAAAGCACAGCATTGGTTTAGTGTACTTGTTGAAACCATGACCCCAGACTGTTTTGGGTTGGCCTTCAGGTCTTTGGATGTTTGACGTAGTGTTTTTTCTGCCATTCGCACCAACCTTCGAAGACATCTCTTGTGAATTTTCCTCTTTTCCCCACGTCTAGGTAGGTTCTTAATGGTTCCATGCTTGGAAAACGTCTTAATAACATTGTGCACTGTTGAAACTGGGATACAAAGGTTTTAGGAGGTGGCCTTATACCCTTTGGAAGTCTTGTGTTTGCTAATAATAGCAGTTCTGTCTTCAGACAGCTTCTTTGTCTTCACCATTGTGACAAAGGAACAGGGCCTACCATGTGGCTTGTTAAAACACTGAAGTCATCATTCATTTGCTAATTTATGTCACATGAAGACCAGCAATTAATCTCTTTTGTGATTTACCACATGCGAGTCAAAATGTGTTTCCATACTAAATTAATGTAAAGGGTGCCAATACCAGTGTCACAGCAAGCTTTAGTTTTTTTTATTTTTCCCTTCCATTGTTTTTTGTTTTAAATTATTGTTTATCATTTACTCTTTTGTATTGAACATGAGTGCTCTATACAAAAAAACTGTTTCACTTGATTTATTTATTTCAGGAGATATTCCACATTATGTACTTAAACTTCATGGTGCCAATTACGATGAGCAGGACTGTATGCAAATTGCCTCTTCAGAGAGAAAGAGGACTAGAACTAAAACTCTAGTGCTACCTATTGTAAGTAGCAATTCTCAAAGTCAATATCGAAATGTTATTACTTGGAGCCTCTCATACAGCCAAATTAGATCTCATACTTTGCACTGACAAGGGGCAACACCCAGAAATACGTGTCTGTAAATTGAGATACTGGTTTGTTTTATTTCTTAAGTTATATGGCAAGGCGCGTTAAAGAGTCGATATTGACTTTTAGGATTGGTACTTCCAATAGGTGGCACTATAGTTTTAGTCCTCTACCTCTCTGAAGAGGCAATTTACATATTTCATTTCCTGGAGGAGCATTGAATGACTTTTAAGCTTCCTCACACTGGCATGCCAGGCCTGGCATGTTACTCTCCACAAGGAGAAACGTTACCACTTGGATCCTAAAAGGAACCTGTAATGTTAATATCTGATCTGCAGGCAGGATGTTATAGAGCAAGAGGAGCTGATCAGATTAATAGACATTTTTTTGTGGGAAAAGTTTTACTAAAACTTGCATTATATTGATTAAAAGTCCGGTAGTCATTTCAGTGATTGACAGTCTTCCCTATGACTGTCCATGCAAAGATAGCTGGCACTCACAATAGACCACCCACTGGACTCATATGCCTACAAACACAAAGGATTTCAATGAATAAATTACAAGTTATACTGAATCTTTAAAAAAACAACAACCCTTTTTCTGCTTTTCCTACCTCTTGCTACAACACTACAACAAACTCATTAGCTCAGTTCCTGCAGGAGGGGTATAGCTGGTGGGAGAAGTAAACAACTACTCAAAGTCTGCCTCCTAGTGGCAGCAGCTATAACCCATGGTCCTGTCTCCCCCAATACACATTTCAAGAAAAATATTTTTACAGATAATAACAAAAAGCCAATTTACTTTAAATGGAACCTGTTACATTGTACTTGCAGTCATATCTGAAGACAGCATGGTAGAGAGATGGAAAAACTAAGCAGAAAAGATTCAGTTTAAATCAAGGCACCGACTGCCAGAGGCAGAAAAACAACCCCAAAACATCTTTGAACCACCACAATATTCGTCTGTAGGTACTGTGTTCTTTTCTTTGTAGGCCTCATTCCATTTTCGGTAAACTAGAATAATGTGCTTTTCCACAAATCTCTAGCTTGGTCTCATCTGTCCACAAGACGCTTTCCCAGAAGGATTTTAACTTATTAACGTACATTTTAGCAAACTGTAGTCTAGCTTTTTTATGTCTGTGTCAGCAGCTTGAATTTCTTTGCTACTTGACTGGGGCTGCTTATCCACCATCCAGACTATCCTGTGTTGCAACCTTTCACAAATTTTTCTCTGATGTCTACATCCAGGGAGATTAGCTACAATGCCATGAGTTGTAAATTTCTTGATTATGTTGCGCACTGTGGAAAAAGGAACATCAAGATCTCTGGAGATGGACTTGTAACTTTGAGATTGTTGATATTTTTCAACAATTTTGGTTCTCAAGTCCTCAGACAGTTCTCTTCCCTTCTTTCTGTTCTTCATGCTTAGTGTGGCACACACACACACAATGCAAAGATTGAGTCAACGTCTCCCCTTTTTATCTGGTTTCAGGTGTGATTTTCATATGACTCACCAGGTGAGGTAGATCCTCCAAGCCCAAGGTCCGGGTGGGCACTCAGACAACAGCGGCCAGCACAGCAGGAAGGTGGAGCATATGGGACATGGATAGCCAAGGGACAGGAGCCTGTAGGCATGTAGGCAGGGCATGTCAGGAAACTGCAAGCAGGCATAGAATGTCAGGAAACCACAGTCAGGCATAGAATATCAGGGAACCGCAGGCAGGTGAAGGATGTCAGGAAATCGCAGGCAGACATAGCTTGTCAGGAAGATGCAGGCAAGTGGAGGATGTCAAAAAACTACAGGCAGGAATAGAATGTCAGGAAACCGCAGGCAGGCATAGAAAGTCAGGAAACTGCAGGCTGGAGACACTGGTGTGTAGCAAGTCAATCTCCAGCAACCCAGAAGTCTTAAGGCAATACCAAGACACGGGAGTGCATCTCAGTGAGCCTTATATAAGCCCGGGCTGATGCTCACATAGGATCACGCCATCTGCAAAGCCCGATGTGGAGCACAGCAGAGTCTAGCGGACATTAGAGGGGAAAGCAAGGCACAGATTAGGGACAGGTGCCCTTGGCATTCTCTCAAGCAGATTCATCAGGTTTAAACCTGAAATGATTTCCCAACAGTCTTGAAGGAGTTCCCACAGGTGCTGAGAACTTTCTGGCTGCTTTGTCGTCACTCTGCAGTTCAACTCATCCCAAACCATATTACTTAAGTTTAGTGCTTATGGAGGCATGTCATTTGATGCAGCCCTGCATCCCTCTCCTCCTTGGTCATATAGCCTTTACATAGTGTTACGGATCCAAGTGGTGGAACCTCTGTGCTGCGGTGCAAGGAGGGACCCAGAGGGGCCTAACTAAGTATCAACTCGGACTGACCCTGGTCATACGGCGGCTAACGACTCCGTGACCAGGGAGGGACCGAGCAGAGGGACCAGGTGCTACTCTGGGGACGACCTTGTAAGGGAGCAGGTGACTCCCACGGTACAGATGGCAGGGACTGACCGGAATTGCAGATGGGTACAGCAGGCAGGCTGGCGAGCAGAAGCCTTCAGGTAGGCTATCAGGTAGACACGGCAAGTGACAGCAGGACTCTCTAGGTAGGCTGGCAGGTGGTCATGGCAGGTGACGGCAGGAGCCTCCGGGTAGGCACAGCAGGTAACAGGCAAGTGCTCCCAGGTGAGCGGGCCAGCAGGTAACAGGCAGGTAACAGGCAAGTGCTCCCAGGTGAGCGGGCTGGCAGGCACGGCAGGCAACAGGCAAGTGCTCCCAGGTGAGCGGGCTGGCAGGCACGGCAGGCAACAGGCAAGTACTCCCAGGTGAGCGGGCTGGCAGGCACGGCAGGTAACAGGCAGGCAACAAGCAAGTGCTCCCAGGTGAGCGAGCTGGCAGGCATGGCAGGAAACAGGCAGGTAACAGGCTGGCGGGCAGGATTGGTAGTCAGGCTAGCAGCGGGACCTGAGGGCTGAAGCAGAGGTCAGAAACACTGTGCAACAACTTTTGCTTGGGCACCTCCATTTTGGAGGAGGTGCCTTATATATGGGAGGACCCTCGGCTATTGGCCAGGTACTCCTTAGGACGGCACGTGTGGCCCCTTTAAGAGGGAGGGAGCACACGCGCCATAAGCACAGTGCCCGGGGAGCTGCACGCGCCGGCAGCAGGAAGAGGAGCGCTGGAGAACGCAGAGCGGGGAGCGCGGGGAGTGAGGAGGTGAGTGGGACGGCGTCTCTGCCTGGCAGGGGGCAGAGACGCCGATGCTACACATAGGCTGTAGTTGTGTTCTGAATTATTGTTCTGTTGCAACAGAAATGATAGTCCCTGTACGTGGGAATCAGAAAAGAAGGCATAGTGTTACAAATTATTGCAGTAGCCATGCTGGGTTAAGTGTACCTTCAATTTAGAATAAATCACCAACATTGTCACCAGTAAAGTACCCCAACACCATCTAACCATCCAATTTCCTTCTCTGTATCTCATAAAGACATGGTGATTCGTACAAAAAAAACACAGTATAGATTTCCTCTCATCTAATGTCCAGTCCTTGTGTTGCTTGGTCCAAACAATTCTCTTCTTGTTTGCAGTATACAGTAGTGGCTTCTTTGCAGCTATTCAATCATAAAGAACTGTTTCTCATAGTCTCTTCTGGACAGTTGATGTCGAGATGTGTCTGGTACTTAATGTCTGTACATTATTTACGATGGGTGTTAACTAAGTTGCTGTCTGTCAATTTGCGATTTCTGAGGCTGGTAATTCTGAACTTCTCTGCAGCAGAAGTAATTCGTAGTCTTCCTTTCCTGGGTTTGTCTTATTAAGCGCCATCTTCATCATAGTGATTGATGGTTTTTATGACTCCACTTGAGGATACTTTCAAGATTCTAACAATTTTCAATATTGACTGACCTTCATGTCTTAAAGAAATGATGAACTGTCATTTCTCTTTACTTAGTTGAGTTCTTTTTGCAATATACTGGCTCTGCAAAATACAACTGACAGTCGCAAACACCTTTTCATTGTTGTCAATTCCACAAATGAACTCTTGATGAGACATAACTGTTCATTGGAAACTATTCCAGGGAAAAACCTGATGAAGCTGCTTTAGAAAATCCCAGAGAGGTGTAAAGTTGTCATTAGAGCAAAAGGGAGGTACTTTGAGGAAACTAAGGTGTAACACTTCTAGTTTGTTTCACGTTTCTTTTCTCCTAGTTTCCATATGTGTTCCTACTTGATTTTGCTAAAGTCTAAATCTACAATGTGCAATTACAATAAATACAAGGAAAACCACTTTATGAAAAGGAGTGTCCAAACTGTAGATATATAGTACTGTGCAAAAGTTTTACACAGGTGTTGAAAAATGCTTTCTAAAACAGAAGTTAATAGTTTATTTTCATCAATTAAAAAAATGCAAAATGCATGAGCAAAAGAGAAATCAAAATCAAATCAATGTGTAGCATGACCACCCTTTGCCTTTAAAACAGCATCAATCCTTATAGTTGACTTTCATATGGTTTTTGAAAGAACTTGTCAGGGAGGTTGTTTCAAACATCTTGGAGAACTAACCACAGATCTTCTGTGGATGTAGACCTGAGCAAATGCTTCTGTGGCAAATGGCTCTGTATGAGTCATGTCATCAGTTCCTGAACTCTTTGTTCTTCCTTACGTTGAATCTAGTTCTTAATGACATTGGCTGTATTTTTGGGGTTGTTCTCCTGCTACAGAATAAATGTATCACTAAGCTGATGCCTCCCTGGTGGTATTGCATGATAGATAAGTATCTGCCTGTATTTCTCAGCATTGAGGAATCCATTAATGTTGACCAAATTCCCAACTCAGTTTGCAGAATTGCAGCCCCAAATTTGCAAGGAACTTCCACTATGCTTCACTGTTGAGTCCAGATACTCATTATTCTACTGCTCCCCAAAAAACAAACAAACTGCTTTCTGTTATAGCTAAATGCTTTCTAATGGTTTAACAGTTTGATGCCTTGGGCTTGGTATGTGATGTCTTATACTACTTGCAGTGCAGAGTGGATCAATCATGGGAACAGTGGTATGGTCATTTCTCCAAAGTGTCTCAGGATCCCTTTATGAACATAACAACATTAGGCCACAATGTTACTATTTAAGTGGTCTAAACATGCTGCCATGGCCTGCAGCTGCTTTGGACTGGTTTCCCATATAGCACATTTGGGATGCCATTGGTAAAAAATTGCAAGGGAACTGCCAAAAGTGGATCTTGGTAGTTTCTGTGCCCAAGTGCATTCAACGGGGCAGAACATTCCTCAGAAAATCATTAATAATCTCACTATTAACATGCCAAGGCATGGAAGTGTGAGTATTTATGTGCCTGATGCTCATTCTCATTACTCGTTACTCTAGATTGAGATGTTCTGAAAAGGTTATTCTCATTTTTTCATCATTTGCATATCATTAACTTGTCTATCGATCCTGTGATTTGTTTCGTTATATATATACAGTACAGACCAAAAGTTTGGACACACCTTCTCATTTAAAGATTTTTCTGTATTTTCATAACTATGAAAATTGTACATTCACACTGAAGGCATCAAAACTATGAATTAACACATGTGGAATTATATACTTGACAAAAAAGTGTGAAACAACTGAAAATATGTCTTATATTCTAGGTTCTTCAAAGTAGCCACCTTTTGCTTTGATGACTGCTTTGCACACTCTTGGCATTCTCTTGATGAGCTTCAAGAGGTAGTCACCGGAAATGGTTTTCACTTCACAGGTGTGCCCTGTCATGTTTAGTAAGTGGGATTTCTTGCCTTATAAATGGGGTTGGGACCATCAGTTGTGTTGTGCAGAAGTTAGGTGAATACACAGCTGATAGTCCTACTGAATAAATCTGTTAGAATTTGTATTATGGCAAGAATAAAGCAGCTAAGTAAAGAAAAATGAGTGGCCATCATTACTTTAAGAAATGAAGGTCAGTCAGTCCGAAAAACTGGGCAAACTTTGAAAGTGTCCCCAAGTGCAGTTGCAAAAACCATGAAGCGCTACAAAGAAACTGGCTCACATGAGGACCGCCCTAGGAAAGGAAGACCAAGAGTCACCTCTGCTTCTGAGGATAAGTTTATTCGAGTCACCAGCCTCAGATATCGCAGGTTAACAGCAGCTCAGATTAGAGACCAGGTCAATGCCACACAGAGTTCTAGCAGCAGACACATCTCTTCAACAACTGTTAAGAGGAGACTTTGTGCAGCAGGCCTTCATGGTAAAATAGCTGCTAGGAAACCACTGCTAAGGACAGGCAACAAGCAGAAGAGACTTGTTTGGGCTAAAGAACACAAGGAATGGACATTAGACCAGTGGAAATCTGAGCTTTGGTCTGATGAGCCCAAATTTGAGATCTTTGGTTCCAACCACCGTGTCTTTGTGCGACGCAGAAAAGGTGAACAGATGGACTCTACATGCCTGGTTACCACCGTGAAGCATGGAGGAGGAGGTGTGATGGTGTGGGGGGTGCTTTGCTGGTGATACTGTTGGGGATTTATTCAAAATTGAAGGCATACTGAACCAGCATGGCTACCACAGCATCTTGCAGCGGCATGCTATTCCATCCGGTTTGCGTTTAGTTGGACCATCATTTATTTTTCAACAGGACAATGACCCCAAACACGCCTCCAGCCTGTGTAAGGGCTATTTGACCAAGAAGGAGAGTGATGGGGGGTGCTACACCAGATGACCTGGCCTCCACAGTCACCAGACCTGAACCCAATCGAGATGGTTTGGGGTGAGCTGGACCGCAGAGTGAAGGCAAAAGGGCCAACAAGTGCTAAGCTTCTCTGGGAACTCCTTCAAGATTGTTGGAAGACCATTTCCGGTGACTACCTCTTGAAGCTCATCAAGAGAATGCCAAGAGTGTGTAAAGCAGTCATCAAAGCAAAAGGTGGCTACTTTGAAGAACCTAGAATATAAGACATATTTTCAGTTGTTTCACACTTTTTTGTTAAGTATATAATTCCACATGTGTTAATTCATAGTTTTGATGCCTTCAGTGTGAATGTACAATTTTCATAGTCATGAAAATACAGAAAAATCTATAAATGATATGGTGTGTCCAAACTTTTGGTCTGTACTGTATATGTTATATAATAATCAGTACACAGCTGCTATCATTTAAAGTGTTTCTGATCAACCCCATAGGCTATGTGCCCACGATGCAGAAATGCTCCGGATTTTTCCTGAGCGTTTCTGCATCTCCCTGGCAGAAAAAACGCATGCGGATTGTACATGCGGATTTTACATGCGTTTTTCTGCAAGGGAGAAGCATAAGTGAAGCGTTTTTCACATGTGATTTTGCATGCGGGTTGTCAAGCGCTTTTCAAAGTGATTTTAGCATCACTTGGAAAGTGCTTGACAACTTGGTCACACTCTATAAATCCATGCAACCGGCATGGATTTATATAGTGTGACCAAGTTATAGTAAAAGAATGGTAAAAAATAAAAAATAAACATTATACTCACCTCCCGATGGCCCCCGGTCTCATCCGGTGCGTCGGTGTGTTGGGCGATTCGCGATGGTCTAAAAGGACCTTCCATGACATCATTTAGTCATGTGACAGGTCACGCGACCGCCGACGTTAGCGGAAGGTTCTTTTAAACCATCGCGAGCTGCCGGGGAGCCAGGACGCATCGCTATGGAGACCGGGGGCCATCAGAAGGTGAGTATAATATTTTTTTTATTTTAAATTTTTTTTTTTACAGGTCCTCTTCTCCAGACATGGGTACCATCCGCACATTGAATCGCTTAATATTTGCATATGCACATGTAGTCATGCGGATATTGAGCAATTCAATGCAAGTCAATGCAATTACGCAAAATAATTGGTAGTGCTGCGGATTTTTCCGCAATGATAATCCGCAGCAGAAAATTCTGCAGCATGTGCACAGCACATGCGGATTATCATTGGGGAACATGGCAGGCCTTCTACCAAGCGTTTTTTAAGCATTTCCGCAGCGGAATTGTCGCTGCGGAAACGCTTAAACGCATAGTGGGCACACAGCCTTAGTACAGAGCAGAAACGCTTAAACGCTTGGTAGAAGGTCTGCAATGTTCTGCTCTGTACTCCTCATCACACCCATAAACAAGATGGTGATCGCAATGTCACATTATCATTGCGCATGCGCGAGTGTTCATAGGAACTCTGCGCAATTTGATTGGCCTGAAGATTATGACGATTATAACGCACACAGACATGTGTCCAGATGACAATTTTCGGCACTATATGCTAAAAAAACATATGTCAGTTATAACTATTATGGATGAGTTAATCTTCTCAATAATAATGCACAGGTGCGCATATTATCTTAATCAATGCACAATGTACTTTATTCACTATTTATCTCATTGTCATGTGTTTATGAATTTTTAGGCTCTTTTCATATATCATGCACATTATGAACTTTATTCTTATTTATTCTTATTATGCATTATTGTAATGAAATTAACTGTTTTGACTGTCATTTATGCTAATGTTATGAAGCATGAGAAGGATTTTCTCTCAGTTAAGAATCCTAGAGTGGCAACATTTTACATGCTTACCAAGGTTCACAAGAATCTTGAGAACCCACCAGGCAGGCCTATTGTCTCTGGTATAGGAAATCTGAAAGAAAAAGCCAATCAATGGCTTGATCAGGAATTAAGGGGATATGTATACGATCTTCCCTCCTATACCAGAGACACAATGCAGGTACTACAGGAACTACAGGATTACCAACTGGACGAACAAGAAATTTTTGTCACTTGTGACGTAGAAAGCCTCTACACCAGCATAGATCAAGAGAAGGGCTGTAAAGCGGTGAAATTCTTTCTATGCAAAGAAGAATATAACCCTGTACGTAGAAGATTTGTCTTGGATCTTTTGAAATTTATTTTGAAGCGTAATTTTTTTCTTTTTGACGGCCGCATCTATCTTCAAACGTTACATTGATGATGTGCTGATGATGTGGAGTGGCACGGAAGAAAAACTACTAGCATTTATAGACACTTTAAATAATAACTCCCTTAATCTAAAACTTACGTTGGCCTTTCATAGGCAAAAGATCCCATTACTAGACATAGTGATACAAAGAGATACAAATAATGTGGTGCAGATTGATTTGTATAGGAAGGAAACTTCCACCAACAGTATCCTTGATGCTGGAAGTGTCCACTCCACTGGTACCATGCGAGCAATTCCAAAGGGGGAAATTCTGCGTCTACGACGTAAGGCTGAGTTCACACGATGCGTTTTTCATGCGTTTCCGCGGCGTTTTTGCAGTTGCGTAAACGCCGCGGAAACGCATGAAAAACGCATGGTAGAAGGGCAGCAATGTTCCCCAATGGAAATCCGCATGTGCTGTGCCCATGATGCGGATTTTTCCGCAGCGTAAACGCTGCGGTCAAAAATCCGCAGCATGTCAATTAATTTTGCGGAAACGCTGCTCTTTTGCCGCCATTGACTTGCATTAGACCGCATGGAATCCGCATCACTGTATATGTTGATGCGCTTTTCATGCGGTCTAATGTGCGGATGGTACCCGGGTGTGGATGAGAGGACTCGCATCCAGACCCAGGTACCATTAAAAAAAAAAGAATAAAATAAAAAATATATATATTCTCACCTTCTGACGGCCCGCGCTGCGTCCTGCCGGCTTCCCGGGCACTTCGCGGTTGAATGAAGAAGGACCTTCGCTGATGTCAGAGTCATGTGACGGGTCACGTGACGCTGACGTCGGAAGGTCCTAAAGTCTTCACTGCCGGCAGCCGGGACCGATGAAGCAGGACACCGGGGGCCATCAGAGGGTAAAGTATAGATTTATTTTTTATTTTTTGACTTTCACACACTATATAAATCCATGCCGGTTGCATGGATTTATATAGTGTGAAGTTGACAAGCACTTTCCAAGTGATTCTAAAATCGCTTGGGAAGCGCTTGTCAACCCGCATGCGGAAATGAAAGTGAAGACCGCTTCATTTCCGCATGTCCCTGGCAGGAAACCGCATGTACAATCCGCATGCGTTTTTTCCTGCCAGAGAGATGCAGAAACGCTCAGGAAAAAATCCTGAGCATTTCTGCATCGTGTGCACATACCCTAATTGTTCAACCTTTGAATGTTTTAAGGAACGGGCTCGAGAACTTAGATTAAGACTCCTTGAAAGGAATTACTCAGGGAGAATGATTAAAAAAGCATATAATCATGCCTTAAGAATAGAGATGAGCAGTGTTTGACTCGAACTGTTCGCCAATCTCAAATTCTAGCTGTTTTGGGTGGTGTTCGAGCCGTTCGGCGAACACGAACGATTTGAAAAAAATCCGGCTGTTCGAGGTTATGTTCGATAACTGTTCGTGCACCAAAATCATAACTGGATTTTTTCTCAGTAATGCTGAAAATTAATGTTAATTCGCAGTTTGAGTGTACAGCGGGGCAGGGGGAGGGGCAGGGGATGGATCTCTGCATAAATAATGAAGATCTCCATTTTTTTTTCTCTTTCCCGCATTTAAAGTGGGGAGGTGCAATCGGTCAGCCTATCAGTAGCGCACACACGGAGCGAACTGCTTTTTTTCACACAAGCAAGGGCATGTGTCATTGACAGTGTATGTCACATGTCCCTGCCCTATAAGACCCAGCCATTTTCCCCGTCGCCACCATTTTCTCACTGCTGCAGCTGCCTGTTAGACGGCACCGCTATTGCTGTGTGCGCTATACTTTGAGTGTTCATTTCAAGCCAATTTTCTCTGAAATATACAGATAGCTTGGGAGTAGGGAATAGTTGTGATTGCAGTCCTTTTGAAGATTAGGTTACATAATTTCCTACGACTTTTATCAGGCAGGTCTGTGCTCTTAAATAGATAGGTTGGGAGTAGGGACTAATTGTAATTGCAGTCCTTTTGAGGGCTAGGTTACATCAGTTCCTATCACTTTTTTGCCAGGCAGGTCTGTGCCAGTGCTGTGCAAGTTTTTTTTCACAGCATTTGGCTAAATCTAGCTAAGCAAATCCTTTTTGGCCTCTTGCAGTGTGTGTTAGTCAGTGGAGTAGCCTATCTGTGTTGAAAGCTATACCACCTGTGTATAGAATACAATTTTTTTTACTGCACTTAGCCAAGTAAAACCTTTTGGGCATAGAATGATGCTATTAGTCCATCTATACTAACCTCCACCAGGTTGCAAATTAAAAATATTTTTTATCTGCATCTAGCTCTGAAAAAAAAATTGGTCTTGTAGCAGTGTGTGGGACTTGTTCTATTAATCCATCTATACTAACCTCCACCAGGTTGCAAATTAAAAATAATTTTTATCTGCATCTAGCTCTGAAAAAAAATTTGGGCTTCTAGCTGTGTGTGGGACTTGTTCTATTAGTCCATCTATACTAACCTCCACCAGGTTGCAAATTAAAATAATTTTTTTCTGCATCTAGCTCTGAAAAAAAATTTGGGCTTGTAGCAGTGTGTGGGACTTGTTCTATTAGTCCATCTATACTAACCTCCATCAGGTTGCAAATTAAGAATATTTTTTATCTGCATCTAGCTCTGAAAAAAAATTTGGGCTTCTAGCTGTGTGTGGGACTTGTTCTATTAGTCCATCTATACTAACCTCCACCAGGTTGCAAATTAAAATAATTTTTTTCTGCATCTAGCTCTGAAAAAAAAATTGGGCTTGTAGCAGTGTGTGGGACTTGTTCTATTAGTCCATCTATACTAACCTCCACCAGGTTGCAAATTAAAAATAATTTTTATCTGCATCTAGCTCTGAAAAAATATTTGGGCTTGTAGCAGTGTGTGGTACTCATTGTATTAGGCCATCTATACCAAGCTCCACCAGCTTTGAAATTACTAATAATTTTTAGCTGCATCTTGCCTGGAAAATAATTTTGGGCATATTAGCAGTGTGTGGTACTCATTCTATTAGGCCATCTATACTAAGCTCCACCAGCTTTCAAATTACTAATAATTTTTAGCTGCATCTTGCCTGGAAAATAATTTTGGGCATATTAGCAGTGTGTGGTACTCATTCTATTAGGCCATCTATACTAAGCTCCACCAGCTTTCAAATTACTAATAATTTTTAGCTGCATCTAGCCCGGAAAATCATTTTTCTTCTCAATAGTGGTAGCAATAGAAATATGGGGCACGCGCCTGGCTAACAAAAATATATGCTTCATAACAAAAAAACACCAGCCAAGCGCACTGCATTAATAAGATGGCATCATCGTCTCTCCCAGTGCTAAGCCTACTACGCCGGCTAGCATTCCTGTGCCTAAAACACAATGTATGGGTCCGTGCTAGCCACGATGCTGAGGGGTCTAAAGCTGCTGTTAACGCTTTATCACAATTCAATTGGCAGATTTTCACAGAGCTCCTCACCAACGCCCACCCATCGGGCAACAGTTGCCCACCCTCCCTATGGGATCTAGTGGCGAATAGTTGATGCCATTAATCAGAGCGTCAGTTGCCCCTTCGACGTGGGAAGCATACGGTAAGGCATGGGAAGAGTGGACACGACTAGTAGCAGGCAGACGGGTTGACCAATGTGAACAAGCCAGATTACAAGTCACCATAGAATTTCTCCACCAGCTAATGATGAGGGGCATATCAGGGGCGTCAGCGCAGCGGTGTCTGACCGGAGTAGCATTTCACTTCCAACTAATGAATTGGGGAGATGTGACAAAGAGATTCATCATCAGACAATCCATAAAAGGGTGGAAAAGGGGTCAGCCAAGTCAGGAGTGTAGACGTCCCGTCCCGTGTCACTAAAACTGATTTCTCACATCATATCCCTAACACCATTAACATGACACTCACAATTTGAAGCAACACTGTCTACTACATTTGCGATCTCCTTCTTCGAGGCACTATGCATAAGCGAATTAGTCCCTCAATCCAAAATTACCACCAGTGGAGGCTTATTACACCAGGACGTAGTCATAGCCAATAATGCAATACGTCTACGCATACGCCAATCGAAAACGGTTCCAGCAGGCAGGGGCACTTGGGTACTTCTATAACCCACAAATCGTACACTGAGTCGGGTAACAATAGTAAAAACATATATAACCATCAGATCACAAAGTAATTTCTTCCTATCACACATTGATGGAATGCCATTATCAAGATACCAGTTCCAAGCTATATTTAATTAATGCATAACATCGGCAGGGAACCACCCCAAAGATTATGGGACACATTCATTCCGCATAGGCGCGGCCACGGAAGAAGCAAGAGCAGGACTGTCAGAAACGGAAGTTCAGAGGATAGGGAGATGGCGATCCACGTGTTTGGCGAGATACATAAGACCAGACTTGTTATCCTAACGTGGTTTCTTTTACAGGTGACGCTAAGCCAACAGTGTGGGTGATAGGCCACTTGTATATATATTGGGCAGAAAAAAGGGCGAAAGTCCGCCCAGGCGGGAGGAAATTAGAGTTTCATAACACATATTTCAACTGGAAAGATATTAGAGGCCTGCTATGGCCACAGGTACTAATGGAGGTAATCAAGGTAGGGAGAGAGGCAAGAGGTCCGGTCATCTTAGTTATACAGGCTGGGGGAAATGACCTAGGTCATCACAAGAGCGCATAACTAATGGCAATAATGAAACTAGACACTGAGCGCTTCAGAGAATTTTTCACAAAACTAACTATAGTATGGTTAGAGATTGTGCCGACAGCGGTATGGCAAGGTGCGCGAGAAATCACGGCCATCGAACGGACAAGGCGGGTAATAAATATTCGGATGGCAAAATTTAGAAGAGACAGAGGCGGTGTAGTGATACAACACCGACAACTGGAAGGAGATAAAGCAGGCCTCATACAGCCCGACGGTGTTCACTTAATGGATATTGGACTGGACATATTCCTGTCAGGACTCCAGGACGGAGTGGAAGAAGCGTTAAGAGTGATGGATGGGGGTCAGAGTCCTGCATACGAGTACGCAGGATCCTCCGTGGCCTGGAAATAGAAAGGACATGTTGGAGAGTTACACTTGTTGTCCAACTTGCCGGTGTGGAGACCCAGGGCATGCTGCAACAAACTGAATTATTTTAGAAATAAAATGCCTTTCTAATGGAATGAGTATGAAGAGTTAATAAAGCTGTGACCGATCCTCACCCATCCAGTTGTAAGAGTTACATTATTGTATTGTCAAGGAAAGGGGGGCGGTAGGGGGGCTGAGCGTCTGGGTTTGGTTGGGGGTCCCCACAGTCTGCCTAGGCTAGATGCATTTAAAAATTCTTATTAGATACACAGGCGGTGCAGCTTGCTTCGCAGCTGGGCTACTACGCCCAAAGTATTGCCTAGGCTAGATGCAGTTAAAAATTCTACGCTGACTAGCAGACACTGAAGCTTTGGAGCAGACCTCTGAGTAAACAGCTCTTCAGACTCAACCATCTGTGTTACCCCAAGCCATAGTGTATGTAGTTTCTTACAGTTAAAAGGGGGGGGGAGCGACCCAACCCACCTGGAATTGACGATGCCAACGTCACGTAAAACACAGCAAGGGGACTCCAAAAAGAGTCTCCATTTTTTCCAAAAATTGTGGCACAGACACCACTTAAGTGGCATCAATTGCCCCAGAGTTGCTTAAAACGGTTGGTGAGGTGATTTTACCAAATCCTCAAGCTTTTAGTCTCTCCAGGATGACACAGGGGTAGAAGAGTCCTTGCGGATCCATGATTTGTTCATCTTTATGAATGTGAGTCTGTCTACATTCTCAGTGGACAGCTGCGTGCGCTTATCTGTCAGCACACTACCAGCAGCGCTGAACACACATTCAGAGAGAACGCTGGCTGCAGGGCATGACAAGATCTCCAAGGCGTGAGTGGCGAGCTCCGGACATTTTTCCAGATTGGAATCCCAAAATGAGCAAGGGTCCAGTGACAGTCATGGCTTCGATGTTCACTTGGAGATACTCCTGTACCATCCTCTCTAGGCGTTGACTATGTGTCAGACTTCTTGTCTCCTGTGGCCTTGCATAGGATGGTCAAAAAAAGTGGTGAAACGATTCCACAAAATTGCTGTTACCAGCAGATACTGTGTTATTGTTATGGTTTGAGTGATGAAGACTCGACAGTCCCACGGTTTGCAAGTTAGGACTGTGAGATTCACTACGTGCACCACTGGTGTTTTGTGGAAAAGCACATGTAAGATTCTGCAACAGCCTCTGCTGATACTCCTGCATGCGTGAATCCCTTTCTATGGCAGGAATTATTTCGGCAAATTTACTTTTGTACCGGGGATCTAAGAGTGTGGCAACCTAGTAGTCGGGATTACTTTGAATTCTGACAATCCAGGGGTCATGCTGCAGGTAGTGCAGCAAGAAGGCACTCATGTGTCTTGCGCATCCAGGAGGACCAAGTCCTTGTTGTGTTGGTAGCGAGGTAAGAATCATGCTTCCTTCCTCTGCCCTCTCCCCCCCAACCTCACACAACAGAAATGTGATCAAGGTCTCCCTCATCTGATGAGTCTTACATGCCCATCGCCAGTTCGTCCTCCACTTCTTCCTCGGCTCCTGCACCTTCCTCAATAGTTTGACTGCTACCATGCGCCCTGGTTAATCCCTCTCCCCCACCCTCCCATGCCTGCCGCCTTGGTGCTGCCGACCGTCTGGACCTTGGAGATGTTATCCCTTCCGCATACGACGACTCCTCTACTTCCTCCACCTCCTCTTGTCCCACCACCTGACTCTG
This sequence comes from Phyllobates terribilis, assembly GCF_046119375.1. Classification (NCBI taxonomy): domain Eukaryota; kingdom Metazoa; phylum Chordata; class Amphibia; order Anura; family Dendrobatidae; genus Phyllobates; species Phyllobates terribilis. The sequence continues at coordinate 649,276,637 of NW_027362762.1, forward strand.
AATTCTGTTTAACGTGTGCTCCAGCATGTAAATCACCGGAATAGTCATGCTGATAATGGCATCGTCAGAACTAAACATCTTTGTCGCCATTTCAAAACTGTGCAGAAGTGTGTGTGGCACCCCTGATGGTTCAGTCGCCACAGAGGTACTGCATCTCACCCAGAGGTGTGGTATCTCACCCTCAGGTAAGGAAGGAGTATGGCTCGGGACCCTAACACCTGCATCCAACACATACCCGCAGTGGGGGTAGGGCGAGATTGCTCCTAAGGGAGAGCACGGTCCCAGGCCCCTAGCTGGCGGGAGGGTCCTATGTAGTGGGTGTGGGTGGAGAAAGCAGCTTAGGGGAGCACATGACAGGGTGATTATAAATAGGAAGCCATCTTAGAAAGAGCAAGCCAGTCAGAGGAGGAGAAGTGACAGGAGCGGAGGCTCTGCATGAGCTCTGCTCCGGAGGCGGGCCTAGTCTGGGAGGCCCAGGACGGAAGGAGAGAAGAGAGGAGTGGGAGCAGGAAGGCTCCAGGAACCGAAGGGACCCTAGGGGTGCGGGTCGTGCAGAAGGCCACCCGTACGCCCGCTGCTACAAGGAGGTAGAGGGGTCAGGCCAGATAAGGGGAACCGGTCCCTCAACTAGTGGAGAAAAAGCAAGGCTCAACTAGAAACCGGAGGCTGCAACATTTCATGTACTGCAGGCCAAAGTCCACACCAGTCCCACTAAGAATGTAGCCACATAGGACCCAGGGGACGGAACACACGTCGCCCGCCAAGGCCCGAGGATACCAGATTGAAGTGTCACTGTGTGTGAGGTGCAGGGAGAAGGCTAGAGAAAGGACACACAGAAGGGGGTCCTGCTAAGTACTCTGGAGCTATCTGGGGGTGGACTGAGCCCCTCACTGAGTACGCACAGCACGACGGGGGAGATTGCTCTGGTACCTGTAATCTGGACTGCAACAACTGTGAGTAAAGATCTTGGGACTGCATCACATGGACTCTGTGTTCATTACTGACTCCCTGCACTACAACCACCATCATCCACCCACACTTCCCTGAAGCTACACTCTTCCTGTGGGGAGTAATAATACCATTGCTGCAAAACCACCAGCTTCAGAGGACTGTTCCGCAGCGGCGGCCCCTTTGGCCGCACTCCACAGGTGGCATAGTCGGACATTATAAAACCCATATATACAAATTACCCTTGGATTGACCGCCCTGGGTCACGGACCGGGTCACCGCCACAGTGACTACAACACCCAGTGTCTACCGGCCCGGCTCCGGGTACCCCACGGCCCAGGGGGCGCGTCAACTTCATAGGTCCCTGATCTGAGACCACTCCTGCAGCGTGATTTGCCCCACCTCTGGATCTCGTTGGCCCAGGCTATATGTCAGAACGTATTGCACCAGGGCTTGTCGGTGCTGCCACAGTCGCTGCAACATGTGCAGAGTTGAATTCCACCGTGTTGGCACATCGCATTTCAGCCGGTGAACTGGCAGGCCCAACGACTTCTGTAGAGATGTAAGTCGTTGAGCTGCGGGATGCAAACGGCGGAAGTGAGCACACAGTGACCGTGCCCTCTGCAGAAGGCCATCTAGTCCGGGATAGTGGGCGAAAAATTGCTGGACAACCAGGTTCAGCACGTGAGCCATACAAGGCACGTGTGTGACATTGCCCCGGCGAAGGACCGCACCCAGGTTTGCAGCATTGTCGCACACGGCCTTCCCTGGTTGCAGGTCCAGTGGAGACAACCATTCATGAAACTGGGTCTCCAGAGCTGACCACAACTCCTCAGCTGTGTGACTCACATTTCCCAGACATTTCAAAGTAAACACCGCCTGATGCCGTTGAGCCCTGCTGCCAGCATAGTAAGGAGGTGTGCAGGATTCCTTCTGCGCAGTTAGAAAGCGGTTAGCATTACCAGACAGGCTTTGGGTGCAGGTCGCGGACCGAGAGGAGGTTGAGGAGGCAGAAGCAGTGGAGGAACTTCTAGATAAAGAGGATTGATGTACAACTCGTGGGGACGGCAAGACTTGGACAGCAGCCCCTTGTCCTGCTGTCACCATAGTTACCCAGTGCCCAGTCAGTGACATGTAACGCCCCTGTCCATGCCTACTCGCCCAAGTGTCTGTGGTGAAATGCACCCTGTCACACACAGTTTCTCAAAGAAGCGGTGATGTTGTGTGCGACATGCTGGTGGAGCGCAGGCATACCTTTCTTTGAGAAGTAGTGCCGACTGGGCATCTGGTACTGGGGCACTGCGACGGACATAAGGTCTTGAAAATCCTCTGTGTCCACCAGGCGGAAAGGCAGCATTTCTGTAGCCAACGGCTTGCAGATGGTGAAATTCAACCTCTTAGGTTGCCTTGATCCAAAAGTGGTGCTCTCGATGTCGGAGAGCGCTCAACACCAGCTGGTGTTTCCACTTCCAAATGAAATGATGACCTGCCAATCTCACTGGCTGTTGCGAGTAAAGAGGTGGCAGGTCTGCGTCCAAAAACATGTGTGACTGCTGTCCCCCCAGTCACAGAGGATGAAGAGGCCGCGGATGCACAAGATGGGGCAGATGGTGGTTGGCCCGGCCCGCTAGGCCGCATTGTAGCACAGTGAGCTTTCCACTGCAACTTATGCTTCATATCCATGTGACGGTTCATGCATGAAGTACTCAAACTATGGATTTTTTGGCCTCTACTTAGCTTTTGGTGACAAATATTACAGATAACACGAGTTGCGTCATCCTTATCGATCTGAAAAAATGCCCAGGCTATGCAAGGCTTAGAGCCCATGCGACCTGAAGAGCCACTACGACTTGTGGTTGAGGATGCAGTTGTTGACGTGCTTCCAGTACTCCGTCTCTGTCCAGGAAGGCGCAACCTAACCTCGTCGTCAATAGCATCTGTGACGCCCAGCTGCGCTTGGTATCACAGATCCTAGAAGAGTGCATTGATGGAATCCTCCACAAGAGGCCCCCATAAACATTCACACATCTCCACCTTCCACCTCAGACCAGCAGAGGGAGCCCATTAGGGATATAAATAAGAGTTCCTGCAGTAGAGAAGCCTAAGAGAGGTCAGTCTGCAGTGGAGCTCAGTCTAGTCTAGAGCACTCAGTTTATAGTTCAACAGTGGAGCACGAGGCTCCTGCTAGCTAGATTCAGGGAGCCCAGTTAGAGCTTAAGGTGTGCCGGCGCCATTAGATCGTTGAAGCGCGGCAAGCTGCCGTTAGCGTGTATAGCCTAGTGAGGGCCCTAGTAGGCCGAAGGCGAGTGGAGAGTTAGTACATAGGGGGCAGAGGAGCTTAACCAGCTCACCCTGAAGCATTTACCGGACACCGGATCCGAGCTTACCGGGATCTCTATGACCCAGTAAGGCATAACCGGATTCCCTGGAAAACCACAAGTCCCAGGATCGCTAAGGTGCTGATACGTAACAGAGCCAGGAGACGCTTAGGCCCCGCATACTGGGAGCGTGAACTCCAAGACAAGGCCCTACCACAAGGTCAGCCAGCGCAGGACAGAGACAAAGTTAGGCCTAGCTCCAGGCAGGTCAGAAACTTACTACGCAGAGGCAAGAAACAGGAGGCCCTACACCCGCTCATTGGGCAGGATTCTGATATGCACCCTTCACCCTACAGTGCTCCGGGATGTGCCTGAATTTCCACTAGTAAAAGGTACTGAAGTGACTACCGTGTCCGTTCCCGTTCTTGCTCTGACCCAGCTGGGTCTCGCCTGTCCTGCATTCCCCCTGCATACGCTTTTCTGAGGCCTAGCTCCACCTGTGGGGAGCTATACCATCGAGCTGCCTTATCACCGGCCTCAGTGGACTGCTGCAGCGCTGGTGCTTCTCACCAGATACCACAGGTGGTGTCACAAACTCTTATAAAATTAACAATTAACCACCCCTTTAAAGAGTGACCCCTGGGTATGGGCCTGGGAGCCGACCACCTCGACATCCCCAAGGCCAGGAAAAGGCCCGGGTACCGAGTCATCCCCATCCCCTGGGCTAGTCACATCCTCCTCCACCTCCTCTGCTGACCTCATCGACTGGCTGACTGTGGGTTGACAGTAAGTGGGATCTCCAACCTCGTCATCATCACCCTGTGTGTTCTCACACCCGTCGTCCTCAGAGCCAACCTCTTCCTGCCCTGACCGAAAAGTCAAGTTGTCGCTCCAATCAGGTATTTGAGTCTCATCATCGTCTTCATCATTGTCTCCACCAACAGGAGTTACAGTTTGGGAACGAGGGTCTACATTATGCTCAGAACCTTCTTCATCTGGTCCTGGATCCGACTCATAAAGATTCTGGGCATCAGTGCAGACCATTTCCTCGTCTGGATTAACAGAAGCTCTGGAGCAGACCTCCATTTCCCAGGCTATAGTATGAGTAAACAGCTGTGCAGACTCAACCATCTGTGTTACCCCATACTCAGATGGGCAGCTGGAGACTTGGGAGCTGTGAGGAAGCAAGTGCGATTGGGGTGACACCTCTGAGGACTGGGGTATTTGTGATGTTGAAGTTGAAGTGGAGGAGAGTCCACTTGAAGGAGCACTTGATATACGTTGAAGCACCTGCTGTTTTTGTGCCTCATCTGGAATTTGTAGCGATGGGCGTGTCTGTAAGAAAGGGATCGTATCACATTGTCAACGAAAAGAAGTAGACATCTTAGTTTGGCTGGAAGATGGTCTTTCTTCTGCAGATGTTACCCCCCCCCGGCTCGACCCACCAGCAGACAGGCACCAGTATTGGGAGAGGAGGGCTGGCCGTCAGGGTCCACCGCGGCTCTGGCACAAACCCGGCGACACGGAGGTGGCATGGGCAGGAACGGACTGGCCGTGTCGGCTTCGCACTCCAGCGTAGTCCCTCCGCCTGCTTGTGCCCGTAACCTCAAAGGGATGCGCAAGTGGCTTTTCTTCCCAGGGCTGTTCCCCACCCAGCAGGAACATGGGGGAGCTCTGGTCTGCCTTCCACTGTACTCCCTTACCTCCCTCGCCCTCTTTCCTTCTTCCGTTCTCCATCTAACCCCTCGGCTCTGTGGTGTCCGCTCTCCCTCCAGCTCTCTTCTTCTCACAGGTGGACTACCGCGTGTATTCACACTGTGGCGAATCTTTTGGGCCCAGGCATAAGAAGTTGTCGAGGTAATGGATAATATGTGCCCCCTTAGAAACGTCCATTACAACCCATTCGGGGAAGCAACTAAACGCCTCAGATAGTGAGCAGGATCTGGACCACCACATGGGCAAACAGCAATCTATATAGTATGCTCCTTCCCAGAAGCAGCCCAATAGGTGGACACAGGTAGTAAGTAACCGGAACGCCGCATCAATGTCTGTTTTGGCCATTAGGGTGACCCTTCCCAACTTCTTGATCAGCCTGATTGCCTTGTCAAAGGATGTACAGTATATACTACTGTACTCGGTTCCACGTCGATGTTGTCGTTTACTGACCTGCCCCTTGGATATAACAAATGGTAGGTTAGTCCTATTGGGTTCCTTTTTTGGCACAACTCCCAACGGGGATACCACTACGTCTTGTCAGGAAAGTGTTCTGAATGGAACCGCCATTCTACCTAAAGATATTTCTTTTTTTAATTTTCTTGTCACTACGTCTGGGTGTTGGTAGGCTGATTTCAGATTTTTACTCCAGCCTTTCTTGATTTTAGAAGGGCATGACATGCCTATATCTATGTCTCCCCCTCCTTTTACTCCTCCACCTCTTTTCTTTTCACATGACTATATGTACTTGTCACTTTTCCATGTCTTAGTTGTGTCTTCTGAGCAGTTTGTCAGCTTTTGGACACCTTTGAAGTGTTTTCTATGTGTTTCTATGTGTTTTTGTTTGCCTGCCATTGGTTTTAACGGTGTTCGAAGGTGTTCGATGAACATTTCGAAGAATAGTTCGGCGAACATACGGGTGTTCGACGAACCGAACTTGAACACTGCGGGGGTGGCTCAACACTGCTTAAGAACTGAGAGAAAAGAACTACTGGTCCCTAAGAAGAAGAATAGAGAAGAGGATAATTTTGTGAGATTCATTACAGAATACCACGAGGAATGGCAAACAATGTTGGATATATTGAACAAATACTGGGACATTATTCAATTTGATGTGGATCTCAAGAACTGTGTAACACCTCGGGCCTCGTTTGGGTATAGAAAAACTATCTCAGTTTCAAGTCTTCTAGTATCTAGTCATTTCAAGAGAAATAATGTGTCTATAAGAACAAAAGATCCTGGTTTCTTTCCATGTAAAATGTGTAAGGCATGCCGGATCTTGGTTCCCAAGAAATCATTTACAGATGCATTTGGGAAAAAGTGTACAATTCACCAGCATCTCAATTGTACCACCAGTGGGGTGGTTTATTGTCATGAATGTACTGTACATGTGGACTCAAGTATATCGGAAAAACGATGAGGGATTTAAGGACCCGTATATGGGAACATATCCAAAGCATTGTCAATTATAACAAGGATGAAAAAAGGAGTCAGGAACAAAAGAAACTGTTTACCCCAACACCAATTGCCAGACATTTCAAAAATAAACATCAGTTACAGTGGAAGGATCTTAAGGGTTGGGCGATCTGTCAGTTAAAATTAGACAGTAGAGGTGGAGATTTAGACTCCATGCTCCTGAAAAGAGAGAGTGAGTGGATTTTCAGGTGTAATTCTGTAAATCCACAAGGACTAAATGAGAGCTTCAACTTTGGGTGTTTTTTGTAGTTTTGGAATCCAATGGTCAGTCCACTTTGTCCACAGGAATATGTGGAGAGAAATATATTGTATGTCCCTCGATATACTGCCTTTTGATTTACAAAAGAATGGTAGCATACATCTGAAGGACATATAATTAATATAAAGGATGATAATAGAATGTCACACTATTATACTATAGGATCAATTTGTGGTGATAAATTCATATGCTTAGAAATTAGGGTTATGTTTCTATTCTTCTACCCCTTTTTTCTCCCAAGATTGATTTTATGGGGGATCTATTAAATTCCATTATATACTGATGGGGTTTTTAGATACAATTTCATATAAGAACTTTTATATAGTGGATCTGATAAGGATAAGTGTTTACATAATTTATATATATGGAAAAACCCTTGGGTCCAGAGTATCTTGCCATGTTTTAGCCATGATCAATGATGTGAGAGATGTGTATGGAAATTGATTGACAATTTGTTTGTTCAATAATATATTTGTATGAGACAAATAATATTCCATCTATTTGTTTCCATGCAATTGATTACTACGATGTATGTATATAGGACAATAAAAAAATTGTTTATTCAATTGTATTTGTTTCTATTATAAAATGAAACCTTTTGTGATGAGCACAATTTGATTGGTCGACCTTTCTGTCAATCTTGATGGAGAGTATAAACATCCGGAGCTTGAGGCCGACTTTGCCCATAGAAAAAGCCGGCGAAGCGCGCATCAGGGACTCTATCCCGTCTTATAATGGTAGTGTTAGGAGGGAATAATGGAATAACCCTAAGATAGTGCATGCAGCCATGGTGCTTCTATTCAAGCAGAGCCACCGGAGTGCTTTAAGCCACAGCGATCAGCTGCACGAGTCGGGCACGCCGACCGCATGTGAAGGCAGCGGGATCAGAGGTGTAAGGAGTGGTCAGCCATATACGGACCACTCCTCACCACGATACTATACCACTGACCGCTTAATGTTCAACAGCTAGGTGATCATCTGTCACCGGCGGAGATCAACTGTGCCGGGTGGCAGGCTGGCACATGATGTGTGTAGCAGCGTATCTGCACTGTACAGCCCGCTACCACATTGGCCCGTGTCTTACAATAAACCCATTACATATCATTAAGCACCTCGTCTGCAATTATAATCACACAATACATTTACCTGGGTGAGGATTGATAGTTGTTTAAGCCTAATATTTGGGTGCCTCACCTCTGGGCTATATTGTGGTGATCACTTTGCTATGATATGATCATTAATGGGGATCACTACCCATTCCTGCTAATACATGTGGGGACAAATGACACCGCAAGAAAGGACCTGGAAACCATCTGCAGTGACTTTGAAGACTTAGGCAAGAAAGTGAAAGAATTGGGAGCGCAGGTGGTCTTCTCATCCATCCTCCCAGTGGATGGCCATGGAACAATGAGGTGGAATAAGATTCTACAGGTGAACAACTGGCTACGTCGATGGTGCCGTCAACAAGGATTTGGATTTCTGGATCACGGAATGAATTACCTATACGATGGACTACTTGCTAGAGATGGGGTGCACCTTACGAAGACTGGAAAACATGTATTTGGAAGTCGCCTTGCTACACTCATCAGAAGAGCTTTAAACTAGAACAATGTGGGAAGGGAAGCAAAAGGCCAGAAAAAGCCATACAGCTGACAAATACTATTGAGATCTCTGCTACTGGAAGTGGAAAAGAAGAACAAAGACAAAACAATTTAAATAATAAAAATATGGGAGGAAGAGAAACCAATCACAAACTAAAATGTTTCTATACAAATGCACAAAGCATGGGCAACAAACAAGGAGAATTGGAACTACTAATGCAGGAAAAGGAATATGATGTCATTGGAATCACTGAAACTTGGTGGGACGATACACATGATTGGAATAAAAGGCTAAAAGGCTACAACTTATTTGCAAGAAACAGACTTGATAAACGAGGAGGAGGTGTTGCATTGTATGTTAGAAAAGCGTATATCTGCACAGAGATTGAAGCTTCAGAGACTGGGAGTTCTGTGGAAACTGTTTGGGTAAGAATACAGGAGAGAACAACGGAAAGGACACCATTGTAGGCATTTACTACAGGCCACCTGGGCAAGCTGAAGATATGGATGAACTCTTTATGTATCAAATGACCAAGTTCTCCAAAAAATGACGTAGTGGTCATGGAAGATTTCAACTATCCAGACATTTGTTGGGAATCTCTCTCAAGTAAAACTAACAGGTCAAGCAAATTCTTATCCTCTCTTGCTGACAACTTTATCTTCCAAAAGGTAGGGGAGAAAACAAGGGGATCTGCTACTTTAGATCTAATCCTTATAAACAGGGAGGAAATGGTTGAGGAGGTAAAGGTGGCTGGGACCCTAGGAGGCAGCGATCATGCTATTATAGAATTTTGGATAACTAGAGGAGGAAGACATGTGAAGACTCAAACTTCAAGGTTAGATTTTAGAAAGGCAGATTTTAAGAGACTCAGAAAGAGAATAGGAGGGATCCAATGGCTGGATGTCCTTAAGGACAAAAATGTCCAGGAAGGATGGGAAATTTTTAAAAATGAGATTCTCAAAGCACAATCGTTAATAATCCCGAAAAGTAGGAAGAATGGGAAGCATTTAAGGAAACCAGGATGGATGGACACAGAACTTAAACACATGCTAAAAAGAAAGAAAGAAATGTTTATTAAATGGAAAGAGGGAGGCATATCTAAAGAAGATTATAATGCAGTCTGCAGATCCTGCAGGGCACGTATCAGGTTAGCTAAAGCTGACAATGAATTAAGGCTTGCAAGAGATGTCAAAAGCAATAAAAAAGGATTTTGGGGGTATGTCAAAAGTAAAAGAAAAGTCAAAGATGCTATAGGATTTTTACAGGATGAAAATGGAGAAATGGTAAGAGAGGATGTTGAGAAGGCCGAACTTTTTAATTCCTATTTTGCATCTGTTTTCTCTCAGAAAGAAAATGTAACATCAACTGATCTTCACTGTCCTTTTAAAGGAATAGAGGAATCCAAGTTATCTGTAAACAGAAAGATTGTGAGGGAATATTTAGCTAACATAAATGAGTTCAAGTCTCCAGGTCCAGATGAATTACACCCCAGAGTACTGAAGGAGATCGTAGAAGAAATTTTAGAACCACTCTCCATAATCTTTGAAAATTCTTGGAGAACAGGAGAAGTCCCAGAAGACTGGAGAAGAGCAAATGTTGTTCCTATCTTCAAAAAGGGGAAGAAGGTGGACCCAGGGAACTATAGGCCGGTGAGTCTGACTTCTATACCAGGAAAGATCTTTGAACAAATTATTAAACAACATGTATGTAAGTACATGGATAAGAATGAAGTGATTAACCAGAGTCAGCATGGGTTTGTAACTAACAAGTCATGTCAGACTAACTTAATTTCCTTCTATGACAGAATCACTGACTGGGTGGATCAGGGAAATGCTGTAGATATAGTATATCTTGACTTCAGCAAAGCATTTGACAAAGTATCTCACACCATCCTTATTGAAAAAATGACCAAGTATGCAATGGACCAGGCAACTGTTAGGTGGATTCATAACTGGCTTAGTGATCGGACTCAAAGGGTGGTTGTAAATGGCTTCACATCCAGCTGGATGAATGTCTCAAGTGGGGTACCACAGGGCTCCGTCCTGGGACCTGTATTGTTCAACATCTTTATCAATGATTTAGATGAAGGAATTGAGGGTAAACTGATTAAATTTGCTGATGACACAAAGCTAGGAGGGATAGCTAATACTAGAGAAGAGAGAGAGAGGATTCAAAAAGACCTAAATAAACTGGAGCAGTGGGCAGCAACCAACAGAATGGTTTTTAACAGGGAAAAATGCAAAGTACTACATCTGGGCAATAAAAATGAAAAAAGCATATACAGAATGGGAGGAATAGAGCTAAGCAACAGTACATGTGAAAAAGACTTAGGTATACTAATAGATCATAGACTGAACATGAGTCAACAGTGTGATGCAGCAGCAAAAAAGGCAAATACAATTCTGGGATGTATTAACAGAAGCATACAGTCTAGATCACGTGAAGTCATTATCGGTCTTTACTCCTCTTTGGTCAGACCTCATCTGGAATACTGTGTACAGTTTTGGGCACCACATTTTAAAAAAGACATAGACAAACTGGAGCAAGTTCAGAGAAGAGCGACCAGAATGGTGACTGGTCTGCAAACCATGTCCTATGAGGAACGGTTGCAGGATTTGGGAATGTTTAGCTTGCAAAAAAGAAGACTGAGAGGAGACTTAATAGCTGTCTACAAATATGTCAAGGGCTGTCACATTGTAGAAGGATCATCTTTATTCTCATTTGCACAAGGAAAGACTAGAAGCAATGGGATGAAACTAAATGGGAGGAGACACAGATTAGATATTAGAAAAAACTTTTTGACAGTTAGGGTGATTAATGAGTGGAACAGGCTGCCACGAGAGGTGGTGAGTTCCCCTTCAATGGACGTCTTCAAACAGAGGCTGGACAGACATCTGTCTGAGATGATCTAGTGAATCCTGCTTTGAGCAGGGGGTTGGACCAGATGACCCAGGAGGTCCCTTCCAACTCTACCATTCTATGATTCTATGATTCTATGATTCTATCATCTATCCAATGGGAACTCCAGGTATAATATACAGCTATAACCCAACTAATTACGGGACTGGATTGTAGCATTCCCAATTTGAACTCCAACACACCATTTAACCGGATTTATTAGTGGGTACCATCTATAAAAACAATGTGATTGTTACCCTATATGCATCTGTGGATGCATGAGTAATTTGCACTCACATATTATCTATTTTAATAATTTAATAAAGTATATGCATTTTAAATTATAGTTTCACACCTTTTTTCCCTTTCTCCCCCTTCCCCTTTTTGATATGATTTAATCGGTGGTGTACACCTGTGGATATGCGGTAGGTCTGATGAGATTTGACTACGCTTCAGTGCTAATCAAGATTTCTTGAAATTTCTTGAAAAAGCCAAAACGTTGCCATACCAGATGGGCTAATATAGTCCTCTTTTTTTCATTTATTTTTTGGAGTGCTGCCTGCTTTTCTTATACTATATAACACACACTCATATAGTGGTAGATCGGCTCACTCAGTTGCACACAGAAGTAGACACAGGAACGCTGTCTCTTTAAATCTCTTATTGGTTTATTAAAGTATAGCATAAACCAATGTAATGTTCATCAAAACCAACATGGCCTTTCTGGCATAACATGAAATAAAAAAGAAATGTATATCACAGACCATATGTTTGCGGGGATGCGCCCGCTCAGGATACAACTGGGTTCAGCACAGTTTTAACAGAACCTTTCTCTGGAGGTGTCGCCTCCAGATCCACTGAACACCTAATGCCTCAAAAGGCTGGCTATATGGAGATATGGTGAACAGCCTCCCACCCGTTCTACAGATGTTCACATAAAACCTATCCCATTAAAAATGTCCGATTAACCCCTCTCAGCACTTAGTGTGCTGGAGCAAACTTCTAGGTTTCAAATCACTGAGGCTAATAGCCTCAGTGAAACTTATCTCCCCTTCAGTACTTTGCCTGTGATTTTGTCACATAACGCCCCCTCTGCCCAAAGCTGGAGGTTTTGACACCTTCAGACACCAAACAGGGAAGTCTGCATTACCCTGTAGCTTCCTGGGTTTGTGCTCCACATGAAAATTAAAGTCCTGGAGGGCTAGAAACCACCTAGTCACATGGCCATTCTTCCCCTTCCTTTCCCTCATCCATCTCAGGGGCGCATGATCTGACACTAGCCTGAACTTCCGGCCTAACAGGTAGTACCTCAGGGTGTCAATTGCCCATTTGATGGCCAAGCATGCTTTTTCAACAAAAGCATAGTTGTTTTCACAGTCAGAGAGTTTCCAGCTTAGATACAGGATGGGATATTCTTCCCCGTTTACTTTTTAGGACAACACCGCACCTAATTCAACCTCTGAGGCGTCCGTCTGGACTACAAACTCTTTACTGAAGGCAGGTGCGCTCAAGATTGGCTGCTTACACACGGCGAGCTTCAACTCTTGGAACGCCATCTCTGCTTCAGAAGACCATTTGACCATCGACGTCTTCGTCCTTTAAGAAGATTGGTTAGAGGTGCGGCTATCCTGGCAAAATTTGGGATAAATTGCCAATAGTATCCCACAATTCCCAGAAATGCTCTAACCTGTTTCTTCGAGACTTGTTGTTGCCAATTTTGGGTTGCCTCCATCTTATTCACTTGCGGCTCTATATCACCCCTTCCAACAATGTAGCCCAATTATTTTGCCTCTTCTTTCCCCATAATGCACTTCTCTGGGTTTATGGTAAACCCTGCTTTCCTCAGCGCATCCAGTACCACCTGGACCTTCTGCAGGTGACTTCCCTAATCCAGGCTGAAGATAACAATGTCGTCCAGGTAAGATATGGCGTACTTTTTGTGAGAGGCTAGGATCCGGTCCATGGCCCTCTGGAAGGTAGCTGGGGCTCCTTTTAGCCCGAATGGCATCCTGGTATACTGGAAGGACCCGTCAGGTGTTGAGAAGGCCGTCTTCTCCTTGGTACATTGGGACAGGAGGATTTGGCAGTACCTTTTTGTTAAGACCAGGGTGGTGATGTATCTGGCTGATCCTAGCCTCTCAATAAGTTCATCAACGCGGGGCATTGAATAGGCGTCAAACTTGGATGCCTCATTTAGCTTTCTGTAATCATTACAAAAGCGCCATTCTCTATCAGGCTACGGCACTAGGACAATAGGGCTGGGCCAACTGCTCTTTGATTCCTTGATGACGCCCAGGCTCAACATTCTCCTCACCTTTTTTAAATTCACCTCACGGTAGGCTTCAGGAATCCGATACAGCTTTTGATTTACCTGCACATGTGATTCTCTCAGGATTTCATGCTCCACAAGCTGCGTAATTCCCGGCAACTCGAACAACAGGTCCCAGTTCCGGTGAAGCAGTTCTCGGCACTGTTGCTTCTGGGCCGGTGACAGTCTCTCTGCCACTGTGACATCCTCGAACCTGGCTTCAGTACTGGCCCCCAGACAGGTAGATTCCACCGGTTCCCTGTCTCACCACCATTTGAGGAGGTTGATGTGGTACACTTGGTACGGCTTTCTTTTCCCTGGCTGGTGGACCTTGTGGTTTGTGTCACTCAGTTTTTTGACCACCTCATATGGCCCCTGCCACTTAGCCAGAAACTTACTTTCGACTGTGGGTACCAACACCAATACCCGGTCACAAGGGCTAAACTTCACAATTGGCATCGCCTTCACGATTTGGTCCTGCATCTGGGCCACATGCTTGATGATGCTCCAGTGGGGTGTAACCTCTGCTTCCCAGGTCTCCTGTGCAATATCCAGAAGTCCCCGAGGGTTCTGTCTGTACAGCAACTCAAACAGTGAGAACCCTGTAGAGGCCTGTGGGACTTCCCTGATAGAGAACAGCAGGTACGGCAGTAGGCAATCCCAGTCTTGGCCATCCTTCTCCATGACCTTCTTAAGCATGGATTTTCAAGGTCTTGTTGAACCTCTCCACCAGGCCGTCCATCTGCGGAAGGTACATCAACATCCTGAGAGAGCCTTACACAACTACCTCATCACTTTGGACATAAAAGGAGTTTCTTGGTCTGACAGGATCTCCTTTGACCGGCCTGTCCGGGAGAAATTGTGGACTAGCTCTCTGGCTATACTCTTGGTGGAGGAGTTTCTTAGTGGTACCGCCTCCGGGTACTGTGTTGCATAGTCCATCACCACCAGAATGTATTGGTGTCCTCTGGTGGACTTAACTAGGGGCCCAACAAGGTCCATGGCAATCCGGTCAAATGGGACCTCTATAATGGGCAACGGCACTAAGGGACTTCAGAAGTGAGATACGGGAGCCATTAGCTGACAGGTAGGGCAGGACCTGCAAAAATTAACAATCTCTCGGTGACATCCAGGCCAGTAGAACTTCTGAAGGACCCGCTCTTGAGTTTTGTCTACTCCCAGATGCCCACCCAAGACATGGGAATGGGTCAGGTATAGTACACTACACCTATAGGGACCCGGTACTAACAACTACTCTATCAATTCCTCTCTAAGTTTAGTCACCCAATAATAATAATAATAATAATAGTTTCTATTTTTTTATTTTTATAGCGCCAACATATTCCGCAACACTTTACAAATTTTAGGGAGGACATATACAGACAATACAGAATAAGCATATCTCATATCGAAAGGAGTGAGGGCCCTGCTCGCAAGCTTACAGTCTATGAGGAAATGGGGGAGACACAAAAGGTAAAAAGTACATATATTGTATAATGCAGCCTTGAAATACTAAATAGGATAAATAATAATACATGGACTGGTCGCCAGCCAGTATGTGTACAGTCCTGACAGAGGCTATTAAGTGCATGGCTGGTATGAACCTGAAGTTGAAGAAGATTTTAATATGGGGGAAAACTGGGACGAACAGAGTGTGTTTAAGCCATACGCCAGTCTAAAGAAATGTGTCTTTAGGGTTCGCTTGAAACTGTGGATATTGGGAATTAATCGAACTGTCCTGGGTAGTGCATTCCAAAGAATTGGCGCAGCACGCGAGAAATCTTAGAGACGGGAGTGGGAAGTTCGGATTATGGAGGATTTTAGTTTTAAGTCACTGGCAGAGTGGAGGGCACGTGTAGGGTGGTAGACTGAGACAAGAGAGGAGATGTAGGGGGGTACTGAAGCATGGAGCGCTTTGTGGGTAAGCGTGATAAGTTTAAATTGAACTCTATATTGGATGGGCAACCAATGCAATGACTGGCACAAGGAAGAGGCATCGGTGTAGCGGTTGGCGAGGAATATGATCCTGTCTGCTGCATGGAGAGGGGAGAGTTTAGTAAGAGGGAGACCGATTAGTAGAGCGTTGCAATAGTCAAGACGAGAATGAATAAGAGCTACAGTAAGAGTTTTTGCCGAGTCAAAGGTGAGAAAAGTCCTGATTCTTGAGATGTTTTTGAGGTGTAGATGACATGAACGAGTGAGTGATTTGATGTGAGGAGTGAAAGAAAGATCTGAATCAAAAATGACCCCAAGACAGCGGGCTTGTTGCTGGGTAGTAATGGTTGAGCCACAAATAGAAATGGCAATATCGGGCACAGGTAGGTTAGTGGAGGGAGGAAAGACGAGTAGTTCAGTTTTAGACAGATTCAGTTTTAGGTAGAGGGAGGACATAATGTTAGACACAGCAGAAAGACAATCACTGGTCTTTTGTAGTAATGCAGGGGCGATGTCCGGAGCAGAGGTATATAATTGGGTGTCATCAGCATAGAGATGGTATTGAAAACCAAATCTACTGATTGTTTGTCCAATAGGCGCTGTGTATAAGGAGAAAAGAAGGGAGCCTAGGACTGATCCTTGAGGAACCCCGACAGTAAGGGGAATTTACCCGATATACCCGATATAGCAGCTCCTCATTTAAAGCGAAATGTGGAAACCTAGTATCGGCCCCGGGCTCTTGAGTGACCCCATTTATCATAGTCACATTGTCAAATGCCGCTTTTAAAATAAAATCTCGAATTTAAGTAGTCCCAAAATTCCCCCCAAAAACCCACAATTCAGGAATCTCGGCTTTATTGGTCACAGCCCTTTTCTTTACCAGCAAGGACACACAGGGGGAACTCATTCGTTTCCAACTGCGATGGGGATTCATCATGATTGAACCGGCTCTTGTCTGAGTCATTTAGCACCCCCGCCTTCCACCATAAGCCCCAGAACAAGCTAAAGTCCCGCCCTATTATCACTGGGTGTAGCAGGTCTTTAACCACTCCAACTTCATGGGTCTCAGCGCCACAGTTTGTTTCTATAGTCACTTTGGCAATGGGGTAGTCCATGGCATCCCTGTGAATACAATGGACACCCACGTGTTTTCTGTGGATCAACAGATGGGGGAGTGTGGCCCTTACCAGGGTCACCAAACTCCCTGAGTTCAAGAGTACCGTCACAAGTACTCCATTTATTGTTACAGGACATTCCTGCAACCCTTCACCGGGCCTGAGTCCACACTGCAGGCTGGATAGGCATAATAAATAATAATAATAATCTTTATTTTTATATAGAGCCAACATATTCCACAGCGCTTTACATACATTATCATCGATGTCCCCATTGGGCGCCCAATCTAAATTCCCTCTCAGTATGTCTTTGGAGTGTAGGAGGAAGTCAGAGAACCCAGACGAAACCCAAGCAAACATAGGGAGAACATACAAACTCCTTGCAGATTTTGTCCTTGGTGGGAGATGAAGCCAGGACCCCAGCGCTGCAATTTATTAAAAAAGAAAAACTGAGATATCACATGGTCATAAGTATTCATACCCTTTGCTCAGTATTGAGTAGAAGCACCCTTTTGAGCTAGTACAGCACAGCAAGTTTTTCACACCTGGATTTGGGGATCCTCTGCCATTCTTCCTTGCAGATCCTCTCCAGTTCCGTCAGGTTGGATGGTGAACGTTGGTGGACAGCCATTTTCAGGTCTCTCCAGAGATGCTCAATTGGGTTTAGGTCAGGGCTCTGGCTGAGCCAGTCAAGAATGGTCACAGAGTTGTTCTGAAGCCACTCCTTTGTTATTTTAGCTGTGCGCTTAGAGTCATTGTCTTGTTGGAAGGTGAACCTTCGGCCAAGTCTGAGGTCCAGAGCTCCCTGGAAGAGCTTTTCATCTAGGATATCTCTTTACTTGGCATTCATATTCATGTTTCCTTCAATTGAAACCAGTCGTCCTGTCCCTGCAGCTGAAAAACACCCCCATAGCATGACGCTGCCACCACCATGTTTCACTGTTGGGATTGTATTGGGCAGGTGATGAGCAGTGCCTGGTTTTCTCCACCCATGCCACTTAGAATTATCACCATAAGTTCTATCTTTGTCTCATCACACCAGAGAATCTTATTTCTCATAGTCTGGGAGTCCTTCATGTGTTTTTGAGCAAACTCTATGCGGGCTTACATATATCTTGCACTGAGGATAGGTTTTCGTCGGGCCACTCTGCCATAAAGGCCCGACTGGTGGAGGGCTTCAGTGATAGTTGACTTTGTGGAACTTTCTCCCATCTCCCTACTGCATCTCTGGAGCTCAGCCACAGTGATCTTGGGGTTCTTCTTTACGTCTCTCACCAAGGCTCTTCTCCCACGATTGCTCAGTTTGGCTGGATGGCCAGGTCTAGCAAGACTTCTAGTGGTCCAAAACTTCTTCCATTTAAGGATTATGGAGGCCACTGTGCTCTTAAAAACCTTGAGTAATGCAGAAATTCTTTTGTAACCTTGGCCCGATCTGTGCTTTGCCACAATTCTGTCTCTGAGCTCCTTGGGCCGTTCCTTTGAGCTTATGATTCTCATTGGGTCTGACATGCACTGTGAGCTGTGAGGTCTTATATAGACAGGAAAATATAGACATCTCAAGGAAAATCACAAGGAAATGGACAGCATGTGACTTAAATATGAGCGTCTGAGCAAAGGGTTTGAATACTTATGACCATGTGATATTTCAGCTTTTCTTTTTTAATAAATTTGCAAAAATTTCTACATTTCTGCTTTTTTTTTCAATCAAGATGGGGTGCAGAGTGTACTTTAATGAGAAAAAAAATGAACTTTTTAGAATTTACCAAATTTACCAAATGGCTGCAATGAAACAAAGAGTGAAAAATTTAAAGGGGTCTGAATACTTTCCATACCCACTGTGTATGTATGTATGTATGTGTGTGTGTATATATATATATATATATATATATATATATATATATATATATATATATATATATATATATATATATATATATATATATATATATATATATATATATATATATATATATATATATATATATATATATATATATATCAGTACAGACCAAAAGTTTGGACACACCTTCTCATTTAAAGATTTTTCTGTATTTTCATGACTATTAAAATTGTGCATTCACACTCAAGGCATCAAAACTATGAATTAACACATGTGGAATTATATACTTAACAAAAAAGTGTGAAACAACTGAAAATATGTCTTATATTCTAGGTTCTTCAAAGTAGCCACCTTTTGCTTTGATGACTGCTTTGTACACTCTTGGCATTCTCTTGATGAGCTTCAAGAGGTAGTCACTGGAAATGGTCTTCCAACAATCTTGAAGGAGTTCCCAGAGATGCTTAGCACTTGTTGGCCCTTTTGCCTTCACTCTGCGGTCCAGCTCACCCCAAACCATCTCGATTGGGTTCAGGTCTGGTGACTGTGGAGGCCAGGTCATCTGGCCTAGCACCCCATCACTCTCCTTCTTGGTCAAATAGCCTTTACACTGCCTGGAGGTGTGTTTGGGGTCATTGTCCTGTTGAAAAATAAATGATGGACCAACTAAACGGAAACCGGATGGAATAGCATGCCGCTGCAAGATGCTGTGGTAGCCATGCTGGTTCAGTATGCCTTCAATTTTGAATAAATCCCCAACAGTGTCACCAGCAAAGCACCCCCACACCATCACACCTCCTCCTCCATGCTTCACGGTGGGAACCAGGCATGTAGAGTCCATCCGTTCACCTTTTCTGCATCGCACAAAGACACGGTGTTTGGAACCAAAGATCTCAAGTTTGGACTCATGAGACCAAAGCACAGATTTCCACTGGTCTAATATCCATTCCTTGTGTTCTTTAGCCCAAACAAGTCTCTTCTGCTTGTTGCCTGTCCTTAGCAGTGGTTTCCTAGCAGCTATTTTACCATGAAGGCCTGCACAAAGTCTCCTCTTAACAGTTGTTGAAGAGATGTGTCTGCCGCTAGAACTGTGTGTGGCATTGACCTGGTCTCTAATCTGAGCTGCTGTTAACCTGCGATTTCTGAGGCTGGTGACTCGGATAAACTTATCCTCAGAAGCAGAGGTGACTCTTGGTCTTCCTTTCCTGGGGCGGTCCTCATGTGAGCCAGTTTCTTTGTAGTGCTTGATGGTTTTTGCAACTGCACTTGGGGACACTTTCAAAGTTTGCCCAATTTTTCGCACTGACTGACCTTCATTTCTTAAAGTAATGATGGCCACTCGTTTTTCTTTACTTAGTTGCTCTTTTCTTGCCATAATACAAATTCTAACAGTCTATTTAGTAGGACTATCAGCTGTGTATCCACCAGACTTCTGCACAACACAACTGATGGTCCCAACCCCATTTATAAGGCAAGAAATCCCACTTCTTAAACCTGACAGGGCACACCTGTGAAGTGAAAACCATTTCTGGTGACTACCTCTTGAAGGTCCCTCTTGGGACCTGCAGAGGGGATTGGGGACATTTTAGACATTCTAGTATGCTGCAAAAGAGGTCTTAATGGTGGTGGCCGTTCTCTATATGGGAAAAACTGGTGACAGGTTCTCATTAAGTCACGTGAGCTCTGCAGTCCATCAGCAGCCACTGATTGGTTGTAGAACTCATATAACATAAGAATGTCATGCCAGCACCCGAGACACATCGCAAAATCACTGGAATAGCGCGGATCTGGGTGGTGAGTATATGCCATTTGTATATTATTTGGGGCACTAACTCCTTTAAAATCTACAAGCAACTAATGAATATAGGTGACACAGTAGAACTGGAATATGTAAAGTCACATAAAAGGTGATTAGGAAGATAAGCTAACTTTATGACGCTTGAAGAGGGTCCAATATGTTTGTACATTGTTGAAATAGTAGTAAAGGTTCTTTCACATGTACCAATTTTTTCCCCATAGAATTTTTATAAAACAAGCATTTCTATGAAAATGTAGCACTTTATAAGCCAAAGTTTTTCCAGTTAGAGCAATCCTCCATGGTACAATAACGATGTCACCATTAATGCATAATATATTGTTAAAATACTTGGTGCCCTCCTCTTTCTGGTATGTTTCTTTACATTTTCAGACCTCTCGTTTGTAAAATGGCCGCTAGGATTACGATTGCAGTGTGCTCCTGAAGTCTGGATTGACTCATTTAAGTACAGAGGGGACTATGTCAGACTTCCAATGAACAGTGTGGATAGTCTAGTCTGTACGTGTGAATGTATTATTCAGTCACTGAATAGTGGTATTCTATGGCGGTGACTGTATTATAGTGGTATTTACATAATGTACTTATGGTTATTTCAGGGTAGGGCTAATTATTTATATAGAGTAAGTGAAAGAACTTGGAGATCAAATAGCTATAAGTAAAATAACGTTTTAATGGCAATCCATATAGTTAACTTTTCGGTCTTAACAACCCTTCATCAGAACTGATGTATATAGACTCCAGATTCTGGTACAGCATAGTGTGCGGTATATATTCCAATACAGCGCATGAGTCTGGGGAATACAGTTGACCACACTGGATGCCAGGATTTGGTATCATTATGAGCTGCACATACATTTAACAATTGTGCCTCCGTAATTACTTTCCATTATCTCAATTGATGGTCAATGAAATAAGTGAATCAGAAAGACATATTGGAAAGTGTAAATGGGCCTTTGAGACCATGTGCCCACGTTGAGTATTTGGTCAGTATTTTACATCAGTATTTGTAAGCCAAAACCAGGAGAGGAAAAGTGTAATAGAAACACGTCACCACTTCTGTATTTTTTATTCACTCCTAGTTTTCGCTTACAAATACTGATGTAAAAAGCTCACCAAATACTGAACATGTGAATGTATCCTAAAAGAGGCATATTTAGGTGTACTGCCTAGGGCCACACAGGCTGTGGATATTGCCCTGGTCTGCATACTAATCAGAAAATACACAGATGCTTCATCAGCTAATGACAGGGCAGCCTAGACAATCTAAGGTTCCCATAAACATTAGATAAAGATCATTGGAAATATCCAATTTTATGGGCCTATCAGATAATGTGTATGGAGGTCTACCAGCCTTCACCAGACAGATTATGTTGAGGAAAATAAAAATAGGGCCGAATCCAATGGCCTGGTCCTTTGATTGTTGGGGAGGTATGCTGCAGTCTGATGATTCTGGCAAAGGCTAAGTTCCCACGATTAGTATTTGACGCATTTCTGACTGCATATTATTTTCACTGCACAAAAAAAAGCAGCATTTTACGGTTCAAGGAAACTGGATGCGATTTATAGAAATCTCATGCCCACTGAGCTTTTATTCTTAAGAAACGTAAACTGACCTGTGGTACGGTTTTGAAAATCCGCAACATGTCAATTTCTTGTGCGGTAAATATGTGTTTTATGTGCGGATTTTAACCATAGAGTTGAATAAGATTAGGAAAATCTACAGGTAAAAAGAGACAAAAAATCGCAGCAAAACATCTTCAACAGCTGAGTGTTCCAGTGTATGGGGGAACTGAGCTATATGCCAGCTGTGTAAGAGTGGGGTGATGTACCGTAGTCTGTGCAATATGGCCACAGAGAATAAGCAAGCGGTAAGGCGCAGGATATACTGTATGTTTTTAAGCCTTTTGTGCTTAGACGCTGTACCAGCTATATGATGCAGACTGCTAAGCGGTGCCCTCTTTCTTTCTATGCCACTGGCCAGAGGTTTATTGTCATGATAGATTTTAATGATACATTTTAAATATAAAAAATGTATTGAATATATACCAAAATCTCTATATTCATTCTATTCACTAATATGATTTAATGGCCCACATTTATTAATATATGTGCACTTTTTTAATGAGAATTGGTGAGAAAAATGGCCATGACTTGCTTCTTGGTTAGGATTTGGACACATTTAGGAATGCAACTTTTTTAAATTGTCACCAAATTTTTGTGCTATTTCATTATGCATAGAAGTGAAAAACATTTACTAGACATATTTAAAGATGTGACAAATATATTAACTCCCTGATTCCATTTAGATACATCTGGAATGTATAATTCTATGTTGCTTCCAGAAAAACTAACTACATAAACCCTACACATGAATTCTCCCCAATGTGTTTACGTACCTGTTCCACCTGCTATCATTCCAACCTGACGGGCAAACTTTCTCTCAGCTAGTGAGCTCTTGTTTGGTTGAACAGCAAAGTAACCTCATAAAAAGAAGCACAAAAAAGTCACATATTTAATGTATAATAATAATATGGGTCTCTAGATTTTCTGTTCTAATTGTGCTTGGGTTTGGTACTGCCATCTATAATGCCAATGCATTGTATTATTTCTGCCAGCTAAATAGGTATGATGCATTACAATTTTGTAGTTAGGAAAATAAATATCTATAAGGGATCAAAACATATTGTGCATATAACCCTTAAATACACAATTTTATTATTAACAATTAAAAAGGTCCAAATAACAAACCCCTATGTGTAACACAACAAAACCAAAATAAGCAAAAAAGAAAAGCCTGATTCAGACCTAAATGGGACCAGATTATTAAAAGTGTATGATTGGACCAAATTTCTGGTCACTTATCCCTAATGACCAGCATGTTGACATATCCCCTTTCTTTTGGCATAATCATAGATATAATTATATAGTCACAGGATAGATATCAAAAGGGGCAAAGTCAAGTCATGGAATAAATAACAAATAATGAATTGCCAGGTAAAACCATACAGAAAAAATCTAAATGGCCCTATAATATTCAATAACTTTTATCCTGCCTTGCAACAAGGGTTGGCACCCTAGATAGCAAGGTTTTGGTGCCCCCACTCCTCAGCGGCTCTCCCTCCCTTTCCCTATAAATCCCTAGATAGGAAATAATCATAAGGGAACCTATTGCTAGGCATAAAACTGCTAATCTGGGGGTAGGGGTGATAAAAGTGAAATATGGGTCCAAAATGATTAGGTCAAGTAAAGAATAGATAACTTATTATATCCGATGCTTGTCAATCAAGTAGGCCTTCATGCGTTTCCCCTTCATAAGTTCGTCAGGAGGCCGAAGTTCATTTTCATGGGAGAAGCAGATACTTCAGATAGTTATGAGCCCATTGTGGAAATTTTCAACTTTTGGTGAGTGAGATCTCTCCCTAAAGGTACAGTAGTCTGGATGGATGTATCACGTGAACCAAGAACCTGGTTTTTGGTGTGCCTGGTCCCTTTGGGGAGTGATGTCACCCACCATTTTGGACTATATACAGGTGGTTACTGTGAGCAATACCACCCAAAGTGCCATGGTATGAAGATTATGCTCACTCACTTACAGTTATATTCCTATTATCTGAATTTGGACATATTGCGACTCTTGTGGACATTGCCTTGGACATCAAAATTTACAATGTAGCCAAGTACGTCTTGCATACAAATTGGTTTTAGTTTCAGCTGCTATTAGTTGCAACTAATGTTTATATGGACTAATTTTTTAACTACTAGTATAGTTTATTGTCATTGCATAATTGGCTAGTTAAGTATTGAAATCATAGATTAATCTTTTATCACTATCATCATAATTTATGCCAATTTATGCCAAAAAGTGGTGTAAATTACTGAATCACATTTCTTACTGTAGCACCAGCGTCTCTGCACGTTCTTTCCCTCCCCCAGTAGAGACGCCAACCTATTCACTGCCGCATCCTCCGTTCCACTCCTGCTGCTCCTGGTGCTGCTGCCTGGAGTATGCGCACGGCTCGCAGATCCCTGAGCACTGTCCTTAGAGTGCGCATGCACTCCTCCCCTCTTAAAGGAACAGTGTGGACTGTTCTAAAGTGTCCCCAGCCAATGACACTCATTATTCAAGGCACCTCCACCTGTTGGGAGGTGCCTGAGCAATGTTGTTAGTCTGCTCCCAGCATGCATGCTAGTTTCAGGTTCCCAGTTTGTTAGTACCTGCCAGTACCTGCTATTTCTCGCTGGTGTCAGTCTGTACCTGCCCGTACCCACTTGTTCTTGCCTCGTTCTTGCCTGTCCTTGCTTGTGCCTTCCAGCCGTACCCGCCTGAATCTGCCTGTGCCCACCTGTATACCAGCCATAACCCCCTGCACCTGCCTATGCCCACCTGTATACCAGCCGTACCCGCCTGCACTTGACTGTGCCCACTTGTATACCAGCCGTACCTGCCTGCACCTGCCTGTGCTCACCTGTATACCAGTCACACCTGCCTGATCCCACCTGTAAACCAGCCCGCACCTGCCACTCCTGGGTTTCTGCTGTGCCTGCCTATACCAGCTGAACTTTCCCTTCTTGGCTGTTTCAGTCTCCTGTCCCATGCATCCATGGTCAGTCTTGGTGTAGCACTTACACCCCTTCAGGCTCTCCACGGGTCACGGCACAGTGGTTCCACCACTCCCGTTATACTTACTGTCATGCACGGCAGCTAAAAGATGCACCAAAAACACTAAGAAGTATACATCTTTTAAGGAATTTGGTGCATCTTACTACAGAACACTCTTTATCAAGACTGGTGTACAAATCGACAGTTTTGATCAATAGGGGTATGTATTTATGGGCTCTTACGTGAAGTTCAAACATGCTGGATTTAGTGCAGATTTTCAGTGAAAAGTTCTTATTAGAAAACTGTTGTAAAATTAATTTTGGGATTCAACGGAGTATGAAGAACATGTGTGGACATTTGCCTCTACAGTGAGGAAAAATGCACTAACAAGCGACAGCACTTCACAAAGGATGAGAACCTGTAGTACTTGTATATTTATAAGTGCCACCAAATCATGTCCCCAACACATTTATTCAAATAAAAATAAAGTTTCAACCCGTTTAATGAAAATAAAACATTGTATTATACATATGCATGATTTTTTTTTCACTCATGAGACAAGTCACTGTTCACAATAGTGTTCAGTTTCGTTTCCTTTTCACAAGTACCGTAATGAAGAAATACAATACCTTTTCCTTCATATGAAAAAAGTCCTTTTGGACCTTGGAATTCTACAGCTTCTCCTATGGAGAGATTGTCCAGATATTGGGACATCTTGCCTCCTTCTGGAAATTCTGGATTTTGATCTTTAAAGTAGACCTTCAATAAAAAGAAAAAGTTAACTAGAAACATGCAGTTAGGTTTTATGTTTTCTACTATATTGTTTATATGTGCATGTATGTATGTATTGTGACAGAGTCACTGGTAGGATCTATGAGGGGAGGTATGGGTCACATGGGTTGCTAGCCTGTGTGAACTGAAACCAATAAACTTTCTGCCAGCATGTTATATGCTGGAGAGTTAACTAATTTAAAGGGTGTGGTTTTATGGGAATGACATAGAGATGGGAGGAAAGTCATTCCCCATACCTCCCCTCAGGGTGTGGCTGAGCAAGGTTTAAATGCTCAGTCAGATTTTTTTCTGGGGAGTGTGTGTGGTCTGGAGAGTGAAGTCTCCAGGCTGTGTGTGGCTGAAACCAGAGAGCAACACCGGAGGACTGGTGTTGCTGAAGACTTCACTGTGCTACCTGCAGCGCCAGAGCCTCACTCACTATTGGACTCTGTCATACCTTATCTTTTGTTTCCCGTTAACCCCAAGAGGGACTGTTTATTTTTTATGGGACACTGCTGGAGTTTATGCCGCACAATAAACCCGCAGACAGTTTACTCAAACCATGTGTCCTGTATCTGCCTCCGGAGAACCGAGCAAGTCGTCTTGCCACAGTATATATATATATATACAGTACAGACCAAAAGTTTGGACACACCTCCTCATTTAAAGATTTTTCTGTATTTTCATGACTATGAGAATTGTACATTCACACTGAAGGCATCAAAACTATGAATTAACACATGTTGAATTATATACTTAACAAAAAAGTGTGAAACAACTGAAAATATTTCTTATATTCTAGGTTCTTCAAAGTAGCCACCTTTTGCTTTGATGACTGCTTTGCACACTCTTGGCATTCTCTTGATGAGCTTCAAGAGGTAGTCACCGGAAATGGTTTTCACTTCACAGGTGTGCCCTGTCAGGATTAATAAGTGGGATTTCTTGCCTTATAAATGGGGTTGGGACCATCAATTGTGTTGTGCAGAAGTCTGGTGGATACACAGCTGATAGTCCTACTGAATAGACTGTTAGCTGCTTTTTTCATGCCATAATACAAATTCTAAGTAAAGAAAAACGAGTGGCCATCATTACTTTAAGAAATGAAGGTCAGTCAGTCCGAAAAATTGGGCAAACTTTGAAAGTGTCCCCAAGTGCAGTTGCAAAAACCATCAAGCGCTACAAAGAAACTGGCTCACATGAGGACCACCCAAGGAAAGGAAGACCAAGAGTCACCTCTGCTTCTGAGGATAAGTTTATCCGAGTCACCAGCCTCAGAAATCGCAGGTTAACAGCAGCTTAGATTAGAGACCAGGTTAATGCCACACAGAGTTCTAGCAGCAGACACATCTCTTCAACAACTGTTAAGAGGAGAGATGTGTCTGCTGCTGGAACGCTGTGTGGCATTGACCTGGTCTCCAATATAAGCTGCTGTTAACCTGCGATTTCTGAGGCTGGTGACTCGGATAAACTTATCCTCAGAAGCAGAGGTGACTCTTGGTCTTCCTTTCCTGGGGCGGTCCTCATGTGAGCCAGTTTCTTTGTAGCGCTTGATGGTTTTAGCAACTGCACATGGGGACACATTCAAAGTTTGCCCATTTTTTCGGACTGACTGACCTTCATTTCTTAAGCCCTTTACCCCCGAGGGTGGTTTGCACGTTAATGACCAGGCCAATTTTTACAATTCTGACCACTGTCACTTTATGAGGTAATTACTCTGGAACACTTCAACGGATCCCCCTGATTCTGAGACTGTTTTTCCATGACATATTGTACTTCATGATTGTGGTAAAATTTCTTCGATATCACTTGCGTTTATTTGTGAAAAAAATGAAAATTTTGCAATTTTTAAAATTTGAATTTTTATGCCCTTAAATCAGAGAGATATGTCACACAAAATACTTAATGAATAACATTTCCCACATATCTAATTTACATCAGCACAATTTTGTAACCAAATTTTTTTTTTGTTAGGGAGCTATAAGGGTTAAAAGTTGACCAGCGATTTCTCGTTTTTCCAACAAAATTTACAAAACCATTTTTTTAGGGACCACATCACATTTGAAGTCACTTTGAGAGGTCTTTATGACAGAAAATACCCAAAAGTGACACCATTCTAAAAACTGCACCCCTCAAAGTGCTCAAAACCACATTCAAGAACTTTATTAACCCTTCAGGTGCTTCACAGGAATTTTTGGAATGTGGAAGAAAAAAATGAACGTTTAACTTTTTTCACAAAAATGTTACATTAGACTCAATTTTTTTTTATTTTCACAGATGTAACAAGAAAAAATGGACCCCAAAATTTGTTGTGCAATTTCCCCTGGGCACGCATATACCCCATAAGTGGGAAAAAAACACTGTTTGGGCACACGGCAGGGCTCGGAAGGGAAGGAGCGCCATTTGACTTTTTGATTGTAAAATTTGCTTGAATAATTAGCAGACGCCATGCTGGGTTTGGAGAGCTCCTGTGTGCCTAAACATTGGAGCTCCCCCACAAGTGACCCCATTTTGGAAACTAGACCACCCAAGGCACCTATCTAGATGCATAGTGAGCACTTGGAACCCCCAGGTGCTTCACAAATTGATTCCTAAAAATGAAAAAGTGTTTTTTTTTCCACTTTTTCATTTTTACGAATCAATTTGTGAAGCACCTGGGGGTTCCAAGTGCTCACTATGAATCTAGATAGGTGCCTTGGGGGGTCTAGTTTCCAAAATGGGGTCACTTGTGGGGGAGCTCCAATGTTTAGGCACACAGGGGCTCTCCAAATGCAACATGGTGACCGCTAACAAATTGAATGGAAAATCGGCTCAAATTGTTAGCGGACACCATGTTGCGTTTGGAGAGCCCCTGTGTGCCTAAACATTGGAGCTCCCCCACAAGTGACCCCATTTTGAAAACTAGACCATCCAAGGCACCTATCTAGATGCATAGTGAGCACTTGGAACCCCCAGGTGCTTCACAAATTGATTCGTAAAAATGAAAAAGTGGAAAAAAAAACACTTTTTCATTTTTACGAATCAATTTGTGAAGCACCTGGGGGTTCCAAGTGTTCACTATGCATCTAGATAGGTGCCTTGGGGGGTCTAGTTTCCAAAATGGGGTCACTTGTGGGGGAGCTCCAATGTTTAGGCACAGAGGGGCTCTCCAAATGCAACATGGTGTCCGCTAACAAATTGAATGGAAAATCGGCTCAAATTATTAGCGGACACCATGTTGCGTTTGGAGAGCCCCTGTGTGCCTAAACATTGGAGCTTCCCCACAAGTGACCCAATTTTGGAAACTAGAACACCCAAGGCACCTATCTAAATACATAGTGAGCACTTGGAACCCCCAGGTGCTTCACAAATTGATTCGTAAAAATGAAAAAGTGGAAAAAAAAACACTTTTTCATTTTTACGAATCAATTTGTGAAGCACCTGGGGGTTCCAAGTGATCACTATGCATCTACATAGGTGCCTTGGGGGGTCTAGTTTCCAAAATGGGGTCACTTGTGGGGGAGCTCCAATGTTTAGGCACACAGGAGCTCTGCAAATGCGACATGGTGTCCTCTAACAAATTGGAACCATGTCGCGTTTGGAGAGCCCCTGATGTGCCTAAGCAGTGAAGCTCCCCCACAAGTGACCCCATTTTGGAAACTATACCCCTCAAGGATTTTATGAAGGGGTATAGTGGACATTTTGAACCCAGAGGTACGACACAGAATTTGATAACATTAGGTCATCATATTGAATAAGTTGTCATTAGTCTTGAGTGCAAGTGCTCGCTACTTGAGTTTGCATCGGGTATTCAAGTATGCACCATGTACTGCGTGTGCTCGAGTGACATGCTCGAGTCCCTGCCCCGCATGTTTCACGGTTATTAGACACCCAAAAAAAAACATCCGAGGATCGCTCGTGCATGGCAATCCCCGCAAAGTTTTTTTGGCCACGAAGCATATGGGGTGGAGACTCGAGCATGTCACTCAAATACCCACGATACTCAATGCATACCAGAGCACCCGATGCAAACTCAAGTAGCGAGCACTTGCGCTCAACATTAGTCGCATATCATCATCTTTTTTTCTTACTTTTGAAAAAAATCACAACCCCATCACAACCCTAACCCCAAACCTAGCCCTAACCCTAGCCCAACCCTAACCCTAGCACAAACCTAACCCAAGAGTTTATTTTTTACGCCGTTCCTCGAGCGGTATTAGTGATTAGATGACCTTATTCTTTGGGTCGGTGCGACTACAGTGATACCAGAATCATATGGGGTTTTTATGACTGACAGCTGTCACACACTAAAAGATGCATTTTTTGTAAAATCTAGTTTTCGCATCGCCATATTTTGAGAGCTATAATTTTTCCAGATTTTGTCAGACAGTCATGTGATGGCTTGTTTTTTGCAGGATGAGTTGACGTTGTTATTGGTGCCATTTTCAGGCACGTGACATTTTTTGATCGCTTTCTATTCCGATTTTTGGGAGGCAGAATAAATTAAAACCAACAATTCAGGAATATATATATATTTTTTTATGCCGTTCCGCGTGTGGTAAAATTGATAAGGCAGCTTTATTCTTTGGGTCAGTACGTTTACAGCGGTACCACATTTATATAGTTTTTCTATGTTTTGCACTTTTAAATAATAAAAGCAATTTTATAGAAAAAATTATTTTTTAGCATCGCTTTATTCTGAGAGCTATAACTTTTTTATTTTTCGGCTGATGGAACTATATTGTGGCTTGTTTTTTGTGGGATGAGATGACATTTTCAGCGGTACCATTTTTATTTATATTCGTCTTTTTGATCGCATGTTATTCCATTTTTTGTTTTTAGCGGTATGGTGATAAAGCATTGTTTTTTGCTTCGTTTTTTATTTTTTACCGTGTTCACTGAAGGGGTTAACTAGTGGGGCAGTTTTATAGGTCAGGTCGTTCTGGACGCGGCAATACCAAATATGTGTACTTTTATTTTTATTTTTATTTTTTTTTATAATAATATTTATTGATGGGTACATTATATTTTTATTTTTGGTGGATTATTTTTTTTAAAATATTTTTTACATTTTTTTTTTTTTTTTTTCACTTTATGACACTTTTTACACTTTTTTACTTTGTCCCACTATGGGATTTTCACTTTTTTTTCTCTGATTGCCTGCATGGCACAGGAATGCAGCACCATCCCTGTGCCATGCAGGCTGTCAGCGCTGGACAGGGAGAAGATAGTTTGGAGATGCACTGCACATGTCCAAAAAATCTTCCTGCTGTCTGGTGACCCGGATGTTGTCATGACAACATCGGGTCGTCATGGCAACATCCTGGAAGCCACGGCAGACAGCGCTGGAGGCCGGAAGAGGAGGTGAGTATCGGCGATCACCTCCCCTTGCCACCGCAATGCTGCGATTGACTTTGATCGCAGCATTGCAGGGGTTAATGTGCCGGGAGCGGTGTGGGACCGCTCCCTGCACATAGCACCGGGTGTCAGCTGTGACATTCAGCTGACACCCGGCCGCGATCGCGCCCGCACAGCCTGTGTGCGGGCGAAATCGCCAGGGCGTATAAATACGTATCTGGTTCATAAGTCCCAGGGCACAGATATGTACTAATACGCCCTATGTCGTAAAGGGGTTAAAGTAATGATGGCCACTCATTTTTGTTTACTTAGCTGCTTTTTTCTTGGCATAATACAAATTCTAACAGTCTATTCAGTAGGACTATCAGGTGTGTATCCACCAGACTTCTGCGCAACACAATTGATGGTCCCAACCCCATTTATAAGGCACGAAATCCCACTTATTAATCCTGACAGGGCACACCTGTGAAGTGAAAACCATTTCCGGTGACTACCTCTTGAAGCTCATCAAGAGAATGCCAAGAGTGTGCAAAGCAGTCATCAAAGCAAAAGGTGGCTACTTTGAAGAACCTAGAATATAAGACCTATTTTCAGTTGTTTCACACTTTTTTGTTAAGTATATAATTCCACATGTGTTAATTCATAGGTTTGATGCCTTCAGTGTGAATGTACAATTTTCAAAGTCATGAAAATACAGAAAAATCTTTAAATGAGAAGGTGTGTCCAAACTTTTGGTCTGTACTGTGTATATATATATATGTATATGTATGTATATGTGTATGTATATATATATGTATATATAATATATATATATATATATATATATATATATACACATACAGTTGAAACCAGAAGTTGACTCATATGCATGTGTTTCTCAATATCTGACATGAGAGAATGTTTTAAGGCATTTTTACTACTTACTGCAAACTCAAAAAGTTTACATACGTTTCATTAGTATTTGGTACCATTGCCCTTAAACTGAATGACTTGGGTCAAACGTTTTGGATATCCTTCCATAAGCTTCTCACAATAGTTGTTCGCAATTTGGGACCATTCCTTCGTGACAAAACTGGTGTAACTGATCCAGGTCTGTAGGTCGCCTTGTTCGCACCTGCCTTTTCAGTTTTGCCCATAAATTTTCAATAGGATTGAGATCAGGGCTTTGTGATGGCCACTCCAAAACATTGACTTGGTTATCCTTAAGCCACTTTGTTACCATTTTGGCAGTATGTTTCGGGTCATTGTCCATTTTGAAGACCCATTTTCACCCAAGCTTTTACTTCCTGGCTGATGTCTTGAGATGTTGCCCCAGTATTGCCACATAATCTTCTTTTCTCATGATGCCATCTTTTTTGCGAAGTGCACCAGTCCCTCCTGCAGCAAAACAACGCCACAACATGATGCTGCCACTCCAAAGTTTCACAGTTGGGATGGTGTTCTTAGGCTTCCAAGCTTCTCCCTTTTTCCTCCAAATGTAACGATGGTTATTATGCCCAAAAAGTTCAATTTTAGTTTCATCAGACCACAGGACATGTCTCCAAAAATTAAGGTTTTTGTTCCTGTGTGCATTCTTTTTTATGTTTCTTTTGGAGTAATAGCTTCTTCCTGGCAGAGTTGCCTTTCAGCACATGTTGATACAGTACTCGTTTCACTGTGGTTATTGACACAATCTTACCAATTCCGCCATTATTTTCACAAGGTCTTTTGCTTTTGTCCTTGGGTTGATATGCACATGTCAGACCAAAGCACGATAATCTCTGGGACACAGAACCTGTCTCCTTCTTGAGCGGTATGATGGCTGGACATTCCCATCTTGTTTGTACTTGCATATAATTGTTTGTACAGATGAACGAGGCACCTTCAAGGATCTTGAAATTGTACTCAAGGATGAGCCAGACTTGTGCAAGTCAACAATTCTCTTCCTGATATCTTGGCTGATTTCTTTAGAATTTCCCATGATGCTACACAAAGAAGCAGTATGTTTCAGATGTGCATTAAAATACATTTGCAGGTGTATCTCTGCTTAACTCAGATGTTGCCAAAAAACCTATCTGAAGCTTGACATCATATGAGCAGTCCAGAATTGTTTAAAGGCATAGTAATCTTAGTGTATGTAAACTTTTGACTTTGCAATAAGTAATAAAAATGCCTTAAAACACTCTCTCTCTCTCTCATTATTCTGGCATTTGGCAAATATTTATTAAATATTATGGTAATCCTAATTGACTTAAAAAGTGAAAGGTTTATTCTGATTTCATGTCAGAAAAGCATGCATACTCGTATGTGTAATTTTATATAGTGTATGTAAACTTCTGGTTTCAACTGTATATACAGGTGCATCTCACTAAATTAGAATATCATCAAAAAATGTATTTATTTCAGTTCTTCAATACAAAAAGTGAAACTCGTATATTATATAGAGTCATTACAAACAGAGTGATCTATTTCAAGTGTTTTTTTCTGTTAATGTTCATGATTATGGCTTACAGCCAATGAAAACACAAAAGTCATTATCTCAGTAAATTAGAATACTTTATAACAACAGCTTGAAAAATGTTTTTAAAATTTGAAATGTTGGCCTACTGAAATGTATGTTCAGTAAATGCACTCAATACTTGGTCGGGGATCCTTTTGCATCAATTACTGCATCAATGCAGCGTGGCATGGAGGCGATCAGCCTGTGGGACTGCTGAGGTGTTATGGAAGCCCAGGTTGCTTTGATAGCAGCCTTCAGCTCGTCTGCATTGTTGGGTCTGGTGTCTCTCATCTTCCTCTTGTCAATACCCCATAGATTCTCTATGGGGTTAAGGTCAGGTGAGTTTGTTGGCCAATCAAGCACAGTGATACTGTTGTTTTTAAACCAGGTATTGGTATTTTTGGCAGTGTGGACAGGTGCCAAGTCCTGCTGGAGAATGATAATTCCATCTCCCAAAGCTTGTCGGCAGAGGGAAGCATGAAGTGCTCTAAAATTTCCTAGTAGATGGCTATGCTGACTTTGGTCTTGATAATACACAGTGGAACTACACCAGCAGATGACATAGCTCCCCAAACCATCACTGATTGTGGAAACTTCACACTAGACCTCAAGCAGCTTGGATTGTGTGCCTCTCCACTCTTCCTCCAGACTCTGGGACCTTGATTTCCAAATGAAATGCAAAATTTACTTTCATTTAATTAGTGTCAATGACTGCCTTCTGGACATCTGTCAAGTCAGCAGTCTTCCCCATGATTGTGGAGCCTACTGAAACAGACTAAGGGGCCTTTTTAAAAACTTAGGAAGCCTTTGCAGGTGTTTTTTGTTAATTATTTTAATTTACTGAGATAATGACTTTTGTGCTTTCAATGGCTGTAAGCCATAATCATCAGCATTAACAGAAATAAACATTTGAAATAGATCATTCTGTTTGTAATGACTCTATATAATGAGTTTCACTTTTTGTATTGAATAACTGAAATAAATTAACTTTTTGATGATATTCTAATTTAGTGAGATGCACTTGTATATAAAGAAGAACCTTTTTAAACGTGTTTAAACTTGGTGGACCGTAATATTACTGACCTGTAGAATGATATTGCCAGGTCATTCTTACAGCACCATCAATGTTATAAAAACAAAACCCAAAAGACAATTGCGGAATCGTCATTGCCAAACCTCAAGACTCCCTGCCCACTTATCCAGTATGGAGGGAAAAGTATGAGGCGACAGTATGAGAGAATAATGTGAGGAGACAATATGGGAGAATGGTGTGAGGGGTCAGTCTGAGTGAGAAGTATGATGGGACAGTATGGGGAGAAAAGTGAGAGCAGACAGTATGAGATAGAAATGTGTGAAGGGATCATATGGGATGAGTGTGAGGGGACAGTATGAGTTGAGAAAAGTGTAAGGAAACAGTATAGGGTGATGTGAGGGAACAGTATGTGGGAGAAAAGTGTGAGGGACAGTATGGGGAGAAATGTTAACAGACAATACAGGTGTCAGTGTGGGGGGACAGTATGGGGAGATGTATGGGGGCATTATGGTGGGAACAGTGAGGGGACAGTATTGAGAAATATTGTGAGGAGATGGTATGTTGGAAATAGTGTGAGGGGTCAGTATGGGGGAGAGGTGTGATGGGACAGTATGGGGAGAAAAGTGTTAGCAGACAGTATGGGGAAAAAATGTGCGAAGGGACTATATGGGGAGATATGTGTGAGGGGACAGAATGGAGGAAGTGTGACGAGACAAAGTTTCAGGTGACAGGATGGGGAGAAGTGGAGGGGACTTTATGGGTAGAAATTTGTGAGAGGAAATTAGGGGAAGTATGAGGGGACAGTATTGGGAGATATGTATGTGGAAACAGTATCAGGTGATAAGAGTAAAGGGACAGTATGAGAGGGAATAGTGTGAGGTTAGAGTATGGGGGATGTAGTTTGACGGGACAGTATGTGGAGAAAAGCAAAAGAGTTTTACAGAATAACCACTAAATCCAATCAAGCCAAAGCAGCAAAGTGGTAGAGAAAGTTAAAACATAACCTTTAATTTAAATAGCGAATAAGTCTTAATAAAAGCATGAACAAGAAGTGCAAATAAATGTGCAACCACTACTTGCCGCGGGTAATGACATAAGATACCCTGAGGTATATCCACCAAGTCATACACTGAATGACAAAGGATCAAAGCCTATGTAACACACACTTCAATGACAGATATACAGTGGCACGTGATGAAAAGAGCACTGAGAGGCACAATTTGTCAAATACCAAGAACCATAAAGTACAGACCAAAAGTTTGGACACACCTTCTCGTTTAAAGATTTTTCTGTATTTTCTTGACTATGAAAATTGTACATTCACATTGAAGGCATCAAAACTATGAATTAACACATGTGGAATTATATACTTAACAAAAAAGTGTGAAACAACTGAAAATATGTCTTATATTCTAGGTTCTTCAAAGTAGCCACCTTTTGCTTTGACTGCTTTGCACACTCTTGGCATTCTCTTGATGAGCTTCAAGAGGTAGTCACCGGAAATGGTCTTCCAACAATCTTGAAGGAGTTCCCAGAGATGGTTAGCACTTGTTGGCCCTTTTGCCTTCACTCTGCGGTCCAGCTCACCCCAAACCATCTCGATTGGATTCAGGTCTGGTGACTGTGGAGGCCAGGTTATCTGGCGTAGCACCCCATCACTTTCCTTCTTGGTCAAATAGCCATTACGCAGCCTGGAGGTGTGTTTGGAGTCATTGTCTTGTTGAAAAACAAATGATGGTCCAACTAAACGCAAACCGGATGGAATAGCATGCCGCTGCAAGATGCTGTGGTAGCCATGCTGGTTCAGTATGCCTTCAATTTTGAATAAATCCCCAACAGTGTCACCAGCAAAGCACCCCCACACCATCACACCTCCTCCTCCATGCTTCACGGTGGGAACCAGGCATGTAGAATCCATCCGTTCACCTTTTCTGCGTCGCACAAAGACGCGGTGGTTGGAACCAAAGATCTCAAATTTGGACTCATCAGACCAAAGCACAGATTTCCACTGGTCTAATGTCCATTCCTTGTGTTCTTTAGCCCAAATAAGTCTCTTCTGCTTGTTGCCTGTCCTTAGCAGTGGTTTTCTAGCAACTATTTTACCATGAAGGTCTGCTGCACAAAGTCTCCTTTTAACAGTTGTTGAAGAGATGTGTCTGCTGCTAGAACTCTGTGTGGCATTGACCTGGTCTCTAATCTGAGCTGCTGTTAACCTGCGATTTCTGAGGCTGGTGACTCGGATACACTTATCCTCAGAAGCAGAGGTGACTCTTGGTCTCCTTTCCTTGGGCGGTCCTCATGTGAGCCAGTTTCTTTGTAGCACATGATGGTTTTTGCAACTTCACTTGGGGACACTTTCAAAGTTTGCCCAATTTTTCAGACTGACTGACCTTCATTTCTTAAAGTAATGATGGCCACTCGTTTTTCTTTACTTAGCTGCTTTTTTCTTGCCATAATACACATTCTAACAGTCTATTCAGTAGGACTATCAGCTGTGTATCCACCAGACTTCTGCACAACACAACTGATGGTCCCAACCCCATTTATAAGGCAAGAAATCCCACTTATTAAACCTGACAGGGCACACCTGTGAAGTGAAAACCGTTTCCGGTGACTACCTCTTGAAGCTCATCAAGAGAATGCCAAGAGTGTGCAAAGCAGTCATCAAAGCAAAAGGTGGATACTTTGAAGAACCTAGAATATAAGACATATTTTCAGTTGTTTCACACTTTTTTGTTAAGTATATAATTCCACATGTGTTAATTCATAGTTTTGATGCCTTCAGTGTGAATGTACAATTCTCATAGTCATGAAAATGCAGAAAAATCTTTAAATGAGAAGGTGTGTCCAAACTTTTGGTCTGTACTGTATATGATATGCAATTGTAACTTATGAAAGTTCACACTTTAACTTAGAAATGGAACGGTCTCACCAATCACTATGTCAGTTCAATGGAGATGGTGCTTTCATCAGCACTCAGATCTGGGGCATTACATGTCCTAAGCCTCCAGAGATAGGCGGAACACCACTCCCGACGAGTTTCCTCACATCAGTGGATCATCAGAGTGACAGTGGAGTGTCAAAGAGGACACAGCGTTCCTTATGTCGTGTCGCCAGTCAGTTCATAACCCTAGCGCCACTTGTAAATCATGTCCATCCTTTTTAAATACCTGATCGAGCTCACGGGCAACAATCGCGTCACTTCCAATCATGGCTCCATCATTTCCGGTCCCTGGAGCATATCTCCCGGCGGTGACACGCACGCGTCATATCCGGTATAAGCATATTGAAATGCCAACAACCGTGATGAGACGCAAATAGTAGGTATAATGACAGACACGTGGCATCAAGAGTGGTCACATGGGAGCGTGCTTAAGAGGAGGGGGGCTCATTTGTCCTCAAACATCAGTTAAACACCTGTCATCACTTTACAGGGAATTATCCACAAGTGGTCCCCGATCCATCAGGTATCGGTACACGGAAAAAGACAAATTCCTGACGCGGTGAAGTATAAGCATTAACATCGCCACATAATACCCATATGGCATATGGCACAAGAGAAATGACACAGAATCAGTTAAATCGGCAGGCAACAGGCAAATAAATTGTATAGAAGGAAGGCACGTTTAACCCAGAAAAAGAAGGGGGCAGTAGAAAGGGGTGGTGTTATATTTGAAGGTAGACAATAAAAGGCGACAACACAGGGACTGAAATACAAGATGGGGGAATAAGGGGAGAGAGAAAGGAGCCTAGTACACCCTAGTAAAGTACTAACCATACTGCTCCCTACCTGACAGTGGAGGTTGGCACCCTAAACCCTGCGCAATGGTGCCCCCACTCCGTGACAGCTTTCCCTGCACTCCTCACCCTAACAGTCCCTATACCTATAAGAAAGACCTAGGACAATTGTTTATTAAGACCATTCAGGACGACTGTCCGTAGTCTGTAAATCCATTTAGTCTCTCTCTGCAAAATCAACTTGTCCCAGTCACCACCCCTAGGTGGGACCATGATTTTATCAATCCCCATAAAACGCATGACATCAGGGTGGTCTGGCTGCATAGTGTTCACATTTCTTGCTATGGGGCTATCTCTTTTCAAAATGATGTCCCGTTGGTGCTCACCCACCCTTCTCCTGAGCTCTCTTTTCCTTTTCCCCACATATTCAATACCGCATGCACACATGGCCAAATAGGTCACCCCTTTGGTCCTACAGTTGATGAAGTTTTTTTTACACAAAAGTCTCACCCGTCACATTACTTGTAAAACCCTTGCTTTGGGTCATGGAGCTACAGGACGCACAGCCGCTGCAACCTTGTAGCCAGTTGTCTTCATTATGCATAGCGTAGTGGCTATGAACAAGCCTGTTCCTCAAAGATCTACCCCTTTTGTAAGTGATCTGAGGAGACGATTTGACCATTGTGTCTATATCTTCATCCATCTCGAGAATTGGCCAATGTTTTTGGAGTATCTTGCGGACCTCGTGTGCTTTATTGGAGAAGGTGGTAATGAGCCTACATGTGTTGTCATCCTCTACACATTTGGGGGGTGGATTTAATACAGATGTACGGTTCTTGTCCACTGTCTCCCTGTATGCCCTAGACACCACCCTCCTGGGATAACCCCTTTCATACAACCATTTACGCAGGTCCAAAGCTTGTCATTCAAAACTCGTTTCGTCCGAGCAGTTCCTGCGAATACACATGAACTGCCCTTTGGGAATTCCCTTCTTGAGGGGGACAGGATGGTTGCTCTCCCGCCTCAGAAGGGAATTTGTCGCAGTTGCCTTCCGGAAGGTTTTAGTCCCTATCAACCCATTGTCACCCTTCTGGATCAAAATATCCAAAAAGGGCAGCCTATGCAAGTCCATCTCATAGGTAAAATGTAGGTTCAGATTGTTGTGATTAAGTCTATCGATGAAACCCTTAACCCTAGAACGCGCAACCATAGAAATCTACACTTTCACATACCTGGGGCCTTTTAGGCCTGTGTGCAAATAACATGGAGTAACTCAAATAGAAATACTTTTCAAACTTTATTTGAGATGTGAATATTTCAAAACATTATAATTATGTGCATAAAACAAAAAAAAGTAATTACACCGGCTTAAAATGCCCAATATATGCATTCTATGTAATTCTTTATATATATATATAAAATAAATATATATATATATATATATATATATATATAAAAAAAAAAAAAAATATATATATATATATATATATATATATATATATATATATATATATATACGATTTTTTTTGTCTAAAAGTTTTTTATATAAAAGTTGTAGTACACATGGTGCTGGAATATTTCTTTTCAAAAACTTTCCTTTTCAACTTTACTGTTTACCCCAACAATTTTCACATATTTTTTCGGAAGAATGTTCCTTGCAGACATTTTGTCCACAAGTAGTACTGAAACGCTCAGATTTCCTTTCCTTCTTTGCTGGACAAATATAACAGCGCTTTCTTTTTTTTTCTCTTGGCTCTGGATGTTCCTGAAAATGTATACCACATCGGATCATAGCTTCCGTAATTTGCCTTGGCAAGCATTTCGTGTTGCTTCGCTCCATCATGGTAGGCATCAAAAGTTCATAGCAAAGTTCCGTCGAGAATAGACGTCTCTTGTCCTTCCTGTTGGCATGGAATTCTGGATGAGTTTCACTATAAACAATATAGCTATTGAGGGCTGGCACATCAAGGATATTATAAAAAATGACTACAGGCCAACGTTTTGTCTGCCTCTTGCACGAATACTCTCCAATCATTTCATCCATCTTGTCCACACCTCCTTTTATTTTATTATAATGCAGTACGATTTCAGGTTTTTGTTTCCTTTCATCTGTGTCAATACTTCCATCATCATGCATTGTACTCAGTAATATCACAGATTTTTCTTTCTTTGCTTTATAAGATACCATTGTCGCTTGATTGCAGAAACCAAAGACACTCTCATAAAGTGGTCTCTTGGGATTGTGCTTCATGATTGGAGGAATTTCGAGGCGGTTTAGCCTCATAGTACCAACAAGTGTGAGTTTTTCTCAAGTAAAAATTTGCCCAGTTCCAGATTGGTAAAGTAGTTGTCCATTGTTATATTTTTTCCAGAACTGAAAATTGGTACTGCAAGTTTTTTTTACTATGTCAGAACATAGGTCTTTCTGGACTGGAGCATCAGCTTCTTTGCCACAGTAAATCAGACCATTCATGCCATAATAGCTTGTAGAATCACACATCCAGAAAATTTTTATGCCATACTTGGCAGGTTTACTGGGCACATACTGAATGAATTTGCAACGTCCCCTAAAGGCAAGGAGTTGCTCATCCACTGTCACATTGTTATTAGAATGGTAAAGCTTTGCACAGTTTTTGATGAAAAGATTCCAGATGTAGCTAATAGGGGCTAATTTATCTGTTTCCAACCTCACAGGACGAGTTCTCTTATCAAAAGAAGGCTTCTCCGAATATTCTCAAATCTATTGACTGACATTGTAGCTTTGTAGTGTGGATCTGAGAAAGGGTTCAGAAATAATTCTCTGATTGGAACATCGTACAATTTTGTACACCCTGCCAGAAGAGTAAGGGCAATATAACCATATAGTTCCTCTTTTGTTATATTTTTCCATGTTTTTTTTCTTCCTGAAGCGATATGTTTTCCATCTAAGTCAGTGGTCCCCAACCTTTTTTGTACCAGGGACCGGCTTGAAGCAAGATCATTTTTCCATGGCCCAGCAAGGAGGGGGTGGGGTGGGCGGGGCTTTGGTCATATGGGGGCAGGGTAATGGAGGGATTTGGAGTTTAGTGCATACTTATCATATAGTGTAGACCAGGTC
Organism: Phyllobates terribilis; assembly: GCF_046119375.1. NCBI lineage: Eukaryota > Metazoa > Chordata > Amphibia > Anura > Dendrobatidae > Phyllobates > Phyllobates terribilis. Next base: position 649,317,914 of record NW_027362762.1, read on the forward strand.
CCCGCCAGGAGCTATGCCAGGAGCCCCACATAATGTGCTGTGCCAGGAGCCGCATCACTGAGGCCCCATCACGCCCTGCAGCAGGACAGGGCAGCTGTCCTGACAGCTGCTGTTCAGCTGCATTTACTTCATCCCAGGGGCGGACACAGACTGTAGTGGGCCCCTGTGCAAGAAATTTTTGGGGGCCCCCCCCGCCCTTCATAAGGCAACAAAGTTATGTAAACATAACCCCCCCATGTGCATCTCTCACCCCCCCATGTGCAGCTCACCCCCGTGCATCTCTCATCCCCCTCCGTGCATCTCTCATCCCCCTCCGTGCATCTCTCATCCACCCCCCGTGCATCTCTCATCCACCCCCCGTGCATCTCTCATCCCCTCCGTGCATCTCTCATCCCCCCGTGCATCTCTCACCCCCCCGTGCATCTCTCATCCACCCCCCGTGCATCTCTCATCCACCCCCCGTGCATCTCTCATCCACCCCCCGTGCATCTCTCATCCCCTCCGTGCATCTCTCATCCCCCCCGTGCATCTCTCACCCCCCGTGCATCTCTCATCCACCCCCCGTGCATCTCTCATCCACCCCCCGTGCATCTCTCACCCCCCCCGTGCATCTCTCATATCTCCCCTCCCTCCCATGTGCATCTCTCATCTCTACCCTCCCCCCATGTGCATCTCTCATCCACCCCCCGTGCATCTCTCATCCCCTCCGTGCATCTCTCATCCCCCTCCGTGCATCTCTCATCCCCCTCCGTGCATCTCTCATCCACCCCCCGTGCATCTCTCATCCCCCCCGTGCATCTCTCACCCCCCCGTGCATCTCTCATCCACCCCCCGTGCATCTCTCATCCCCCCCGTGCATCTCTCACCCCCCCGTGCATCTCTCACCCCCCCGTGCATCTCTCATCTCTCCCCTCCCTCCCATGTGCATCTCTCATCTCTCCCCTCCCCCCATGTGCATCTCTCATCTCTCCCCTCCCTCCCATGTGCATCTCTCATCTCTCCCCACCCCCCCATGTGGATCTCTCATCTCTCCCCTCCCCCATGTGCATCTCTCATCTCTCCCCTCCCCCCCATGTGGATCTCTCATCTCTCCCCTCCCCCATGTGCATCTCTCATCTCTCCCCTCCCCCCATGTGGATCTCTCATCTCTCCCCTCCCCCATGTGCATCTCTCATCTCTCCCCTCCCCCCATGTGCATCTCCCATTCCCCCCACTCCTAGTTAATTGTATTTAAAAAAAAATAAAACTTGTTATACTTACCCCCATGCGATCCCTGCAGAATCCTGGCGCTCGTCCAAATCGCTGACACCAGGTTCTCTTGACTTCCGGCCATGTGACGGCGCCGTCACATGACCGGAAGTCAGGGGAATCATGAAGGTGCTGCCGCAGCAGCGCAGCGCTAAGATGTCCCGGACCCGGCGCTTAGCATGCGGCCGGGGGCCCCATGAGGAGAGAGACGCACAAGAGAGGGGCTCCGAGGGGGCTCCTACCGGCCGGGCCCCATACTGGAGTCAGGGCAGTCATGCCCTGATGGCGGCCCTGCTGGAGGCTGGAGGGGCCCCCTCTCCCCGCGGACCGGCTGAAAAACCCCAACGGCCCGGTCCTGGTCCGCGGACCGGCGGTTGGGGACCTCTGATCTAAGTAACAGTACAGACAAAAAGACTGAGGATCACATGTAAACCAAGTACAGGCCTAAAAGGACCCAGGTATGTGAATATGGGGTAGTCCCAAAAAAGAGTTGTTTTACCGAAATGCCTATAACATAAAAATATATGAACAACTGGAAATTACTAACAACTATATACCTGAGGAATACCTAGAGTTTCAAAATTCTAACTAAAGTAATCTTGCAGAAAATAGAAAACAAGTAATCTAGCAGGCCTGCGAGGCCCCAGGTATGCGTTCTAGGGTTAAGCTGTCTCCTGTCTCCTTAACACATCACCAGAATATCATCGATATACCGTATCCAAAGCAGTATACAATCACTCCCCTCAAGTGGTTTGTCCCCAAAGATCACGGTTTCCTCCCACCAGCCCAGGTACAGATTAGCGTATGATGGGGCAGATGGGCTACCCATCGCCGTACCCCTGAGCTGGTGGCAGTGACTAGCCCAGGGGATGGGGATGACTCGGTACCCGGGCCTTTGCCTGGCCTTGGGGATGTCGCGGTGGTCAGCTTCCGGGCCCATACCCTGGGGTCACTCTTTAAAAAGGGGATAGTTTGTTTATTTTATAAAAGTTTGTGACGCCACCTGTGGTTTCTGGTGAGAATCACCAGTGCTGCGGCAGTCCATTGAGGCCGGTGATAAGGCAGCTCGATGGTATAGCTCCCCACAGGTGGAGCTAGGCCTCAGGGCAGCGTACGGAAAGGGGGATGCAGGACAGGCGAGACCCATTCGGGTCAGAGCAAGAACGGGGATGGACACGGTAGTCACTTCAGTACATTTTACTGATGGAAATTCAGGCACATCCCGGAGCACTGTAGGGTGAAGGGTGCATATCAGGATCCTCCCCAATGAGCGGGTGTAGGGCCTCCTGCTTCTTGCCTCTGGGTAGTAAGTTTCTGACCTGCCTGGAGCTAGGCCTAACTTTGTCTGTGTCCTGTGCTGGCTGACCTTGTGGTAGGGCATTCTCTTGGAGTACATGCTCCCAGTATACGGGGCCTAAGCATCTCCCGGCTCTGTTACGTATCAGCACTTTAGCGATCCTGGGACCTGTAGTTCTCCAGGGATTCCGGTTATGCCTTACTGGGTCATAGAGATCCCGGTAAGCTCGGATCCGGTGTCCGGTAAATGCTTCGGGGTGAGCTAGTTAAGCTTCTCTGCCCCCTATGTACTAACTCTCCACTCACCTTCGGCCTACACGGGCCCTCACTAGGCTATACACACTAACGGCAGCTTGCCGTGCTTCACCGATCTTATGGCGCCGGCACACCTAAGGCTCACTATTCTGAGCTACAACTCAACTGAGCTCAACTCTGTATTCAGATGTATACTCACTGAACTCTCCAGAGGAACTGAACTGCCTGGCTCCACCTTCCCTATTTATATCCCTAATGGGCTCCCTCTGCTGGCCTGAGGTGGAAGGTGGAGATGTGTGAATGTTTATGGGAGCCTCTTGTGGAGGATTCCATCAATGCACTCTTCTAGGATCTGTGATACCAAGCGCAGCTGGGCATCACAGCAGTACTTTCGGTCGAAGTAGAAGACATTTCTTGATAGACAGAACCGGAGTGCCTCCAAGACAAACCTGTTGTGTCTGTTATACTGTTTGCCCCTCTCACTAAGAAAAAACTGGGCTGCCTTGAGACCTCTTTCATAGGGTATCGAGGAAGACAATGATTCACGTCAATACTAGCTAGTATCACGTCAGGGTCCACAACAATGTTTTCCAGTCTTCTAAGAAGGTCAGTTGTGTCGCGAATGAATGAATTCAAACCCGTGACAAATGGCCTGAGGAGCTTATCCAGGTACACTCCCAGGTTTTGAGTTAGATTGTTGACTCCAGACACAATTGGTCGCCCTTTTAATGGTCTTAGTCCTTTGAGTACTTTAGGTAAACTATAAAACGTTGCCATAACTGGATGGCTAGGACAGATAAATTCAAGCTTTTGTTTACTGACAATACCATCTCTTATTGCATCATTAGGGAGTTGCTTTAACTCCAGGGAGAATTCCTTGGTTGGATTGGTATCCAATATCCGATAGCAATCTTTATCTTTGAGCAATTTGGTGCACATGAGATGCTAGTCATCGGTACCCATAATCACCACATTGCCGCCTTTATTAGACGGCTTTATGGTGATGGAATGATATTTTTTGAGCGTTATTAGGGCTTGCATTTCCTGGCATGTAAGATTGTATTTGTCCCATGTCGGTCGTCTCAATAGGTCTCTAAGATATTTTGTGACCATACTTAAGAACACATTGATCGATACAATAAGGTAGTGGTTGCACGTTTATTTGTACTTCTTGTTCATGCTTTTATTAAGACTTTTTAGCTATTTAGATTAAAGGTTATGTTTTGACAGTATGTGGAGAATAGTGTGATGGCACAACATGAAGGGAAATAGTGTGAGAAGACAGCATGAGGAGTGAGAGGACAGTATGGAGGAGAAGAATTGAAGTGGATAGTATTGGGGTTAGAGTGAGGGGACAGTTTGGTTTGGAGATAAGTGTGAGGAGACTATATGGGGTGAAAAGTGTGAGGAGGCACAGTACAGAGACTGGTTATTGTGGTGCGACAGTATAGAAAGGGGGAACAGTTTGAGAGCACAGTATGGAGGGGAAAGTATGCATAAGGGGAGTGTGAGGAGAGGCACAATATAAAGTCTAATCAGTATATGGGAGGAATAGTGTGAGGGAACAGTGTGAAGAAGGGGGTCTAGTGTGGAAAGGAGAGGAAAGTGTGAAGGCTATGTACCATTAGAGGGACAGAGTGAGGGTCATATTTTGTGCAGGGAGCACAGTGAGGGGCAATTATTTAAGGGCACAGCAAAAGGCAGATATTTTATTCAGGAGCATTATAATGACAATGTTAGTTTTAGGGGCACTATTTTGGGATGTACTGAAAAAATCCAGAAAAGTTGGGCATCTGCAGAGAAGAGCTGTGAATGTGAAAAGTCATCATGGAATCTGGACAAGATGAAAAAGAAAAGAAAGGTAACGACGCCAATCAGAGAAGATATCATCTATACGGTACCGGGGTGCAAATGTTAATTTGTGATAGTGACTATGTCTCATCAGTACCATAGTTACTGTATGGTCATGCATGACACATGCATTTTCAACAAGTTTTTGGTGCATTTTTGACTTTTTTTGTTCGAATGGGAGAAAAACGCTCGAATGATGCTATAAGGATTGACATGCTACAGATTTGAAACTACAAATCTGAAAGAAAAAATAATATGTATGAGATTTCTGAAATCTCATTCATTTTGCTTGAACTGTAAACTGCAGTGTTTTGGTGCAGCATTTTTAGTGGAGAAATGTCTGCTGCAAATACTTAACATGTGCACATACCCTAAGTATGAAAATCATATATGAGCATTCACATATTGACTACTCAAACTGCTTAAGCTGTGTATGAATTTTTGCCTCAAGTTTTATTAAAACAAGAGATGAGCGGACCTTTCAAGGTTTGATTCGGTTCCGATAGATGAATTTCCTGATGTCCGCTGAACAGTTCGACGAACAGTTCGTTGAACATATCCGATCCCCATTGGATTCAATGGGAGGCAAAAGCAAAAGCATAGACAACAACTTTAAAGAGGTCCCAAAAGCTGCGAAAACAGCTCAAATTAGGGGCAGACACCAGGAAATGTGCTATCAATTGACCCACAGTACAAATTGCATAATGGCACAGCAGCAGTCAGCCATAGGCCATGTGTGAGGTATCAGGGTCTGGGCCAGCATTTACAGCATTGAATTTAAGTTCAAGTTAAGATGAGGTGAGTGAGGGATCAATTTTGGCCTGCTATATTGGGAGCCCAGATACCACATGCAACAGCTCAAGCTGCTTTTCTGCTCGGCCACACTCAGATGGCCCAAATATCAATTTTGTAGACTACTATTGTTAGAGAAATTTAATGATAGTAACACAGGTCGTTGACTGAAAGTAAGTGCAGGCCTGCCAGTCTGGAAGACCTACTGCTACAGGCAACACACATCAAGGAGACCCAACTTGGAGTCTCCACATTTCAAAAAATCATTGCCATACACCACTAAAGTGGCATCAATTTTACCAGAGTAGAAATAGTATAATGAGGACTGACACCCCTTCCACTACAGGAAACACACCAGATGTAGACCTAATCAGGAGTCTCTACATTTCAAAAAATTATTGATAACATCAGCAGCAGTAGCAACAGCAGACACAGAAGCCATGACAAAGGTGTCACAGACTGCAATAACGCGAGATCAATGCAGCACACTGAAAACTACACCATCACCTAGTCTGCACAGTCTGCGATTGAGGTGCAAAAGTCCTTGGAGATCCATGACTTGTTCATCTTGATGAAAGTTAGGCGGTCTACACTTTCAGGGGACAGCTGGATGTGCTTATCCGTCAGGACACCACCAGCCGCGCTGAAGACACGTTCTGAGAGAACGCTAGCTGCCAGGCATGACAAAACTTCCTAGGCGTGACAAACGAGCTCAGGCCACTCTTCCATTTTTGAGGACCAAAATGCAAAAGGGTCCAGATCCTCCCTGGTGACATTGATATTGAGCTTGAGATACTCCTGCACAATCCTCTCCAGTCATTCATGACATGTCAGACTTGTACTCTGTTGTGCTGGTGCACAGACGGGTCTAAAAATGTGTGAAATGACTCACAAAAATTTTTTCTGCCACTTACACTGCTGCTATTAATGTTTTTGCATTGACAAATTGATGTTACCGGTGTTGGAAGTCTGCAATTGTGATGCACACTCTGTGCCTCACTGTTGTCTTGGGGAAAACCACTCTAAAGGTTGTCTACAAGCGTGTTTCGATACTCCAGCATACGCGCGTCCTTTTCCAGGGTGGGAAGCACCTGGCAAAATTTACTCTTGCACTATGGATCTAACAGAGTGGCAACCGAGTAGTCAGCACTATTTCGAATCCTAACAATACAGGGATCATGTTGCAGATAGTGCAGCAAGAAGGCGCTCATGTGTCGGGTTCTTCCATGAGGTCCAAGCCCATGGTGTGTTTGTGGCGGGGTAACACTGACTTGCTTCCTCCTGCCAACCTGGGACAACAGAGAGGGGATCATTATCCTCTTCATTTCCTGACTGTTGCGTGCCTATCACCTCTTCCTCCTCATCCTTCTCCATTTGTTCCTCAGCTCCTGCACCTTCACTAACAGTTTGTCCAGTACCATGAGCACCCCTCGATCGCTGTAATCCACCCTACCTAAGCACCCGCCTGTGCGACGACAGTCTGGAACTTATAGATATTTTTATCCCTTCCGCATCCTCCTCTGCTTCCTCCTCTTCTCCGGGACCACCACCACCTCCCGCAGACTATTCATAGTGTGCTCCAGCATGTAGATGACCAGAATAGTGATGCTGATGATAGCATAATCAGCGCTAATCATCTCAGTAGCCTTTTAGAAACTGTGCAGAAGGATGCAGAGGTCCTTAATCTGTGCCAACTCTGTAAACGTGATTTGCACCATGTCCATACTGCATTGGCCCAGGCTGTGCAAAATGAGATACTGCGTCAGGACTCGTCGCTGCTGCCACAGTCGCTGCAACATGTACAAAGTGGAATTCCCCCTTGTTGGCACATCGCATATCAACCGGTTAACCAGTAGGGCAAAAGACCTCTGTAGTGATGTAAATCGATGACCCACAGGGTGCAAACAGCAGAACGTGTGTCGCATTAAGGCACAGGTTGAGGGCACAGGTGGAGGCCCTAGAGGCAGGGAAGGAGGCAAAAGCTGAGGAAGTGTGAAATACAGAGGTTTGACCCTCAAGCCTTGGGGATTCCAAGACTTGTGGAGCAGCCCATTCCCCGACTGCCCCCACAGCCACCAGAGTCACCCAGTGTCCAGTCAGAGAGATGTAATGCTCCTGGCAATGCTTGCTTATCCAGTTGTCTGTGGTGAAATGAACCCTAGCAGACATAGGACATAGATGTTTTCAAGGAACTGGTGATATTGTCTGCAACATTCTTAGAGAAGTAATAGTGACTGGGCAACTGGAACTGGGGGACTGCGACCGCCATCAGATTTCGGAAACCATCTGTAACCACCAGGCAGAAAGGCAGCATTTCCGTGGCCAACAGATTAGAAATGGTGGAGTTCAAGCTCTTAGCTTTGGCATGTGTACGAAGAAACAATCCTTTACGTGACCACAACTGCGGGACCGAAGGCAGGTTGCTGTGCTGAGAGAGGGTGGAATAGGGTGAACACGAAAAACTGCTGTACTGTGAGTGAGGTGCAGACGGAGATGTTACGGTGGATTGAGAAAAATGTGGTGTGCTTGGTGAAACAAAAACAGCAGGCATGTCCACTTCCATAACAGCTGATGGGCTCTCACTCACCCTGACTGTAACGGGTAACCAAGTGGAGGTTCTGTAGCCGGAGACCTGTGTGAGAACATTTGCCACGATGACGGAGGAGGAAGAAGCAGCAGATGCGGATGATGGGGTAGCCAGTGGTTGGCGAGGCCCACTAATCCTCATTTTATCACAGTGAGATTCCCAGACTAAGGCATGTTGATTGCGCATGCGCCGATTCATGCATGTTGTCAGGAAAACTTACCGACCGGTGGGTGCAGCTCTCTGGCGCCCCCTTGCCTCTCAGGTCAGTCAAGGTACTGCTCCTAGAGTAAGTAGTGCCAGGAAGCCGCTACCAGCGGGGGAAAACACGGTGGTGTGTTATCCCTTACACATCACCAATCCGTGACGCCACAATACAGGCACAACTCTCTGGCGCCCCCTCGCATCTCAGGTCAGTCAAGGTACTGCACCTAGAGCGAGTGGTCGCCGGAGAGGCCGTCCTGTAGCCCACTGGGCATTTGAGGCCCTCAGCAGTGAGGGCAGTAAATATATATTTCCCTGGCTGCGCCAGTAATATATATCCACACCTCCGACCGTCACTGCCAGCCTTCCTCAAATCCCCCAGATGGTATGCTGCCACCAGTTCTGGTTTGATACAGCCCGGTATTAATGGACTTGTATCGGGTCAGGAACCAACCCGGTAGCGTTTATGGCTTCGGGGAGGAGAATGATTACAGAACAAAAGAAACAGAACTATTACATTTTATATTTAATCCAAAAGGGAGGCAGTGTTTAGGAAAAATATATACAAGGATGTTACAAAGTGGGCATTAAAATACATAAGCAGATACATAAAATAAAACAAGATAAAGAGTGAAAACTACTTACACTACACGATCGTGGAGACGATTCAATATAGTGGGAGGGGGGGTTCTCCAGATTGCAGTTATTGAACAGGACCCTTTGCGTATAATTCTTATTCCCCCCAGCAATGAGTGCTTCTGTCTTCCCCCTAGATTACTTTATACCTAGGGAGAGACCTGGCCACACGCCCCTTGTGGTGACATCATGTGGGCCGGTCTTCAGCCTGTAGATTTTTATTAGAAATGCTGACTTTTGCGATAACTCATCGCCCGTTAATCGCAGAAGCTCGCAAACTACGCCATATTTTCCCTCATGATTTTATCTTTCTTTTGACATCACGCATCACATCACTGCAGTCTGCTATTCCGGGGTTCTTGCACTACGGCCCCCCGATGTTGGTTACGGCCGTGGAAAAATACCTGCATATTCCGGGGCTGATTTGGTTACTCCACATATGGGTCCTGTTATTGTCGGACCTATAGAACTCATATTATTTCATATCTAATATCGGAGTCATCATGTCTGCAAATTCCCCTTTGAAGCTGGGGAACTGGTCTTCAACAGTTACATGTAAATTAGCACAAGCCCGCATAGTAATTACCCCCTGCTCTCTCAGAGACAAGAGGCCTGCTTCCTAACGAAGTTTTCACACTTCTTCCCTGGCCGTGTGTGAATAACTATTTATCAGTGGTGCGTTAATTGGGGCTTTTGTACTAGTAGAAGGAGAATAAGGGAGGGGGGCGAACATCTGTGTCACTCAGGTGGAAGGACATTTTCCTGATATCAATATTTTATAATATTCCTGACACATGTAGTAGTCAAATTATTGCAATTATTGCCTCTACTGACTCCGTGTCCTCCTCTTCCTGCCCTGACAGCACAGTACAGTCCACGTGCGCCTCAGGTATCTGAGTCTCATCAGGATCACCTCCCCCCCATGGAGGTTAAAGTCTAGTGATGAGGGTCTGGAGTCTGCTCGGACCCTACTTCATCAAGCCCTGGATCCAACAGAAAAAAATTTTGGGCATCGGTGCAGATGCTTTCCTCCTCTTGAGTCAGTGAATTTTTGGAGCAGATCTCTGATGGCCATGGTATAGAATATGTGAACAGCTCTGTAGATGCCCATCTGTGGTTCCCTACAGTCAGTAGCAAACCATTGCCCAGACCTGTCAGCCACCTGTAACTAAATTACCAATCATTATTTTTTTGCTCAGATAGTGTGGCTGGAGCATGCTATTAGCAACAAAAAATGTAATTTTCTAAAGTCGGCCCCTGGATGAATATGAGCACAAAATAATTAAAAACTCAAATATGGCCTAGTTTCTGTACCACGGTAGTACGAGACAAAAATTGAGATTTTCTAATGTGGACCCTTGTATGGAGCAGAATATCAGCACAAAAGATTTAGAAGTTCAAATGTGCCCTAGTTTCTGTAGCACAGTAGTAGCAGAAAAAATTGAGATTATCTAATGTGAACTCCTGAATGGAGCAGAATATCAGCAGTAAAGAAATAAAAGCTCAAATGTGGCCTGGCTTCTGTAACACATTAATAGCAGAAAAAATTAAAATTTTTCTAATGTGAACTCTTGCCTGGTGTCACACCAGGTGTGAGTGCAACACAGAGAGTCATGCCAACACAAAAGGGAAAGGGAGCCCAGACACTAGGGAAAGGGGAAAGAGGTGACCTCCTAATCTGGACTAGCATCACCCTGTCTCCCCCTAACGTCCCTATACAGCCTCCGCATCTGTCACCGATCACGTGCCTCGCCCTACTATCTCTGGCGTAAGGCTATAGCTGGGGGTGGAAGGAGATGAGCTCTAGTCAACCTCCACTAGCACTCTAAAGACAAAAGGGGAAGACAACACAGGGGAACAACAACTCAGCTTTAGAAGAACTCCAATAGGGCACATGGCCTCAAGACTCCAAAGTGAACGTGATGCTGCTTCAGCCAAGTTCCAAGTAGAAATGAGCATAACCGGCGACGCCTACCTAGACACACAAGGTATATATACACCCAGACTAAAGGGAGGTAGTCGTTGGGTCCTAAACACAGCCTCCAATCTAGGCAGCTGTCTGCATTGCCAAACGTGGAGATCTCCTGCAAACCACTGCAGGGCGACTGTCTGTCACCTCTGGCACACCCATGACAGTCCCCCCCCTCTACGAGTGGCCTCCGGACACTCAGAACCAGGTTTATCAGGAAAAGAGGTGTGAAAAGAGCGAACCAATCTGGGTGTGTTCACCTCTGATGCTGAAATCCACATCCTCTCCTCCGGACCATAGCCTTTCCAGTGTACCAAGTATTGCAGAGAACGACGTTGGAGACGAGAATCTACTATCCTCGAAATCTCGAACTCCAAATTACCATCAACCATTACTGTGGGCGGTGGTAGAGGTGAGGGCTCAAGAGGTTCTACGTACCTTTTGAGTAAGGAACTGTGGAACACATTATGAACCTTAAGGGCCCGAGGAAGTTCAAGACGAAACGCTGCTGGGTTAATGACGGTGGTAATTTTGTAGGGACCAATAAACCTAAGTCCTAACTTCCAAGAAGGAACTTTCAATCTTATATTCTCGGTAGACAACCACACAAAGTCATTCACATTCAGGTCCGGACCTGGCAAGCGTTTTCTGTCAGCCATATGTTAATACTTGTCACCCATGGTCTTCAAATTACACAGAACACCCTGCCACACCGAGGAGAGCGACAAAGCAAACCGATCCTCTTTAGGAACTCCTGAAGCTCCTCCCCCACTGAAAGTACTAAACTGTGGATGATAACCGTGTGCACCGAAAAACAGTGACCTGACAGTGGATTCTTGCCGATGATTATTAATGGTAAAATCTGCCAGCGGTAAGTAGGATGCCCAATCCTGATTTTCGGAGACGAAACACCTGAGGTATGTCTCCAAGTTCTGATTGACCCGCTCCGTCTAACCATTCAACTGAGGGTGGAGAGCAGGGGAAAAGGACAGCTGCACCCCCAGTGGAGAACAGAATGCCTTCCAGAACATGGAAACAAACTTGGTCCCCTGATCAGACACCACATCGGAGGGAACCCCGTGAAGCTTCACAATCTAATTTATGAACACCTGAGCAAGTGTCTTAGCATTGGGAAGTGCAGGTAAAGCGACGAAGTGAACGATTTTACTGAATCTATCTACTACCACCAAAACCACTGTTTTGCCTGCAGAAACTGGTAGGTCAGTAATAAAATCCATGGACAAGTGTGTCCATGGCCTGCTGGCCTGCTAGGGATAGGTAGCGGAAGAAGAGTACCAGATAGATGGGTGTGCGAAACCTTAGAACGCCCGCAAATACTACAAGCAGCTACGTGTTCAATTACATCCCGATGCAACCCCGGCCACCAAAAATGACGAGATAGGAGGTCTGCGGTTGCCTTACCACCTGGATGCCCAGCAAGCACAGAGTTATGATGTTCCTTGATTACTTTGCGGGGCAGATCAGGTGGTACAAATAACTTTCCTGAAGGGCAGGAGGCAGCCCCCCCCCCCTTGAGCCTCCAGTACCTCACCCTCCAGTTCAGGAAATAACTACCCCTTTCTGTAATATCAGGGCAGGGTTTTCATGGTCACCACCACCAGGGAAGCTCCGTGACAAAGCATCAGCCTTGACATTTTTGACCCCTGGACGAAAAGTGACTTTCTATGCAAATTTTTTCAGTTTTTCTCTCCAGCACCACCTCTGCTGTCAGGACAAAGCGAGAACTGCAGTTTGGCCACAAATGCACCCCTTGTTTATCCAACTCCAGACTACCGAGAGTTAAACGAGTCTCCTTTTGTTTAGAAATTGAAGGACAGGTCCCAACAAAGTGTCCCTTTTTCCCACAAAAAAAACCATACGCCTCTTGTCTTGTGAATCTCCGGGGAGATATATGATGTAGAAACACCCCCTGACTGCATAGGTTCCTCCACCTCCCCCAGTACTGGTTCACCCCCAGACCGCTCCCTTGGCAAAGGTACACAACCCCGACAAGAAGGCCCTGGAGAAGAAGGTTGCAACCATCTATCCAGAAGGCGCCCATCCAGATGTCCCTATACAGCCTCTGCAGCTGTCGCCGATCACGTGCCTTGCCCTACTATCCCTGGCATAAGGCTATAGCTGGGGGTTGAAGGAGATAAGCACTAGTCAACCTCCGCTAACACTCTAAAGACAAAAGGGGAAGACCACACGGGGGAACAACTCAGCTTTAGAAGAACTCCAACAGGGTACACGGCCTCAAGACTCCAGAGAGGACTTGATGCTGCTTCAGCCAAGTTCCAAGTAGAAATGAGTATAACCGGCAACGCCCACCTAGACACACCAGGTATATACACACACAGACTAAAGGGAGGTAGTCGCTGAGTCCTAAACACAGCCTCCAATCTAGGCAGCTGTCTGCATTGCCAAACATGGAGATCTCCTGCAAACCACTGCAGGGTGGCTGTCTGTCACCTCTGACACACCCATGACACATGGCCAAAAAAATTACAAGCAACAAGTCTTTCTATACACAAATGTGGCCTTGTTTCAGAATCACAATATTAGTAGAAAGAATTTTGAGTTTCAAAGGTGTACTCCTGAATGGAGCAGAACATCAGCACAACAGAGTTATATACTGAAATGTGGCCTCGTGTCTCTAGACCACACTGTTAGCAAAAAGGATTGATCTGCTGGAAGGTCGATTTCACAGTCACTCAGCATCCTATCTATCTAAACTAGCTGAATGACAAGCAAACGCCTAGCTAACTATTTCACTATCAAGTAGCAGCAGCAGGAACAGCCTCTCTGCTGTTCCCCTTACACTGCCCCTTACTCAACCCCTTACACTGACAAAATGGCACCAAAACAACATGTCTGCTCTTTATATGAAGAGGGACATGTGATATGGCAGAAAATGACACAAGCCCTTGTGTCTGGACTTTGTGGATGGTTCCTGCGCCCTGATTGGCTGCAGGAATCTCCACACATTAAGTTAGGAAAAATAAAATTAAGAATAACAGTCGGCTGCTTCTCTGACCTCTCACCAGCCCCTCCCCTCATCAAACACGTCTTCCCCCTGCTCATCATACAGCAACACTATCCTAGCCAAAGTCCTAAAAAAACACTAGTGGAAACGTGATCATACCACACTTTTGAGTTAAAACGATTTTGAGTTAAAACGCTCAAGGGTACGAACACGAATCCAAATGTGCAATGTTTGTGCTGAATTTGAGATTGACGAATGTTTTCCGAGCAAGTTCACTCATCTCTAATTAAAACCTAGTTTTGTCTCTGCTTCTCGAGCAGGAGATGCAACATACAAGGGCAGTTCACTAGATATAGGAATCCTAGCTGTGGAGTGGGCTTGAGTGAGTCTTGAGATTTGGCCTTTCTATAGAACATCAGTGCTCAAGAATGTAAACAGAGGGGGATTATAGGATGGCTGGTCCGAACGCAGCTGCTGGGCATCTTTGCTAATGCATGTAAATTAGTAAGTACATTTTTTGCCATAATACAACTATTTAAATATATTTTTAAAAGAACGGAAAACCCCTTTAAGCCTTAAGCCTGCCTTAAAGCAACAAGTTTCTATAGTTCCTTGTAATTTGTGTGATGTTTTGTTGGTTACTAGGTTCTGACTCTGATCGTTCCTGTACTATTTCCAAAATTCCTGACTTCAGACATAAATGACTGCTTAGACAATTCATTAGCTTGCCGACAGCTATTACTATCAGAAATTAGTTTAAGGTAAGCAATAGACAATCCATTAGACTTCATCCTATGCTTGAGCCCTTTGCTAAGTCCAGTGATGCAGTGGGTCCAGTATTTGCGTTCTGGCCTGATCATAGCAATGCCTGGTGTTTCTTTTTCGGAAAATAATATGATTTTTATATTTATAGTTTTATCTGTAATTTAAGGTTTAGGCTATGTGCCCACGATGCAGAAATGCTGCATATTTTTTCCGCTTCCCCCTGGCAGGAAAAACGCATGCGGTCACATGACTCAATGATGTCATGGCAGGTCCTTCACAACACCGCAACCCATAGAGCAGACCAGACAGAGGGGAGAAAACACCAGGAGGACATCGGAAGGTAAGTATAATCTTTATTTTTTATTTTAAATTCTTTTTTTTTACAGTTTCTATGGTACCCAGGTCTGGATGAGAGTCTCCTCCCCTCCAGACCTGGGTACCATCCGCACATTGAACAGTGTAATGTCCGCTTGTGCAGATGCAGTGATGCGGATGTCACGCAGTCCAATGCAAATCAATGGCGCCGATTACGCTGCGTGTCCGCAAAATTAATGGACATGCTGCAGATTTTTGAGCGCAGCATAAATGCTGCGGAAAAATCCGCAGCATGGGCATTGACATTGCGGCTTGTCATTGGGGAAGGATTACCAAGCGTTTCCCAAGCGTTTGCGCTGCGTAAATTCCGCAGCATAAACGCTTGGAAAATGCTTCGTGGGCACACAGCCTTACTGCCACTTCCTAGCAGTAATGCTGTCAAGGTGTTACAAGTAACTGTATTATTACTATGCTTACATCGTGGATCTCAGGTTACTGGACTAAAACACAATGGATCTGGAAGTAACGTGAACACAGAAATGCAGCCAAGAATAGAGGTTTGACCAAAACAGCAAACAACGAACAATAAGTAAAATAAATCAGGCGCCTGAGCATCAACTAAACAGAAACAGCAAGACAATAAAATGTTGGGTATAATTTCATCATATATTTAATTAATTAATCCTCACCCCCTCCTGAAATAAAAAACAAGAACAAAATTATTAACTGGTAAAATAAACAATATAACTTAATGTACTAAATGAAGAAATAGAGGAAGTTAATATAACAAAACAATCAATTACATGAATATTCAAATCTTACATTTATTTTAAGTCAATTGAGTGTTGTAAGTGGAGCAGCTACTCTATAGGAAGACATCTATTGGTAATTGACAATATAAAAAATTACCTTTACTATCAGATCAAAATATCCTTTATGCTCACAGCACAATGGAGTGTAGGGTCTAACCACAAGATTGCCATTTATTTTAGCTGATAGGTAGACACAGTTACCTGTGAGAAAAAAATGAAAGAAAGAATTATGTCATTTTAAAATATATACAGAGATTGAAATGAGTATTGAACACGTCACCAATTTTCAAAGTAAATATATTGTCCTATTGACATGACATTGTCACCAGATGTTGGTAACAACCCATCCAATCCACACAGGCAAAGAAATCAAACTGTAGATGTCCATAAATTAAGTTATGTGTAATGGATGGAAACAGCAGTTAAATTTGGATGATTATGGCTTGTGTCCAAGTTACAAATACTGACAGAACAACAGTATTAATGCCTGTAATAAACTACCGTAAGTGCTTTTTCCCATTAAATTTGCCGCACAGCCCTCTCTCATGAAAAAAAGGTTGTATGGTTATGAGTACCATATTCAGAAATTCTGAGTTAATAGACAGGAATCCACTGTTCCGGACCCTCTTCTTTTTGATGAGAGAGGTTTTAAGGAGCAACTATCATTCAAGAGGACTTGGAATTTTCATCCATTACACGGACAAACTGTTAGAACCCTCCTGTTTGTTTTTTCCATCTTGTGTTTTGCAGTTGTAGCACCCTGAGGATTCGGCTGCTACAGGGGTATTACACCTCAAGCCAGAGGTGTGGTATTCCACTCCCGGGTAAGGATGGAGTGTGGAACTGAGCTAGTAGGCTGCATGCACTACATACATCCCATTTCCGGGGGACAGAACTACGGTACTCCCACCAAGTTTATGTGCAGGTACGACAGCGTATGTCCCTGGCTGGAGTGGGAGGGGGGTGGAACATCCCAGTAGTGTAGGGGCAGATAGGGGGAGTAGTCTGGGTAAAGATAGGAGCTCATTGGGTGGTGGTCACCTGAGCTCACACATAGAGGGAGTATATAAGGTGGGCACCATCTTAGAACAGGGTTCAGTCAGAGTTTAGCCTGAGGAGCAGAGCAGAGGAGCTCAGCCAGGAGGGCTGACAGGGAGCTGTGGCTCCGGCTGGGCCCAGCTCCAGAGCAGAGCCTGCAGAGGGAGAGAGGAGAAAAGAAGGACCCAGAGAGGAGACAAGAAGGGAACCCCAAGATCCCAGAATAAAGACAAAAGGGTGAAGGGTTGGCGGACAAGGGTACTGGATCCCAAGCTGGCAGAGGCCAAAACCAACCTTAGCCAGGAACCGGAGGTCGTGGTCAGGATCTGCCACGACCCTCACCAAATCCACTAGAAAGGCACACCGAGCATAGGGTCAGGGAGCCCAGAGGAGGCTTGACCACCAAGAGACCCGAGGGAGCCGGCCAAAAGTGGATCCCTGGTGGGAACGGCCAGAGGAAGGGAGAGTCAGAAAGGAGCTCAGGACCACGCTCCGGAATTGCCTGGGGGTTGGCCGAGTCCAGGACCTGGTGAACGCAGCACGGCTCGGGTGGTCACTCAAGGCCAGAGTGACCAAGAGAACACCAGTAAGTAAAAACCCTGAACTGCATCTCCTGACTCTGAGTCTTCTTTCTGCATCATCACAACCCCCATCATCCACACCTGCTGCCCTGAGGCCATACCCCTCCCGTTGGGGGTTATACCATCACTGCTGCACATATACCACCGGCCTCAGCGGACTGCTCTGCAGCGGCGGCGTCAAAGCCGCACTCAACGGGTGGCGTAGTCGACAATCAAGTTAACATCTACTGCCATAGACTGCCACTTAGTTTGACACCCTGGGCACGGACCGGGTCACCGCCACAAGGACTACTACACCTATCCAGATCCGGCTCCGGGTATCCCCTGAACATGGCCCAGGGGGCGCGTCAACTTTTGGCGTAGTCGGCAGGATCTCGTGCCCGCAACCACCGGGTACTGCGTGCCTGAAGAAAAGTTCACATTTACCTCAAAAAGAAGTCTCCCGCCGGTTCCGGAGGGTCCCCGCCATCGGACGCCATCTCGGATCGGTTCCCGCCGGTTGCCCGCCATTTGCAGCTTTTTCCCGCCATCCACAGAGTTTCCCGCCACTGGGAGGCGATTCCCGCCATCTTGGACAGTTTCCCGCCCTGGCAGAGCGGACGCCATTATGGGCGTGCCAGAGGGTGGTAAGAGACGACCTCCCATCGTGGGCCAGGACCAAGAGTGGCGCCAAAAACGAAGACCGCCCCCACCAGCAGAGACTGCAATGATTGAGATGTCCATCAGCGTGGGGGGTCTGCCCCTGGAACTGACAATCACCAAGTTGCCCCAGGACCGCCCTCAGTATGGGCGTATACAGAACAAAGGAGAGAAGATGGGTGCAGCCTGGAGGAGTCTGGAGGAGCCGTACTCGGAGATGGAGGGAGAGGCAGGCAGCACCGACCCAGTGGTCAGGAGCCTGTTGCAAGCGACAACCCCAGAAGGCCTGGTGGAGATCCTGGCGCAGCTCCCCAGAGATCGGGAGCATGCACGGACCGCACTGGAGGGCTTGGCTCAAAGGATGGCCCGAGTGCAGCGGGACGTACTGGCTGCATGGAGCAGAGAGATGGCCCAGCAGGCTGGAACCCGCCAGCGAAGCACGCCACCCACAACAAGGAGCATGTCCGCCTCTGAGGACGGTGCAGGAGGGACGACGGCCGGAGACGACGCCGCGGAGGGAGTTGAAGAAAAGGGAGCAGGTAATGGGGACGACAACACCTGCCCCAACTCCCCGTCGCAGAGCCCGAGACCCCACTCACCACTCACGTTGCTGCATCGTCACCGCTCCAAGCTAGGCCTCAAGCGGCAGGAGCCGCGACCACGCCCCCTGTGACGTCACGCGCCTCAACCCTGAGCGCGGCCAAGCAGGAGACGCCACCGGCCTGGTCGCAAGGCCGAGTACCCCCGGGCGCCGCAGTACCAACAGCGCCCTCTACCTCCACTGAGCCACCGGCCTGGTCGCTGGGCCAAGTAACCCCGGGCGCCGCCGTCTTCACGGTGCCCTTTACATTCAGGGTGCCCCAAGCCTGGTCGCAAGGCCTGGTGAACCCGGGCGCCGCCACCACAACAGCGCCCTCAACGTCCACAGCGCCACACCTGGGTGATGAGGTCACCTTTACCCGGCACCAGTGTGCCAAAGGACCCTATGCACTTCATGTACATCGCCTGACGGAAGAGGAGTTGCGGTGTGAGGAAGGTCAAGAGGACCCGGACGGGTCTGAAGCCTACCCTCAGGAAGGAGCAGGAGGGCATCGTCACCATTAAGAGGTGAACTGAAACTGTAAAATAGTTACCCGTAAGGGTATCTGCCATGCTGCTAATTTAAATATGTTCCCCGTTGGGACAAGTGTGAACTGTTCCAGTGTGTCCCATCTCCCCACAGGCTGAGGACTGTGAGCAGCCATCCCTTTTCCCCACTGGCCGAGGACTGAGAGCGGCCATACCTCCCCTTGTATATAGTTGCGCTTTCTAAGGCGCCCCCTACTGGTTTTATAGGAAAGCTGTGTTTTTCTTGAAGAGACTGTGGCACTTCCCTGGTCACAATTTGCACAAGTGGCCAGAGGTCAAAAATGTTTTATAGGAAAAGTTTTATTATGCTGAAAGAGTTAATATTATTATATGATGTGTCCGTAACATTTGATGCTGGTAACATTATAAGTAAGAAGTACCTCCCATAAAGGGATGATTGAAGGATAATGTTTATAATGTTTTATATGTTTATGATGTTTTGAAAAAATTGTATGTTTTTGGATGTTTATTCTTTTACAGCCCGAGGACGTGCTGTGATTTACCAGGGGGGAATGTAGCACCCTGAGGATTCGGCTGCTACAGGGGTATTACACCTCAAGCCAGAGGTGTGGTATTCCACTCCCGGGTAAGGATGGAGTGTGGAACTGAGCTAGTAGGCTGCATGCACTACATACATCCCATTTCCGGGGGACAGAACTACGGTACTCCCACCAAGTTTATGTGCAGGTACGACAGCGTCTGTCCCTGGCTGGAGTGGGAGGGGGGTGGAACATCCCAGTAGTGTAGGGGCAGATAGGGGGAGTAGTCTGGGTAAAGATAGGAGCTCATTGGGTGCTGGTCACCTGAGCTCACACATAGAGGGAGTATATAAGGTGGGCACCATCTTAGAACAGGGTTCAGTCAGAGTTTAGCCTGAGGAGCAGAGCAGAGGAGCTCAGCCAGGAGGGCTGACAGGGAGCTGTGGCTCCAGCTGGGCCCAGCTCCAGAGCAGAGCCTGCAGAGGGAGAGAGGAGAAAAGAAGGACCCAGAGAGGAGACAAGAAGGGAACCCCAAGATCCCAGAATAAAGACAAAAGGGTGAAGGGTTGGCGGACAAGGGTACCGGATCCCAAGCTGGCAGAGGCCAAAACCAACCTTAGCCAGGAACCGGAGGTCGTGGTCAGGATCTGCCACGACCCTCACCAAATCCACTAGAAAGGCACACCGAGCATAGGGTCAGGGAGCCCAGAGGAGGCTTGACCACCAAGAGACCCGAGGGAGCCGGCCAAAAGTGGATCCCTGGTGGGAACGGCCAGAGGAAGGGAGAGTCAGAAAGGAGCTCAGGACCACGCTCCGGAATTGCCTGGGGGTTGGCCGAGTCCAGGACCTGGTGAACGCAGCACGGCTCGGGTGGTCACTCAAGGCCAGAGTGACCAAGAGAACACCAGTAAGTAAAAACCCTGAACTGCATCTCCTGACTCTGAGTCTTCTTTCTGCATCATCACAACCCCCATCATCCACACCTGCTGCCCTGAGGCCATACCCCTCCCGTTGGGGGTTATACCATCACTGCTGCACATATACCACCGGCCTCAGCGGACTGCTCTGCAGCGGCGGCGTCAAAGCCTCACTCAACGGGTGGCGTAGTCGACAATCAAGTTAACATCTACTGCCATAGACTGCCACTTAGTTTGACACCCTGGGCACGGACCGGGTCACCGCCACAAGGACTACTACCCCTATCCAGATCCGGGCTCCGGGTATCCCCTGAACATGGCCCAGGGGGCGCGTCACAGTCACGTGACCATCTGCCTTTATATTCCAGCTCCACCCTTTTGGCTGTGCTGGACTTCAGTGTTTGACTGTTTCTCTAGCCAGGTGCTTCTGTGCCTTTCTCTCTCAGTTCGCTTGGTCCTTCTTGGACTTCTAGTACCTTTTTGTCTGTTTATCTTTTTGTGTTCTGCAACAACTTCTATGTTTAGGAGGTGTCCCATTTTTGTTCCAGTCCTTAGTTCTTTTAGGGACCTCTCCCCTTATGCTATAGGTCTTCGTTCAGACTAGCCGAGGACTAGGCGGGTCTGTTCGCTAGGAACAGGCAGCCCTCTACATCGTAGGGATTCAGCTTAGTCTTACTGTAGGGATAGCTTTCCCCTCTCTTTCCTTAGTACTTTTTGCAGATCATAACACAAACCTCTAAGTTCAGTAAGGAGCATGTTGTACCAGACTCCCAACAGAGTACTGTGTTGTTTAAATATGCCACAAATGTCCACCTCTACAAGATGAAGAATGTGGCCCCAGATGACTAAGAAATTAATTACAACTAGAGTGCTCCTTTATCGTTCAAATTTGCTTGTCCTTGTTATTAGCAGCAATATGATTTCAACTGCTCATCCTCTGCTGGAAATCAGCATTGTTCTATCTTTAACTGCTAGCCCGTTGTTTGGCATAAGCTGCAGTGTGGCTATGATTGTGCCCGTTCTCAGAGGCTGCTTTTGGGCACCTCCCCAAAGGGCAGCGCTATGAGAGGCATGAAAGTCTCTGATCAGTTTGGAAGCATGCATTTTGTGAACAGGATCCAACAATTTTTTATATCCAAAACCATTACAGGCACTCAGATATTGAAAGCTCCCATAATAGCATACAGTATAGAATCTTCTCCATATCATATTTTTCAAAATAAATAAGGACAGCAAGTCAAGTAATGGTCAACTTGCCATTGGACAAATGGATTACACATGAAAAACTGGACAGATGAACAATAAAGATGGTAATTGAAACTTGAATATGATAGAACTGATTTACCTGATGATGAAGTAAGGCTCAATATGTCTTGATGCCAGTTTATTAGGAACTAGATGGTGGCCCGATTCTAATGCATCGGGTATTCTAGAATAGGTATGCGGCCGATGGGGCGCAATTAGCAGAGCGGTGTTTAAATTTTGCGCCAAAATCGCTGATTGGTCACGTTCGGCAACCGCGACCAATCAGCAAAGCGGTGTTTAAATTTGGCGGCAATATTGGTGATTGGTCGCGGGCGGCGGCCGCGACCAATCAGCGAACCGTGTTAGTGAGGACTGGAGAGCGTGTTTAAATTTGGCACCAAAATTGCTGATTAGTCACGACCAATCAGCAGAGCGGTGTTTAAATTTGGCGCCAATACTGCTGATTGGTCGAGGCCGCCGGCTGCGACCAATCAGCGACTTTGGGGCCAAATTTAAACCCCGCTCTGCATCGCTCTGCTGATTGGTCGAGGCCGGCGACCGCGACCAATCAGCAGAGCGTTGTTTAAATTTGGCGGCAATCATCAGAGCGGTGTTTAAATTTGGCGCCAATCTCGCTGATTGGACGCGTCTGGCGTCCGCGACCAATGAGCAGAGCGTTGTTTAAATTTGGCGCCAAGCTCGCTGATTGGTCGCGGCTGGCGTCCGCGACCAATTAGCACAGCAGTGTTTAAATGTCGCGGCAAGATCGGTGATTGGTCGCGGCCGCTATTTAAATGTGGCGCCAAAATCGGTGATTGGTCGCGGGCAGCGGCCGGGACGAATCAGCAGAGCGGTGTTTAACTTTAGCGCCAAGATCACTGATTGGTCGCGCTGTCAGCACGAGACCAATCAGCGAATCGTTTTGGTGAGGAGCGGGGAGCGGAATCGTATTAGTGAGGAACGGGGAGCGCCGCTGCCTGTGCGGGTACTTCCGCTGCGAGAAGCCGGGACATGAGCGACTGCTCGCAGCAGAAGTATCCCGACCCGCAGCGCCGCTCCCCGGTCCTCCCTTCACACCCTAGCCGCAGATGTCTCCACAGTATCCGCATAGTGTTACAAAGGACCGGACATTTGTGTGAAAAATCACTGATTGGTCGCTACCGGTGCCCGCGACCAATCACCGATTTGGGCGCCAAATTTAAATATCGGCCGCGACCAATCACCGATCTTGGCTCCACATTTAAACACCTCTGTGCTGATTGGTCGCGGCCGATATTTGAATTTGGCGCCCAAATCCGCGATTTTTAACACAAATGTCCGGACTTTTGTAACACTATGCGGATACTGTGGAGACATCAGCGGCTAGGGTGTGAAGGGAGGACCGGGGAGCGGCGCTGCGAGTCCGGATACTTCTGCTGCGAGCAGTCGCTCATCTCCCTGCTTCTCGGAGTGGAAGTATCCGCACAGGCAGCGGCGCTCCCCGGTCCTCACTAATACGATTCCGCTCCCCGCTCACCAATACGATTCGCTGATTGGTCGCGCTCTCCGCACGCGACCAATCAGTGATCTTGGCGCTAAAGTTAAACACCGCTGTGCTGATTGGTCGCTGACGCTGTGCGCGACCAATCACCGATTTGGGCGGTACATTTAAATAGCGTCCGTGACCAATCAGTACAGCGGTGTTTAAATGTGGAGCCAAGATCGGTGATTGGTCGCGGCCG
Source organism: Phyllobates terribilis (assembly GCF_046119375.1). Lineage (NCBI taxonomy): Eukaryota > Metazoa > Chordata > Amphibia > Anura > Dendrobatidae > Phyllobates > Phyllobates terribilis. The sequence continues at coordinate 649,341,375 of NW_027362762.1, forward strand.
ATATTTAAATTTGGCGCCGAAATCGGTGATTGGTCGCGGGCAGTGCCTGCGACCAATCAGCGTTTTTTAACACAAATGTCCGGACCTTTGTAACACCATGCAGATACTGTGGGGACATCAGCGGCTAGGGTGTGAAGGGAGGACCGGGGAGCGGCGCTGGGGGTCTGGATACTTCTGCTGCGAGCGCCCGCTCATGTCCCGGGTTCTCGGAGCGGAAGTATCTGCACAGGCAGCGCCGCTGACATCCATGCGGCTAGGGCGTGAAGGGAGGACCGGGAAGCGGCGCTGCGGGTCCAATTGGTCTCGGCCGCTATTTAAATGTGCCGCACAAATCGTTGATTGGTCGCGGACTTGGCCCGCGACCAATCACTGATCTTGCGGCCAAAGTTAAACACTACTGTGCTGAATGGTCGCGGACGCTGCCCGCGACCAATCACCGATTTGGGCGCCAAATTTAAATATCGGCCGCGAGCAATCACCGATCTTGGCTCCACATTTAAACACCGCTGTGCTGATTGGTCGCGGACGATATTTAAATTTGGCGCCCAAATCGGTGATTGGTCACGGGCTGCGCCAGTGACCAATCAGCGATTTTTAACACAAATTTCCAGACCTTTGTAACACCATGCGGATACTGTGGGGAGATCAGCGGCTAGGGTGTGAAGCGAGGACCGGGGAGCGGCGCTGCGGGTCGGGATACTTCATCTGCGAACGCCCGCTCATGTCCCGGGTTCTTGCAGCGGAAGTATCCGCACAGGCAGCGCTGCTGACATCCAATTGGTCGCGGACGCTATTTAAAATTGCCGCACAAATCGGTGATTGGTCGCTGTCTTGGCCCGCGACCAATGACTGATCTTGGCGCCAAAGTTAAACACTATTGTGCTGATTGGTCGCGGACACCGACCGTGACCAATCACCGATTTGGGCGCCAAATTTAAATATCGGCCGTGACCAATCACCGATCTTGGCTCCACATTTAAACACCGCTGTGGTGATGGGTCGCGGCCGATATTTAAATTTGGCGCCCAAATCGGTCATTGGTCGCGGGCAGCGTCGGCGACCAATCAGCACAATAGTGTTTAAGTTTTGCGCTAAGATCAGTGATTGGTCGGGTCCGAAGACCGCGACCAATCATCGAATCGTCTTGGTGAGGACCGGGGAGCTGCGCTGCCTGTGCGGGTACTTACGCTGCGAGAACCCGGGACATGAGCGGGCGCTCGCAGGAGAAGTGTCCCGACCCGCAGCGCCGCTCCCCGGTCCTCCCTTCCGCATGGAGGTCAGCGGCGCCGGCGGTCCTTCTGCTGCTACCGGCCGGGAGATGAGCGCCTCGCGGCGCTCATCTCCCGGCTGCATCTCCGTCCCGCAGATGGGTCCGGCGGTCGGGTTCCTTCTGCTGTTGCCGGCCGGGAGATGAGTGCCTCGCGCCGGTCATCTCCCGGCTGCATCGCCGCTCAGCTCGGTCCCGCAGATGAGCCGCTAACGGCCGCCATCTTTTTTCTGAAATCCCCCGGCGCTGATTGGCCGCTGCCGGACCAATGAGCGACGCGGGATTTCCCAGACAGACAGACAGACAGACAGACAGGATAAGACGATTATATATATATAGATGGAGTGGAAAAGAGAGAAAATTTTGTATGGGTAACTATTCACTGAAATATAGGTAAACCTTCAAGTGTTTGGTTTGTTTTTTCAATGGTTTGTGGACATACTATATCACAGGTTTTCCTATTTGGCCCATTAGGAAAATCATGCATGCGGTCAAATTACATCATGTCTCCGATTTGAAAGCACAAAGTTTCAGTTTTGGAAGAAAATAAGAACATCTTTGTATTGCTTGCCTATCTCAGAGGAGGACCTTGAGAAAGCAATTTTAAGAAGAGGCAAAAGATCAGGAAAGATAGCAAGTAGGTTCGTGTCTTGCAAAATAGGAATAGTCTAAAATAGTCTAAAAATTTGATAAAGGATGATGTGTAATATAGAAAGAGAATTAGGAAAAGTAAAGTGTCAGTCGAGTCTGGCGAGTTCCCAACTGCTTGCAGTTCTAAGGTACTCTAAATTATGTGGTCCTTTTCTAACATAAATAGGTCAACTGCTTCTTCCTATTGCTAGCTATAAATTACCTATCTTTGGTGGTATTAAATTCATCAATAAATGGTAGGGTAGGCTTTGGGTAACTGGGCACTATACCAGAAGTAAATCTTCTTGAGATCACCAAAAGCTTCTTGAGCAGGTTTTGATGAAGAAAGACAGTCCATAGTGGTTAAACAATAGCGTAGAATAAACGTTCCATAGAAGTTAGTGAAACCTAAAAATTTTAACTTCCTTTTGACAGGATGGAGTCAACCACTGTTGACTGTCAACTTTTCACGGGTCTTTCTTTATTTCTTGACTGGAAAGAATGAAATAGAGGAATTCCTCATTGTCGGAATGAATCTTACATTTTACAGGTTTAGTGCTTTGCAACAATGCAGAAAAGATGAGTTGTCAAGATAACCTTCAAAAATATTGAGTAAATCTCAAAAAATGTCCTTAACAAATGTTTCTAGGTGGAACTGTAGAGCTGGAATTACAGAGGTTAAAAAAGCATTAACAGGTGTTCAAAATGCCTCTGTTGCGTTCTCAGATGCAGGCAAGGTTATAAAAATCTGTCAGGTCACATTTAGGGAAAATATTGGCAGCCCTTGGTAGTCAATACATGGCCTGAGCCACTTGTCATACCTGCACATGTTTGCCCTCCAATTCTTTGAGTATGACAGGTATTCTATCCTCCTGCTCAGTGAGTCCATAGAGTGCCCTCAAAACCTTCAATTGATTCAAAACAACTATACTTTTCAATGGCTTGGTGATACTGCAACACTGAAAATAAACTAAGCAGACCTGAAAGAACTTGTAAGCTATCTCAAATGCCTCAACTTGGACTAGTGTAGAATAGAATGAACAGTCCTCAATGAATTTGATTTGTCTGAAGAGGAGCTGTACTGAGGATTTACACCTTGAAGAATTGTTTCTGTATTGACTGAAGCACCAAGCTGGGACAATGGTTGACTGAAACCTTATGGAGTTGGCACAGGCTAACCCTGGTTATGAAATCAAAGAATCCTCTATTCTTCACCTTCAACTCCCAGAAAAGGTTTGAACTTTGCTGGAAAGATTCTCAAGTTGCAGTTCCTAAGGTGGTCAGGTTGCAGACAATAGGAATTTGTGGTAAAAAAGATCTAGATCAGTAATAGGTTGGCAGATTCAGGAACAGTTGAAGAAATTGAGTAACAGGACCAGACCAGGTTCAAGTCAGAGGTTGGCAAAGATCTGCTGCTGGTAGCTCCATTTGTAATTGCCTACCAATGATATCCCAGATGTGCTTAATGGGAAATAAGTCCAGAGATGCTGCAGGCCATAGTAGAACGTTTAGGCCACGCAGGCTGCTCACAGTAGCACAAGTAACACCTTGGAGAGATCGTTCTACAGCTTGTTCCACCACTTAATCAATATAATGCTGAGCTGCAAGTGTACCTTTAGTGAAAACTAGAAGGGTCTGGCTACTGTACATTATGCCAACCGACACCATAATCCCCGAAGTAATAGTGGTGTGACATGTTTTCAGACTGCCTCTTTATAGCATTGCCCACATGGTCTTCAGTCCTCAGCTATCATTGTATCCAAGACAAAAGCAGGACTCATCATTGCAGATAATAGACCTCTAGCCTTCATTGATGTCTTGCTCTCTCTCTGTACCATGATAGCCATTGAGAAATGAAAAATCAATGGAACACCTGTAGTTGGATGTTGGTTCATCGCCCAAAATGGATCAATCATAGAACCAGTGGTACAGTCATTTCTCCAATGTTTTCCAAATAACGTCAGGCTTCATGTTGCTAGTGCTAGCATGAGCAACCTGTGTGACCTAAATGTGCTACCATGGCTTGCAGCATCTCCAGACTTGTCTCCCATCAACCACATAGGCAGTATAATTATTAAACAAATACAACTGCTTCTCAAACTTTTAAGGGTATTCCTAAGAGTCAAAAGATAAGGTTGAAGAATATGCAGTGATGATACTGAATATTACTGGAACATGGAAAAAAAAAAGTTTGTGAAAAGGGGATACCATGAAAAGGATGTACTGCAGATTGGAAAAGAGGTAGGCAAAATGTCAGTCACAACAGCAAGACTACCTAGGACTAAGCAGAACGATGAGTCTCCATTGAATATATCTAGTTATGATAGACACTCTGGGATGATTAAACATACTATCTGAAAATACTGAGGTTTACTGGCTAGCGATCTTTAATATTAAATTGATCTTTACAACAACCCCACTATATGTTTATCGCAAGGGGAAAGAGCTTTCTAATTATGTAATTAGAGCAGACACCATTAAACCTAAAGTGTCCAGACAAACTTTCTTGTATTGTTGTTCTTTTTTGTAATTTATTGTTTTTGTATGATGTATGTGTATTTATTCTGACATTTGGTATAATATGTGGTCATATAATAATCACTATATCAGGGACATCCAAGAGATATTACGTATGCCCCCGAAATGTCGCAACAGGTACTTTTCTGCATGCGAAATCTCCATCCATGACGTCTCCATGAAAGGCTGGTGGCGCCTACAGCTTCTGTATCCCACTTCACGGAATTGATGTAATCTTCTGGATTATTTTATAGGATTTACTGATAGAACCACTCCAGAAAGTCATATATCCAGCAAGTATTTGCAATATTTTTATGCAATATCAGTGAAATGTTACCAATTGTATCTATATGTAAGTAAAATAATAGCAATTTTTGAAAACCATTCAGACTTGTGTCCCTTCATTATGTGTCTTTTGTGAATGTATTTCATGTGGATTTGGGAGCCAGCTTATCCACATTTTTTACACAGCTGTCACGTCACTGTTTAATAATTTATTCCATATAGAATTGAAAGCACCAATCTTTTTTAATTCATTGAGGATGTTTCTTCTTTATTCTTTCTGTCATATTTTAATCATTACAATAAAAGTTCTTGCTTAATGTTTAGTAAAGAGTACTTGTTCAGTTCACGTGCCCTTTTTTGACTCTGAATTGCATGGCTCTGCTGTTCCAAGGTGCCTATACGCACATCCTGTTCCACTGTTCCTTGTTTAATCTAGCATGTCCAGCTCCATTGATGCTCAATGTCGACTGGCTAATTTAGCTCTTCTGTTCTTCATGCTGTATGGTTATCCTGCTCTGCTATATCTCCCTGCACCAACGCTTCCAGGCCACAAAGTTCATCCAGACCTACGGCTTAATAAATCGATCTTACCAGATGAGCCATAACAGCACCATTTTCTCTGACAGTACACTACCGAAGTGTCAATAAAGGAGACATGTATTCAAAGTAGCATACAATGTGACTACAAATATGTGCCATGTTGAGAAATATTGAAGTCTGCTGAATTGTGAATTCAGTGCACCAATGTTAGAAAATATGCCGCATTTTATTTACTCAGCTTCATATATACTGTAATAAATTTGTCCCTTTCAAGTGAATAGGACAGAAGTACACTACCCAGCACTATGGTCCCTCACAATCTAATGTATGGCCGATCCTGATAATGGGCTATCAATTTAAAATATGATGTTTGAATTAATATCCTTACCAGGTGGAAGTCCCAATGTTTGATTCATGAATGGAAGAGCAAATCGAAATATCCGAGTATTATGATTTATAGCCTGCAATGCAAATAACAGTTAATATGTGGTATGGGTTTCAGTAGATCTGAACATGCTAGAAAGGATATTACAACTAGATTATTACATTCATATAATATGCTGTCAGCTGTTGGAGGAGGGGGTGACAACCCTCACTGTCGTTGCTTGATGAATGGTAAGGTAAGGAATTATGGCATTCAATGGAAGTGCATTGAGCTGTAGGGTGCATTGCTGCAAAAGGGGAAAAAAACAAAACAAAAAACCTCTTTAAATCTTAGTTTGCGAGTGTGAACGAGCTGAGTGTGACTGGAGCGTAAGTGCGAACGAAAGTAAGTGTGTGACTTGTTTTTCAGTGAAGAGGTATTTGGGAATCCTGCAGAAAATACCTGTGTGAATTGCTGTGAGTTGCTTAATTGTGACCTGCTGAGTGCTTTTCAACCTGTTTAGTTTTATTGGGCTTTTAAAACCTATTTTCTCCTTACAGTTTTACAGTTTCTTAGTTTACTACCTGTGTATTTAAGGGTTAACTACATTGCACTAAAATCCTGAGGTGTAGCTATACTCACAAGGGGTTAATTAAGGGGGAGGGGTCATAATTAAGAGTTTATAAGGGGCAGCTAGTTGGGCATCCAGTCCTTTGGAAGTGCATTGAGCTGTAGGGTGCATTGCTGGAAAAGGGGTAAAAAAAACCAAAAACCCTCTTTAAATCTTAGTTTGCGAGTGTGAACGAGCTGAGTGTGACCGGAGTGTAAGTGTGAACGAAAGTAAGCGTGTGACTTGTTTTTCAGTGACTTTAGATTCAGGGAGTTTGGAAGGGAAGAATTTGGACTGAATTGCTGTCTGTATTTTATTAATTCTTTACTTTTCTTTTTACTTAACATTCTGTCTATTGCAATCCCCATTAGGAAATGAGCTCCATTATTGGCAATGTTATCCAGTGTACATCTTGCCACATGTATGCAATCCTTGAACAGCCGTCGTGGGTGCATACTGCTGTGCGAGATGTGTGCACGTTGTGCGTTTGGAAGCCCAGGTACTGGATCTAAATGAGCAGCTGGCAACACTGAGATCCATTGACAATATGGAAAGGAGTCTTCTGCTCACTGAGCAGCTGCTCACTGGGGTAGATGTGGGGGAGGGTGGTAGTAGGGAGCTGTAGGACAGTGAGGCCGCTAGTTGGGTGACAGTTAGAAGGGGGGTAGAGGGAAGAGTGCCAGGGAGGCTAGTCCTGATCTGGCACACCCCAATAAGTTTGCAAAGTTGGCAGATGAGGGGAGTGACGGTACAGGGGTAGCACTGCTGCAGCAAGTCATGTCCCCTGAAAGCTGGAGGAGTGTCAGCTCCAGTAAAGAGGGAAATGGGGAGCAGGGCAGGCCAGGCAGGTGCTGGTAGTGGGGGACTCAATTATTAGGGGAACTGATAGGGCAATTTGTCACAAAGACAGGGATCGTCGAACAGTGTGCTGCCTACCTGGCGCTCGAGTCCGGCACATCGCTGATCGGGTTGACAGATTACTGGGAGGGGCTGGTGAGGATCCAGCGGTCATGGTGCACATTGGCACAAATGACAAAGTTAGAGGTAGGTGGAAGGTCCTTAAAGATGATTTCAGGGAATTAGGCTGCAAGCTGAAAGCAAGGACCTCCAAGGTGGTATTCTCTGAAATACTACCGGTACCATGTGCCACGCCAGAGAGGCAACGGGAGATTAGGGAGATAAATAAGTGGCTCAAGAACTGGTGTAGGAAGGAGGGATTTGGGTTCCTGGAGAACTGGGCCGACTTCTCAGTTGGCTACAGACTCTACGCTAGGGACCGGCTGCACCTCAATGGGGAGGGTGCAGCTGTGTTGGGGGAGAAAATGGCTAGAAGGTTGGAGGAGTGTTTAAACTAGGGATTGGGGGGGGAGGGTATTCATTTTATAGGTGGGGATAGTGCAGATAGTGACCTGGGCACAAATAAAGAAATTGGGGGTGGGGTTAGAACAGTCAATAAAGTAAGAAGGAATAGAGGTACAGAGAGATACATAAAATGCATGTACACTAATGCCAGAAGCCTCACCAACAAAATGGAGGAATTAGAATTAATTTTGTTGGAAAATAATTATGACATGGTAGGGATATCTGAGACGTGGCTGGACGAGAGCCATGACTGGGCAGTTAATTTACAGGGCTATAGTCTGTTCAGAAATGACCGTACAAGCAAGCGAGGGGGGTGTGTGTGTGTGTTTATATGTAAAATCATCCTTAAAACCCATCTTGCGGGAGGATATATGTCAATATAATGAAAATGTAGAGTCCGTGTGGGTGGAGATAAGGGGAGGGGGAAAAAATAATAAATTACTGATAGGGGTTTGTTATAAGTCTCCAAAGATAATGGAAGTAGCGGAGAATATCCTCGTAAAGCAAATAGATGAAGCAGCGACTCAAGGAGAAGTCATTATTATGGGAGACTTCAACTACCCTGAAATACATTGGGGGACAGAAACCTGTAGTTCAAGCAAAGGTAATAGGTTTTTGACAACTATGAGAGACAATTACCTTTCACAACTGGTTCAGGACTCAACAAGAAGGGGGGCACTGCTAGACCTAATATTAACCAATAGGCCAGACCAATATACGAGTTGGGGGTCACTTGGGTAATAGTGATCACAAAATAATACGTTTTCATGTAACCTTTAATAAGATGTGTAGTAGAGGGGTTGCAAGGACACTAAACTTCAGGAGGGCAAATTTCCAACGGTTGAGAGATGATCTTAGTGCAATAAACTGGGACGATATCCTGAGACATAAAGCTACACAAAGCAAATGGGAGACATTTATTAGCATCCTGAATAGGACCTGTGCACAATATATACCCTTTGGGAATAAACATGCTAGAAATAGGAGGAAACCACTATGGCTAAATAGAGCTGTAAGGGGCGCAATAAGTGACAAAAAGAAAGCATTTAGAGAACTAAAGCAAGTAGGTAGTGATGAGGCATTAAATAAATATAGAAAATGAAATAAATTCTGTAAAAACCAAATCAAGGCAGCAAAGATTGAGGCAGAGAGAATCATTGCCAGAGAAAGTAAAAATAACCCCAAAATATTCTTAAACTACATGAATAGTAAAAAACTAAACAATGATAGTGTTGGCCCCCTTAAAAATAGTCTGGGGGAAATGGTGGCTGAGGATGAGGAAAAAGCCAATATGCTAAATGATTTTTTTTCAACCGTATTTACACAAGAAAATCACATGATAGAAAACATGATCAGTGATAACAAAAATTCTCCATTAAATGTCACTTGCTTCACCCACCAGGAAGTACGGCGGCGTCTAAAAATCACTAAAGTTGACAAATCCCCGAGCCCGGATGGGATACACCCGCGAGTACTGCAGGAATTAAGTAACGTCATAGATAGACCATTATTTTTAATCTTTAAAGATTCCATAATAACAGGGTCTGTACCACATGACTGGTGTATAGCAAATGTGGTGCCAATATTCAAAAAGGGGACAAAAACTGAACTTGGAAATTATAGGCCAGTAAGCTTAACCTCTACTGTGGGTAAAATCCTGGAGGGTTTCCTAAGAGATGCTATACTAGAGTATCTGAAGAAGAATAACCTCATGACCCAATATCAACATGGGTTTACGAGGGACCGTTCCTGTCAAACTAATCTGATCAGTTTTTATGAGGAGGCAAGTTCTGGACTGGACCAAGGAAATGCAGTGGATGTTGTGTATATGGACTTTTCAAAAGCTTTTGATACGGTTCCACACAAAAGGTTGATACATAAAATGAGAACAATGGGGATAGGGGAAAATATATGTATGTGGGTTAAGAATTGGCTCAGTGATAGGAAACAAAGGGTGGTTATTAATGGAAAGCACTCAGACTGGGTCTCAGTTAACAGTGGGGTACCACAGGGGTCAGTATTGGGCCCTCTTCTTTTTAACATATTTATTAATGACCTTGTAGGGGGCATACAGAGTAATATTTCAATATTTGCAGATGACACTAAACTCTGCAGGGTAATCAATACAGAGGAGGACAATTTTATATTACAGGAGGATCTATGTAAACTAGAAACTTGGGCTGATAAATGGCAAATGAGCTTTAATGGGGATAAATGTAAGGTAATGCACTTGGGCAGAGGAAACAAAATGTATAATTATATGCTTAATTGTAAAACACTGGGCAAAACTGCAACTGAAAAAGACCTGGGTGTATTGGTGGACGACAAGCTCACGTTTAGTGGCCAGTGTCAGGCAGCTTCTGCAAAGGCAAATAAAATAATGGGATGCATTAAAAGAGGCATAGATGCTCATGAGGAGAACATAATTTTAGCTCTATACAAGTCATTAGTGCGACCACACTTAGAATACTGTGTACAGTTTTGGTCTCCAGTGTATAAAAAAGACATAGCTGAACTGGAGCAGTTGCAGAGAAGCGCGGCCAAGGTTATTAGAGGACTGGGGGGGTCCGCAATACCAAGTCAGGTTATTACACTTGGGGTTATTTATTGTGGAAAAACGAAGGCTTAGGGGTGATCTTATTACTATGTACAAGTATATGAGGGGACAGTAGAAAGACCTTTCTTACTGATCTTTTTACTCTGAGGCCAGAGACGGGGACAAGGGGGCATCTTCTACGTCTGGAGGAAAGAAGGTTTAATCATAATCACAGACGGGGATTCTTTACTGTAAGAGCAGTGAGACTATGTAACTCTTTGTCGCATGATGTTGTAATGAGTGATTCACTACTAAAATTTAAGAAGGGCATGGATGCCTTTCTTGAAAAGTATAATATTACAGGTTATATATACTAGATTCCTTGATAGGGCGTTGATCCAGGGAACTAGTCTGATTGTCGTATGGAGTCGGGAAGGAATTTTTTTCCCCAATGTGGAGCTTAGTGTTTGCCACATGTTTTTTTTTTGTCTTCCTCTGGATCAACATGTTAGGCTATGGGTTGAACTAGATGGACTCAGTCTTCCTTCAACCTTAAAACTATGTTACTATGTAACTATGTTACTTGATAAAATAAACACAAATTATTCAAGAAAATGAATATACAAGTGTTTTGGCTTACATCAGAAATATAACACCCAGAACTGTTAACTGAATCAATTAATCATAGGATGCTGATACAATTAAACCTTGCGGTAGAGCAGGGATCCATGGTGTAGCATCGGCGTCTCTGCCCCCTGCCAGGCAGAGACGCCGTCCCCCTTACCGCTGCGCTCCTGGTCCAGCGTCTTCCAGCCTCCCTGCTGCTGGTGCATGCAGCTTCCCAGGCACTGTGCTTAGGGCGCACGTGCACTCTCTCCCTCTTAAAGGGGCCGCGCGCACCGTCCTAAAAAGTCCCCGGCCAATGGCCGGAGGACTTTCTCTATTTGAAGCACCTCCTCCAATATGGAGGTGCCTGTGCAAGGTTGTTACTCTGTGATTCTTACAGTTGCTTCAGCCCTTATGTCCCTCTGCAAGTCAGTCCTGTCCGCCAGTCTGTTCTTCAGTCCAGCCCGCCAGTCTGACTACTATCCAGCCCGACAGTCTTTCTACAGTCCAGTCCGCCAGTCTGTCTATGGGCTCTGCCCGCCTGCTTACCTGGAAGCACCTGCCTGTTACCTGCCATGCCCGCCAGCCTGCTTACCTGGAAGCACCTGCCTGTTACCTGCCGTGCCCGCCAGCCAGCTTACCTGGAAGCACCTGTCTGTTACCTGCCGTGCCCACCAGTCTGCTTACCTGGAAGCACCTGCCAGTTACCCGTTGTGCCCACCAGCCTGCCTACCCGGAGCACCCGTCAGACTATCAGCCGAATCAGCCTGCTTGTCTATCCGGACCATCCGCTGTACCGGTCAGTTCCTGCCATCTGACTGGTGGGAGTCACCTGCTCTCATACAAAGTCGGTCCCAGAGTGGCACCTGGTCCCCCTGCTCGGTCCCTCCCTGGTTCACGGAGTCGATTGAGCCGCCGTGCAACCTTGGTCAGGCCGAGTAGATACTTAGTCACGCCCCTCTGGCCCCTCCTTGCACCGCAGCACAGAGGTTCCACCACCCGGATCCGTAACACATGGTTTCATGACCTACCACTATCCATTTTTTAGACCATAAGTCACTTTAGACTTGTGGGCACAAGCAGGACATCAGCAGGTACACAATGACATCACCGTGACACTCCTTCTGCGCTAGTGGACTCATCAGGATCTGGGGGTAGTTGAGTATATATATGTATTTTTTATTTTATTTTCTGACTATTACTTTTTGTAGGTGAACTCAATGGATATTATTACTATATATGCAGGGATGCAGGAGCATTATTACTGTTTATGGAGAACTATAATATGATAATACATACGGATTCTCAGGGGACATTATTACTACAGCACATTATTACTATATGTGAGGAATGTGTGGACCAGTATTACTTGATAGACCATGTGGAACAGTACGCCCACCAGGCTGTTCGCTGTAAATGCCACTTCCATAGATCAGCTGCATTTAAGTGGTTAACAGCAGCTGTTAGAGGAAGATCTTAGCTATGTGACACAGCCATTGTCTGCCAGTAATGATGCAAACTGCTAACGAGTAAAAAAATGAAGCATGCAAAAGAGGGATCTTCCATAGTATTAAATATTTATTAACAAGCAAGCCAAACAAAAAAACATTAAAAACATTTAAAAAAGCACAAAAGGCTGTAATAAATAACCTAGACCAAGCTACTATAGAGTTAGATCTAAACTGTTTGTTAATATGATAATTGAGGATACCATCAATGATTCTTATAGCTTTACTGAAAAATTGACAAAGTATGCCCTTTATCTAAATCAATCATGCAAAAGCTTATAAAATACTGTACATCAAATGTAATAAAGTATAAATCAGAGCAATTAGCTGATAGTACCTAAGCCCAACGGGTGATGTGCATTCTTAGAATGAAGAGTTAAATATGAGCGTTGCTCAAGGATGAGTATATAAACAGATGTGTATACAAAGTAAATGAACACTCTAAATAACCAAATACAGCATGTGCATATTAAGTAGAAATGGCTTCGTCACTGGTAAAAAAATTTCTCAGCCTGCATCAAGGAAAGGGACCCAACATATGATGTAAAAGTATGTAATATGTTTTAGCATTTTTAAAAAATACAGAGTGCAACTTTTTTTGTTGGCTCCATCAGAAAGAACGTCAACTGTAAGTCACCATCTATAACTGTACTGTAATCTCTTACATGTTTTGCAGGACTGGTATCTACTACTATATGGTCACTGTATGGCAGTAATATCCGTGTTGGTCTTTGTTTAGAGATTTATTTCCAGTAATTGCATGGTCATCTACTGAGGTTCCCCTATACCAACGATTAGGTTGTGCCAATATAGTTGTAATTAGGGTTACCTTTCTCAAGCTGAACCTCTGCAGCCACCCATTAAAGTCTGCCTGTTTCTGTTTGTGTCTGTCATGTTGCAGATCCTTTTCTTGCAGGATATCAAAACACTAGTATGAACTTATCTTAACTGCTTCTTTCACAGGATTGTGTTTTTACATCCTACTGAAATATGCCTTTGTTATCCTTGGGCTCTCTAGCTGATCCTGTTCATTCCTTGATGAAAGCACAGACAAGGCTATGAAGGAGGAGCAGTGTGAACAGGTAGAAAATGAATCAGTTAACTGTTTACATGCCAGAGCCAATAATGACAGAAGCATGTACGTAAGTAGTTTGACAGAGAGCTTGAGAGCAGGGTAGCCAACCAACAGATCAATTTTTTCTAGGCCATCTAGACCAAAATTCACAGACAGTCCAAAATTTTTATGGAGATTTGTCATGCCAGCTAATAAATATCCCGCCCGTGTAAAGACCACACCATATGAAAACCACACTCCCCAAGATGTCTAAATTAAGAGCCTTGTCTGTGAGAAATGACTCAGCATTACATTAATAGTTTGCAGAAATCATGTCTCATTTGCAGAGCCTCTGAGGTACCAAGACAGCAGAAACCACCACAAGTGACCCCATTCTGATAACTAAACCTCTCGATGAATTCATCTAGGGGTGGGTTGAGCATTTTGAACCTACAGGTACTTCACAGAATTTTATAACATTTGGATGTGATTATGAAAAATTACGTATTTTCTAGAAAAATGTTGTTTTAGCCCCAAATTTGTAATTTTCACAAGGAATGATAGGAGAAAATGGACCCCATAATTTGTTACGCAATTTCTTCCAAACTTGGCAGTACCCCATATGTGGTCAAAAACTGCTGCCAGGGTCTGGAATGGAAAATGAGCTATTTGACTTTTGGAGTGTAAATTTGGGTAGAACAGATTGTTGACTCCATGTTGCAATTGCGGAGTCCTTGACATGCCAAAATAACAGCAACCCCCAACTAGTTAACCCATTTTGGAAACTAGACCCCTCAACAGAGCATTTTAAAATTTGGATGTTAAAACAAAATTTTTTTTCACTAAAATGTTGTTTTAGCCTTAAGTTTGTAATTTTCACAAGGGATAATAAGAAAAAATGGACCACATAATTTGCTATGCAATGTCTCTTAAATCCAATGACAACCATTTTGTGGTCAAAAACTGCTGTTTGTGCACATAGCATTGCTAGAAAAGGAAAGAGCGCTATTTGATTTTTTAGCGGAAATTTGACTGGAATAGATTATGAATGCCATATCGCATTTGCAGAGCCCCTGACATGCAAAAACAGCAGAAACCCCCCACCAGTGACCCCATTTTGGAAACTAGACCCCCTAGGAATTCATCTATGGGTGTATTGATCATTTTTAAGTCACAGGTTATTTGCAAAATCTTATAACATTTAGATGTGAAAACAAAAAATTTTATTTTTTCCACTAAAATAATGTTTTAGCCCCAAATTTATAATTTCCACAAGGGATAATAGGAGAAAATGAACCATATAATTTATTCTGCAATTTCTCCTGAGCATAGTGATATCTCATATGTGATCAAAAACTTATGTTTGGGCACATAGCAAAGAGCGCTATTTAATTTTTTTTTAACAAGCCTGGACACTGTTTTGCATTTGCAGAGCCCCTGCGGTGCCAAAAGCTAAAACATCCACAAATGACCCTATTTGGCAAACTAAACCTCATAAAGAATTAACCCACAAACTATATCACAGAATTTATAGTTGGTTGTGGAAACAAAAAAAAAATAGGGTTTTGAAAACTAAAATTTTACTTTAGCCTCAAAGTTTTAATTCACACAAGGGGTGTAAGGTTTTGTACTCACTAAGATGCAGTTGAGGTAGCCATAGAAAACGGTTTTCATTAAAATGTCCGGGCAGGTTTAATATGACTGCATAAACCGCTCAGCATAAGCAAACAAAAGACAGCTTTTCCTGGCACAAAGTGAAAACAGAAAATAAGCAGTCCATACAGTAGGTTTTGCCAGCTCATGTCAGTGTCCTTTAGCAAAACACCCTGGAGGTCTCCACATCTCCAGTCACAGACACTGAATGAGACACTTGGTTTCCATTTCTTTGACTGCTCATAAAGCCCGATCCTGATACGCTCCATTAACTCTCAGCATTATAACTGCTATAGCGTGCTTTCCCCGGCTTACATCACCGAAGCTACCAACCTCGATGATACATATCTCCCCTCAAGGACCTCCAGAGGTTCTCAATGGGGTTGAGGTCAGGGGAGCATGGGTGCCACACCATAAGTTTGTCCCCTTTTATGCCCATAGCAGCCAGAGATGCTGATGTGTTATGTGCAGCATGAGACGGGGCATTATCATGCATGAAAATGATCTTGCTGCGGAATGCACGGTTCTTCTTCTTGAATCATGGAAGGAAGTGCTGTTTGAGAAACTCAACATACATTATGGAGTTCATCTTTACCCCTTCAGGGATCCTAAAAGGGCCGACAATCTCTCTCCCCATGATTCCAGCCCAAAACATTACTCCACCTCCTCCTTGTTAGCGCCGTAGCCGTGTTTGCATGGGGTGTCCATCAACCAGCCATCCTCCACTTCATCCATCTGGACCATCGAGATCATTTCATGCATGATAATGCCCCGTCTCATGCTGCACATAACACATCTGCATCTCTGGCTGCTATGGACATAAAAGGGGACAAACTTATGGTGTGGCACCCTTGCTCTCCTGACCTCAACCCCATTGAGAACCTCTGGAGCATCATCAAAAGGAGTGTCTATGATGGCGGGAGGCAGTTCACATCTAAGCAACAGCTCTGGGAGGGTATTCTGTCCTCATGCAAAACAATTAAAGCAGAAACCATCCAAAACCTGACAAATTCAATGGACGAGAGAGTTCAGAAGCTCCTTTCGAACAAGGGGTCCTATGTGCAAATGTAACATCACCTAGAATAAAGTTTTGAGTTGAAAACTGTTTGATTTCAGTTTGTAATAACCTGCTAATGCTTATAATTTCAAAAATGACCATTTTTTTGTTCTTTATTAAAATGAAAAGGTTGAAAACTCTGCTGTGCATAATAATTTGGAACATGCATTTTGAGTGCAGTTTGAGTTTTTTATTTTTTTTTAAATATATTGTTATCATAGGCAGTTTGTACAAAAACCTTTCAATTGTACTCTAATAGTTATTTGACTGGAAAATTACAATGACTGCAATTCATATAGGTAATTTGGGAAAATCTGAGAAAATATTATTTTCATAATAATTTGGAACACATTGTAGTTAAAAAGAATCTGTCAGCAGGTTTTTGCTACCTCATCTGAGAGCAGCCTGATGTAGGCAAAGAGAAGCTGAATCCAGCGATATATCACTTAGTTTACTGGGTGCAGCTGTTCACACACAATCAGAGTTTCTAGATTTGGCTAAATCAGGGCTGAAAAACTAACCTCACCCACACGAGGCTCTGTATATACAATGTCCATAGACAGTGAGCTGCCTACCACAGGAGAGGGCGTGTTGGACCAAGGCTCATGCTACCAGCGAGTCACAGCAATGATATGCTACTGGCGCTAAAACAATCATTGTAAGCAAACAAAACCTCGGAGCTTGATAAGAAAGACATCACTGAAATCTGTGTTTTAACCCCAACCTCAAGCTGTCTTTGGATTATAAAGCAAAAACCTGCTGAGAGATTCCATTTAAACTGTGCGGTAGTGCAAAGAGACACAATCCCCCTGCACTAGCGCTCTCTGTTGGTGATACAGTGGCAAAGGCGCTGGCGCAGGATTTCAGAGTCCTGATACAGTGATGACATCACACCGTGCCGAGACTCTTATGCTCTGTGTATGCGCCTGCGCTATGACATCAGGGCATTGGTCTGCCCGAGCCTCTCCTATGTACTCATCAGGATTATGGATTAAGTGAATATATGATGTTTTTTATTTTTATTAAAACTTGTGATGTGACTGTGGGGGCATCATAAACAATGGGGGGCCCTCATACTTTGTGGGGACCCTGAAACAGTGTGCGGGGGGGGCCCTCATAAAGTGTGGGGGCCATTATACAGCATGAGAGTCAATGTTTGTGCCATTTTACAGTTTGGAGGTTAAAGCGGGGCAAGGAATATGGTTTTGGAGCTTATACGAGGGCCATTATATAGTTTGGGGCCTAATACAGGGGCCATTATATTGTTTGGGGGCTAATGCAAGGGCCACTATATAGTTTGGGGGCTAATGCAGGGGCCATTATTTGGTGAGGGGGCTAATGTGGGGACCATTATATAGTTGGGGGCTAATGCGGGGGTATTATATAGTTTGAGGGTTAATATGGGGGCCATTATACAGTTTTGGGGCTAATGTGGGATCCATTATACAGCTTGGGACCTACCATGGGGACAATCATACAGTGTGGGGACTAATGTGGGGGCCCTCTTACAGTGTGAGGGGCTTTCATATTGTGGGTGGGCCCTTCATACATTGTAAGACATTTGTGGGGGGTTCTGTGGGAGCCATTGCGCAGTGTGGGAGCCAATTTGAGTACAATTATATAGTTTGAGGCCTACCATGGAGGCAATCATACAGTATGGAGACTACTGGGGGGTCATTATGCAGTGTAGGAGCTAATGCTTGGACCATTATGCAGTGTGAGGGCTACTGTAGGGCTTATTATACTGTGTTTTGGTGGGAGCAGTGGGGACATCATACTGTATTAAGGGAGCTGTGGGGCCATTATATTGTATATATAGCGGAGCTAAAGGCCATTAAACTGTGTATGGGGGAGCTCTGGGCCCATAGTACTGTGTATAGGTGAGCTGTTGACCCAATGTACTGTGTATAGGGAGCTGTTGGCCCATCATACTGTGTATAAGGGAGCTTTGGGTCCATCATACTGTGTATAGAGGAGGTGTGGGGCTATCATACTGTCTACATGGAAGCTGTGGGGGCATTATATTGTGTAGAGGGGAGCTGTGGGCCCATCATATTGTATATAGAGGAGAAGTGGGCGCATCATATTGGGGAGCTGTGGACCCAACATACTGTATATAGGAGGGCTATGGTGACATCATACTGTATATAGGGGAGCTGTCGGCCCATCATACTGTGTATAAGGGAGTTGTGGGGGGACATCATACTGTGTATAAATTAGTTGTGGGCCCATCATACTGTGTATAGGGCAGCTGTGGGCCCAATATATTTTGTATAAGGCAGCTGTGGGCCCATCATACTGTGTATGGGGAGCTGTGGGGCAAACACACTGTTTATAGGGGAGCTGTGGGGGTGTTATTCTGTGTATAAGTGAGCTGCTGGTCCAATATTCTGTATATTGGGAATCAGTTGGCCCATTATACTGTTTATAGGGAAGTTGTGGGCCTATTATACTGTGTATGGGGCAGCTGTGGGCCCATTATACTGTGTACAGAGGAGCTGCACATTGGGGGTCTCAGGGGACACTATTAAATGTTAAGTGGGCACTTAAGAAGCATTATTGCTATAGGGACACTCGGGATATTGTGACCAGCAAAGGTGTACAGGGAGCATTACACAGGTCTGCGACTAAAAAGCTGTTTGATTATTTTCATATAATATATTACTTTTTAGGGGCAAAATGTGGATGCTATTTTCTAGGTCATTTGCACAGGGCATTAATATTTTCTAGGGGACAATGGCAATTTTAGCATCTAGAAGGCACAAAAGAGGCATTATTACTCTATAAGAGGTACAGTGGTGGATATTACTATGTGTTGTAGTAAGTGGAACACGGTTATTGAGCCAAACAGTAGGTGCAGTAATCGGGACACCTACGGCAGCAGCGGCTCAGCAATAGGTCGAGTAGTTTGGTTTGTTAAGGTTGGGAATAGATGGAGACAGTGCATGAAATGAGAGAAGTCAAATGTGTCTTTGTTGTAATCTCTGCAGACGAGTTGTGGCTAGAAGAAGTCGTTATGTCAGTCTAGGCCAGATGGAAAAGATCTGAAAAGTAAACGACTCCATTAAATCAAACCTTAGCTGTACGTCACCATCTATAACTGTACTGTAATCACTTGAATGTTCTGTAGGATTGGTATCTACCACTATATGGTGGTAATATCAGTCTTGATCTTAGCGTAGCGATTTATTTCCAGTAATTGCATGGTCATCTGCTGAGGTTCCCTTATACCCACGATTAGGCTGCGCCACTGTAGTTGTAATCAGGGTTATCGGTTAGGGGCCCACTCAGGTGTTTCGTCCCGCCTGAGCTGAACCCCTAGCTACGCCTCTGGATAGTGCCGTGGTGTTTTTCTCCTCATTCTCTTTGTTTTAAAAGGGTTTCACCAAGTGACAATTCCTCCAAACGTTCACTATATAACATACTGTATAATCTCAAACAATTATCAGAAAAATTGTAAATGACCTTATAAACACTTTAAATTGTTAAAAGCATAGATGCAGTTCTCAAATCTAGGAAGTCTCTACTTATAAATAGGATACATTTTCATAAGTAAGCATAAGACATTTTTTTTCAAAAAGGGAGTTGATTATGGATGAAGAATACTCACTATTTTGTGAATGAGTCGTAATTTGTATTTTTTGTTTGGATCCTGAAATGTCACACATTTCCTTTTTTTATTGATCATATAATTTCCAGCAGCCACACCAAACATGGTTAACAAGACCATACCAATGGCTACAAATGCCCCTTTTACCTAGAAAAATGAAACAAACAACTGGGTAAAGAAAATTATGATATCTAAGTTAAGCAGTCAAGCACAAAAGATTAAACTCGGCTTTTAAAAAATAAAAAAATAATTACACACATATATACAGTATACACTGGCATGTGTTTATATATAATAAATACAGTATTGTATTATATATATGTACTAAAGTATATATATATATAAATATATATATATACAGTACAGACCAAAAGTTTGGACACACCTTCTGATTTAAAGATTTTTCTGTATTTTCATGACTATGAAAATTGTACATTCACACAAAGGCATCAAAACTATGAATTAACACATGTGGAATTATATACTTAACAAAAAGTGTGAAACAACTGAAATTATGTCTTATATTCTAGGTTCTTCAAAGTAGCCACCTTTTGCTTTGATGACTGCTTTGCACACTCTTGGCATTCTCTTGATGAGCTTCAAGAGGTAGTCACCGGAAATGGTTTTCACTTCACAGGTGTGCCCCTCTCAGGTTTAATAAGTGGGATTTCTTGCCTTATAAATGGGGTTGGGACCATCAGTTGTGTTGTGCAGAAGTCAGGTGGATACACAGCTGATAGTCCTACTGAATAGACTGTTAGAATTTGTATTATGGCAAGAAAAAAGCAGCTAAGTAAAGAAAAACGAGTGGCCATCATTACTTTAAGAAATGAAGGTCAGTCAGTCCAAAAAATTGGGCAAACTTTGAATGTGTCCCCAAGTGCAGTTGCAAAAACCATCAAGCGCTACAAAGAGACTGTCTCACATGAGGACCGCCCCAGGAAAGGAAGACCAAGAGTCACCTCTGCTTCTGAGGATAAGTTTATGCGAGTCACCAGCCTCAGAAATCGCAGGTTAACAGCAGCTCAGATTAGAGACCAGGTCAGTGCCACACAGAGTTCTAGCAGCAGACACATCTCTACAACTGTTAAGAGGAGACTTTGTGCAGCAGGCCTTCATGGTAAAATATCTGCTAGGAAACCACTGCTAAGGACAGGCAACAAGCAGAAGAGACTTGACTTGTTTGGGCTAAAGAACATAAGGAATGGACATTAGAATAGTGGAAATCTGTGATTGGGTCTGATGAGTCCAAATTTGAGATCTTTGGTTCCAACCACCATGACGTTGTGCGACGCAGAAAAGGTGAACGAATGGACTCTACATGCCTGGTTCACACCGTGAAGCATGGAAGAGGAGGTGTGATGGTGTGGGGGTGCTTTGCTGGTGACACTGTTGGGGATTTATTCAAAATTGAAGGCATACTGAACCAGCATGGCTACCACAGCATCTTGCAGAGGCATGCTATTCCATCCGGTTTGCGTTTAGTTGGACCATCATTTATTTTTCAACAGGACAATGACCCCAAACACACCTCCAGGCTGTGTAAGGGCTATTTGACCAAGAAGTAGAGTGATGGGGTGCTACGCCAGATGACCTGGCCTCCACAGTCACCAGACCTGAACCCAATCGAGATGGTTTGGGGTGAGCTGGACCGCAGAGTGAAGGCAAAAGGGCCAACAAGTTCTAAACATCTCTGGGAACTCCTTCAAGATTGTTGGTAGACCATTTCCGGTGACTACCTCTTGAAGCTCATCAAGAGAATGCCAAGAGTGTGCAAAGCAGTCATCAAAGCAAAAGGTGGCTACTTTGAAGAACCTAGAATATAAGACATATTTTCAGTTGTTTCACACTTTTTTGTTAAGTATATAATTCCACATGTGTTAATTCATAGTTTTGATGCCTTCAGTGTGAATGTACAATTTTCAAAGTCATGAAAATACAGAAAAATCTTTAAGTGAGAAGGTGTGTCCAAACTTTTGGTCTGTACTGTATATATACATATATTGTAAGATGGCCGCCAGACAGGTCCTCGAGGGGAGATATGTATCATCTAGGTTGGTAGTTTTGGTGATGTAAACCTGGGAAAGCATGCTCCAGCACGCATAGTGCTGAGAGGGTTAATAAGGCGTACCAGGGCCGGGTTTTACGAGCAGTCAAAGAGATGGGTGGGAATGGCTGCTCATATATCCCAACCCCAGGGTGTGGTTTTGTAATTAAAATGGAGACCGAGTGTCTCATTCAGTGTTTGTGGCTGGAGGTGTGGAGACCTCCAGGGTGTTTTTGCTAAAGGACACTGACAGTGAGCAGGCGAACCCACACTACTGTATGGACTGTTTATTTTTTGTTTTTCCACTTTGTGCCGGACAAGGCTGTGTTTTATTTACTTCTAAAGTGCGGTTTCTGCAGTTATAATAAACATACCTTGGACATTTTAAAGAAACCGCTTCCTGTGCCTACCTCAAATGCAGCTGAGTGAATAAAACCCTACAATATATATACTGTATTGCATGTGTGTGTATATATATATACAGTATTGTGGTAAAAGGCATGTGTGAAAAAAATGAAGCAAAGTAAGAATGTTTTAAAAAATAGGAGTATTAATAGTTTATTTTTATTAATTAAAATGTGAATGAACAAAGGGGAGAGCTATATCAACTCAATATTTGGCATGACCACCCTTTGCCTTCAAAACAGCATCAAAGTATCAATTATTTTTTCTGAACTATCTCGGCAGGGACGTTGTTCCAAACATCTTGGAAAACTAACCACAGGTCTTCTGTGGACTTAGGCTTGCACATTACATGTAAGTCGTGTACCGGGAGTGTTCTTCAGGACAGAGCCACGGACGAGATAACCAACTCTTAAACAATTCGTCCCCAAAAGAACTATTTTAATTATTTAAGTGAATATTTTTTACCCGGACAATAGAAAACAATTAAACATTATGCAGACATTAGCCAACAGCTGGAACCTCTGTGCTATATAGCATGGCACCTAAGCAATCGGTATTTACTATTTTTCTATAGATTTGCCTGCTGGCATGCCTGCCCAAACCGGCCACCTATTACCGTTTTACACCCTGAGAATTGGATTAATTGTATGAGTGTAACGTAAAGTCTAGCCTGCGGTACAGCACTGAAGTTTACAATCTTACAAATATTTCCCCAACCAAATTTCCCTCACCCTTCTCATGGTGTCTACAGCATACTCAGAAGAATAGTCCGTCCTCAACTATATCGAAGATACCCCAAAAAAGGATGGTGACGGCAGTTTAGCTGTAAATAAAGTCTTATGCAGTTGAATAACTGTCCGGTACTAAAATGCTTCACAGAAACTTTCTCCTGTAACAAAATGGAGTTTAAGTGTGGTCCGAAGTCCATTATGTGCCATGTCGGCACTTCAAAGTGGATTGTGATTTTTAGTTACCGTATTTTTCGGACTATAAGACACACCGGACCATAAGATGCACCCCAAATTTTAGGGTGGAATATAGAAAAAAACTATTTTTAGAAGATGGGGGTCCGTCTTATAGTCTTAATAGGTACAGTATCTTACCTGGAGGGTGGTGGAGTGAGAGTCACAGGAGGCAGGGTTCTTCAGGAATCCGGTGCTCCAGCAGCGGGGAGTTGCGGTGGAGCAGGATCGCAGGGCCTTCTGTTTCCTCCCTCAGGAACCTGGCGGCTGCAGCAGAAGAGATGGCTGGGTCCCGGTGCCTGGCTGGGGGCTGGTGCCTAGCTGGGTGCCTGGCTGAGGCCCAGTGCCTGGCTGGGGGCCTGACTGAGGCCTAGTGCCTGGTTGGGGGCATGGCTGAGGCCCAGTGCCTGGCTGGCGGTCTGGCTGAGGGACTGGGGGCCTGACTGAGGACCTGGCTGAGGCCCGGTGCCTGGCTGGGGGCCTGAGGCCTGACTGAGGCCCGGTGCCTGGCTGAGGACTGGGGGCCTGGCTATGGCCCAGTTCCTGGCTGGGGAACTGGGGCCTGGCTGAGGCCCGGTGCATGGCTGGGGGCCTAGGGCCTTGCTGGGGGCCGGTGTTTGGTGACCGGGGCCTGTCTGGGGGCTGGGACCGTAGTCTGGCTGCATGCCGCCGAGGCCTGCCTGGGGACCGGAACCGGTGCCGGTATCTGGATGCGGGCCAGTGCCTGGCTGCGGGTCAGGGCCGGTGAGCTTCACAGGTTTCCGGTGTGCCATCTTCCTGAAGATGTGATCTACTGGAAAATGGCTGCCCGAGCTACAAATCTGCACATACGCCGGCTCAGGCGGCCATTTTCCTGTGGATTACAGCTTCAGGAAGATGGCTGCGCACATCGGAAACCTGCGTCGGCCCCCAGCCAGACACCTGCAACATCTCTCCTTATCCTTTGCTGCCACTGCCACCGCCACTGCCACCACCGCCGGGTTCTTGAAGGAAGGAGGCCCTGCGATCCCACTCCACCACCATCGCAGGTACGCAACGTTTGGACCATAGGACGTACCCCTCATTTTCCTCGCAAATTTGGAGAAAAAAAAGTGCGTCTTATGGTCCGAAAAATGCGGTATTAAACAAACAGAAACTGTGGCAGCGAATCTGAAAGTTCTAGATGCTGGTATTAGCAACAAATATTGTGTGAAGCAGTTATCATACCTAAGTAACCAACTACAGGCTATATATATTTCAGCCTTAAATATTTTGGCTCCAAAATGTTATTTGATGAGTGAACAGCTACTCACTGCAGGGCCCCTTCGAAAATTAAGTGGTACCATTGATGCTTGTGGCTTAATTCCTCAGCGGCGTCCAACACCCCTTCACTGTAGGTCCCGGCCTTTATCATCTCTTAACAGCATTTCTGACAGGAATCTCCTCAAACCTGCCCAAGCTCAGCTCCAGTATGCCGTTTTTCTGGTGTCAATAGAGTGTTCTCACAAGCAGATGCTGCTGAATTCCCTTCCAGCGCTTCCTCTCCTGTTCAGGACATATTCCAGACTACCCCCAAGATGGCCGCTCCACTTCTTTCTGTCACGTACTTTCAACTATCAACTGAGAAACCGCCTGAGCACATTAACTAAGCCCCTCCCACATTGGAGCTAGACCAATCACCAACTCTCCTTTGGTTGATGGGCAAATTTCACCATTACTACCCTCTAACAGCATGCACTGAACTGCCTGTAATCAATATATTAACTGCTTATTCTTACATCCCTATATAATCATCATGTAATACAATGCATTTTAAATCATTCACAGAGTTAAAACCTTATATCAAACTATACACACAGTCTTTTGGCAAGTACATTGTTATACTGGTGTGGATACAGGTTTACACAATTATATCACTCTGGTGAACTGACACACATCTCACACACAATCACTTCTGTCTCTAATCCTAGACACAATCAATGTTAAGATCAGGACTCTTAGGGGGCCACATATCATCACTTCCATGACTCCTTGTTCTTCTTTATACTGAAGATAGTACTAAATTATATTGGCTTTATGTTTGAGGTCATTGTTCTCCTCGTGCAGAATATAATTGGAACCAATCAGATGCCTCCCTGATGGTATTACATGATGGATAAGGATTACTCAGTATTGAGGACATTATTAATCTTGATTAAATTCCCAACTCCATTTGCTGAAATGCAGTCCCAAACTTGTAAGGATCCTCAACTATGCTTCACTGTAGCCTGCAGGCACTCACTGTACCATTCTCCAGCCCTTTGGAGAATAATAGCCTTCTGTTACTGCCAAATATTTCAAATTTGACTCATCAGTCCAGTGCACCTGCAGTCATTTTTTTGCACTACAGTTCCTGCATTTTTCGGCATAATTGAATCACTTTGCCTTGTTCCATGTCGTATCTATTGCTTTGGGCCAGAATTCTTCCATGAAGACCACTTCTCGACAAACATTAGATGGGTGTAGCTCGGTCCCACTGGTTGCTGCCAGTTGTGAGCTGAAGTACTGCTGGCATGTTGCAATTTCCAAGTGAAATAAGCACACTAAGTTTTATTGACCAACTACTGCATCTACAGACCTCAATGTTGCCATTTCTTAGTTTCCTCAATGCTGAGAAATACAGGCAGATACTTATTCATCATACAATATCATCTGGGAGGCTTCTGATTGGCCCCAAGTTTATTCTGCAGCTTGGTTTTGTAAAAGGATGGCAATTCTGCAACAAGTCAGTTTGTGAATTTTTTTCACTCCTATATATTTCACGATCAATGGTTAGTGGTGTTATCTCCTTCCCAACAAGGCTATTTTCAATTTTTGTGCTTTTGTTTGTTCCTCTACTTCTTCTTTCTGCTGGCACACACTTTTCACTGAGGCCTGTGTTTCAGCGTTGTCCCTGGTCCACATCTGCACCTCTCTTTCTCTTGTAACCAAATCCCCCCATGGTTTAGAGCACAGAACCTTTATATCCGGAAACTTCATCATCAAAGGCACCTGGCTGGGTGCCACATTTGAACTTGTGCCCCCTGCAACTCTTCCCGTGCTGGTTGGTTCCGCATAGTCTCATCTAGCCATTAGATGGCAGCCTTCCCATACTAATGATACATCCCACTGGGGCTCTTCAGGAGTTCCATAGCCTCTTCTTACAGATATACACTACCATTCAAAAGTTTGTGGTCATTTAGAAATTTCATTATTTTTGAAAGAAAAGCACATTTTTTTTCAATGAAGCTAACATTAAATGAATCAGAAATACACTTTATACATTGTTAATGTCGTAAATGACTATTCTAGCTGCAAACGTCTTTTTTGTTTTGCAATATCTACATAGGTGTATAGAGTAGAGATGAGCGGTGTTCGACTCGAACTGTCCGCCAATCTCAAATTCGAGCTGTTTTGGGCGGTGTTCGAGCCGTTCGGCGAACACGAACAATTTGTAAAAAATTCGGCTGTTTGAGGTTATGTTCGATAACTGTTCGTGCACCAAAATCATAACTGGATTTTTTCTCAGTAATGCTGAAAATTAATGTTAATACGCAGTTTGAGTGTACAGCGGGGCGGGGGGAGGGGCAGGGGATGGATCTCTGCATAAATAATGAAGATCTCCATTTTTTTTTCTCTTTCCCGCATTTACAGTGGGGAGGTGCAATCTGTCAGCCTATCAGCAGCGCACACACGGAGCGAACTGCTTTTTTTCACACAAGCAGGGGCATGTGTCATTGGCAGTGTATGTCACATGTCCTTGCCCTATAAGACCCAGCCATTTTCCACGTAGCCACCATTTTCTCACTGCTGCAGCTGCGTGTTAGACGGCACCGCTGTTGCTGTGTCTGCTATACTTTCAGTGTTAATTTCAAGCCAATTTTCGCACAAATCTACAGATAGCTTGGGAGTAGGGAATAGTTGTGATTGCAGTCCTTTTGAGGACTAGGTTACATCATTTCCTACGACTTTTATCAGGCAGGTCTGTGCTCTTAAATAGATAGGTTGGGAGTAAAGACTAATTGTAATTGCAGTCCTTTTGAGGGCTAGGTTACATCAGTTCCTATCACTTTTATCAGGCAGGTCTGTGCTCTTAAATAGGTTGGGAGTAAAGACTAATTGTAATTGCAGTCCTTTTGAGGGCTAGGTTACATCAGTTCCTATCACTTTTATCAGGCAGGTCTGTGCTCTTAAATAGATAGGTTGGGAGTAAAGAATAATTGTAATTGCAGTTCTTTTGAGGGCTAGGTTACATCAGTTCCTAGCACTTTTTGCCAGGCAGGTCTGTGCAAGTTTTTTTCACAGCATTTGGCTAAATCTAGCTAAGCAAATCCTTTTTGGCCTCTTGCTGTGTTTGTTAGTCAGTGGAGTAGCCTATCAGTGTTGCAAGCTACACCACCTGTGTATAGAATACAAATTTTTTTACTGCACCTAGCCAAGTAAAACCTTTTGGGCATAGCGTCATTCTATGAGTCCATCTATACTAACCTCCACCAGGTTTCAAATTCAAAATAATTTTTATCTGCATCTAGCTCTGAAAAAATATTTGGGCTTGTAGCAGTGTGTGGGACTTGTTCTATTAGTCCATCTATACTAACCTCCACCAGGTTTCAAATTCAAAATAATTTTTATCTGCATCTAGCTCTGAAAAAATATTTGGGCTTGGGCTTGTAGCAGTGTGTGCGACTTGTTCTATTAGTCCATCTATACTAACCTCCACCAGGTTGCAAATTCAAAATAATTTTTATCTGCATCTAGCTCTGAAAAATATTTGGGCTAGTAGCAGTGTGTGGGACTTGTTCTATTAGTCCATCTATACTAATCTCCACCAGGTTGCAAATTCAAAATATTTTTTATCTGCATCTAGCTCTGAAAAAATATTTGGGCTTGGGCTTGTAGCAGTGTGTGGGACTTGTTCTATTAGTCCATCTATACTAACCTCCACCAGGTTGCAAATTCAAAATAATTTTTATCTGCATCTAGCTCTGAAAAAATATTTGGGCTTGTAGCAGTGTGTGGGAATTGTTCTATTAGTCCATCTATACTAATCTCCACCAGGTTGCAAATTCAAAATAATTTTTATCTGCATCTAGCTCTGAAAAAATATTTGGGCTTGGTCTTGTAGCAGTGTGTGGGACTTGTTCTATTAGTCCATCTATACTAACCTTCACCAGGTTGCAAATTCAAAATAATTTTTATCTGCATCTAGCTCTGAAAAAATATTTGGGCTTGGGCTTGTAGCAGTGTGTGGGACTTGTTCTATTAGTCCATCTATACTAACCTCCACCAGGTTGCAAATTCAAAATAATTTTTATCTGCATCTAGCTCTGAAAAAATATTTGGGCTTGGGCTTGTAGCAGTGTGTGGAACTTGTTCTATTAGTCCATCTATACTAACCTCCACCAGGTTGCAAATTCAAAATAATTTTTAGCTGCATCTAGCTCTGAAAAAATATTTGGGCTTGGGCTTGTAGCAGTGTGTGGGACTTGTTCTATTAGTCCATCTATACTAACCTTCACCAGGTTGCAAATTCAAAATAATTTTTATCTGCATCTAGCTCTGAAAAAGTATTTGGGCTTGTAGCAGTGTGTGGGACTTGTTCTATTAGTCCATCTATAATAACCTCCACCACCTGTGTATGTAATAAAATTGTTTTACTGCATCTAACCCAGCCAATACTTTTGGGCTAATACCACAGTTTGGCCACTCAGCTCTGCTCGGTTCCCATCCATTGTTTTTTGTGCAAACAACTCCAGAGTTGTCAATTAGTTAACCACCAAAATGAGTGGAAAAAGGCCTGCTGCTGGTGGAAAGGGGAATAGGCGTGTTGGGAAGGGAACACGCCCAAGTCTCCAGCTGCCCGTCTGAGTATGGGGTAGAACAGATGGTTGAGTCTGCAGAGCTGTTTACTCATACTATAGCCTGGGAATCAGAGGTCGGCTCCAGAGCTTCTGTGAATCCAGACGAGTAAATGATCTGCACTGATGCCCAGAATCTTTATGAGTCAGATCCAGGACCAGACGCAGAAGGTTCTGACCATAATGTAGACCCTCGTTCCCAAACTGTAACTCCTGTTGGTGGAGACAATGAGGAAGACGATGATGAGACTCAAATACCTGATTGGAGCAACAACTTGAGTTTTTTGTCACGGCAGGAAGAGGTTGGCTCTGAGGACGACGGGTGTGATAACACACAGGGTGATGATGACGAGGTTGGAGATCCCACTTACTGTCAACCCACAGTCAGCCAGTCGATGAGGTCAGCAGAGGAGGTGGAGGAGGATGCTAGTGACGACGAGGTCAGGTTGCGCCTTCCTGGACAGAGACGTAGTACTGGAAGCACGTCAACAACTGCATCCTCAAACACAAATCTGCCTCTGACCACAAGTCGTGGTGGCTCTTCAGGTCACACGGGTGCTAAGCCTTGCA
This sequence comes from Phyllobates terribilis, assembly GCF_046119375.1. NCBI lineage: Eukaryota > Metazoa > Chordata > Amphibia > Anura > Dendrobatidae > Phyllobates > Phyllobates terribilis. The sequence goes on from NW_027362762.1 coordinate 649,370,813, forward strand.
TAGCCTAGGCATTTTTTCAGATCGATAAGGATGACCCAACTCGTGTTATCTGTAACATTTGTCAGCAAAAGCTAAGTAGAGGCCAAAAAATACATAGTTTGAGTACTTCATGCATGAACCGGCACATGGATATGAAGTATAAGTTGCAGTGGGAAGCTCACTGTGCTACAATGCGGCCTAGCCGGCCGGGCCAACCACTGTCTGCCACATCTTGTGCATCCGGGGCCTCTTCATCCTCTGTGACTGGGGGGACAGAAGTCACACCTGTTTTGGGGCGCAGACCTGCCACCTCTTTACCCGCAACAGCCAGCGTGATTGGCAGGTCATCATTTTCTTTGGAGGTGGAAACACCAGCTGGTGTTCAGCGCTGTCTGACATCGATAGCACCACCTTTGGATCAAGGCAACCTAACATGTCCGCCTGCATCTTCCTCACAGACCGGCAGTTTGCCGGGGACACCCTTCTCAACCCCGTCTAAGCACAACAGCCAGCCCTCGGTCCCTCAGATGTGGACAAGTAAAAGACCATTTCCTCCTAGCCATTAGAAAGCTAGGAGGTTGAATTTCACCATCTGCAAGCTCTTGGCTACAGAAATGCTGCCTTTCTACCTGGTGGACCCAGAGGATTTTCGAGACCTTATGTCCGTCACAGTGCCCCAGTACCAGATGCCCAGTCGGCACTACTTCTAAAATAAAGGTGTGCCTGCGCTCCACCAGCATGTCGCACACAACATCACCGCTTCTTTGAGAAACTCTGTGTGTGACAGGGTGCATTTCACCACAGACACTTGGACAAGTAGGCATGGACAGGGGCGTTACATGTCGCTGACTGGGCACTGGATAACTATGGTGACAGCAGGACAAGGGGCTGCTGTCCAAGTCTTGCCGTCCCCACGAGTTGTGCGTCAATCCTCTTTATCTCGAAGTTCCTCCACTGCTTCTGCCTCCTCAACCTCCTCTCGGTCCTCCACCTGCACCCAAAGCCTATCTGGTCATGCCACAAGCTTTCTAACTGTGCAGAAGGGATTCTGCACACCTCCTTACTATGCTGGCAGCAGGGCTCAACATCATCAAGCAGTTTTTACTTTGAAATGTCTGGGAAATGTGAGTCACACAGCTGAGGAGTTGTGGTCAGCTCTGGAGAACCAGTTTCATGAATGGTTGTCTCCACTGGACCTGCAACCAGGGAAGGCCGTGTGTAACAATGCTGAAAACCTGTGTGCGGCCCTTCGCCGGGGCAATGTCACACACGTGCCTTGTATGGCTCACGTGTTGAACCTGGTTGTCCAGCAATTTTTAGCCCACTATCCCGGACTAGATGGCCTTCTGCAGAGGTCATGGTCACTGTATGCTCACTTCCGCCGTTCGCATCCCGCAGCTCAGCGACTTACATCTCTACAGAAGTCGTTGGGCCTGCCACTTCACCGGCTAAAATGCGATGTGCCTACCCGGTGGAATTCAACTCTGCACATGTTGCAGCAACTGTGGCAGCACCGACAAGCCCTGGTGCAATACGTTCTGAAGTAAAGCCTGGGCCAACGAGATCCAGAGGTGGGGCAAATCATGCTGGAGGAGTGGTCTCAGATCAGGGACCTATGCACCCTTCTGCACAGTTTTGAAATGGCGACGAAGATGTTTAGTGCTGACGATGCCATTATCAGCATGACTATTCCGGTGATTTACATGCTGGAGCACATGTTAAACAGAATTCGGAGTCAGGTGGTGGCATGAGAGGAGGTGGAGGAAGTAGAGGAGGAGGAGTTGTATGCGGAAGGGCTAACATCTGCAAGGTCCAGACGGTCGGCAGCACCAAGGCAGCAGGCATGTGAGGGTGGGGGAGATGGTTTTACCAGGGTGCATGGTAGCAGCCAAACTAGTGAGGAAGGTGCAGGAGCCCAGGAAGAAGTGGAGGACGAACTGATGGAAGACTCATCAGATGAGGGAGACCTTGATCACATTTCTGTTGTGCGAGGTTGGGGGAGAGGGCAGAGGAAGGAAGCATGATTGTTACCTCGCCACCAACACAACAGGGACTTGGTGCTCCTGGATGCGCAAGACACATGAGTGCCTTCTTGCTGCATTACCTGCAACATGACCCTCAAATTGTGAGAATTAGAAATAATCCTGACTACTGGGTTGCCACACTGTTAGATCCCTGGTACAAAAGTAAATTTGCAGAAATTATTCCTGCCATAGAAAGAGATGCACGCATGCAGGAGTATCAGCAGAGACTGTTGCAGAATCTTACATGTGCTTTTCCCCAAAACACTAGTGGTGCATGTAGTGAATCTCACAGTTCCAACTTGCCAACCGTGGGACCGTCGAGTGTTCAGCACTTAAAACTTAACAGAAACACAGTATTATCAATTTTGCGGAATCATTTCACCACTTTTTTAGCCCATCCTTTGCAAGGCCACAGGAGACAAGAAGTCTGACACATAGTCAACGCCTAGAGACGATGGTATAGGAGAATCTCCAAGTAAACATTGAAGCCATGGCTGTGTCACTGGACCCTTGCTCTTTTTGGGCTTCTAATCTGGATAAATGGCCGGAGCTCGCCATTTACGCCTTGGAGATCTTATCATGCCCTGCAGCCAGCGTTCTGTCTGAACGTCTGTTCAGCGCTGCTGGTGGTGTGCTGACAGATAAGCGCACGCGGCTCTCCACTGATAATGTACACAGACTCACGTTCATAAAGATGAACAAATCATGGATCCGAAATGACTTTTCTACCCCTGTGTCATCCTGGGGAGAGTAAAAGCTTGATGATTTGTTAAAATCACCTCACCAACCGTTTTAAGCTTTCAAATTACTAATCATGTTTATCTGTATCTTGGCTGGAAAATAATTTGGGCCTTGCGGCAGTGTGCAGTACTGATTCTATTAGGCCATCTATACTAAACTCCACCAGATTTAAAATTACTAATCATGTTTATCTGTATCTTGGCTGGAAAATAATTTGGGCCTTGTAGCAGTGTGCAGTACTGATTCTATTAGGCCATCTATACTAAACTCCACCAGATTTAAAATTACTAATCATGTTTATCTGTATCTTGGCTGGAAAATAATTTGGGCCTTGTAGCAGTTTGCAGTACTGATTCTATTATGCCATCTATACTAAGCTCCACCAGTTTTCAAATTAATAATAATTTTTAGCTGCATCTAGCCCGGAAAATAATTTTGGGGCTCATAGAAGCGCAAGACACATGAGTGCCTTCTTGCTGCACTACCTGCAACATGACCCTCAGATTGTCAGAATTCGAAGTAATCCTGACTACTGGGTTGCCACACTCTTAGATCCCCCACACTCTTCGATCAACCTTTTCATTTTAAGAAAAGAACAAAAATATGGTCATTTTTGAAATTATAAGCACTAGCGGGTTATTAGAAACTGAAATCAAACAGTTTTCAACTCAAAACTTTATTCTAGGTGATGTTACATTTACACATAGGACCCCTTGTTCGAAAGGAGCTTCTGAACTCTCGTACATTGAATTTGTCAGGTTTTGGATGGTTTCTGCTTCAATTGTTTTGCATGAGGACAGAATACCCTCCCAGAGCTGTTGCTTAGATGTGAACTGCCTCCTGCCATCATAGACACTCCTTTTGATGATGCTCCAGAGGTTCTCAATGGCGTTGAGGTCAGGGGAGCATGGGGGTCACACCATAAGTTTGTCCCCTTTTATGCCCATATCAGCCAGAGATGCAGATATGTTATGTGCAGCATGAGACGGTGCATTATCATGCATGAAAATGATCTTGCTGCGGAATACACGATTCTTCTTCTTGAACCATGGCAGGAAGTGCTGTTTGAGAAACTCCACATACATTATGGAGTTCATCTTTACCCCTTCAGGAATCCTAAAGAGGCCGACAATCTCTCTCCCCATGATTTCAGCCCAAAACATTACTCCACCTCCTCCTTGTTGGCACTGTAGCCGTGTTTGCGTGGGGTGTCCATCAACCAGCCATCCTCCACTCCATCCATCTGGACCATCGAGCGTTGCACAGCACTCATCAGTGAATAAAACAGTTTTGAAGTCAGTCTTCATGTATTGTTTGGCCCACTGGAGCCGTTTCTGCTTGAGTACAGTGGATAGAGGAGGTCGACAGGATGGCTTACGCACAGCTGCAAACCTCTGAAGGACCCTGCATCTTGTTGTTAGGGGGACGTTGGAGGCACCAGCAGCTTCAAAAACTTGTCTGCTGCTATGACAAGGCTTTTTTGCCGCTGCTCTTTTAACCTGACGTAATTGCCTGTAGGAAAGAGTCCTCAATTTTCCCTTATCAGCACGCACACGTGTGTACTGTGAATCAGCTACATACTTCTTGATTGTGCGATGATCAGGATGAAGTGTCTTGGCAATGTTGATTGTAGTCATGCCTTGACCTAAACACTCCACAATTTGTTGCTTCTCAGCAGCCGACACATCCTTTTTCTGTCCCATTTTGGCAGAAAATGTAGGCTGCTTAATAATGTGGGACAGCCTTCTTAAGTAGTCTTGCCTTTCATTGGACACACCTGCCAAACTAATTAGCACAGGTGTCTACAATTGCTTACAGTGATATAAAGAGCCCTGACACACATCACCATCAATGAGTTTAACTGACAAACAAAAGAATTCTTCCCTTATCACTCCTAAACACTTTTTGCATGATAATTTGGAACACAGTGTACATGTGCTTTTCCACAAAACACCAGTGGTTCACGTACTGAATCTTACAGTTCTAACTTGCCAACCGTGGTCTGTATGGAGTTGTTCAATAAAGGGCCCAAAATTAAGATAACATAGATGGGAGAGGTCTCTATGAATAGGAATTCCTAAGTATTTGATACCCTGTGAGGGCCAGGCAAAGGGAAAGTTGGGCTGGATGGAATCCTTTATGGGTTTGGGGAGGGAGACATCGAGGGCCTCAGACTTCGCTGCATTGATTTTAAAATTTGACCATGTAACAAAGTGATCTATTTCAGCCATAACAGCAGGGATGGATATATGTGATTGAGTGATATATACTAGGACATCATCAGCAAATGCAGAGCACTTGTACTCGGTGCCTCCCACCTCAATCCACCTAATATTGGGGTTATGGCGAATTGATGAGAGCAGGTGCTGCGTCACTAGGATGTCTAAGAGAGGGGACAGAGGACATCCCTGCCTTGTCCCATTGGTGATTATGAAAGGTGATGAAAATGTTCCATTTATCTTCAGCCTAGGTGACGTATTGCGATACAGGGCCGTGATTTTGCCTATAAAAGGGTCCCCTAGACCCCTACCCCAAGCTTTTTAAGAGAATAATATATGGCGTGCCAGGAGACTCTATGGAATGCTTTCTCAGCATCCAACGAGAGTATCTAATTACAAATTTTTAACTGCATCTAGCCCAGGAAATACTTTGTGCCTAGTAGCAGTGTGTGCTAGTCAGCGGATTATCCCAGCTGTTAAGTAAGCTGCACCACCTGTAGTTTGGACACTTAATTTTTTCAAAGGAAATGGTTGGGGCCCCCGGGACACTCAGTGAAGATCATCGGGGAGGCACTCCAAGGCACAGGGGCTGGGACTGGCGGTAGGACGCCTTGCGGTGGACCGCCAAGCTCGATCCTTATAAAAGCTTTTTAACTGCAGCAGCTTTAGTGGATGCTACTGGAGCTGGAATTATCGCGGCTGCTGGCATGAGACTTGCCCTCCAATAGATCCTTGTAAAAGGATTTAAAGTGTACTCATTCAAATTAGAGAGACAATTTAAATTAAAAAGATTAGACCTGCCTCCACCGCAGGGGGGCTCGCTCGACCCACCAGTTGACAAGCACCAGTATTGGGAGAGGGGGGCTGGCCGTCAGGGTCCACCGCGGCTCTAGCACAAACCCGGCGACACGGAGGTCGCACAGGCAGTAACGGACTGGCCGTGTCGGCTTCGCACTTTTTTGGTTTTAGAAGGGCATGACATGCCTATATCTGTGTCTGCACCCCCTTTTACTCCTCCACCTCTTTTCTTTTCGCATGACTATATGTCCTTGTCACTTTTCCATGTGTTAGTTGTGTCTTCTCAGCAGTTAGTCAGCTTTTGGACACCTTTGAAGTGTTTTCTATGTGTTTTCTATGTATTTCTATGTGTTTTTGTTTGCCTGCCATTGGTTTTAACGGTGTTCAAAGGTGTTCGACAAACAGTTCGGCGAACATATGGGTGTTCGACGAACCCAACCAAACTCGAACACTACGGGGGTGGCTCAACACTAGTATAGAGGCCCATTTCCAATAACCACCACTTCAGTGTTTTAATGGTACATTATGTTTGCTAACTGTGTAAGAAGGCTAATGGATGTTTAGAAAACCCTTGCACAAGTATGTTAGCCCAACTGAAAACGGTTTGGCTGATTTGAGAAGCTATAAAATTGACCTTCCTTTGAGCTAGTTGAGAATCTGGAGCATTACATTTGTTTGTTCTATGAAACTCTCAAAATGGCCAGAAAAAGAGAAATTTCATGTGAAACTCGACAGTCTATACTTGTTCTTGAAAATGAAGGCTATTCCATGCAAGAAATTGCCAAGAAACTGAAGATTTCCTACAAAAGTGTGTTCTACTCCCTTCAGAGGAGAGAACAAACAGGCACTAACCAGAGTAGAAAGAGAAGTGGGAGGCCCTGCTGCACAACTGAGCAGCAAGACAAGTACTTTAGAGTCTCTAGTTTGAGAAATCGACACCTCACAGCTCCTCAACTGGCAGCTTCATTAAATAGTACATGCAAAACGCCAGTGTCAACGTCTACAGTGAAGAGGCGACTCCGGGATGCTGGCCTTCAGGGCAAAGTGGCAAAGAAAAAGCCATATCTGAGACTGGCTAATAAAAGGAAAAGATTAATATGGGCAAAAGAACACAGACATTGGACAGAGAAAGATTGGAAAAAAGTTTTATGGACAGATGAATCAAAGTTTGAGGTGTTTGGATCACACAGAAGAACATTTGTGAGATGCAGAACAACTGAAAAGATGCTGGAAGAGTGCCTGATGCCATCTGTCAAGCATGGTGGAGGTAATGTGATGGTCTGGGGTTGCGTTGGGCTGGTAAAGTGGGAGATTTGTACAAGGTAAATTGGATTTTGAATAATGAAGGCTATCACTCCATTTTGCAACGCCATGCCATACCCTGTGGACAGCGCTTGATTGGAGCCAAATTCATCCTACAACAGGACAATGACCCAAAGCACACCTCCAAATTATGCATGAACTATTTAGGGAAGAAGCAGACAGCTGGTATTCTATCTGTAATGGAGTGGCCAGCGCAGTCACCAGATCTCAACCCCATTGAGCTGTTGTGGGAGCAGCTTGACCGTATGGAACGCAAAAAAGTGCCCATCAAGCTAATCCAACTTGTGGGAAGGGCTTCAGGAAGCATGGGGTGAAATTTCTCAAGATTACCTCAGCAAATTAACAGCTAGAATGCCAAAGGTCTGCAATGCTGTAATTGCTGCAAAGGGAGTATTCTTTGACGAAAGCAAAGTTTAAAGGAGAAAATTATTCTTTCAAATAAAAAATCATTATTTCTAGCCTTGTCAATGTCTGGACTATATTTTCTATTCATTTTGCAACTCATTTGATAAATAAAAGTATGAGTTTTCATGGAAAACACAAAATTGTCTGGGAGACCCCAGAATTTTGAACGGTAGTGTATAAACTACAACATGCTCATGCTATAGTCAATGTCTAACCTCTAATGCCCTGAAAAATGAAAATTTGACTTCTAATTTGCAATGTACACTGGTGAGAAAATGCACACACACAGTACAATGTACCAAATATATGATAGTGTGTAATACATGCAAGCCTGTAAATACAGACATGGAGGGAATATGTGTCAGAGATGGAGCTATTCTTATAACAATCAAAAAGAAATAAGAAACAAATGCAAAAAATGATTTAGAAAGAAAAAAATATATAAATATAAACTTGCAGCACAATACACCAAATCCTGTGTCTCTAAATCTCTCAGCTGCAACAGTTAGATAACAATGAGCAAAGATAGGAGAAAGCACACACAATGCAATGTATAAGGCCTCTTTCAGACGTTCGGATATTTCCGGTACTGGAGAAAACAGTACTGGAGATATCCGTGTCCATGTGCACCTGCATGGCACACGTGACGTAACTGTTTGCCATCTGTGTGTCGCATCAGGATCACACGTACCGGCGCTTGGGAATCAGCGGTACAGTTAGCGCTGTCCCCAAGTGCCGGATGCTGAACTCTGCCCTCATCATTTTACCCTGCCAGCACTGTGATCAGCGCGAACAAGGGACAATGTTGAGAGTAGTAGTCTGCTCCCACTTTTGTCCTGGTGTAAAAATAAGAATAAAATAAAAAAATCCTTATACTCACCTGTCTTAATTGTCCCCTTCTGTAATCCACCTGACCGCTCATGCCGAGGATCTGAGGAGAATGACTCCCTCCAGCAAGCGGTGTCCTGCCACTCCCCGCGCTCAGCGCAGCTCCGGGGCCTGCTCACTGCAATTTCACCTATCCGAAGAATAAAGTTGTCTTATTACTTATACTGCATGATGAACGGCATAAAAAATAAATAGAACAAATTCTTGACCTGCTGTTGATTTGTTCATTCTTCCTCCCAAAGATCGCAGTAAGGCTCACATTTATCATGCACTCTACGCTGAGCGCTTACATCGGGGTTTCCATGTAAATCTCTCAAATACGTGATTCAAATGTAACCCCCAGCGGAAAATTCCTTATGAGGAGGCAGATGGAGACACTGTGAATGCTGTCTGGGCTATTATCTAATGGCGTCCATCTTTTCAAGTGTGCATAAAAGCATGGTGGGCCACAGTTTTGTGCACTTCTAAAAAGAAGGACACCCTTCACCCCCCAAGCATGTTTTCACCTTCATGAGCAGGCCAAATTTTACATTTCTGTCCAGTGTCACTTTATGTGGTAATAACACTGGAACGCTTCAACGGATCCCACTTGTTCTGAGAATGTTTTTTCGTGATATATTGTACTTCATGATAGTGGTAATATTTTTTCGATATGACTTGAGTTTATATGTGAAAAATCAGAAATTTTGCAGAAATGTTGAGAACTTTGCAATTTTCAAGCTTTCAATTTTATGCCCTTAACCACTTTCTGGCCTGGGGCGTATTAGTACGCCCCAGGCCATCACCCCTGGTTCACTGAGGGCTCCGGCGCTGAGCCCGCACTGAACCGAGCACATGTCAGCTGATTATTACAGCTGACATGTGCCCGCAACAGCCGCGGGTTGAATCGCAATCCACCCGCGGCTGTTAACCAGTTAAATGCCGCTGTCAATCTCTGACAGCGGCATTTAACAACGCCGCGACGGAAGCGCGTCACTTACCCCGCCCATCGGTGACCCCGTCACATGATCGCGGGTCTTCAATGAGTGGGCATGACAACCCTTGGTCTGCAGCAGACCCCAGTGGTTGTCATGTAAAGATCGCTATGAACGCCACCTAGTGGTCGGTGCTCATAGCAAGTGAGCATTTCTGCTACATAGAGGTGATCTGTTAATCACCTCTTTGTAGCAGACGTGATCAGACAGTTGCTGCTTCTAGTCTCCTATGGAGACTATTGAAGCATGCAAAAAGTGTAAAAAAAATGTTTTTAAAAATATAAAAAAAATAAAAAAAATATAAAAGTTTAAATCACCCCCCTTTTTGCCCCATTCAAAATAAAATAATAAAAAATAAACCCCACATACACATATTTGGTATCACCGCGTTTAGAATCGCCTGATCTATCAATATAAAAAAGAATTAATCCGATCGGTAAACGGCGTAATGAGAAATAAATTCCAAACTCCAGAATTACGTTTTTTTAGTCTATACAACATTGCAATAAAATTAAATAACGGGTGATCAAAACATCGTGTCTACCACAAAATAGAATCAATAAAAACATCAGCCCGGCGTGCAAAAGATAAGCCCTTACCTGGCCCCAGGTCCTGAAAAATAGAGACGCTACGGGTTTTGGAAATTCAACATTTTTTTAACTTTTTTTTTTTTTAGCAAACTTTGAATTTTTTTTCACCACTTAAATAGAAAGGAACCTATACATGTTTGGTGTCTACAAACTCGTAATGACCTGGAGAATAATAATGGCAGGTCAGTTTTAGCATCCAGTGAACGTGCAAAGAAAAAAACCAAAAAACAACTGTGGAATTGCATTTTTTTTGCAATTTCACCGCACTTGGAATTTTTTTTCCCGTTTTCCAGTACATGATATGGTAAAACTAGTAATGGCGTTGAAAAGTACAACTCGTCCCGCATGCAGGGGATCTGCTCGTCCCCTGTATGTAGCAGAGCCGATCCTACAGTTGCTTCTTCTAGTCTCCTATGGAGACTATTGAAGCATGCAAAAAGTAAAAAAAAAAAAGTTTTTAATAATATAAAAAAAAAAATCTAAAAGTTTAAATCACCCCCCTTTCGCCCCATTCAAAATAAAATATATATAAAAAACCCTACATAGACATATTTGGTATCACCGTGTTCAGAATCGCCCGATCTATCAATATAAAAAAAGAATTAATCCGATTGGTAAACGGCGTAACGAGAAAAAATTCTAAACGCCAGAATTACGTTTTTTGGTCGCCGCAAAATTGCAATAAAATGCAATAACGAACGATCAAAACATCGGATCTACCCCAAAATGTTATCAATAAAAATGTCAGCCTGGCGCGCAAAAAATAAGCCCTCACCAAGCCCCAGATCACGAAAAATGGAGACGCTACAGGTCTCGGAAAATGACACTATTTTATTTTTTTTTACCAAATTTTGGAATTTTTTTTCACCACTTAAATATAAAAGAACCTATACATGTTTGGTGTCTATGAACTCGTAATGACCTGTAGAATAAGAAAGGCAGTCAGTTTTAGCATTCAGTGAACGTGGTAAAAAATAAAAATAAAAAACAACTGTGGTATTGCACTTTTTTTGCAATTTTACCGCACTTGGAATTTTTTTCTCGTTTTTCCGTACACGATATGGTAAAACTAGTAATGGCGTTGAAAAGTACAACTCGTCCCGCAAAAAATAAGCCCTCACATGGCCATATTGACCAAAAAATAAAAACGCTACGGCTCTTTGAACAAGGGGAGCAAAAAACGAAAATGCAAAAACGGAAAATGCTCCAAGGCTTAAGGGGTTAATAACCCTTCAGATGCTTCACAGGAACTGAAGCAATGTGGTTGTAAAAAAATTAACGTTTAACTTTTTTTCACAAAATTTTACTTTAGACCCAAATGTTGTTATTTTCAAAATGGTATGAGTACGACGATACCCCATATGTGGGGGACAATTACTGTTTTGGCACACGGAAGGGTTTGGAAGGGAAAGAGCACCATTTGACTTTTTGAATGCAAAATTGGTTGGAATTGAGAGTAGACGCCATGTTGCATTTGGAGAGCCCCTAAAGTGCCTAAACAGTGGAAACCCCCCACAAGTGACCACATTTTGGAAACTAGACCCCTCAAGGAATTTATCTAGATGTATGGTGAGCATCTTGAACCCCCAGGTGTTTCACAGCAGTTTATAGTGTTGAGCTGAGCTAATTTTTTCCACAAAAATGTTCTTTCAGCCCCAAATTTTGCATTTTTACAAGGGTAACAGAAGAATATACACCATACAATTTGTTGTGCAATTTCTGCTGAGTTTGCTGATACCCAATATGTGGAGGAAAACTGTTTGGACACACAGCAGGGCTCGGAAGGGAAGGAGCGCCATTTGACATTTTGAACGAAAAATTTCTTGGAACCATTAGCAGACGCTATGTCGCGTTTGGAGAGGCAATGATGTGCCTAAACAGTGGAAAATTGACCCCATTTTGGAAGCTCAGGGAATGTATCGAAATGTGAGGCGAGCACTTTGAATTTCCAGGTTTTTCACAGAAGTTTATAACGTTGAGCTGTGAAAATAAAAAAGCACATTTTACCCACAAAAATGTTCTTTTAGACCCAATTTTTTATTTTCACAAGGGTAAAAAGAAAATTGAACCATACCATTTGTTGTGCAAATTCTCCTGAGTACGCCAATACCTCATATGTGTGGGAAAACTACTGTTTGAACGCATGGCAGGGCTCGGAAGGTAAGGTGCGCCATTTGACTTTTTCAATGCATAATTGTCTGGAATCGTTAGCGGACGCCGTGTCAGGTTTGGAGTGCCCTGATATTCTTAAACAGTGAAAACACCTCACAAATTATGCTATTTTGGAAACTAGACCCCTCAAGGAATTTATCTAGATGTACGGTGAGCACTTTGAACCCCTAAGTGCTTCTCAGCAGTTTATAATGTTGAACTGTGAAAATGAAAAATTAATTTTTTCTCTTAAAAATGTTGGTTTTGCCCCATATTTTTCATTTTCACAAGGGTAAGTGGAGCAAAATGGACCATGCAATTTGTTGTGCAATTTTTTCTGAGTACATCGATAACTCATATGTGGTCGAAAACTACTTTTGAGGCACAGCGCAAAGCTCAGAAGGGAAGAAGCGCTATATTGGAGTTCAGATTTTGCTGGAATCATTGGGTGCCATGTCACATTGGCAGAGCCCATGAGGTACCAGAACAGCTGAAACTCCCCATGAGTGATGTCATTTTGCAAACTACACCTCTCAATGAATTATTCTAGGAGTGCAGTGAGCATATTGACACCACATGTGCCTCACAGAAAATTATACCATTGGGCGATGAATAAATAATAATTACATTTTTATCACTGAAATTATGTTTTAGCCCCAAATTTTTAATCTTTGTAAGGGCTTATAGGAAAAAATGGACTTCTCATTTTGTTGTGCAATTTTTCCTAAGTATGCCAATACTCTACATGTAATCGGGAACTACTTTTGAGGCACAGTACAAAACTCAGAAGGGAAGGAGCGCCACAATTAAGTGTAGATTTTACTGTTATGGTTTGCGGGTGCCATGACCCACTGGGAGAACCCCTGAGGTGCCAGAATAGCAGAACCCTCCATAAGTGACCCCATTTTACAAACTAAACCACTCAATGAATTCATCTAAGGTTGCAGTGATCATATTGACACCACGGGTGTGTCACAGAACTTTATACGATTGGCAGCGAAGAAAAAATAATTACATTCTTACCACAAAAAAATTGTATTAGCCCCAGATTTTACATTTTCACATGGGGAAATGGGTAAAAATGGCACCAAAATTTGTCACACAATTTCTACTGAATGTGGAAATACCCCATATGTGGCTGTACAGTACTGCTTAGCCATACAGCAAGACTCAGGAGGGACGGAGCTCTATTTGCCTCCTGGAGCATGGATTTTGCTAGAATAGTTTGCAGACTACATATATAGAGCCCTTAAGTGCCACAAGAGCAGAATACCCCCCTCAAGTGACCCCATTTTTGAAAACTTACCCCTTTGGGAATGTACCTACAAGTGTAGTGCTGATTTATCTCCATGTGTGTTTCCAGAAACAAGCAGCAGTGGATGTTGCTGAGTGAAAATTGCAAATCTGCTATTGTAGTGCCCTTACATTGTAGTGCCCAGTACGTTGTAGTGCCCAGTACGTTATGTCCAGCTCGTGCTTCAGGAGACATGCACCTGTAAATTAGGCGGGCTCTCATGACTACGAAAATGTCAAACATGTGGACGATAAATGTGGTTTAGGCACACTGTCGGGCTCAGAAGGGAGGGGGGGCATTTGGATTTGGGACTGCAGAATTAGCAGTATTTCTTTTCAAGGGTGATGTGCCATAGCGCTTTTCCAGAGCCTTTGTACTACCAGTAATGTAGAAGCCCTCTATATTTTTGCAGTGGGGACTTGCTTTTTTTTGTGGATTGAGTTAAAGCTTTTATTGGGAACATTTTACATAACGTTTGGGATCACATTTAACCGGCGCTCTATGGGGTTTCCATCTAAATCTCAGAATGATGTGGTTCAGATAAATTCCCAGAGGGATCCATTCAATATAATGAGGCAGCAGAGTTACTCTGGACTCGGTCTGGCCTCTGATCAGCGGTGTTCTTCTTTTTAAAGGTGCACAAAAGTGTTCTTGACCGCACTGTTATGCACTCCTAAAATGCCGGATACCGCCAGATCATAGGCTAAATGGCGTCCACAGTGTCTCCATTTGCCGCATTATAGGGAATCTTCCACTGGGGGTTCCGTCTGAATCACGTATTTCAGAGATTTACATGGAAACACCAGTGCAAACGCTCAGCGCAGAGCGCAGAATAAATGTGAGCCAAGCTTTACTGTGATCTTTGGGAGTCAGAATGAACAAATCAATAGTAAGTCAAGAATTGGTTTTATTTATTTTTTACGCTGTTCCTCATGTGGTGTAAGAGATTAGACAACTTTATTCTTCGGGTTGGTGCGATTACAGCGATACCAGATTTAAAAAGTTTTTTTCGGTTTGGCTGCTGTCACACACTAAGACTTTTTTTGCAAAAACTAAATTTTGCATTGCCATATTTTGAGAGCTATAATTTTTCCATATTTCTGCTGATAGAGTTATGTGAGAGCTTGTTTTTTGCGGGACGGGTTGGCGATTTTATTGATACTATTTTCGGGCTCAAAACGTTTTTTGATAACTTTCTATTCCAATTCATTCAGAAATTATTATTATTTTTTTTCATGCTGTTCTGCGTGTGGTAAAATTGATAAGGCAGTTTTATTCTTCTGGTCAGTACGATTACAGCGATACCACATTTATATATTTTTTTATGTTTTGGCACTTTTCGTCAATAAAAACTATTTTGTAGAAAAAAAATAATGTTTGCATCGCTTTTTTCTGAGAGCTGTAACTTTTTTATTTTTCCACTGATGGAGCTTTATGCCAGCTTAATTTTTGCAGGAGAAGATGACGATTTTTTTATATATTTTTTTCATCGTGTTTTCTACCACTTTTTGTTCCGCAGTATGATGAAAAAGCATCATTTTTTGCCTAGTTTTTTCTTGTTTACTTTTTTACGGTGTTCACTGAAGGGGTTAACTAGTGGGACAGTTTTATATATCGTGTCGTTCTGGACGCAGCGATACCAAATACCAATTATGTGTACTTTTTTTGTTTTTTTTTCCATAAAAATATTTATTGATGGGTAATATATACACTGCTCAAAAAAATAAAGGGAACACTTAAACAACACAATGTAACTCCAAGTCAATAACACTTCTGTGAAATCTACCTGTCCAGTTATGAAGCAACAATGATTGTGAATCAATTTCTCCTGCTGTTGTGCAAATGGAACAGACAACTGGTAGAAATGATAGGCAATTAGCAAGATATCCCCTATAAAGGAGTAGTTCTGCAGGTGGTGACCACAGACCATTTCTCTGTTCTCATCCTTTTTGGCTGTTGTTTTGGTCACTTTTTTATTTTGCCATTGCTCTCACCCCTAGAGGTACAGTAGCATGAGGCGGTGTCTACAGTACAACCCACAGAAGTTGCTCAGGTAGTGCAGTTCATCCAGGATGTCTGTTAGCACAGTGTCCAGAGCATGGAGCAGATACCAGGAGATGTAGAGGGAGCCATAGGAGGGCAAAAACCCAGCAGCAGGACCGTTACCTCCTCCTTTGTGCAAGGAGGAACAGGAGGAGCACTGCCAGAGCCCTGCAAAATGACCTCCAGCAGGCCACAAATGTGCATGTGTCTGCACAAACGGTTAGAATCCGACTCCATGAGGGTGGTATGAGGGCCCGACGTCCACAGATGGGGTTGTGCTCACGGCCAAACACCGTGCAGGACGGTTGGCATTTGCCACAGAATACCAGGATTGGCAAAGTCGCCACTGGCGCCCTGTGCCCTTCACAGATGAAAGCAGCACATGTGACAGACGTGACAGAGTCTGGAGACGCCATGGAGAGCGATCTGCTGCCTGCAACATCCTTCAGCATGGCCGGTTTGGCAGTGGGTCAGTAATGGTGTGGGGTGGCATTTCTTTGGAGGGCCACACAGCCCTCCATGTGCTCGCCAGAGGTAGCCTGACTGCCATTAGGTACCGAGATGAGATCCTCAGACCCCTTGTGAGACCATATGCTGGTGCAGTTGGCCCTGGGTTCCTCCTAATGCAGGACATTGTCAGACGTCATGTGGCTGGAGTGTTTCAGCAGTTCCTGGAAGATGAAGGCATTGAAGCTATGGACTGGCCCGCCCGTTCTCCAGACCTGAATCCGATTGAGCACATCTGGGACATCATGTCTCGCTCCATCCACCAATGTCATGTTGCACCACAGACTGTCCAGGAGTTGGTGGATGCTTTAGTCCAGGTCTGGGAGGAGATCCCACAGGAGACCATCCGGAACCTCATCAGGAGCATACCCAGGCATTGTAGGGAGGTCATACAGGCACGTGGAGGCCACACACAATACTGAGCCTCATTTTAACTTGTTTTAAGGACATTACATCAAAGTTGGATCAGCCTGTAGTGTGTTTTTCCACTTTAATTTTGGGGGTGACTCCAAATCCAGGCATACATTGGTTAATAAATTTGATTTCCATTGATGATTTTTGTGTGATTTTGTTGTCAGCACATTCAACTTTGTACAGAACAAAGTATTCAATGAGAATATTTCATTCATTCAGATCTAGGATGTGTTATTTGAGTGTTCCCTTTATTTTTTTGAGCAGTGTATATATATATATTGTATATATATGCATATACGTTTTTATTATTATTATTTTGTGATTTTTTTTTGATATTTTGAATTTTTTTTTTACTTTTTTGTTTACTTTTTTACTTAGTCCCTCTATGGGACTTTCACTTTTTGCAGTCTGATCACTGTTATAAGCCATTGCAAAGCACTAGTATTGCAATGGTTTCTAACTGTCAGTGTTGCACTTACATAAGCTTGTTAGACCATGCACTGCACATAATCTAGCAAGCTTGCTAGCCCTGATGACCCAGATGTTGTCATAACGACCTCAGGTCACCATTGCAATGATCGACCCCTAGTGATGATGTTGCAGGAGTGCCTATCGGAGGAAGCCTCCTCCCTCTCCCTGCCTTCTAAATGCTGTAATCAATATTGATCACAGTATTTAGGGGGTTAAACTTTCAGGAGTGGTGTTTGGTTGGTGACAGTCGGGTGTCAGCTCCAGTGTGCGCAAAATCGTCAGGACATATCCATACGCCTAAGGTCGGGAAGTCATTCCAACTGGGGCGTATGGATACGTCTAAGATCGTGAAAGGGTTAAACCTCTAAGCAACTAATAGACTCTCATATATTAGGTAATGTTAATGTTCATGAGTCAATCAACACTAGAACACTGAACAACAATTGTGTGCATGGCAGGATTACAATGAGAAAACCTCTTCTCTTTAAAATGAACATTGTTAAAGATCACTTGAACAAGCCGGAAGGTTTGTCAAACAATGTTCCGTGGACAGTTGAGGTTTTTGGTTTAAATGAGAAGCATTATGTTTGTATGTTATGTTATATAGAAACAAAAACACTGCATTACAGCATAAAATCCTCATACAATTAGTGAGGCATGGTATGGTAATAATTATGGTTTGGGCCTGTTTTGCTACATCTTGGCCAGGGCAGCTTGACATCATTGATGGAACAATGAATTCTGAATTTTATCATCAAATTCTAAAGGAAAATGTCAGAACATCTGTAAATGAGCTTAATCTTAAGAGAATGCGGGTCATGCAGTTAGACAACAACCAAATGCACACACGTTGGTCTACAAAAGAAAGATTAAAAAAGAATAAAGTTGGACTGACCGAGTCAAATTTCTGACCTTCATCCTTCATCCTATAAAAATATTGTGAAAGTACCTGAAGTCAGCAGTTCATGAGAGAAAACCCACTAACATAATAGACATCAAGCTGTTTTGTAGGGAGGTATGGGCCAAAATTCTTCCAATCCAATGTCCAGGACTAATCAACAATTATCAGAAATGTTTTGATGTATTTATTGCTGCACCAGTTCGTCACACCAGAAATTGAAAGCAAAGGTTCATATATTTTTACCACTTACAGACGTGATATTGGATCATTTTCCTCATTTAAAAAATACAACGTCTAATATTTTGAATCATTTCTTAGATTTGGTTCTCGTTATCTACTTTTAGGACTTGAGTGAAACTCTGATGTAGTTTTAGGTCAAATTTATGGAGAAATGTGGAGAATTCTCAAGGCTTCAAAAATTTTATAGAACCAATATACACATTTCAGATTTGTTACAAAAATTTTCATAAAAATCTGTTTTATTCATCATGAGGTTCTTTCAGCACAATGTGCACGAATTTCTGAATACTGAATTCAGATGTATGCAACAAAACTTCTATTCTTGTTACCATACTCTTATAGTGTTATTTCCAGTGACTTTCATAAAATTATTTTTTTTCAAAACACTTCAAATAAATGTCATATGTTTGTTAAACAATCCTAAATTTCTAAAACTTGTACAAAACTTTAATGCCAACTCCTTGCACTTTGATTCTTAAGTGCAAATTTTCACTATGATGCACACTATGCAAAAAACATCCTGAACAATCCAGTACTGAAAATTTTGTACCATACTTACCTTCCATTCTATCAATGACAAAAAATAATATGTTCAAGATATCGCCAATTGTATACTAGCATTCAGAACTGAAAACGTACAACACAGAAGACACCAAGATGAAAAATAGAAAAAAATTAAATTCACTTACCTGGAGAAAACCCATAGTATAGGAGGATAAATCAGTCCGTAAAATTGTGATTTATATTTAGTTAACTGGATTATGATGAGACTATTTAACTGAAATAAAGTGTATAATGTGTTGGCAATGGCCAGACCTAGACTATAGTATATCAAAGCACAAGGTGCAGCTTGTGCTCTCAAGAAAACCATCTGATTTAATGAAAGCATACGATGACTGACTAACATGGGAAGCTTCCTGGCATAGTAAACGCTCCTCCTTCTACTAGTGTGCATATGTTTTATATCTCTGTGCTTTTACAAAGAGATAGCCTGAGTATTCACTTTGTCTTTTTTTTTTAAATTTTATTATCATGAATTTTAATGTTAATTACTAGTATTAGCAATAGAGAATTTCAGTGATTTTAAGAGGTAACATTAAGTTATATGGGCATGGTGTATACTCTCTTGAGGAAAATCCGCCCCCAAATCACACCGATTAAAAATGCACTAAATCTTGTGGTTTAGAAAGCAGATTGACATGGACATTTTTTTAATTATTTTAGGAAATTATTACGTTTCTCACCAAGCAGATTTACTGTAGATCTGATTTGGAATTTTAGTACAGTTTAAAATAAAGTATAGCCCAGACGTTCCCTGCTTAATAAGCAAGATCTGCCTCTGATGCTCACCACAAAATATTTTGTTTTATTGTGTAAGCACAAGCATTTTTTTTCCTTCTGTGTGAAATGGATCAAAGTGGATAGCTTATAACTTGAATGAGACAACATCGCCTTTCTCAGGTTAGTTTAGTTTTCCTTTCCGGTCTAGCTTGATTATTGACTTACTGATGTGCCGTACTCTGTGTCTTCTTTATAACACTTTTTTCTATAGGAGCAAGAAAGACTTCTTTGGCCACTATGGGTACATCACGGGCTGTTGGCTCATGGAGAAAAAGTCCACTTTGGAGCATTGTATAGAGATCTCCCAAGGTCTTGTCTATGTCTTTTTGTCTTCTCTAATTTTTAATTCTGCATTATACTGAATTCCAAAGTGTCATGCCAAGTTGCTAACCCTATTTTTCTCTGATTTTCCTAAATGGTTGATGCAAATGAGTCAGTATAATGTTCAAACCTGCCAATGATAACAGTATTTTCTTCAAAATTAAAAAAAACCCTCAAAATGCACTGTTCCAAGTTATTATGTACAACAGAGTTTCCAAGCATTTTATAGGTTGTAAAGAACTGAAAATGTTGAATTTACAGCATTAAGAGGTCACATTTACTGAAATCAAAAGCTTCTTCAATCAAAAACATCTTAACAGGACAAATTGCATGTCAAAATAGGACCCTTTTTTATATCACCTACATAATTCTTGCATCCATTGAACTTGTGAGGTTTTGGATAGTTTCTTCTTGAATTTCTTTGCAGGATGGCAGAATAGCCTCCCAGAGCTGCTGCTTTGATGTGAACTTGAGGATACCTGAGGATACTCCAAAGGTTCTCAATAGGGCTGAGGTCAGGGGAGGATGGTGTCTTGCATGAGATCATGATTTTGCTACAGATGGCTTGGTTTGTCTATTTGTACCATGGAAGAAATTGGTCAATCAGAAATTCTGTATACTTTGCCAAGGTCATTTTCACAACTTCAGGGACCCAAAAGAGGCCTATCAGCTCTCATCCTCATGACAATTCCATCCATATGGACCATCCATGGTTGCACAGCACTTATTAGTGAACAAAACTGCTTTAAAATTAGTCTTCATGTATGTCTGGGTCCAGTGCAACCGTTTCTTCTTGTGAGTACTGTTTAGAGGTGGCCAAATAGTAGGTCTATGCACAACTGCCAGCCTCTGGAGGATCCTACACCTTGAGATTCACGGAACTCCAGAGCCACCAGCAGCTTCAAATACCTGTTTGCTGCTTTGTAATGGTATTTTGGCAGATGCTCTCTTAATCCGATGACTTTGTCTTGCAGAAACCTTCCTCATTATGCTTTCATCTGCATGAACTTATTTGTGCTCTGTATCAGCAACAAATCTCTTTACAGTACAATGATCACGCTGCTTAAGTTTTTGTGAAATATCTAATGTTTTCATACCTTGTCCCAGGCATTGCACTATTTTATGCTTTTTGGCAGCAGAGAGATCCTTTTTCTTTCCCATATTGTTTGAAATCTATGGCCTGCTTAATAATGTGGATTGTTCTTCATAAGTAGTTTTCCTTTAATTGGGCTCACCTGGCAAACTAATTATCACAGGTGTTTGAGATTGATTTCAGTGGTCCAAAGAATCTTGAGTCAAAATACCATCCATGACTTTATTTGAAAAACATAAAACAAAAAATTACATCTTTATGGCACTTAATTCCAATTTGCATAATAAATTGTAGCACAGAGTAGGGTCCTGAACATCTAGTGATTGCTGTATGATTGTATTATTGGACTTAGTTAATTAATAATGTTTCATTATCATAATGATTGTAATATGTGTTCAGTGTGGTGGTATAATTTGTCCTATGCAAAGCAGCATTATTGGTAATATTTGCCTTTGTATAATACATGTTATTTAATAATAATATTCATTATTTGTGTACTTGCATTAATTGGTACTGTGTAACTTTATTATTCAAAGGTTTATTATCATAAGTGGAAAATAATCTGATGTGTTATGTTATACATATATCACACCTTCTAACCATCTACCATCCTGGATCCAGTGAAACAATCCCAAAAGGTCATGGTAATATCCTGATGATGTTTATATGTATACTGTACAGGGCCGGCATCACCACCCGGCGCACCCGGGCAAGTGCCAGGGCCCTGAGCAAGTGCAGGGGCCCACTCACCGTTGGGGACACCGGTACGCTATGGGGCCCATACTGTATGGAGCAATATATGGGGCCAATACTGTATGGAGCAATATATGGGGCCCGTACTGTATGGAGCATTATATGGGGCCCATATTTTATGGAGAAATATATGGGGCCCATTTTGTATGGAGCATTATATAGGGCCCATACTTTATATGGAGAATTATATGGGGCCCATTCTGTATGAAACATTATGTGAGGCCCATTACTCTGTATGAAGCAATATTTGGGGCTCATTATACTGTATGGAGGACTATGTGGTGCCCATAATACTGTATGGAGGACTATGTGGTGCCCATAATACTGTATGGAGGACTATACTGTCCAGTCTAAAATGAAAACTTTTGAATCCCCCCAAGGGCACGCACTGTGCGCTGCGAGGATTCAACGGTTTCTGAGCTGTTGTAGAATTTACAATAGATATCACTCCTGTAATGGAAGAGTTTTTTTCTCTAGTCAAAGAGAGGATAATAGCCAATTTTGGAACTGACATCTCTCTAGAGAGAATCTCAAAAATAATCCACTAAGTGGTCTGTTTCTATTAAATATTCTAGCTCTAAATGCATTTTCCTAAATGTTTTTAATAATACTTTAGCAGCTCCCCCATTACTCACAAATTGAATACTCATAATCACATTGCTCATTAATGAATAATAACAGTTTCTTCATTGAAAAACGTACTTAATGAGCAATTGTGCTGAGGTGAAAATATGTATGTCTTCTTAATTAAAAATGAAAACAATTAAAGTGAAACCACACTTCTAAGGTTAAGTGATTGCAAGTTGATTAAGTAATTCTAATTATTGCTATAATAATGCATGCCTTTTATTGAATTTTTCTTTCTAACCTACCATAGCACACTACACACAAGTAGGAATGTTGTATATATTGTTTTGTAATAGCTGTTAGACATGGATTTATCTAGAAACTGTTTGGAGTGTCAAATCATATGAGAAAACTCTGTTCACACCAAGTTTGGCTATACAGTTGAACAAGCCTTTTAACACATGGTATTCATGTATAAGTGGTTCATGGCAGCCCAAGAAACTGAGGTTTCGTTTGACTCTTGGTGGAGATCACTTGTAATTTATTGAATTTAAGCCAATGCAACCATTATGATATTGATTTTAAATGACATGAAGGAAAAGAATTCTATCAATCCATTCATTTTCCATTTACTGGAAGCAATCATGTGGGCACCGCTGTAGAACTCTAATTCCAGAACAACTTCATAGCACTATTGAGATTACTTACCATAGTCAGACCAGATATATATTTAATAAGTAATTTAATTTTCAAGTTTTGAATTCTTAGGTTTTTATGATCTATTTGAAAGAACTGTTAGTAAGATCAGTATTCTCTCTCCAAGCCACAAATTACACTATATATAGAATAGGTTAAGTGACCATCTTCTTTAGACAAATATATACAAATTATTTTGAATCAGATAGATGGAAGTGCTTAAAGAGGTTTTCCAGTCACAAAAAAACAAAAAGTAAATGAATGATCGGGCTGTCTCTGTTATGAGCCCCTACACCTCCCGTTGCCTTTATTTTCATTATATAGTTCCCCTTCTGCCCCTTACAGCTATATTTGTGCTTATTATTTGTGGAGACACGGGGTCTCCCGTGGGCATAATACTACTCAGACAACACAGGCTGATGGTAACACAGTGTGGCAATACTTTATTGAACCACCAAACAGACAATAAACATATAGAACAGCCCCAGTAAATGCATAAGATGGTGCAAGTGACAGAGTCTCACCCTTCTGGGAATAGAGCAATGAGATATGTGGTCAGGTGACCTAATTGCCCCAACCTGGCTTTCCTCATAATGTCTCTGAAAGTTCAATGATATTCAATGGAACAGATCTGTATTCCTCTTGATGGAGCCATGTGTACTGGTTGCTGTCCTGAAGAGTCTCTCTTGTCTCTCTCTTTGTAAAGTCTCTCTGCTACAGAGGCATATGTCCCTTAAATAGTTCACAATTGTCATTTCAAGCACATATCCACAGATCAAGGATTAGTGATGATATTATTCCACACGGCTCGAGTATCCACATCTCATGCCCCAAGGTTGACAATGATATTTAACATATCTAATAAACATCCATTGTTCAGAGTCCCTGTATTGCAAAACTGGTAGACGATACGTTGTAGGAGCTGGTATGTGAACAGCAGCCATTCATCAACTACCAAATAACCACTCAAGTGATCAACATTCAGGTTTATTCACATAATAGTCTGTGTTGAGCAAGCAAAGAAGAACACAAGTTCAAAAGGCAACATAACTATAAAGGTGTATAGTTCCTGGCCTATGGAATGTATGTCTGGCATGATTAGGAAGAAAAGCTCTGTTGTTACATTAATGATCACATTCTGAACTCTTTCTCTTTGTCTCAAGACTATGTTTCCTAAGAGGCAGTGCTATCTCTGTCCTAAGTTTTAGACACTCCCACCTTCAGCGCTCACCCACTCCACCTTTAAAGCACGTAGAAGCCTGTAGAACCTTTTCTAATCTCAAGATGGATGTATCGTCTCCTTCAAAACATTCTTCCCACTTCACCTGACACACTCTTGAAGTCAATAATGTTACATGTTCTTCTCATACTGTCTGACTCAGCATATTGTAGCGGAGCATAGAGCCACATAAAGTAGCCATTTATTTGTATGTAATTTAGCATTACAGGATGTCCAACATCATCTCCTCTGGATAAAGTCACAAGCTGATAAGATTACTTGTTCTGTGGAGAGACTGCAACATTCTCTCCCTGACTGTGAAATTTGACAAAAATCACAGGCCCTGCCTCCCATGACATCACACTTCAGCTCTCACTGCAGAGCTGTTGGCTTAGCCATTCAACGCACAGACTGGAAATCTCTCTGCTCTGTGCTTTATGCAGAATGTACAAGGAATTATAGAGGTGGAGGACAAATCAGGAACATAACAGACTTTTAGCATCAAGTAAATTAGGAATTTTCTTCATTTCTTCATTTAATAGTCTGTATGCCAGGAAAAAAAAACATTTAAATTAAGAAGATAAACTGATCATCTATTTCTTTCAAAATCGTTTTATTGATTTTCTATTAGTAAAACAGGGAACATAAAGAGAAAAAGGAACACAAAACTCCATTAACCCTAGGAGGGTGAAAGATCTAAATTAGAAACAAAATAAATGGGGGGTAAAGGAGGGAAGAAAAGGTATGGGATAGAGGGGAGAACAGAGGGGAGCTGGATGGACATAGGAAGAAAGACCTGGTAGGTCAATATAAGCCTTAATACACCTTACATCAATTATTAAAATATTGTTCATCTTTTTTCAAATCAATATACTGTTTACAGATCCTATATAGTAACATAATCTTGAATAGAATATACTAATCAAGGCAGATGAAACCTCCTCCTGCAGAATATGGAGATATTTACATTGACAAACATATAAAGAAAAATGCCATTTTTGTTTTGCTTCATCTTTATTCTGAGATTGCTTTCTCGTGACATATTGTACTTAATGTTAGTGGTAAAATTAGTTTGATATAACTTGCGTTTATTTTTGAAAATCTTGGAAATTTGTCGGAAATTTTGAAAATTTCGCAATTTTCAAACTTTGAATTTTTATGCCCTTAAACCAGAAAGTTATGTCGCACAAAATAGTTAACAAATGTTATGCTCACGCCCGGACTGTTTGGCTTGAGCGTGGTTAGTGGTCCCACTGGGCCACGAACCGAGGAGTGCCTGGAGGGGCGTGACTAGGGGCCCCGCCAGATCCAACCACGGATGCACGGCGGCTTAATCGACTCCGTGGTCTGAGGAGGGACATGGGAGGTGGCCCAGGTGCTACTCCAGGTCAGATCCCGGTCACAGCTGTTGACCCACACCGGGGAATGCAGGAACGGGCGGGTTTGGCTGGTATGCAGACAGGCGGGTACTGGCAGGCACAGCTGGTATGCAGACAGGCGGGTACTGGCAGGTAGGTAAAAAGGCTGGATAGGGAGCAGTACAGACTGGGATACAGGAACAGAGCCGCAGGTGCGGAGAGGAAGTGAAGCAGGGCAGAGCAGAGCAGCAGGTGTGGAGGGGAAGTGAAGCAGGGCAGAGCAGAGCAGAGCTGCAGGTGCGGAGGGCAAGCAGAGCAGATAAGAGCAGAGCTGCAGGTGCAGAGGGCAAGCGGAGCAAGGCAGAGCAGAGCCGCAGGTGTGGAGGGCAAGCGGAGCAGGGCAGAGCAGAGCCGCTGGTGCGGAGGGGAAGTAGAGCAGGGCAGAGCAGAGCAGCAGGTGCGGAGGGGAAGCAGAGGAGGGCAGAGCAGAGCAGAGCCACAGGTGCGGAGGGAAAGCAGAGCAGGGCAGAGCAGAGCAGAGCCGCAGGTGTGGAGGGGAAGCAGAGCAGAACAGATCAGAGCAGAGCAGCAGGTGTGGAGGGGAAGCAGATGAGGGCAGAGCAGAGCCGCAAGTGCAGAGGGCAAGCAGAGCAGGGCAGAGAAGAGCAGAGCTGCAGGTGCGGAGGTCAAGCAGAGCGAGTCACAGCAGAGCCGCAGGTGCAGAGGTCAAGCAGAGCAGGGCAGAGCAGAGCCTCAGGTGCAGAGGGGAAGCAGAGCAGGGCAGAGCAGAGCAGCAGGTGCAGATGGGAAGCAGAGGAGGGCGGAGCAAAGCAGAGTCGCAGGTGTAGAGGGCAAGCAGAGCAGGGCAGAGCAGAGCAGAGACGCAGATGTGGAGGGCAAGTGGAGCAGGGCAGAGCAGAGCAGAGCTGCAGGTACAGAGGGCAAGCGGAGCAGAGCAGAGCCGCAGGAGCAGACAGACAGGACAGGGCTCTGTTCACATGGAACAGACAGGGACCGGGAAACACAGGAAGATAGCCAGAACACAGGAGGTAGATATGGTGGCAAGGAAACGGGACAAGCAGAACGAGATACACACAAGGTACTTGCTATGAAGTAGCGAGTGGACACAAAACTCTCAAACAGAAGTACAGAGACAACAAGGAGGAGTTAGGTACTGGTTTAGACACTGCAGGAAAAGAGAAGGATCGGACATAGAGACAAACAGGTAACGGGCTAGGACACAGTTCAGACAGGAACTGACACAGGAACGAGATACAGGAATGAGCCTGGGTACTCAGCCCCCCGGGTGGCGGAAACAGACTAGAAGTCACAGATACAGGTAACGGGCCTGGGTACTCAGCCCCCAGGGTGGCAGAAACAGACAAAATTCAGGATAGGACCTGGCAACTCACAGTTACACAGAACACACTGTAAGAAAGTGTTGCTCAGGCACCTCCCACTGGGTGGAGGAAGTTTAAGTATCCAGTGACTCACAGCAATAGGCTGAGGATGAATTAGGACTGCGCCCACTGAAACTTTAAGAATCAGGAAGCTCCAGCGCCACCGCCCTAAGCCAGCAGACAAGAGACAAGCACACAGCAAGTAAAGCAGCATAGTGCGCAGCCTGGACTAGTAGGTAAGTTGGCAGTCTTGCATGGTGGGAGATGGTAAGCCATGCCAGCACGCCACCAGGGATGTTACAACAAAATAGTTAATTAATAACATTTCCTACATGTCTACTTTACATCAGCACAATTTTTGAAACATTATTTTTTTGTTAGGAAGTTAGAAGGGTTAAAAATTGATCAGCAATTGCTCATTTTTCCAACAAAATTTACAAAACCATTTTTTTAGGGACCACATCACATTTGAAGTGACTTTGAGGGGCCTAGATGACAGAAAATACCCAAAAGTGACACCATTCTAAAAACTGCACCCCTCAAGGTGCTCAAAACCACATTCAAGAAGTTTATTAACCCTTCAGGTGCTACACAGGAGCTAATGGAATGTGGAGGGAAAAAAATGAAAGTTTTACTTTTTCCGACAAAAATGTTAATTTAGACCCAAATTTTTCATTTTCACAAGGGCAGTAAAAAAAAAATGGACCCCAAAATTTGTTGTGCAATTTTTCCTGAGTATGCCAATAACCCATATGTGGTGGAAAACTTGGAAAACTACTGTCTGGGAGGATGGCAGGATTCAGAAGGGAAGGAGCACCATTTGACTTTTGGAGTGCAGAATTGGCTGGAATCGATAGCAGACTCCAAGTCGAATTTGGAAAGCCCCTGAGGTGTCTAAACACAACAAACACCCAACAAGTAACTCCATTTTGGAAGCTAGACCCTTAAAGAATTTATCTATATGTGTGGTGAGCACCTTAAACCCCCAGGTGCTTCACAGAATTTTATAATGCTGAGCCGTGAAAATTAAAAACACACTTTTCCCACAAAAAAAGCTATTTTAGCCCCAATTTTTTATTTTGACAAGGGTAGCAAGAAAAAGTGGACCCCAAAATTTGTTGTGCAATTTCTCCTGAGTATGCTGATACCCCATATGTGATGGAAAACTACTGTCTGGGAGCACGGCAGGGCTCGGAAGGGAAGGAGCACCATTTGACTTTTGATATGCAAAATTGTCTGGATTCAATAGTAAACGCCATGTCACGTTTGGAGAGCCATTGAGGTGCTTACACAGTGGAAACCTCCAGCAGGTGACCCCATTTTGGAAACTAGACCCCTCAAGGAATTTATCTAGATTTGTGGTGAGCACCTTGAACCCCCAGGCGCTGTTACGGGTGTGTCAGAGGTGACAGACAGTCGCCCTGCAGTTGGTTGCAGGAGATCTCTATATTTAGCATTACAAACATCTTCCTAGAGGTTGGCTGTCTCTAGGACCCAGTGGCTACCTCCCTTTGGCTAATTAGCTCCCTGGCCTGGGTGTACAAATACCTGGTGTGTCTGAGAGGGAGGTGCCGGTGATATTTATTACTACTTGTGAGGCTAAGCAAGAGCAGTACTTTGTCCTCTCTGGAGCTTGAGGCCATATGCACATTTGTTTGGAGTCATATAAAGCTAAGCAATTCCCCCCTGTTTGTTTACCCTTGTCTATAGAGTTTAGTAGAGATCGACTAGTGCTAATTTCCTTCCTTCACTAGCATTAGCCATATGCCAGAGAAAGTCAGGGCGAGGCACGTGTTCGGCGATTGGTGAAGAGGCAATATAAGGACAGTAGTTGAAACAAGATGACACTAGACCAGATTAAGAGGTCTCCACTCCCCCTTTCCCTAGTGTCTGGGGTCCCTTTCCCTCTTCCCTCTGTGTTGCACTAAGTCTTTCACACATCTTGCATGACATTATCGCCGGCCGAGCACGTTTTGAAAAGGAAAAAAAAAGAAAACTGACATTTTTTTTTTCTCTGTGTGCTTTTGGCCGTGGACCCTTTTTTGTTTTCCCTACCTTCCTTGGTATGGGTTCAGTTGCAGAGCTCGCAGAGCAGTTCCGCCGTCTGTCTCTGGAGGTGAATGACCTCCGCTGTGAGGTTCAGCAGCAGCATCAGCGGTTACAGGTCGCCAATATGGGGGTCTCTGCAGGTAGGCCTGCCCAGTCTGAACCCAAGGTTGCCCTCCCGGACAGGTTTTCGGGAGGTAGGGACAAGTTTTTTTGTATTCAAGGAGGCCTGCAAATTGTATTTTAAACTTCATCTCTATTCCTCCCGAAATGAGGAGCAACGGGTTGGAATTGTCATCTCTCTACTGCAGGGCGATCCTCAATCCTGGGCATTTTCATTACCGCAGGACTTGGTTTGTCTTCAGTCTGTGGAGGGGTTTTTCGGGGCTCTGGCCTTATCAATGATGACCCTGACCGAGTCTAGGCTACGTCGCCTTCAGCAGGAGAATTGGCCAGTGGAGACATACAGTTCGGAATTACGTAGATGGGCAACGGATTCCAAATGGAATGACTCACCCCTTAGAAGTCAATTTTGTGAGGAGCTTACTGAAAGGTTAAAAGATGCAGTGGCAGTATATGAAACCCCTCAGTCCTTGGAGGCTGCCATGTCTTTGGCCATACGTCTTGATAGTTGCCTTCGGGATAGACGGGTGAGACCACCTTCTCCGGGGCCTTCTTGTCGGGGTTGTGTACCTCTGCCAGGGGAGCGGACTGGGGGTGAACCAGTACTGGGCGAGGTGGAGGAACCCATGCAGTTGGGGGGTGTCTCTGCATCATACATGTCCCCGGAGATTCGCAAGAAAAAAGGCGTATTTTTTTGTGTGGGAAAAAGGGACATCGTGTTGAGACCTGTCCTTCAATCCCTAAACAAAAGGAGACTCGATTAACTCTTGGTAGTCAGGAGTTGGATAAACAAGGGGTGCATTTGTGGCCAAACTGCAGTTCCCGCTTTGTCCTGACAGCAGAGGTGGTGCTAGACAGCAAAACCGAGAAAATTTCTGTGTATGTTGACAGTGGAGCCGAAGTCAGCATGGTCGATGCTGAGTTTATGAAAACTCATGGTCTTGTTTGCCGTTCTTTAGATAAACCTATTTCCATTTTCACCATAGACTCGGCGCTACTTGCACAGATAGCATTTACTCAGATTGTGCATAATGTAAAACTGAGGGTGGGGTCAGTTCATTGTGAAATAATCCCTTGCTATGTTCTGGACAATCTTCCCACACCGATTGTCTTGGGTATCCCTTGGATTGTTAAACATAATCAGTGGATTGGCAAACCGGGGAGATTATTGAAAGGGGAGATTACTGCCATGAGAACTGCTTAGATATTTCCCTTGCTACTGTCTCTACAGAAATATTACCTGCTTTTCTGTCTGGTTTTGAGGATGTTTTTTTCTGAGAGGGGGTGTCCGCATTTGCCTCCTCATCGTTAATATGTCGTATTAACCTGACCCCTGGAGCTAAACTACCGAAGTCAAAACTGTACAATCTTTCTGGCCCTGAGAGACAAGCCATGAAGGATTTCATTGCAGAACGTCTGGACAAGGGACATATCAGACCCTCATCTTTGCCCGTGGCGGCAGGGTTCTTCTTTGTGAAGAAAAAAGATGGCGGTCTACGTCCCTGTTTAGATTTCTGGGAATTAATTCAAATTACCATCCATGTTCCATACCCTCTTCTTCTGATTATTGATTTGTTCAGCCAGGTTGGGGGAGCTAAGGTGTTCTCCAAGTTGGACTTACGGGGAGCCTACAACCTGGTTAGAATCAGAGAATGGAACGAATGGAAAACAGCGTTCAATACCCCGAAAGGACATTTCAAGAGTCTGGTTATGCCTTTTGGTTTGACCAATGCACCTGCGATATTCCAGCATTTCATAACTGACATTTTTCATCATTTGGTGGGGAGGTTTGTGGTGGTCAATCTGGACGATATTTTGGTTTACTCACCTGATTTTGAGACTCATCGGGGGCATGTTAAGCAGGTGCTTCAGATACAGTTATATGAAAACCCCTATTAATCTTAAGCTTAATGTTTTATAAAAATTGGTGTTTTTGCAACAGCTATTTCAGTTTGATATATGTAATAACTGTTGGACACAGTAATGTTTCTGCCTTGAAATGAGGTTTATTGTACTAACAGAAAATGTGCAATCTGCATTCAAACAAAATTTGACAGGTGCATAAGTATGGGCACCCTTATCATTTTCTTGTTTTAAATACTCCACCTATTTTTTACTGACTTACTAAAGCACTTTTTTTGGTTTTGTAACCTCATTGAGCTTTGAACTTCATAGCCAGGTGTATGCAATCATGAGAAAAGCTACTTAAAGTGGCCACTTGCAAGTTGTTCTCCTGTTTGAATCTCCTCTGAAGAGTGGCATCATGGGCTCCTCAAAACAACTGTCAAATGATCTGAAAACAAAGATTATTCAACATAGTTGTTCAGGGGAAGGATACAAAAAGCTGTCTCAGAGATTTAACCTGTCAGTTTCCACTGTGAGGAACATAGTAAGGAAATGGAAGAACACAGGGACAGTTCTTGTTAAGGCCAGAAGTGGCAGGCCAAGAAAAACATCAGAAAGGCAGAGAAGAAGAATGGTGAGATCAGTCAAAGACAATCCTCAGACCACCTCCAGAGAGCTGCAGCATCAACTTCCTGCAGATGGTGTCACTGTGCATCGGTCAACTATACAACGCACTTTGCACAAGGAGAAGCTGTATGGGAGAGTGATGCGAAAGAAGCCATTTCTGCAAGCACGCCACAAACAGAGTCGGCTGAGGTATGCAAAAGCACATTTGGAGAAGCCAATTTCTTTTTGGAAGAAGGTCCTGTGGACTGATGAAACCAAGATTGAGTTGTTTGGTCATACAAAAAGGCGTTATGCATGGCAGCAAAAAAACACATCATTCCAAGAAAAACACTTGCTACCCACAGTAAAATTTGGTGGAGGTTCCATCATGCTTTGGGGCTGTGTGGCTAATGCCGGCATCGGGAATCTTGTTAAAGTTGAGGGACGCATGAATTCCACTCAGTATCAGCAGATTCTTGACAATAATGTTCAAGAATCAGTGATAAAGTTGAAGTTACGCAGGGGATGGATCTTTCAGCAAGACAATAATCCAAAGCACCGCTCCAAATCTACTCAGGCATTCATGCAGAGGAACAATTACAATGTTCTGGAATGGCCATCCCAGTCCCCAGACCTGAATATCATTGAACATCTGTGGGATCATTTGAAGAGGGCTGTCCATGCTCGGCGACCATCAAACTTAACTGAACTGGAATTGTTTTGTAAAGAGGAATGGTCAAAAATACCTTCATCCAGGATCCAGGAACTAAATAAAAGCTACAGGAATCGACTAGAGGCTGTTATTTTTGCAAAAGGAGGATCTACTAAATATTAATGTCACTTTTCTGGTGAGGTGCCCATACTTATGCACCTGTCAAATTTTGTTTGAATGCAGATTGCACATTTTCTGTTAGTACAATAAACCTCATTTCAAGGCAGAAACATTACTGTGTCCAACAGTTATTACATATATCAAACTGAAATAGCTGTTGCAAAAACACCAAGTTTTATAAAACATTAAGCTTAAGATTAATAGGGGTGCCCAAACTTTTTCATATAACTGTATTAAGGGATAACAAACTTTATGCCAAGCTAGAAAAATATGTCTTCGCTGTTCAGGAGGTGCAGTTTTTGGGGTACTTGTTGTCATCTTCGGGTTTTCGGATGGATCCGGAGAAGATCCGTGCAGTCCTTGACTGGGAACGTCCCGAGAACGTGAAGGCTCTACAATGTTTTTTGGGCTTTACTAATTTTTACCGGAAATTCATCCAAAATTACTCTGTTATAGTGAAATCCCTTACTG
The DNA here is from genome assembly GCF_046119375.1 of Phyllobates terribilis. NCBI lineage: Eukaryota > Metazoa > Chordata > Amphibia > Anura > Dendrobatidae > Phyllobates > Phyllobates terribilis. The sequence goes on from NW_027362762.1 coordinate 649,403,446, forward strand.
ACATGACTAAGAAGGGGTCTGATTTTTCCAAATGGTCTGCTGCTTCCCTGCAGGCTTTTTCTTCCTTAAAGAATCATTTTGCCACTGCACCTCTACTCAGTCAACCCGATGTTTCTCAACTCTTTATTGTGGAGGTTGATGCGTGGATGTGGCTGTGTTGTCTCAGGGTTCGTCCATTGGTAAATGGCGTCCATGCGCCTTCTTTTCTAAAAAATTGTCTTCAGCTGAGAGAAATTATGACTTGGGTAATAGGGAACTTTTGGTGATCAAATTGGCATTTGAGGAATGGTGACATTGGTTGGAGGGGGCTGTACATCCTATTACTGTTATTATTGACCATAAGAACCAGTTATATCTCCAGTCAGCTAAACGTCTCAACCCTAGGCAAGCCAGATGGTCCCTGGTTTTTACTAGGTTCAATTTTGTTGTCACTTTTCGTCCATGGGTCAAAAATGTCAAGGCTGATGCTTAGCCCGGAGCTTCCCTTTTGGTGGTGACCATGAGAACCCTTCCCCCGATATTACAGAAAGGGGTAGTCATTTTGGCACTTTATCTTGGACTGGAGGGTGAGGTGTTGGAGGCAGAGGGGGACGCCCCTGCCTCCTGCCATTCAGGAAAGTTATTTGTACCATCGAAACTGTAATAAAGGAACATCATAACTCTGTGCTTGCTGAGTATCCAGGTGGTAAGGCAACCGCAGACCACCTCTCTCGTCGTTTTTAGTGGCTGGGGTTGCATTGGGATGTCATTGAACATGTAGCTACTTGTAGTACTTGCGCGCATACTCAGGTATCGCATACCCATCCGTCTGGTACTCTTCTTCTGCTACCTATTCCTAGTAGGCCATGGACACACTTGTCCATGGATTTTTTTTATTATTGACCTACCAGTTTCTGGAGGCAAAACAGTGGTTTTGGTGGTAGTAGATAGGTTCAGTAAAATGGTTCATTTTGTCGCATTGCCTGCGCTTCCAAATGCCAAGACTAGAGATGAGCGTTGTTCTACTCGAACTGTTCGCCAATCTCAAATTCGAGCTGTTTTGGGCGGTGTTCGAGCCGTTCGGCGAACACGAACAATTTGAGAAAAATTCGGCTGTTCGAGGTTATGTTCGATAACTGTTCGTGCACCAAAATCATAACTGGATTTTTTCTCAGTAATGATGAAAATTAATGTTAATACGCAGTTTGAGTGTACAGCGGGGTGGGGGGAGGGGCAGGGGATGGATCTCTGCAGGAACAATGAAGATCTCCATTTTTTTTTTCTCTTTCCCGCATTTACAGTGGGGAGGTGCAATCTGTCAGCCTATCAGCAGCGCACACACGGAGCGAAGTGCTTTTTTTCACACAAGCAAGGGCATGTGTCATTGGCAGTGTATGTCACATGTCCTTGCCCTATAAGACCAAGCCATTTTCCCCGTCGCCACCATTTTCTCACTGCTGCAGCTGCGTGTTAGACGGCACCGCTGTTGCTGTGTGCGCTATACCTTTTTAATTTCAAGCCAATTTTCGCACAAATCTACAGATAGCTTGGGAGTAGGGAATAGTTGTGATTGCAGTCCTTTTAAGGACTAGGTTACAGCATTTCCTATGACTTTTATCAGGCAGGTCTGTGCTCTTAAATAGATAGGTTGTGGGAGTAAAGACTAATTGTAATTGGAGTCCTTTTCAGGACTAGGTTACATCAGTTCCTATCAGTTTTTGCCAGGCAGGTCTGTGCCAGTGCTGTGCAAGTTTTTTTCACAGCATTTGGCCTATTGCAGAGTGTGTTAGTCAGTGGAGTAGCCTATCTGTGTTGCAAGATACACCACCTGTGTATAGAATACCAATTTTTTTACTGCACCTAGTGAAGTAAAATCTTTTGGTCATAGCATCATTCTATTAGTCCATCTATACTGACCTCCATCAGGTTGCAAATTGAATATAATTTTTTTCTGCATCTAGCTCTGAAAAAATATTGGGCTTCTAGCTGTGTGTGGGACTTGTTGTATTAGTCCATCTATACTGACCTCCATCAGGCTGCAAACTGAATATATTTTTTTCTGCATCTACCTCTGAAAAAATATTGGGCTTCTAGCTGTGTGTGGGACTTGTTCTATTAATCCATCTATACAGACCTCCATCAGGTTGCAAACTGAATATATTTTTTTCTGCATCTACCTCTGAAAAAATATTGGGCTTCTAGCTGTGTGTGGGACTTGTTGTATTAGTCCATCTATACTGACCTCCATCAGGTTGCAAATTAAAAATAATTTTTATCTGCATCTACAGTATCTCTGAAAAAATATTTGGGCTTCTAGCTGTGTGTGGGACTTGTTCTATTAGTCCATCTATAGTGACCTCCATCAGGTTGCAAACTGAATATAATTTTTATCTGCATCTAGCTCTGAAAAAATATTTGGCCTTCTAGCAGTGTGTGGGACTTTCTCTATTAGTCCATCTATACTGACCTCCATCAGGTTGCAAATTAAAAATAATTTTTATCTGCATCTACCTCTGAAAAAATATTTGGGCTTCTAGCTGTGTGTGGGACTTGTTCTATTAATCCATCTATACAGACCTCCATCAGGTTGCAAACTGAATATATTTTTTTCTGCATCTACCTCTGAAAAAATATTGGGCTTCTAGCTGTGTGTGGGACTTGTTGTATTAGTCCATCTATACTGACCTCCATCAGGTTGCAAACTGAATATAATTTTTATCTGCATCTAGCTCTGAAAAAATATTTGGCCTTCTAGCAGTGTGTGGGACTTTCTCTATTAGTCCATCTATACTGACCTCCATCAGGTTGCAAATTAAAATTAATTTTTATCTGCATCTACCTCTGAAAAAATATTTGGGCTTCTAGCTGTGTGTGGGACTTGTTCTATTAATCCATCTATACATACCTCCATCAGGTTGCAAACTGAATATATTTTTTTCTGCATCTACCTCTGAAAAAATATTGGGCTTCTAGCTGTGTGTGGGACTTGTTGTATTAGTCCATCTATACTGACCTCCATCAGGTTGCAAACTGAATATATTTTTTTCTGCATCTACCTCTGAAAAAATATTGGGCTTCTAGCTGTGTGTGGGACTTGTTCTATTAATCCATCTATACAGACCTCCATCAGGTTGCAAACTGAATATATTTTTTTCTGCATCTACCTCTGAAAAAAATATGTGGCCTTCTAGCAGTGTGTGGGACTTTCTCTATTAGTCCATCTATACTGACCTCCATCAGGTTGCAAACTGAATATAATTTTTTTCTGCATCTAGCTCTGAAAAAATATTTGGCCTTCTAACAGTGTGTGGGACTTTCTCTATTAGTCCATCTATACTGACCTCCATCAGGTTGCAAATTCAAAATAATTTTTTGTCTGCATCTAGCTCTGAAAAAATATTGGGCTTCTAGCTGTGTGTGGGACTTGTTGTATTAGTCCATCTATACTGACCTCCATCAGGTTGCAAATTAAAAATAATTTTTATCTGCATCTACAGTACCTCTGAAAAAATATTTGGGCTTCTAGCTGTGTGTGGGACTTGTTCTATTAGTCCATCTATACTGACCTCCATCAGGTTGCAAATTGAATATAATTTTTATCTGCATCTAGCTCTGAAAAAATATTTGGCCTTCTAGCAGTGTGTGAGACTTTCTCTATTAGTCCATCTATACTGACCTCCATCAGGTTGCAAATTAAAAATAATTTTTATCTGCATCTACCTCTGAAAAAATATTTGGGCTTCTAGCTGTGTGTGGGACTTGTTCTATTAATCCATCTATACAGACCTCCATCAGGTTGCAAACTGAATATATTTTTTTCTGCATCTACCTCTGAAAAAATATTGGGCTTCTAGCTGTGTGTGGGACTTGTTGTATTAGTCCATCTATACTGACCTCCATCAGGTTGCAAACTGAATATATTTTTTTCTGCATCTACCTCTGAAAAAATATTGGGCTTCTAGCTGTGTGTGGGACTTGTTCTATTAATCCATCTATACAGACCTCCATCAGGTTGCAAACTGAATATATTTTTTTCTGCATCTACCTCTGAAAAAATATTGGGCTTCTAGCTGTGTGTGGGACTTGTTCTATTAATCCATCTATACAGACCTCCATCAGGTTGCAAACTGAATATATTTTTTTCTGCATCTACCTCTGAAAAAATATTGGGCTTCTAGCTGTGTGTGGGACTTGTTCTATTAATCCATCTATACAGACCTCCATCAGGTTGCAAACTGAATATATTTTTTTCTGCATCTACCTCTGAAAAAATATTGGGCTTCTAGCTGTGTGTGGGACTTGTTCTATTAATCCATCTATACAGACCTCCATCAGGTTGCAAACTGAATATATTTTTTTCTGCATCTACCTCTGAAAAAATATTGGGCTTCTAGCTGTGTGTGGGACTTGTTGTATTAGTCCATCTATACTGACCTCCATCAGGTTGCAAACTGAATATATTTTTTTCTGCATCTACCTCTGAAAAAATATTGGGCCTTCTAGCAGTGTGTGGGACTTTGTCTATTAGTCCATCTATACTGACCTCCATCAGGTTGCAAATTCAAAATAATTTTTTATCTGCATCTAGCTCTGAAAAAATATTGGGCTTCTAGCTGTGTGTGGGACTTGTTGTATTAGTCCATCTATACTGACCTCCATCAGGTTGCAAATTAAAAATAATTTTTATCTGCATCTACAGTACCTCTGAAAAAATATTTGGGCTTCTAGCTGTGTGTGGGACTTGTTGTATTAGTCCATCTATACTGACCTCCATCAGGTTGCAAATTGAACATAATTTTTATCTGCATCTAGCTCTGAAAAAATATTTGGCCTTCTAGCAGTGTGTGGGACTTTCTCTATTAGTCCATCTATACTGACCTCCATCAGGTTGCAAATTGAATATAATTTTTATCTGCATCTAGCTCTGAAAAAATATTTGGCCTTCTAGCAGTGTGTGGGACTTTCTCTATTAATCCATCTATACTGACCTCCATCAGGTTGCAAATTAAAAATAATTTTTATCTGCATCTACCTCTGAATAAATATTTGGGCTTCTAGCAGTGTGTGGGACTCATTGTATTAGGTCATCTATACCAAGCTCCACCAGCTTTGAAATTAATAATAATTTTTAGCTGCATCTAGCCCTGAAAATAATTTTTCCCAATAGTGGTAGCAATAGAAATATGGGGCGCGCGCCTGGCTAACAAAAATATACGCTTCATAACACAAAACACCAGCCTAGCGCACTGCATTAATAAGATGGCATCATCGTCTCTCACAGTGCTAGGCCTACTACGCAGGCTAGTATTCCTGTGCCTAAAACACAATGTATGGGTCCGCGCTAGCCACTATGCTGAGGGGTATAAAGCTGCTGCTAACGCTTTATAACAATTCAATTGGCAGATTTTCACAGAGCTCTTCCACAACGCCCACCCATCGGGCAACAGTTGCCCACCCTCCCTATGGGTTCTAGTGGCGAATATTTGATGCCATTAATCAGAGCGTCAGTTGCCCCGTCAACGTGGCAAGCATACGGTAAGGCATGGGAAGAGTGGACACGACTAGTAGCAGGCAGACGGGTTGACCAATGTGAACAAGCCAGATCACAAGTCACCATAGAATTTCTCCACCAGCTAATGATGAGGGGCATATCAGGGGCGTCAGCGCAGCGGTGTCTGACCGGAGTAGCATTTCACTTCCAACTACTGAATTGGGGAGATGTGACAAAGATTCATCATCAGACAATCCATAAAAGGGTGGAAAAGGGGTCAGCCAAGTCAGGAGTGTAGACGTCCCGTCCCGTGTCACTAAAACTGATTTCTCACATCTTATCCCTAACACCATTAACATGACACTCACAATTTGAAGCAACACTAATGTCTACTGCATTTGTGATCGCCTTCTTCGGGGCGCTATGTATAAGCGAATTAGTCCCTCAATCCAAAATTACCACCAGTGGACGCTTATTACACCAGGAAGTAGTCATAGCCAATAATGCAATACGTGTACGCATACACCAATCGAAAACGGTTCCAGCGGGCTGGGGTACTTGGGTACTTCTACAACCCACAAGCGGTACACTGAGTCGGGTAACAATAGTAAAAACATATCTAACCATCAGATCACAAAGTAATTTCTTCGTATCACACATTGATGGAACGCCATTATCAAGATACCTGTTCCAAGCTATATTAAATAAATGCATAACATCGGCAGGGAACCACCCCAAAGATTACGGGACACACTCATTCCGCATAGGTGCGGCCACGGAAGCAGCAAGAGCAGGACTGTCAGAAACGGAAGTTCAGAGGATAGGGAGATGGCGATCCACGTGTTTGGCGAGATACATAAGACCGGACTTGTTATCCTAACGTAGTTTGTTTCTTTTACAGGTGACGCTAAGCCAACAGTGTGAGTGATAGGCCACTCGTATATATATTGGGCACAAAAAAGGGCGAAAGTCCGCCCAGGCGGGAGGAAATTAGAGTTTCATAACACATATTTCAACTGGAGAGGTATTAGAGGCCTGCTATGGCCACAGGTACTAATGGAGGTAATCAAGGTAGGGAGAGAGGCAAGAGGTCCGGTCATCTTAGTTATACAGGCTGGGGGAAACAACCTAGGTCATCACAAGAGCGCAAAACTAATGGCAATAATGAAACTAGACACTGAGCGCTTCAGAGAATTTTTCACAAAATTAGCTATAGTATGGTCAGAGATTGTGCCGATAGCGGTATGGCAAGGTGCGCGAGACATCACGGCCATCGAATGGACAAGGCGGGTAATAAATATTCGGATGGCAAAATTTAGAAGAGACAGAGGCGGTGTAGTGATACGACACCGACAACTGGAAGGAGATAAAGCAGGCCTCATACGGCCCGACGGTGTTCACTTAATAGATATTGGACTGGGCATATTCCTGTCAGGACTCCAGGACGGAGTGGAACAAGCGTTAAGAGTGAAGGGTGGGGGTCAGAGTCCTGCATACGAGTACGCTGGATCCTCCGTGGCCTGGAAATAGAAAGGACATGTTGGAGAGTTACACTTGTTGGCCAACTTGCCGGAGTGGGGACCCAGGGCATGCTGCAACAAGCTGAATTATTTTAGAAATAAAATGCCTTTCTAATGGAATGAGTATAAAGAGTTAATAAAGCTGTGACCAATCCTCACCCATCCAGTTGTAAGAGTTACATTATTGGGTTGTCCATGAAAGGGGGGCGGTAGGGGGGCTGAGCATCTGGGTTTGGTTGGGGGTCCCCACAGTCTGCCTAGGCTAGATTAATTTAAAAATTCTTATTAGATACACAGGCGGTGCAGCTTGCTTCGCAGCTGGGCTACTACGCCCAAAGTATTGCCTAGGCTAGATGCAGTTAAAAATTCTACGCTGACTAGCAGACACTGAAGATTTGGAGCAGACCTCTGAGTAAACAGCTCTTCAGACTCAACCATCTGTGTTACCCCAAGCCATAGTGTATGTAGTTTCTTACAGTTAAAAGGGGGGGGGGGGTGCGACCCAACCCACCTGGAATTGACGATGCCAACGTCACGTAAGACACAGCAAGGGGACTCCCAAAATTGTGGCACAGACACCACTTAACCCTAGAACGCATACCTGTGGCCTTGCAGGCCCGCCCAGTTAATTGTTTTCTATTTTCTGCAAGATTGCTTTAGTTAGAATTTTGAAACTCTAGGTATTCTTCATGTATATAGTTGTTTGTCATTTGAGTTTGAGTTATTCCATGTTATTTGCACACGGGCCTAAAGGGCCCCAGGTATGTGAAAGTGTAGATTTTTATGGTCATGCGTTCTAGGGTTAAGTGGCATCAATTGCCCCACTGTTGCTTAAAACGGTTGGTGAGGTGATTTTACCAAATCCCCAAGCTTTTAGTCTCCCAAGGATGACACATGGGTAGAAATGTCCTTGCGAATCCATGATTTGATCATCTTTATGAACGTGAGTCTGTCTACATTCTCAGTGGACAGCCGCGTGCGCTTATCTGTCAGCACACCACCAGCAGCGCTGAACACACATTCAGAGAGAACGCTGGCTGCATGGCATGACAAGATCTCCAAGGCGTGAGTGGCGAGCTCCGGCGATTTTTCAAGATTGGAATACCAAAATGAGCAAGGGTCCAGTGACACAGTCATGGCTTCGATGTTCACTTGGAGATTCTCCTGTACCATCCTCTCTAGGCATTGACTATGTGTCAGACTTCTTGTCTCCTGTGGCCTTGCAAAGGATGGTCTAAAAAAGTGGTGAAACGATTCCACAAAATTGCTGTTACCAGCAGATACTGTGTTACTGTTACTGTTTGAGTGATGAAGACTCGACAGTCCCACCGTTGGCAAGTTAGAACTGTGAGATTCACTACGTGCACCACTGGTGTTTTGTGGAAAAGCACATGCAAGATTCTGCAACAGATACTCCTGCATTCGTCAATACCTTTTTATGGCAGGAATTATTTCGGCAAATATACTTTTGTACCGGGGATCTAAGAGTGTGGCAACCCAGTAGTTGGGATTACTTCGAATTCTGACAATCCGGGGGTCATGTTGCAGGTAGTGCAGCAAGAAGGCACTCATGTGTCTTGCGCATCCAGAAGGACCAAGTCCTTGTTGTGTTGGTAGCGAGGTAAGAATCATGCTTCCTTCCTCTGCCCTCTCCCTCCAACCTCGCACAACAGAAATGTGATCAAGGTCTCCCTCATCTGATGAGTCTTCCATGCCCATTGCCAGTTCGTCCTCCACTTCTTCCTCGGCTCCTGCACCTTTCTCAACAGTTTGGCTGCTACCATGCGCCCTGGTTAATCCCTCTCCCCCACCCTCCCATGCCTGCCGCCTTGGTGCTGCCAACCGTCTGGACCTTGGAGATGTTATCCCTTCCGCATACGACTCCTCCTCTACTTCCTCCACCTCCTCTTGTCCCACCACCTGACTCCGAATTCTGTTTAACATGTGCTCCAGCATGTAAATCACCGTAATAGTCATGCTGATAATGGCATCGTCAGCACTAAACATCTTCGTCGCCATTTCAAGACTGTGCAGAAGGGTGCATAGGTCCCTGATCTGAGACCACTCCTCCAGCGTGATTTGCCCCACCTCTGGATCTCGTTGGCCCAGGCTATACGTCAGAACGTATTGCACCAGGGCTTGTCGGTGCTGCCACAGTCGCTGCAACATGTGCAGAGTTGAATTCCACCGTGTCGGCACATCGCATTTCAGCCGGTGAACTGGCAGGCCCAACGACTTCTGTAGAGATGTAAGTCGTTGAACTGCGGGATGCGAACGGCGGAAGTGAGCACACAGCGACCGTGCACTCTGCAGAAGGCCATCTAGTCCGGGATAGTGGGCTAAAAATTGCTGGACAACCAGGTTCAACACGTGAGCCATACACGGCACGTGTGTGACATTGCCCCGGCGAAGTGCCGCACCCAGGTTTGCAGCATTGTCGCACATGGCCTTCCCTGGTTGCAGGTCCAGTGGAGACAACCTTTCATGAAACTGGGTCTCCAGAGCTGACCAAAACTCCTCAGCTGTGTGACTCACATTTCCCAGACATTTCAAAGTAAACACTGATGCGTTGAGCCCTGCTGCCAGCATAGTAAGGAGGTGTGCAGGATTCCTTCTGCGCAGTTAGAAAGCAGGTGGCATTACCAGACAGGCTTTGGGTGCAGGTGGATGACCGAGAGGTGGTTGAGGAGGCAGAAGCAGTGGAGGAAGTTCGAGATAAAGAGGATTAACACACAACTCGTGGGGACGGTAAGACTTGGACAGCAGCCCCTTGTCCTGCTGTCACCATAGTTACCCAGTGCCCAGTCAGCGACATGTAACGCCCCTGTCCATGCCTTCTCGTCCAAGTGTCTGTGGTGAAGTGCACCCTGTCACACACAGAGTTTCTCAAAGAAGCGGTGATGTTGTGTGCGACATGCTAGTGGAGCACAGGCACACCTTTCTTTGAGAAGTAGTGCCGACTGGGCATCTGGTACTGGGGCACTGTGACGGACATAAGGTCTTGAAAATCCTCTGTGTCCTCCAGGTGGAAAGGCAGCATTTCTGTAGCCAACAGCTTGCAGATGGTGAAATTCAACCTCTTAGCTTTCTCATGGCTAGGAGGAAATGGTCTTTTACTTTTCCACATCTGAGGGACCGAGGGCTGGCTGTTGTGCTTAGACGGTGTTGAGTAGGGTGTCCCCGGCAACTGCCGGTCTGTGAGGAAGATGCAGGCGGACATGTTAGGTTGCCTTGATCCAAAGGTGGTGCTCTCGATGTCGGAGAGCGCTCAACACTAGCAGGTGTTTCCACTTCCCAATGAACTGACGACCTGCCAATCACACTGGCTGTTGCGGGTAAAGAGGTGGCAGGTCTGCGTCCAAAAACATGTGTGACTGCTGTCCCCCCAGTCACAGAGGATGAAGAGGCTGCGGATGCACAAGATGGGGCAGACGGTGGTTGGCCCAGCCGGCTAGGCCGCATTGTAGCACAGTGAGCTTCCCACTGCAACTTATGCTTCATATCCATGTGACGGTACATGCATGAAGTACTCAAACTATGTATTTTTTGGCCTCTACTTAGCTTTTGCTGACAAATATTACAGATAACACGAGTTGGGTCATCCTTATCGATCTGAATAAATGCCCAGGCTATGCAAGGCTTAGAGCCCATGTGACCTGAAGAGCCACTACGACTTGTGGTCAAAGGCAGAGTTGTGGTTGAGGATGCAGTTGTTGACGTGCTTCCAATACTCCGTCTCTGTTCAGGAAGGCGCAACCTAACCTTGTCGTCAATAGCATCTGTGATGCCCCGCTGCACTTGGTATCACAGATCCTACAAGAGTGCATTGATGGAATCCTCCACAAGAGGCCCCCATAAACATTCACACATCTCCACCTTCCACCTCAGACCAGCAGAGGGAGCCCGTTAGGGATATAAATAGGGAAGGTGGAGCTAGGCAGTTCAGTTCCTCTGAAGAGTTCCAGCAGTAGAGAAGCCTAAGAGAGGTCAGTCTGCAGTGGAGCTCAGTCTAGTCTAGAGAACGCAGTTAATAGTTCAGCAGTGGAGCACGAGGCTCCTGCTTGCTAGATTCAGGGAGCCCAGATAGAGCTTAAGGTGTGCCGGTGCCGTAAGATCAGTGAAGCGCGGCAAGCTGCCGTTAGTGTGTATAGCCTAGTGAGGGCCCGAGTAGGCCGAAGGCGAGTGTCGAGTTAGTACATAAGGGGCAGAGGAGCTTAACCAGCTCACCCCGAAGCATTTACCGGACACAGGATCCGAGCTTACCGGTATCTCTATGACCCAGTAAGGCATAACCGGAATCCCTGGAGAACTACAAGTCCCAGGATCGCTAAGGTGCTGATATGTAACAGAGCCAGGAGACGCTTAGGCCCCGCATAGTGGGAGCGTGAACTCCAAGAGAAGGCCCTACCACAAGGTCAGCCAGCGCAGGACAGAGACAAAGTTAGGCCTAGCTCCAGGCAGGTCAGAAACTTACTACGCAGAGGCAAGAAACAGGAGGCCCTACACCCGCTCATTGGGGAGGATCCTGATATGCACCCTTCACCCTACAGTGCTCCGGGATGTGCCTGAATTTCCACCAGTAAAAGGTACTGAAGTGACTACCGTGTCCGTTCCCGTTCTTGCTCTGACCCAGCTGGGTCTCGCCTGTCCTGCATTCCCCCTGCATACGCTGCCCTGAGACCTAGCTCCACCTGTGGGGAGCTATACCATCGAGCTGCCTTATCACCGGCCTCAGTGGACTGCTGCAGCGCTGGTGCTTGTCACCAGATACCACAGGTGGCGTCAGGAACTCTTATAAAATTAACAATTATCCACCCTTTTAAAGAGAGACCCCAGGGTACAGGCCAGGGAGCCGACCACCGCGACATCCCCAAGGCCAGGCAAATGCCCGGGTACCGAGTCATCCCCATCCCCAGGGCTAGTCACATCCTCCTCCACCTCCTCTGCTGACCTCATCGACTGTCTGACTGTGGGTTGACAGTAAGTGGGATCTCCAACCTCGTCATCATCACCATGTGTGTTATCACACCCGTCGCCCTCAGAGCCAACCTCTTCCTGCCCTGACCGAAAAGTCAAGTTGTCGCTCCAATCAGGTATTTGAGTCTCATCATCGTCTTCATCATTGTCTCCACCAACAGGAGTTACAGTTTGGGAACAAGGGTCTACATTATGCTCAGAACCTTCTTCATCTGGTCCTGGATCCAACTTATAAAGATTCTGGGCATCGGATCAGATCATTTCCTCATCTGCATTAACAGAAGCTCTGGAGCAGACCTCCGTTTCCCAGGCTATAGTATGAGTAAACAGCTGGGCAGACTCAGCCATCTGTGTTACCCCATACTCAGACGGGCAGCTGGAGACTTGGGAGCTGTGAGGAAGCAAGTGCGATTGGGGTGACACCTCTGAGGACTGGAGTATTTGTGATGTTGAAATTGAGGTGATGGAGAGCCCACTTGAAGGAGCACTTGATATCCGTTGAAGCACCTGCTGTTTTTGTGCCTCATCTAGAATTTGTAGCGATGGGCGTGTCCGTAAGAATGGGATCGTATCACATTGTCCACGAAAAGAAGTCGACATCTTAGTTTGGCTGGAAGATGGTCTTTCTTCTGCAGATGTTACTCTACCCCCCCACCGTGGGGGGCCTCGACCCACCGGCGGACAGGCACCAGTATTGGGATAGGGGGGCTGGCTGTCAGGGTCCACCGCGGCTCTGGCACAAACCCGGCGACACAGAGGTGGCACAGGCAGGAACGGACTGGCCGTGTCGGCTTCTCAGTTTTTGGATTTTAGAAGGGCATGACATGCTTATATCTGTGTCTCCCCCTCCTTTTACTCCTCCACCTCTTTTCTTTTCGCATGACTATATGTACTTGTCACTTTTCCATGTGTTAGTTGTGTCTTCTGAGCAGTTTGTCAGCTTTTGGACACCTTTGAAGGTGTTTTCTATGTGTTTCTATGTGTTTTTGTTTGCCTGCCATTGGTTTTAACGGTGTTCGAAGGTGTTCGACGAACAGTTCGACGAACAGTTCGGCGAACACACGGGTGTTCGACGAACCGAACCGAACTCGAACACTACGGGGGTGGCTCAACACTAGCCAAGACACTTGCTAAGGTGTTCATAAATGAGATTGTGAAGCTTCATAGGGTTCTCTCCAATGTGGTGCCAGATCGGGGGACCCAGTTTGTTTCCAAGTTCTGGAAGGCATTCTGTTCTTGACTGGGGGTGCAGCTGTCCTTTTCCTCTGCCTTCCACCCTCAGTCAAATGGACAGACCGAGCGTGTCAATCAGAATTTGGAGACATACCTCAGGTGTTTTGTTTCTGAAAATCAGGAGGATTGGGCATCTTACCTACCGCAGGCAGAATTTGCCATTAATAATCATCGTCAAGAATCCATTGGCAGGTCACCGTTCTTCGGTGAATACGGTTATCACCCACAGTTTGGTACCTTTAATGGGGGAGAAGCTTCAGGAATTCCTGAGGAGGAAAGGTTTGATTCGTCGCTCTCCTCTGTATGTTCTGAGTAATTTAAAGATCATGGGAGACAGGTATAAACGTATGGCTGACAGAAAACGCTTGCCATGTCTGGACCTGAATGTAAATTACTTTGTGTGGTTTTCTACCAGGAATATAAGATTGAAAGTTCCTTCTTGGAAGCTGGGAGCTAGATTTATTGGTCCCTATAAAATAACCGCCGTCATTAACCCAGCAATATTTCGTCTTCAACTTCCTCAGGCCCTAAAGTTCACAACGTGTTCCATAGGTCCTTACCTAAAAAATATGTGGAACCTCTTGAGCCCTCACCTCTACCAGTAATAGTGGTAATCTGGAGTTCCAGATTTCGAGGATTGTAGATTCTCATCTCCAACATTGTTCTCTACAATACTTGGTGCACTGGAAAGGCTATGGTCCAGAGGAGAGGATGTGGGTTTCAGAGTAAGAGGTGAGCGCACCCAGATTGGTTCACTCATTTCACATCTCTTTTCCTGAGAAAACTGGTCCTGAGTGTATGGAGGCTCTCATAGAGGGGGGGAGTACTGTCACAGGTGTGTCAGAGGTGACAGACAGTCGCCCTGCAGTTGGTTGCAGGAGATCTCTACGTTTGGCATTACAAACATCTTTCTAGAGGTTGGCTGTCTCTAGGACCCAGCGGCTACCTCCCTCTGGCTAATTAGCTTCCTGGCCTGGGTGTATAAATACCTAGTGTGTCTGAGAGGCAGGTGCCGGTAATATTTATAACTACTTGTGATGTATAGCAAGAGCAGTACTTAGTCCTCTCTGGAGCTTGAGGCCATGTGCGCATTTGTTTGGCGTTATCTAAAGCTAAGCAATCCCCCCATGTTTGTCTACCCATGTTGTGTATAGAGTTTAGTGGAGATCGACTAGCGCTCATCTCCTTCCTTCCCTAGCCTTAGCCATATGCCAGTGAAAGTCAGGGCGAGGCACGCGTGCGGCGATTGGTGAAGAGCAAATATAGGGATGGTAGTTGAGACAGGGTGACAGTAGACCAGACTAGGAGGTCTCCAGTCCCCCTTTTCCCTAGTGTCTGGGCTCCCTTTCCCTCTGTGTTGCACTAAGTCTTTCTCACACTTTGCGTGACAGGCGCTTCACAGAATTTTATAATGTTGAGCCGTGAAAATTAAAAAGCACACTTTTCCCACAAAAAAAAGCTATTTTAGCCCCAATTTTTTTTTCACAAGGGTAGCAAGAAAAAATGGACCCCAAAACTTACTATGCAATTTCTACTGAGTGTTAGAACCTTGCTGTTAGGTTTTTTTTCCTTTGCTGGTCACATGACCTTGTTGGCCTATTTAATCCTGCTCCGCCCTTCTGGCTTTGCTGGACTTCATTGTATATCTACTTTCTAGCTAGCCTGTGCTCTGTATCTAACTCTGTTAGTTTGCTTGGTCTACGGACCTCTATGTTCTATCTATTTTGTTTGTTCGTCTTTCTGCTACTATTTCTGTTAGGAGGTGTCCCATATTCCTCCCAGTCCTTAGTACTTGTAGGGATTCCCTCCCCACATCTATAGGTCTCCGTACAGACTAGATTAGGACTTTAGCAGGTCTGATCGCAGGATCAGGTTCCCTGTTACATCGTAGGGATTCAGCTGAGTCCTATAGTAGGGACAGATCTCCTCTCTTTCCTTAGCTTTGGTAGCAGAACATAACAGTAAGTCCAGCCTGCAAATTCTCTAAGGAAAGATTTTTTTTTGTTCCATCATGGTGTCGGTTCAGGATTTGGCTAAACACCTGCAGGGACTCTCTCTGGAAGTGGCCGAGCTCCGTCAGCACGTGAGTAACTGTCCTGGAGCATATTTCTTGGAGCCTAAGGTATGTTTGCCGGATTTATTTTTTGGTGAACATCGAGAATTTTTTTCATTTAAAAATGCTTGCTTATTGTATTTTCGTTTAAGACCCAAGTCCTCTGGGGATGAATCCCAGCGCGTAGGGTTCATAATGTCACTTTTGCGCAAAGAGCCTCAGGAGTGGGCCTTTTCTTTGCAACCTAGTAATACATGCTTCAGATCAGTGGATAGTTTTTTTTCTGCTTTAGGACTATTATATGATGATCCTGACCGTGTGGCATCAGCTGAGACTGAGTTGAGACGTTTAAAACAAGGATCAGGTAATGTAGAAAAATATTGTACTCATTTTCGTCGTTGGTCCACTCAAACAGGGTGGAACGATTCTGCTCTGAAAAGTCTATTTCTTGCTGGGCTCAGTGAAAGGGTTAAAGACCTGCTAATTGCTTATCCTACACCTGAGGATTTGCAACAGGCTATGCAATTAGCTATACGGGTGGATAGAAGACTGCGTGCTAGGGTTAATGAGAGCAAATCCTCTGCTATGTCAGTTTCTGGTTATGATAATGTGTGTACTAACAGGGGTGAACCGATGGAGATTGGATCGGTGGCACCTCGCTCTCAAGAAAAAGACCGTCGTTTTTCGGAAGGCTTGTGTTTCTATTGCGGAAAATCTGGTCATTTGATTAAAGGCTGTGAGCTTCGTATGAAGAAAGAAAAAAAAAATGGTCAGTCACGCCCGTATTGCCTGTTTAAATTCCAAGGGTATATTTTTAGCTGCTTCCACGATTGCTCAGGAAAAATTAATGGAATTTCGGGTGTTTGTTGATTGCGGGTCTACACTGAATGTAATTGATGGGGGATTCGTGGAAAAACTCAATTTAAAACCTGAACCTTTATCATCCCCCATTGCTGTGGTTTCTGTGGATGGCTCCCCTTTGAAGAATATTACTCTCAAGGTCAGTGAATTTCCTCTCACTATTAATGGTGTTCACCATGAGAAATTGGATTTGGTAGTGTTGAATAACTTGCCTTCTCCAGTAATATTGGGTTTGCCCTGGTTAAAATTTCACAATCCTGTACTGGATTGGTCTACCAGTGAAATTAAATCCTGGAGCCATAAATGTTATGACAAGTGTTGTAACGGGTGTATTGCAGCTTTGGATAGGGGAGAATTGCCTGTTCCTATTCAGGATTTTTGGAGAGTTTTTTCTGAGAAGGAATCGCAGGTTTTGCCTCCCCATAGAGACTATGATTGTTCTATTGAATTTGTCCCTGGAGCGTCTCTTCCTAAAAGTCGTTTATTTAACCTTACTATTCCTGAGAGGAAGGCTTTGGAGGAATACATACAGACAAGTTTGGCCGCCGGTCACATTAGGCCCTCTAAGTCTCCTGTGGCGGTTGGATTTTTTTTTGTAAAAAAAAAGGACGGCGGTTTACGTCCTTGTCTGGATTTTCGTGAGATTAACAAAATTACGGTACGCAATCCTTACCCACTGCCATTGATTCCTGATCTGTTTAACCAGTTATTGGGGGCCAAGTGGTTCTCTAAAATTGACCTTAAGGGGGCATACAATCTGTTGCGCATGAAGGAGGGTGATGAATGGAAGACTGCTTTTAACACTCCTGTGGGTCATTTTGAGAATCTGGTTATGCCTTTTGGTCTTACTAATGCTCCTGCATTTTTTCAGAATCTGATTAATGACATCCTTAGACCTTTGATTGGTAAAAATGTGGTTGTGTATTTGGATGACATTTTGATTTATTCGCCAGATCTGGAGTCTCATTGGCGGAGCGTGCGTGAGGTATTACAGTTATTAATGGACAATTCGCTTTTTGCTAAGCTGGAGAAATGTGAGTTCGCTGTACAGAGAATTAGTTTTTTGGGCTACATTATCTCCAGCAAAGGTTTTGAGATGGATCCGGTTAAGGTTCAGGCTGTGCAGGAATGGCCTAGGCCTATTGGTTTGAAATCGATACAGAGGTTTTTGGGTTTCGCCAATTACTATAGAAAATTCATAAAAATTTTTTCTAGTATTGTCAAACCTCTGACTGATCTCACCAGGAAAGGTGCTGATGCGGTTCAGTGGTCTTCTGAGGCCATTGAAGCTTTTGTGTATCTCAAGGAGAGGTTCACCTCTGCTCCCATCCTTATGCAGCCTGATGTTACTAGGCCGTTTTTGGTTGAGGTTGATGCTTCCTCTGTGGGGGTTGGTGCAGTATTGTCTCAGGATAACGGGGATGGATTACATCCCTGTGCCTTTTTTTCAAAAAAATTTTCGGAGACTGAATTGAATTACGATATTGGTAATCGGGAATTATTGGCTATTAAACTCGCATTTGAACACTGGCGCCACTTCTTGGAAGGTGCGGAATTTCCCGTTCAGGTTCTTACGGATCATAAAAATCTGATATATCTTGATGCTGCCAAGCGCCTGAATGCCCGTCAGGCTAGGTGGGCACTGTTTTTCTCGCGGTTTAATTTCTCCGTTACTTACATCCCTGGTACTAAGAATGTTAAGGCGGATGCCTTGTCTCGCAGTTTTTCTCCCATAGTCGGTGCTGAGAAAGAGGAAAACATTTTACAAGAAGGTGTTGTGATAGCTGCTTTAGACTCCGTTTTGGAAGATGAGATTCTTAAAGCTCAGGAGAATGCCCCATCTAACACTCCTCATGGGAGGTTGTTTGTGCCTGGGACCTTTAGGAGAGATTTGTTTGTTGAGTGTCACGAATCTCGGTTGGCAGGTCATCCCGGAATCTCTGAGACCAAGAGACTGGTGGGTCGCAGTTTTTGGTGGCCTGGATGGCAGAAGGAAGTCATTAAGTGGGTGCGCCAATGTACTATATGTGCTAGATCTAAGTCCTCACATACTCCTGCTGCGGGGTTGCTTTGTCCTTTGGAGGTCCCCAGTGCTCCTTGGACACATTTGGCTATGGACTTTATAACTGACCTTCCCCCCTCTGAGGGTTTTACTGTCATCTGGGTGGTCGTGGACCGTTTTAGCAAGATGTGTCACTTGGTTCCCTTCGTCAAACTGCCCTGCGCTAAAACTCTCGCTAAGGCCTTTGTCAAGGAAATTGTCAGACTTCATGGCATTCCTACTGACATTGTTTCTGATAGGGGTCCTCAGTTCGTGGCTCGTTTTTGGCGTGCCTTTTGTGACAGGTTGGGAATTCATTTGTCGTTTTCGTCCAGATATCATCCTGAATCTAATGGCCAGACAGAAAGGAAAAACCAGGATGTTGAGCAGTTCTTGCGTTGTTTTGTGGCAGACAATCAAGAGGGGTGGTCGGAGTTTCTGCCACTTGCCGAATTTGCTCTGAACAATCATACATCTTCTTCTGCTGGTTGTTCGCCTTTTTTTTTGTTGTTCTGGGAGACATCCGTCGTTTGGGTCGTTCTCCAAGTTGGGATCTGCCGTGCCTGAGGAGGAGAATTTTTCCGGTGATTTGGAAAGAGTTTGGACGGATGTGCGTGGTAATCTTCAGGAGGCCAACAGAAAATCTAAAGACTACTTTGATAGGAAACGACAGGAGGTTTTGTTCGCTGTTGGTGACATGGTTTGGTTGTCCTCTAGGAATCTGCGGTTGAGGATTCCTTCTAAGAAATTGGGTCCCAAGTTTGTAGGGCCCTTTAAGGTGCTTCAGGTTGTCAACCAATCTGCTGTTAGGTTGGAGGTTCCTACCTCCTGGAGAATTAATCCGGTCTTTCATGTCTCTCTGTTAAAAAAAGCTGTTGTGTCGGATGGTGACGCCTCTGCCTCTGTTCCTCCGGTGGTGGAGGACGGGGAATATGAAATTTCTCGCATCTTTGACTCTAGACGGTATAGAGGTAGTTTGCAGTATCTTGTGGCCTGGAAAGGTTTCGGACCCGAGGATAACTCTTGGGTGAGGTCAGATGATGTTTCCGCGTCCAGACTTATCAGAGCGTTTCACAGGAGATTTCCTGATAAGCCTGGTCCTAGGGGATCCGGAGGATCCTCTTAGAAGGGGGGGTACTGTTAGAACCTTGCTGTTAGGTTTTTTTTCCTTTGCTGGTCACATGACCTTGTTGGCCTATTTAATCCTGCTCCGCCCTTCTGGCTTTGCTGGACTTCATTGTATATCTACTTTCTAGCTAGCCTGTGCTCTGTATCTAACTCTGTTAGTTTGCTTGGTCTACGGACCTCTATGTTCTATCTATTTTGTTTGTTCGTCTTTCTGCTACTATTTCTGTTAGGAGGTGTCCCATATTCCTCCCAGTCCTTAGTACTTGTAGGGATTCCCTCCCCACATCTATAGGTCTCCGTACAGACTAGATTAGGACTTTAGCAGGTCTGATCGCAGGATCAGGTTCCCTGTTACATCGTAGGGATTCAGCTGAGTCCTATAGTAGGGACAGATCTCCTCTCTTTCCTTAGCTTTGGTAGCAGAACATAACACTGAGTACACTGATACCCCATATGTGATGGAAAACTACTGTCTGGGAGCACGGCAGGGCTCGGAAGGGAAGAAGCACCATTTAACTTTTGGTATGCAAAATTGTCTGGAATCGATAGCAGACGCCATGTCACGTTTGGAGAGCCCCTGAGGTGCCTAAACAGTAGAAACCTCCCACAAGTGATCCCATTTTGGAAAAAACATCCCTTGAAGAATCCATCTGCTGGTGTGATGACCATTTTGATACCATTAGTGCCTCACAGAATTTTAAAATATAGGGACGTGAAAATTAAATATTACGTTTTCTTCATGAAAAGTTGGTTTAGTCTCAAATTTCTCATTTTCACAAGGGTAAAGGAGAAAATGTACCCCAGTCAATTGTGCAATTTCTCTTGAGTATGCTGATACCCTATATGTGGTCGGAAACTACATTTTAGCACAGTGCAACGCTCAGATGGGAAGGAGCGCCATGTTAGAGAGCAGATTTTTGCTGGAATGGTTTGTGGGTGACATGTCACATTGTGAGAGACTCTAAGGTGCCAGAACAGCAGAAGAGGCTGCAGATAGGAACCAGGAACATTGTTTCCAGGTTAAGGGATCTGAAACCTTCAGTGTGGAATTAAGAATCTAGAGTTTTACTGGAAAGGAGCGCTGTCTCTGAGTTATAAAGGAAGTCATAACTAAGAGATGAAATCTTGGTTGTTAGTTCTTTTGTAAAAATACCCTGGAATAAAATATAAAGGAGGAGCGAAATCAATCCTGAGGGGTCCTGGATGGAGTGGGACAGACTCAGGTCTATATCATGAAAAGGAGTATTGGCTCTGATCTGATGAGTGTTTATAAATGATGATGGAATAGCAACCTCTATAGGTGATGGGGAACACTAGATGAATCTCTAAATAAAAGCTGCAGCAAGAGAGACACTGGAAGAAGATTAGTATATGTTGATTTCTCAGTGCAGTAAACAGAAACTATTATCGGTAATATGCTATATATAACCATATATTGGCTTGTTAACTTGTGTTGCCCCTGAAGAGCCGCTAAGACAGTTGGTGGCGAAACCCGTCGGGCATTATGCATTTTTCGGGCATTAAGCATTTTTCATCTGAATAGATGGTTATTCAACTGCTGGCAAAAATTATGGAATCACCGGGCTCGGAGGATGTTCATTCAGTTGTTTAATGTTGTTGAAAATAAGCAGATCACAGACATGGCACAAAACTAAAGTAATTTCAAATGGCAACTTTAGGGCTTTCAGAAACACTAAAAGAAATCAAGATTAAAAATGAGGTACTCAGTAAGGGTAATTTTTTTCAGACCAAGCAGAGGGAAAAAATTATGGAATCACTCAATTCTGAGGAAAAAATTATGGAATCACCCTGTAAATTTTCATTTCCAAAACTAACACCTGCATCAAATTAAATCTACTCGTTAGTCTGCATCTAAAAAGGAGTGATCACACCTTGGAGAGCTGTTGCACCAAGTTGACTGACATGAATCATGGCTCCAACACGAGAGATGTCAATTGAAACAAAGGAGAGGATTATCAAACTCTTAAAAGAAGGTAAATCATCATGCAATGTTGCAAAAGATATTGGTTGTTCACAGTCAGCTGTGTCTAAAATCTGGACCAAATGCAAACAACATGGGAAGGTTATTAAAGGCAAACATACTGGTAGACCAAGGAAGACATCAAAGTGTCAAGACCGGAAACTTAAAGCAATTTGTCTCCAAAACAGGAAATGCGCAAGAAAACAAATGAGGAACGAATGGGAGGAAACTGGAGTCAATGTCTGTGACCAAACTGTAAGAAACCGCCTAAAGGAAATGGGATTTATATACAGAAAAGCTAAACATAAGCCATCATTAACACCTAAACAGGAAAAAACAAGGTTACAATAGGCTAAGGAAAAGCAATCGTGGACTGTGGATGACTGGATGAAAGTCATTTTCAGTGATGAATCGCGAATCTGCATTGGGCAAGGTGATGATGCTGGAACTTTTGTTTGGTGCCGTTCCAATGAGATTTATAAAGATGACTGCATGAAGAGAACATGCAAATTTCCACAATCATTGATGATATGGGGCTGCATGTCAGGTAAAGGCACTGGGGAGATAACTGTCATTACATCTTCAATAAATGCCCAAGTTTACATTGATATTTTGGACAGTTTTCTTATCCCATCAATTGAAAGGATGTTTGGGGATGCTGACATCATTGTTGAAGATGATAATGCATGCTGTCAATGAGCAAAAACTGTGAAAACATTCCTTGAAAGAAGACACATAAGGTCAACGTCATGGCCTGCAAATAGTCCGGATCTCAATCCAATTGAAAATCTTTGGTGGAAGTTGAAGAAAATGGTCCATGACAAGGCTCCAACCTGCAAAGCTGATCTGGCAACAGCAATCAGAGAAAGTTGGAGCCAGATTGATGAAGAGTATTGTTTGTCACTCATTAAGTCCATGCCTTACAGACTGCAAGCTGTTATTAAAGCCAGAAGTGGTGCAATAAAATACTAGTGATGTATTGGAGTGTTCTTTTGTGTGTTGGTTTTTCATGATTCCATAATTTTTTCCTCAGAATTGAGTGATTCCATAATGTTTTCCCTCTGCTTGGTCTGAAAAAAAATACCCTTACTAAGTACCACATTTTTTTCTTGATTTCTTTTAGTGTTTCTTAAAGCCCTAAAGTTGCCATTTGAAATGACTTTAGTTTTGTGCCATGTCTGTGATGTGCTTTTTTTCAACAACATTAAACAACTGAATGAACGTCCTCCGAGCCCGTTGATTCCATAATTTTTGCAAGGGTTTGTAGTTGAAATTGGGTACTAGGCATCTTCCTTTGAGTGGATGGTTATAGATATAAGTCATGCTGAAAATCATCTAACCAATATACTACTTGTTTAGGTATACCTAGGAGAGTATAGGCTGACCTTGGACAATATGACTACTAACAGTAGATGGGAGGCTGAACCATGATTATAACCTAGGTTATTGGTTGGGTTTTTTTTTATGTTTGATTGGTAATTAGTGTACAACGTTTAGTCTGTTAGCCTGTGGGTCGGGCTGTTTTGTTTTTTTGCACAATTGTTTGGTATGTTTTTGACTTTATACCTTAATAAATATAGAATTTTAAAATGTCTTCCCCTTAGTTTATATATAGAACAGCAGAACCCCCCAAAACTCACTGCATTTTACAACCTACTCCTCTAAATGAATTAATCTAGTGCTGCAGTGAGTATACTGACACCACAGCTGTTCCATAGAAATTTATACCATTGGGCGGTGAGGAAAAAAATAATTACCACTTTTTTACCACTAAAATGTTGTTTTAAACTCAGATTTTACATGGAAAAATAGGTAGATGGGTAAATAGTCACTACAGCCATAGATAAATTCCCAGACAAGTGTCATTTCCAAAATGGGGTGACTTCAGGGGGGATTCTGCTGTTCTGGCACTTTTCAGAGACGCTAAGTGCCAGAGCAGCAGAATCCCCCATGAAGTGATCCCATTTTGGAAATGACACCACTCTGGGAATTCGTCTATCTTAACATCTTCAAATTCTAATGGATGAGCGGGGCTAACATTTTCGAAAACAAGATTTTCAATTACCTTTTCGTGCTAATTAAGGAACGTATCTGAATTTCTTGCTTTTTTGTATAACACAAAAGAATTATATGTGGCCACCTGAAACAAATAAATTACTAACTTTTTATACAAGGTATATGATTTTCTTCATATCTGGTATGGCTGTAGAACCTGGTCTGCAAGGTCCACATCCCCCATGTGTTTGTTGTAGTCAATGACTGACACAGGTTTTTGCTTTGGAGTAGTGGATCCTAGTTCTAGAGTGGCCCTTGTGGCATCTGGGAGGATTGAGCTGAGGATAAAAATATTCTTCTTATCCTTATACTTGAGGGCAAGCAGCTCTCCATTGCATGCAGCACCTGACTGCCCCTTTTGGAACATTTCATTGACCAATAATTGTGGAAACAACAGACGGTTTTTACAAATGGTCCCACAAGCTCCTATGTTGTATTCAACCAGACTTTTAAATAGGGGTATGCTGGTGTAGTAATTGTCCACATATAGATTGTAGCCTTTTTATAAAAATGGATCAGCTCCCAAACGATTTTTCCAGATGTCCCCAAATAAGTAGGGCATCCTGGTGGGTTTAGTTGGCTATCTTTCCCCTCATAAATGTGAAAAACTGATGTGTATCCTGTTGAACTCTCACACATTTTATAGAGCTTTATTCTGAACCTTGCCCTCCTAGATGGAATAAATTACTTGTGGTCCAGTCTTCCTTTGAATTTTATAAGGGACTCATCAATAGAAATGTTTTGTGTTGGGGTGTAGAGCCTTAAGAACTTTTCTGTCAAGTCTTCAATAATGGTTCTGATTTTATATAGTTTGTCATGTTCTGGGGCATTTCTGGGCAGCATTGACTATTGTCGTTAAAATGCCAAAATCTCATAAGCATTTCATAACGGGTCCTAGGAAGAACGACAGAAAACATAGGGGTGGTTTGAACAGGGAGGTTGGACCAGTAGGACCAAATGCTTGTTTTTTTTAACAAGCCCCATAGCAAATGTAAGTCCTAAATATTTTTAAATTTCCAGAACATTAGTTGGCGTCCATAAATTTGACCTATCATAATAGGATCATGGATTCTGGCTGATAAATTTGGACGCATTTAAATTTCTTTGTAGGACAATATGTTCTTGTAAGCTATCAGTCAAAACAAATTAAAAAAATTAATTGGTCCAAAATCTTCCACCTCCACATTTATACCAGAAATGGCATTAAAATCAGGGATGAATGGAGAAGCCTCCCATCTGGGAAATGCTACATCAAGTGGCAAAGCCTTTTGTACATTGGCATACGCCAATTCACTAGTATGAGGAACAGCGCTTGTACTGGGCAATGTTCCCTGATTAGGAGACGTTTCTCCAGAAGTGCTATTTGCCCCTCTTGTTGTACTTGTCCTTGTGTTTGAGGATGGACCAGAATGACTTCTTATTTTGCTTATTTCATGCCATCAATTTTTGTGTTCTAACAGTCTTTAGAGATCTATCCACTGTGGGTTAGTGTCAGAGCAATAGCGGTGGTTTTGTTTGTTAACTTCACCATTCACAAAAAAGTTTGCCTCATCACTGAACATAATGTTCTGTGTAAACAGAGGGTCCTGTTTCAATTCTTGTTTTGCCCATTCTGCAAATTCAGTACGCTGATCTGGGTCATCCTCGTTGAGATGCTACAGCAGCTGGATTTTGTAAGGGTGCCATTTGTGAGTAGCTAATATTCACCGAAGGGATGTTCGACTGATGCCACTCTCCAGTGACATGCGGCGAGTGCTATGCTGTGGGCTCTTGCTGAATGAAGCTAGGATAGCCACTGATGTTTCTTCATTAGTGACAGTTTTCTTGCGTCCACATTTTGGCAAATCCAACTCTGAACCTGTTTCACGAAATTTGGCAAGCAGTTTGCTAACTGTAGCATGGGAGATGGGTGGTCTCGTAGGGTATCTTGCATTGAAATCTTCTGCAATGACCCGGGTACTGCGTTCACCAAACATCAACACAATTTCTATCAGCTCCTCACGTGTTAACCTCTGCGACATGTCAATGGCTGTAAACAAAGAAAAACTTGTAAATAACTCAGGAAAGAATAATGTTACGTTAAAACCAAGCACAACAATGTTTTTATTATGAAATTCTCAATAAGTTTGATGTGTCACATGACCCTCTTCCCATTGAAAAAAATAAAGTTGGATCCAAAATGGCCGACTTCAAAATGGCCACCATGGACACCACCCATCTGGGTATCCCATATACTAATGTGCCACAAACAGGAAGTTGATATCACCAACCATTCCCATTTTATTTAGGTGTATCCATATAAATGGCCCACCCTGTATAATGCTGTCTCATGAGGCTGAAAGGTGGTAACCGTAGGTTATATGGGAAATAATTGGTAACAGGTTCCCTTTAAGCATTATATTTATCCATTAGATAATCTTAGTCTCCATAGAACTGAGCTTTTTCTCATCCTGTTCAAGAGTATTTTAGTTTCTGTAAGCATTGTTCAGACAAATGTATAAATGGAATTTTTTGCTGTTCCGGAACATGAGATGCCCTAAAACGATCCTCATGTCAGTCAATCAATTCAAAGTAATTAACAGAAACATTACATTTTAATAATACATTGATCTTTCTGCTAAGTATCGCTCTCTATTAGTAATATTGCTTCCTTTGTATATCTACTGTTTTCACCTTCTTGTGACAGCAAAAAGATGATTTATAAAATAATGCTTGCATTCCAACAGTATGCTAACCAAAACATCAAAAGAATATCCCCCTTTTCAGACTATTGACATTCTTACATACAGCAATATATATAATTTTTTTTATATAACTGTAGCCAGAACTGTTTTTTCTTACATAGAACTTCAAATAATCTTGATATAGATAATAGAATTAAAATTCTGTTTGCCTAAAACTACTACTTGAAGGAGCTTGGTGCTTATTACAAACTGTGTTAATACTGAGATAATAGCACTAACAGGACATTCACTTTAAAGCATCTGTTAACAGTTTTGATCCCTCAAAACTGCTGACAGCATTGTATATAGGTGGCTTGAAAATTAATTTGAGGGATCTTATATCACTTCGAAATTTTAGGAGTTTGATTTTAAACCTGATACAATAAGATGTCTTATCTGGGCTTTTAATGATTTTAGGTATCAAGATTTTGGTCTTAAAGGAAATCCTACAGCAGGATTTTACTTCCCAAACTATTTATTTCTGCATGCAGCTCTATAAAAAAATAAGTCCAACAATACCTTTGAATGATCAGTCCATTTCTCTGACTGAGAAATCAGGGTATGAATTGATATGCAAAAAGGCTGTAGATCTGAATCCTCTCTCACTGCAACTCCCCCAGTTTGACTGACACCCTCTATGCTGTATAACTTGAGGCAAATGAGCTGTCAGTCAAGCAGGAGGAAGCAATTCTAGACAAGGAATAGTGCTGGAGTGACAGAGGCTTCAGATCTACAGCCTAATTTCAATATCTATTTAACCCCTTCACGACATATGATGTGTATTTATGTCATATGTTGTGTCTCTGTCTTTGATGTGGGCTCACATGCTGAGCGTGCATATTTTCCGCAAATGATAACTGATTTAATCAGTAATCATATGCCTTTATCAGCCGCGGATTTAGCATACCGCACTAGCAAACTTCATATGATTGAAGGAAGAATGAATGAACAAATGTACATTCTTGACAAAAATCTGCTGCCATGTTCCAGGATGATGAAGATGAAACAAGGGTGGACATTTCAGCAAGAAAATGATCCCAAACACACAGCCAAGAAAACTCTCAATTGGTTTCAGAGAAAGATAATAAAGCTACTAGAATGGCTCACTCAATTAAATTGACCTGAATCTAATAGAAAATTTAAGGAAGTTCATAGAAGGAGCCGACAGAACCTTCAGGATTTGAAGAGTGTTTGTGTGGGAGAATGGGCCAATATCACAGCTGAGCAATGTATGCGACTAGTTTTCCCATAGACGAAGTGTCTTGAAGTGGTCATCACCAACAAAGGCTTGTGTATGAAGTATTAATTAAATTTCAGTAAGCGTGTGCAATACTTTTTCGCTGTGTTATTTCTCAATATTACACATAACTTGATTTATGGTTTGATTTCTTTGCCTTTGTGGATTGGATGGATTGTTACCGACATCTAGTGAGAATTTCATGTCCATAGCACTTTTACGAATACATTTACTTTTTTTACACTCTCTGTATATATATACACATCAAATCACCCCCTTCTCCCTAATTAAAAATAAAGTTAAAAAATAAATAAATTGGTATCATCGCACCCATAAAGGTCTGACCTATCTAAATTATGATAAAATAAAATTAATTAATCCATGCGGTAAAGAGAAAAATTGAAACACCAGAATTGTGTTTTATCTCTTCACCTCCCTTAAAATGTGCAATAGAAAGTGATCAAAATGTTATATGTACTAGTTCCATGAAAGGAAAAATAAAAATGTAACGGGTCTCAAAAACACACAAACCAAAAATCTTTTCTTTATTTTTTACCCCCCAAAAATCAATTAAAATTAAATATTGTCATAATTGCACTTACCTGAGTCATTATGGGTAATTTTTTACTATACAATAAATACTGTAAAAGAAAACCCCCCAAAATAATGATGGAATTGTATTTTTTCACTTATTCAAAGCTAATAAGCTATTAGGGTGTATAGAAAGAGTAATGAAAACCTCTGATCTCAGTGTAATATTACTCCTCTAAAAATCACATGTAAGGCTGTGTTCACACGATGCGTATTTCATGCGTTTCCGCGGCGTTTTTGCAGTTGTGTAAACGCCGCGGAAACGCATGAAAAACGCATGGTAGAAGGGAAGCAATGTTCCCCAATGGAAATCCGCATGTGCTGTGCCCATGATGCGGATTTTTCCGCAGCGTTAACGCTGCGGTCAAAAATCCGCAGCATGTCAATTAATTTTGCGGAAACGCGGCGATTTCGCCGCCATTGACTTGCATTAGAACGCGCCAATTCCGCAAGACTGCATTTGTACTTGCGTAATTGGTGCGTTCTAATGTGCGGATGGTACCCGGGTGTGGAGGAGAGGAGAGTCTCATCCACATCCAGGTACCATTAAAAAAGCTGAAAAAGAAGAATAAAATAAAAAATAAATGTATTCTTACCATCTGTCGGCCCGCGCAGCGCTCCCGCTTGGTTCCCGGCACTTGCAGTGAGTTGTAGGACCTGCGGTGACGTCAGAGTCATGTGACGGGTCACGTGACGCTGACGTCGGCAGGTCTTTCAATTCAAAGTTGCCGGCGAGGGAGAACAGATTGAGCAGGACAGCGCGGGCCATCGGAGGTAAGTATATACACTCGCTCGGTTCACACTGTATAAATCCATGCTGTTTGCATGGATTTATATAGTGTGACCTAGTTATCAAGCACTTTCCAGGTGATGCTAACATCGCCTGGAAAGCGCTTGTCAATCTGCATGCGGAAACGCATGTGAATCTGCATGTGGATCCGCATGTATTCTGCAGGAAAAACGCATGCACAATCTGCATGCGTTTTTTCTGCCAGGGAGATGCAGAAATGATGCAGAAATTTTCTGCTTCATTTCTGCATCGTGTGCACATAGCCTAAAGCCACATCTTGAATATGGGATCCAAATTTTAAAAAGGATATTGGTAACGTAAGTCATTTCAAAGGCGAGCAACTAGATTATTACATAGAAAGTCTCTCACAGAATGAGAAGTTAGAAAAGTTTGGCTTGTTCAGCGTAGAAAAAAGGTGCTTCGGAGGCAATCTAATTTATATGTATAAATATATGTGTGGTCATTAGAAAGGACTGGCATGCAACTTATTCATTTCAGGGACTATACTAAGGACCGAGGACACTCATTACAGGTGGAAGAAAGGCAATCCCGGCAGCTAAATAGGAAAGGGTTATTAACAGAGCAGTAAAACTGTAGAATGCCCTACTATAATAGGCAGCAATGGTAAATACTATATCACTATTTAAAAATGCTTTTCTCACAGCAAATTACATTGAGGGTTATAAATCAAGTTATAGATTATGTATGTTTGATTGAGAATAGATGAACTTGATAGACCATTGTCTTTTTTCCAACCTATGTAACTATGTAAGTTTTGGCTTTTCCCCTGCTAAATAATGTTACATATACATGTAAACGGTATGTGAAATGTTATATGTTCAGGATGACATGTGGTCATAAGGAAAACTTTGTATAGGTTAATTTAGGGCACTTGCTTGATATGTGTTAGAACCTTGCTCTTAGGTTTTTTTTCCTTTGCTGGTCACATGACCTTGTTGGCCTATTTAAGCCTGCTCCGCCCTTCTGGCTTTGCTGGACTTCATTGTATATCTACTTTCTAGCTAGCCTGTGCTCTGTGTCTTGCTCTGTTAGTTTGCTTGGTCTACTGACCTCTATGTTCTATATATTTTGTTTGTTCGTCTGTCTGCTACTATTTCTGTTAGGAGGTGTCCCATATTCCTCCCAGTCCTTAGTACTTGTAGGGATTCCTTCCCCACATCTATAGGTCTCCGTACAGACTAGCTTAGGACTTTAGCAGGTCTGATCGCAGGATCAGGTCCCCTGTTACATCGTAGGGATTAAGCTGAGTTCTATCGTAGGGACAGATCTCCTCTCTTTCCTTAGCTCTGGTAGCAGAACATAACAGTAAGTCCAGCCAGCAAATTCTCTAAGGAAAGATTTTTCTGTTCCATCATGGTGTCGGTTCAGGATTTGGTTCATCGCCTGCAGGTACTCTCTCTGGAGGTGGCCGAGCTCCGTCAGCACGTGAGTAACTGTCCTGGAGCACATTTCTTGGAGCCTAAGGTATGTTTGCCGGATTTATTTTTTGGTGAACACCGAGAATTTTTTTCATTTAAAAATGCTTGCTTATTGTATTTTCGTTTGAGACCTAAGTCCTCTGGGGATGAATCCCAGCGCGTAGGGTTCATAATGTCACTTTTGCGCAAAGAGCCTCAGGAGTGGGCCTTTTCTTTGCAACCTAGTGATACATGCTTCAGATCAGTGGATAGTTTTTTTTCTGCTTTGGGACTATTATATGATGATCCTGACCGTGTCGCATCAGCTGAGACTGAGTTGAGACGTTTAAAACAGGGATCAGGTAATGTGGAAAAATATTGTACTCATTTCCGTCGTTGGTCTACTCAAACAGGGTGGAACGATTCTGCTCTGAAAAGTCTATTTCTTGCTGGGCTCAGTGAAAGGGTTAAAGACCTGCTAATTGCTTATCCTACACCTGAAGATTTGCAACAGGCTATGCAGTTAGCTATACGGGTGGATAGAAGACTGCGTGCAAGGGTTAATGAGAGCAAATCCTCTGCTATGTCAGTTTCTGGTTATGAGAATGTGTGTACTAACAGTGGTGAACCGATGGAGATTGGATCGGTGGCACCTCGCTCTCAAGAAAAAGACCGTCGATTTTCTGAAGGCTTGTGTTTCTATTGCGGAAAATCTGGTCATTTGATTAAAGGTTGTGAGCTTCGTATGAAGAAAGAAAAAAAAATGGTCAGTCACGCCCGTATTGCCTGTTTAAATTCCAAGGGTATATTTTTAGCTGCTTCCACGATTGCTCAGAAAAAATTAATGGAATTTCGGGTTTTTGTTGATTGCGGGTCTACTCTGAATGTAATTGATGGGGGATTCGTGGAAAGACTCAATTTAAAACCTGAACCTTTATCATCCCCCATTGCTGTGGTTTCTGTGGATGGTTCCCCTTTGAAGAATATTACTCTCAAGGTCTGTGAATTTCCTCTCACTATTAATGGTGTTCACCATGAGAAATTGGATTTGGTAGTGTTGAATAACTTGCCTTCTCCAGTAATATTGGGATTGCCCTGGTTAAAATTTCACAATCCTGTACTGGATTGGTCTACCAGTGAAATTAAATCCTGGAGCCATAAATGTTATGACAAGTGTTGTAACGGGCGTATTGCAGCTTTGGATAGGGGAGAATTGCCTGTTCCTATTCAGGATTTTTGGAGAGTTTTTTCTGAGAAGGAATCGCAGGTTTTGCCTCCCCATAGAGACTATGATTGTTCTATTGAATTTGTCCCTGGAGCGACTCTTCCTAAAAGTCGTTTATTTAACCTTACTATTCCTGAGAGGAAGGCTTTGGAGGAATACATACAGACAAGTTTGGCCGCCGGTCACATTAGGCCCTCTAAGTCTCCTGTGGCGGTTGGATTTTTTTTTGTAAAAAAAAAGGACGGCGGTTTACGTCCTTGTCTGGATTTTCGTGAGATTAACAAAATTACTGTACGCAATCCTTACCCACTGCCATTGATTCCTGATCTGTTTAACCAGTTAATGGGGGCCAAGTGGTTCTCTAAAATTGACCTTAAGGGGGCATACAATCTGTTGCGCATGAAGGAGGGTGACGAATGGAAGACTGCTTTTAACACTCCTGTGGGTCATTTTGAGAATCTGGTTATGCCTTTTGGTCTTACTAATGCTCCTGCATTTTTTCAGAATCTGATTAATGACATCCTTAGACCTTTGATCGGCAAAAATGTGGTTGTGTATTTGGATGACATTTTGATTTATTCGCCGGATCTGGAGTCTCATTGGCGGAACGTGCGTGAGGTATTACAGTTATTAATGGACAATTCGCTTTTTGCTAAGCTGGAGAAATGTGAGTTCGCTGTACAGAGAATTAGTTTTTTGGGCTACATTATCTCCAGCAAAGGTTTTGAGATGGATCCGGTTAAGGTTCAGGCTGTGCTGGAATGGCCTAGGCCTATTGGTTTGAAATCGATACAGAGGTTTTTGGGTTTCGCCAATTACTACAGAAAATTCATAAAAAATTTTTCTAGTATTGTCAAACCTCTGACTGATCTCACCAGGAAAGGTGCTGATGCGGTTCAGTGGTCTTCTGAGGCCATTGAAGCTTTTGTGTATCTCAAGGAGAGGTTCACCTCTGCTCCCATCCTTATGCAACCTGATGTTACTAGGCCGTTTTTGGTTGAGGTTGATGCTTCCTCTGTGGGGGTTGGCGCAGTATTGTCTCAGGATAACGGGGATGGATTACATCCCTGTGCCTTTTTTTCAAAAAAATTTTCGGAGACTGAACTGAATTACGATATTGGTAATCGGGAATTATTGGCTATTAAACTCGCATTTGAACACTGGCGCCACTTCTTGGAAGGTGCGGAATTTCCCGTTCAGGTTCTTACGGATCATAAAAATCTGATATATCTTGATGCTGCCAAGCGCCTGAATGCCCGTCAGGCTAGGTGGGCACTGTTTTTCTCGTGGTTTAATTTCTCCGTTACTTACATCCCTGGTACTAAGAATGTTAAGGCGGATGCCTTGTCTCGCAGTTTTTCTCCCATAGTCGGTGCTGAGAAAGAGGAGAACATTTTACAAGAAGGTGTTGTGATAGCTGCTTTGGACTCCGTTTTGGAAAATGAGATTCTTAAAGCACAGGAGAATGCCCCTTCTAACACTCCTCATGGGAGGTTGTTTGTGCCTGGGACCTTTAGGAGAGATTTGTTTGTTGAGTGTCACGAATCTCGGTTGGCAGGTCATCCCGGAATCTCTGAGACCAAGAGACTGGTGGGTCGCAGTTTTTGGTGGCCTGGATGGCAGAAGGAAGTCATTAAGTGGGTGCGTCAATGTACTATATGTGCTAGATCTAAGTCCTCACATACTCCTGCTGCGGGGTTGCTTTGTCCTTTGGAGGTTCCCAGTGCTCCTTGGACACATTTGGCTATGGACTTTATAACTGACCTTCCCCCCTCTGAGGGTTTTACTGTCATCTGGGTGGTCGTGGACCGTTTTAGCAAGATGTGTCACTTGGTTCCCTTTGTCAAACTGCCCTGCGCTAAAACTCTCGCTAAGGCCTTTGTCAAGGAAATTGTCAGACTTCATGGCGTTCCTACTGACATTGTTTCTGATAGGGGTCCTCAGTTCGTGGCTCGTTTTTGGCGTGCCTTTTGTGACAGGTTGGGAGTTCATTTATCGTTCTCGTCCGGATATCATCCTGAATCTAATGGCCAGACAGAAAGGAAAAACCAGGATGTTGAGCAGTTCTTGCGTTGTTTTGTGGCAGACAATCAAGAGGGGTGGTCTGAGTTTCTGCCACTTGCTGAATTTGCTCTGAACAATCATACATCTTCTTCTGCTGGTTGTTCGCCTTTTTTTTGTTGTTCTGGGAGACATCCGTCGTTTGGGTCGTTCTCCAAGTTGGGATCTGCCGTGCCTGAGGAGGAGAATTTTTCCGGTGATTTGGAGAGAGTTTGGACGGATGTGCGTGGTAATCTTCAGGAGGCCAACAGAAAATCTAAGGACTACTTTGATAGGAAACGACAGGAGGTTTTGTTCGCTGTTGGTGACATGGTTTGGTTGTCCTCTAGGAATCTGCGGTTGAGGATTCCTTCTAAGAAATTGGGTCCCAAGTTTGTAGGGCCCTTTAAGGTGCTTCAGGTTGTCAACCAATCTGCTGTTAGGTTGGAGGTTCCTACCTCCTGGAGAATTAATCCGGTATTTCATGTCTCTCTGTTGAAAAAAGCTGTTGTATCGGATTGTGACGCCTCTGCCTCTGTTCCTCCGGTGGTGGAGGACGGGGAATATGAAATTTCTCGCATCCTTAACTCTAGACTGTATAGAGGTAGTTTGCAGTATCTTGTGGCCTGGAAAGGTTTCGGACCCGAGGATAACTCTTGGGTGAGGTCGGATGATGTTTCCGCGTCCAGACTTATCAGAGCGTTTCACAGGAGATTTCCTGATAAGCCTGGTCCTAGGGGATCCGGAGGATCCTCTTAGAAGGGGGGGTACTGTTAGAACCTTGCTCTTAGTTTTTTTTTCCTTTGCTGGTCACATGACCTTGTTGGCCTATTTAAGCCTGCTCTGCCCTTCTGGCTTTGCTGGACTTCATTGTATATCTACTTTTTAGCTAGCCTGTGCTCTGTGTCTTGCTTGCTTGGTCTACTGACCTCTATGTTCTATATATTTTGTTTGTTCGTCTGTCTGCTACTATTTCTGTTAGGAGGTGTCCCATATTCCTCCCAGTCCTTAGTACTTGTAGGGATTCCTTCCCCACATCTATAGGTCTCCGTACAGACTAGCTTAGGACTTTAGCAGGTCTGATCGCAGGATCAGGTCCCCTGTTACATTGTAGGGATTAAGCTGAGTTCTATCGTAGGGACAGATCTCCTCTCTTTCCTTAGCTCTGGTAGCAGAACATAACAATATGTTCTTACAGTTAATGTCTCACACTGATAAGATATTCAAAATAGACCAATACAGTTCAAATTAATTGATATTTAAACTAGGGATAAGGGGTGAGGACAAGGCAGAATATAAAGGAGTAGAAAGTTTAGAAAGGGGTCAGATTTTATTAGAGGGTGGAAAAGTGAACTTGGGGGATGACTATGTCTATGAACAGGGAGATCCATCTGTTACAAACAAAGAGTTAATACAAATATGTCCATAAAATTTCAGGAATTTCCATTTCTAAAAGTAAATGTGGGAAAATGTATGGAAAGCTGAAATATATGTTTACAAATGTCAGGAGTCTAGCAAGCAAAATGGGAGAGCTTAAGGCCTTGGTGCTGGAGGAACACATAGATGTTGTTAGTGTTGCTGAGACATGGTTGGACTCCTCTCATTATTGGGCTGTAAATCTTACTGGTTTTACTCTCTTTACGGAGCACAATTCAATCAGGAAATAATGAGGAGTATGTCTGTATGTTAGGAGTGATATAAGAGTTGTTACACACCTGTGATCTCCATAACACCCCCTGTCTGCCTGTGGTATCCAGTCCTTGAGTCTCCAGTCTGTCTGCTGTCTTCAGTAAGGCTATGTTCACACATCTTGCTTTTTTCAGCTTTTTTTTTTCTGCTGCAAAACCAAATCTCTTGCCAGGAGTTTTTTTCAGGATATTTCTTTCTTTTTTGCTTGTTTTTGGTGTGGTTTTTTTAGCGTTTTTTCACTCTCCTTTTGTATTTTTTATACATGTACATAAAGTTCAGAGAAAAAAAATCTCATTCTGGTTTTGGCACAGAAACGGTGAAAAATGCTGAAAAACCTGACACATGCGTTGTTGGTGTGTTTTTTTTCAGTGTTTTTTCACTACCCTTTACTTTCAGTGGCTGAAAAAATGCTGAAAAAATTGCTGAAAGAAGTGACATGCTCTATTTTGCAGAAAAACCTGCAAAGCACAAAATCCTGATAAAAAACATGACATATGTATGAGATTTCTGGAATCTCCTAGACTTTGCTGCTACTGTAAAACGCAGCTGAAAATTTGCATAAAAAACGCATCAAAAAATGCTGAAAAAAACAAGATGTGTGAACATAGCCTTACTCTACAATCTGTTTGAGGTCTCCAGTAACCCTGCTACCTGTCAGTAGTCTCCAGGACTTCCCATATTTGTCTGTGGCTTTCAGTAAACATACCTGTTTTTCTATAGCTTTCAGCAAACCTGTTACCTGTCTGTGGTTTACAGAACTTCCCCTGTTTGTATGCAGTTTCCAGTAAACCTGCTACCTGTCCGTAGTCTCCAGGACCTCACCTGTTTGTGATAAGCCTCAGAGGGGGGCAGGATCCATGGCCTCTTCCCTGGCTATTAATATCAGCTCACAGCTGTCTGTTTAGCCTTTGCTGGTTAGATTTTATAGGGGAAGCTGTCAATTTTTTTCTGGGGTCCCCATGTAATCTAGCCAGTAAAGGCTAAGCAAACAGCTGTGAGCTCTTATTAATAACCAGGGAACATCTTTGGCTAATGGCCCCTTCCCCGGCTAGTAATAACAGTTCTCAGCGGTCGACTTTCCTCTGTTGGTTATGACACAGGAGCCAACGCCATTTTTTCAATTTAATTCTTCATTTTATTTAATTTCTAAGAAATCTCATGCCCACTGTGCTTATTTTTGATGCTGTATAAACTCACCCGCACCATGTCAAATTTTGTATCGGAGACACAAGTCTCCGCAGCAGTCTTTGACCGATTGAAATGTCATTACATGCGGTGGATCCGCATGTACTGACAAAACAAGTGCTGCATTAGAATGCAGCATTTTTGACGCAGGGAAAATACTCACCCCTGGTCCGACAGTAATCCAAGGGTTAGGGTATGTGCATACGATCCGGACAAGCAGCGCTTTGGATGCAGCATGCTGTATGCTGCGTCCAATGCGCTATGTTCAATTGAACGCAGGTGAATCCACGTGTGTTCATTGAACCATGCCGATTCACCGCATTCAATACATTGTTCTGATCATCCCATGGATGCGCCATTTCTGGGATGGCTGACTGCTGGTGTTTCTAGCCTGGGAGGGGGCCAATATTCATGGCACCCTTCCTGGGCTATTAATATCAGCCCCCAGCTGTCTGCCTAGCCTTTGCTAGCTATTAAAATAGGGGGGACCCCACGTCATTTTTTTGGGGGGTCCCCCATTTTAATAGCTAGTAAAAGCTAGGTATTCAGCTGGGGGCTGATATTAGTAGCCTGGGAAGCTCCATGGGTATTACCCCCTTCCCAGGCTTCAAACATCTGCCCCAGCCGTCTGCTTGACCTCCGCTAGAGACTAAAATTACGGGGAACCCCACGCCAATTTTTTTTTAAATTAATCCTTTACACTAAATGACAAGTACAGTAAGCAACACTGTCACTGTACTTATTATATATGTGACTGACATGTTTCTATCTATCTAATCTATGTGTGAAGCTCTATTCTTTCTGTTCTAAATTGTCAGGTACCGCTGCTGAATTGCCGGCCGGCTTTTTTAAAGAGATGGTGCATGAAAACACTAATATTTTTTTGAATAAATCCTTTACACTAAATGACAAGTACAGTAACCAACACTGTCACTGTACTTCTTATATATGTGACTGACATGTTTCTATCTATCTAATCTATGTGTGATGCTCTATTCCTTCTTGTCTAAATTGTCGGGTACCGGTGTATGCCGCTGCTGAATTGCCGGCCGGCTTTTTTAAAGAGAGCGTCTTCTGAGCAGTTTGTCAGCTTTTGGACACCTTTGAAGGTGTTTTCTATGTGTTTCTATGTGTTTTTGTTTGACTGCCATTGGTTTTAACGGTGTTCGATGGTGTTCTAAGGTGTTTGACGAACAGTTCGACGAACAGTTCCTCGAACATCCCGGTGTTCGACGAACCGAACCGAACCCGAATACTACGGGGGTGGCTCAACACTACTAGCGACTCCGCAAGAGAAATTGACATTCTGCAGTCTTGAAAGACGCACCGCATGTCTGTGTCTGCGGGTGATCCGCAGGCACAGATGAACGCATAGTGGAAATGTGCTGTAACATCAGGCCGCTGTGGGTTTGACACTGCATAAGCGCGCAGCGTCAAAGCTGCAGTGGCTCCTGATCGTGTGCACATACCCTTAAAGTGATGTCCCACTTTTCTTTTTTCAAAAATCTAGCTCTGCTGACCACAGCCCCTGATTTCCGCACTGTCACGCAGATGACAGCGTGAGAAACCAGGGATGTTCAGGGCCCCATTCGCGTTCGGGTTCCAACATGAACATTTTTCTGATGTTCGGGTTTAGTCGATGAACTCGAACATCAAAACATTCTCTCATCTCTACTAGTCAGTACACATCTGGCATAATTTAATTCAGGGGTGGGCAATCTTCTTTCTGCTAAAGGCCATTTGGATATTTAAGCCATCCTTAAGGGATCATACAAATTGTGGGTTAACTCCACCTACACAGTACGTCCTGGCACTGGCACTGGTGTCAGGACATAATTTTTATTTTTTATGCGTCTCAGTGTTCAGTAGTTAATGCTGCGTCCGTGTGCTCACAGAGCAAGTAGAAATTAAAAGGCCAGTGACCATCAAAACACAGCTTCCAGCCCAAGCACTGTGGTCCCCAGGAATCTCCCTGGGGGCCAGAGAAAAGGTAATCACGAGCTGTAAATAGCCCGTGGGCCTGAAAGTTCCCATCCCTTATTTGAAGTGATTCTGGATAACCCTATATAAAGTTTAACTGTTCGAATAAGATTTTCCTGAAGTTTAAATAGTTGTATTTTACAGCAAAAGTCATGGACTGCAAACAGCTTACAACACAGCAAAGGGATCTCATTATTGAAATTATTGAAATTAATCAGTCAGGAGAAGGGTGCAAAACATTTACAAGGCATTAGATATACCATGGAACACTATGAAGACTGTCATCAACAAGTGGCTTAAATTTGGCACAACAGTGACATTTCCTAGAACTGGATGTCACTCAAAAATTAATAAAAAGACAAGAAGAAAATTGGTTCAGTAGGCAGACAAGAGGCCTACAGCAACATTAATGTAGCTGCACAGATTTCCGGCAGGTACTGGTTGTGTACTGCATGTGACAACAATCTCCTGTATTTTCATATATATGGCCTGTGGGATAGGATGGCAAAAAGAAAGCTTTTTCTTTAAAAGAAAAAAATCCAAGCCCAGCTATGTTTAGCTAAAACCTACATCAATTCTGCTGAAGGCATGTGGGAAAACATGTTATTGTCTGATGAGACCAAGGTTGAACTTCTTAGCCATAAATCCAAAAGGTATGCTTGGTGCAAAGCCAACACTGCCCATCATAAAAAGAAAACTATACCCACAGTGCAGCGTTGTGGACTCAGCATTATGCTTTGGGGCTATTTTTTGGCAGTTGGAACTTGGGCTTTACTCAAAGTAACGGTAATTATGAACAGTTCCAAATATCAGTTAATTTTGCAACCTTCAGGCCTTTGCTAAAAAGCTGAAGATTAAGAGGAATTTCATCTTTTAGTATTAAGCTGAGAAAGAGAATGGACAGCACCTCCAAAAACACGTTGATCTAATGCCTCTCGGCAAAAATATATAAAACTGAACATGAAGTTCTTAGTTTAACATTCTGATCAGACTGTATGAAGCCCACTGCCACGTCTCAGCAAACCTCTTAGTGGGTGCTAACATTTCCTGCCTGAACGGGAGCGGAGCCGTGCGCCAACCACTGCTGCAGCGAAAATGCACCAGCAGGGCGGGCGGCCTGGTGCCTCCAAGCACCCATGCTGCAAGACCCAGTCCCCATGACTCCAGGCCACAAGCACAAAACCACAGAAACAATGGTCGACACACTGCACCAACACCACATGAAAGGAGCATTTTGACTCACCTTCCTCAAGCTCTTAAGTGAGAGCAAAAATAGGCTAGACCCTCTTTGCAGTCTCCTGCTAATTAAAATCGCCAGTGCCAAATGGGAGTGGCGCACATCCGAAAAAAAAGGACAGATCATGCATTAAGCTGAAAAAGAGAATGGACAGCACCTCCAAAAACATAGCATTTTGACTCACCTTCCTTAAGTGCACTGTTTGAAATAAGAAAGACAGCCCTCGACAAGTGATAGGTATTTTTTAAAGCTAACAAAATAAGTGTTGATGTGGATTGATACATTATATACACAAAAAATAAACTACAATGTTAGAGAATGGGGATACTCACAGCCTAAAAATGTTGCAGAATTTCACTGTAGTTTGTAGTCATTAATATCCAATGAGGTAGACCTGTGAATAAAATTGTGCACAAAAATGAACAATAAAATTTGCATTAGCTTTGGATTTTAGTAGATTTTTAGCCAGCTTTACAGCAGAATTTTTACGCTACATGTGCACAAACCCGCACAGATTTCTGACAGGAATCCCATAGAATAGAAAGGCCACAAACCTGGCTGACTTATGTCAATTCTGTGAGGAGTAATGTACAAACATTGTGATAAAGTATTTTAAGAAGCTTGTGTAAGGTTACGCCAAGCAGTTTAGCAATATAATAATATTGCTATATTGCTATATACCAACAAAATGTAGAGAAAAGCAAATTTTCACCAATTGGGAAACCAATGCCGTGCATAAAAAACATAGTTAAGAGGAGATTTACTATAATTGGAATTTCACATGCCAGTCTTAAGCCGATTAGTGCTAACAACAAAAATGTAAATCTTCTTCAATTGTTCAGTATAATAATAATAATAATAAAAAATGTAATAATTAAAACGTAATAAACGTATTGGACTGATGATGGCCCTTCTCCTCATGAATAACATGCCTACTTTCCCTTACCACTGTTAAAAAAAGTTGTAAAAGGAAGCAAAAGTCTTCAGGAACACATTGTTAGATGGTTTTAATGAAAACTACCTGTATAGCTGCTTATTTTTCATTTCAGATGCAGTGGAAAAAGAAATGAAGTCTTTCTCGGGATCAATAGCAGTCAATATAGCTGGCATGAACAGATATTTAACACGTGGTATTTTCCCCCAAAAATGCTGCTGTATTTTTTTTACTCCTAGAATATAGAACCAAAATTATTCATGTCCTAGAGGTGTATTAGTACCCAAAACAGCATTGAATCTCACATCTATTAAACATCTCTGTTTACAAGATGTACAACATCTGAGCAGGAGGGCTGCCAATGCCAACCGACTTTTTGTAAAAAATCACAGAGAGCGTGCAAAATAATTATGAGAATTATAATCACCATATCCTGCACAATGTATTCCAGATCCATAAAAAATCATAGACCTATCAGTTTTCATAAAGACAGTGGACAAAAAGTGCCCTATTTTTATTGCTGACCAATTGAAAAAATATTAACCTGTTGGACTTTGTTTTAGTAACATAGAGATACTAGATACAATTAAGTGTTGCTTCAATGTAACATAGAATGCTAATTAGCAAAAGTAGAGCAATCTTCAGTTGAATTACCATAACAATTCACAGTTCATTATGTTTGAGATCAATGGACGTTTAAAGTGAAAATTTAGACAGGAATATGGTTATTCCTCAATATTGAAGGCTCTTTGTCAAATAGTAATAACTATAGTAAACAACCATCATAAAAAAGGTACAAACATTGAAAATAAATGCTATCATTAGGGCTTCTTAGTACAAGCAATCTTAAAATATGAAGATATAAAAAAAACTCAATTGTATTTACAATGCAATTGGTAAAGCAATTTCAGGCATTGGGTAATCAAACACATCAATTGTAGTACTTTATGCTACTAACAACATCATTTCAAATACTTGTTATGTTCTGCTTCCAATATTAAAGTGACATTAAAAAAAATTACATATTTAAAACCCTGAGAGGTAATTCACCCGAGTTCAATGTTTAAGTGAAGATTGAAAATGTCTTCTTTGTGATGTCTTTTGTTTGTGTTTTACTAGTTCAAAATAAAGTGTGATTATGTCAGGAATTGAAAAATGGTTATGGCACACATGTATGTGTTTTCCCAAAGAGAACTTTTATGACTAATATTCCTCAGAGATTAGCCCCTGAATGACCAGTTTATTATAAGCCTTAATAACCAAAAAAAGCTTTTTATCATCTTACATTCCAAGAGTTATACATTTTTATTTTTCTGTCAACAAAGCCATATGAAGGCTTTATTTTTTAAATGAATTATTTTTTGAGAATTCCCTGTTGAGGTACATTTAACTTAAAGAGTAACTATCTAAACTTTAGAAAGCCTACAACTTTCTATTGAGTCCGTACTCCCCTCTATATATTTTCTCCTGCCTCTCTAGCTGCGCACTTCTAATGGTCTTTTGAGCAATCGCTGAGGAACCATATCCAGAAATATTATACACAGGCAATTAAAATGCTAGAAAAATATAAAAAAACTCCTTTTCAATGTTTTAAGTTTTCAAGAAACTTTTGGGTGAAAATGGAATGACTGCCTATTTTTTTTCTGTTTAATTTTAAATTGTTGTTCACTCTTTGGGATAAAGAATAAAATAAACGCAGACTTGTTTTGGACTAGTGTTTTTATCCCCTCCGGGACCGTTTTAATCATTGTGGTTTTGTTATTTCCTTCTTTTCTTGCAAAAGCCATATCTTTTTTATTTTTCC
This sequence comes from Phyllobates terribilis, assembly GCF_046119375.1. Classification (NCBI taxonomy): domain Eukaryota; kingdom Metazoa; phylum Chordata; class Amphibia; order Anura; family Dendrobatidae; genus Phyllobates; species Phyllobates terribilis. Next base: position 649,445,618 of record NW_027362762.1, read on the forward strand.
ATCTATATAGCTGTATGAGAGCTTGATTTTGCAGAATGAGTTGTAGTTCCTAATGACACAATTCATTTTATCATATAATTTATTGAAAAATAAGAAAAAATTACAAGTTGGGTGAATTTACTGAGATAATGACTTTTGTGTTTTCATTGGCTGTAAGCCATAATCATCAACATTAACAGAAATAAACACTTGAAATAGATCACTCTGTTTGTAATGACTCTATATAAAATTAACTTTTTGATGATATTCTAATTTAGTGAGATGCACCTGTATTTACAATTATATTTAGCAATTCCCAATATTTATCAATAAGCCTACATCCTTTTTTATACATTTTTTTATCCATCCTAACTTACTCTTTTATCATATGGAAACAATCTTTATGCATTCCATTCTTTTGCTATTATTTCTTAAATCCCTATCCTTTGATTATCTCTAGTCATTGTCATCTTGTGGTGTAGCATAAAGAATCCTTTCGAATGTATTTTTCAATTGTCACAAATTGTGGAATGATTTCTATTTTTAGAACATCATTGTAATTATGTTATCAACAAATTGTAAACATAAATATTTAAATAGAAGATCATTAACTATTGATTAGGGCGTCATTGTTACAATGAGGACACCTGTTATGCCAGAGTCAAGCTGTGAAAGACTGTAGAATTAATTAAAACACAACCTGTCACAATGAGGTCAGATTCTACTTGTGCTCAAGCATTTTATTATTTATTGACGTCTTGCATTGTGAGCCTCTCCAAAGACCAGACTTACAGCTGTTTTCCAGTATCCCATTAATATCTGTAAAAGCTAGATCTTGTTCCTGAATAATTAGATGGTTGTTATTCATGAGATCATTAACATCTTCCAGTCTTTGATGATGGTTACCTTGACACCACGTTTTCGTTAGCTATACACAAGAAATTGTGAGGACACTAGCTGTGTATCCTAAAGAACAGAAGTTCTACCAACTTTACTAAGAGAAGTGTTCTTCATCTACAATCTGTAGAATTTACAACAGTTTGGGAATTCCGAACACAATCAGAGCATCCAGGTGAGTTAGAATAATTCAATGTAATGTGCCGTGAAGAAGGTCCTACTTATAAAAACTGGCTATGCCAATAAAACTTTAGACATGCCTATAGTATAGTCATTAGAACAATGTAAGAATTCAAAAGTTTTGTAGTGGTGTCTTTGATACACATCAAAACTTGTCACTTGTGAAAGTCTGTTGGATGACAACCTCACCGCATGGTCCTATGAAGTGGTCCGCGGTATATTTCTGTGCGCATTTAACATTTAAATTATAGGTGAGAGGTCATGGGCATTTTCTTGCAATTTACGTATTTGTGTTCTGTTTTAACAAATTGTTGCTGCAAAGTTTGTGTTACTGCACATTATTATTGATGGCAAACAGGATAGGAATTTAGTCCATCATATAGTACCCATCACTCTGCAAACACCACAATACAACTACATAGTGTGAACATAGTCTAAAGCAGATGGACAGTGTCTTTAGCAAATTTACTGTTTCCCTATGCTTAGTGATTTTAAAACCATTTGTCAAATTCAGAATTGTTCAGATAGCGAGATATGATTTGCTTCCCAAGTAAACATTTGTTATTTTCAGAGTCATAAGCATATTTTACTAACAGCAGGTGTGTTGCCACAGTTTTAAAATAAACACTGCATTTATTTACCAGGAATTCAGTGTTAAAATAGTTTATCTGAGTCTATTAACTACAATAATCTTTGGAATTCTGGACTTTATTTCCATCACACTTCATAGTGATTTTTATTTCTGCAGAGCACAAAGGAAACATTAAGTTAAAGGGGTTGTCTGATCCAAATCAATAAGTCTGCGGTCAGTCTGTGTGACTGCAGACTTATGAATCCCCCCAGCATACGCATTGTGTGCTGCGGGGATTCACTGGTTTCTGAGCTGGGACCGGAGGGTTTGTATGAGTTATACATACTCCTGGCCAGAGCCTGTCTAGTGGGCGTGGCCTTGCTCAGCAGCTGACCAGTGGGTGTGGCCCACTAGAGGGTACGGCCTTGCTCCATACAAGTGTATGGACAACCCCTTTAACTCTCTGGGAAATGGATATTAATACCCGGTTAGTATTCACTTTATGGGTACAGGGGCAGAGGTGTGTGCTAGTTCTGCCCATATACCTTCTATACCTGATGTCAATCTCCCATACACATACCAAGCCAATTGGTTATATGATTTAAAAGGAAATAGATTGCTGCCAGACTCTTCTGCTCATGTTCTGCTGGAATAAAAGATTATGCATATTAAATTAGGATCAGGCATGTTGAAATCCAACATGTTCAATCCTTTTGTCCCCTGATGTTTGTCCCCCATACCTATAAGATATTCTGCTGGTCCTGCTGAAATTGGATGGTGATGAGGCCAACTTTTCTTTAATATAAATAGGCACCAGGGTCTGCATCAGCAGCTGGCAAAGTTGGGCAGGTGCATAAATGTTTTGACACATTGTGGGGTGAGGAGGCCCACTGTTGATCTCTTCTATGCATCTCGAGTTATTTCTCTTGAACAGGGCGGTATGTGCATCTACAGAGTGCAATGCTGTCATTTTTTTCTGTTCCATGTCTCAAAGCCATGACCTACTGTACATCATAAAAACATCATGTTGAGAATCATGTTGTCAGGTTACTTTCACTGCACAATGAATGCCCAAAGCAAAACCAAAAGAACAATGGCGGAATAGCATTTTTTTCACCATTTCACTGCACTTGGAATTTCTCTCATTTTTCAATACATTACATGGTAAATTTAATGGTTCAGTTCAAACCTAGAACTCTTTCTGCAAAAAATAAGCCCCATGTGGCAATATCGACACAAAAAATAAAAAAAGATGCGAAAAAGGCATGGCTTTTGCAAGAAAGGGAGATAAAATCAAAAGTGCAACAAAAACTACATCAATGAGCATTTTGGTCTATTCTGCATCACAGGTTATTCACACATGGTAAGGGGTCTTTCACACATCCATGTTTAGACTACGTGTGGTGTCCGTTTCCACACGTACTGGAGACACTAACACACGTAGACTTACTCAAATGAATGGGCATGTGCACATGTCAGTGTGTTCAAGGGCAAAACACGCTGACATGTCTGTTTTTTACCTGCAGCACAGGCCACAAAACTTCCCGCACACGTGCACATTGATGATACATGGATGACATCTGTGTGACACGTACCAGCACCTGGGTATCAGCGGTACAGTTAGCGCTGTTTCCAAGCGCTGGGTGCTGAACGCTGCCCTCATCATTGTTCCCTGCTGGCGCTGCGATCAGTGCCAGCAGGGAACAATGTTGAGAGTAGTATTCTGCTCCCGCTGTGTCCAAAACTTGTTAAAATAGGAATAAAATAAAAAAATCCTTATACTCACCTGTCCTAAGTGTCCCACGCTATAATCCATCTGACCGCACACGCTGAGGAGCTGGGGAGAATGACTCGCTGCAGTGAGCGGACCCCTGACCTGTGCTGAGGTCAGTGACTGACAGGACACTGTTAGGTGAGGTCAGCGCAGTTCAGGGGTCTGCTCGCTGGAGCAAGTCATCTCCTCTGCTCTTCAGCATGTATGGTCAGATGGATTACAGCATGGGACACTTAGGAAAGGTGAGCATAAGGATTTTTTTTAATTTTATTCTTATTTTTACAGGTTTTGAACACAGCGGGAGCAGAATACTACTCTCAACATTGTTCCCTACTGGCACTGATCACAGCACCAGCAGGGGACAATGATGAGAGCAGCGTTCAGCACCCAAAGCTTGGGAACAGCACTAACTGTACCGCTGATTCCCAGGTGCTGGTACGTGTGATGCTGATGTGGCACACGGTTGCCACACGTATGCCCCTCATATCATTCAAATGGACAAACGTACACACGGACACGGATATCATCCCAGTGTCATCCCTCACCTACTCTCTCCTATCTTGTAGATTGTAAGCCTTTGCAGCAAGGTCTTTCCTTCTGTATTAGTCTGTCGCTGATTTAGTCAGGTGTATTCTACAATGTACGTGTTCTCTACTTTATATTATATACCGTATTTTGCTGACTATAAGATGCACCCCAAATTTTGGGGAGAAAAGTAGTAAAAAAATTTTGTAATGTTAAAATGGAGGTTTGTAAAATAATCCAAATTTAGTTAACCGAGGGGCAGCGGCGGTGGAGCGGGGTGACAGGAAGCAAGGTTGTTGCTGCAGGAATCCGGTGGTGGCAGAAGTGGGTTGATGCTGGGAGGAGGGGGTGTCCCAGCGGTGCAAAGCTGTGGGCCCTGGGCTTCAAAAAAATGTCAGCAAGGAGACAGTAGCTGAGTCCCTGCTCTGCACAATTCATTTCCCGGTGGTAGGCTTCAGAAAACAAGCCACCGAAGGCGACGCATGTCCAGATTTAGACCTTGGCTCAATGATGATTTAATAGAAATTTTCAATTTTTTTTCAAAATGTTAATATTTATGTCCTCTTAACAGTTGCTCATACCACACAAGATAGTTAATAAATAACATTGCCCAGATGTCTACTTTATGTCAGCATCATATTTGAAATAACTTTTTTTGTTAGGATGGTAGAAGGGTTACAAGTTTAGCAACATTTTTTCATTTTTTTCAATGAAATTTACAAAACTGCTTTTTTTAGAGGCCACTTCACTTTTGAAATTACTTTGAGGGGCCTATTTGACAGAAAACCTGCAAATAAGACCCCATTTTAAAAATTTCACCACTCAAGGTATTCAAAACTGTATTCAAAAAGTTTGTTAATCCTTCAGGTGCTTCACAGGAATTAACGCAAAGTGAAAGGAAAAAATGAAAATTTAATTTTTATTTGCTAAAATGTTGCTTTTGCCCCTGTTTTCATTTTTACAAGGATAAAAGGAGAGCATGAACCGCATAATTTATTGTGCAGTTTATCCACAGTATGTCAATATCCCACATGTGGTCAGAAACTACTGTTTGGGCATGGCTCAGAAGGTAAGAAACGCCACTTGACATTTTCAGTGCAATTGTTGTTGGAATAGATAGCAGACACATATCACATTTGGAGAACTCCTGAGTAGTGATGGGCAAGCACTAAAATGCTCAGGTGCTCGATGCTCGGGTCGAGACGTGGAGGAGGGCCTCATAAAAAAATGTTCCCATTAGAAAGGAGCGGGTCTCCTATACTTGTAATGCCCATGCACTAAGTGTATGGACTGACAAACATTTATCCCTGGGGAGTATACATGAACACACTGTATAAATTTTTTTTTTTACGGGCATCATAAACACCCTTTAAAAAAATTATGTGGGTGCTACATCACAGACCACGGTCACCCTGGTGATATGGTGGTGGAGGATGAGGATGAGGATGAGGAGAAGGAGGAGGACGAGAGTAAATAGCCAAAATCAGGAAGCGTATACCCATGTGTGGGTGTGAAAATGTGCATGGGAATACACCTCCCGAAAAAAGACACTGGATTTGAGTTTATGTTACTCTGCTATCATTCGGTGGTGTTGAGAAGTCTGGCCCAATCTAGCCCATGTTCATTTTTATAAGAGTCAGCCTGTCAGCATTTTCAGTCGACAGGCGGATGCGCTTATCAGTTATAATTCCACCAGCGGCACTAAAAACCCGCTCTGATAAAACGCTAGCGGCAGGGCAGGCCAGAACCTCCAAGGCATAGAGAGCCAGTTCATTCCACGTGTCCAGCTTGGATACTCAATAATTATAAGGCACAGAGGAATCATGGAGGAAGTTGGTACAGTCGGCAAGGTACTCCCTCAGCATCTTCCCAAACTTTGCACTCCTTGTGAGAGTACCCCGCCTGTGCGATGGGAGGGTCTGAGAAAACTCACCCAGAACTTTGACAGTGTTCCCCTGCCTCTGCTGGATTGGAGTTGTGTCTCTCTCGACTGTCCTCCTTGGTTGTCCAACGAACAACTGCCGCCGGCATTTTCAGATGGGAAATTTTTTAATAGTTCCGAAACAAGGGCCTTCTGGTATTGCCCATTTTTTTGTAGACCTGTCCACCTCAGGAATAAGAGATAGAAAGTTCTCATTGTAGCATGGGTCTAGAAGTGTCACCAACCAGTAATGACTGTCACCCAAAATTTTGAGAACGCGAGGGTCACGAGAAAGGCAGCGTAAAATAAACTCAGCCATGCGTGCCAGACTGCTACCAGGCAAGACTTCCGTGTTCTCACCAAGAGGACGACTGACCATACTCTCCTCCTCCTCCCTGTCCTCAGGCCATTCACCCTGAACAGACGGTATGACAGTTGTGCAGGTAGTAGCATCTATAGCGCATGAAACTAGATCCTGTTCTTCCTCCTCCTCCTCCTCATCTTCCTCATTGTCACCCAATCCACGTTGGGATGAGATGAGGCTGGGCTGTGTGTAATCACCCTGTATGGTTCCTTGCTCCATCTCATTGTGCTCCGCCTGCAATGCATCCTCTTTGATTGTGAGCAGAGAGAGTTTCAGAAGACAGAGAAGCGGGATGGTGACGCTAATTATGGCTCACCATTTTGGTGGAGTCCTCAGAGTTTTGGAGGATGGTACATATGTGTGACATCCATGTCCACTCCTGAGGTCTTATGTGTGGAGTCTGAACTGAATACCAATGGCCTTGTTGATGCTGGTAGTCAACAACTGCCCTCTTCTGCTCACAAATCCTTCCCAACATCTTCAGTGTAGAGTTCCAAAGCTTGGGGACATCACACACCAGTCGGTGAGCCAGAAGCTGCAAATGCTGCTGAAGCACTGCAAGGGCGGCGAAAGCTGTAACTGATTTTCTAAAATGGACACACACGCGGCATACTTTGACAAGCAGATCCAGCAGCTCCGGGTAGCTTTTGAGAAACCGCTGAACCATGAGGTTAAGCACATGGGCCAGGCATGGTACATGTGTGAGCTCGCCTCGCCTCAGAGCCGCCACCAGGTTCTGGTTATTGTCACGCACGACCATGACTGACTGTAGGTTCAGCGGTGTCAGCCACAGATCTGCCTGCTTTTTCAGAGCTGTCCACAACTCTTCAGCATTGTGTGGTTTGTCACCTAAGCATATTAGCTTCAGCACAGCCTGTTGCCGCTTGGCCGAGGCAGTGCTGCAGTGCTTCCAGCTTGTGAATGATGTGGAGGAGGCTGAGGAGGATGAGGTGCAGGAGCTGTAAACTGTGGGGGCAACCCTGATTGACCTAGGGTCCGCAATTCTCGGCGTCAGGAGGATGTGTTCTGTCCCAAGGTCCGACTGGGTCCCGGCTTTGGCTATGTTAACCTAGTGTGCTGTCAGCGAGATGCACCATCCCTGCCCACAAGCACTTGTCCATGTGTCCGTGGTTAAGTGGACTTTCCCTGTTACTGCATTGTTGGGGGCACGGCTAATGTTTAGGGACATGTGCTTGTGTAATGCGGGGACGGCACACCGGAAGAAATAGTAGTGGCTCTGGACCAAGTACCGAGGGACGGCCGCCATCATCAGGTTGGGGAAATCTTTCATCTCCACGAGCCTAAACAGTTGCAAAATGTGGGAATTCAGCAGTATGGCCTGTGGGGCATTGGCTGCTTGTTTGCGCTTGCGTTTCAAGGACTGGGGTATGGACAACTGAATGCTGCGCTGGGAGAAGGACGTGCTTGCTCATGGTGCTAGTTTTGAGTGTGCAATGACAGGTGCAGGGCAGGAGGCATATTCGCATGCACTATGGTTGGATCAGTTACTATATCATCCACCACCTCGTCTTCCACTTCCGCACCCTGTTCCTCCTCTTGACTTTCTGGCAACTGTGTCTCATCATCGTCCACCTCTTGTGATACTTTCCCACAGTCACCTTTGTATGACCGTGGCTGCTCAAATATTTGGGCATCGCTACATGCAATCTCCTCTTGCCCCGCTTCAAGTGGACCAGGTGAGAGACCAGAATCTATAAATTGAAAGGTGAACAGCTATTCGGAGTGTCCAAGTGTGGGATCAGTTGTCTCTGGGCACTCGGCATGGTGGGAGGAAGGAGGATCAGGGTGAGGTATATGCGGTCCAGACTCACGGCTACTGAGATTTGACCGTGTGGACCGTGTGGAAGACATGGTGGTGGTGGTTAAGTGACTGGAAGCATTATCTGCTATCCAACCAATAACCTTTTCACACTGCTCTGTGTTCAATAGTGGTATTCTGTGGTCCCCTATTAATTGGGTCAAGTGAGAAGATGTGGGTGTTTGTTGTGGCACAATTTCAGCTTGCCCACGGCCTCGGCCTCTGCATGCACCATCACCATCACGTCCAGTTCCCCATCCCTTGCCACGTGCCTTGCCCATTTTAAATGGAGGACAATATCTTCCACGCTCACTGCAAATGGCTGAATTTGGAGCAAACGTATATGTGATCCGCGTGACAAACAACAGTTTTAAATAGCTGGCCTGTAGGTAACTATTTTTAACAGCGCCGACCTCGTGTCAATAAGTTCACTGATACACTGCAACAAAATTTCAATGGAGGTCAGAAATGGCAGTATTTTCAGCGCAATTATATGTGATCCGTGTGACAGAGAAACCACAGTTTTAAATACCTGGCCTGTAGTTAACTATTTTTAACAGCGCCGACCTCGTGTCATTAAGTTCACTGACACACTGCAACAAAATTTCAATGGAGGCCAGAAATGGCAATATATTTCAGCGCAATTATATATATATGATCCGTGTGACAGACAAACCACAGTTTTAAATAGCTGGCCTGTAGGTAACTATTTTTAACAGCAAACTGGTGTCAATAGCTTCACTGACACACTGAAATGAAATTTTAATGGAGGCCAGAAAAGGCAGAATTTTCAGAGCAATTATATGTGATCTTTGTGACAGACAAACCACAGTTTTAAACAACTGGCCTCTAGGTAACTATTTTTAACAGCGCCTACCTCGTGTCAATAAGTTAACTGACACACTGCAACAAAATTTCAATGCAGGCCAGAAATTGCAATATTTTCAGCGCAATTATATTTGATCCGTGTGACGGACAAACTACAGTTTTAAATAGCTGGATTGTTAGTGCTGTAATATGGAAAGGACCTGGCTGTATTTTGCAGTGCCAATAAGCAAATGGCGCAGATAAACGTTGTTCTCTGGATTGTTTTTTAAGCAAATAATCAGGATTAAGATAAAAAAAAAATATTCCTGGCCCCTGATACCTGGGCCTATTTCTATAAATATATATGTAAAAGCACCAGCAGACAGAACTGGAATGGACCCTCTTGCTATGTGCACTCCAGTCTGCTATATACCCTGCGTGCCTGCCTAGCACTGATATCTCTGCAGCTAGATTAGTCCTCAGAAGGACTGTTAGTTGAGATGGATATGTGTCTCTAACATAGTCTGGTATACCTACACTAACTAGAAACAAGAAAATCTCTCCCTAGCTCAGCAGCAGCTCTCCCTACACTGTCTGATTCCAGAGTGACTGTGACAAGGATGGCGGCGGCAGGTCTGATATAGACCTGATGACGCTGTGCGGCCAGCCAATCATTGTAATGCCACAACCAACATGGCTGCGGCATTACAAAGTGTGGCAGACAATCCCTGCATGTTGATTGGCGCTCTAAATAGCGCCAAACATGCAGGGAGGGTACCCGAGCGCCCGCCGATCAACCCCGGATATACTCGGCGAGCGTCGAGCATCTCGAGCAGTGAGATGCTTGGGCGAGCAACGAGCAGTTGCGAGCATGCTCGCTCATCACTACTTCTGAGGTGCTTAAACAACAGAAACCACCCACAACTTACCCCATTTTGGGAACTACATTCCTCATGAAATTCATATAGGTGTGTGATCAGCATTTTTAACCCACATTTGCTTCAGAAAGCTGTGAAAATGAAATATTACCTTTTTTCACTAAAAAATGTTGTTTTCGCCCAATATTTCTCAGTTTTACAAGTGTAAGGCTATGTGCCCATGATGCAGAAATGAAGCAGAAAATTTCTGCAGCATTTCTGCATCTCCCTGGCAGAAAAAAACGCATGCAGATTGTGCATGCGTTTTTCCTGCAGAATACATGCGGATCCACATGCGGATTCACATGCGTTTCTGCATGCAGATTGACAAGCGCTTTCCAGGCGATAGCATCACTTGGAAAGTGCTTGACAACTAGGTCACACTGTATAAATCCATGCAAACAGCATGGATTTATACAGTGTGAACCGTAAAAATTAAAACAAATAAAGCTATACTCACCCCCGATGCCCGGCGTGGCTGCAGCGCTCGTTACTGTCTGGTTCCTGGCTGCCGGCATCTCGCGAGACAGAGCGGTGAAGGGCCTGCGGTCACATGACTGTGACGTCACCGCAGGTCCTCAAGCAATGCCGGCATTCAGAGACAAGCCGCCGGACTGGTGAATATAAACTTTATTTGTTATTTTATTCTTTTTTTACAGGTACAATGGTACCCAGGTCTGGATGAGAGTCTCCTCTCCTCCAGAACTGGGTACCATCCGCACATAGAGACGCATAGATGCCGCTTGTACAAATGTACAGTCGCGGTTTCTATGCGTCTCAATGCAAGTCAATGGCGGGAGTTCCGCTGCGCTTCCACAAAATTAAATGACATGCTGCGGATTTTTGTATGCTGCATGTGCATAGAACATGCGGAATCCCCTTGGGGACCATGGGGTGCGGATTACCTAGCGTTTAACAAGCGTTTCCGCTGCGGAAATTCCGCAACATAAACGCTTGAAAAACGCTACGTGGGCACACAGCCTTAAGGACAAAAATGGACAGCTAAGTTTGTTGTGACATTTCTCCTGAGTATGCCTATGCTCACTATGTGGTCGGAAACTACTGTTTAGGCACACAGCAGACCACCGAAGGAAAGGAGCGCCATTTGACCTTTGGAGGTCAATTTTTGTTGGAAAAGATTGCAGATGCCATGTTACATTTGCACAGCTCTTGAAGTGCTAAAACAGCAGAATCACCTAATTACCTCCCAAGTGATTTCATTTTGGAAACTACACTGTTCAAGGTACATCAAGGCATGAGATAAGCATCTTTAATTTATAGGTAATTCATAAAATTTTATAATATTGGACCATGAAAATAAAATATTATTTTTTCATGAAAATGTTGCTTAAGAACCCAAATCTCTCATTTTCATAAGCATAATGTCACCGGTGTAGCAAGTGTGACATTTGCTCTGGATCTGGCTGTAGAAGGTCACTGCGCTTGGTATTGCAGATGCCTTCTTGATCCTCTCATCTCTGTAGTGTAGTGATATCCTTCTTCCTTTAGGACCCAGCAGCGACCTCCACCTTCTACTGCTAATTGACATGACCTTGCTTAGTAGTTAAAAACTTTCCTGAGAGTCATCGGTGATAGTTCTATGTTCCTCTATCCATGCCTGGAGTACTAGTAGTCGGCTAGTTTCTTCTTGGACTTACCTTGGAGGACTGTTGCCATTAACTCTCTGGTGTCTTGTGAAGCTAAGTGTATCCCCTTTGTTTGTTTACATTGTTGCCTTTAGTTACAGTGGGGCCTGACTAGTGTTCACCCTGTCCCCTCCCTACCTAGGGCCTAGATCTAGAGACATTCAGGGATTAGGTTTCCTGCTCGGCAAACCTATATAGGGATGATAGGGTAGTCAGGGTGATATTAGATCTGCCTAGGGGTCTCCACTCCACATTTCCCTAGTTGTTGGGCTCCCTTCACCCTTTTCATGTTGTTGTACACTTGTTCCTTCCCTCATCTTGAAGGACACATACCAGGAGAAAATCGACCCCACAATTTTGTGTGCAATTTCTCTTGATTATGCCAATACCATGTGGTCAGAAACTAATGTTTGGGCACATGGCAAGGCTTGGAAGGGAAGGACCACCATTTGACTTTTGGAGCGTAATGTTTGCAGATGCTATTTTGCATTTGGAGAGTACTTGAGGTGCCAAAACAGTAAACCTTCCTTCACACAAGTTACCTAATTTTGGAAACTACATACATCAAGGAATTCATCGAAGGGTATACTAAGCATTTTGAACCTGCAAGTGCCTCACAAAATTTAATGACATTGGGCTGTAAAAATTAAAAATTTACTTTTTTCCACTACAATGTTGCTTTAGCCCCACATTTTTAATTTTCACAATAGGTGTTAGGAGAAAATGGACCACATAATTTGTTATGCAATTACTCCAGCATATGCTAATACCTCATATGTGTTTACAAACAACAAATATATACACAGTGGGGGAAATAAGTATTTGATCCCTTGCTTTTTTGTAAATTTGTCAACTGACAAAGAAATAAACAGTCTATAATTTTAAAGGTAGATTAATTTTAACATTGAGAAATAGAATATCCCCCAAAAAATCAAGAAAATCACATTGTATTAATTAAATAAATGTACTTGCATTTTGCAGTGAGAAATAAGTATTTGATCCACTAAAAACCATTATAAGTTCTGGTTCCTACAGACCAGTTAGATTTTCCTAAACAACTCGTTACCTGTATTAAAGACAGCTGTCTTACATAGTCACCTGTATTAAAGACTCCTGTCCACAGACTCAATTAATCAGTCAGACTCTAACCTCTACAACATGGGCAAGACCAAAGAGCTTTCTAAGAAGCAAGATCATAGACCTGCACAAAGCTGGAATGGGCTACAAAACCATAAGTAAGACGCTGAGTGAGAAGGAGACAGATGTGGGTGCAATAGTAAGAAAATGGAAGAAATACAAAATGACTGTCAATCGACATCGATCTGGGGCACCATACAAAATCTCACCTCGTGGGGTATCCTTGATCATGAGGAAGGTGAGAGATCAGCCTAAAACTACACGGGGGGAACTTGTTAATGATCTCAATGCAGCTGGGGCCACAGTCACCAAGAAAACCATTGGTAGCACATTACGCCCTAAAGGTTTAAAATCCTGCAGTGGCCGCAAGGTCCCCCTGCTCAAGAAGGCACATGTGCAGGCCCATCTGAAGTTTGCCAATGAACACCTGGATGATTCTGTGAGTTATTGGGAGAAGGTGCTGTGGTCAGATGAGACAAAAATTGAGCCCTTTGGCATTAACTCATCTCGCCTTGTTTGGAGGAAAAAGAAGGATGAGTACAACCCTAAGAATATCATCCCAACCGTGATGCATGGTGGGGGAAACATTATACTTTGGGGGTTCTGCAAAGCGGACATGATGACTGCACCGTACTGAAGGGAAGATGGATGGGGTCATGTATTGCAAGATTTTGGCCAACACCCTCCTTCCCTCAGTAAGAACATTGAAGATGGGTCGTGGCTGGGTCATTCAGCAAGATAATGACCCAAAAGATACAGCCAAGGCAACAAAGGAGTGGCTCAAAAAGAAGCACAGTAAGGTCATGGAGTTGCCTAGCCAGTCTCCAGACTTTAATCCCATAGAAAACTTATGGAGGGAGTTGAAGCTCCGAGTTGCCAAGTGACAGCCTCAAAATCTTAATGATTTAGAGATGATCTGCAAAGAGGAGTGGACCAAAATTCCTCCTGACATGTGCAAAAACCTCATCATCAACTGCAAAAAACATCTGACTGCTGTGCTTGCCAACAAGGGTTTTGCCACCAAGTATTAAGTGTTATTTGCCAGAGGGATCAAATACTTACTGTATTTCTCATTGCAAAATGCAAAAAATTATCTAATTTATACATTGTGATTTTCTTGATTTTTTTGGGGATATTCTATCTCTCAATGTTAAAATTAACCTACCCTTAAAATTATAGACTGTTCATGTCTTTGTCAGTGGACAAACTTACAAAAACAGCAATGGATCAAATACTTATTTCCCCCACTGTATATATTCTGCGTCAGCACACTGCGATCAGTGAACACATGAATTTCACAAATACTGTAAACATTAAAAATGTAAGGTACATAGTAAACAATTTGTGATTAAAAGTGCAGAAGCCATCAAACCACGTCAAGGGGTATCAAAATATGGATGGTCCCTATCGCTAGTGTAATGTCTTACCTCTCTATGTGCCCAGCCAGGCCTCATCTGAACTGGGGAATTGAAAGAAAACCAGGCATTAATCACAATTAAAACCTTGTCTGGGAAAGATGGGTATATAAGGGTGCTGAGCCCTGGACATGGCCACCCACCCAATATGCACTACAAAAAAAAATAATAGGACTTGCGCATCTTTAGTATTAAATCAATGTACAGGTGCATAAATATGGTATGTGGTCAATATACAAACACATATATACACTATGCGTAAGCACACTGGAATCAATGAACACATGAGCCAACATTCTTTGATCAAAAAGTGCAAAAGCCATCTAACCACATCCACGTGTACCTAAATATTATTATTATTTATTTTTATAGCACCATTGATTCCATGGTGCTGTACATAGGAAGGGGTTACATACAAAATACAGATATCACTTACAGTAAACAAACTAACAATGATAGACTGGTACATTGGGAATAGGACTCTGACCTTGCTGGCTTACATTCTACAGGATGAAGGGGAAGGAGACAGTAGGTTGGGGGGGTTGCAGTAGCTCTGGTGGTGTTGAGGTGGCAGCGTGGTCATTGCAGGTTGTAAGCTTTCTTGAAGAGATGGGTTCTGTCTTAAGGATCCGAATGTGGTGGCTAATCAGACATGTTGAGGCTCAGAATTCCAGAGGATGGGGAATATTCGGGAGAAGTCTTTGAGGCAATTGCATGAGGAATGAATAATTGTGGAGAAGAAAAGAAGGTCTTGGGAGGACCGGAGATTACGTGAGGGACGGTATCGAGATGTTAGTTTGGAGATGTATGAAAGAGAAAGGATATGGATGGCTTTGTAGGTCAGTGTTAGTAGTTTCAACTGGATATGCTGGGGAATTGGGAGCCAGTGAAGGGATTTGCAAAGGAGGGAAGCAGAGGAGTAGCGAGGAGAGAGATGAACTAGACAGGCAGTTAAGGATGGACTGGAGAGATGCGAGAGTGTTAGCAGGTAGGCCACAGAGGAGGATTTTGCAGTAGTCGAGGCAGGAGATGATGAGGGTATGCACAAGCATTTTAGTAGATTGAGGGTTTAGGATAGGATGAATTCTGGAAATATTTTTAAGCTGGAGGCGACAGGAGGTGGTGAGAGTTTGGAGGTGCAGTTTGAAGGATAGGGCAGAGTGATGGGTTACTCTGAGGCAGTGGATTTATGGCACAGGGGAAAGCGTGATGTCGTTTATTGTTATAGATAGATCAGGTGGGGAAGATACATGAGATGGAGGAAAGATAATGAGTCCAGATTTGTCCACATTGAGCTTGAGGAAGCAAGAGGACAAGAAGGAGGATATGGCTGATAGACACTATGTGATTCTGGACACCAGAGAGGTGATGTCTGGGTCAGAAAGGTAGATCTGAGTGTCATCAGCGTACATATGGTACTGGAAGCCATGGGGTTTTATGAGTAGTCCCAAGCTGAGGGTATAGATGGAGAAGAGTAGGGGTCCTAGAATGGAAATTTGAGGGACTCCAACAGAGATAGGATAGGATGAGGAGGTAGTGTGGGAGATGCTAAATGTGCGCTTGGAAAGGTATGAGGAGATTGAGGAGAGGGCAAGGTCTTTGAAGCCAAAACAAGAGAGGGTCTGTAGTAGAAGGCAGTGGTCAACTGTACCAAATGCAGAGGACAAGCCAAGAAGGAGGAGTATAGAGAATTGTTTACTAGCTTTGGCTGTAATTAAGTTGTTATTAATTTTGGTCTGGGCAGTTTCACTGGAATGGTGGGGACGGAAGCCAGATTGTAGGTTGTCGAAGAGTGAATTAAGTGACAGGTGAGAGGAAAGTTCAGCGTGAACATACTGTTTAATGAGTTTGGAGGAGAATGGGAGCAGTGATATGGGGTGATAGCTGGAAATAGTGGTTGAGTCGAGGGATGGCTTTTTGAGAAAAGCCATGGTTGTGGCATGTTTGAAAGCAGAGGGGAAGGTACCAGAAGTTAATGATGAGTTGAAGAGATGGGTTAGGGATGGAATAAGTGTGGTGGTGAGTTTGGGGAGGAGTTGGGATGGGGTCAAGTGCATAAGTGGGGAGGTGTGATTCGGAGAGGAGACAAGTAAGCTCTCCTTCACTGATGTTGGAAAGGGAGGTTATGGGGTAAGGGTATTGGTCTGGTATGCAAAGTGTAGCATCGGCGTCTCTGCCCCGTACTAGGCAGAGAAGCCGTCCCTCTCACCTCCCTGCTCCTGGCGCGGCGTCCTCCAGCGCTTCTCTCCCCGCTGCTTCCGGCACGCGCTCCTTCCCCGGCAGTGTGCTTAGGGCGCGCGCGCTCCCCCTCTCTTAAAGGGACCGCGCGCGCCGTCCTAAGCAGTCCCCGGCCAATGGCCGGAGGACTTCACCATATATAAGGCACCTCCTCCAAAATGGAGGTGCCCGAGCAATGTTGTTGCAAAGCCTTCACTTTGCTTCAGCCCTCAGGTCCTGTTGCCAGTGACCTGCCAGTCACCTGCCTGATTCCTGCCTGTTACCTGCCAGTCATCTGCCAGATTCCTGCTTGATACCTGCCTGATATCCGCTTACCAGCTTGCAAGCCTGCGGTCCGACGGTCTGCTCTCCGACACCTGTCAGTCTGTCTATGGACCAGCCTGCCCGCTCACCTGGGAGCGCTCACCTGTTACTTGCCTGCTAGCCTACCTGGAGGCTCTGCCGTCACTTGCCGTGACCTCCTGCCTGTCCAGAGACTCTTGCCCGCTCACCTGGGAGCGTCCACCCGCTACCTGTCTGCTAGTCTACCTGGAGGTTCTGCCGTCACTTGCCGTGACCACCTGCCTGTCCAGTGACTCTCGCCTGCTCACCTGGGAGCATTCACCAGCCACCAGCCCGCTGCCCTTCTACCCAGAGACTGTCCCTGTCACTTGCCGTGACTACCTGCCCCTCTACCCAGAGACTGTCCCTGTCACTTGCCGTGACTACCTGCCCGTCTTCCCTGGGAGCCACCCGCTTCCTTACAAGGACTGCCCCCTTGTATAGTTGCACAGAGGTTCCACCTCCCAGATCCGTTACACAAAGGGCTTGTGGTGGTCGAACAATATAGTTTGTTTGGTCGATCTTATTTTTGAAGTGTGTGGCAAACTCCTCAGCAGAGATTAGGGAGGTCGGAGGGGGGCAGTGGTGGGCGGAGGAGGGAGTTAAAAGTGTTGAATAACTGTTTGGGGTTGTAGGATAAGGAAGATATGAGGGTTGTAAAGGATACCTGTTTAGCAGAGGTGAGGGCTAATTTGAATGAGAGTGTTGCTTGTTTGAGTGCAGTGGAGTCATCTTGTGAATGTGTTTTCTTCCAACGCAGCTCCGAGGTTATTGTGCCAGCATTGTCTATTGATTTGTCTCACTCTGTCATGCATGAGAGGGGCGACTGTGTCAATAGCTGATGAGAGAGTGGCGTTGTAGAAAGCATTAGCACTGTCTGTGTTGTGAAGTGAAGATATGCATGCCAGTGGTAGAAGACAGTCAGACAGTGTGTGAGTGTCTTGATGTGCGAGGTTTCTGCTGGAGGGTGCTAGTTGCTGGACATGGGTGGCAGGTGAGAAGGACAAGGATGAAAATGTGAGTAGATAGTGTTCAGATAAGAGAAGAGGGGAGGTTGTGAGGTTAGATAGGGAGCAGAGTCAGGGGAAGATAAGGTCTAGTGTTGAGTGAACATGCTCGACACTGCTCGGTACTCGCCCGAGCATCTCACTACTCGGGATGTTCGGCGAGCACCGAGCATTTTCGGGTTACTCAGGCAGGAGCTCGGGTCTCCGCCATGCATGTTTGGCACTCTTTACAGAGCCAATGAACATGCAGGGATTGCCAGCCAGTCACTGTAATGCCGCAGCCATGTTGGTTGCCGCAGTGATTGGCTGTCCGCAGAGCGTCACCTTGAGTATTTAAAACCGGGCGTTGCCATCTTGGACACAGTCGCTCCGGATCAGACAGTGTAGGGAGAGTGCTGCTGAGCTACGGAGAGATTTATACTGCGAAATAGGTAGTGTAGGGTCTCTAAAGCCTGCAAAATCAAACAAACAGTCCTTCTGAGGACTAATATCCATCCCAGATATCAGGCAGGCAGGCAGGCAGGCTGTATAGGAGACGCAGTGGCTATAGCAACAAACACTGCATTACAGTCCTGTGTGCTGCTGCTGCTCAAATTGCTAGACTTAGCCCCAGGTCACAGGGGCCAGGAAAAATCCTTTTTTTTTCATCTAAATCCTCTTTTTTTCCCTCAGTTAGACTGTACAAATACCCTTCTTATTAACCTTTAGGTATTTCCCCCCGCCCCCCAAAAAATTGAGTGTGTCTGTGAGTGTTCAGACACAAATATATCTGTTTAAAAGAGTCTGGTTTCGGCCAGATAACTAGAACTGTGGTTTTGCAGTTCCACAGTTCAAATCTCTGTATTATCCACTTTTTTGCCTTTTTTCCATAAAAAAAAACAGTTTGAGTGTCTCACCGACTGTTCAGACACAAATATATCTATTTAAAAAAGTCTGGTATACGCCAGGAAATTAGAACTGTGGTTTTCCTCTTTACCCTGGAAAGAATGTTCCTTAACATATTTCACAGAAAAACAGTTTCAGTTTCGTTTTTTAACGTTTTATTGTGAGCCCGTAAAAGTGGCTTAATACCTCTGACCACGTTGTTGACATCAGTGATCTGGGGGTCAGAAATGCTTTCTGGGGCGATCCCCATGCTGTCCCCATGTCATTTGAGCACTGTCACTATCGTTTTGGGCACTTTTTAGGCTTTCTACAGACTGCCGGGGGTCCCGCCCAAAAATGCTCGGGTCTCCCATAGACTAACATTGGGCTCGTTGCTAGGGTCGAGCACCCAAGTATCACGGTGAGCTCGGCCCGAACTTCGAGCACCTGAGCATTTTAGTGCTCGCTCAATACTAATAAGGTCCAAATTCTGTGTGAGTGGCTGAGGAGGACCACTGAGTAAGTTCAAAAGATGAAGTAAGCAACAGGAGTTTGAACACTGCTGACTGGTGGGAGTCAGTGGGGATGTTGAAGTCACCCATGATGGTGGGAATATCAGCAGAGAGAAAGTGAAAAATCCAGGTGGAGAATTGGTGAATAAAGGTAGTGGCTGGGCCTGGAGGTCGGTATATGATGGCCACTTGGAGTTTGGAGGGAGTGTAGATGTGGACAGAGTGGACTTCAAAAGAAGAGAGGATAAGGGAGGGTAGAGGTGGGATTGGGTTGAAGGTCAAGGAGAGTGGGTGAAGTGTAGGTCGCTGTAACACAGCGCAGCAGGGGAGGTGGTGTTGGAGGGTGTCAGCCATGTTCCAGTGAGATCCAGGAAGGATTGATTGCGAGGGGTAAAGAGGTCATGAATCACATGGAGCCTACGGCAGACAGAGTCGGCATTTCAGAGTGCTCCAGAGAGAGGGAGCAGGGGGAATGGGCAGTAGGGGGACTGGTTTTACGTAGGAGAGATTGAGGAAGTTCATATTAGATAGGCAGTGATAGGAGGGGAAACTAATGGGAGGTATCAGCTGTGGGGGTCCAGGATTGGGAGATATGTTGTCAGCATTGAGGAGAAGCAGAGAGAGGGAGAGGAGGTGGGAGAAGAAGAGTGGCTGGCTTGTTTTATGCTTTAGTAGGATAGATCTGAGGTTGAGGAGCAGGTCTGTAGAGGTAAGGTGGTGAGGTAAGAGGGAAGGAGAGATAATTATTTGGTTAGAGGGTACTGAGGTTTGGGGATAGCAAAGGAGAGTGAGGATTAGTGGAGCAAAAACTGAAAGGGCACATCTAAGCATGGTGAAAGAGTAAGTGTGGAGAAAAAAACAGAAGCTAAATACATTTAATAAATAGTAGTTACTCATACCTTCTGGTCACTTATGATACATATCTGGCATATTTCTACTGTTCATTTAAAGAGACACACATTAGAGCCAGACCGCGGTCATGACAGTCCTGTGTCTCTAAATTTATAAAGCTTTAAGTGCACATAGAATAGGCCAGGTAAGAGCAGGAGAGAGGAACCACAGGGAGAAAAGTCACAGAAACACAATAGGGTATAATTAGGAGACAGAGGCTAAAATCCATTCAGTATGAATTGCATTCAGGAAATAGATGAACCCAAATTTACAGATAAAGACAAGTGTGTATTAGCATAAATGAATTGAGGTGATAAACATGTTGGAAACCAAAAACCAGCAAAGACAGATACAATATGAAAGGGAATCTGGAAATATGCATGATGATTATGCAACCAGGTAACCACATACCTGTGGAAGAAGCAAATGGATTGTCAGATGAAGAGTAATGATGGCATTGAAGCATGTATACTAAGGGGTTATGAATCTGGCATATTTCTGCTGTTCACTAGTGTTGAGCCACCCCCGTAGTGTTCGAGTTCGGTTCGGTTCGTCGAACACCCGTGTGTTCGCCGAACTGTTCGTCGAACTGTTCGTCGAACACCTTCGAACACCGTTAAAACCAATGGCAGGCAAACAAAAACACATAGAAACACATAGAAAACACCTTCAAAGGTGTCCAAAAGCTGACAAACTGCTCAGAAGACACAACTAACACATGGAAAAGTGACAAGTACATATAGTCATGCGAAAAGAAAAGAGGTGGAGGAGTAAAAGGAGGGGGAGACACAGATATAGGCATGTCATGCCCTTCTAAAATCCAAAAAGTGAGAAGCCGACACGTTCAGTCCGCTCCTGCCCGTGCCACCTCCGCGTCGCCGGGTTTGTGCCAGAGCCGCGGTGAACCCTGACGGCCAGCCCCCCTCTCCCAATACTGGTGCCTGTCCGCTGGTGGGTCGAGCGAGCTCCCCTGTGGTGGAGGCAGCTCTAAGCTTTTTAATTTAAATTGTCTCTCTAATTTGAATGAATACACTTTAAATCCATTTACAAGGATCTATTGGAGGGCAAGTCTCATGCCAGCAGCCGCGTAATTCCAGCTCCAGTAGCGTCCACTAAAGCTGCTGCAGTTAAAAAGCTTTTATAAGGATCAAGCTCGGCTGTCCACCGCAAGGCATCCTACTGCCAGTCCCAGCCCCTATGCCTTGGGGTGCCTCCTGATGCTCTTCACTGAGTATCCCGTGGTCCCGAAGCATTTCCTTTGAAAAAATTAAGTGTCCAAACTACAGGTGGTGTAGCTTGCTTAACAGCCGGGATAATCCGCTGACTAGCAGACACTGCTACTAGGCACAAAGTATTTCCTGGGCTAGATGCAGTTAAAAATTTGTAATTAGATACTCTCGTTGGATGCTGAGAAAGAATTCCATAGAGTCTCCTGGCACGCCATATATGATTCTCTTAAAAAGCTTGGGGTAGGGGTCTAGGGGACCCTTTTATAGCCAAAATCACGGCCCTGTATCGCAATACGTCACCTAGGCTGAAGATAAATGGAACTGTAGCACCCTGAGGGCTCGGTTGCTACAGAGGTATTGCACCTCACCCAGAGGTGTGATATCTCACTCTCAGGTAAGGATGTAGTGTGGATCAGGACCCGACACCTGCATGCATTACACCACATTGCCGTAGGGCAGGGCGACCAATATGCCCCTGAGATGGGCAAGACAGTCCCTGTCCCTGGCTGGAGTGGGGGGAGGGAACACTGAGGAAGGGGAACCCTGTAGTGCAGGAGCAGGGAGGAAGCAGTTCCTGGGTGCATTGAGAAGGGAGTATAAAAGGTGGGCACCATCTTAGTTCAGTGCAGAGAAGTCTGAGCAGAAGTGGCAGGGAGCAGGGGCTCTGCATGAGCTCTGCTCCGGAGGCGAGCCTAGTAACAGAGGCCCAGGCCTGGAAGAGGGAGAAGGAAGGAAGAGGAGCGGAGAAGGCTCCAGGAACGAGGAACGAAGGGATCCCAGGGGTGCGGACGGGCGAGTCGCCACCGCACGCCCGAATCCACCTGCGTGGAGGGGTCAGGCCAAAGGGGGAGACCGGTCCCCGAAACTAGTGGAGGCAGGAAACGACCCTCAGCTAGAAACAGGAGGCTGTGACATTTTATGTGGCGCAGCCCCTCGCTACACCCGCTAGGAAGGCACCACATAGGGTCAGGGAAACTGGCGCCAAGTTTACCAAGAGGAGGCCCGAGGCAGCCGGACAGAAGGGTTGGTAAGAAAGGCCAGACAAAGGACACACAAAGGGGGTCCTGTGAAGCGCTCCAAAGTTATCTGGGAGTTGTCTGAGCCCCTCACCTGGTGAGCACAGTACGACGTGGGCAGCCGTTACCTGCAGACGTGGTCTGGATAATAAGAACTGTGAGTAAAGGCCCTGGACTGCATCACTGACTCCGTGTCATTACTGCTGCTGCCCTGCACCATCACCCCCATCCTCCGCATACACTGCCCTGAGGCTATACTCCTCCCGTGGAGAGTTATGCTACGCTCTGCTGCACCCACAACACCAGCCTCAGCGGTCTGCCCTGGAGCGGCGGTTCACTCTGACCGCAATCCACGGGTGGCATAGTCGGACATTTAAACATCAAAACCACATAAATAGTTCCGCCACTGGTTTGACCGCCCTGAGCCACGGAACCGGGTCGCCGCCACGGAGACTACAACCACCAGCATCCACCAAAAAGCGTCCGGCTCCGGGTGTCCCAAGGCCCAGGGGGCGCGTCAGAACATTTTCATCACCTTTCACAATCACCAATGGGACAAGGCAGGGATGTTCTCTGTCCCCTCTCTTATACATCCTAGTGACGGAGGACCTGCTCTCATCAATTCGCCATAACCCCAATATTAGGTGGATTGAGGTGGGAGGCACCGAGTACAAGTGCTCTCTATTTGCTGATGATGTCCTAGTATATATCACTCAATCACATATATCCATCCATGCTGTTGTGGCTGAAATAGATCACTTTGTTACATGGTCAAATTTTAAAATCAATGCAGCGAAGTCTGAGGCCCTCGATGTCTCCCTCCCCAAATCCATATAGGATTCCATCCAGTCCAACTTTCCCTTTGCCTGGCCCTCACAGGGTATCACACAAAGGAATTCCTATTCATAGAGACCTCTCCCATCTATGTTATCTTAATTTTGGGCCCTTTATTGAACAACTCCATACAGACCACGGTTGGCAAGTTAGAACTGTAAGATTCACTACGTGAACCACTGGTGTTTTGTGGAAAAGCACATGTACACTGTGTTCCAAATTATTATGCAAAAAGTGTTTAGGAGTGATAAGGGAAGAATTTGTTTGTTTGTCAGTTAAACTCATTGATGGTGATGTGTGTCAGGGCTCTTTATATCACTGTAAGCAATTGCAGACACCTGTGCTAATTAGTTTGGCAGGTGTGTCCAATGAAAGGCAAGACTACTTAAGAAGGCTGTCTCACATTATTAAGCAGCCTACATTTTCTGCCAAAATGGGAAAGAAAAAGGATGTGTCGGCTGCTGAGAAGCAACAAATTGTGGAGTGTTTAGGTCAAGGCATGACTACAATCAACATTGTGCGATGATCAGTGTAATGCACACGCCCGGGCTGAGCGGCGTGTGCGTGTGATTCCACTGGACCGTGCCGGAGACTGAATGCCTGGAGGGGCGTAACTAGGTATTCACCCGATCCGACCAGGGTCGCACGACGGCATACGACGCCAGTGCACCAAGGAGGAACCGAGCAGAGGGACCAGGTGCTACTCCAGGACAGACCCCGGACACGGCTGTTGACCCACACAGGGGAATACAGGAACAGACTGGTTAGGCTGGCGCACAGACTGGTGGGTATAGGCAGGCACGACTGGTATGCAGGCAGGCGGGTATGCAGGCAGGGGGGTACAGGCAAGCACAGCTAGAGTGCAGACAGGGAGGCACTAGCAGGTAGGAACACAGGCGGGATAGGACCCAGTACACACTGGGACTCAGGAACAGGACCACAGATGTGGCGGACAAACACAGCAGAGTGAGGCCGCCCAGAGAGATGAGCAAGAACAGGGCAGGACAAGACCGCCTGGAGCGGTGAGCAAGAGCAGAGCAGGACAAGGCCGCCAGGAGAGGTGAGCAAAGGGTCAGAGCTGAGCGAGACTGCCGGAGCAGTGAACAAGAGTAAAGCAGGATGAGGCCGCCTGGGCGGTGAGCAAAGGAGTCAGAGCAGGCTAGAACCGCCGGAGCGGTGAGCAAAGGAGTCAGAGCAGGCTAGAACCGCCGGAGTGGTGAGCAAAGGAGTCAGAGCAGGCTAGAACCGCCGGAGCGGTGAGCAAAGGAGTCAGAGGAGGCAAGGCTGAGCAGGGGGGACAGGGCTCTGTTCACACGGAACAGACAGGAAGGGAAAGGCAGAGCCAGATACCCACAGGGTACTTGCAGAGAAGTAGCGAGTGGACCACAAACTCACAAACAGGAGTACAGAGACAACAAGCAGGAGTTAGGTACGAGTTCAGACTCTGCAGAAAAAGGAAGGGAACGGACATAGAGGCAAAACAGGTAAAGGATAGGAGAGAGTTCAGACTGGAACTGAGTGTACGGAGGAGACCGACACTGCAGCGGAATACAGGAGCGGGTCTGGAAATACGGCCCCCAGAAAGGCAGGACGAACAGGCAAGGAGCGTGTTCAGACAGGACAGACAAGATACAGGAGCGGGTCTAGATAATCGGCCTCTAGAAGGCGGGAGGAACAGGCTAGGAGCGTGTTCAGACAGGCCTGGAAATACAGCCTCCAGGATAGGCAGACAAGAGAACACAGACAGGACTCAGTTCAGACACGGGAACTGATACCGCAAGGCAGGAGACATAGACAGGACTCAGTCCAGACACGGGAACTGATGCCGCAAGGCAGGAGACAAAGACAGGACTCAGTTCAGACACGGGAACAGATACCGCAAGGCAGGAGACATAGACAGGACTCAGTTCAGACACGGGAACTGATACCGCAAGGCAGGAGACATAGACAGGACTCAGTTCAGACACGGGAACTGATACCGCAAGGCAGGAGACAAAGACAGGACTCAGTTCAGACACGGGAACAGATACCGCAAGGCAGGAGACATAGACAGGACTCAGTTCAGACACGGAAACTGATACCGCAAGGCAGGAGACAAAGAACGGGACCTGGCACCTTCAGAGTGCAAGCACACACTGAATGAAACACTATGCTCAGGCAGGGATTGATTGCCGCAGCTGGGTTATATACCAGGTGAGAGACAGCAATAGGCTGAGGACGCACAAGGGGTGTGACCCACAGCAGGTACAAAAAGCAAGAAGTGATCGGGCGCCGCCCTTAAGCAGCAGAAACAGACACAAACAGACAGCATGGAGGGAAGCCAGAGAGACATTCTGGACAGGAGATCAAGTGCGCGCTCTTGCACAGTGGGAGATGGACCACTATGCAAGGACGCCGCCAGGTATGTTACAGTACCCCCCCCCCTTATGCCCCCTCTTCTTCAGGCCTGCCAGAATCTTCCGCAGGGTATTCGAGGGCCAATTCTTCACTTCGAAGAGATCACTTCCACTGTCCACCGGAAAAACTGGTCTCCTCTGGGTAGCTAGGATGCTACCTCCCATCCAGCCATCCTCAGCAACAGACGAAACGGGTGGAGTACCAGGAACAGCACACAAGGAAGTCTCTCTCCACATATTTTCAGGTGGCACCCCAGAGGGTACAGGAGACAACTGGAAGTCCTCCACCGGGTTGGAGGGGGACAGAGACTTGGGGGTAATCTCTGCTTCGAGGTACATCTTGTCAAGCTCACAGGAAGAAATAGACGGGTTATCAGGTACATAATGAGGAAAAGTCACTGTCTCTTTGTTATCTGGTGGTACCCCGGAGGATTCAGGAAACAACTGGAGGTCCTCCGCCGAGTCAGAAGAGTGCAGAGGCTCAGAGAAAACATCTGCTTCAGAGTACACTAGGTCGGACTCACTGGACGAAGCAGGCGAGGTATCGGGTACCGAGTATAGGAAAGTCTCTGTCCATTCACCACCAGGTGGCACCCCGAAGGGTTCTGGAGACAACTGGCAGTCCTCCGCCTGGTCAGAGGGGTGTAGAGACTCACGGGTAACCTCTGCTTCAGAGTACACTAGGTCGGACTCACTGGACGAAGCAAGCGAGGTATCAGATCCAGGATATAGGAAAGTCTCTGTCCATTCACCACCAGGTGGCACCCCGAAGGGTTCTGGAGACAACTGGAGGTCCTCCGCCTGGTCAGAGGGGTGTAGAGACTCATGGTTAACCACTGCTTCGGAGTACACTAGGTTGGACTCAGTGGACGAAGCGAGCGAGGTATCAGGTACAGAGTATAGGAGAGTCTCTGTCCTTTCGCTACCAGGTAGCACCCCGAAGGGTTCTGGAGACAACTGGAGGTCCTCCGCCTGGTCGGAGGGGTGTAGAGACTCGGGAGTAACCTCTGCTTCGGAGTACACTAGGTTGGACTCACTGGACGAAGCGAGCGAGGTATCAGGTACAGAGTATAGGAGAGTCTCTGTCCTTTCGCTACCAGGTAGCACCCCGAAGGGTTCAGGAGACAACTGGAGGTCCTCCGCCTGGTCGGAGGGGTGTAGAGACTCGGGGGTAACTACCACTTTGGGGTACCCATTGTCAGGCTCACAGGACGAAGCGGACAAAGTATCGAGTACCGGGTGTAGAGAAGTCTCTCTCCATTTGTCATCGAGTGGTATCCCGGAGGATTCAGGAGGCAACAGGGGGTCCTCCACCAGGTAGTAGAGGTGCACAGACTCTGAGGTAACCACAGCTTTGGAGCATCCTTGGACATGCACACCGGTTAAAGTGGGTGAAGCATCTGATGCCGGGTGCAGGAAGTTCTCCTGTGTGGAGTCTGGATGGGCAGAAGTCTCTTCGGGCAGGAGAACTGGTGCACTACCCACGCACATTACCCGTTGGGGCTTCTCCGGGATACAGGGAGATGAAGCTTCAGTAGGGACTTCAAGGTTGGGGTCAGGAGGTCTCAGGGAGGACAGACCCTGGCGTGACGGCTTGCCTCTACGTCTAGCACGTCTGGACTGCCTCTTGAGGTTGGGAGAAGTATTCCGGAAAGCGTAGTCACCCTGTGAGGATTCTGGGTGGGCAGTAGTCTCATTGGGCTGGAGGACTATTGCGCTACCCACACACATTACCCGTCGGGGCTGCTCCGGGATATTGGGAAGAGAAGCTTCAGCAGGGGCTTCAGGGTTAGGGTCCTCAAAGACCATACGAAAGGCCACCAGGAAGGCCTGCAGGTCAAGGAAGATAGGATCCCATGCTTCCCATAGGGGGGTGACCCATTTCAAGGCATCACCCGCTAGGTAGTCAATCATAAAGGCCACTTTAGCCCAATCGGAAGGAAAATAGAGAGGGTAGGCCTTAAAGTGTAGCATGCATTGCTCCACGAATGCACGACACTCTCTTGGATCCCCATAGTAACGTGGCGGATCCGCAGGAACGAGAGCTGATAGATCCATCTGGACGGTGCGTAATTCGTCTGGAACTCAGCTAAGGAAAAAAAAAAATTATTTATTTATTTTTAATGCATGTATTCACTAGAAAACGTCTCAGAGAGTGAAGGCCGTGGGGCTCAACGGGAACCATGGCCTGAGCATGCTGTAATGCACACGCCCGGGCTGATCGGCGTGTGCGTGTGATTCCACTGGACCGTGCCGGAGAGTGAATGCCTGGAGGGGCGTAACTAGGTATTCACCCGATCCGACCAGGGTCGCACGACGGCATACGACGCCAGTGCACCAAGGAGGAACCGAGCAGAGGGACCAGGTGCTACTCCAGGACAGACCCCGGACACGGCTGTTGACCCACACAGGGGAATACAGGAACAGACTGGTTAGGCTGGCGCACAGACTGGTGGGTATAGGCAGGCACGACTGGTATGCAGGCAGGCGGGTATGCAGGCAGGGGGGTACAGGCAAGCACAGCTAGAGTGCAGACAGGGAGGCACTAGCAGGTAGGAACACAGGCGGGATAGGACCCAGTACACACTGGGACTCAGGAACAATACAGGCAGAGGGGTACAGGCGAGCACAGCTAGAGTACAGAAAGGAAGGCACTAGCAGGTAGGGACACTGGCGGGATAGGACCCAGTACACACTGGGACTCAGGAACAGGACCACAGATGTGGCGGACAAACACAGCAGAGTGAGGCCGCCCAGAGAGATGAGCAAGAACAGGGCAGGAAAAGACCGCCTGGAGCGGTGAGCAAGAGCAGAGCAGGACAAGGCCGCCAGGAGCGGTGAGCAAAGGGTCAGAGCTGAGCGAGACTGCCGGAGCAGTGAACAAGAGTAAAGCAGGATGAGGCCGCCTGGGCAGTGAGCAAAGGAGTCAGAGCAGGCTAGAACCGCCGGAGCGGTGAGCAAAGGAGTCAGAGCAGGCTAGAACCGCCGGAGCGGTGAGCAAAGGAGTCAGAGCAGGCTAGAACCGCCGGAGCGGTGAGCAAAGGAGTCAGAGCAGGCAAGGCTGAGCAGGGGGGACAGGGCTCTGTTCACACGGAACAGACAGGAAGGGAAAGGCAGAGCCAGATACCCACAGGGTACTTGCAGAGAAGTAGCGAGTGGACCACAAACTCACAAACGGGAGTACAGAGACAACAAGCAGGAGTTAGGTACGAGTTCAGACTCTGCAGAAAAAGGAAGGGAACGGACATAGAGGCAAAACAGGTAAAGGATGGGAGAGAGTTCAGACTGGAACTGAGTGTACGGAGGAGACCGACACTGCAGCGGAATACAGGAGCGGGTCTGGAAATACGGCCCCCAGAGAGACAGGACGAACAGGCAAGGAGCGTGTTCAGACAGGACAGACAAGATACAGGAGCGGGTCTAGATAATCGGCCTCTAGAAGGCGGGAGGAACAGGCTAGGAGCGTGTTCAGACAGGCCTGGAAATACAGCCTCCAGGATAGGCAGACAAGAGAACACAGACAGGACTCAGTTCAGACACGGGAACTGATACCGCAAGGCAGGAGACATAGACAGGACTCAGTCCAGACACGGGAACTGATGCCGCAAGGCAGGAGACAAAGACAGGACTCAGTTCAGACACGGGAACAGATACCGCAAGGCAGGAGACATAGACAGGACTTAGTTCAGACACGGGAACTGATACCGCAAGGCAGGAGACATAGACAGGACTCAGTTCAGACACGGGAACTGATACCGCAAGGCAGGAGACAAAGACAGGACTCAGTTCAGACACGGGAACAGATACCGCAAGGCAGGAGACATAGACAGGACTCAGTTCAGACACGGGAACTGATACCGCAAGGCAGGAGACAAAGAACGGGACCTGGCACCTTCAGAGTGCAAGCACACACTGAATGAAACACTATGCTCAGGCAGGGATTGATTGCCGCAGCTGGGTTATATACCAGGTGACAGACAGCAATAGGCTGAGGACGCACAAGGGGTGTGACCCACAGCAGGTACAAAAAGCAGGAAGTGATCGGGCGCCGCCCTTAAGCAGCAGAAAAAGAAACAAACAGACAGCGTGGAGGGAAGCCAGAGAAACATTCTGGACAGGAGATCAAGTGCGTGCTCTTGCACAGTGGGAGATGGACCACTATGCAAGGACGCCGCCAGGTATGTTACAATCAGGATGAAGTGTCTTGGCAATCAAGAAGTATGTAGCTGATTCACAGTACACACGTGTGCGTGCTGATAAGGGCAAATTGAGGACTCTTTCCTACAGGCAATTACGTCAGGTTGAAAGAGCAGCGGCAAAAAAGCCTTGTCATAGCAGCAGACAAGTTTTGAAGCTGCTGGTGCCTCCAACGTCCCCCGAACAACAAGATGCAGGGTCCTTCAGAGGTTTGCAGCTGTGCATACGCCATCCTGTCGACCTCCTCTATCCACTTCACACAAGCAGAAACGGCTCCAGTGGGCCAAACATTACATGAAGACTGATTTCAAAACTGTTTTGTTCACGGATGAGTGCCGTGCAGGGCTCGATGGTCCAGATGGATGGAGTGGAGGAAGGCTGGTTGATGGACACCCCACGCAAACACGGCTACAGCACCAACAAGGAGGAGGTGGAGTAATGTTTTGGGCTGGAATCATGGGGAGAGAGATTGTCGGCCCCTTTAGGATCCCTGAAGGCACTAAAGATGAACTCCATAATGTATGTGGATTTTCTCAAACAGCACTTCCTGCCATGGTTCAAGAAGAAGAACCGTGTATTTCACAGCAAGATCATTTTTTTTGCATGATAATGCACCATCTCATGCTGCACATAAAACATCTGCATCTCTGGCTGATATGGGCATAAAAGGGGACAAACTTATGGTGTGACCCCCATGCTCCCCTGACCTCTACCCCATTCAGAACCTTTGGAGCATCATTAAAAGGAGTGTCTATGATGGCGGGAGGCAGTTCACATCTAAGCAACAGCTCTGGGAGGGTATTCTGTCCTCATGCAAAACAATTGAAGCAGAAACCATCCAAAACCTGACAAATTCAATGGACGAGAGAGTTCAGAAGCTCCTTTCGAACAAGGGGTCCTATGTGAAAATGTAACATCACCTAGAATAAAGTTTTGAGTTGAAAACTGTTTTATTTCAGTTTCTAACAACCTGCTAATGCTTATAATTTCAAAAATGACCATTTTTTTGGTCTTTATTAAAATGAAAAGGTTGATCGAAAAGTTTGGGGGATCTAAGAGTGTGGCAACCCAGTAGTCATGATTACTTCGAATTCTGACAATATGAGGGTCATGCTGCAGGTAGTGCAGCAAGAAGGCACTTATGTGTCTTGCGCATCTCGGAGCCCCAAAATTATTTTCCGGGCTAGATGCAGCTAAAAATTATTATTAATTTTAAATCTGGTGAAGCTTTAGTATAGATGGCCTAATAGGATCAGTGCTGCACACTGCTACAAAGCCCAAATTATTTTCCAGTCAAGATACAGATAAACATGATTAGTAATTTTAAATCTGGTGGAGCTTATTATAGATGGCCTAATAGAATCAGTGCTGCACACTGCTACAAAGCCCAAATTATTTTCCAGCCAAGATACAGATAAACATGATTAGTAATTTGAAAGCTTAAAACGGTTGGTAGGGTGATTTTAACCAATCATCAAGCTTTTACTCTCCCCAGGATGACACAGGGGTAGAAAAGTCGTTTCGGATCCATGATTTGTTCATCTTTATGAACGTGAGTCTGTCTACATTATCAGTGGAGAGCCGCGTGCGCTTATCTGTCAGCACACCACCAGCAGCGCTGAACACACGTTCAGACAGAACGCTGGCTGCGGGGCATGACAAGATCTCCAAGGCGTAAGTGGCGAGCTCCGGCCATTTATCCAGATTGGAAGCCCGAAAAGAGCAAGGGTCCAGTGACACAGTCATGGCTTCAAAGTTTACTTGGAGATACTCCTGTACCATTGTCTCAAGGCGTTGACTATGTGTCACACTTCTTGTCTCCTGTGGCCTTGCAAAGGATGGGCTAAAAAAGTGGTGAAATTATTCCGCAAAATTGATGTTACCAGCAGATACTGTGGTTCTGTTACGGTTTGAGTGCTGAACACTTGACGGTCCCACGGTTGGCAAGTTGGAACTGTGAGATTCACTACGTGCACCATTGGTATTTTGTGGAAAAGCACATGTAAGATTCTGCAACAGTCTCTGCTGATACTCCTGCATGCGTGCATCCATTTCTATGGCAGGAATAATTTCTGCAAATTTACTTTTGTACCGGGGATCTAACAGTGTGGCAACCCAGTAGTCAGGATTATTTCTAATTCTCACAATTCGAGGGTCATGTTGCAGGTAGTGCAGCAAGAAGGCACTCATCTGTGTTGCGCATCCAGGAGCACCAAGTCCCTGTTGTGTTGGTGGCGAGGTAACAATCATGCTTCCTTCCTCTGTCCTCTCCCCCCAACCTCGCACAACAGAAATGTGATCAAGGTCTCCCTCATCTGATGAGTCTTCCATCAGTTCGTCCTCCACTTCTTCCTGGGCTCCTGCACCTTCCTCACTAGTTTGGCTGCTACCATGCGCCCTTGTAAAACCATCTCCCCCACCCTCACATGCCTGCCGCCTTGGTGCTGCCGACCGTCTGGACCTTGCAGATGTTAGCCCTTCCGCATATAACTCCTCCTCCTCTACTTCCTCCACCTCCTCTTGTGCCACCACCTGACTCCGAATTCTGTTTAACATGTGCTCCAGCATGTAAATCACCGGAATAGTCATGCTGATAATGGCATCGTCAGCACTAAACATCTTCGTCGCCATTTCAAAACTGTGCAGAAGGGTGCATAGGTCCCTGATCTGAGACCACTCCTCCAGCGTGATTTGCCCCACCTCTGGATCTCATTGGCCCAGGCTATACGTCAGAACGTATTGCACCAGGGCTTGTCGGTGCTGCCACAGTCGCTGCAACATGTGCAGAGTTGAATTCCACCGGGTAGGCACATCGCATTTTAGCCGGTGAAGTGGCAGGCCCAACGACTTCTGTAGAGATGTAAGTCGCTGAGCTGCGGGATGCGAACAGCGGAAGTGAGCACACAGCGACCGTGCCCTCTGCAGAAGGCCATCTAGTCTGGGATAGTGGGCTAAAAATTGCTGGACAACCAGGTTCAACACGTGAGCCATACAAGGCATGTGTGTGACATTGCCCCGGCGAAGGGCCGCACCCAGGTTTGCAGCATTGTCGCACACGGCCTTCCCTGGTTTCAGGTCCAGTGGAGACAACCATTCATGAAATTGGTTCTCCAGAGCTGACCACAACTCCTCAGCTGTGTGACTCACATTTCCCAGACATTTCAATGTAAAAACCGCCTGATGACGTTGAGCCCTACTGCCAGCATAGTAAGGAGGTGTGCAGGATCCCTTCTGCGCAGTTAGAAAGCTTGTGGCATGACCAGACAGGCTTTGGGTGCAGGTGGAAGACCGAGAGGAGGTTGAGGAGGCAGAAGCAGTGGAGGAACTTTGACATAAAGAGGATTGACGCACAACTCGTGGGGACGGCAAGACTTGGACAGCAGCCCCTTGTCCTGCTGTCACCATAGTTACCCAGTGCCCAGTCAGCGACATGTAACGCCCCTGTCCATGCCTACTCGTCCAAGTGTCTGTGGTGAAATGCACCCTGTCACACACAGAGTTTCTCAAAGAAGCGGTGATGTTGTGTGCGACATGCTGGTGGAGCGCAGGCACACCTTTCTTTGAGAAGTAGTGCCGACTGGGCATCTGGTACTGGGGCACTGCGACGGACATAAGGTCTCGAAAATCCTCTGTGTCCACCAGGCGGAAAGGCAGCATTTCTGTAGCCAAGAGCTTGCAGATGGTGAAATTCAACCTCTTAGCTTTCTCATGGCTAGGAGGAAATGGTCTTTTACTTGTCCACATCTGAGGGACCGAGGGCTGGCTATTGTGCTTAGATGGGGTTGATAAGGGTGTCCCCGGCAAACTGCCGGTCTGTGAGGAAGATGCAGGCGGACATGTTAGGTTGCCTTGATCCAAAGGTGGTGCTATCGATGTCAGACAGCGCTCAACACCAGCTGGTGTTACCACCTCCAAAGAAAATGATGACCTGCCAATCACGCTGGCTGTTGCGGGTAAAGAGGTGGCAGGTCTGCGCCCCAAAACAGGTGTGACTGCTGTCCCCCCAGTCACAGAGGATGAAGAGGCCGCGGATGCACAAGATATGGCAGACGGTGGTTGGCCCGGCCGGCTAGGCCGCATTGTAGCACACTGAGCTTCCCACTGCAACTTATGCTTCATGTCCATGTGCCGGTTCATGCATGAAGTACTCAAACTCTCTACTTAGCTTTTGCTGACAAATGTTACAGATAACACGAGTTGGGTCATCTTTATCGATCTGAAAAAATGCCCAGGCTATGCAAGGCTTAGCACCCATGCGACCTGAAGAGCCACCACGACTTGTGGTGAGAGGCAGAGTTGTGTTTGAGGATGCAGTTGTTGACGTGCTTCCAGTACTACGTCTCTGTCCAGGAAGGCGCAACCTGACCTAGTCGTCACTAGCATCTTCCTCCACCTCCTCTGCTGACCTCATCTCTTGGCTGACTGTGGGTTGACAGTAAGTGGGATCTCCAACCTCATCATCATCACCCTGTGCGTTATCACACCCGTCGTCCTCAGAGCCAACCTGTTCCTGCCCTGACAAAAAACTAAAGTTGTCGCTCAAATCAGGTATTTGAGTCTTATCATCGTCTTCCTCATTGTCTCCACCAACAGGAGTTACAGTTTGGGAATGAGGGTCTACATTATGGTCAGAACCTTCTGCGTCTGGTCCTGGATCCGACTCATAAAGATTCTGGGCATCAGTGCAGATCATTTCCTCGTCTGGATTCACAGAAGCGCTGGAGTCGACCTCTGATTCCCAGGCTATAGTATGAGTAAACAGCTCTGCAGACTCAACCATCTGTTCTACCTCATACTCAGACGGGCAGCTGGAGATTTGGGAGCTGTGAGGAAGCAAGTGCGATTGGGGTGACACCTTTGAGGACTGGAGTATTTGTGATGTTGAAGTTGATGTGGAGGAGAGCCCACTTAAAGGAGCACTTGATATCCGTTGAAGCACCTGCTGTTTTTGTGCCTCATCTGGAATTTGTAGCGATTGGCGTGGCCGTAAGAAAGGGATCTTATCACATTGTCCGCTAAAAGAAGTAGACATTTTAGTTTGGCTGGAAGATGGTCTTTCTTCTGCAGATGTTACTGTTGCTTTAACACCTACCCCACGGACACAACCTTTTTTCCCCTTCCCAACACGCCTATTCCCCTTTCCACCAGCAGCAGGCCTTTTTCCACTCATTTTGGTGGTTAACTAATTCACAACTCTGGAGTTGTTTGCACAAAAAAACAATGGATGGGAACCGAGCAGAGCTGAGTGGCCAAACTGTGGTATTAGGCCAAAACTATTGGCTGGGTTAGATGCAGAAAAAAATTATATTCAATTTGCAACCTGATGGAGGTCAGTATAGATGGACTAATAGAACAAGTCCCACACACAGCTAGAAGCTCAAATATTTTTTCAGAGGTAGATGCAGAAATTTTTTTTATTCAGTTTGCAACCTGATGGAGGTCTGTATAGATGGATTAATAGAACAAGTCCCACACACAGCTACAAGCCCAATATTTTTTCAGAGGTAGATGCAGAAAAAAAATATATTCAGTTTGCAACCTGATGGAGGTCAGTATAGATGGACTAATAGAGAAAGTCCCACACACTGCTAGAAGACCAAATATTTTTTCAGAGCTAGATGCAGACAAAAAATTATTTTGAATTTGCAACCTGATGGAGGTCAGTATAGGTGAACTAATAGACCAAGTCCCACACACTGCTAGAAGGCCAAATATTTTTTCAGAGCTAGATGCAGAAAAAAATTATATTCAGTTTGCAACCTGATGGAGGTCTGTATAGATGGATTAATAGAACAAGTCCCACACACAGCTAGAAGCCCAAATATTTTTTCAGAGGTAGATGTAGATAAAAATTATTTTTAATTTGCAACCTGATGGAGGTCAGTATAGATGGACTAATAGAGAAAGTCCCACACACTGCTAGAAGGCCAAATATTTTTTCAGAGCTAGATGCAGATAAAAATTATATTCAATTTGCAACCTGATGGAGGTCAGTATAGATGGACTAATAGAACAAATCCCACGCACAGCTAGAAGCCCAAATATTTTTTCAGAGGTACTGTAGATGCAGATAAAAATTATTTTTAATTTGCAACCTGATGGAGGTCAGTATAGATGGACTAATACAACAAGTCCCACACACAGCTAGAAGCCCAATATTTTTTCAGAGGTATATGCAGAAAAAAATATATTCAGTTTGCAACCTGATGGAGGTCAGTATAGATGGAGTAATAGAACAAGTCCCACACACAGCTAGAAGCCCAAATATTTTTTCAGAGGTAGATGCAGATAAAAATTATTTTTAATTTGCAACCTGATGGAGGTCAGTATAGATGGAGTAATAGAGAAAGTCCCACACACTGCTAGAAGGCCAAATATTTTTTCAGAGCTAGATGCAGATAAAAATTATATTCAATTTGCAACCTGATGGAGGTCAGTATAGATGGACTAATAGAGAAAGTCCCACACACTGCTAGAAGGCCAAATATTTTTTCAGAGCTAGATGCAGATAAAAATTATATTCAATTTGCAACCTGATGGAGGTCAGTATAGATGGACTAATAGAACAAGTCCCACACACAGCTAGAAGCCCAAATATTTTTTCAGAGGTACTGTAGATGCAGATAAAAATTATTTTTAATTTGCAACCTGATGGAGGTCAGTATAGATGGACTAATAGAGAAAGTCCCACACACTGCTAGAAGGCCAAATATTTTTTCAGAGCTAGATGCAGAAAAAAATTATATTCAGTTTGCAACCTGATGGAGGTCAGTATAGATGGACTAATAGAGAAAGTCCCACACACTGCTAGAAGGCCACATATTTTTTCAGAGGTAGATGCAGAATAAAATATATTCAGTTTGCAACCTGATGGAGGTCTGTATAGATGGATTAATAGAACAAGTCCCACACACAGCTAGAAGCCCAATATTTTTTCAGAGGTAGATGCAGAAAAAAATATATTCAGTTTGCAACCTGATGGAGGTCAGTATAGATGGACTAATACAACAAGTCCCACACACAGCTAGAAGCCCAATATTTTTTCAGAGGTAGATGCAGAAAAAAATATATTCAGTTTGCAACCTGATGGAGGTCTGTATAGATGGATTAATAGAACAAGTCCCACACACAGCTAGAAGCCCAATATTTTTTCAGAGGTAGATGCAGAAAAAAATATATTCAGTTTGCAACCTGATGGAGGTCAGTATAGATGGACTAATACAACAAGTCCCACACACAGCTAGAAGCCCAATATTTTTTCAGAGGTAGATGCAGAAAAAAATATATTCAGTTTGCAACCTGATGGAGGTCTGTATAGATGGATTAATAGAACAAGTCCCACACACAGCTAGAAGCCCAATATTTTTTCAGAGGTAGATGCAGAAAAAAATATATTCAGTTTGCAACCTGATGGAGGTCAGTATAGATGGACTAATACAACAAGTCCCACACACAGCTAGAAGCCCAATATTTTTTCAGAGCTAGATGCAGAAAAAAATTATATTCAATTTGCAACCTGATGGAGGTCAGTATAGATGAACTAATAGAATGATGCTATGCCCAAAAGATTTTACTTCACTAGGTGCAGTAAAAAAATTGGTATTCTATACACAGGTGGTATATCTTGCAACATAGATAGGCTACTCCACTGACTAACACACTCTGCAATAGGCCAAAAAGGATTAGCTTTGCTAGATTCAGCCAAATGCTGTGAAAAAAACTTGCACAGCACTGGCACAGACCTGCCTGGCAAAAACTGATAGGAACTGATGTAACCTAGTCCTGAAAAGGACTCCAATTACAATTAGTCTTTACTCCCACAATCTATCTTTTTAAGAGCACAGACCTGCCTGATAAAAGTCGTAGGAAATGCTGTAACCTAGTCCTTAAAAGGACTGCAATCACAACTATTCCCTACTCCCAAGCTATCTGTAGATTTGTGCGAAAATTGACTTGAAATTAACAAGGTATAGCGCACACAGCAACAGCGGTGCCGTCTAACACGCAGCTGCAGCAGTGAGAAAATGGTGGCGACGGGGAAAATGGCTTGGTCTTATAGGGCAAGGACATGTGACATACACTGCCAATGACACATGCCCTTGCTTGTGTGAAAAAAAGCACTTCGCTCCGTGTGTGCGCTGCTGATAGGCTGACAGATTGCACCTCCCCACTGTAAATGCGGGAAAGAGAAAAAAAAATGGAGATCTTCATTGTTCCTGCAGAGATCCATCCCCTGCCCCTCCCCCCACCCGCTGTACACTCAAACTGCGTATTAACATTAATTTTCATCATTACTGAGAAAAAATCCAGTTATGATTTTGGTGCACGAACAGTTATCGAACATAACCTCGAACAGCCGAATTTTTCTCAAATTGTTCGTGTTCGCCGAACGGCTCGAACACCGCCCAAAACAGCTCGAATTTGAGATTGGCGAACAGTTCGAGTAGAACAACGCTCATCTCTACTGTTCACTTAGAGAGCCACACTTTATAGAGCCATACCACGGGTATGGATGGTCCCTATCACTATTGTCTTACCTGTCCATGTACCAAGCCAGGCCTCATCTGAACTAGAGAAGTAAAAGAAAACAGAGCAATATGTATTACAAAAAAAAAGAAAAAATGGGGCCTGCACACCCTTAATATTAAATTAATGTACAGGTGCACAAATACAGTACAAACAACTGTTCAGACACACTGTAAACCTCAAAAGGGAAGGATCGCCATATTGGATTAAAGTTTTTGCTGGAATGATATGTGGTGTCATGTCATATTAGCAAGTATCCTGAGGTACCAGAACAGCCGAACCCTCCATGAGTGACCTAATTTTACAAACAACACCCCACAATGAACTCATCTAGAAGTGTACTGAGCACATGTGTTGACATCATTGGTGCTTCACGGAAGTGAAGAACATTGGGTGGTGAAGAAAAAATAATTACATTTTAACACTTAAACGTAATTTTATATTTTCTCAGGGGGAAATAGGTGAAATTGACACCATAATTTCACCCAAATGCGGCAATACCAAATGTGTGGTCATATAGTACTACTTGGCCACAAGGCAGAGATCGGGAGGAAAGGAGCGCTATTTGACTTTGAGAACGCAGGTTTTGGGTCTGTCGCTGGGCAACATAGAGTTTCAGCTCCCTCCAAAGATTTTCTATTGGGTTCAGATCGGGAGACTGGATAGGCCACTCCAGGACCTTGAAATGCTTCTTACTGAGCCACTCCTTAGTTGCCCTGGCTGTGTGTTTCAGGTCATTGTCTTCCTGGAAAACCCAGTCATGCTCCATCTTCAATGCTCTTACTTAGAGAAGGAGGTTGTTGGCCAAAATCTCATGATACATGACCTCATCCATCCTCCCTTCAATACGGTGCAGCTATCCTGTCCCCTTTGCGGAAAATCACCCACCATGCTTCACAGTTGGGACTATACTCTTGTGGTTGTACTCATCTTTCTTATACTCCAAACATGGCGAGTGGAGTCGATACCAAAAAGTTCTATTTTGGTGTCATATGACGACATGACCTTCTCCCATCCCTCCTCTGGATAATCTAGATGGTCATTTGTGAACTTCAAATGGGCCTGGACATGTTCTGGCATGAGCAGGGGTACCTTGTGTGCCCTGCAGGATTTTAATCCATGACGGCGTCGTGTGTTACTAACGGCAATGTTTGAGACTGGTCCCAGCTCTCTTCAGGTCATTGACCAGGTCCTCCCATGTAGTTCTGAGCTGATTCCTGATCTTTCTTAGAATCAGCCTTACCACACGAGGCGAGATCTTGCATGGAGCCCCAGCCCGGGGAAGATTGTCAATCATCTTGTATTTCTTCCATTTTCTAATAATTGTGCCAACAGTTGTTGCCTTTTCACCAAGTTGCTTGCCTACTATCCTGTAGCCCATCCTAGCCTTGTGCAAGTCTACAATTTTGTCCCTGGTGTCCTTAGACAGCTCTTTGGTCTTGGACATGGTGGAGAGGTTGGAGTTTGATTGATTGTGTGGAGAGGTGTCTTTTATACAGGTAATGAGTTGAAACAGGTGCAATTAATACAGGTAATGAGTGCAGAGTAGGAGGTCTTCTTAAAGAAAAACAAACAGGTCTATAGAAGCCAGAATTCTTGCTGGTTGGTAGGTGATCAAATACTTATTTCATGCAATAAAATGCAATTTAATTATTAAAAAATCATACAAGGTGATTTTCTAGCTTTTCTTTCCAGCTTTTCTTTTCAGATTCTGTCTCTCACAGTTGAAGTGCACCTATGATAAAAAATTAAATTCTTTGTAGGTGGGAAAACTTGCAAAATCGGCAGTATATCAAATACTTATTTTCCCTACTGTGTGTATATACAGTACAGACCAAAAGTTTGGACACACCTTCTCATTTAAAGATTTTTCTGTATTTTCATGACTTTGAAAACAGTACATTCACACTGAAGACATCAAAACTATGAATTAACACATGTGGAATTATATACTTAACAAAAAAGTGTGAAACAACTGAAAATATGTCTTATATTCTAGGTTCTTCAAAGTAGCCACCTTTTGCTTTGATGACTGCTTTGCACACTCTTGGCATTCTCTTGATGAGCTTCAAGAGGTAGTCACTGGAAATGGTTTTCACTTCACAGGTGTGTTCTGTCAGGTTTAATAAGTGGGATTTCTTGCCTTATAAATGGGGTTGGGACCATCAGTTGTGTTGTGCAGAAGTCTGGTGGATACACAGCTGATAGTCCTACTGAATAGACTGTTAGAATTTGTATTATGGCAAGAAAAAAGCAGCTAAGTAAAGAAAAATGAGTGGCCATCATTACTTTAAGAAATGAAGGTCAGTCAGTCTGAAAAATTGGGCAAGCTTTGAATGTGTCCCCAAGTGCAGTTGCAAAAACCACCAAACGCTACAAAGAAACTGGCTCACATGAGGACCGCCCCAGGAAAGGAAGACCAGGAGTCACCTCTGCTTCTGAGGATAAGTTTATCCGTGTCACCAGCCTCAGAAATCGCAGGTTAACAGCAGCTCAGATTAGAGACCAGGTCAATGCCACACAGAGTTCTAGCAGCAGACACATCTCTACAACATCTGTTAAAAGGAGACTTTGTGCAGCAGGCCTTCATGGTAAAATAGCTGCTAGGAAACCACTGCTAAGGACAGGCAACAAGCAGAAGAGAATTGTTTGGGCTAAGCAACACAAGGAATGGACATTAGACCAGAGGAAATCTGTGCTTTGGTCTGATGAGTCCAAATTTGAGATCTTTTGTTCCAACCACCGTGTCTTTGTGCGACGCAGAAAAGGTGAACGGATGGACTCTACATGCCTGGTTCCCACCGTGAAGCATGGAGGAGGAGGTGTGATGGTGTGGGGGTGCTTTGCTGGTGACACTGTTGGGGATTTATTCAAAATTGAAGGCATACTGAACCAGCATGGCTACCACAGCATCTTGCAGCGGCATGCTATTCCATCCGGTTTGCATTTAGTTGGACCATAATCTATTTTTTAACAGGACAATGACCCCAAACACACCTCCAGGCTGTGTAAGTGCTATTTGACCAAGAAGGAGAGTGATGGGGTGCTACGCCAGATGACCTTGCCTCCACAGTCACCAGACCTGAACCCAAACGAGATGGTTTGGGGTGAACTGGACCACAGAGTGAAGGCAAAAGGGCCAACAAGTGCTAAGCATCTCTGGGAACTCCTTCAAGATTGTTGGAAGACCATTTCCGGTGACTACCTCTTGAAGCTCATCAAGAGGATGCCAAGAGTGTGCAAAGCAGTCATCAAAGCAAAAGGTGGCTACTTTGAAGAACCTAGAATATAAGACATATTTTCAGTTGTTTCACACTTTTTTGTTAAGTATATAATTCCACATGTGTTAATTCATAGCTTTGATGCCTTCAGTGTGAATGTACAACTTTCAAAGTCATGAAAATACAGAAAAATCTTTAAATGAGAAGGTGTGTCCAAACTTTTGGTCTGTACTGTATATATATATATATATACACTGCTCAAAAAAATAAAAGGAACACTCAAATAACACATCCTAGATCTGAATGAATGAAATATTCTCATTGAATACTTTGTTCTGTACAAAGTTGAATGTGCTGACAACAAAATTACACAAAAATCATCAATGGAAATCAAATTTATTAACCAATGGAGGCCTGGATTTGGAGTCACCCCCAAAATTAAAGTGGAAAAACACACTACAGGCTGATCCAACTTTGATGTAATGTCCTTAAAACAAGTCAAAATGAGGCTCAGTATTGTGTGTGGCCTCCATATGCCTGTATGACCTCCCTACAATGCCTGGGCATGCTCCTGATGAAGTTACAGATGGTCTCCTGTGGGATCTCCTTCCAGACCTGGACTAAAGCATCCGCCAACTCCTGGACAGTCTGTGGTGCAACGTAACGTTGGTGGATGGAGCAAGACATGATGTCCCAGATGTGCTCAATCGGATTCAGGTCTAGAGAACGGGCGGGCCTGTCCATAGCTTCAATGCCTTCATCTTGTAGGAACTGCTGACACACTCCAGCCACATGAGGTCTGGCATTGTCCTGCATTAGGAGGAACCCAGGGCCAACTGCACCAGCATATGGTCTCACAAGGGGTCTGAGGATCTCAGCACGGTACCTAATGGCAGTCAGGCTACCTCTGATGAGCACATGGAGGGCTCTGTGGCCCTCCAAAGAAATGCCACCCCACCCCATTACTGACCCACTGCCAAACCGGTCATGCTGAAGGATGTTGCAGGCAGCAGATTGGTCTCCACAGCGTCTCCAGACTCTGTCACGTCTGTCACATGTGCTCAGTGTGAACCTGCTTTCATCTGTGAAGAGCACAGGGCGCCAGTGGCGACTTTGCCAATCCTGGTGTTCTGTGGCAAATGCAAAGCGTCCTGCATGGTGTTTGGCTGTGAGCACAACCCCCATCTGTGGATGTCGGGCCCTCATACCACCCTCATGGAGTCTGTTTCTAACCATTTGTGGCCTGCTGGAGGTCATTTTGCAGGGCTCTGGCAGTGCTCCTCTTTTTCCTCCTTGCACAAAGGAGGAGGTAACGGTCCTGCTGCTGGGTTGTTGCCCTCCTATGGCTCCCTCCACATCTCCTGGTATCTGCTCCATTCTCTGGACACTGTGCTGACAGACACAGCTACTCTTCTTGCCACAGCTCGCACTGATGTGCCATCCTGGATGAGCTGCACTACCTGAGCAACTTCTGTGGGTTGTACTGTAGACACCGCCTCATGCTACTGTACCTCTAGGGGTGAGTGCAATGGCAAAATGAAAAAGTGACCAAAACAACAGCCAAAAAGGATGAGAACAGAGAAATGGTCTGTGGTCACCACCTGCAGAACCACTCCTTTATAGAGGGTATCTTGCTAATTGCATATCATTTCTACCAGTTGTCTGTTCCATTTGCACAACAGCAGGAGAAATTGATTCACAATCAGTGTTGCTTCATAACTGGAGAGGTAGATTTCACAGAAGTGTTATTGACTTGGAGTTACATTGTGTTGTTTAAGTGTTCTTTTTATTTTTTTGAGCAGTGTATATACAGGGTGGTCCAAAAGTAGGTGGCCATAAAATAATAACATTTATTTTGATTTATATATAAAATTATATTTACTAACACAAGCATAACATTGACAATTAAATTTTATTCTGAACAATAATACAAAAGACCTTAAATTTTATCAACGCAGGTGCTCACACTGTTTTCCATTACAATTTGCACAGCTTTGAAGTCTGCCTCTTACGCTTCAACAAACTTTTTTGCACAAGTCTCTTTAGGTTTCTTGATTTCTTGAAATGCATCTCTTATGTAATTTTTCAAATCACTGACACTTTTTGGTTTTCGACTATAAACTTTGTCCTTGAGTACTCCCCAAAAGAAAAAATCCATTGGGGTCAAGTCTGGTGAACGTGCCGGCCTATCAAGTGGGTCTCTTCGGCTAATCCATTTATTAGGAAATGTTTCATCAAGATACTCGCGGACTATTCTTGAATAATGTGGAGGGGTCCCATCTTGTTGGAAATAAAGGTCATTTGAATTAGGCTGTTGCTGTAACTGGGGAACAACTTCATTCATTAGAATTTCAAGATACTTATCTCCTGTGACTGTTCCATCAAAAAATATTGGTCCTAAAACACCAAAACTTGAAATACCACCCCAAACATTGACACCAGGCTCATTTAGTTGTTGCTCTAATGTTAAATGCATGTTCTCATTATACCAGTAAATACAATTATGTCTGTTAATATGTCTGGATAATTTAAAAGAAGCTTCATCACTCCACATAATGTTATCTAAAATTACTGGATTTTCTTCAATTTCGTTAAGCATAATCTCACTAAATTGCAGCCGCCTGTCTGGATCATCCTCCAATAAACCATGAATTAGACGTGGACAATAAGCTTTCCACCCAATAGATTTCAGGATTCACATGATAGAAGCTCGTGAAATTCCCAATTCCAAAGAGGCTTTTCTGGTGGACTTTTTTGGACTCTGAACAAATGTTTCAGCAACAAGTTGTTTATTATCTTCTGTACAGACTGTTTTGGGTCGACCAGTTTTTGGAGCATTAAGGATTGAGCCAGTGGCATTGAATTTGTCATGAATGCGGTAAATGGTTTCTCTCTTTGGGGCTTGAGTATCAAATGTTTCAACCCAATTTGCTCTAACGGTTTCAGAATTTTCAGATTTCCAATACTCTGTTAAAATCCATTTTCTTTCACCTGTATTTAAATTATTTGCCATTATGTGTTGTCTGAATTATCTGAAAAGAAAACAGATTTGGGGGAGATCTATCTGTGAAAACTAGATCTGTGAAACTGGCTCAGTTGCCCTTAGCAACCAATCAGATTCCACCTTTCATTTTCCAAAGATTCTGTGAGGAATGAAAAGTGGAATCTGATTGGTTGCTAAGGGCAACTGAGCCAGTTTCACTTTACACCATGTTTGATAAATCTCCCCCTTCATAACCTTATTACACTTTCTGTCCACCTACTTTTGGACAACCCTGTATATAGTGAAGAATATTCAAGACAATCCTATGTCAATCACTGTGCACTACTTAACAGTGATTACAGAGATCTCCATGTACAGTGTAATTCGACACTGCAGCTTGCAAAGGAGTAGGCCGACAAGCGTGAATGGCAAAATCCCCCACCAGCAGCTATTCAGCTGCTACAGACCCAGCCATGCGGCTCCCTTTGTTTAAGAAACTATAATTCAACATTTAATTATGGGAAGATGATACATCCGAGTGATACACAAAATTGATTTTTGGAAACCTAAAAGAATGGAGAATCTCACCATTCCTTTCTTCACCGCCCAGCAAGCAAGAATAGGGAGATATGCAGCACAGCCT
Organism: Phyllobates terribilis; assembly: GCF_046119375.1. Classification (NCBI taxonomy): domain Eukaryota; kingdom Metazoa; phylum Chordata; class Amphibia; order Anura; family Dendrobatidae; genus Phyllobates; species Phyllobates terribilis. Next base: position 649,490,448 of record NW_027362762.1, read on the forward strand.
TTCAAAAGCCCGTAGGACCACTGTGTTTGGTCTCCCCGCATAGCAGGGGCCTGGCTGGGTCCATTGACACCAGAACCGGTTCCCTAGGACCATCCACTAAGGCGGTATAGCCCATTTTAGTTTTGGGAGTCTCTTAGCTAAGAGAGACCAGGGGAGGAGATTTGGGCATAGCCACGAGGCCGGATTAGGAGTGATCCAGAGGGGTAAAGTACTCCAGGAACCCTGACACCAGTGTCTTTTCCAGGGGAGGCTGTGACATCAATATATGTGGGAAAAACGCATCAACCAAGTGAGGGCCCATATCCTCCCATGTGGCAGCTCTCCCCCACAAGCCAGGCCTTCTCATCTGACTGGTAATTGACTCTTAAGTTCTGCTTATACTTGTACCCATACTTTACTATTTATAACTCTGACTACTGTGTATGTATAACCCTTATGTATATAGCATATTGTTTAGTGTGCTGTTATGGTGATTAAATATATAATTTAAACTTGGGCTGTTCTTCTATCTTGATCCACGAACCTTATGTCTGTCAACGAACACGTTACCGGGCTGGTTTCTAGCCCAATATAAGTCTGTTATATCACATAGAAACTGGGGGCAGCTCTCCGAGGCCGATCATGCTCTGCTTCACTGGAGCTAGCGAACGGAGCCTCTCAGCCTGTCAGGGTTGTGAGCAAGTGTGATGCCATGTCAGTGACTGAGTGGGCCTCCTCTTCTCACTCCCTGGTTCCTCCCTGTACCCATGCAGACAGGAGGTGTGTGTGCAGAACTGTACCAATCCGACCTTACGCGTCCTTGAGGGGGTGCAGAACATGACGTAGGTGCAGAGGGCAGATCCGTACTATGTGCTCCGTCTGACGTAATTTTGATGTCTGGTGGGAGGTGGGGTGTGGATCCATCATAAGTGGCGGCAGTGGCGAGATTCTGTGGGGTCTCCCTGCTGCCGTTTCTTCGCATTAGTGGCAGCGGTGGCATTTTGCGGGGTCTCCCTGCTGCTGTTTCTTCAAAATCTGAAATGTTGGCATACTGAAATGTATGTTCAGAAAATGCACTCAATACTTGGTTGGGGCTACTTTTACATCAATTACTGCATCAATGTAGCATGGCATGGAGGCAACCAGCCTGTGGCATTGCTGAGGTGTTATGGAAGACCAGCAGCCTTCAGCTCATCTGCATTGTTGGTTCTGCTGTCTCTCATCTTCTTCTTGACAATACCCCATAGATTCTCTATGGGATTAAGGTCAGGCTAGTATGCTGGCCAATCAAGCACAGTGATACTTCTGTTTTTAAACCAAGTATTTGTACTTTTGGCAGTCTGGACAGGTGCCAAGTCCTGCTGGAGAATGACATTTTCATCTCCAAAAAGCTTTTCGGCAGAGGGAAACATGAAGTGCTCTAAAATTTCCAGGTAGACGGCTGCGCTGACTTTGGTCTTGATAAAACACAGTGGACCTACACCGCAGATGACATGGCTCCCCAAACCATCACTGATTGTGGAAAATTCACACTAGACCTGAAGCAGCTTGGATTGTGTGCCTCTCCACTCTTCCTCCAGACTCTGGGACCTTGATTTCCAAATGAAAATTGGAACTCTGGGACCTTGTGGAGTGTGTCAATGACTGCCTTCTGGACATCTGTCAAGTCAGCAGTCTTCCCCATGATTGTGGAGCCTACTGAAACAGACTAAGGGACCTTTTTAAATGCTTAGGAAGCCTTTTCAGGTGATTTTTGTAAATTATTTTAATTTACTGAGATAATGACTTTTGTGTTTTCATTGGCTGTAAGCCATGATCATCAACATTAACAGAAATAAACACTTGAAATAGATCACTCTGTTTGTAATGACTCTATATAATATATGAGTTTCACTTTTTTGTATTGAAGAACTGAAATAAATAAACTTTTTGATGATATTCTAATTTAGTGAGATGCACCTGTGTGTGTGTGTGTGTGTGTATATATATATATATATATATATATATATATATATATATATATATATATATATATATATAATATAGCGGGTGAAATAAGTATTGTAAATATATTTCTAAAGATGCTATTGGCATGAAATTCTTACCAGATGTGGGAAACAACTCATCCAATCCACACTGTCACACAGTAAAAGGAATCAAACCACTGATGTCCATAAATCAAGTTAGGTGTAATAATGGGAAATGACATCGGGAAATAGTATTGAACATATGAAGAAAGAGCGGTGCAAAAAGCCATGGAAAGTCATGAGACTAGCTGAAACCTATCAGTAATTAGAAAGCAATCCTGCCACTTAGTGAAGAATAATCTAAGTTAGTTCAACTGATAGCCTATAAAAAGTTGTCTTATTACCAAGGTGCCATACAAGAAACATCTTGTGATGGGTAAAACCAGTGAGCTGTCTGAAGACTTTCGTAACCTTATTTTTGCAAAACATACTGATGGCATTGGTTACAGAGGAATTTCTAAACTACTGTTGGTTTCATTGGGCACTGTTGGGGCCATAATCCAGAACTGAAAATAACACCATTTCATCATAAACCGACAACGGCCAGGTGATCCCTGCAATATTTCAGACAGAGGAGTGAAAAGAAGAGTTGTCCATGAGTCAAGGACCACCTGTAAAGAACTATCAAAAGACCTAGAATCTGCAGGTACCATTGTTTCAAAGAAAACAATAAGTAATGCGCTCGACCTCCTTGGCCTGTATGCACGCTCACCACGCAAGACTCCATTGCTGAACAAAAAGCATGTTCAAGTGGGTTTAAAGCTTGCTCAACAACATTTAAACCAGCCTTTGAAATACTGGGGGAATATAGTCTGGTCAGATGAGACCAAAATTGAACTCTTTGGATGCCATAATACACAGCATGTTTGGAGGCCAAAAGGCACTGCATATCCCTCCAAAAACACCATATCAACAGTGAAGATTGGAGGTGAGAACATCATTGTGAGGGACTGTTTTTCAGCATACTGTACTGGCAGACTTCTTCTCATTGAAGGAAGGATGAATGAACAAATGTATCCAGACATTCTTGAAAAAAATCTGCTGCCATCTAGCAGGATGATGAAGATAAAACGAGGATGGACATTTCAGCAAGACAATAATCCCAAACATACAGCCAAGGAAACTCTCAATTAGTTTCAGAGAAAGAAAATAAAGCTGCTAGAATGGCCCAGCCAGCGGCGGACATATCAGTAGTCCAACCTGGGCATCCGCACAGCGGCCCAAGAGATAAGGGGCCCATTTCCATCTCTAAAACAGGCAGAACTGTTTATTATGATGACTAGTGTTGAGCGAGCACTAAAATGCTCGGGTGCTCGAAGCTCGGGCCGAGCTCGCCGTGATACTCGGGTGCTCGACCCGAGCAACGAGCCCAATGTTAGTCTATGGGAGACTCGAGCATTTTTGCGGTGGCACCCCCGGCAGTCTTTTAAAAGCCTAACAAGTGCCCAAAACGATAGTGACAGTGCTCAAGTGACATGGAGACAGCATGGGGATCGCCCCAGGAAGCATTTCTGACCCCCAGGTCACTGCTGTCAACAACGTGGTCAGAGGTATTAAGCCACTTTTACAGGCTCACAATAAAACGTTCAAAAACGAAAGTGAAACTTTTTTCCTGTGAAATATGTTCAGGAACATCCTTTCCAGGGTAAAGACTTGTGTATAAGTTAAAATAAATGTCCAAAAACAAAAATACTCCTCCACACCTTCGGCTATGTTCACAAGTAGCATTTTTTATGCGTTTTTGCACTTTTGTATTGCTTTCAACTCTGACAAATGCATTCACCGTGAAATGTCATTTTAACATTTTACAACCTTATCTGGCCATGTGCTGTGTGACACATGCATAAAGTGCTGAAAAGACAAGGGAACAGCATGGGGAAGACCCCTGGAAGCATCTCTGACTCCCAGGTCACTGTCTAAAAGTGTGCCCATCATAAGTGATCCTTACCGCATCAGAAGATGCAGACTTGCAACTATCCCCATGCAAGTTCTAGTCCCAGGGCAGTGTTCAATTGTACCTCCCCCATTCCTTGCAATACAAGCTCAAGTATGCAGCCTGCCACCCACCCACCCCCAGGCTGCAATACCATACTGCTTGCTTCCTTGAACTTGAATTTGGGCCTTTTAAGCATGTGGAGGCGGAATCTGGCCACCACGTCATGGCTGTGTTGGCGGCCTGGAATCCAAACTCGGTCCCCAGCCGCCCGGCGGCCGGGTGTCCATACTCGGTCCCCAGCCGCCCCTATTTCTCCTTGGAACATCCCCCCACACACTTTTCTTAGCCCGTCCTGCTTTAGGCAGCATTGGACGAGCCCACCAGAGAACCAAACTCCTCCGGTGGGCCCTGAGTTCTCCATCGGTGGAGTTGAGAGTGCCAAGGTGAGGAGCATGATGATGATGACAGAAGTTAGCATCTGCTATGTTTTCTTTTAATGCAAGTGTAAGTGTGCAGCCTGCCACCCACCCACCCCCAGACTGCAATTCCATACTGCTAGCTTGCACTTGAAATGGGGCCTTTTAGTTTGGAGTAGGCCGAAGCTGGCCACTACCTCATGGCTGCTTCGGCAGCGAGGTATCCATACTCAGTCCCCAGCCGCCCATATTTGTCCTGGTGTGCCTTATACATAAGATTAAGCACGTATACCAAAACATTACCTGTGCCCTCCCCAGTGCATTTAGTAGGAAGGAGAGCCTATTCCGCTGTAGTGTGTGCATGCCAAACCCCTGTTCATGGTATATGCGAAGATGCCTCCTACCTTGCACCTGTCGTTGCAGACTTGCAACTATCCCCATTCAAGTCCTTGTCCCAGGGCAGTGTTCAATTGTACCTCTCCCATTCCTTGCAATGCAAGCGCAAGTATGCAGCCTGTCATCCACCCACCCCCAGGCTGCAATACCATACTGCTTGCCTGCTTGCACTTTAAATTGGGCCTTTTAGGCATGTGGAGGCGTAATCTGGCCACCACGCCATGGCTGTGTCGGCGGCCTGGTATCCATTCTCAGTCCCCAGCCGCCTGGTGGCCGGGTGTCCCCGCTTGCTCCCCAGCCTCTAGGGGGTGGCCGGGTGTCCATACTCGGTCCCCAGCCACCCCTATTTGTCCCGGTAACCTTTCCCACACTTTTCTTAGCCTGGCCTGCTTTAGGGCAGCATTGGCCGAGCCCACCGGACTATCAGACTCCTCCGGTAAGCCCTGGCTTCTCCATCAGGGAAGTTGAGAGTGCCAAGGTGAGGAGCATGATGAGGATGATAGAAGTTAGCATCTGCTTTGTTTTGCTGTAATGCAAGCGCATGTATGTAGTAGCGGCTAGGCCTGAGGTGGTCAGCGTTTTGGCGCATATCCTACCTCCTCTGAGGATTGCTGGATGTTTTCCTGCTACTATCCAAGTTCTATGACTCCCGTTAAAACAAAGCTTCAGGTGATAAATGATGGATGAGGTAGTGGCAAAGGAGAAAGAGCAGGAGGAACAGGGACCATTCACATCAATATCAGGCCAGTCAACCAGATATGTCTTGTAGGATATGTTTCTGTAACAAAAGGAGCGGTTCGGCTACACAGTTATAGGGCATACAGTGAGTGCAATGCCTACCAAAAATTTCGAGCCACTCCAATGCCCCTTGGAAATGACATGGAGGTCAGAGGGCGTTAACTAAACCTTTTTTTCCATTTATAGCAACTGGGTCTCCCGTGCACTGTTGGCCTAAGCAGTGAATGGAAGGCTTTCCAAAAATTATGAGGAACTGCAATGCCCCTTACAAGAGCCATGTGTGGCACCCCAGGGGTCTGGTCACCACAGTAATAGAGATATTACGTCGGAGAGCAAGTGGGAGGTTTCCTGGTCAGGATCCCTTAAACATGCAACATCCTCCTGCCCCAATCCTGGGAGGGGAGAATTCTGCCCTTATAAACTGGATCTGGGGCGGGGTTGAGTGAGTCAGAGAACAGTCAGAGTCATAGTGAGAGCAAGGGAAAGTAACAGCAAGGAGCTCTGTAGGAGCTAGGAGCTAAAGACCAGGGGCTGGAAGCTGAGCAGAGCTCGCTCTGGCAGAAGACAATAGGAACCGGACACCGGAGTCCGAAGCTGTGAGGACTTATATATCCAGCAGCAGAAACCAGCTGGCAGGGGATTTCAGGTCCTCTGGCCATAGAAGCCCGGAGGCTCAGTCACAAGCAAGGAACCAGCACCACCGTCGTGGAGCGGAGGCTAACAGAAGGCCCCAAGTCACCAGCCATACGGGTGAGCACTACACGGTACACTCAGGGACGTGGGCTACTTCTACTCGCTTACAGCAAGGTAGCCAGGAAGAGTGCAGACAGACGGGGAGCCCTACAACTCCACCTGGCCAGGGGAACTCCTGCTTGCTCACAGACTGACCAGGCCTCTTATGCTAGCCAGTACTCCCGGGAGGGTCTACCTTATAATCATCAGTAAAGACCCTGAACTGCACTGCAATGACTCTGAGTCATTCCTGCTGCGCTCGTGCACCATCACCCCCATCATCCACACTCACTGCCCTGAAGCTATACTCCTCCCGAGGGGAGTTATCCCATTCTATGCTGCGCACACAACACCAGCCTCAGCGGTCTGCCTCGCAGCGGTGGTACTCCCTGACCGCAATCCACGGGTGGCGCTGTCGGACAATTAACCTCAAAACCTAAGAAAGACTGCCACTGGTTTGACCAGCCTGAGCCACGGGACCGGGTCACCGCCACGGAGACTACAGACCCCAGAGACCCGGCACCGAGTATCCCACACACGTGTACACACGGCCCAGGGGGCGCGTCACATGCAGTACAGCATATTACAAACATAAGTCCCATTATTGGGAAGTGGGTGTCCCATAGTATTTGCTTATGCTTTCCCAGCAAAAGCTGCCAAAAATTAGGACGGAGCAACTTGCAATGCCCCTTACAAGAGCCATGCAGTACAGCATATTACAAACATAAGTCCCATTATTGGGGAGTGGGTGTCCCATAGTATTTGCTTATGCTTTCCAAGCAAAAGCTGCCAAAAATTTGGACGGAGCAACTTGCAATGCCCCTTGCAAGAGCCATGCAGTACAGCATATTACAAACATAAGTCCCATTATTGGGGAGTGGGTGTCCCATAGTATTTGCTTATGCTTTCCCAGCAAAAGCTGCCAAAAATTAGGACGGAGAAACTTGCAATGCCCCTTACAAAAGCCATGCAGTACAGCATATTACAAACATAAGTCCCATTATTGGGGAGTGGGTGTCCCATGGTATTTGCTTATGCTTTCCCAGCAAAAGCTGCCAAAAATTAGGACGGAGCAACTTGCAATGCCCCTTACAAGAGCCATGCAGTACAGCATATTACAAACATAAGTCCCATTATTGGGGAGTGGGTGTCCCATAGTATTTGCTTATGCTTTCCAAGCAAAAGCTGCCAAAAATTAGGACAGAGCAACTTGCAATGCCCCTTACAAGACCCATGCAGTACAGCATATTACAAACATAAGTCCCATTATTGGGGAGTTGGTGTCACATAGTATTTGCTTATGCTTTCCCAGCAAAAGCTGCCAAAAATTAGGACGGAGCAACTTGCAATGCCCCTTACAAGAGCCATGCAGTAAAGCATATTACAAACATAAGTCCCATTATTGGGGAGTGGGTGTCCCATAGTATTTGCTTATGCTTTCCCAGCAAAAGCTGCCAAAAATTTGGACGGAGCAACTTGCAATGCCCCTTACAAGAGCCATGCAGTACAGCATATTACAAACATAAGTCCCATTATTGGGGAGTGGGTGTCCCATAGTATTTGCTTATGCCTTGCAAGCAAAAGCTGCCAAAAATAAGGACGGAGGAACTTGCAATGCTGGCACCCTGGTGGTACAGTGGTGGTGCAGGCTGAGGATAAGGAGAAGAAGATTAAACAGCCGAAACGAGGAAGTGTATACCCATGTGTGGGTGTGAAGCGGTGCATGTGAATACACCTCCCGAAATAACACAGTGGATTTGACTTTATGTTACTCTGCTGTCATTTGGTGGTGATGAGAAGTCTGGCCCAATCCAGCCCTTGTTCATTTTGATAAGGGTCAGCTTGTCAGCATTGTCAGTTGACAGGCGAGTGCGCTTATCAGTTATAATTCCCCCAGCGGCACTAAAAACACGCTCCGATAACACGCTAGCGGCAGGGCAGGCCAGGACCTCCAAGGCGTACAGAGCGAGTTCATTCCAAGTGTCCAGCTTGGATACCCAATAATTAAAAGGCACAGCGGAATCACGGAGGACGCTGGTACGATCGGCAAGGTACTCCCTCACCATCTTTTGAAACTTTCCACTCCTTGTGAGAGTACCCCGCGCCTCAGAGCCTGTAAGCTGGGTGGGTGTCAGAAAACTGTCCCAGAACGTTGACAGTGTTCCCCTGCCTCTGCTGGATTGGAGTTGCATCTCTCTCGCCTGTACGCCTTAGTTGGGCAACGAACTGTGACCTCTGCCGCTAGCGTGTTCAGATGGGAATTTTTTTAAGAGTTCTGCAGCAAGGGCCTTCTGGTATTGCCCCATTTTTGTAGACCTCTCCACCTCAGGAATAAGAGAGTGAAAGTTCTCCTAGTAGCGGGGGTCTACAAGTGTCACCAACCAGTAATGACTGTCACCCAACATTTTGACAACGCCAGGGTCACGGTTAAGGCAGCGTAACATAAAGTCAGCCATGCGTGCCAGAATGGTAACGGGCAAGATTTCCATGTCCTCACCAAGATGACGACTGACCATGCTCTCCTCCTCCTCCTCCTCTTCCTCCTCCCCCCTGTCCTCAGGCCACCCATGCTTAACCGATGGTATGACACTTGTACAAGTACTACCGTCTACAACGCATGATAGCAGCTCCTGTTCTTCCTCCTCCTCCTCCTCTCCCTCATTGTCCCCCAATGCATGTTGGGATGAGATGAGGCTGGGCTGTGTGTAATCGCCCGCTACGGCTTCTTGATCCATCTCATCATACTCTGGCTGCAATGCCTCCTCTTTAATTCTCTGCAGAGAGCGTTGCAAAAGACAGACAAGTGGGATGCTGACACTAATGATGGCGTCATCGCCACTCACCATCTTGGTGGCCTCCTCAAAGTTTGTCAGGATGGTACATATGTCAGACATCCAGGTCCACTTCTGAGGTCTTATGTGTGGAGTCTGACCTGAATATCGACGACCTTGTTGCAGCTGGTACTCCACAACTGCTCTCTTCTGCTCACAAATCCTTTGCAACATGTGGAGGGTAGAGTTCCAATGTGTGGGGACATCACACACCAGTCGGTGTGCCGGAAGTTGCAAACGCTGCTGCAACACAGCAAGGGCGGCGGAAGCTGTAGCCGACTTGCGAAAATGAGCTCACAGGCGGCGTACTTTCACGAGCAGATCTGGCAACTCGGGGTACGATTTAAGAAACCGCTGAACCACAAGGTTAAGCACATGAGCCAGGCATGGTACGTGTGTGATCTCACCTCGCCTCAGAGCCGCCACCAGGTTACGGCCATTGTCACACACGACCATGCCGGGATGTAGGTTCAGCGGTCTCATACACAGATCTGCCTGCTCTTTCACAGCTGTCCACAACTCACAAGCAGTGTGAGGTTTATCACCTAAGCTTATGAGTTTCAGCACAGCCTGTTGCCGCTTGGCGGAGGCAGTACTGCAATGCTTCCAGCTTGTAACTGATGTGGTGATATCTGAGATGGAGGCTGAACATGAGGAGGAGGAGGAGGAGGAAGCGCAGGAGCTGTACACTGTGGGGGCAACTCTGATTGACATAGGGCCCTCAATCCTCAGTGTGGGGAGGATGTGTTCCGTCCCAAGGTCCGACTGGGTCCCGGCTTCCACTATGTTTACCCAGTGTGCCGTCAGAGAGATGTACCGTCCCTGGCCACAAGCACTTGTCCACGTGTCCGTTGTCAGGTGGGCTCTCCCAGTAACTGCGTTGTTGAGGGCACGGCAGATGCTTTGGGACACGTGCTTGTGTAGTGCGGGGATGGCACACCGGGCAAAATAGTGTCGGCTGGGGACCGAGTACCGAGGGACGGCCACCGCCATAAGATTGCGGAAGGATTCCGTCTCCACCAGCCTAAAAGGCAGCATTTCCAATGCAAGCAGTCGTGAAATGTGCGAAATTAGGACTGTGGCCTGTGGGGCGTTAGCTGCGAATTTCCGCTTTCATTCAAAGGTCTGGGATATGGACAATTGAACGCTGCGGTGGGACGTGGACGTGGATGTTGATGCTGTTTCTTGAGAAACTGCCATAACAAGTGAAGACTGAGAGGAGGGGGCATCTTTGCATGCAGTATGGACAGGGGAATGCCTTGCACACACAACAGGGGGTTCTATTGCACGCACAACAGTGGAAGAAGCAGTGGTGACACCCGCTGACACTGGTCGTAGACCCTGGGTTTCACCCCACAAAGTCAGGTGCTTTGCTGCCATGTGCCTGATCATGCTGGTGGTGGTCAGGCTGGTAGTTTTGTCACCCCTGCTGATGCTGGCATGGCAGGTGGAACATATGGCCTTTTTGGGGTTATCAGCAGAGTCTTTAAAAAAATTCCAGACTCTGGAAGACCTACCGCTTGTACTGGCAACGTCCCTCATGTTGGTGTTAAGGGGAACGGTTGCCTGCCTTCTGTCTGCGGCCATCACACTGCTTCTTCCTGCCTGTTGGGGTGCTCACCCTCCCTCCTCCTGTGTGCTGCTGGCCTCACTCTGCATGTCCTCCTTCCACATTGGGTCAGTTTCTAGATCATCCACCACCTCCTCCTCTTCCACTTGCGCACCACGATCCTCCTCCTCACTTCCTGGCAATTGTGTCTCGTCATCGTCCACCTCTTGTGACAGATTGCCAACGTCGACTTCCTGTGGCCGTGGCTGTTCAAATATTTGGGCATCGCAACATGGGATCTCCTCTTCCACCACTTCAAGCGTATCAGGCGAGGGGCCCAAATATGGAAATGGACCAGTGAACAGCTCTTCAGAGTGTCCAAGTGTGGGATCACTTGCTGTCTGACGACACTCGGCATGGTGGGAGGAAGGAGCATCAGGGTGAGGAGGAGTATGCAGTCGAGACTCACGGCTACTAAGAGTTGACCGTGTGGAAGACAGACCGGAGGTGGTGGTGCCCAGGTAACTGGAAGTATTATCTGCTATCCAATTAATAACCTGTTCACACTGATCAGTTATCAATACTGGTGTTGTTCTGTGCTTCCCTAGTAATTCGGTCAAGAAGTGGGAGCGAGAAGATGTGGCTGTTGGTTGTGGCACATTTTTACCTTGGCCACGGCCCCGTCCTCTGCACGAACCATCACCAGAGCGTCCACTTCCACGACCCTTGCCACGCGCCTTGCCCATTGTAAATGAAGTAAAATAGCTTACATCAATGGAAAAAGGGTAATAAAGAGTAGATTAGAACCGTGGAAGAGGAAAACCACAGTTATTGTTTACTGCGGTATACCACACTTTTTTAAATTGAGATATTTGCGACTGAACAGTGAGCGACACACTCAAACTGCTTTTTTTTTAGATACCAAAGGCCCAAAACTGGATAGTACAGCGATTTGACCCGTGGAACTGCGAAACCACACTGGGATGTCAGGCCTACACAAGACTATTTTCAACAGATATATTTTTGTGTCACAACAGTCAGGAGACACTACTGTTTTTCTTTACGGAAAAAACTACCAAAAGCTGAATAATAGAGATTTTTTACCGTGGGATGGCAAAACCACAGTTATTGTTTACTGGGGTATACCACACTTTTTTAAATAGAGATATTTGCGGCTGAACAGTGAGCGACACACTCAAACTGCTTTTTTTTTAGATACCAAAGGCCCAAAACTGGATAGTACAGCGATTTGACCCGTGGAACTGCGAAACCACACTGGGATGTCGGGCCTACACAAGTTTATTTTCAACAGATATATTTTTGTGTCACAACAGTCAGGAGACACTACTGTTTTTCTTTACGGAAAAAACTACCAAAACCTGAATAATATAGATTTTTTACCGTGGGATGGCAAAACCACAGTTATTGTTTACTGAGGTATACCACACTTTTTTAAATAGAGATATTTGCGTCTGAACAGTGAGCGACACACTCAAACTGCTTTTTTTTTAGATACCAAAGGCCCAAAACTGGATAGTACAGTGATTTGACCCATGGAACTGCGAAACCACACTGGGATGTCGGGCCTACACAAGACTATTTTCAACAGATATATTTTTGTGTCACAACAGTCAGGAGACACTACTGTTTTTCTTTACGGAAAAAACTACCAAAACCTGAATAATAGAGATTTTTTACCGTGGGATGGCAAAACCACAGTTATTGTTTACTGGGGTATACCACACTTTTTTTAAATAGAGATATTTGCGTCTGAACAGTGAGCGACACACTCAAACTGCTTTTTTTTTAGATACAAAAGGCCCAAAACTGGATAGTACAGCGATTTGACCCGTGGAACTGCGAAACCACACTGGGATGTCGGGCCTACACAAGACTATTTTCAACAGATATATTTTTGTGTCACAACAGTCAGGAGACACTGCTGTTTTTCTTTACGGAAAAAACTACCAAAAGCTGAATAATAGAGATTTTTTACCATGGAATGGCAAAACCACAGTTATTGTTTACTGGGGTATACCACACTTTTTTAAATAGAGATATTTGCGGCTGAACAGTGAGCGACACACTCAAACTGCTTTTTTTTTAGATACCAAAGGCCCAAAACTGGATAGTACAGCGATTTGACCTGTGGAACTGCGAAACCACACTGGGATGTCGGGCCTACACAAGACTATTTTCAACAGATATATTTTTGTGTCACAACAGTCAGGAGACACTACTGTTTTTCTTTACGGAAAAAACTACCAAAACCTGAATAGTAGAGATTTTTTACCGTGGGATGGCAAAACCACAGTTATTGTTTACTGGGGTATACCACACTTTTTTAAATAGAGATATTTGCGGCTGAACAGTGAGCGACACACTCAAACTGCTGTTTTTTTAGATACCAAAGGCCCAAAACTGGATAGTACAGCGATTTGACCCATGGAACTGCGAAACCACACTGGGATGTCGGGCCTACACAAGACTATTTTCAACAGATATATTTTTGTGTCACAACAGTCAGGAGACACTACTGTTTTTCTTTACGGAAAAAACTACCAAAACCTGAATAATAGAGATTTTTTACCGTGGGATGGCAAAACCACAGTTATTGTTTACTGGGGTATACCACACTTTTTTTAAATAGAGATATTTGCGTCTGAACAGTGAGCGACACACTCAAACTGCTTTTTTTTTAGATACAAAAGGCCCAAAACTGGATAGTACAGCGATTTGACCCGTGGAACTGCGAAACCACACTGGGATGTCGGGCCTACACAAGACTATTTTCAACAGATATATTTTTGTGTCACAACAGTCAGGAGACACTGCTGTATTTCTTTACGAAAAAAACTACCAAAAGCTGAATAATAGAGATTTTTTACCATGGAATGGCAAAACCACAGTTATTGTTTACTGGGGTATACCACACTTTTTTAAATAGAGATATTTGCGGCTGAACAGTGAGCGACACACTCAAACTGCTTTTTTTTTAGATACCAAAGGCCCAAAACTGGATAGTACAGCGATTTGACCTGTGGAACTGCGAAACCACACTGGGATGTTGGGCCTACACAAGACTATTTTCAACAGATATATTTTTGTGTCACAACAGTCAGGAGACACTACTGTTTTTCTTTACGGAAAAAACTACCAAAACCTGAATAGTAGAGATTTTTTACCGTGGGATGGCAAAACCACAGTTATTGTTTACTGGGGTATACCACACTTTTTTAAATAGAGATATTTGCGGCTGAACAGTGAGCGACACACTCAAACTGCTTTTTTTTTAGATACCAAAGGCCCAAAACTGGATAGTACAGCGATTTGACCCATGGAACTGCGAAACCACACTGGGATGTCGGGCCTACACAAGACTATTTTCAACAGATATATTTTTGTGTCACAACAGTCAGGAGACACTACTGTTTTTCTTTACGGAAAAAACTACCAAAACCTGAATAATAGAGATTTTTTACTGTGGGATGGCAAAACCACAGTTATTGTTTACTGGGGTATACCACACTTTTTTAAATAGAGATATTTGTGACTGAACAGTGAGCGACACACTCAAACTGTTTTTTTTTTAGATACAAATGGCCCAAACTGGATAATACAGAGGTTTGAACCGTGGAAGTGCAAAACAACACTTCTGTTTCTCTAGCCTACACCAGACTATTTTCAACAGTTATATTTGTGTCTGAAAAATCAGAGACATGCTCTTTTTTTGGGGGGGGGGGGGGTGGGACACACCAAAAGGTTAATAAGACGGGTATTTGTACAGTGTGAAGGAGGGAAAAAAAAGGAGGATTTAGATGAAAAAGAAAGGATTTTTCCTGGCCCCCGACACCTGGTGCTAAGTCCAGCAATTTCAGCAACAGGAGCACACAGGACTGTAATGCAGCGTTTGCTGGTATAACCACTGTGTCTCTTATACAGCCTGCCTGCCTGGTATCTGGGATGGATATTAGTCCTGAAAAGGACTGTTTGTTTGTTCTGGCAGCCTTTACAGACCCTACACTAACTATTTCGCAGTTTATATCTCTCCCTAAATCAGCAGCGCTGTCCCTACACTGTCTAATCTGGAGCGACTGTGTCCAAGATGGCGGCGCCCCGTTTTAAATACTCGAGGTGACGCTGTGCGGCCAGCCAATCACTGTAATGCCCACAACCAACATGGCTGCAGCATTACAGTGACTGGCTGGCAATCCCTGCATATTTATTGGCTCTGTAAAGAGCGCCAAACATGCAGGGCGGAGACCCGAGCTCCCGCCCGAGTAACCCGGAAATGCTCGGTGCTCGCCGAACATCCTGAGTAGCGTGATGCTCGGGTGAGTACCGAGCAGTGTCGAGCATGTTCGCTGAACACTAATGATGACCTATTGGACTGTAAAGGGCCCACATATTTCTCTTGCACAGGAGCCCTTTTCTGTCTGTGTCCAGTAGTGGGCCCAGCCAATCACCGGACCTGAAAGCAATAGAAACTTTATGGAAGGAATTAAATTTCAGAGTTCATAGAAGGAGCCCATGGAATCTTAAGGATTTGAAGAGCGGTTGTGTGGAAGAATAGGCCAAAATCATACCTGAACAATGAATGTGAATAATTTGTCCATACAGGAGGCGTGTTGAAGCTGTCATCACCAGCAAAGGCTTTTGTGCAAAGTATTAATTACATTTCAGTAAGTATGTTCAATACTATTTCCCTATGTCATTTCTCATTATTACATGTAACCTAATTTATGGACATCTATAGTTTGATTTCTTTGCCTGTATGGATTGGATGGGTTGTTACTAGTGATGAGCGAGCACTAAAATGATTGGGTAGTCATTGTTCGAGTCAAGCAGAGGGCCTAAAAATTACCAAAATCGATGGGAACAGTGCTCAAATGACATGGGAACAGCATGGGGAAGACCTCTGGAAGCATTTCTGACTTCTAGGTCACTGTCGTCAACAATGTTGTCAGATATATTACACCACTTTTATGGACTCACAATAAAACATACAAAAATGAAACCAAATTGGATTTTCTTGGGAAATATGTTAAGGAACATCCTTTCCAGGGTAATGACTTGTATATAAGGCAAAATAAATACAGTACAGACCAAAAGTTTGGACACACCTTTTCATTTAAATATTTTTCTGTATTTTCTTGACTATGAAAATTGTACATTCACACTGAAGGCATCAAAACTATGAATTAACACATGTGGAATTATATACTTAACAAAAAAGTGTGAAACAACTGAAAATATGTCTTATATTCTAGGTTCTTCAAAGTCGCCACCTTTTGCTTTGATGACTGATTTGCACACTCTTGGCATTCTCTTGATGAGCTTCAAGAGGTAGTCACTGGAAATGGTTTTCACTTCACAGGTGTGCCTTGTCAGGTTTAATAAGTGGGATTTTTTGCCTTATAAATGGGGTTGGGACCATCAATTGTGTTGTGCAGAAGTCTGGTGGATACACAGCTGATAGTCCTACTGAATAGATTGTTAGAATTTGTATTATGGCAAGAAAAAGGCAGCTAAGTAAAGAAAAATGAGTGGCCATCGTTACTTTAAGAAATGAAGGTCAGTCAGTGCGAAAAATTGGGCAACCTTTGAATGTTTCCCCAAGTGCAGTTGCAAAAACCATCAAGCGCTACAAAGAAACTGGCTCACATGAGGACCGCCCCAGGAAAGGAAGACCAAGAGTCATCTCTGCTTCTGAGGATAAGTTTATCTGAGTCATCAGCCTCAGAAATCGCAGGTTAACAGCAGCTCAGATTAGAGACCAGGTCAATGCCACACAGTGTTCTAGCAGCAGACACATCTCTACAACAACCGTTAAGACGAGACTTTGTGCAGCAGACCTTCATGGTATAATAGCTGCTAGGAAACCACTGCTAAGGACAGGCAACAAGCAGAAGAGACTTGTTTGGGCTAAGGTGAACGGATGGACTCTACATGCCTGGTTCACACCGTGAAGCATGGAGGAGGAGGTGTGATGGTGTGGGGGTGGTTTGCTGGTGACACTGTTGGGGATTTATTCAAAACTGAAGGCATACTGAACCAGCATTGCTACCACAGCATCTTGCAGCGGCATGCTATTCCATCCGGTTTGCGTTTAGTTGGACCATCATTTGTTTTTCAACAGGACAATGACCCCAAACACACCTCCAGGCTGTGTAAAGGCTATTTGACCAAGAAGTAGAGTGATGGGGTGATACGCCAGATGACCTGGCCTCTACAGTCACCAGACCTGAACCCAATCGAGATGGCTTGGGGTGAGCTGGACCGCAGAGTGAAGGCAAAAGGGCCCCCAAGTGCTAAGCATCTCTGGGAACTCCTTCAAGATTGTTGGAAGACCATTTCCGGTGACGACCTCTTGAAGCTCATCAAGAGAATGCCAAGAGTGTGCAAAGCAGTCATCAAAGCTAAAGGTGGCGACTTTGAAGAACCTAGAATATAAGACATATTTTCAGTTGTTTCACACTTTTTTGTTAAGTATATAATTCCACATGTGTTAATTCATAGTTTTGATGCCCTCAGTGTGAATGTACAATTTTCATAGTCATGAAAATACAGAAAAATCTTTAAATGAGAAGGTGTGTCCAAACTTTTGGTCTGTACTGTATACAAAAACAAAAATGCGCCTCCACACCTTGGGCTTTGTTCACATGTAGCGTTTTTTATGCGTTTTTGCACTTTTGCATTGCTTTCAATCAAGACAAATGCATTCACTAGGAAATGTCATTATAACATTTTACAACCTTATCTGGGCATGTGCTGTGTGACACATCATCAGACACATCCTGTTTCATTTATGATGGAGGGACTCTGAAAGTCACAAAGCCTATTTTTATAGGGCCAGCAGTCGGCCCTCACTATTGTTAGCCGGCTATTGTTTGTTGTTCCCATTATTAACGAGTGGGTCTCCTATACTGTTATTGCGTATGCAGTGACTACAAGGGCTGCCAAAAATTTGGATGCAACCCAATACCCCTTTGAAGAGACATAGAGGAGGGTCTCAGTAAAATAAATGTTCCCAACATAAAGGAGCGGGTCTTCTATAGCGGTAATGCCCATGCTGTGACTGCAAGGGCTGCCAAAATTTGGGAAAAACCCCATTAACAATTTAAAGACACATAGAGTGTTAAGGGAGGGCAATAACCCTTCACGGTTGACCAATTGCGCAATTCAACAGGGAACCAGACAGAGACAGTGTGCTCTGTATGGGAGGATTCAAAAGAATCTCTCTCTCACCTCCTGTCTCTCTCTCTCTCTCTCACCTCCTGTCTCTCTCTCTCTCTCACCTTCTGTCTCTCTCTCTCTCACCTCCTGTCTCTCTCTCTCACCTCCTGTCTCTCTTTCACCTCCTCTCTCTCTCACCTCCTGTCTCTCTCTCTCTCACCTCCTGTCTCTCTCTCTCACCTCCTGTCTCTCTCTCACCTCCTGTCTCTCTCTCTCACCTCCTGTCTCTCTCTCTCTCACCTCCTGTCTCTCTCTCTCACCTCCTTTCTCTCTCTCTCTCACCTCCTGTCTCTCTCTCTCACCTCCTGTCTCTCTCTCTCTCTCACCTCCTGTCTAGAGATGAGCGTTGTTCTACTCGAACTGTTCGCCAATCTCAAATTCGAGCTGTTTTGGGTGATGTTCGAACCGTTCGGCGAACACGAACAATTTGAGAAAAATTCGGCTGTTCGAGGTTATGTTCGATAACTGTTCGTGCACCAAAATCATAACTGGATTTTTTCTCATTAATGATGAAAATTAATGTTAATACGCAGTTTGAGTGTACAGCGGGGTGGGGGGAGGGGCAGGGGATGGATCTCTGCAGGAACAATGAAGATCTCCATTTTTTTTTTCTCTTTCCCGCATTTACAGTGGGGAGGTGCAGTCTGTCAGCCTATCAGCAGCGCACACACGGAGCGAAGTGCTTTTTTTCACACAAGCAAGGGCATGTGTCATTGGCAGTGTATGTCACATGTCCTTGCCCTATAAGACCAAGCCATTTTCCCCGTCGCCACCATTTTCTCACTGCTGCAGCTGCGTGTTAGACGGCACCGCTGTTGCTGTGTGCGCTATACCTTGTTAATTTCAAGCCAATTTTCGCACAAATCTACAGATAGCTTGGGAGTAGGGAATAGTTGTGATTGCAGTCCTTTTAAGGACTAGGTTACAGCATTTCCTACGACTTTTATCAGGCAGGTCTGTGCTCTTAAATAGATAGATTGTGGGAGTAAAGACTAATTGTAATTGGAGTCCTTTTCAGGACTAGGTTACATCAGTTCCTATCAGTTTTTGCCAGGTAGGTCTGTGCCAGTGCTGTGCAAGTTTTTTTCACAGCATTTGGCTGAATCTAGCAAAGCTAATCCTTTTTGGCCTATTGCAGAGTGTGTTAGTCATTGGAGTAGCCTATCTGTGTTGCAAGATATACCACCTGTGTATAGAATACCAATTTTTTTACTGCACCTAATGAAGTAAAATCTTTTGGGCATAGCATCATTCTATTAGTCCATCTATACTGACCTCCATCAGGTTGCAAATTGAATATAATTTTTTTCTGGATCTAGCTCTGAAAAAATATTGGGCTTCTAGCTGTGTGTGGGACTTGTTGTATTAGTCCATCTATACTGACCTCCATCAGGTTGCAAACTGAATATATTTTTTTCTGCATCTACCTCTGAAAAAATATTGGGCTTCTAGCTGTGTGTGGGACTTGTTCTATTAATCCATCTATACAGACCTCCATCAGGTTGCAAACTGAATATATTTTTTTCTGCATCTACCTCTGAAAAAATATTGGGCTTCTAGCTGTGTGTGGGACTTGTTGTATTAGTCCATCTATACTGACCTCCATCAGGTTGCAAACTGAATATATTTTTTTCTGCATCTACCTCTGAAAAAATATTGGGCTTCTAGCTGTGTGTGGGACTTGTTCTATTAATCCATCTATACAGACCTCCATCAGGTTGCAAACTGAATATATTTTTTTCTGCATCTACCTCTGAAAAAATATTGGGCTTCTAGCTGTGTGTGGGACTTGTTGTATTAGTCCATCTATACTGACCTCCATCAGGTTGCAAACTGAATATATTTTTTTCTGCATCTACCTCTGAAAAAATATTGGGCTTCTATCTGTGTGTGGGACTTGTTCTATTAATCCATCTATACAGACCTCCATCAGGTTGCAAACTGAATATATTTTTTTCTGCATCTACCTCTGAAAAAATATGTGGCCTTCTAGCAGTGTGTGGGACTTTCTCTATTAGTCCATCTATACTGACCTCCATCAGGTTGCAAACTGAATATAATTTTTTTCTGCATCTAGCTCTGAAAAAATATTTGGCCTTCTAGCAGTGTGTGGGACTTTCTCTATTAGTCCATCTATACTGACCTCCATCAGGTTGCAAATTAAAAATATTTTTTATCTGCATCTACAGTACCTCTGAAAAAATATTTGGGCTTCTAGCTGTGTGTGGGACTTGTTCTATTAGTCCATCTATACTGACCTCCATCAGGTTGCAAATTGAATATAATTTTTATCTGCATCTAGCTCTGAAAAAATATTTGGCCTTCTAGCAGTGTGTGGGACTTTCTCTATTAGTCCATCTATACTGACCTCCATCAGGTTGCAAATTGAATATAATTTTTATCTGCATCTAGCTCTGAAAAAATATTTGGCCTTCTAGCAGTGTGTGGGACTTTCTCTATTAGTCCATCTATACTGACCTCCATCAGGTTGCAAATTAAAAATAATTTTTATCTGCATCTACCTCTGAAAAAATATTTGGGCTTCTAGCTGTGTGTGGGACTTGTTCTATTACTCCATCTATACTGACCTCCATCAGGTTGCAAACTGAATATATTTTTTTCTGCATCTACCTCTGAAAAAATATTGGGCTTCTAGCTGTGTGTGGGACTTGTTGTATTAGTCCATCTATACTGACCTCCATCAGGTTGCAAATTAAAAATAATTTTTATCTGCATCTACAGTACCTCTGAAAAAATATTTGGGCTTCTAGCTGTGTGTGGGACTTGTTCTATTAGTCCATCTATACTGACCTCCATCAGGTTGCAAATTGAATATAATTTTTATCTGCATCTAGTTCTGAAAAAATATTTGGCCTTCTAGCAGTGTGTGGGACTTTCTCTATTAGTCCATCTATACTGACCTCCATCAGGTTGCAAATTAAAAATAATTTTTATCTGCATCTAGCTCTGAAAAAATATTTGGCCTTCTAGCAGTGTGTGGGACTTTCTCTATTAGTCCATCTATACTGACCTCCATCAGGTTGCAAATTAAAAATAATTTTTATCTGCATCTACCTCTGAAAAAATATTGGGCTTCTAGCTGTGTGTGGGACTTGTTCTATTAATCCATCTATACAGACCTCCATCAGGTTGCAAACTGAATATAATTTTTTTCTGCATCTAGCTCTGAAAAAATATTTGGCCTTCTAGCAGTGTGTGGAACTTGTTCTATTAGTCCACCTATACTGACCTCCATCAGGTTGCAAATTCAAAATAATTTTTTGTCTGCATCTAGCTCTGAAAAAATATTTGGCCTTCTAGTAGTGTGTGGGACTTTCTCTATTAGTCCATCTATACTGACCTCCATCAGGTTGCAAACTGAATATATTTTTTTTCTGCATCTACCTCTGAAAAAATATTGGGCTTGTAGCTGTGTGTGGGACTTGTTCTATTAATCCATCTATACAGACCTCCATCAGGTTGCAAACTGAATAAAATTTTTTTCTGCATCTACCTCTGAAAAAATATTTGGGCTTCTAGCTGTGTGTGGGACTTGTTCTATTAATCCATCTATACAGACCTCCATCAGGTTGCAAACTGAATATATTTTTTTCTGCATCTACCTCTGAAAAAATATTGGGCTTCTAGCTGTGTGTGGGACTTGTTGTATTAGTCCATCTATACTGACCTCCATCAGGTTGCAAACTGAATATATTTTTTTCTGCATCTACCTCTGAAAAAATATTGGGCTTCTAGCTGTGTGTGGGACTTGTTCTATTAATCCATCTATACAGACCTCCATCAGGTTGCAAACTGAATATATTTTTTTCTGCATCTACCTCTGAAAAAATATTGGGCTTCTAGCTGTGTGTGGGACTTGTTGTATTAGTCCATCTATACTGACCTCCATCAGGTTGCAAACTGAATATATTTTTTTCTGCATCTACCTCTGAAAAAATATTGGGCTTCTATCTGTGTGTGGGACTTGTTCTATTAATCCATCTATACAGACCTCCATCAGGTTGCAAACTGAATATATTTTTTTCTGCATCTACCTCTGAAAAAATATGTGGCCTTCTAGCAGTGTGTGGGACTTTCTCTATTAGTCCATCTATACTGACCTCCATCAGGTTGCAAACTGAATATAATTTTTTTCTGCATCTAGCTCTGAAAAAATATTTGGCCTTCTAGCAGTGTGTGGGACTTTCTCTATTAGTCCATCTATACTGACCTCCATCAGGTTGCAAATTAAAAATATTTTTTATCTGCATCTACAGTACCTCTGAAAAAATATTTGGGCTTCTAGCTGTGTGTGGGACTTGTTCTATTAGTCCATCTATACTGACCTCCATCAGGTTGCAAATTGAATATAATTTTTATCTGCATCTAGCTCTGAAAAAATATTTGGCCTTCTAGCAGTGTGTGGGACTTTCTCTATTAGTCCATCTATACTGACCTCCATCAGGTTGCAAATTGAATATAATTTTTATCTGCATCTAGCTCTGAAAAAATATTTGGCCTTCTAGCAGTGTGTGGAACTTTCTCTATTAGTCCATCTATACTGACCTCCATCAGGTTGCAAATTAAAAATAATTTTTATCTGCATCTACCTCTGAAAAAATATTTGGGCTTCTAGCTGTGTGTGGGACTTGTTCTATTACTCCATCTATACTGACCTCCATCAGGTTGCAAACTGAATATATTTTTTTCTGCATCTACCTCTGAAAAAATATTGGGCTTCTAGCTGTGTGTGGGACTTGTTGTATTAGTCCATCTATACTGACCTCCATCAGGTTGCAAATTAAAAATAATTTTTATCTGCATCTACAGTACCTCTGAAAAAATATTTGGGCTTCTAGCTGTGTGTGGGACTTGTTCTATTAGTCCATCTATACTGACCTCCATCAGGTTGCAAATTGAATATAATTTTTATCTGCATCTAGTTCTGAAAAAATATTTGGCCTTCTAGCAGTGTGTGGGACTTTCTCTATTAGTCCATCTATACTGACCTCCATCAGGTTGCAAATTAAAAATAATTTTTATCTGCATCTAGCTCTGAAAAAATATTTGGCCTTCTAGCAGTGTGTGGGACTTTCTCTATTAGTCCATCTATACTGACCTCCATCAGGTTGCAAATTAAAAATAATTTTTATCTGCATCTACCTCTGAAAAAATATTGGGCTTCTAGCTGTGTGTGGGACTTGTTCTATTAATCCATCTATACAGACCTCCATCAGGTTGCAAACTGAATATAATTTTTTTCTGCATCTAGCTCTGAAAAAATATTTGGCCTTCTAGCAGTGTGTGGAACTTGTTCTATTAGTCCACCTATACTGACCTCCATCAGGTTGCAAATTCAAAATAATTTTTTGTCTGCATCTAGCTCTGAAAAAATATTTGGCCTTCTAGTAGTGTGTGGGACTTTCTCTATTAGTCCATCTATACTGACCTCCATCAGGTTGCAAACTGAATATATTTTTTTTCTGCATCTACCTCTGAAAAAATATTGGGCTTGTAGCTGTGTGTGGGACTTGTTCTATTAATCCATCTATACAGACCTCCATCAGGTTGCAAACTGAATAAAATTTTTTTCTGCATCTACCTCTGAAAAAATATTTGGGCTTCTAGCTGTGTGTGGGACTTGTTCTATTAGTCCATCTATACTGACCTCCATCAGGTTGCAAATTGAATATAATTTTTTTCTGCATCTAACCCAGCCAATAGTTTTGGCCTAATACCACAGTTTGGCCACTCAGCTCTGCTCGGTTCCCATCCATTGTTTTTTTGTGCAAACAACTCCAGAGTTGTGAATTAGTTAACCACCAAAATGAGTGGAAAAAGGCCTGCTGCTGGTGGAAAGGGGAGTAGGCGTGTTGGGAAGGGGAAAAAAGGTTGTGTCCGTGGGGTAGGTGTTAAAGCAACAGTAACATCTGCAGAAGAAAGACCATCTTCCAGCCAAACTAAAATGTCTACTTCTTTTAGCGGACAATGTGATAAGATCCCTTTCTTACGGCCACGCCAATCGCTACAAATTCCAGATGAGGCACAAAAACAGCAGGTGCTTCAACGGATATCAAGTGCTCCTTTAAGTGGGCTCTCCTCCACATCAACTTCAACATCACAAATACTCCAGTCCTCAAAGGTGTCACCCCAATCGCACTTGCTTCCTCACAGCTCCCAAATCTCCAGCTGCCCGTCTGAGTATGAGGTAGAACAGATGGTTGAGTCTGCAGAGCTGTTTACTCATACTATAGCCTGGGAATCAGAGGTCGACTCCAGCGCTTCTGTGAATCCAGACGAGGAAATGATCTGCACTGATGCCCAGAATCTTTATGAGTCGGATCCAGGACCAGACGCAGAAGGTTCTGACCATAATGTAGACCCTCATTCCCAAACTGTAACTCCTGTTGGTGGAGACAATGAGGAAGACGATGATGAGACTCAAATACCTGATTGGAGCGACAACTTTAGTTTTTTTGTCAGGGCAGGAACAGGTTGGCTCTGAGGACGACGGGTGTGATAACGCACAGGGTGATGATGATGAGGTTGGAGATCCCACTTACTGTCAACCCACAGTCAGCCAAGAGATGAGGTCAGCAGAGGAGGTGGAGGAAGATGCTAGTGACGACGAGGTCAGGTTGCGCCTTCCTGGACAGAGACGTAGTACTGGAAGCACGTCAACAACTGCATTCTCAAACACAACTCTGCCTCTCACCACAAGTCGTGGTGGCTCTTCAGGTCACATGGGTGCTAAGCCTTGCATAGCCTGGGCATTTTTCCAGATCGATAAAGATGACCCAACTCGTGTTATCTGTAACATTTGTCAGCAAAAGCTAAGTAGAGGCCAAAAAATACATAGTTTGAGTACTTCATGCATGAACCGGCACATGGACATGAAGCATAAGTTGCAGTTGGAAGCTCAGTGTGCTACAATGCGGCCTAGCCGGCCGGGCCAACCACCGTCTGCCATATCTTGTGCATCCGCGGCCACTTCATCCTCTGTGACTGGGGGGACAGCAGTCACACCTCTTTACCCGCAACAGCCAGCGTGATTGGCAGGTCATCATTTTCTTTGGAGGTGGTAACACCAGCTGGTGTTGAGCGCTGTCCGACATCGATAGCACCACCTTTGGATCAAGGCAACCTAACATGTCCGCCTGCATCTTCCTCACAGACCGGCAGTTTGCCGGGGACACCCTTATCAACCCCGTCTAAGCACAATAGCCAGCCCTCGGTCCCTCAGATGTGGACAAGTAAAAGACCATTTCCTCCTAGCCATGAGAAAGCTAAGAGGTTGAATTTCACCATCTGCAAGCTCTTGGCTACAGAAATGCTGCCTTTCCGCCTGGTGGACACAGAGGATTTTCGAGACCTTATGTCCGTCGCAGTGCCCCAGTACCAGATGCCCAGTCGGTACTACTTCTCAAAGAAAGGTGTGCCTGCGCTTCACCAGCATGTCGCACACAACATCACCGCTTCTTTGAGAAACTCTGTGTGTGACAGGGTGCATTTCACCACAGACACTTGGACGAGTAGGCATGGACAGGGGCGTTACATGTCGCTGACTGGGCACTGGGTAACTATGGTGACAGCAGGACAAGGGGCTGCTTTCCAAGTCTTGCCGTCCCCACGAGTTGTGCGTCAATCCTCTTTATGTCAAAGTTCCTCCACTGCTTCTGCCTCCTCAACCTCCTATCGGTCTTCCACCTGCACCCAAAGCCTGTCTGGTCATGCCACAAGCTTTCTAACTGCGCAGAAGGGATCCTGCACACCTCCTTACTATGCTGGCAGTAGGGCTCAACGTCATCAGGCGGTTTTTACATTGAAATGTCTGGGAAATGTGAGTCACACAGCTGAGGAGTTGTGGTCAGCTCTGGAGAACCATTTTCATGAATGGTTGTCTCCACTGGACCTGAAACCAGGGAAGGCCGTGTGCGACAATGCTGCAAACCTGGGTGCGGCCCTTTGCCGGGGCAATGTCACACACGTGCCTTGTATGGCTCACGTGTTGAACCTGGTTGTCCAGCAATTTTTAGCCCACTATCCCAGACTAGATGGCCTTCTGCAGAGGGTACGGTTGCTGTGTGCTCACTTCCGCCGTTCGCATCCCGCAGCTCAGCGACTTACATCTCTACAGAAGTCGTTGGGCCTGCCACTTCACCAGCTAAAATGCGATGTGCCTACCCGGTGGAATTCAACTCTGCACATGTTGCAGCGACTGTGGCAGCACCGACAAGCCCTGGTGCAATACGTTCTGACGTATAGCCTGGGCCAACGAGATCCAGACATTGGGCAAATCACGCTGGAGGAGTGGTCTCAGATCAGGGACCTATGCACCCTTCTGCACAGTTTTGAAATGGCGACGAAGATGTTTAGTGCTGACGATGCCATTATCAGCATGACTATTCCGGTGATTTACATGCTGGAGCACATGTTAAACAGAATTCGGAGTCAGGTGGTGGCACAAGAGGAGGTGGAGGAAGTAGAGGAGGAGGAGTTGTATGCGGAAGGGCTAACATCTGCAAGGTCCAGACGGTCGGCAGCACCAAGGCGGCAGGCATGTGAGGGTGGGGGAGATGGTTTTACCAGGGCGCATGGTAGCAGCCAAACTAGTGAGGAAGGTGCAGGAGCCCAGGACGAAGTGGAGGACGAACTGATGGAAGACTCATCAGATGAGGGAGACCTTGATCACATTTCTGTTGTGCGAGGTTGGGGGGAGAGGACAGAGGAAGGAAGCATGATTGTTACCTCGCCACCAACACAACAGGGACTTGGTGCTCCTGGATGCGCAACACACATGAGTGCCTTCTTGCTGCACTACCTGCAACATGACCCTCGAATTGTGAGAATTAGAAATAATCCTGACTACTGGGTTGCCACACTGTTAGATCCCCGGTACAAAAGTAAATTTGCAGAAATTATTCCTGCCATAGAAAGGGATGCACGCATGCAGGAGTATCAGCAGAGACTGTTGCAGAATCTTACATGTGCTTTTCCACAAAATACCAGTGGTGCACGTAGTGAATCTCACAGTTCCAACTTGCCAACCGTGGGACCGTCAAGTGTTCAGCACTCAAACCGTAACAGAACCACAGTATCTGCTGGTAACATCAATTTTGCGGAATCATTTCACCACTTTTTTAGCCCATCCTTTGCAAGGCCACAGGAGACAAGAAGTCTGACACATAGTCAACGCCTAGAGACGATGGTACAGGAGTATCTCCAAGTAAACATTGAAGCCATGACTGTGTCACTGGACCCTTGCTCTTTTTGGGCTTCCAATCTGGATAAATGGCCGGAGCTAGCCACTTACGCCTTGGAGATCTTGTCATGCCCCGCAGCCAGCGTTCTGTCTGAACGTGTGTTCAGCGCTGCTGGTGGTGTGCTGACAGATAAGCGCACGCGGCTCTCCACTGATAATGTAGACAGACTCACGTTCATAAAGATGAACAAATCATGGATCCGAAACGACTTTTCTACCCCTGTGTCATCCTGGGGAGAGTAAAAGCTTGATGATTGGTTAAAATCACCCTACCAACTGTTTTAAGCTTTCAAATTACTAATCATGTTTATCTGTATCTTGGCTGGAAAATAATTTGGGCTTTGTAGCAGTGTGCAGCACTGATTCTATTAGGCCATCTATAATAAGCTCCACCAGATTTAAAATTACTAATCATGTTTATCTGTATCTTGACTGGAAAATAATTTGGGCTTTGTAGCAGTGTGCAGCACTGATCCTATTAGGCCATCTATACTAAAGCTTCACCAGATTTAAAATTAATAATAATTTTTAGCTGCATCTAGCCCGGAAAATAATTTTGGGGCTCCGAGATGCGCAAGACACATAAGTGCCTTCTTGCTGCACTACCTGCAGCATGACCCTCATATTGTCAGAATTCGAAGTAATCATGACTACTGGGTTGCCACACTCTTAGATCCCCTAAACTTTTCGATCAACCTTTTCATTTTAATAAAGACCAAAAAAATGGTCATTTTTGAAATTATAAGCATTAGCAGGTTGTTAGAAACTGAAATCAAACAGTTTTCATCTCAAAACTTTATTCTAGGTGATGTTACATTTTCACATAGGACCCCTTGTTCGAAAGGAGCTTCTGAACTCTCTCGTCCATTGAATTTGTCAGGTTTTGGATGGTTTCTGCTTCAATTGTTTTGCATGAGGACAGAATACCCTCCCAGAGCTGTTGCTTAGATGTGAACTGCCTCCCGCCATCATAGACACTCCTTTTAATGATGCTCCAAAGGTTCTGAATGGGGTAGAGGTCAGGGGAGCATGGGGGTCACACCATAAGTTTGTCCCCTTTTATGCCCATATCAGCCAGAGATGCAGATGTTTTATGTGCAGCATGAGATGGTGCATTATCATGCAAAAAAATGATCTTGCTGTGAAATACACGGGTCTTCTTCTTGAACCATGGCAGGAAGTGCTGTTTGAGAAAATCCACATACATTATGGAGTTCATCTTTAGCGCCTTCAGGGATCCTAAAGGGGCCGACAATCTCTCTCCCCATGATTCCAGCCCAAAACATTACTCCACCTCCTCCTTGTTGGCGCTGTAGCCGTGTTTGCGTGGGGTGTCCATCAACCAGCCATCCTCCACTCCATCCATCTGGACCATCGAGCGCTGCACGGCACTCATCCGTGAACAAAACAGTTTTGAAATCAGTCTTCATGTAATGTTTGGCCCACTGGAGCCGTTTCTGCTTGTGTGAAGTGGATAGAGGAGGTCGACAGGATGGCGTATGCACAGCTGCAACCTCTGAAGGACCCTGCATCTTGTTGTTCGGGGGACGTTGGAGGCACAAGCAGCTTCAAAAACTTGTCTGCTGCTATGACAAGGCTTTTTTGCCGCTGCTCTTTCAACCTGACGTAATTGCCTGTAGGAAAGAGTCCTCAATTTGCCCTTATCAGCACGCACACGTGTGTACTGTGAATCAGCTACATACTTCTTGATTGCCAAGACACTTCATCCTGATCATCGCACAATGTTGATTGTAGTCATGCCTTGACCTAAACACTCCACAATTTGTTGCTTCTCAGCAGCCGACACATCCTTTTTCTTTCCCATTTTGGCAGAAAATGTAGGCTGCTTAATAATGTGAGACAGCCTTCTTAAGTAGTCTTGCCTTTCATTGGACACACCTGCCAAACTAATTAGGACAGGTGTCTGCAATTGGTTACAGTGATATAAAGAGCCCTGACACACATCACCATCAATGAGTTTAACTGACAAACAAACAAATTCTTCCCTTATCACTCCTAAACACTTTTTGCATAATAATTTGGAACGCGGTGTACATGTGCTTTTCCACAAAACACCAGTGGTTCACGTAGTGAATCTTACAGTTCTAACTTGCCAACCGTAGTCTGTATGGAGTTGTTCAATAAAGGGCCCAAAATTAAGATAACATAGATGGGAGAGGTCTCTATGAATAGGAATTCCTAAGTATTTGATACCCTGTGAGGGCCAGGCAAAGGGAAAGTTGGACTGGATGGAATCCTATATGGATTTGGGGAGGGAGACATCGAGGGCCTCAGACTTCGCTGCATTGATTTTAAAATTTGACCATGTAACAAAGTGATCTATTTCAGCCAT
The DNA here is from genome assembly GCF_046119375.1 of Phyllobates terribilis. NCBI lineage: Eukaryota > Metazoa > Chordata > Amphibia > Anura > Dendrobatidae > Phyllobates > Phyllobates terribilis. Next base: position 649,519,903 of record NW_027362762.1, read on the forward strand.
AACAGCATGGATGGATATATGTGATTGAGTGATATATACTAGGACATCATCAGCAAATAGAGAGCACTTGTACTCTGTGCCTCCCACCTCAATCCACCTAATATTGGGGTTATGGCGAATTGATGAGAGCAGGTGCTCCGTCACTAGGATGTATAAGAGAGGGGACAGAGAACATCCCTGCCTTGTCCCATTGGTGATTGTGAAAGGTGATGAAAATGTTCTGACGCGCCCCCTGGGCCTTGGGACACCCGGAGCCGGACCCTTTTTGGTGGATGCTGGTGGTTGTAGTCTCCGTGGCGGCGACCCGGTTCCGTGGCTCAGGGCGGTCAAACCAGTGGCGGAACTATTTATGTGGTTTTGATGTTTAAATGTCCGACTACGCCACCCGTGGATTGCGGTCAGAGTGAACCGCCGCTCCAGGGCAGACCGCTGAGGCTGGTGTTGTGGGTGCAGCAGAGCGTAGCATAACTCCCCACGGGAGGAGTATAGCCTCAGGGCAGTGTATGCGGAGGATGGGGGTGCTGGTGCAGGGCAGCAGCAGTAACGACACGGAGTCAGTGATGCAGTCCAGGGCCTTTACTCACAGTTCTTATTATCCAGACCACGTCTGCAGGTAACGGCTGCCCACGTCGTACTGTGCTCACCAGGTGAGGGGCTCAGACAACTCCCAGATAACTTTGGAGCGCTTCACAGGACACCCTTTGTGTGTCCTTTGTCTGGCCTTTCTTACCAACCCTTCTGTCCGGCTGCCTCGGGCCTCCTCTTGGTAAACTTGGCGCCAGTTTCCCTGACCCTATGTGGTGCCTTCCTAGCGGGTGTAGCGAGGGGCTGCGCCACATAAAATGTCACAGCCTTCTGTTTCTAGCTGAGGGTCGTTTCCTGCCTCCACTAGTTTCGGGGACCGGTCTCCCCCTTTGGCCTGACCCCTCCACGCAGGTGGATTTGGGCGTGCGGTGGCGACTCGCCCGTCCGCACCCCTGGGATCCCTTCGTTCCTCGTTCCTGGAGCCTTCTCTGCTCCTCTTCCTTCCTCCTCCCTCTTCCAGGCCTGGGCCTCTGTTACTAGGCCCACCTCCGGAGCAGAGCTCATGCAGAGCCCCTGCTCCCTGCCACTTCTGCTCAGACTTCTCTGCACTGAACTAAGATGGTGCCAACCTTTTATACTCCTTTCTCAATGCACCCAGGAACTGCTTCCTCCCTGCTCCTGCACTACAGGGTTCCCCTTCCTCAGTGTTCCCTCCCCCCACTCCAGCCAGGGACAGGGACTGTCATGCCCATCTCAGGGGCATATTGGTCGCCCTGCCCCACGGCAATGTGGTGTAATGCATGCAGGTGTCGGGTCCTGATCCACACTACATCCTTACCTGAGAGTGAGATATCACACCTCTGGGTGAGGTGCAATACCTCTGTAGCAACCGAGCCCTCAGGGTGCTACAGTTCCATTTATCTTCAGCCTAGGTGACGTATTGCGATACAGGGCCGTGATTTTGGCTATAAAAGGGTCCCCTAGACCCCTACCCCAAGCTTTTTAAGAGAATCATATATGGCGTGCCAGGAGACTCTATGGAATGCTTTCTCAGCATCCAACGAGAGTATCTAATTACAAATTTTTAACTGCATCTAGCCCAGGAAATACTTTGTGCCTAGTAGCAGTGTCTGCTAGTCAGCGGATTATCCCGGCTGTTAAGCAAGCTACACCACCTGTAGTTTTGACACTTAATTTTTTCAAAGGAAATGCTTCGGGACCACGGGATACTCAGTGAAGAGCATCAGGAGGCACCCCAAGGCATAGGGGCTGGGACTGGCAGTAGGATGCCTTGCGGTGGACAGCCGAGCTCGATCCTTATAAAAGCTTTTTAACTGCAGCAGCTTTAGTGGACGCTACTGGAGCTGGAATTACGCGGCTGCTGGCATGAGACTTGCCCTCCAATAGATCCTTGTAAATGGATTTAAAGTGTATTCATTCAAATTAGAGAGACAATTTAAATTAAAAAGCTTAGAGCTGCCTCCACCACAGGGGGGCTCGCTCGACCCACCAGCGGACAGGCACCAGTATTGGGAGACGGGGGCTGGCCGTCAGGGTTCACCGCGGCTCTGGCACAAACCCGGCGACGCGGAGGTGGCACGGGCAGGAGCGGACTGAACGTGTCGGCTTCTCACTTTTTTGGATTTTAGAAGGGCATGACATGCCTATATCTGTGTCTCCCCCTCCTTTTACTACTCCACCTCTTTTCTTTTCGCATGACTATATGTACTTGTCACTTCCATGTGTTAGTTGTGTCTTCTGAGCAGTTTGTCAGCTTTTGGACACCTTTGAAGGTGTTTTCTATGTGTTTCTATGTGTTTTTGTTTGCCTGCCATTGGTTTTAACGGTGTTCGAAGGTGTTCGACGAACAGTTCGACGAACAGTTCGGCGAACACACGGATGTTCGACGAACCGAACCGAACTCGAACACTACGGGGGTGGCTCAACACTACTCCTGTCTCTCTCTCTCACCTCCTCTCTCTCTGTTGGAATATTTTTAGTGCAAAAACTCCATTCCTGTGTATGTAAATGTTCTATTGCTAGGTTTGTGTATTGTCTATAAAGTTAAAAAAAACTCCCAGAGGCTCACACACAGAAAAGACCATGTGACTGTGTTCAGTTTCCTGTGTCTGTGCATGAGAGGAGAAGCAGCCTGCTGATGCTGCACAGAGACACTTATAACATATATATATTCCTGATTCCACAAAGCCTATCACACCTATACCTGGTTCTAGCTAATTAAAGCTTTGTTCTCTTGTCAACACGCTTTGAGAGAATCCTGAATGATCTGCTGCCAACATAAACAGACCCTCTTGGGGTTAATGGGAGAAACAAAAGATAAGGTATAACAGAATCCAATAGTAAGTGAGGCTCTGCCTGCTGCAGGTAGCACAGTGAAGTCTTCAGCAACACCAGACCTCCAGTGTTGCTCTCTTGTTTCACCCAAACACAGCCTGGAGACTTCTCTCTCCAGACCACACATTCCAGAGAAACAAAGCTGACTGAGCATTTTACCCTGCTCAGCCACACCCTGAGGGGAGGCAGGGGAATGGCTTCCCACCCTCTTTGCCATTCTCCATAAAACCACACCCTTTTAAGAGAGTTAACCCCCCAGCATATAACATGCTGGCAGAAATTCAGTAGGTTTCAGTTCACACAGGAGAGCATCCTGAGTGACACATACCTCCCCTTGTATGTCAGACCAGTGACTCTGTCACATATTCACCCCCTCTGCCCAAAGCCGGGGGTTTGAGCACTTTGCGATACCAGATAGGGAATCCTAGAGAGGGCATCAGCATTCCCATGTAACTTTCCAGGCCTATGCTCCACCTGGAAGTTAAAGTCCTGAAGACCTAGGAACCATCTACTTACCCTGGCATTTTTACCCCTCTTTTCCCTCAACCATCTTAGTGGGGCATGGTCTGACACCAACTTAAACTTCCGGCCTAGTAGGTAATATCTAAGGATATCTACAGCCCACTTTATGGCTAGATACTCTATCTCTACTATTGCGTAGTTCTTCTTGCATGACGAAAGTTTCCAGGACAGATAGAGAATGGGATGTTCTTCTCCATTTATCTCTTGAGAGATTACGGCTCCTAGACCAACCTCTGAAGCATTTGTCTGGACCACAAACTCTTTCTTAAAGTCTGGAGTGACCAGGACCGGCTGCTTACTAAGTGCTAGCTTCATCTGTTGCCTCTGTCCACTTCACCATGGTTGATCTGGTGCCTTTTAGGAGATCCATCAGTGGTGCAGCCATCATGGCAAAATTTGGGATAAACCGCTGGTAATATCCCACCGTTCCCAGGAATGCTCTTACTTGCTTCTTGGATAGCGGTTGCAGCCAGGTCTGGATTGCCTCCACTTTATTTATTTGCAGCTTTATTTTGCCTCTTCCGATGACATAGCCCAAGTACTTGGCCTCCTCTTTTGTGACGCACATTTTCTCAAATTTATGGTAAATCCCGCCTTCCGTAGAGCATCCAGAATGGCCTGTAGCTTAGGTAGGTGACTAGCTAAAGACTACAATGTCGTCAAGGTAGTCTGCGGCATACATCTTATGTGGGGCTAGGATCCGATCCATAGCCCTCTGGAAGGTGGCTGGGGCCCCTGTAGTCCAAACGGCATCTGAGTGTACTGAAAGCACCCATCAGGTGTCGAGAAAGCCGTCTTCTCCTTGGCCGTCTGGGACATGGGGATCTGCCAGTAGCCCTTCTTCAGGTCCAGAATAGTGATGTACCTCGCTGGTCCAAGCCTCTCGATGAGTTCGTCGACGCAGGGCGTCGGGTACGTGTCACACTTGGACACCTCATTCAGCCGGCGGTAGTCATTACAAAACTTCCACTCTCCGTTGAGTTTTGGTACGAGGACAATTGGGCTTGACTACACACTCTTTTACTCCTCTATCACCCCGAGGTCTAACATCCTCTTTACCACTGCCAAGATTACCTACCGGCATGCTTCCGGAATCTGCTACGGCTTCAGATTCACTCTTACATGTAGCTCTGTTAGCACATCATGCTCTACCACCTGAGTATGCCCCGGCAACTCTGAAAACAGCTCCCGATTCTGCTGCAGCAGTTCTCGACACTGTTGCTTCTGGGCCGGCGATAGAGTTTCTGCTATAGTGACCTCCTCCACCTTGCCTTCGGGAGTGGCTCCCAGGCAAGGAGTTTCCACCCCTTCCTGGTCCCACCATGGCTTGAGCAAGTTCACATGGTATATTTGGTGTGGTTTTCTTCGGCCAGGATGGTGAATTTTCTGACTTTCTCCACCACCTCGTACGGACCTTGCCATTTGTAGCAAGGGATTAGCACCAAAACACGGTCCCCGGGCTGGAACTGCCTCAGCCTCATGTTCAATGATGCTGCGGTGTGTCGTAACCTCAGCTTTCCAGGTTTCCTTAGCGATGTCCAGGAGGCCTCACGGATGTCATCCATGCAGGAGCTCAAACGGAGAAAAGCCAGTAGAGGATTGCATAACCGCCTTTATCGAGAAGAGCAGGAATGGCAACAGGTAGTCCAAGTCACATTCATCCTTCTCTATGACTTTCTTGAGCATTGCTTTCAGGGTCTTATTAAAGCAATCTACTAAGCCGTCTATCTGCGGATGGTAAACATATGTTCACAGCAGGGTAATCTGTATGGCCCGGGACTAGCAGCTGTTCCACTATCTCTCCACCCCTTAGTTTGGCCAACCGATATTATAACTCCCTCTGAACTGCAAAGTGGGGGAACCTGGTGTTGGCCCCCGGCTCTTAGGCAACCCCATTACATGCAGTAACCTGGTCAAACGCCCCCTTTAAGGTCAAGTGCCGAACTTGATATGTATCAGGTCCTTAACCACCCCGACCTCGTGGGACTAGGAACCACAGTCTGTTCCCACTGTCATTGTTGCCACGGGGTAGTCCTTGGGGTCCCCATGGATGTACTGAACACCCACAGTTTTGGAAGGGACCAACTGGTGGGGACGGGTAGCTCTGATTAAAGTCACCAAACTTCCAGAGTCTAACAGCCCAAACACCTTTACGCCATTTATGGACATGGCACACGCCTCCCCCACCGGGTCGACAGTCCACACTGCAGGCTGGATACACATAATAGGAACCTCGTGTGCCTAGGCTGCAGTCTATGGGTTCAGGGGACATATAACACTGGGCGTCTATGTGTCCAGGGTTGTGACACCACCAACAGACTATATCCTTAACAACAGTCCTTGCGGCACCTTCAGGGGAAGTTTCCCCCCAGTGGTGGCTCTAAACCCCTTCTGTGGTGAACCCACCCCCTTTTGGGTATCCCAGTACAGGGCAGTGATTATATCCGGTTTCCCAAGGGATTTCTCAACCACCTGGTACCTCTCTATCAGGCCAATGAAGTCATCTGCGCTCTGGGGATCGCCCTGGGCAACCCAAGTCTGTACCGATTTGGGAAGGGAGTGCATGAATCTATCAATCACCACCCACTCTACCATCTGGGCCAGAGTGGAGGACTCCGGCTGCAACCACTTCTGAAGGAGATGCAGTAGGTCAAACATCTGCAAGCGAGGGGGTTTGTCACTGGCATATGCTCAGTAGTGGACTCGTTGGTCTCTCACCACTTATTCACTCCCATTCATGCTAAGATCTCTCTCTTTAGCTTGGCATATTCCTTGGCATCCTGCAGTGCCAAGTCATAATATGCCTTTTGGGGTTCACCTGACAAATATGGCACCAGAACCTCTGCCCACTGTTGTGGTGGAAGTCTCTCCCGATCAGCCACCTCTCAAAGACTGTCAGAAAGGCTTCTACATCATCCCCGGGGGTCATCTTCTGCATGGTCAGTCTTACCGCCTTCCTGACGTGTGAGTCATGAGTCAGCCCTGGGGGTGGGGCGGTAGCTCTGCCCTGGATGGCGGCAGCTCTGCTGTATCTGATGTTGCTGCTCCAGCTGGTGCTGCTGCTCCGCCTTTTGCTGCAACTGGATCTGTTGTAGTAACAGTTTGGTCATCTCCAGCTTGCTGCTGCTGTAGCTCCCGGTGTTGCTGTAATTGTTGCAGGTGCTGCTGATGATGCTGCTGCTGGCTCTGGATTAAATGCTTAATAAGCTCCTCCATGTTGCTGGACATCTCTGGCTGCTTGACAGGCTTCACCCAGGAAAAACCCCACTAACAATTTAAAGACACAAAGAGGTGGGCCTCAGTAACAACATATATCCATTAGAAAAGAGAGGGTCTTCCATACTGTTTGCCTATGCAGTGACTGCAATGGCTGTCAAAAATTTGGAGGCACTCTAATGCCCCTTGCAAGAGACGTAGAGGTCAGAGGGCCTGCTCAAAACAATGTTCCCATTATTAGGAAGTGTGTCTCTCATACTGTTTGCTTATGCAGTGAAGCAACGGCTGCCAAAAATTTGGAGGAACTCCAATGCCTCTTGCAAGAGACGTAGATATGTTGATATGGTACATATGGTGGTGATATGGTGGTGGATGATGAGGATGCAGAGAAGGAGGAGGACAAGAGCAAATAGATAAAATCAGGAAGCATATACCCATGTCTGGGTGTGAAGACAGAGGTGCATGGGAATAGAGTTAGACCTCCCAAAAAAAGACCCTATATTTGAGTTTATGTTATGATGCTATCATTCAGTGGTGTTGAGAAGTCTAGCCCAATACTGCCCTTGTTCATTTTTATAAGAGTCAGCCTGTCAGCATTTTCAGTTGACAGGCGGATGCTCCTATCGGTTATAATTCCACCAGCGGCACTAAAAACCTGCTCTGACAAAACACTAGCTGCAGGCCAGGAACTCCAAGGCTTAGAGAGCCAGTTTATGCCACGTGTCCAGCTTGGACACCCAATAATTATAAGGCACAGAGGAATCACGGAGGACGTTGGTACGGTCGGCAATGTACTACCTCAGCATCTTCCGCAACTTCTCCATCCTTGTGAGAGTACCCCGCGCCTCAGGGCCTGTGCGATGGGAGGGTCTGAGAAAACTGTCCCAGGACTTCGACAGTATTCCCCTGCCTCTGCTGGATTGCATTTGTGTCTCTCTTGCCTGTATTCCTTGGTTGTCCAACGAACTGTGACCTCTGACGCCAGCGTTTTCAGATCGGAATTTTTTAAATAATTCTGGAACAAGGGCCTTCTCGTACTGCACCATTTTATTATTAGGCCTAGGGAATAAGAGACAGAATGTTCTCCTTGTAGCGTGGGTCTAAAAGTGTCACCAACCAGTAATGACTGTCACCCAAAATTTGGACAATGCGACGGTCACGGGATAGGCAGCGTAACATAAACTCAGCCATGTGTGCCAGACTACTAACAGGCAAGACTTCTTTGTCCTCACCAAGAAGACGACTGACCATGCGCTCCTCCTCATCCTCCTCCTCCTCCCCCCTGTCCTCAGGCCATCCATGCTGAACAGACGGTATGACAGTTGTGCAGGTAGTACCATTTATAGTGCAGGAAAGTAGCTCCTGTTCTTCCTCCTCTTCCTCATTGTCACCCAATCCACGTTGGGATGAGATGAGGCTGGGCTGTGTGGAATCACCCCGTATGGTTCCTTGCTCCATCTCATCGTGCTCCGCCTGCAATGCATCCTCTTTAATTGTGAGCAGAGAGCATTTCAGAAGACAGAGAAGCGGGATGGTGATGCTAATTATGGCTCACCATTTTGGTGGAGTACTCAAAGTTTTGGAGGATGGTACATATGTCTAGCATCAATGTCCACTCCTGAGGTCTTATGTGAGGAGTCTGAACTGAATACCAATGGCTTTATTGATGCTGGTAGTCAACAACTGCCCTCTTCTGCTCACAAATCCTTCCCAACATCTGCAATGTAGAGTTCCAATGTGTGGGGACATCGCAGATCAGTCGGTGAGCTGGAAGCTGCAAACGCTGCTGAAGCACGTCAAGGGCGGTGGAAGCTGTAGCTGAAATGGACACACAGGTGGCTTATTTTGACAAACAGATCTGCAGATCCGGGTAGGTTTTGAAAAACCACTGAACCACGAGGTTAAACACATGGGCTGCTCATGGTACGTGTGTGAGCTCGCCTCGCCTCAGAGACGCCACCAGGTTCCGGCCATTGTCACTCACGACCATGCCTGGCTGTAGGTTCAGCGGTGTCAGACACAGATCTGCCTAGTCTTTTAGAGTTGTCCACAACTCTTCAGCATTGTGCGGTTTGTCACCTAAGCATATTAGCTTCAGCACAGCCTGTTGCCGCTTGGCCGAGGCAGTGCTGCAGTGCTTCCAGCTGCGACTGATGTGGTCATTTCTGAGATGGAGGCTGAAGAGGAGGAGGTGAAGGAGCTGTAGAATGTGGGGGCAACCCTGATAGACCCAGGCCCGCAATCCTCAGCGTTGGGAGGATGTGTTCCGTCCCAAGGTCCGATATATAGTGGGGGCTGGAGACCGAGTACCGAGGGACAGCTGCCGCCATCAGGTTTCGGAAAGCTTCCGTCTGCATGAGCCTAAAAGGCAACATTTCGAGTAGAGATGAGCGTTGTTCTACTCGAACTGTTCGCCAATCTCAAATTCGAGCTGTTTTGGGTGGTGTTCGAGCCGTTCGGCGAACACGAACGATTTGAGAAAAATTCGGCTGTTCGAGGTTATGTTCGATAACTGTTCGTGCACCAAAATCATAACTGGATTTTTTCTCAGTAATGATGAAAATTAATGTTAATACGCAGTTTGAGTGTACAGCGGGGTGGGGGGAGGGGCAGGGGATGGATCTCTGCAGGAATAATGAAGATCTCCATTTTTTTTTCTCTTTCCCGCATTTACAGTGGGGAGGTGCAATCTGTCAGCCTATCAGCAGCGCACACACGGAGCGAAGTGCTTTTTTTCACACAAGCAAGGGCATGTGTCATTGGCAGTGTATGTCACATGTCCTTGCCCTATAAGACCAAGCCATTTTCCCCGTCGCCACCATTTTCTCACTGCTGCAGCTGCGTGTTAGACGGCACCGCTGTTGCTGTGTGCGCTATACCTTGTTAATTTCAAGACAATTTTCGCACAAATCTACAGATAGCTTGGGAGTAGGGAATAGTTGTGATTGCAGTCCTTTTAAGGACTAGGTTACAGCATTTCCTACGACTTTTATCAGGCAGGTCTGTGCTCTTAAATAGATAGGTTGTGGGAGTAAAGACTAATTGTAATTGGAGTCCTTTTCAGGACTAGGTTAAATCAGTTCCTATCAGTTTTTGCCAGGCAGGTCTGTGCCAGTGCTGTGCAAGTTTTTTTCACAGCATTTGGCTGAATCTAGCAAAGCTAATCCTTTTTGGCCTATTGCAGAGTGTGTTAGTCAGTGGAGTAGCCTATCTGTGTTGCAAGATATACCACCTGTGTATAGAATACCAATTTTTTTACTGCACCTAGTGAAGTAAAATCTTTTGGGCATAGCATCATTCTATTAGTCCATCTATACTGACCTTCATCAGGTTGCAAATTGAATATAATTTTTTTCTGCATCTAGCTCTGAAAAAATATTTGGCTTTCTAGCAGTGTGTGGGACTTTCTCTATTAGTCCATCTATACTGACCTCCATCAGGTTGCAAACTGAATATATTTTTTTCTGCATCTACCTCTGAAAAAATATTGGGCTTGTAGCTGTGTGTGGGACTTGTTCTATTAATCCATGTATACAGACCTCCATCAGGTTGCAAACTGAATATAATTTTTTTCTGCATCTACCTCTGAAAAAATATTTGGGCTTCTAGCTGTGTGTGGGACTTGTTCTATTACTCCATCTATACTGACCTCCATCAGGTTGCAAATTGAATATAATTTTTTTCTGCATCTAGCTCTGAAAAAATATTGGGCTTCTAGCTGTGTGTGGGACTTGTTGTATTAGTCCATCTATACTGACCTCCATCAGGTTGCAAACTGAATATATTTTTTTCTGCATCTACCTCTGAAAAAATATTGGGCTTCTAGCTGTGTGTGGGACTTGTTCTATTAATCCATCTATACAGACCTCCATCAGGTTGCAAACTGAATATAATTTTTTTCTGCATCTAGCTCTGAAAAAATATTTGGCCTTCTAGCAGTGTGTGGGACTTTTTCTATTAGTCCATCTATACTGACCTCCATCAGGTTGCAAATTAAAAATAATTTTTATCTGCATCTAGCTCTGAAAAAATATTTGGGCTTCTAGCTGTGTGTGGGACTTGTTCTATTACTCCATCTATACTGACCTCCATCAGGTTGCAAATTGAATATAATTTTTTTCTGCATCTAGCTCTGAAAAAATATTGGGCTTCTAGCTGTGTGTGGGACTTGTTCTATTAATCCATCTATACAGACCTCCATCAGGTTGCAAACTGAATATAATTTTTTTCTGCATCTAGCTCTGAAAAAATATTTGGCCTTCTAGCAGTGTGTGGGACTTTCTCTATTAGTCCATCTATACTGACCTCCATCAGGTTGCAAACTGAATATAATTTTTTTCTGCATCTAGCTCTCAAAAAATATTTGGCCTTCTAGCAGTGTGTGGGACTTGTTCTATTACTCCATCTATACTGACCTCCATAAGGTTGCAAATTGAATATAATTTTTTTCTGCCTCTAGCTCTGAAAAAATATTGGGCTTCTAGCTGTGTGTGGGACTTGTTGTTTTAGTCCATCTATACTGACCTCCATCAGGTTGCAAACTGAATATATTTTATTCTGCATCTACCTCTGAAAAAATATTGGGCTTCTAGCTGTGTGTGGGACTTGTTCTATTAATCCATCTATACAGACATCCATCAGGTTGCAAACTGAATATAATTTTTTTCTGCATCTAGCTCTGAAAAAATATTTGGCCTTCTAGCAGTGTGTGGGACTTTCTCTATTAGTCCATCTATACTGACCTCCATAAGGTTGCAAACTGAATATAATTTTTTTCTGCATCTAGCTCTGAAAAAATATTTGGCCTTCTAGCAGTGTGTGGGACTCTCTCTATTAGTCCATCTATACTGACCTCCATCAGGTTGCAAATTAAAAATAATTTTTATCTGCATCTAGCTCTGAAAAAATATTTGGGCTTCTAGCTGTGTGTGGGACTTGTTCTATTACTCCATCTATACTGACCTCCATCAGGTTGCAAATTGAATATAATTTTTTTCTGCATCTAGCTCTGAAAAAATATTGGGCTTCTAGCTGTGTGTGGGACTTGTTCTATTAATCCATCTATACAGACCTCCATCAGGTTGCAAACTGAATATAATTTTTTTCTGCATCTAGCTCTGAAAAAATATTTGGCCTTCTAGCAGTGTGTGGGACTTTCTCTATTAGTCCATCTATACTGACCTCCATCAGGTTGCAAATTAAAAATAATTTTTATCTGCATCTAGCTCTGAAAAAATATTTGGGCTTCTAGCTGTGTGTGGGACTTGTTCTATTACTCCATCCATACTGACCTCCATCAGGTTGCAAATTGAATATAATTTTTTTCTGCAACTAGCTCTGAAAAAATATTGGGCTTCTAGCTGTGTGTGGGACTTGTTGTATTAGTCCATCTATACTGACCTCCATCAGGTTGCAAACTGAATATATTTTTTTCTGCATCTACCTCTGAAAAAATATTGGGCTTCTAGCTGTGTGTGGGACTTGTTCTATTAATCCATCTATACAGACCTCCATCAGGTTGCAAACTGAATATAATTTTTTTCTGCATCTAGCTCTGAAAAAATATTTGGCCTTCTAGCAGTGTGTGGGACTTTCTCTATTAGTCCATCTATACTGACCTCCATCAGGTTGCAAATTAAAAATAATTTTTATCTGCATCTAGCTCTGAAAAAATATTTGGGCTTCTAGCTGTGTGTGGGACTTGTTGTATTAGTCCATCTATACTGACCTCCATCAGGTTGCAAACTGAATATATTTTTTTCTGCATCAACCTCTGAAAACATATTGGGCTTCTAGCTGTGTGTGGGACTTGTTCTATTAATCCATCTATACAGACCTCCATCAGGTTGCAAACTGAATATAATTTTTTTCTGCATCTAGCTCTGAAAAAATATTTGGCCTTCTAGCAGTGTGTGGGACTTTCTCTATTAGTCCATCTATACTGACCTCCATCAGGTTGCAAACTGAATATAATTTTTTTCTGCATCTAGCTCTGAAAAAATATTTGGCCTTTAAGCAGTGTGTGGGACTTTCTCTATTAGTCCATCTATACTGACCTCCATCAGGTTGCAAACTGAATATAATTTTTTTCTGCATCTAGCTCTGAAAAAATATTTGGCCTTCTAGCAATGTGTGGGACTCTCTCTATTAGTCCATCTATACTGACCTCCATCAGGTTGCAAATTAAAAATAATTTTTATCTGCATCTAGCTCTGAAAAAATATTTGGGCTTCTAGCTGTGTGTGGGACTTGTTCTATTACTCCATCTATACTGACCTCCATCAGGTTGCAAATTGAATATAATTTTTTTCTGCATCTAGCTCTGAAAAAATATTGGGCTTCTAGCTGTGTGTGGGACTTGTTGTATTAGTCCATCTATACTGACCTCCATCAGGTTGCAAACTGAATACATTTTTTTCTGCATCTACCTCTGAAAAAATATTGGGCTTCTAGCTGTGTGTGGGACTTGTTCTATTAATCCATCTATACAGACCTCCATCAGGTTGCAAACTGAATATAATTTTTTTCTGCATCTAGCTCTGAAAAAATATTTGGCCTTCTAGCAGTGTGTGGGACTTTCTCTATTAGTCCATCTATACTGACCTCCATCAGGTTGCAAATTAAAAATAATTTTTATCTGCATCTAGCTCTGAAAAAATATTTGGGCTTCTAGCTGTGTGTGGTACTTGTTCTATTACTCCATCTATACTGACCTCCATCAGGTTGCAAATTGAATATAATTTTTTTCTGCATCTAGCTCTGAAAAAATATTGGGCTTCTAGCTGTGTGTGGGACTTGTTGTATTAGTCCATCTATACTGACCTCCATCAGGTTGCAAACTGAATATATTTTTTTCTGCATCTACCTCTGAAAAAATATTGGGCTTCTAGCTGTGTGTGGGACTTGTTCTATTAATCCATCTATACAGACCTCCATCAGGTTGCAAACTGAATATAATTTTTTTCTGCATCTAGCTCTGAAAAAATATTTGGCCTTCTAGCAGGGTGTGGGACTTTCTCTATTAGTCCATCTATACTGACCTCCATCAGGTTGCAAATTAAAAATAATTTTTATCTGCATCTAGCTCTGAAAAAATATTTGGGCTTCTAGCTGTGTGTGGGACTTGTTGTATTAGTCCATCTATACTGACCTCCATCAGGTTGCAAACTGAATATATTTTTTTCTGCATCTACCTCTGAAAACATATTGGGCTTCTAGCTGTGTGTGGGACTTGTTCTATTAATCCATCTATACAGACCTCCATCAGGTTGCAAACTGAATATAATTTTTTTCTGCATCTAGCTCTGAAAAAATATTTGGCCTTCTAGCAGTGTGTGGGACTTTCTCTATTAGTCCATCTATACTGACCTCCATCAGGTTGCAAACTGAATATAATTTTTTTCTGCATCTAGCTCTGAAAAAATATTTGGCCTTTAAGCAGTGTGTGGGACTTTCTCTATTAGTCCATCTATACTGACCTCCATCAGGTTGCAAACTGAATATAATTTTTTTCTGCATCTAGCTCTGAAAAAATATTTGGCCTTCTAGCAATGTGTGGGACTCTCTCTATTAGTCCATCTATACTGACCTCCATCAGGTTGCAAATTAAAAATAATTTTTATCTGCATCTAGCTCTGAAAAAATATTTGGGCTTCTAGCTGTGTGTGGGACTTGTTCTATTACTCCATCTATACTGACCTCCATCAGGTTGCAAATTGAATATAATTTTTTTCTGCATCTAGCTCTGAAAAAATATTGGGCTTCTAGCTGTGTGTGGGACTTGTTGTATTAGTCCATCTATACTGACCTCCATCAGGTTGCAAACTGAATACATTTTTTTCTGCATCTACCTCTGAAAAAATATTGGGCTTCTAGCTGTGTGTGGGACTTGTTCTATTAATCCATCTATACAGACCTCCATCAGGTTGCAAACTGAATATAATTTTTTTCTGCATCTAGCTCTGAAAAAATATTTGGCCTTCTAGCAGTGTGTGGGACTTTCTCTATTAGTCCATCTATACTGACCTCCATCAGGTTGCAAATTAAAAATAATTTTTATCTGCATCTAGCTCTGAAAAAATATTTGGGCTTCTAGCTGTGTGTGGTACTTGTTCTATTACTCCATCTATACTGACCTCCATCAGGTTGCAAATTGAATATAATTTTTTTCTGCATCTAGCTCTGAAAAAATATTGGGCTTCTAGCTGTGTGTGGGACTTGTTGTATTAGTCCATCTATACTGACCTCCATCAGGTTGCAAACTGAATATATTTTTTTCTGCATCTACCTCTGAAAAAATATTGGGCTTCTAGCTGTGTGTGGGACTTGTTCTATTAATCCATCTATACAGACCTCCATCAGGTTGCAAACTGAATATAATTTTTTTCTGCATCTAGCTCTGAAAAAATATTTGGCCTTCTAGCAGGGTGTGGGACTTTCTCTATTAGTCCATCTATACTGACCTCCATCAGGTTGCAAATTAAAAATAATTTTTATCTGCATCTAGCTCTGAAAAAATATTTGGGCTTCTAGCTGTGTGTGGGACTTGTTGTATTAGTCCATCTATACTGACCTCCATCAGGTTGCAAACTGAATATATTTTTTTCTGCATCTACCTCTGAAAACATATTGGGCTTCTAGCTGTGTGTGGGACTTGTTCTATTAATCCATCTATACAGACCTCCATCAGGTTGCAAACTGAATATAATTTTTTTCTGCATCTAGCTCTGAAAAAATATTTGGCCTTCTAGCAGTGTGTGGGACTTTCTCTATTAGTCCATCTATACTGACCTCCATCAGGTTGCAAACTGAATATAATTTTTTTCTGCATCTAGCTCTGAAAAGATATTTGGCCTTCTAGCAGTGTGTGGGACTTTCTCTATTAGTCCATCTATACTGACCTCCATCAGGTTGCAAACTGAATATAATTTTTTTCTGCATCTAGCTCTGAAAAAATATTTGGCCTTCTAGCAGTGTGTGGGACTTTCTCTATTAGTCCATCTATACTGACCTCCATCAGGTTGCAAACTGAATATAATTTTTTTCTGCATGTAGCTCTAAAATAATTATTTGGCCTTCTAGCAGTGTGTGGGACTTGTTCTATTAGTCCACCTAAACTGACCTCCATCAGGTTGCAAATTCAAAATAATTTTTTGTGTGCATCTAGCTCTGAAAAAATATTTGGCCTTCTAGCAGTGTGTGGGACTTGTTCTATTACTCCATCTATACTGACCTCCATCAGGTTGCAAATTGAATATAATTTTTTTCTGCATCTAGCTCTGAAAAAATATTGGGCTTCTAGCTGTGTGTGGGACTTGTTGTATTAGTCCATCTATACTGACCTCCATCAGGTTGCAAACTGAATATATTTTTTTCTGCATCTACCTCTGAAAAAATATTGGGCTTCTAGCTGTGTGTGGGACTTGTTCTATTAATCCATCTATACAGACCTCCATCAGGTTGCAAACTGAATATAATTTTTTTCTGCATCTAGCTCTGAAAAAATATTTGGCCTTCTAGCAGTGTGTGGGACTTTCTCTATTAGTCCATCTATACTGACCTCCATCAGGTTGCAAACTGAATATAATTTTTTTCTGCATCTAGCTCTGAAAAAATATTTGGCCTTCTAGCAGTGTGTGGGACTTTCTCTATTAGTCCATCTATACTGACCTCCATCAGGTTGCAAATTAAAAATAATTTTTATCTGCATCTAGCTCTGAAAAAATATTTGGGCTTCTAGCAGTGTGTGGGACTTGTTCTATTACTCCATCTATACTGACCTCCATCAGGTTGCAAATTGAATATAATTTTTTTCTGCATCTAGCTCTGAAAAAATATTGGGCTTCTAGCTGTGTGTGGGACTTGTTGTATTAGTCCATCTATACTGACCTCCATCAGGTTGCAAACTGAATATATTTTTTTCTGCATCTACCTCTGAAAAAATATTGGGCTTCTAGCTGTGTGTGGGACTTGTTCTATTAATCCATCTATACAGACCTCCATCAGGTTGCAAACTGAATATAATTTTTTTCTGCATCTAGCTCTGAAAAAATATTTGGCTTTCTAGCAGTGTGTGGGACTTGCTCTACTAGTCCACCTATACTGACCTCCATCAGGTTGCAAACTGAATATAATTTTTTCTGCATCTAGCTCTGAAAAAATATTTGGCCTTCTAGCAGTGTGTGGGACTTTCTCTATTAGTCCATCTATACTGACCTCCATCAGGTTGCAAATTAAAAATAATTTTTATCTGCATCTACCTCTGAAAAAATATTTGGGCTTCTAGCTGTGTGTGGGACTTGTTCTATTACTCCATCTATACTGACCTCCACCAGGTTGCAAATTGAATATAATTTTTTTTCTGCATCTAGCTCTGAAAAAATATTGGGCTTCTAGCTGTGTGTGGGACTTGTTGTATTAGTCCATCTATACTGACCTCCATCAGGTTGCAAACTGAATATATTTTTTTCTGCATCTACCTCTGAAAACATATTGGGCTTCTAGCTGTGTGTGGGACTTGTTCTATTAATCCATCTATACAGACCTCCATCAGGTTGCAAACTGAATATAATTTTTTTGTGCATCTAGCTCTGAAAAAATATTTGGCCTTCTAGCAGTGTGTGGGACTTTCTCTATTAGTCCATCTATACTGACCTCCATCAGGTTGCAAACTGAATATAATTTTTTTGTGCATCTAGCTCTGAAAAAATATTTGGCCTTCTAGCAGTGTGTGGGACTTTCTCTATTAGTCCATCTATACTGACCTCCATCAGGTTGCAAACTGAATATAATTTTTTTCTGCATCTAGCTCTGAAAAAATATTTGGCCTTCTAGCAGTGTGTGGGACTTTCTCTATTAGTCCATCTATACTGACCTCCATCAGGTTGCAAACTGAATAAAAAATTTTTCTGCATCTAGCTCTGAAAAAATATTTGGCCTTCTAGCAGTGTTTGAGACTTGTTCTATTAGTCCACCTATACTGACCTCCATCAGGTTGCAAATTCAAAATAATTTTTTGTCTGCATCTAGCTCTGAAAAAATATTTGGGCTTCTAGCTGTGTGTGGGACTTGTTCTATTACTCCATCTATACTGACCTCCATCAGGTTGCAAATTGAATATAATTTTTTTCTGCATCTAGCTCTGAAAAAATATTGGGCTTCAACCTGTGTGTGGGACTTGTTGTATTAGTCCATCTATACTGACCTCCATCAGGTTGCAAACTGAATATATTTTTTTCTGCATCTACCTCTGAAAAAATATTGGGCTTCTAGCTGTGTGTGGGACTTGTTCTATTAATCCATCTATACAGACCTCCATCAGGTTGCAAACTGAATATAATTTTTTTCTGCATCTAGCTCTGAAAAAATATTTGGCCTTCTAGCAGTGTGTGGGACTTGCTCTATTAGTCCACCTATACTGACCTCCATCAGGTTGCAAACTGAATATATTTTTTTTCTGCATCTAGCTCTGAAAAAATATTTGGCCTTCTAGCAGTGTGTTGGACTTTCTCTATTAGTCCATCTATACTGACCTCCATCAGGTTGCAAATTAAAAATAATTTTTATCTGCATCTACCTCTGAAAAAATATTTGGGCTTCTAGCTGTGTGTGGGACTTGTTCTATTACTCCATCTATACTGACCTCCACCAGGTTGCAAATTGAATATAATTTTTTCTGCATCTAGCTCTGAAAAAATATTGGGCTTCTAGCTGTGTGTGGGACTTGTTGTATTAGTCCATCTATACTGACCTCCATCAGGTTGCAAACTGAATATATTTTTTTCTGCATCTACCTCTGAAAACATGTTGGGCTTCTAGCTGTGTGTGGGACTTGTTCTATTAGTCCATCTATACTGACCTCCATCAGGTTGCAAACTGAATATAATTTTTTTCTGCATCTAGCTCTGAAAAAATATTTGGCCTTCTAGCAGTGTGTGGGACTTTCTCTATTAGTCCATCTATACTGACCTCCATCAGGTTGCAAACTGAATATAATTTTTTTCTGCATTTAGCTCTGAAAAAATATTTGGCTTTCTAGCAGTGCGTGGGACTTGTTCTATTAGTCCACCTATACTGACCTCCATCAGGTTGCAAATTCAAAAAATTTTTTTGTCTGCATCTAGCTCTGAAAAAATATTTGGCCTTCTAGCAGTGTGTGGGACTTTCTCTATTAGTCCATCTATACTGACCTCCATCAGGTTGCAAACTGAATATTTTTTTTTCTGCATCTACCTCTGAAAAAATATTTGGGCTTCTAGCTGTGTGTGGGACTTGTTCTATTAGTCCATCTATACTGACCTCCATCAGGTTTCAAATTGAATATAATTTTTTTCTGCATCTAACCCAGCCAATAGTTTTTGGCCTAATACCACAGTTTGGCCACTCAGCTCTGCTCGGTTCCCATCCATTGTTTTTTTGTGCAAACAACTCCAGAGTTGTGAATTAGTTAACCACCAAAATGAGTGGAAAAAGGCCTGCTGCTGGTGGAAAGGGGAATAGGCGTGTTGGGAAGGGGAAAAAAGGTTGTGTCCGTGGGGTAGGTGTTAAAGCAACAGTAATATCTGCAGAAGAAAGACCATCTTCCAGCCAAACTAAAATGTCTACTTCTTTTAGCGGACAATGTGATAAGATCCCTTTCTTACGGCCACGCCAATCGCTACAAATTCCAGATGAGGCACAAAAACAGCAGGTGCTTCAACGGATATCAAGTGCTCCTTTAAGTGGGCTCTCCTCCACATCAACTTCAACATCACAAATACTCCAGTCCTCAAAGTTGTCACCCCAATCGCACTTGCTTCCTCACAGCTCCCAAATCTCCAGCTGCCCGTCTGAGTATGAGGTAGAACAGATGGTTGAGTCTGCAGAGCTGTTTACTCATACTATAGCCTGGGAATCAGAGGTCGACTCCAGCGCTTCTGTGAATCCAGACGAGGAAATGATCTGCACTGATGCCCAGAATCTTTATGAGTCGGATCCAGGACCAGACGCAGAAGGTTCTGACCATAATGTAGACCCTCATTCCCAAACTGTAACTCCTGTTGGTGGAGACAATGAGGAAGACGATGATGAGACTCAAATACCTGATTGGAGCGACAACTTTAGTTTTTTGTCAGGGCAGGAACAGGTTGGCTCTGAGGACGACGGGTGTGATAACGCACAGGGTGATGATGATGAGGTTGGAGATCCCACTTACTGTCAACCCACAGTCAGCCAAGAGATGAGGTCAGCAGAGGAGGTGGAGGAAGATGCTAGTGACGACGAGGTCAGGTTGCGCCTTCCTGGACAGAGACGTAGTACTGGAAGCACGTCAACAACTGCATTCTCAAACACAACTCTGCCTCTCACCACAAGTTGTGGTGGCTCTTCAGGTCGCATGGGTGCTAAGCCTTGCATAGCCTGGGCATTTTTTCAGATCGATAAAGATGACCCAACTCGTGTTATCTGTAACATTTGTCAGCAAAAGCTAAGTAGAGGCTAAAAAATACATAGTTTGAGTACTTCATGCATGAACCGGCACATGGACATGAAGCATAAGTTGCAGTGGGAAGCTCAGTTTGCTACAATGCGGCCTAGCCGGCCGGGCCAACCACCGCCTGCCATATCTTGTGCATCCGCGGCCTCTTCATCCTCTGTGACTGGGGGGACAGCAGTCACACCTGTTTTGGGGCGCAGACCTGCCACCTCTTTACCCGCAACAGCCAGCGTGATTGGCAGGTCATCATTTTCTTTGGAGGTGGTAACACCAGCTGGTGTTTAGCGCTGTCCGACATCGATAGCACCACCTTTGGATCAAGGCAACCTAACATGTCCGCCTGCATCTTCCTCACAGACCGGCAGTTTGCCGGGGACACCCTTATCAACCCCGTCTAAGCACAATAGCCAGCCATCGGTCCCTCAGATGTGGACAAGTAAAAGACCATTTCCTCCTAGCCATGAGAAAGCTAAGAGGTTGAATTTCACCATCTGCAATCTCTTGGCTACAGAAATGCTGCCTTTCCCCCTGGTGGACACAGAGGATTTTCGAGACCTTATGTCCGTCGCAGTGCCCCAGTACCAGATGCCCAGTCGGCACTACTTCTCAAAGAAAGGTGTGCCTGCGCTCCACCAGCATGTCGCACACAACATCACCGCTTCTTTGAGAAACTCTGTGAGTGACAGGGTGCATTTCACCACAGACACTTGGACGAGTAGGCATGGACAGGGGCGTTACATGTCGCTGACTGGGCACTGGGTAACTATGGTGACAGCAGGACAAGGGGCTGCTGTCCAAGTCTTGCCGTCCCCACGAGTTGTGCGTCAATCCTCTTTATGTCAAAGTTCCTCCACTGCCTCTGCCTCCTCAACCTCCTCTCGGTCTTCCACCTGCACCCAAAGCCTGTCTGGTCATGCCACAAGCTTTCTAACTGCGCAGAAGGGATCCTGCACACCTCCTTACTATGCTGGCAGTAGGGCTCAACGTCATCAGGCGGTTTTTACTTTGAAATGTCTGGGAAATGTGAGTCACACAGCTGAGGAGTTGTGGTCAGCTCTGGAGAACCAATTTCATGAATGGTTGTCTCCACTGGACCTGAAACCAGGGAAGGCCGTGTGCGACAATGCTGCAAACCTCGGTGCGGCCCTTCGCCGGGGCAATGTCACACACGTGCCTTGTATGGCTCACGTGTTGAACCTGGTTGTCCAGCAATTTTTAGCCCACTATCCCAGACTAGATGGCCTTCTGCAGAGGGCACGGTCGCTGTGTGCTCACTTCCGCCGTTCGCATCCCGCAGCTCAGCGACTTACATTTCTACAGAAGTCGTTGGGCCTGCCACTTCACCGGCTTAAATGCGATGTGCCTACCCGGTGGAATGCACATGTTGCAGCGACTGTGGCAGCACCGACAAGCCCTGGTGCAATACGTTCTGACGTATAGCCTGGGCCAACGAGATCCAGACGTGGGGCAAATCACGCTGGAGGAGTGGTCTCAGATCAGGGACCTATGCACCCTTCTGCACAGTTTTGAAATGGCGACAAAGATGTTTAGTGCTGACGATGCCATTATCAGCATGACTATTCCGGTGATTTACATGCTGGAACACATGTTAAACAGAATTCGGAGTCAGGTGGTGGCACAAGAGGAGGTGGAGGAAGTAGAGGAGGAGGAGTTGTATGCGGAAGGGCTAACATCTGCAAGGTCCAGACGGTCGGCAGCACCAAGGCGGCAGGCATGTGAGGGTGGGGGAGATGGTTTTACCAGGGCGCATGGTAGCAGCCAAACTAGTGAGGAAGGTGCAGGAGCCCAGGAAGGAGTGGAGGACGAACTGATGGAAGACTCATCAGATGAGGGAGACCTTGATCACATTTCTGTTGTGCGAGGTTGGGGGGAGAGGACAGAGGAAGGAAGCATGATTGTTACCTCGCCACCAACACAACAGGGACTTGGTGCTCCTGGATGCGCAACACACATGAGTGCCTTCTTGCTGCACTACCTGCAACATGACCCTCGAATTGGGAGAATTAGAAATAATCCTGACTACTGGGTTGCCACACTGTTAGATCCCCGGTACAAAAGTAAATTTGCAGAAATTATTCCTGCCATAGAAAGGGATGCACGCATGCAGGAGTATCAGCAGAGACTGTTGCAGAATCTTACATGTGCTTTTCCACAAAACACCAGTGGTGCACGTAGTGAATCTCACAGTTCCAACTTGCCAACCCTGGGACCGTCAAGTGTTCAGCACTCAAACCATAACAGAACCACAGTATCTGCTGGTAACATCAATTTTGCGGAATCATTTCACCACTTTTTTAGCCCATCCGTTGCAAGGCCACAGGAGACAAGAAGTCTGACACATAGTCAACGCCTAGAGACGATGGTACAGGAGTATCTCCAAGTAAACATTGAAGCCATGACTGTGTCACTGGACCCTTGCTCTTTTTGGGCTTCCAATCTGGATAAATGGCCGGAGCTAGCCACTTACGCCTTGGAGATCTTGTCATGCCCCGCAGCCAGCGTTCTGTCTGAACGTGTGTTCAGCGCTGCTGGTGGTGTGCTGACAGATAAGCGCACGCGGCTCTCCACTGATAATGTAGACAGACTCACGTTCATAAAGATGAACAAATCATGGATCCGAAACGACTTTTCTACCCCTGTGTCATCCTGGGGAGAGTAAAAGATGGATGATTGGTTAAAATCACCCTACCAACCGTTTTAAGCTTTCAAATTACTAATCATGTTTATCTGTATCTTGGCTGGAAAATAATTTGGGCTTTGTAGCAGTGTGCAGCACTGATTCTATTAGGCCATCTATAATAAGCTCCACCAGATTTAAAATTACTAATCATGTTTATCTGTATCTTGGCTGGAAAATAATTTGGGCTTTGTAGCAGTGTGCAGCACTGATCCTATTAGGCCATCTATACTAAGCTCCACCAGATTTAAAATTAATAATAATTTTTAGCTGCATCTAGCCCGGAAAATAATTTTGGGGCTCCGAGATGCGCAAGACACATAAGTGCCTTCTTGCTGCACTACCTGCAACATGACCCTCATATTGTCAGAATTCGAAGTAATCATGACTACTGGGTTGCCACACTCTTAGATCCGCCAAACTTTTCGATCAACCTTTTCATTTTAATAAAGACCAAAAAAATGGTCATTTTTGAAATTATAAGCATTAGCAGGTTATTAGAAACTGAAATCAAACAGTTTTCAACTCAAAACTTTATTCTAGGTGATGTTACATTTTCACATAGGACCCCTTGTTCGAAAGGAGCTTCTGAACTCTCTCGTCCATTGAATTTGTCAGGTTTTGGATGGTTTCTGCTTCAATTGTTTTGCATGAGGACAGAATACCCTCCCAGAGCTGTTGCTTAGATGTGAACTGCCTCCCGTCATCATAGACACTCCTTTTGATGATGCTCCAGAGGTTCTGAATGGGGTAGAGGTCAGGGGAGCATGGGGGTCACACCATAAGTTTGTCCCCTTTTATGCCCATATCAGCCAGAGATGCAGATGTTTTATGTGCAGCATGAGATGGTGCATTATCATGCAAAAAAATGATCTTGCTGTGAAATACACGGTTCTTCTTCTTGAACCATGGCAGGAAGTGCTGTTTGAGAAAATCCACATACATTATGGAGTTCATCTTTAGCGCCTTCAGGGATCCTAAAGGGGCCGACAATCTCTCTCCCCATGATTCCAGCCCAAAACATTACTCCACCTCCTCCTTGTTGGCGCTGTAGCCGTGTTTGCGTGGGGTGTCCATCAACCAGCCATCCTCCACTCCATCCATCTGGACCATCGAGCGCTGCACGGCACTCATCCGTGAACAAAACAGTTTTGAAATCAGTCTTCATGTAATGTTTGGCCCACTGGAGCCGTTTCTGCTTGTGTGAAGTGGATAGAGGAGGTCGACAGGATGGCGTATGCACAGCTGCAAACCTCTGAAGGACCCTGCATCTTGTTGTTCGGGGGACGTTGGAGGCACCAGCAGCTTCAAAAACTTGTCTGCTGCTATAACAAGGCTTTTTTGCCGCTGCTCTTTTAACCTGACGTAATTGCTTGTAGGAAAGAGTCCTCAATTTGCCCTTATCAGCACGCACACGTGTGTACTGTGAATCAGCTACATACTTCTTGATTGCCAAGACACTTCATCCTGATCATCGCACAATGTTGATTGTAGTCATGCCTTGACCTAAACACTCCACAATTTGTTGCTTCTCAGCAGCCGACACATCCTTTTTCCTTCCCATTTTGGCAGAAAATGTAGGCTTAATAATGTGAGACAGCCTTCTGCTGGTGGTTGTAGTCTCCGTGGCGGCGACCCGGTTCCGTGGCTCAGGGCGGTCAAACCAGTGGCGGAACTATTTATGTGGTTTTGATGTTTAAATGTCCGACTAGGCCACCCGTGGATTGCGGTCAGAGTGAACCGCCGCTCCAGGGCAGACCGCTGAGGCTGGTGTTGTGGGTGCAGCAGAGCGTAGCATAACTCCCCACGGGAGGAGTATAGCCTCAGGGCAGTGTATGCGGAGGATGGGGGTGATGGTGCAGGGCAGCAGCAGTAACGACACGGAGTCAGTGATGCAGTCCAGGGCCTTTACTCACAGTTCTTATTATCCAGACCACGTCTGCAGGTAACGGCTGCCCACGTCGTACTGTGCTCACCAGGTGAGGGGCTCAGACAACTCCCAGATAACTTTGGAGCGCTTCACAGGACCCCCTTTGTGTGTCCTTTGTCTGGCCTTTCTTACCAACCCTTCTGTCCGGCTGCCTCGGGCCTCCTCTTGGTAAACTTGGCGCCAGTTTCCCTGACCCTATGTGGTGCCTTCCTAGTGGGTGTAGCGAGGGGCTGCGCCACATAAAATGTCACAGCCTCCTGTTTCTAGCTGAGGGTCGTTTCCTGCCTCCACTAGTTTCGGGGACCGGTCTCCCCCTTTGGCCTGACCCCTCCACGCAGGTGGATTCGGGCGTGCGGTGGCGACTCGCCCGTCCGCACCCCTGGGATCCCTTCGTTCCTCGTTCCTGGAGCCTTCTCCGCTCCTCTTCCTTCCTTCTCCCTCTTCCAGGCCTGGGCCTCTGTTACTAGGCCCGCCTCCGGAGCAGAGCTCATGCAGAGCCCCTGCTCCCTGCCACTTCTGCTCAGACTTCTCTGCACTGATCTAAGATGGTGCCCACCTTTTATACTCCCTTCTCAATGCACCCAGGAACTGCTTCCTCCCTGCTCCTGCACTACAGGGTTCCCCTTCCTCAGTGTTCCCTCCCCCCACTCCAGCCAGGGACAGGGACTGTCGTGCCCATCTCAGGGGCATATTGGTCGCCCTGCCCCACGGCAATGTGGTGTAATGCATGCAGGTGTCGGGTCCTGATCCACACTCCATCCTTACCTGAGAGTGAGATATCACACCTCTGGGTGAGGTGCAATACCTCTGTAGCAACCGAGCCCTCAGGGTAATACAGTTCCATTTATCTTCAGCCTAGGTGACGTATTGCGATACAGGGCCGTGATTTTGGCTATAAAAGGGTCCCCTAGACCCCTACCCCAAGCTTTTTAAGAGAATCATATATGGCGTGCCAGGAGACTCTATGGAATGCTTTCTCAGCATCCAACGAGAGTATCTAATTACAAATTTTTAACTGCATCTAGCCCAGGAAATACTTTGTGCCTAGTAGCAGTGTCTGCTAGTCAGCGGATTATCCCGGCTGTTAAGCAAGCTACACCACCTGTAGTTTTGACACTTAATTTTTTCAAAGGAAATGCTTCGGGACCACGGGATACTCAGTGAAGAGCATCAGGAGGCACCCCAAGGCATAGGGGCTGGGACTGGCAGTAGGATGCCTTGCGGTGGACAGCCGAGCTCGATCCTTATAAAAGCTTTTTAACTGCAGCAGCTTTAGTGGACGCTACTGGAGCTGGAATTACGCGGCTGCTGGCATGAGACTTGCCCTCCAATAGATCCTTGTAAATGGATTTAAAGTGTATTCATTCAAATTAGAGAGACAATTTAAATTAAAAAGCTTAGAGCTGCCTCCACCACAGGGGGGCTCGCTCGACCCACCAGCGGACAGGCACCAGTATTGGGAGAGGGGGGCTGGCCGTCAGGGTTCACCGCGGCTCTGGCACAAACCCGGCGACACGGAGGTGGCACGGGCAGGAGCGGACTGAACGTGTCGGCTTCTCACTTTTTGGATTTTAGAAGGGCATGTCATGCTTATATCTGTGTCTCCCCCTCCTTTTACTCCTCCACCTCTTTTCTTTTCGCATGACTATATGTACTTGTCACTTTTCCATGTGTTAGTTGTGTCTTCAGAGCAGTTTGTCAGCTTTTGGACACCTTTGAAGGTGTTTTCTATGTGTTTCTATGTGTTTTTGTTTGCCTGCCATTGGTTTTAACGGTGTTCGAAGGTGTTCGACGAACAGTTCGACGAACAGTTCGGCGAACACACGGGTGTTCGACGAACCGAACTCGAACACTACGGGGGTGGCTCAACACTAATTTCGAGCACAGGCATTCGTGAAATGTGTGAATTTGGTAATGTGGCCTGTGGGGCGTTGGCTGCATATTTGTGCTTGCGTTCCAAGGACTGGGGGGGGGACAACTGAACGCTGTGCTGGGACAAGGATGTGCTTGCTGATGGTGCTAGTTGAGTGTGTTCAACGACAGGTGCAGGTCGGGAGGCATCTTGGCATGCGCCATGGACATGGGATTGGCGTGCATGCACAACAATGGAACAAGCAGTGGTGTCACCCGCAGACACTGTTGCTGGACCCTGGGGTTCGGCCCACTTAGTCGGGTGCTTTGCTGCCTTGTGCCTGATCATGCTGGTAGTGGTCAGGCTGCTAGTTTTGCTACCACTGCTGATGCTGGCCTGGCAGGTGGTGCAAATGACCTTTTTGGGATTATCTGCAGAGTCTTTAAAAAATAACCAAACTCAGGAAGACCTAACGGTTGTACTGGCATCTTCCTTCATGTTGAAGTTACGAGGAACACTTTCCTGCCTTGTGTCTGCGGCCATCACACTGCTTCTTCCTGCTTGTTGTGGTGTATGCCTCCCTTCCCCTGTCTGCTGCTGTCCTCGCTCTGTATGTCCCCCTGCCAGGTTGGGTAAGTTTCTATATCATCCACCACCTCGTCTTCCACTTCCGCACCCTGGTCCTCCTCCTGACTTTTTGGAAATTGTGTCTCATCATCATCATCATCCACCTCTTGCGACAGTAATTGTATTTTCCCACCGTCACCTTCATGTGACCGTGGCTGCTCCAATATTTGGGCATCGCTACACATGTTCTCCTCTTGACTCACTTTAACCCCTTCGCAACCTTGGGTTTTGTCGTTTTTGCTTTTTCGTTTTTTGCTCCCCTTGTTCCCAGAGCAATAGCGTCTTTATTTTTTGGACAATATGGCCGTGTGAGGGCTTATTTTTTGCGGGACAAGTTGTACTTTTCAACGCCATTACTAGTTTTACCATATCGTGTACGGGAAAACGGTAAAAAAATTCCAAGTGCGGTAAAATTGCAAAAAAAGTGCAATACCACAGTTGTTTTTTATTTATTTTTTTTACCACGTTCACTGAATGCTAAAACTGACTTGCCATTCTTATTCTCCAGGTCATTACGAGTTCGTAGACACCAAATATGTATAGGTTATTTTATATTTAAGTGGTGAAAACAATTCCAAAATTTGGTAAAAAAAATAAAAAAAAAATAGCGCCATTTTCCGAGACCTGTAGCGTCTCCATTTTTCGGGATCTGGGGCTGGGTGAGGGCTTATTTTTAGCGCGCCGGGCTGACGTTTTTATTGCTAACATTTTAGGGTAGATCCAATGTTTTGATCGCCCGTTATTGCATTTTATTGCAATTTTGCGACGACCAAAAAACGTAATTCTGGCGTTTAGAATTTTTTCCTCGCTACACCGTTTACCGATCGGATTAATTCTTTTTTTATTTTGATAGATGGGGCGATTTTGAACGCGGCGATACCAAATATGTGTATGTGGGGTTTTTTTTTTAGATTTTATTTTGAATGGGGTGAAAGGGGGGTGATTTAAACTTTTATATTTTTTTTATTTTTTTAATATTTTTAAAAACATTTTTTTTTCACTTACTGCATGCTTCAATAGTCTCCATAGGAGACTAGAAGCAGCAGTTGTCTGATCGTCTCTGCTACATACAGGGGACCAGCAGATCCCCTGCATATAGCAGAATTGGTCCTGTGCTATGAGCGCCGACCACTAGGTGGCGTTCATAGCGACGAGATCATGACAACCACAGGCGTCTGCTGCAGACCCTGGGTTGTCATGCACGCCCATCGGTGACCCACGATCACGTGACGGGGTCGCCGGTGGGCGGGGCTTATGACTTGCAACCCGGAAGCGCGCGTTAAATGTCGCTGTCGGAGATTGACAGCGGCATTTAACATGTTAACAGCCGCGGGTGGATTGCGATTCCACCCGCGGCTGTTGCGGGCACATGTCAGCTGTAAGAATCAGCTGACATGTGCTCGGTTCAGTGCGGGCTCAGCGCCGGAGCCCTCACTGAACCGGGGGTACGCAAATGTGCGTACTAATACGGCAAGGGTTGGAAAGGGGTTAAGCTGGCCGGGTGAGAGGCCCGAATCTACAAATGGAAAAGTGAACAACTCTTTTGAGTGTTCAAGTGTGGGATTAGTTGTCTCCGGGAACTCGACATGGTGGGAAGAAGGAGGATGAGGGTGAGGAATATGCGGTCCATACTCACGGCTACTGAGACTTGACCGTGTGGAAGACAGGGTGGTGGTGGTGGCAAAGTGACTGGAAGCATTATCTGCTATCCAACCAACAACCTTTTGAAGCTGCTCTGGGTTCAATAGTGGTGTACTGCGGTCCCATAGCAATTGGGACAGGAATGTCGAGTGACAAGATGTGGGTGTTTGTTGTGGCACAATTTGCTGTGGCCTCTGCATGCATCATCACCATCACGTCCACTTCCCCGTTCCTTGCCACGCACCTTGCCCATTTTTAATGGAGGACAATATTTTCCACGTTCACGAGAAATTACTGATTTTGGAACGCAATTATATGTCATACGTCTGACAGAGAGCCACGATTTTAAATAGCAGGCCTGTAATTTACTAATATTATTCTACACAGAGACCTAGTGTTAATAGCTTGACCGACACACTGCAACAGAATGGAAATGGAAGAAATGTCTGATTTTGGCACAGTCTTATAGGTGATATGTCTGACAGAGAACCACGGTTTTAAATAGCAGGCCTGTAATTTACTAATACTATTCTTCACAGACACCTAGTGTGAATAGCTTGACCGACACACTGCAACAAAATGGAAAAGGAGGCCAATATTTTCCACGTTCAGTTCAAATTTCTGGATTTTTATCGCTGAAATATGGAACAGATCTGGCTGTATTCTGCAGTGCTAACAAGCAAATGAAGCAAATAACCAGGATTAAGATAAAAAAAATTCCCTGGCCCCTGATATCTGGGTCTATGTTTATAAATATCTCTAATTATTACAGCAGCAGCAGACAGGATGTTCAATGGACCCTCTTGTGCTGTATCATACACTGCAGTCTGCCACATACACTGCCTGTCTGCCTAGCACTGATTATATGCAGCTGGATTAGTCCTCAGAAGGACTGTTAGTTCAGACGGATATATATATGTTGTGGAATACCTATACTAACAGGACATTCAATGGACCCTCTTGTGCTGTATCATTCACTGCAATTTGCCACATACCCTGCCTGCCTACCTAACTCCTGCTATCACCACTGAATATATGCAGCTGGATTAGTCCTCAGAAGGACTGCAAGTTCAGTTGGCTATACAGTACAGACCAAAAGTTTGGACACACCTTCTCATTTAAAGATTTTTCTGTATTTTCATGACTTTGAAAATTGTACATTCACACTGAAGGTATCAAAACTATGAATTAACACATGTGGAATTATATACTTAACAAAAAAGTGTGAAACAACTGAAAATATGTCTTATATTCTAGGTTCTTCAAAGTAGCCACCTTTTGCTTTGATGACTGCTTTGCACACTCTTGGCATTCTCTTGATGAGCTTCAAGAGGTAGTCAACGGAAATGGTTTTCACTTCACAGGTGTGCCTTGTCAGGTTTAATGAGTGGGATTTCTTGCCTTATAAATGGGGTTGGGACCATCAGTTGTGTTGTGCAGAAGTCTGGTGGATACACAGCTGATAGTCTGTTAGAATTTATATTATGGCAAGAAAAAAGCAGCTAAGTAAAGAAAAACGAGTGGCCATCATTACTTTAAGCTCATCAAGAGAATGCCAAGATTGTGCAAAGCAGTCATCAAAGCAAAAGGTGGCTACTTTGAAGAACCTAGAATGTAAGACATATTTTCAGTTGTTTCACACTTTTTTGTTAAGTATATAATTCCACATGTGTTAATTCATAGTTTTGATGCCTTCAGCGTGAATGCACAATTTTCATAGTCAAGAAAATACTGAAAAATCTGTAAATGAGAAGGTGTGTCCAAACTTTTGGTCTGTACTGTATATATATATATATATATATATATATATATATATATATATATATATATATACATATATATGTTGTGGAATACCTATACTAACTATAAACAAGCAAATCTCTCCCTGACACAGCAGCAGCTCTCCCTACTCTGCCTGATTCCAGGGTAGACTGTGACGAGCATGGCGGCGCCCGGTCTTATATACACCTGATGACGCTGTGCGGCCAGCCAATCACTGTAATTCCCACAACCAACATGGCTATGGCATTACAGTGGCAGGCTATCCCTGCATGTTCATTGGCTCTCTGAACAGCGCCAAACATGCAGGGAGGGGACCTGAGTTCCCACCCGAGCAACCTGGAAATACTCGCCGAGCTTGTCGAGCACAGTGATGCTCGTGCGAGTACCGAGCAGTGGCGAGTACGTTCGCTCATCACTAGTTTTAACAACATCTGGTGAGAATTTCATGTCAATAGCACTTTTAAAAGGGGCTTTGAAGTAATTAAGGTGGGGTTGTCCATTAGTGGACAACCCCTTTAACAACCATGTTACCTTCTATGTTACGAGGAAGTTGTCAGCACTCTTTTTTTCATATTAAATGGAATCTGTCAGCAGGTTTTTGCTACCTCATCTGAGAGCAGCATGATGTAGGAAAAGAGACCCTGAATCCAACGATATATCACTTAGATTACTGGATACAGTTGTTCTGACACAAACAGAGGTTTTAGATTTACAATAGAGGAGAGCAGAGAAAGCTAACCCCACCCACACCACAGCTAACCCCACCCACACCACAGTTAACCCCGCCCACACCAAGGTCTTAGTGTACATAGCTTTAGTCCTTGAGCTGCTTATCACAGAAGGGGGCAATTTGAGATGTGCAAGCAAGAGGCCAGCTAGTCACAGCAATGTTCATCAAACAGTGATTAATCCTTCAGCCTGCGTAAACAACAGCACACAGCCGGACATGTGACACATCTGTGGCACCCCAGGGGTCTGGTTTCCACAGTAATGTAATGTTATGTCTGAGAGCAGGTGGGAGGTCCTTTGGTCAGGGATCCTGTGCATGCCACACCTCCTGCCCAGTCTTGGGAGGGGAAGAACTTCCCCTATATAAACCCGGGGCTGAAGCAGGGTTAGCAGTCAAGGAGAGTAGAGACAAGAAACAGCAGAAGCAATACTACTATGAGTCAGGGGCTGGCAGCTGCAGAGCTCGCCCTGACTGAGAAGCTTTCTTACCGGACCCGGCGTCCGAGGCTGTGGGGACTAACTCTTACCCAGCAGCAGAAGCCGACCGGCAGGGGATTTCAGGTCCTCAGGCCCAGAAACCCGAAGGCACGGTCACACGCGTGGGACCAGCACCGCCATCGTGGAGCGGAAGCCATTAGAAGGCCCCGAGTCACCGGCCATACGGGTGAGCACCACACGGTACACTCAGGGACGTGGGCTACTTATATCCGCTTCTAGCAAGGTAGCCAGAAGAGTACAGTCAGTTTGGGAGGCCTACAACTCCGCCTGGCCAGGGGAGATCCCATCTGCTCAAGGACTGACCAGGCCCCGTTCACTAGCAAGTACTCCGGGAGGGTCTATCGTTGTTACCAGTAAAGACCCTGAATTACACCGCACCGTCTCTGAGTGGTTCCTGCTACCCCCATCATCCACATCTGCTGCCCTGAGGCCATACCCCTCCCGTTGGGGGTTATACCATCTACGCTGCACCATCCATCCACCGGCCTCAGCGGACTGTCCTGCAGCGGCAGCTCCATAGCTGCATTCAACGGGTGGCGTAGTCGTCCTGCATCTACCGCTGTTACATCGCCGCTCAGTTTGACTCCCTGGGCACGGACCGGGTCACCGCCACGAGACTACAACCCTCAAGAGATCCGGCTCCGGGTAAGCTCCCGCGTGCGCAACGCAGCGCGACACAGGCCCAGGAACGCGTCACATCATTGAGCTCAGTGTTTTAACCCCTACCTCATGCTGTCCTCAGTTTACATAGCAAAAACCTGCCAACAGATTCCCTTTAAAGAAGACATTTGAGAAAGACAGAAAGACTTTATTAGGAACCACAGGGAAGAATACTGATAATGAGTAAGATATTTTATTCAACTTCGTGAATAATGACTCGTTAGCCACATTTTATACATCAATTTATTTCTGCATAACATATCTGTTCTCATGAACACCTCATCAAATTTAAAATGGGAACGGAGGTAACACATGTAAACCATATGGCAGTGGATAGAATTATATTTTAATTATCTTCCTTTGAAACATTGTGTAGCATGACATGCATTATATACCGTACAGTTACTGTTTTGTCAAATATCCTCCGAGGTATCAAGGTAAACATAAAGGGAATATGTCAGCAGATTTTGCTATGTAATCTGAAAACAGCAGGAGATAGAGGCTGAAACACAGAATTCAGGGATGTGTCACTTGTCAAAGTGCTGTTGTTTACTAACTGTGAAGGATTTATCATTAAGAGATTAACATTGCCAGACTAGTCCGGTAACTAAGTACCTCACTGTCTATGGACTTTCTACACAGATAACCTGGTGAGCTTTCTCAGCTCTGCCTCATTCTAAATCTAAAAGCTCTGATTGTGTCAGAACGGCTGCACCCAGTAATGTAAGTGATATATCATTGGATTCAGCTTCTCTTTGCCCACATCAGGCTGCTCTCAGATGAGTTAGAAAAAAACTGTTGACAGATTCTCTGTAATAAGTACGATTTTATGTTTTCTTGCTACTTAATGGACGCAATTTTATTAAAGTTTATTTATTTACTTTATAGATCAATCTAGAAATACAAAAAATGGGGATCTTGCTCTTCATGAAGTATATGATGTTTCTCTTTAATGTTCTCATATTTGTAAGTATTCACTTTCTGAGCAATATGAAAAGTATAAAAATATGTGCAAACTTTTGGCTTGCGATTAAAAATGCATGACTGCTTACAAAATAGTTACAGTATTTTAACCTGTCCTAGACCCTTTTCCATAGAAAGATGATATGAGGATTATTTTTCATTGCTTATATATGTAGCTCCAGCTTTTTCTGTAGTAACAATGATGGTAATAACTCTCACCAGCAATTTCTGTGCAATTGCTTAGTACAAATGTCTCCATGCAGTGCTATTGTTCAGTGCAAACAAAAAGATCAATAATAAAACTAGGATTTATACTATTCAAATTGATTGTGTTTAAATGTCATTATAATCAAAGTTATCCATTATGTAAATGTTATAATCTACTGAGCATATTCCACTATGATCTAGCAAAATGTGTATTTACCATGATTGGATTGATATAAAACTTTTTCCACAACACATCCTTCATCTGTGATTTTAAAATTTGCTCCTGATAAATATATCTTAAAGAGTTATAAACCATTAAAGGGTATCCTCATCTTCCTGTGAATATGCCATAAATGTGCAAGATGAGGATACCCCTTTAAAGGGAATCGGTCACGTCCTAGTTGCTATGTACACTGTCTCTATTGCTTTGTTAGTGATGCAATGTGCATCACTAACAAGCTGTTTTCATGAAAATCGGTGGTATTTTAATGCTTTTCTAACGTTTTATATACTTTGTCCTACCTGCTGTATTCAGTCATAGGGGTGTGATTCTCAGATTCAGTCAGTGGTTGCACATGCTTCATTCACACAGAGGATTTTGAGAATCCCATTCTTATGATCGGTCTTAGTATCCAGACCCACAGCAATCTTAAATGTATAATTTTTTTCATGGATAGCAGATAAATGTTATTTATAGGACAATCCCTTTAAACTCAACTTGTATAACTAAATATTACCATCAATATGTTTTTCGTGTGGGAAGAAGCCCATGGAAATTTATGTAGAATATAAAAGCTCCATGCAGATATGACTTTTGGTTAGATTTACACCTACATTCTCAGTGCTGAGCCACTGCTCTTCCTCGTATACTCTAGAATTATTTAAATCATTTTGGCAGAGAGCTTTAGTATTTATTTAACTTTATGATTGAAGCATTCCCTAAAATGAATCATTTAAGTACAGTATCTCACAAAAGTGAGTACACCCCATCACATTTTTGGAAATATTTTATTATATGTTTTCATGGGACAAAACTGAATATATGACACTTTGATACAATGTAAAGCAGTCAGTGTACAGCTTGTATAAGGCTAAGTGCCCACGATGCAGAAAAGCTCCGGATTTTTCCTGAGCGTTTCTGCATCTCCCTGGCAGAAAAAACGCATGTGGATTGTACATGCGGATTGTACATGCGGATTGTACATGCGTTTTTCCTGCCAGGGAAAAGCGGAAGTGAAGCGTTTTTCACATGCGATTTCGCATGCGGGTTGTCAAGCGCTTTCCAAGCGATTTTAGCATCACTTGGAAAGTGCTCGACAATTTGGTCACATTATATAAATCCATGCAAACGGCATGGATTTATATAGTGTGACCAAGTTAATTAAAAAAAAGACTATACTCACCTTCTGATAGCCCCTGGTCTCCTTATCCGATGCGTCCGGTCTTCCCAGTGTCTCGCGGTTGTGTAAAAGGACCTGCCATAACGTCATTTAGTCATGTGACGGGTGACGTGACCGCTGATGTCAACAGTCGCGTGACCCGTCACATGACTAAATGACGTCATAGCAGGTCCTTTTAGACCATCGTGAGCTGCCGGGGATCCAGGACACACCATAGAGGAGACCGGGGGCCATCAGAAGGTAAGTAAAATGTATATTTTTTATTTTAATTATTTTTTTTTCAGGTACTATGGTACCCGGGTCTGGAGGAGAGTCTCCTCTTCTCCAAATCCATGTACCATCCGCACATTGAATCGCTTAATATCCACATGTGCACGTGTTGTCATGCGGATACTAAGCGATTCAATGCAAGTCAATGGTGGCGAAAACGCCGTGATTACGCAAAATAATTGGTAGTGCTGCGGATTTTTCCGCAATGATAATCCACAGCAGAAATTTCCGCAGCATGTGCACAGCACATGGGGATTATCATTGGGGAACATGGCAGACCTTCTACCAAGCATTTTTTAAGCGTTTCTGCAGCGGAATTGCCGCTGCGGAAACGCTTAAAAAATGCATAGTTGGCACACAGCCTAACAGTGTAAATTTGGTGTGCCCACTAAATAACTCAACACACAGCTATTAATGTCTAAACCGCTGGCAACAAAAGTGAGTACACCCCTAAGTGAAAAGTTTGAATATTTTGTGTGGCCAGTGGCCACCATTATTTTAAAGCACCGCCTTAACTCTCTTGGGCATAGAGTTCACTGGAGCTTCACAGGTTGCCACTGGAATCCTCTACCAGTTCTCCATGATGACATCACGAAGCTGGTGGATGTTAGAGATCTTGCGCTCCTCCATATTCCATTTGAGGATGCAGCACAGATGCTTAATAGGGATTAGGTCTGGAGACATGCATAGCCAGTCCAGCGCCATTACTCTCAGTTTCTTAAGAAAGGCAGTGGTCATTTGGGGTTGTTATGATTTTGGAATACTGCCCTGCGGCCCAATTTCAGAAGGGAGGGGATCATGATCTGCTTCAGTCACAGTGCATGTTGGCATTCGGAAACCTCAAGGAACTGTAGCTCACCACAGCTGTTAGCACTCATTCAGCCCCAAACCATGACACTCCCACCACCATGCTTGTCTGTAGGTAAGACACAATTGTCTTTGTACTCCTCACCTGGTTGTTACCACACACGCTTGATACCATCTGAACCAAATAACCAAATAAGTTTATCTTGGTCTCATCAGGCCACAGAACATGGTTCCAGAAATCCATGTCGTTAGTCTGCTTGTCTTCAGCAAACTGTTTGCGGGCTCTCTTGTGCATCATATTTAGAAGAGTCTTCCTTCTTCGATGACAACCATGCTGACCAATTTGATGCAGTGTGCAGCCTATGGTCTGAGCACTGACAGACTGTCCCCCCCACCCCTGTAACCTCTGCAACAATGGTGGCAGCACTCATACATCTATTTTGAAAAGACAACCTCTTGATATGATGCTAAGCACGTGCACTCAACTTCTTTGGTTAACCAAGGCGAGGCCTGTTCTGAGTGGAAGCTGTCTTATTAAACTGCTGTATTGTCTTGGCCACCGTGCTGCCGCTCAGTTCCAGGGTGTTGGCAATCTTCTTATAGCCTAAGCCATATTTATGTAGAGCAAAAACATTTTTTTCAGATCTTCAGAGAATTCTTTGCCATGAGGTGCCATGTTTAACTTGCAGTGACTAGTATGAGAGTGATAACACCAAATTTAACACAGTTGCACCCAATTCATACCAGAGAATTTGTAACACTAATGAGTCACAAAACAACGGGGAGGGAAAATGACTAATTGGGCAAAATTTGGCCATTTCCACTGAGGGGTGTGCTCACTTTTGTTGTCAGCGGTTTAGAAATTAATGGCAGTATGTTGAGTTATTTAGAGGGCACACCAAATGTACACTGTTATGCAAGTTGTACACTGGCTACATTACATTGTATCAAAATGTCATATCTTCAGTGTTGTCCCATGAAGAGGTATAATGAAAGATTTACAAAAATGTGAGGGGGTGTACTCACTTTTGTGAGATACTGTATATTTCATCAAGGTGGCCATACAGTTTCCACCTACATTGCCTGAACCCATCATTCAGTTGACCAGCTGACTATATATATTTGATGTTCAGCCATATTTGGGATAAAAGATTAACCATGTTGGATTTCAGCATGCATGGCCCTCTGTTTTTGAGAACTAAGCCAGTGCCAGAGATCCCTGGCAGTGGTTTATTATCCTTTTTCTGTTAAAGGAAACCTGTCATCTTAAAAACTGCTATTAACTTGCAGATGCTGAGTTGGCTGTCAGTCAGGGCTGGGGCATTGTTACAGCAGACGCTCACTATGTACTAAGTGGTGACTGAAGCCATGCCAGCCATGCTTCTATGACTGAAAGCCTGATGCAGCCAGGAGGAGTAAAGTTCATATCCTCCCGGCAGCCAGACTTTCAAATGTGGCAGCCACACGACTAATAATTAATAATGGTGAATGGCCCACTTTAGTAAAAATAATTTCACTAACTTATCTAATTTTGGACTCTTTTTTCATTAACTCTGATAATATATTCCATTTTTTTTGCAGTTGGGAGGCATTTGTCTCTTAGGAATAGGTATTTGGATTGTTGCTGATCCTGATGGATTTCAGACTGCTTTATCTTCTAACCCTTTATTAAGCGCTGGTGGGTACATCCTACTTATTGTTGGGTTGGCGCTTTCACTACTTGGATTCCTTGGATGTTTCGGAGCAATTCGGGAAAATAAACCGCTGCTCTTAATTGTGAGTTTTTAGAAGCAGAGGTTTGGTGGATTTATTTTGCCACTCTGTGAAAATAAAAGAAAGAAAATATATAATTATACTGTAGATGCTTTTTCTTTGCACGCTATTATATCATGGAGAATATGCCAGACATCAGAGTTTAATATACGGTATTATACATCACTCTGTCAGGGAGGTGGTGATCGAGTAAGCATCCAGTCCGTAAAGTATATGTAGATAGAAGAACTCGACACTCAGGGGTATGCAGTGGAATAGCAATCCAATAACAAAATACATAATGTTTCGGTTATAAATTCCGGACCTTCATCAGAAAGTAACGGATTGGCATGAATGGAGCAGTTCAGGGAGAGCCTCTGCACATACGACTACGGTTGCCTTACC
Source organism: Phyllobates terribilis (assembly GCF_046119375.1). Taxonomy (NCBI): domain Eukaryota; kingdom Metazoa; phylum Chordata; class Amphibia; order Anura; family Dendrobatidae; genus Phyllobates; species Phyllobates terribilis. The sequence goes on from NW_027362762.1 coordinate 649,558,213, forward strand.
TCTGTGCTTCTCTCCCTGAATTGGTCCATCCACGGCAATCTCTCCACATAGACATCAGAATTTAGTTATGTCTGTATATTGTATTGAACAGAATGTACAAAAAAATGTAGTCACAGTTTTTTTTTTATTCTACAGTCACACTAATAAATGGTTTGCAAAGCTGAAAGAACCCTCCTCTGCAAAAACAGTTCTTTATTAAATACTTATTAGAAAGTTATATGTATAAGACTTAGAAATGAGCAAATATTTTTGAGTGGAATTGATTTCTACTCGAATTTTACAAAAATCTGCATTGGCCAAAATGTTAAATCTGTGTAATCAGCATCTGCCCAGATTCAACAAAATGGCGGCCTCTTGCTGCCATTTTTCTAAACTGTAAAAAGACATGAAAAGGTTAAAAAATAAAAAATCCTTATACTCAATTTACTGCTCATCACTTCGTCCCCTCCACTCTTCACCATCACAGATCTAGCCCTTGCTGCGTCTTCTGATCCCTGCTGTAGGCACTGAAATCTCTGGGCCTCTCACACTGAGCCAGGACGTCCAGCTGATGAGGCCCAAGAGGGTTATGGGCGCTTGATGGTGAGGAATGGAAGGGATTGGAGAGGTGAGCGATAAAGTGAGTAAAATATATATTTTTATTTTTTACATATTTCGGTATTATGCTCTGGGGTGGTACATGCAAATTCAAATTTTGCTTGATCCGAGTATCTCAATTAATACCCTATCTTTTAATATCTGTAACAAGCAGAGTGTCTTGGCATCACCTAGGGATAATGGAAATTTTAAAAATCCATAATATATATGGATAATTGCATACATATAACACTATTTTACTTTTAGGCAAGTGTGAAAAAATTCAGCACACTTAAGAATGCTTTCAAAAATAGATTCATGGGAAGTGTTATAGTTGATTTTAATCAATTAATAAAATCCAAAGTGAATGACCAAAAGAGAAATCTAAATCAAGTCAATATTTTGTAAGACCACTCTTTACCTTCAACAAAGCATTAATTTTTCTAGGTACACTTGGAAACTGTTATTGAAGGAAATCAGTAAGAAGGTTGTTCCAATCATCTTGGAGAACTGACCACAGATCTGTGGATTTACATTTGTGATTATCCTTCTGTCTCTTCATGTAATCCCACACAGACTCAATAATGTTGAAATCAGGGCTCTGTGGTGTCCATATCATCTCTTCAAGGGCTCCTGTCCTTATTCTTCATGTTGAAAATAGTTCTTTATGACATTGGCTGCATATTTGGGGTTTTTCTCCTGCTGCAGAATAAATTTGGAGTCAATCAAATGCCTCCCTGATGATATTGCATGATTGTATTTGGATGTATTTCTCAGCATTGAGGACACCAAGAATTGGGCAACATTGAGGACCGTAAACTCAGTATTCAGCCAAGGAAATTTAGTGCAGCAGATGAGAGACCCATAATGCTTACTTCCTTTTGATATCAGGAGATGTCTAGCAATGCCATTAACTCAGAACTGGCAGCAATCAGTGGGACACAGCTATCCTCATCTACTGTTTTGAGAAGTAAATCCAGAAATGATCTTCTGGAAGAATTTAAGCCAAAACCCATATTTCTGACATGAAAACAAGACCAATGGATGGAACTATACATGAAAACATAGAAACTGGTGTGCTAAAAAATAGCATCAGGTGCCATGGACTGATTATTCAAAATTTGAAAAAGGTGGCTCTAACAGAAGGCAGTTTGCTGAATGTCTGGAGAGTGGTACAATAATGAGTGACTGTAGGCAACAGGAGTTGGTAATTTGGTCAGTATTTATTGTGTCCTCAAATCTGTGAAATATAGGCAGATATTTATCCACCATGCAGCAATACCATCAGGGAGGCATCTGACTGGCTCTAAATTTATTCTGCAGCAGGACAATGATCTAAATCACTCTGCAATGTTAAGAGCTATCTTCACCATAAAGAAGAACAAAGAGTCCTGGAAGTGATCATATGTCCCCCAAAGACTCCTGATCTCCACATTATCGAGTCTGTCTAGAAGTACACAAAGAGACCGAAGAATTAGCCAAGCGACCATCAACAGAAGATCCATGGATAATTTTCCAAAATGCTTAGAAAAACCTACCGAGTTTCTTCAAAAACTGTGTGCAAGTGTACAGTATGTAGCAAAATTGATGCATTGATGTTGTTTTGGGTGGACTGGTTACATCAAATATTGATTAGATTTACATTTCTCTTGTATGCATTCAATTTGTATTTTGTTAATTGATAAAAAATAAACTATTAACACTTCTATTTTTTAAAGCATTCTTACTTTGTAGCATATTTTGCAAACTTTTTCACAGTGCTGTAAATGTGATATAGTAATACATAGTGATATACTGTAATAATATATTTGCATCATGAGCGTTTATACGTGTTATAGTTATACATCCGCACCATATTCAAGTAGTAGTTTATATACAATAGTTATAGTGCTAGAAAGCTACAGTTGAAACCAGAAGTTTACATACATTACATAAAAAGACACATATGCATGTTTTTCTCAATATCACATGAAATCAGAATAAACCTTTCCCATTTAAAATCAATTAGGATTACCATAATTTTTAATATTTGCCAAATTCCAGAAAAATGAGAGAGCGAGAATGGTTTAAGGCATTTTTATTACTTACTGCAAAGTCAAAAGTTTACATATACTAAGATTACTATGCCTTTAAACAATTCTGGACTACCCATATGATGATGTCATGTGTTTGGAAGCTTCTAGGTTTTTTGACAACATCTGAGTTAATTAGAGACACACCTGTGGATGAATTTAATGCACACCTGAAACACACTGCTTATTTGTGTAGCATCATGGGAAAGTCTAAAGAAATCAGCCAAGATATCAGGAAGAGAATTGTGGACTTGCACAAGTCTGGCTCATCCTTGGGTACAATTTCAAGATACCTGAAGGTGCCTCATTTATCTGTACAAACAATTACAGGTGCATCTCACAAAATTAGAATATCATCAAAAAGTTAATTTATTTCAGATCTTCAAAACAAAAAATGAAACTCGTATATTATATAGAGTCATTAAAAAATAGAGTGATCTATTGCAAGTGTTTATTTCTGTTAGTGTTGATGATTATGGCTTACAACCAATGAAAACACAAAAGTCATTATCTCAGTAAATTAAAATTATTAACAAAAAACACCTGCAAAGTTTCCTAAGCATTTAAAAAGGTCCCTTAGTCTCAGTGGCGTACCGCCAATGGCGGCAGACCACGCCACTGCTATGGGGCCCGTGGCAGGAGGGGGCCCGTGAGTGCCCCAAGCAGCGTGGAAACGAGGAGGATAGGTGAGTAGGAGGTTGCGGCAGTGGAGGAGCGGAGCACACACAGTAGCCGCTGCTGCAGCTATCACGTGTGCTCGCTGCTAAAGGGACATGAATATTCCCTCTTCTCCACTCCCATGGGCGTGGAGAAGACGGAATATTCATTCTCTTTAGTAGCGGGCACGGAAGAGCGCTGAGCCCCGGCTCATGCTGTCAGTGCAGAGGAGTGAATGAGCCGGCAGCAGCTCACCTCAGCTTCTGAGAGCGCGCGCTGCTCAGATGCCGACATGAGCTGCTGCAGACAGGACTCAGCGCTGGAGCAGAGGTGAGGAAGGAAGGTGAGTATAAGTGTTTATTGTTTTGTGTGCAGTGATTGGGGGATGAGGAGGCCACACATGCCAGGATACTTGGATTGAGGAAGCCACACATGCCAGGATTGGGGGATTGAGGAGGCCACACATACCAGGATTGGGGGATTGAGGAGGCCACACATGCCAGGATTGGGGGATTGAGGAGGCCACACATACCAGGATTGGGGGATTGAGGAGGCCACACATGCCAGGATTGGGGGATTGAAGAGGCCACACATACCAGGAATGGGGGATTGAGGAGGCCACACATACCAGGAATGGGGGATTGAGGAGGCCTCACATACCAGGAATGGGGGATTGAGGAGGCCACACATACCAGGATTTGGGGATTGAGGAGGCCTCACATACCAGGAATGGGGGATTGAGGAGGCCACACTTACCAGGATTTGGGGATTGAGGAGGCCACACATACCAGGATTGGGGGATTGAGGAGGCTACACATATCAGGGATTGTGGGATTGAGGAGGCTACACATATCAGGGATTGTGTGATTGAGGGGGCCACACATGCCAGGGATTGTGGGATTGAGGGGGCCACACATGCCAGGGATTGTGGGATTGAGGGGGCCACACATGCCAGGGATTGTGGGATTGAGGGGGCCACACATGCCAGGGATTGTGGGATTGAGGGGGCCACACATACCAGGGATTGGGGGATAGAGGAGGCCACACATACCAGGGATTGTGGGGGCCACACATACCAGGGATTGTGGGATTGAGGGGGCCACACATACGAGGATGGGGAAATTTACCAGTAGCTGCTGCATTTCCCACCCTAGGCTTATACTCAAGTCAATAGGTTTTCCCATTTTTATGTGGTAAAATTAGGGGCCTCGGCTTATATTCGGGTCGGCTTATTTAAAATATACGGTATTTTAAAATCAGTGAGTACATGGTGCCCATAATACTGCAGGACTGTGGCGTGCATTATACTCTATGGGGGCTGCATTTTACCCTATGGGGTGTGTAATATACTGTATGGAGGACTATGAGGAGTGCATTATATTCTATGGAGGACCATGGGAAGTTCATTATACTATATGGAGGATTATGGGGGGCGCATTATACTATATGGAGGTTTATGTGGGGAGCATTATACTATATGGAGGATTATGGGGGCGCATTATACTATATGGAAGATTATTGGTGGTGCATTATACTATATGGAAGGCTATGTGGCGCCATTATAATATTTTGAGGGCTATGTGGGGGGCCATTATACTGTATGAAAGCAATTATACAGTGTGAAGGTTAGTGTGGGGTCATTATACTGTTTGGAGGGCTGTGTGGGGGCAATGAGAGTGTATGGAGGGCTCTGTGGGGTTCACAGTTGGGGGATTATACTGTGTTAGGGTCACCATACTTTGCCGTGGGAGTTGATGTGGGGTACAATAGGGTCATTATACTGTGCATGTGGAGGCTAATGTGAGGGGCACTTTTGTTGGCATCATACTTTATGGGGGCAATGAAGGAGGAATCTACGACTTCAGAAGGAGGTAAATTACTATGTAAAGGCTGGAAAGTTATGAGAGCTGCTCTTCTGTGACACAGACAAATATTTATTTTTTGTAGGTGGGGGGGCCCAATTAGAGCTTCTGCTATGGGGCCCCATGACTTCTATGTACGCCCCTGCTTAGTCTGTTTCAGTAGGCTACACAATCATGGGGAAGACTGCTGACTTGACAGATGTTCAGAAGGCAGTCATTGACATAGTCCACATGGTCCCAGAGTTCCAATTTTCATTTGGAAATGAAGGTCCCAGAGTCTGGAGGAAGAGAGGAGAGGCACACAATCCAAGCTGCTTGAGGTCTAGAGTGAAGTCTCCACAATCAGTGATGGTTTGGGGAGCCATGTCATCTGCGGTGTAGGTCCACTGTGTTTTATCAAGACCAAAGTCAGCGCAGCCGTCTACCAGGAAATTTTAGAGCACTTCATGCTTCCCTCTGCTGACAAGCTCTTTGGAGATGGAATTATCATTCTCCAGCAGGACTTGGCACCTGTCTAAACTGCCAAAAGTACCAATACCTGGTTTAAAAACAACAGTATCACTGTACTTGATTGGCCAGAAAACTCGCTTTACCTTAACCCCATAGAGAATCTATGGGGTATTGTCAAGAGGAAGATGAGAGACACTAGTCCCAACAATGCAGACGAGCTGAAGGCTGCTATCAAGGCAACCTGGGCTTCCATGACACCTCAGCAGTGCCACAGGCTGATCGCCTCCATGCTACACCGCATTGATGCAGTAATTGATGCAAAAGGAGCCCCGACCAAGTATTGAGTGCATTTACTGAACATACATTTCAGTAGGCCAACATTTCAGATTTTAAAAACATTTTTCAAGCTCTTGTTATAACGTATTATAATTTACTGAGATAATGACTTTTGTGTTTTCATTGGCTGTAAGCCATAATCATCAACATTAACAGAAATAAACACTTGAAATAGATCACTGTTTGTAATGACTCTATATAATATATGAGTTTTCACTTTTTGTATTGAAGAACTGAAATAAATTAACTTTCTGATGATATTCTAATTTTGTGAGATGCACCTGTATATGCAAGTACAAACAAGATGGGAATGTCCAGCCATCATAACACTCAGGAAGAAGACGGGTTCTGTGTCCCAAAGATCAACGTGCTTTGGACCGACATGTGCATATCAAGCACAAAAACAAAAAAAGACCTTGTGAATATGATGGCGGATGCTGGTAAGATTGTATCAATATCCACAGTGAAACGAGTAGTGTATCAACATGGGCTGAAAGGCCACTCTGACAGGAAGATGCCATTACTCCAAAAGAAACATAAAAAAGCCAGATTAATGTTTGCAAATGCACACAGGAACAAATACCTTAATTTTTGGAGACATGTCCTGTGGTCTGATGAACCTATAATTGAACTTTTTGGGAATAACAACCATCGTTACGTTTGGAGGAAAAACGGAGAAGCTTGGAAGGCTAAAAACACCATCCAAACTGTGAAACATGGGGGTTGCAGCATCATGTTGTGGGGTTGTTTTGCTTCAGGAGGGACAGGTGCACTTCAAAAAATAGATGGCATCTTGAGAAAAGAAGATTATGTGGCAATACTGAAGCAACATCTCAAGACATCATCCAGGAAGTTAAAGCTTGGACGGAAATGGGTCTTACAAATGTACAATGACCCAAAGCATACTGCCAAAATGGTAACAAAGTGGCTTAAGAATAACAAAGTCAATGTTTTGAAGTGGCCATCACAAAGCGCAGATCTCAATCCTGCTGAAAATTTATGGGCAAAGCTGAAAAAGCAGGTGCGAGCAAGGCGACCTACTAACCTGGATCACTTATACCAGTTTTGTCAGGAGGAATGGGCCCAAATTCCGACCAACTATTGTGAGAAGCTTGTGGAAGGATATCCCAAACATTTGACACAAGTCATTCAGTTTAAGGGCAATGTTACCAAATACTAATGAAATGTATGTAAACGTTTCATTTTGCAGTAAGTAATAAAAATGCCTTAAAACATTCTCTCTCTCTCATTATTCTGGCATTTGGCAAATATTAAAAATGATGGTAATCCTAATTGACCTAAAACGGGAAAGGTTTATTCGGATGTCATGTCAGATATTGAGAAAAACATGCATATGTGTCTTTTTATATAGTGTATGTAAACTTCTGGTTTCAACTGTATATCTAGCACAAAGATACAAAAACCCTATGCTGTAAGCAAAACTAGTAATATGACATTTGTAGCGTCGGCGTCCCTGCCTCCTGCTAGGCAGGGACGCTGTTCCCCTCACCTCTCCGCTCCGTGCCTGGCGTCTTCCTCCCGCTCTGCTGGCAGCGCACGCTCCTCCCCAGTCACTGTGCTTAGGGCGCGCGCGCTCCCCCTCTCTTAAAGGGGCCGCGCGCGCCGCCCTAAGGAGTCCTCGGCCAATGGCCGGAGGACCTCTCCATATATAAGGCACCTCCTCCAAGATGGAGGTGCCCGAGCAATGTTGTTGCAAAGCCTTCACTCTGCTTCAGCCCTCAGGTCCCGTTACCAGTTACCTGCCAGTCACCTGCCAGATTCCTGCTTGTTACCTGCCAGTCACCTGCCAGATTCCTGCCTGTTACCTGCCAGTCACCTGCCAGATTCCTGCTTGATACCTGCCTGATATCCGCTTACCTGCTTGCAAGCCTGCGGTCCGACGGTCTGCCTTCCGACACCTGTCAGTCTGTCTATGGACCAGCCTGCCCGCTCACCTGGGAGCGCTCACCTGCTACCTGCCTGCTTGCCTACCTGGAGGCTCTGCCGTCACTTGCCGTGACCACCTGCCTGTCCAGAGACTCTTGCCCGCTCACCTGGGAGCGCTCACCTGCTACCTGCCTGCTAGCCTACCTGGAGGCTCTGCCGTCACTTGCCGTGACCACCTGCCTATCCAGAGACTCTTGCCCGCTCACCTGGGAGTGTCCACCTGCTACCTGTCTGCTAGTCTACCTGGAGGCTCTGCCGTCACTTGCCGTGACTACCTGCCCGTCTACCCAGAGACTGTCCCTGTCACTTGCCGTGACTACCTGCCCTTCTACCCAGAGACTGTCCCTGTCACTTGCCGTGACTACCTGCCCGTCTACCCAGAGACTGTCCCTGTCACTTGCCGTGACTACCTGCCCGCCTTCCCTGGGTGTCACCCGATCCTTACAAGGACTGCCCCTTTGTATAGTTGCTCTGTGGTTCCACCTCCCAGACCCGTTACAGTTTGCTCGGGCCATGGAACCCAGTGGCACCCAAGCTCCCTCTCTCTCGGACCTATGTCATGAACTGTCCCGGCAGAGGTCCCAACAGGAATCCATCCTGAGTCACCTGCGGAATGTCAACTCTCGCCTGGACACTCTGACTGCTCCACCAGCAACCACCGCTAGTGTCATGACTCGCAACCCGGCAGCGCCGCTGCCCACCAATACCATGGTATCCTGCCCCGGACCCCGGCTTTCTGCACCTCCTCGCTTTGGAGGCGATCCCGCTTAAGCTCGGGGCTTCATAAACCAGTGCACCCTGCACTTTGAACTCCTGTCCCACCAGTTTATCTCCGACCGGGCCAAAGTAGCCTTCTTTATGTCCCATCTCACGGGGGAGGCACTGGCTTGGCTAAATCCTCTATGGGAGAGAGGAGACTCCCTGGTGTCCGACCTGCCAGCCTTTCTCACGGCTTTCCGGAAAGTCTTCGACGAACCCGGACGGAAGACCTCATCCGCATCATCTCTGCTACGCCTCCATCAAGGAAATCTCACCGTGGGTCAATATGCCATACGGTTCCGTACTCTTGCTTCGGAGCTGGCCTGGGATAACGACGCCCTGGTGTCTGTCTTCTGGGAGGGTCTGTCCGGCCGTATTAAAGATGAACTCGCCGGTCGGGACATTCCTACCACTCTCGACGACTTAATAACACTTGCCACCTGGATTGACATCCGGTTCCAGGAGCGCGCCAAAGAGGTCACCCGTGAGAGGAGGTTTCCATGTCTAGCCCCTACCTTCCAGAAACCCGTCACTCCCTCCGTTACTCCCCAGGCACACTCACCTGAGCCTATGCAGGTCGACCAGACCAAGATGGTCAAAACCCGTCAAGACTTACGCCGTGCCGAGGGGAGCTGCTTCTACTGTGGCAGTAAGGAGCACCGGATCCGTTCCTGCCCGGAGAGGTCGGGAAACGCCTGTGTCTAGGATCGCTCAGAGAGGTCGCCCTAGACAAAAGTAAACCCTCTCCATCCCTGATGCTGTCAGTCTCTATCATCTGCGGAGAGAACTGCTATTTTGAACTGGCTCAACTTGACTCAGGAGCTGCTGGAAATCTCATCTCTCAATCCCTGGTAGAAAAATACCGCATTCCCACCAAACCTCTGGCCGTACCTTTATCTGTCGCCGCCATGGAAGGGGGCCTCTTACCACATCCCATCCAACTCATCACCGAATCTCTAACTCTACAGGTGGGAATGCTGCATTCTGAGAGCATCTCCTTTCATGTTCTGCCTGGACTCTCTCACGCACTCTTGCTAGGCCTACCTTGGCTCCAGAAACATGCACCCGTGCTTGACTGGCAGACCGGAGAAGTCCTTCGCTGGGGACAGGACTACCATAAGACTTGTCTAGTTCCCGTTCATCCTGCTCGTCCTTCTCCTACCCCAGTCAATCTACCCGGTCTACCGGTTCCCTATTGGTCTTATGCGGATGTCTTCAATAAAAAAGAAGCAGAGACATTACCCCCTCATAGACCATACGACTGCCCAATTGACCTGATACCCGACTCTACTCCTCCCCGTGGGCGTATCTACCCTTTGTCCGCTGCAGAGTCCCGGTCCATGTCAGAATATATTGAGGAGAATCTGGCCCGGGGATTTATCCGGAAATCTACCTCCCCGGCGGGAGCAGGCTTCTTCTTCGTCAAAAAGAAGGACGGCTCACTCCGTCCATGTATAGATTATAGAGGTCTTAACCAGATTACAGTGAAGAATAAATACCCCCTCCCGCTCATTCCTGAATTATTTGACCGTCTGAGGGGGGCTAGAATCTTCATCAAACTGGATCTCCGTGGGGCGTATAACCTGGTCCGTATCCATCAGGGGGATGAGTGGAAGACGGCATTCAACACCCGGGACGGCCACTATGAGTACCTTGTAATGCCCTTCGGTCTTTGTAACGCTCCTGCCGTCTTTCAAGAGTTGGTCAATGACATCTTCCGTGACCTTCTCTACTCCTGCGTGGTGGTGTACCTGGACGACATCTTGGTCTTCTCTCTGGACCTTCCTACTCACCGGAGGGATGTTCGTCAGGTCCTGCTCAGGCTCAGGCAGAACCACCTCTACGCTAAATATGAGAAGTGCATCTTTGAGCAGACCTCTCTTCCATTTCTGGGCTACATAATCTCTCAGACCGGCCTACAAATGGATCCTGAGAAACTGTCTGCCATCCAGAAGTGGCCCGGACCAGAGAGGTTGAAGGCTATTCAGCGGTTCCTGGGCTTCGCCAACTATTACCGCCTCTTCATACCGCACTTCTCTTCCCGGACTGCCCCTATCTCTGCGCTCACCCGTAAGGGTACTAATCCCAGAGAATGGCCGCCTGAAGCAGAGGAAGCCTTTCTTTCCTTAAAACAGGCTTTCTCCTCCACCCCGGTGCTGCATCGTCCGGACGGCAACAAACAATTCTTCCTAGAAGTTGACGCTTCCTCCTCCGGAGCCGGGGTGGTACTTACCCAAAAATCATCTTCCGGAAGAATGGTAACCTGCGGCTTTTTCTCCAAACTCTTCTCCTCTTCTGAGAGCAATTATTCTATAGGAGACCGAGAATTATTGGCCATTAAGCTGGCACTGGAGGAGTGGCGTTACCTGCTCGAGGGGGCTCTTCACCCGGTAATAATTTACACAGACCACAAGAACTTGGCCTATCTCCAGGACGCCCAGAGACTTAACCTGCGCCAAGCCCGGTGGTCCTTGTTTTTTGCCTGCTTTGATTTCATTCTTCATTTTCGGTCGGCTGACAAAAACATCAAAGCGGACGCCTTGTCCCGATCCTTCCTGGTGTCTGATCTTGAGGAGGAGCCTAAACACATCATCGATCCCGCCAGAGTAATGCAGTTGGCCCCCGTGAGTCTAAATCGTCTCCCTCCCGGTAAGACGTTCGTAACGGTACCTGATCGGGAGAAGATCCTACACTGGGGTCACTCGTCTAAGCTAGCTGGCCACGCCGGTCAGAAAAAGACCCTCCAGCTTATTACCCGGCACTACTGGTGGCCTACCCTGCACAAGGACGTAATAGACTTTGTTTCTGCCTGTGTGTCCTGCGCCCGCAACAAGGTTCCGAGACACCTGCCAGCCGGTCGCCTCCTTCCTCTTCCAGTACCTGCTGCCCCCTGGCAGCATATAGCTATGGACTTCATAACAGATCTCCCTGTCTCTGCCAGTTGTACGGTCATTTGGGTGGTCGCTGATCGGTTTTCCAAAATGGCTCATTTCATTCCCCTGCCAGGCCTCCCGTCTGCACCCGAGCTGGCTAAAGACTTTATCCGCCACATCTTCCATCTCCATGGCCTGCCCCTCCACATTGTGTCGGATCGTGGGGTTCAGTTCACCTCACGCTTCTGGAGAGCCACATGTAAGCTGCTAGACGTCACCCTGGACTTCTCCTCCGCTTACCACCCACAGTCCAATGGTCAAGTGGAGCGGATCAATCAGATCCTGACCAGTTACCTCCGGCACTTCGTTAATGCCCACCATTCAGACTTGGTGGATCTCCTACCATGGGCCGAATTCTCTTACAATAATCACGAGAGCGAATCTTCCTCCAAATCCCCGTTTTTTGTAGTCTTCGGTCAGCATCCTCGGATCCCATTTCCCGTCTCCACCTCGGTGGACAATCCGGCTGCGGAATCTCTCGTTAGCAAATTTTCCTCCATTTGGGAGAGTACCCGATCCGCACTCCTTCAGTCATCCGAGCGGATGAAAAAACACGCTGACAAAAAACGCCTGGATCCTCCACAATTCCGTCCTGGAGATAAAGTCTGGCTCTCGTCCAAGTATGTCCGGCTCAAGATTCCTTCCTACAAGTTAGGGCCTCGGTTCATCGGCCCACTGGAGGTAGTCAAACAGATCAACCCGGTGGCCTATAAATTGAAACTCCCGGCCAACTTGCAGATCCCTAACTCCTTCCATGTATCTCTCCTCAAACCCGTGGTACTTAACTCTTTTTCCAAGTCTACAGGTACGCCTCCTGCTCCGGTTTCCGCTGAAAACGAGTTTGAGGTAGAGAACATTCTGGCCACCAAAAGGGTAAGAGGAAAGACCTTTTTTCTAGTAGATTGGAAGGGGTTTGGTCCTGAGGAGAGAACGTGGGAGCCCCGGGAGAACATACATGCCCCTCTCATCTTTGGTAAATTTCTGTCTGGCCTAAAAAATGGGGGGCCTAAAGGGGGGGGTACTGTATCGTCGGCGTCCCTGCCTCCTGCTAGGCAGGGACGCTGTTCCCCTCACCTCTCCGCTCCGTGCCCGGCGTCTTCCTCCCGCTCTGCTGGCAGCGCGCGCTCCTCCCCGGTCACTGTGCTTAGGGCGTGCGCGCGCTCCCCCTCTCTTAAAGGGGCCGCGCGCGCCGCCCTAAGGAGTCCCCGGCCAATGACCGGAGGACCTCTCCATATATAAGGCACCTCCTCCAAGATGGAGGTGCCCGAGCAATGTTGTTGCAAAGCCTTCACTCTGCTTCAGCCCTCAGGTCCCGTTACCAGTTACCTGCCAGTCACCTGCCAGATTCCTGCTTGTTACCTGCCAGTCACCTGCCAGATTCCTGCCTGTTTCCTGCCAGTCACCTGCCAAATTCCTGCTTGATACCTGCCTGATATCGCTTACCTGCTTGCAAGCCTGCGGTCCGACGGTCTGCCTTCCGACACCTGTCAGTCTGTCTATGGACCAGCCTGCCCGCTCACCTGGGAGCGCTCACCTGCTACCTGCCTGCTAGCCTACCTGGAGGCTCTGCCGTCACTTGCCGTGACCACCTGCCTGTCCAGAGACTCTTGCCCGCTCACCTGGGAGCGCTCACCTGCTACCTGCCTGCTAGCCTACCTGGAGGCTCTGCCGTCACTTGCCGTGACCACCTGCCTGTCCAGAGACTCTTGCCCACTCACCTGGGAGCGTCCACCTGCTACCTGTCTGCTAGTCTACCTGGAGGCTCTGCCGTCACTTGCCGTGACTACCTGCCCGTCTACCCAGAGACTGTCCCTGTCACTTGCCGTGACTACCTGCCCTTCTACCCAGAGACTGTCCCTGTCACTTGCCGTGACTACCTGCCCGTCTACCCAGAGACTGTCCCTGTCACTTGTCGTGACTACCTGCCCGCCTTCCCTGGGTGTCACCCGCTTCCTTACAAGGACTGCCCCTTTGTATAGTTGCTCTGTGGTTCCACCTCCCAGACCCATTACAACATTATTCTGATACTCTAGGACATACCCCATGCATTTATGGAATATTTATACAATGCAATCATTTCAAGGATCAAAGTAAAGGAAATTGTAGGATAAGATGAATACTAATATGAACATTTACTAATATGAACATTTAGGAGCATTGCATGGCAAATAAGCCTCCTTGCCTTGGCATGCCAGAGCTGGTATGTCACTCTCCACAAGGAGAATCGCTACCCCTTAGACCTCAGTCCAGAGCCTCTCACTTAGCCAAATCAGTTCTCATACTTTGCACTGACGAGGGCCATTGGCCCGAAACTTTGTGTCTGCAAATTGAGATTCTGATTTGGCTAATATCCTAAGTCATATTGCAAGACTTGTTAAAGGGTTGATTGTGACTTGTAGGATTGCTGCTTTCAATAGGTGGCGCTATAGAGTTCAAGTCCTCTTTCTCTCTGAAGAGGCAATTTGCATATAGAACAGTTGAGGCTGTGTAAAAGCAATTAAATCATGCAGAAACAGGGACTCCAACATAATATACAAGCACGCCGAAGATGCTTGGAAAGCACCCGAGTGTGCTCTGTGAAAGGGTTAAACGAGCACACTCACTCATCACTAATGGAAAACTATGTTCATTGAGTCATGTAGGAGGACATTCCACCAGTTTAAAGCGTAACAGTCATTTTATTTAATTTTTTTCATAAATCAATAATATGCATGAAAATATGCAACTTCGTGATATATCATATCAAAGAAATCTGCTTCTTTCTCCACCATGACTGATTTTTTATTTTCAAAATTCTCAAGTCCTGGGTAATATCTGTATTCAGAAGACAGATTTTTGCATAAATGAGATAGGAGATGACAGTAGCTATTGATAAAATTCTATGTAGATGGAAGGAGAAAGCTGTCTCTAGCTCCTCCCTTTTCCTCGCCTCCCTCTTATACATATAATGTCATCATTAGCAATTGCAATCTCCTATCTCAGTATTGTAAAACTCTGTCTTCACTGAATCAAGATTTTATCTGGAAATTTAAAATTTTGAAAATGAAAAAATCAGTCCTGGTGGAGAAAGAAGCATATTTGTGTGATAATATACAGTATATTAGAAAGTTACTTATTTTCATGTGTACTATAGACGTATGAAAAAAAAATTAAAATGACAGTTCTGTTTTAAGCATTTTAAACTTGCCACATCATGGTATACAGGTTATAGAGGTGAATAATATGTCCTGTATATATATTTAATTTTTAAATTTCTTATCGTCGTTGTGGAGATATGAAAGTTTTATTTTTATTTGTGATAAGTCCAAGGAAGTGCTACCAGAGATTATTTATGTTTTCCCCTGCATGATGGAATAAAAATAATATGCCACTGGAAGGTCAGAAGAACATGCCTTCTCCTGTGAGATGTAATGACACACAGCCCTGCTCTAAGTCCTGATCTCTGCACTTTCTGTGTAAAGCAGAGCTGAGTGTTATTACAAACATCTTTTTCATCTCATGGCATTCCGTATGTGGGGAAGATGGGATATTCCAGTGCTTAGTGTGATTATAAACACTTCCAGGTTTCATCTTATGGCAGTCAGTGTGGACATCTGTCAGTGTACTGGCCGGGTGCGTGCAGGTAAATGGCATTGGATGCATCCAGGTGTATACCAATGCCAATGCCACTTACCCACGCACAGTACTTTTTGAAGAAAGAATAATCTATTTCATTTGTGTCGGTGCTGAGGTTCTTTGTATTTATCTACAGGATTCCTATCTTTTCCACAAAGCTTGACCACTTTTATAGCAGTTTGCTGGCTTCCTGTTATCTATATAATGACGTATGATGTCACAAGACTTCAGTGATGCAGTTTATGGAGAAAAAGGAACAAAGCTATTACATTTTATATATATAATTTGGAAAGTAGGCAGTGTTTATAAAAATATACAAAAGATATTAGAAAGGGGACAAGATAATACCGTATATACAATCACATATAAATATAAAGGATAAACAAAGGAAAATTAGTAGACCTGATGTCACTGAAATGGCTAAGAACTTAGCGGAGGGGAATGCTCTGATTGGAAAATGATGCAGTCCTATAGGGAGCTGTATCTCCCAGCATTGAACAATGATTGTAGGTTATATCTTGCTTTTAGAAGGTACAAGCCACACCTACCTACCTCCCCTTGGTGACCTCAGCTATAGGCAGGTAAATGGGATGTGTCTCAGGTATCAGAACTAATGGGATCCCCGATTTTAAGGATATCTGCCCCCCTGGAGGTCCCAGGAGGGAGATATTAATGTCATATTTACAATCATTATTTTAGCTTTCTATAGATAGGAAACATGGCTTATCCAACTTTGTCCATCTGGCCGATTTTAATTCGGGGCTGGTGTGTAGATCGCACAGTGATGGAAGTAAATGCACTATATTCACCACTTCATCACAACACCGAAAATATGTCTACAATAACTATAAGACCTACAACAGTCACAAACAAAATGCTGGAGTGATACCTTAAAATGAAAACTACTTTCTATATAGTTCAATAGCCAATATTGCATGATGTGGAAAGTTTAACATGCTATAACTTGTGAAAGGTCCTCTTTAAATATTAAAGAAGTTAAAATTAGTCACGCGAGATAAGTCCTATCTAACACAACTATTTACATTGTTATTTTACTCTTTCTATGAAGCTATTTTTAATTTTATTCAGCTATTCTAGAAGATTGTTCAGTTTACCTTTGGACAAAAATATAGAGTGGGTACAGAAAGTATTCAGACCCCTTTAAATTGTTCACTCTTTGTTTCATTACAGCCATTTGGTAAATTCTAAAAAGTTCATTTTTTTCTCGTTAAAGTACAATTTGCACCCCATCTTGACTAAAAAAAGAAACAGAAATGTAGACATTTTTGCAAATTTATTAAAAAAGAAAAACTGAAATATCACATGGTCATAAGTATTCAGACCCTTTGCCCAGTATTGAGTAGAAGCACTCTTTTGAGCTAGTACAGCCATGAGTCTTCTTGGGAATGATGAAACAAGTTTTCACACCTGGATTTGGGGATTCTCTGCCATTCTTCCTTGCAGATCCTCTCCAGTTCCATCAGGTTGGATGGTGAACGTTGGTGGATAGCCATTTTCAGGTCTCTCCAGAGATGCTCAATTGGGTTTAGGTCAGGGCTCTGGCTGGGCCAGTCAAGAATGGTCACAGACTTGCTCTGAAGCCACTCCTTTGTTATTTTAGCTTTGTACTTAGGGTCATTGTCTTGTTGGAAGGTGAACCTTCGGCCAAGTCTGAGGTACAGAGCCCTCTGGAAGAGGTTTTCATCCAGGATATCTCTGTACCTGGCCGCATTCATGTTTCCTTCAATTACAACTAGACGTCCTGTCCCTGCAGCTGAAAAACATCCCCATAGCATGATGCTGCCACCACCATGTTTTACTGTTGGGATTGTATTGGGCAGGTGATGAGCAGTGCCTGGTTTTCTCCACACATACCGCTTAGCATTATCACCAAAAAGTTCTATCTTTGTCTCATCAGTCTAGGGAATCTTATTTCTCATAGTCTGGGAGTCCTTCATGTGTTTTTGAGCAAACTCTATGCAGGCTTTCATATGTCTTGCACTGAGGAGAGGCTTCCGTCGGGCCACTCTGCCATAAAGGCCCGACTGGTGGAGGTCTGCAGTGATAGTTGACTTTGTGGAACTTTCTCCCATCTTCCTACTGCATCTCTGGAGCTCAGCCACAGTGATTTTGGGGTTCTTCTTTACCTCTCTCACCAAGGCTCTTCTCCCACGATTGCTCAGTTTGGCTGGACGGCCAGGTCTAGGAAGACTTCTGGTGGTCCAAAACTTCTTCCATTTAAGGATTATGGAGGCCACTGTGCTTTTACGAACCTTGAGTAATGCAGAAATTTTTTTGTAACCTTGGCCAGATCTGTGCCTTGCCACAATTCTGTCTCTGAGCTCCTTGGGCAGTTCATTTGAGCTCATGATTCTCATTTGGTCTGACATGCACTGTGAGCTGTGAGGTCTTATATAGACAGGTGTGTGACTATCCAAATCAAGTCCTATCAGTTTAATTAAACACAGCTGGACTCCAATGAAGGAGTAGAACCTTCTCAAGGAGGATGAGAAGGAAATGGACAGCATGTGACTTAAATATGAGTGTCTGAGCAAAGGGTCTGAATACTTATGCCCATGTGATATTTAAATTTTTCTTTTTTAATAAATTTGCAAAAATGTCTACATTTCTGTTTTTTTTCAGTCAAGATGGGGTGCAGAGTGTACTTTAATGAGAAAAAAATGAACTTTTTAGAATTTACCAAATGGCTGCAATGAAATAAAGAGTGAAAAATTTAAAGGGGTCTGAATACTTTCCGTACCCACTGTACTATGTATGTTAAATATTGCAAGTAAAAGCATTCAGTCACAATAGGATAGATCAAGCTGTGTCTAATACCAGTAATGCTGAAGCAAAGCATTACCAAAGTAATACTTTGCCAGTTCTGCACTAATGTAAATTATGAAATGATTATAAGTAAATTGAATGTTTCTATTTAGTAATGATATACCTGGCCCTAATGAAAAACTTAAAGGATTAAAATTACCTAATTTGTATTTATATAATTTGTTCTTAAATTTGATTTTATATTATTAATTAACTAAATCAATCTATTGGTACAAAAAACAATGCAAATTGCTATAACATTTTTGCAACAATATCTCCTTTATTGTTGCTAATTCTTTGGTTTCTTATCTAATTCTTATTCTAATAATTTATATACATTTTACTTTTCATTTATTTCAGTTCTTTATACTCATTTTGGTCTTATTCATTGTGGAACTTGTTGGTGTTATCCTTGCTTTGACCTATCAGAAAATGGTAAGTTGACAATTTGAGAAAGGTTGCACAATTTTGTCAACTGCTTGCCTCTAACCCTAGTTCTTTGCTTTTCAGATTAAGCAAGAACACTTTCTGCTTGAGTTGCAGAGGTATTACAAAGGAGACAATTCTTCTGAAGTTTTTAGCCAGTCCTGGAACACCATTATGATTGCAGTAAGATTCACTAAAGGCTGCTCCTAAGAATAATAGCAATAATTACAAAATAAAGTTCAATTTAAAGTTAAAGGCCACATATCTTAAAGAGGTGATCAAACACTGATTTAATACTAAATATCTGTTTAATTCAATAATCTAATTGTTGTCCTAATATACTTTAAAAAAAAATAAAAAATTCCCTGCTGTTCCCTCTCTCTTTTGATGCCATTTCATTTGAGAATCCCGAGTGTCAAACAAGACGTCATCAGGGGGGCAGAAGCTACAATCATTGCCGCAGCCTCTTACCCCAACTAAAATGAAGCATCATCCAAAACAGACAAGCCCTTTTGGGAGAGGGACTTGTCTCTGTGTTTCCTCCTCACAGGGTTCTCTCTTTACAATGTGCAATGCCAGTGCTCTCTTGCTGGCTTGTCACTTCTCATCAGAGCTGGCGAGGGAGCGCACTGTCACTAAACATCTGTTGGAATTGATAACAAACGCATGATCAGTACAGCAGGAACTATCCCAGCCCCTGAACACAGGCATCACTGATGATGCTTCATTTCAGGGTGGAGACAAAGGCTGCGGCAGATGTCTCTTTGAGTTTCCAGCATGCACTGAGGATTCTCAAACAAAATGTCATCAAACAGGAAGTTGGTAAAAAAAATAAAGAAGTTAGAGTAGAGAGGGAAAGGTAGAGAATTTTTAATTAAAGTATGTTAGAAAAGCAATTAGATTATTATATTAAATAGACATTTAAGATTAAAGCAGTGTTAGTTTTGGACCACCCTTTTAATTTTGTACTTTCTGTTGTATTTGCTTCTGGATTTCAAGATTTCTGAATTTTGACATTCATTAAATATTTTTATTGTTTACTTCAATATATCATGGAACACACAAATTCAGCTAGTTAGAGTGATAGTATAATTATATGAAACGTGCCTTGTGACAAGCCATGCACTAATGTGATCAACAAATACCAGGTTAAATTTTCATACACTCATAGTTTGCTATGGAATGAGAGCAAGAAGAGGCTTTGAAAATTATGACAAATAATTAGGTATATAAAATATATCGAAAAAAAAAATCTTACTATATCACAATAGTATACCCTCAAATTTATAATATACCACTACATTTTCCTAAACATTTCCAGCATTTCACTCAGCACTTTATACTCCCTAGAACCTTCATGCAGTTTATGATTTAACCCCTTATAAACACAGCCAGGCTTGGTGTTCTTTACCTGGCCAGAGTTTTCAAATCTGACGTGTTACTTTATGTGGCAATAACTCTGGAATGCTTCTGTATATCCCAATCATCACAAGTTTGTTTTTTCGAAACTTAGTTCTTTATATTATTAGTAAAATGAGGTTGATATGATTTGAGTTTTATTTATAAAAATATCTGAAATTTAACAAAAAAATTTAAATTTGGCAATTTTAAACTTTGTATGCTCTTTAATCATATGACACAGCATAAATAAATACAATTTACCATATGCTTGCTTTATACCTGCATCATTTTTGAAATGTCTCATTATTTTGTTAGGATATTAGAATTTTAATTAAGATTTTAAAATAGTTATAAAAAAACTTAAAAATTTGAATCACCCCCTTGTTTACCTACTAAAAATCAGGAAATTTAAAAAATAAAAAATATATATATTTGGTATCACATCATCCATAAAATTCAAAATATAAAAATTAATTGACCTGATCAGTAAACACTTTAAAAAAAAAAGTCAAAACTCCAGAATTGCAGTTTTTTGGTCACTGTAACACTGCAAAAAAAACAATAGCTCACAAAGCAGATAACAAGCCCTCACACACTCCAATGATGGAAAAAAAATAAAAAAAATATGGGTCTTTAAAAATGGTGGCACAAATCAAATAATTTTTTTCAAATTTCTGAATTTTTTAAGCCACTATAAGAGTAAAAACCTATATATGTTTGGTATCACCGCAATTGTACCAACCTGGAGAATCACGATGTCAGGTCATTTTTACTGCACAATTAGCATGGTAAAAATCAAACCCAAAAAATTATGGCAGAATTGCATTTTTTTCACCATTTCACCACACTTGTAATATTTTTGCCATATTCCCTTACTCTATGTGGTAAAATCAATGGTGTCAATCAAAAATACAACTCATTCTGCAAAAACAAGTCCTCATATGGCTATATTGGTGGAAAAATAAGAAAATATGGTTATTTTAATAAAGACTGGGCTAGCTCCTGCTCTACCGAGCATAAAATATATGTAATTTTCAATATTTCTAAAGCTTAAAATCTTAAATAAAAAAAAAAAAAATGACTGTCTATATGTTATGAAATACATATATATGTATATTGTAAGGTAGCGCTAATGATCATGTTGAGGGGCACTCACTTCACCGGGTCAATTAAAGCACACATGCAATGTTTTCCGGTAATATGAAGTCCAGCAGTTTATTACACATCATAAACAGCTTATAACATAGTCCATCTCAGTGGCTCGCAGGAATGTTACACATGTAATATCCTAGAGCCTTTCCAGTGGCAGATATGCCCGCTTAGCTTCAGATACAGCCTTCAGCAAGGTAACAACATCAATGTCCATTTCAAGTACCGATTTTACCTTTGCCGGGTCTAGCGGCTTCCATCAGCTCTGCTCTGCCAAAGCTGTGGCTTAAGGCTCACCAGGTGTGGCCTCCAGGCCACGTGCCTTCCAGGGCTAATGGTGTCCCAGACACAGGGATCAGGTCTCTTGCCTTTTTCCCTGTTTCAAAACCACCAGGATATATATACAGTACAGACCAAAAGTTTGGACACACCTTCTCATTTAAAGATTTTTCTGTATTTTCATGACTATGAAAATTGTACATTCACACTGAAGGCATCAAAACTATGAATTAACACATGTGGAATTATATACTTAACAAAAAAGTGTGAAACAACTGAAAATATGTCTTATATTCTAGGTTCTTCAAAATAGCCACCTTTTGCTTTGATGACTGCTTTGCACACTCTTGGCATTCTCTTGATGAGCTTCAAGAGGTAGTCACCGGAAATGGTTTTCACTGCACATGTGTGCCCTGTCAGGTTTAATAAGTGCGATTTCTTGCCTTATAAATGGGGTTGGGACCATCAGTTGTGTTGTGCAGAAGTCTGGTGGATACACAGCTGATAGTCCTACTGAATAGACTGTTAGAATTTGTATTATGGCAAGAAAAAAGCAGTTAAGTAAAGAAAAACGTGTGGCCATCATTTCTTTAAGAAATGAAGGTCAGTCAGTGCAAAAAATTGGGAAAGCTTTGAAAGTGTCCCCAAGTGCAGTTGCAAAAACCATCAAGCGCTACAAAGAAACTGGCTCACATGAGAACAGCCCCAGGAAAGGAAGACCAAGAGTCACCTCTGCTTCTGAGGATAAGTTTATCTGAGTCACCAGCCTCAGAAATCGCAGGTTAAAAGCAGCTCAGATTAGACACCATGTCAATGCCACACAGAGTTCTAGCAGCAAACACATCTCTACAACACCTGTTAAGAGGAGACTTTGTGCAGCAGGCCTTCATGGTAAAATAGCTGCTAGGAAACCACTGCTAAGGACAGGCAACAAGCAGAATAGACTTGTTTGGGCTGAAGAACGCAAGGAATGGACATTAGACCTGTGGAAATCTGTGCTTTGGTCTGATGAGTCCAAATTTGAGATCTTTGGTTCCAACCACTCTGTCTTTGTGCGATGCAGAAAAAGTGAACGAATGGACTCTACATGCCTGGCTCCCACCATGAAGCATGGAGGAGGAGGTGTGATGGTGTGGGGGTGCTTTGCTGGTGACACTGTTGGGGATTTATTCAAAATTGAAGGCATACTGAACCAGCATGGCTACCACAGCATCTTGCAGCGGCATACTATTCCATCCGGTTTGCGTTTAGCTGGACCATCATTTATTTTTCAACAGGACAATGACCCCAAACACACCTCCAGGCTGTGTAAGGGCTATTTGACCAAGGAGGAGAGTGATGGGGTGCTACGCCAGATGACCTGGCCTCCACAGTCACCAGACCTGAACCCAATCGAGATGGTTTGGGGTGAGCTGGACTGCAGAGTGAAGGTAAAATGGCCAACAAGTGCTAAGCATCTCTGGGAACTCCTTCAAGATTGTTGGAAGACCATTTCCGGTGACTACCTCTTGAAGCTCATCAAGAGAATTCCAAGAGTGTGCAAAGCAGTCTTCAAAGCAAAAGGTGTCTAATTTGAAGAACCTAGAATATAAGACATATTTTCAGTTGTTTCACACTTTTTTGTTAAGTATATAATTCCACATGTGTTAATTCATAGTTTTGATGCCTTCAGTGTGAATGTACAATTTTGATAGTCATGAAGATACAGAAAAATCTTTAAATGAGAAGGTGTGTCCAAACTTTTGGTCTGTACTGTATATCCTCCGTGACCACAGGACCTGTGATGATGTCACAGTCATGTGATCAGTCACCTGAAGGGGAGGTACGTGGTCAGCCAGAACACACCCCCTCTGACATTTTGGAAATGCAGCAAGCCGCTGCATTACATATCCCCCCCCCTCTTGTTCAAGCCCATGGTATTGAACACATGATATATACAATCACATTATAACCCACGGTTCACACAGAGTCCATGTACTTGACGTTTGGGCTGCTCAGCCCCTGGAATATTAGTCATCAACATTAGCCCATTCCTTAGGGACCTACCATCCATCATTGTCACTAACTTCATCAAGTCACATTTCCGAGTCGTAACCTTGTCAGACCTCCCCCGCTCCCAGCGGTCAATACAGCAGTGCGATTCACTTGCCCTTGTATCTATGGTCAGGTCCGACTCCGTACTGTCTCATACTCTATTGGGTCATTTGTGTGGGTCTCTCAGACCTGAGTTACTGGAGGTCTCACTACCTCTAAACCCATGCCCACTATCCTCAGGACATCTTGAAAGGTCTCTAACTTCTGCTGTAGCCATTCTATTATTTGGAGGGCCCTTTCTCTGTCTGGTCTCACAATTTATAGATGGCTGCCATCTTCTGCTGCTCAAGTGACGCTGTCTTTCCATTCGCAGTCTGGCGAGATTCAACTGTTCTACCTCTCGCAGGTAGGTCACTCGGTACTCCATCAGCATTCGTATATATGCAAGATTTTCTTCCATTCCTACAGCGGAGAATGACACCATGCCATCTTCATCTGGTATCCAGCCCTGATGATCACGTGGACTGCTTACTTTCATCACACCAGACTTCTTTACCATCATTTGCATGGCTTGGCCATTTCTCCCAATGAGCTATCTTACCAGAGCATGAGGCACCCGGATGACTTCTTCCCCCAGATTTTGAGCTTTTCTCATAAGCTCCAGTTGTCTAATCGCTTGTTCCGTCTTCAACTGGACAAACCGCTTCATGCGAACACATCGCCAGTGCATGTCACTTAGGATAGCCACCCTCTTCACTGTGACTTCGGTTGTGGACAGGACCACCAGCTGTTTAGCTTTTGAGGTTGAGTACACCTTACAGGCTCCCACGGCCTTCTTATACTCTTCATGCACTGACTCTCTGGTGCATTCTTCTCTCAAATCTTCGGGTACATCTATGAGACACTTGTACCCAGAAGTTTCTGTCTCACCAGTGGTCTCCAAACGATCATCTGGCTCAGGATTCAGGGACAACTGACTTTCAGCTTCTTCACCCTGTATGCTTCCCCTGAGCTGACTCACAGCTATGAACTCAAGAATTCTCCTCAGGTCCACCTTCTCATGGTATAAAGGATTAAGCGCAACTGGTTTGCCCTTTCTCTTCTCCGAGGAGGCCTCGTTCACTGATTGGTACTTTGCCAGGCAACCTTTGAGCTTGAAAACTTTTTCCTCCAGCTCAGCTACTCACCTCTCAGCAGCCCATCTATGAAGCTCTTCCTGCTTCAACTGCTCCTTTGTCAGTAGAGTTCTGTCAGATCTCTCTGTCTCCAATGCACCCACTCGGCTCTCGACAGCCAGTCTCTCAAGCTTCTCTTGCTTCAAAAGGGCTTGTAGCGTCTCCTTGAGCTCCTTGATCTCGGCTCTTACATCCACCGAATCATCCAAGCTCGCATTATTCGAGGTGGTATTTACTTCATACCTCCCTTCTCCAGTGGCAAACTCCTGACCCTGGTCTGTGGCTTCTCTGATTGACTCCTCCATCTTTTTCCGTTCAGCTTCCATCCTGCCAATTCTATCCTTAAGGCACATCTCTGCCCTCTGGAGATCATCACAGAACGTCTGCAGCTCCTTCATCTGAGCTTCCAGTCCCGGGATCTTTCTGCGGAGATCATCATTCTCATCACGGGTGTCCTGTAGAGTGGTCTCAATCACTTTGCGGATGTGTTCTGCATCCGCCTTATCATCCTCTAGTTTTTTCTTAACCTTGAGGAGATCCTCATAGTCGCTCTTGGATTGTTGCAGTTCCCTATTGAATTTTTCATGCATCTTTTCTGCCTCACAGTTGTGACCAGACACTTCATCTTTTAATGCCCCTTTCAGGGCGGATAGCTCCTGGTCTCGCTGGTACAGAGACTCCTCCAGCCACTCCTTCTCCTGCATTAGAGACTTTTCTTGGTCTTGAAATTGCTGCAGCTCCCTCATGTGTTCATCATACTCCTTGGATTCACACAGCTCCCGGTTGAATTGTTCGCGCAGTTGTTCTAGGTCTTGATCACGTCCAGAAACTTCATCCTTCAGCGCCCCTTTTAAGGCAGATAGCTCCCTATCCCTGTGGTGTAGACCCTCATCCAGCCTTTGCTTCTCCTGCATCAGCCCTGACTGCACCAGGCAGAGATGATTTTTCATCTCGTACAGCTCATCCTCATACTGCACTTTCTCAAGCTTCAACTGAAAATCCTCCTCTTTGGTTTTGCGGAGGTCCTCTTTATTTTTCTGGAACATTTCCTTCCATTTGTTGATTTCCTTGCTGCTTTCCTCCAGTTCTCGCTGCAAGTTCCTCACAACCTGGTTTATTTTCTGCCGTACAGACTCCAGGCTCAGCTGGTCCTGGCACACGTTCTCCATGTTTTTCATTAGTTGCTGTATGCCACTCTGATACTGCTGCCTGTTAGGCTCCAGCTCTTGGTCATGATTGGCCACCTCCTCTTTCAGCGCCCCTTTCAGGGCTGTTGGTTCATGATCCTTCTGTCTCAGTAGATCATCCTGCTTGTAACGAATCTGCAGAACTGCATCCAACTCTTCCACCTGATCTTCATTGTTGTCTGATACTGTACCGGAGGTTGCTACTGGCAACGTCACCTCATCTTCCCTCCTGATCTCCTCTACTTTTAAAGGAGGATCCACACTCGGAATAAAGGCACACAGCATTGCATTTTCTTTATTTACCCTTTCAGCAAAGGCTACAGGAGCAACTTTTTTGTGGCCCTTGCGCCTTCGATGACAAGAGGGAGACTTTCTCACCTTGTTTAGCTCCTCGTGACCGAACTCTCTTTCTACTTTCATAGTGTCACCGTCAGCTGTGGGGTCTGTGTCACTCCCCATGGTGTTGTGAACCAACAAGTCACCTCCCACTTTGATGTCAACACCTTCTACTGGAGCTACCCAGTTATCAATGGTCGAATTGTCATTTTTAGGCAGTACCAACCCACGACCAGTAACCAATTTTGGTATTCTATGCTCCACCCTCTTTGTCTTCTTTTGGACAAGCACACCTGTAGGGTTTAAAAAAAAAAAAAAAAACACGCGATAGTCTTAGGACCCAGTTCACAACATCTCTTACCACCTCCCTGGGCACTCTAGGACAGTACCGGCGCCCCAGGAGAACTTAAGGAATGGTCCGCTGCCGCCATTCTGTATGGTGCCAACAGCTCCTGCCATTCCTGCACCATGTCCTGTTGCTGTAACTTTAACAGTCACCTTAATCGCTCAACAGCTTCAGTCTCATCTGCTGCTCCCTTCACAGCCATCTTTATCTGCTCCTGCATGTCTTCAGGAAACTCTATTTTGCTGAAGAGGGTTTGCAGCTGGTCATCTAACCACTTCTCCATTCCGTCTGGGGATACTGCTCCATTTGTAGCCATCGCGGTACGCTGTTCAAAACCAGACACTTCACACCGCTTTACCAGGAAAATTTTTTGTGGCCCCATCAAGCCACAGCAAGCCAAGTTTGAATGTGATGACAATTTTCGGAACCCCGCCGAGTTACAGCCAGATGCTTGCATCCACGTTCGTCGTCCTGTGCCGTTACACCTTGCAACCAGGCTGCAGTTGCCCGCATTCTCCAACCAATTGTAAGGTAGCGCTAATGATCATGTTGAGGGGCACTCACTTCACCAGGTCAATTAAAGCACACATGCAACGTTTTCCGGTAATATGAAGTCCAACAGTTTATTACACATCATAAACTGCTTATAACATAGTCCATCTCAGTGGCACGCAGGAATGTTACACATGTAATATCCTAGAGCCTTTCCAGTGGCAGATCTGCCTGCTTAGCTTCAGATACAGCCTTCAGCAAGGTAACAACATCAATGTTCAGTTCAAGCACTGATTTTACCTTTGCCGGGTCTAGTGGCTTCCATCAGCTCTGCTCTGCCAAAGCTGTGGCTTAAGGCATATATATATATATATATATATATATATCCTCCGTGTGCACAGGACCTGTGATGATGTCACAGTCATGTGATCAGTCACCTGAAGGGGAGGTACGTGGTCAGCCAGAACACACCCCCTCTGACATTTTGGAAATGCAGCAAGCCGCTGCATTACATATCCCCCCCTCTTGTTCAAGCCCATGGTATTGAACACATGATATATACAATCACATTATAACCCACGGTTCACACAGAGTCCATGTAGTTGACGCTTGGGCTGCTCAGCCCCTGGAATATTAGTCATCAACATTAGCCCATTCCTTAGGGACCTACCATCCATCATTGTCACTAACTTCATCAAGTCACATTTCCGAGTCGTAACCTTGTCAGACCTCCCCAGCTCCCAGCGGTCAATACAGCAGTGCGACTCACTTGCCCTTGTATCTAAGGTCAGGTCCGACTCCGTAGTGTCTCATACTCTATTGGGTCGTTTGTATGGGCCTCTCAGACCTGAGTTACTGGACATCTCACTACCTCTAAACCCATGCCCACTATCCTCAGGGCATCTTGAAAGGTCTCTAACTTCTGCTGTAGCCGTTCTATTATTTGCTGCTGCATTACAATATGTATATATTTATATGTACACTTAGAACAACTCGGCACAGACGGTGACAACTCTGGCAGACGCTACAAACACGTTTTCTCCAGCGATGCTCCAAGTGCGCTGAACGTCTGTGGAGAAAGTCCAATATGGCCGAAGATTTCATCCATTATAAGTTTATGCTCACAACCTACAACTCCGCCTTTCACCTCTCCAAACAATACCCTCATCACTAGAGATGAGCGTTGTTCTACTCGAACTGTTCGCCAATCTCAAATTCGAGCTGTTTTGGGCGGTGTTCGAGCCGTTCGGCGAACACGAAAAATTTGAGAAAAATTCGGCTGTTCGAGGTTATGTTCGATAACTGTTCGTGCACCAAAATCATAACTGGATTTTTTCTCAGTAATGATGAAAATTAATGTTAATACGCAGTTTGAGTGTACAGCGGGGTGGGGGGAGGGGCAGGGGATGGATCTCTGCAGGAACAATGAAGATCTCCATTTTTTTTTCTCTTTCCCGCATTTACAGTGGGGAGGTGCAATCTGTCAGCCTATCAGCAGCGCACACACGGAGCGAAGTGCTTTTTTTCACACAAGCAAGGGCATGTGTGATTGGCAGTGTATGTCACATGTCCTTGCCCTATAAAACCAAGCCATTTTCCCCGTCGCCACCATTTTCTCACTGCTGCAGCTGCGTGTTAGACGGCACCACTGTTGCTGTGTGCGCTATACCTTGTTAATTTCAAGCCAATTTTCGCACAAATCTACAGATAGCTTGGGAGTAGGGAATAGTTGTGATTGCAGTCCTTTTAAGGACTAGGTTACAGCATTTCCTACGACTTTTATCAGGCAGGTCTGTGCTCTTAAATAGATTGTGGGAGTAAAGACTAATTGTAATTGAAGTCCTTTTCAGGACTAGGTTACATCAGTTCCTATCAGTTTTTGCCAGGCAGGTCTGTGCCAGTGCTGTGCAAGTTTTTTTTCACAGCATTTGGCTGAATCTAGCAAAGCTAATCCTTTTTGGCCTATTGCAGAGTGTGTTAGTCAGTGGAGTAGCCTATCTGTGTTGCAAGATATACCACCTGTGTATAGAATACCAATTTTTTTACTGCACCTAGTGAAGTAAAATCTTTTGGGCATAGCATCATTCTATTAGTCCATCTATACTGACCTCCATCAGGTTGCAAATTGAATATAATTTTTTTCTGCATCTAGCTCTGAAAAAATATTGGGCTTCTAGCTGTGTGTGGGACTTGTTGTATTAGTCCATCTATACTGACCTCCATCAGGTTGCAAACTGAATATATTTTTTTCTGCATCTACCTCTGAAAAAATATTGGGCTTCTAGCTGTGTGTGGGACTTGTTGTATTAGTCCATCTATACTGACCTCCATCAGGTTGCAAACTGAATATATTTTTTTCTGCATCTACCTCTGAAAAAATATTGGGCTTCTAGCTGTGTGTGGGACTTGTTCTATTAATCCATCTATACAGACCTCCATCAGGTTGCAAACTGAATATATTTTTTTCTGCATCTACCTCTGAAAAAATATTGGGCTTCTAGCTGTGTGTGGGGCTTGTTGTATTAGTCCATCTATAGTGACCTCCATCAGGTTGCAAACTGAATATATTTTTTTCTGCATCTACCTCTGAAAAAATATTGGGCTTCTAGCTGTGTGTGGGACTTGTTCTATTAATCCATCTATACAGACCTCCATCAGGTTGCAAACTGAATATATTTTTTTCTGCATCTACCTCTGAAAAAATATTGGGCTTCTAGCTGTGTGTGGGACTTGTTCTATTAATCCATCTATACAGACCTCCATCAGGTTGCAAACTGAATATATTTTTTTATGCATCTACCTCTGAAAAAATATTGGGCTTCTAGCTGTGTGTGGGACTTGTTCTATTAATCCATCTATACAGACCTCCATCAGGTTGCAAACTGAATATATTTTTTTATGCATCTACCTCTGAAAAAATATTGGGCTTCTAGCTGTGTGTGGGACTTGTTGTATTAGTCCATCTATACTGACCTCCATCAGGTTGCAAACTGAATATATTTTTTTCTGCATCTACCTCTGAAAAAATATTGGGCTTCTAGCTGTGTGTGGGACTTGTTCTATTAATCCATCTATACAGACCTCCATCAGGTTGCAAACTGAATATAATTTTTTCTGCATCTACCTCTGAAAAAATATGTGGCCTTCTAGCAGTGTGTGGGACTTTCTCTATTAGTCCATCTATACTGACCTCCATCAGGTTGCAAACTGAATATAATTTTTTTCTGCATCTAGCTCTGAAAAAATATTTGGCCTTCTAGCAGTGTGTGGGACTTTCTCTATTAGTCCATCTATACTGACCTCCATCAGGTTGCAAATTAAAAATAATTTTTATCTGCATCTACAGTACCTCTGAAAAAATATTTGGGCTTCTAGCTGTGTGTGGAACTTGCTCTATTAGTCCATCTATACAGACCTCCATCAGGTTGCAAATTGAATATAATTTTTATCTGCATCTAGCTCTGAAAAAATATTTGGTCTTCTAGCAGTGTGTGGGACTTTCTCTATTAGTCCATCTATACTGACCTCCATCAGGTTGCAAATTAAAAATAATTTTTTTCTGCATCTAGCTCTGAAAAAATATTTGGCCTTCTAGCAGTGTGTGGGACTTTCTCTATTAGTCCATCTATACTGACCTCCATCAGGTTGCAAATTAAAAATAATTTTTATCTGCATCTACAGTACCTCTGAAAAAATATTTGGGCTTCTAGCTGTGTGTGTGACTTGTTCTATTAGTCCATCTATACTGACCTCCATCAGGTTGCAAATTGAATATAATTTTTATCTGCATCTAGCTCTGAAAAAATATTTGGCCTTCTACCAGTGTGTGGGACTTTCTCTATTAGTCCATCTATACTGACCTCCATCAGGTTGCAAATTGAATATAATTTTTATCTGCATCTAGCTCTGAAAAAATATTTGGCCTTCTAGCAGTGTGTGGGACTTTCTCTATTAGTCCATCTATACTGACCTCCATCAGGTTGCAAATTAAAAATAATTTTTATCTGCATCTACAGTACCTCTGAAAAAATATTTGGGCTTCTAGCTGAGTGTGGGACTTGTTCTATTAGTCCATCTATACTGACCTCCATCAGGTTGCAAATTGAATATAATTTTTATCTGCATCTAGCTCTGAAAAAATATTTGGCCTTCTAGCAGTGTGTGGGACTTTCTCTATTAGTCCATCTATACTGACCTCCATCAAGTTGCAAATTGAATATAATTTTTATCTGCATCTAGCTCTGAAAAAATATTTGGCCTTCTAGCAGTGTGTGGGACTTTCTCTATTAGTCCATCTATACTGACCTCCATCAGGTTGCAAATTAAAAATAATTTTTATCTGCATCTACCTCTGAAAAAATATTTGGGCTTCTAGCTGTGTGTGGGACTTGTTCTATTACTCCATCTATACTGACCTCCATCAGGTTGCAAACTGAATATATTTTTTTCTGCATCTACCTCTGAAAAAATATTGGGCTTCTAGCTGTGTGTGGGACTTGTTGTATTAGTCCATCTATACTGACCTCCATCAGGTTGCAAATTAAAATTTTTTTTTATCTCCATCTACAGTACCTCTGAAAAAATATTTGGGCTTCTAGCTGTGTGTGGACTTGTTCTATTAGTGCATCTATACTGACCTCCATCAGGTTGCAAATTGAATATAATTTTTATCTGCATCTAGCTCTGAAAAAATATTTGGCCTTCTAGCAGTGTGTGGGACTTTCTCTATTAGTCCATCTATACTGACCTCCATCAGGTTGCAAATTAAAAATAATTTTTATCTGCATCTACCTCTGAAAAAATATTTGGGCTTCTAGCTGTGTGTGGGACTTGTTCTATTACTCCATCTATACAGACCTCCATCAGGTTGCAAACTGAATATAATTTTTTTCTGCATCTAGCTCTGAAAAAATATTTGGCCTTCTAACAGTGTGTGGGACTTTCTCTATTAGTCCATCTATACTGACCTCCATCAGGTTGCAAATTAAAAATAATTTTTATCTGCATCTACAGTACCTCTGAAAAAATATTTGGGCTTCTAGCTGTGTGTGGGACTTGTTCTATTAGTCCATCTATACTGACCTCCATCAGGTTGCAAATTGAATATAATTTTTGTCTGCATCTAGCTCTGAAAAAATATTTGGCCTTCTAGCAGTGTGTGGGACTTTCTCTATTAGTCCATCTATACTGACCTCCATCAGGTTGCAAACTGAATATATTTTTTTCTGCATCTACCTCTGAAAAAATATTGGGCTTGTAGCTGTGTGTGGGACTTGTTCTATTAATCCATCTATACAGACCTCCATCAGGTTGCAAACTGAATAAAAAATTTTTCTGCATCTAACTCTGAAAAAATATTTGGGCTTCTAGCTGTGTGCGGGACTTATTCTATTAGTCCATCTATACTGACCTCCATCAGGTTGCAAATTGAATATAATTTTTTTCTGTATCTAACCCAGCCAATAGTTTTGGCCTAATACCACAGTTTGGCCACTCAGCTCTGCTCGGTTCCCATCCATTGTTTTTTTGTGCAAACAACTCCAGAGTTGTGAATTAGTTAACCACCAAAATGAGTGGAAAAAGGCCTGCTGCTGGTGGAAAGAGGAATAGGCGTGTTGGGAAGGGGAAAAAAGGTTGTGTCCGTGGGGTAGGTGTTAAAGCAACAGTAACATCTGCAGAAGAAAGACCATCTTCCAGCCAAACTAAAATGTCTACTTCTTTTAGCGGTCAATGTGATAAGATCCCTTTCTTACGGCCACGCCAATCGCTACAAATTCCAGATGAAGCACAAAAACAGCAGGTGCTTCAACGGATATCAAGTGCTCCTTTAAGTGGGCTCTCCTCCACATCAACTTCAACATCACA
This sequence comes from Phyllobates terribilis, assembly GCF_046119375.1. Classification (NCBI taxonomy): domain Eukaryota; kingdom Metazoa; phylum Chordata; class Amphibia; order Anura; family Dendrobatidae; genus Phyllobates; species Phyllobates terribilis. The sequence continues at coordinate 649,590,936 of NW_027362762.1, forward strand.
AATACTCCAGTCCTCAAAGGTGTCACCCCAATCGCACTTGCTTCCTCACAGCTCCCAAATCTCCAGCTGCCCGTCTGAGTATGAGGTAGAACAGATGGTTGAGTCTGCAGAGCTGTTTACTCATACTATAGCCTGGGAATCAGAGGTCGACTCCAGCGCTTCTGTGAATCCAGACGAGGAAATGATCTGCACTGATGCCCAGAATCTTTATGAGTCGCATCCAGGACCAGACGCAGAAGGTTCTGACCATAATGTAGACCCTCATTCCCAAACTGTAACTCCTGTTGGTGGAGACAATGAGGAACACGATGATGAGACTCAAATACCTGATTGGAGCGACAACTTTAGTTTTTTGTCAGGGCAGGAACAGGTTGGCTCTGAGGACGACGGGTGTGATAACGCACAGGGTGATGATGATGAGGTTGGAGATCCCACTTACTGTCAACCCACAGTCAGCCAAGAGATGAGGTCAGCAGAGGAGGTGGAGGAAGATGCTAGTGACGACGAGGTCAGGTTGCGCCTTCCTGGACAGAGACGTAGTACTGGAAGCACGTCAACAACTGCATCCTCAAACACAACTCTGCCTCTCACCACAAGTCGTGGTGGCTCTTCAGGTCGCATGGGTGCTAAGCCTTGCATAGCCTGGGCATTTTTTCAGATCGATAAAGATGACCCAACTCGTGTTATCTGTAACATTTGTCAGCAAAAGCTAAGTAGAGGCCAAAAAATACATAGTTTGAGTACTTCATGCATGAACCGGCACATGGACATGAAGCATAAGTTGCAGTGGGAAGCTCAGTGTGCTACAATGCGGCCTAGCCGGCCGGGCCAACCACCGTCTGCCATATCTTGTGCATCCGCGGCCTCTTCATCCTCTGTGACTGGGGGGACAGCAGTCACACCTGTTTTGGGGCGCAGACCTGCCACCTCTTTACCCGCAACAGCCAGCGTGATTGGCAGGTCATCATTTTCTTTGGAGGTGGTAACACCAGCTGGTGTTGAGCGCTGTCCGACATCGATAGCACCACCTTTGGATCAAGGCAACCTAACATGTCCGCCTGCATCTTCCTCACAGACCGGCAGTTTGCCGGGGACACCCTTATCAACCCCGTCTAAGCACAATAGCCAGCCCTCGGTCCCTCAGATGTGGACAAGTAAAAGACCATTTCCTCCTAGCCATGAGAAAGCTAAGAGGTTGAATTTCACCATCTGCAAGCTCTTGGCTACAGAAATGCTGCCTTTCCGCCTGGTGGACACAGAGGATTTTCGAGACCTTATGTCCGTCGCAGTGCCCCAGTACCAGATGCCCAGTCGGCACTACTTCTCAAAGAAAGGTGTGCCTGCGCTCCACCAGCATGTCGCACACAACATCACCGCTTCTTTGAGAAATTCTGTGTGTGACAGGGTGCATTTCACCACAGACACTTGGACGAGTAGGCATGGACAGGGGCGTTACATGTCGCTGACTGGGCACTGGGTAACTATGGTGACAGCAGGACAAGGGGCTGCTGTCCAAGTCTTGCCGTCCCCACGAGTTGTGCGTCAATCCTCTTTATGTCAAAGTTCCTCCACTGCTTCTGCCTCCTCAACCTCCTCTCGGTCTTCCACCTGCACCCAAAGCCTGTCTGGTCATGCCACAAGCTTTCTAACTGCGCAGAAGGGATCCTGCACACCTCCTTACTATGCTGGCAGTAGGGCTCAACGTCATCAGGCGGTTTTTACATTGAAATGTCTGGGAAATGTGAGTCACACAGCTGAGGAGTTGTGGTCAGCTCTGGAGAACCAATTTCATGAATGGTTGTCTCCACTGGACCTGAAACCAGGGAAGGCCGTGTGCGACAATGCTGCAAACCTGGGTGCGGCCCTTCGCCGGGGCAATGTCACACACGTGCCTTGTATGGCTCACGTGTTGAACCTGGTTGTCCAGCAATTTTTAGCCCACTATCCCAGACTAGATGGCCTTCTGCAGAGGGCACGGTCGCTGTGTGCTCACTTCCGCCGTTCGCATCCCGCAGCTCAGCGACTTACATCTCTACAGAAGTCGTTGGGCCTGCCACTTCACCGGCTAAAATGCGATGTGCCTACCCGGTGGAATTCAACTCTGCACATGTTGCAGCGACTGTGGCAGCACCGACAAGCTCTGGTGCAATACGTTCTGACGTATAGCCTGGGCCAACGAGATCCAGAGGTGGGGCAAATCACGCTGGAGGAGTGGTCTCAGATCAGGGACCTATGCACCCTTCTGCACAGTTTTGAAATGGCGACGAAGATGTTTAGTGCTGACGATGCCATTATCAGCATGACTATTCCGGTGATTTACATGCTGGAGCACATGTTAAACAGAATTCGGAGTCAGGTGGTGGCACAAGAGGAGGTGGAGGAAGTAGAGGAGGAGGAGTTGTATGCGGAAGGGCTAACATCTGCAAGGTCCAGACGGTCGGCAGCACCAAGGCGGCAGGCATGTGAGGGTGGGGGAGGTGGTTTTACCAGGGTGCATGGTAGCAGCCAAACTAGTGAGGAAGGTGCAGGAGCCCAGGAAGAAGTGGAGGACGAACTGATGGAAGACTCATCAGATGAGGGAGACCTTGATCACATTTCTGTTGTGCGAGGTTGGGGGGAGAGGACAGAGGAAGGAAGCATGATTGTTACCTCGCCACCAACACAACAGGGACTTGGTGCTCCTGGATGCGCAACACACATGAGTGCCTTCTTGCTGCACTACCTGCAACATGACCCTCGAATTGTGAGAATTAGAAATAATCCTGACTACTGGGTTGCCACACTGTTAGATCCCCGGTACAAAAGTAAATTTGCAGAAATTATTCCTGCCATAGAAAGGGATGCACGCATGCAGGAGTATCAGCAGAGACTGTTGCAGAATCTTACATGTGCTTTTCCACAAAATACCAGTGGTGCACGTAGTGAATCTCACAGTTCCAACGTGCCAACCGTGGGACCGTCAAGTGTTCAGCACTCAAACCGTAACAGAACCACAGTATCTGCTGGTAACATCAATTTTGCGGAATCATTTCACCACTTTTTTAGCCCATCCTTTGCAAGGCCACAGGAGACAAGAAGTCTGACACATAGTCAACGCCTAGAGACGATGGTACAGGAGTATCTCCAAGTAAACATTGAAGCCATGACTGTGTCACTGGACCCTTGCTCTTTTTGGGCTTCCAATCTGGATAAATGGCCGGAGCTAGCCACTTACGCCTTGGAGATCTTGTCATGCCCCGCAGCCAGCGTTCTGTCTGAACGTGTGTTCAGCGCTGCTGGTGGTGTGCTGACAGATAAGCGCACGCGGCTCTCACTGATAATGTAGACAGACTCACGTTCATAAAGATGAACAAATCATGGATCCGAAACGACTTTTCTACCCCTGTGTCATCCTGGGGAGAGTAAAAGCTTGATGATTGGTTAAAATCACCCTACCAACCGTTTTAAGCTTTCATATTACTAATCATGTTTATCTGTATCTTGGCTGGAAAATAATTTGGGCTTTGCAGCAGTGTGCAGCACTGATTCTATTAGGCCATCTATAATAAGCTCCACCAGATTTAAAATTACTAATCATGTTTATCTGTATCTTGAGTGGAAAATAATTTGGGCTTTGTAGCAGTGTGCAGCACTGATCCTATTAGGCCATCTATAATAAGCTTCACCAGATTTAAAATTAAAAATAATTTTTAGCTGCATCTAGCCCGGAAAATAGTTTTGGGGCTCCGAGATGCGCAAGACACATAAGTGCCTTCTTGCTGCACTACCTGCAGCATGACCCTCATATTGTCAGAATTCGAAGTAATCATGACTACTGGGTTGCCACACTCTTAGATCCCCCAAACTTTTCGATCAACCGTTTCATTTTAATAAAGACCAAAAAAATGGTCATTTTTGAAATTATAAGCATTAGCAGGTTGTTAGAAACTGAAATCAAACAGTTTTCAACTCAAAACTTTATTCTAGGTGATGTTACATTTTCACATAGGACCCCTTGTTCGAAAGGAGCTTCTGAACTCTCTCGTCCATTGAATTTGTCAGGTTTTGGATGGTTTCTGCTTCAATTGTTTTGCATGAGGACAGAATACCCTCCCAGATCTGTTGCTTAGATGTGAACTGCCTCCCGCCATCATAGACACTCCTTTTAATGATGCTCCAAAGGTTCTGAATGGGGTAGAGGTCAGGGGAGCATGGGGGTCATACCATAAGTTTGTCCCCTTTTATGCCCATATCAGCCAGAGATGCAGATGTTTTATGTGCAGCATGAGATGGTGCATTATCATGCAAAAAAATGATCTTGCTGTGAAATACACGGTTCTTCTTCTTGAACCATGGCAGGAAGTGCTGTTTGAGAAAATCCACATACATTATGGAGTTCATCTTTAGCGCCTTCAGGGATCCTAAAGGGGCCGACAATCTCTCTCCCCATGATTCCAGCCCAAAACATTACTCCACCTTCTCCTTGTTGGCACTGTAGCCGTGTTTGCGTGGGGTGTCCATCAACCAGCCATCCTCCACTCCATCCATCTGGACCATCGAGCGCTGCACGGCACTCATCCGTGAACAAAACAGTTTTGAAATCAGTCTTCATGTAATGTTTGGCCCACTGGAGCCGTTTCTGCTTGTGTGAAGTGGATGGAAGAGGTCGACAGGATGGCGTATGCACAGCTGCAAACCTCTGAAGGACCCTGCATCTTGTTGTTCGGGGGACGTTGGAGGCACCAGCAGCTTCAAAAACTTGTCTGCTGCTATTACAAGGCTTTTTTGCCGCTGCTCTTTCAACCGGACGTAATTGCCTGTAGGAAAGAGTCCTCAATTTGCCCCTATCAGCACGCACACGTGTGTACTGTGAATCAGCTACATACTTCTTGATTGCCAAGACACTTCATCCTGATCATCGCACAATGTTGATTGTAGTCATGCCTTGACCTAAACACTCCACAATTTGTTGCTTCTCAGCAGCCAACACATCCTTTTTCTTTCCCATTTTGGCAGAAAATGTAGGCTGCTTAATAATGTGAGACAAACTCATCCGAGAGAAGGAAGGCCTATTAAGCACAATACTTCATTTTAAACAAAATCCAATCAAGAGATAGAAGTATAGATGCAATAAAATCCAAGTTTATTCGAAAAATTATTAAAAGGGTTCTGATAAAACAATATATATAGGAGAAGTAGAAAGTGAAGGTACCCACAGTAACAATTGGTATATGTAATTGTTGGAATTTATATATAGCCACATTCATGTATAAATCATCAGTTAGCCTGTGGATTAAAGTGACTTGTGCTCAGTGCGTATCAATTAGTGTTGAGCCACCCCCGTAGTGTTCGAGTTCGGTTCGGTTCGTCGAACACCCGTGTGTTCGCCGAACTGTTCGTCGAACTGTTCGTCGAACACCTTCGAACACCGTTAAAACCAATGGCAGGCAAACAAAAACACATAGAAACACATAGAAAACACCTTCAAAGGTGTCCAAAAGCTGACAAACTGCTCAGAAGACACAACTAACACATGGAAAAGTGACAAGTACATATAGTCATGCGAAAAGAAAAGAGGTGGAGGAGTAAAAGGAGGGGGATACACAGATATAGGCATGTCATGCCCTTCTAAAATCCAAAAAGTGAGAAGCCGAGACGGCCAGTCCGCTCCTGCCCGTGCCACCTCCGTGTCGCCGGGTTTGTGCCAGAGCCGCGGTGAACCCTGACGGCCAGCCCCCCTCTCCCAATACTGGTGCCTGTCCGCTGGTGGGTCGAGAGAGCCCCCCTGTGGTGGAGGCAGCTCTAAGCTTTTTAATTTAAATTGTCCCTCTAATTTGAATGAATACACTTTAAATCCATTTACAAGGATCTATTGGAGGGCAAGTCTCATGCCAGGAGCCGCGTAATTCCAGCTCCAGTAGCGTCCACTAAAGCTGCTGCAGTTAAAAAGCTTTTATAAGGATCGAGCTCGGCTGTCCACCGCAAGGCATCCTACTGCCAGTCCCAGCCCCTATGCCTTGGGGTGCCTCCTGATGCTCTTCACTGAGTATCCCGTGGTCCCGAAGCATTTCCTTTGAAAAAATTAAGTGTCCAAACTACAGGTGGTGTAGCTTGCTTAACAGCCGGGATAATCCGCTGACTAGCAGACACTGCTACTAGGCACAAAGTATTTCCTGGGCTAGATGCAGTTAAAAATTTGTAATTAGATACTCTCGTTGGATGCTGAGAAAGCATTCCATAGAGTCTCCTGGCACGCCATATATGATTCTCTTAAAAAGCTTGGGGTAGGGGTCTAGGGGACCCTTTTATAGCCAAAATCACGGCCCTGTATCACAATACGTCACCTAGGCTGAAGATAAATGGAACTGTAGCACCGAGGGCTCGGTTGCTACAGACGTATTGCACCTCACCCAGAGGTGTGATATCTCACTCTCAGATAAGGATGGAGTGTGGATCAGGACCCGACACCTGCATGCATTACACCACATTGCCGTGGGGCAGGGCGACCAATATGCCCCTGAGATGGGCACGACAGTCCCTGTCCCTGGCTGGAGTGGGGGGAGGGAACACTGAGGAAGGGGAACCCTGCAGTGCAGGAGCAGGGAGGAAGCAGTTCCTGGGTGCATTGAGAAGGGAGTATAAAAGGTGGGCACCATCTTAGTTCAGTGCAGAGAAGTCTGAGCAGAAGTGGCAGGGAGCAGGGGCTCTGCATGAGCTCTGCTCCGGAGGCGGGCCTAGTAACAGAGGCCCAGGCCTGCAAGAGGGAGAAGGAAGGAAGAGGAGCGGAGAAGGCTCCAGGAACGAGGAATGAAGGGATCCCAGGGGTGCGGACGGGCGAGTCGCCACCGCACGCCCGAATCCACCTGCGTGGAGGGGTCAGGCCAAAGGGGGAGACCGGTCCCCGAACTAGTGGAGGCAGGAAACGACCCTCAGCTAGAAACCGGAGGCTCTGACATTTTATGTGGCGCAGCCCCTTGCTCCACCCGCTAGGAAGGCACCACATAGGGTCAGGGAAACTGGCGCCAAGTTTACCAAGAGGAGGCCCGAGGCAGCCGGACAGAAGTGTTGGTAAGAAAGGCCAGACAAAGGACACACAAAGGGGGTCCTGTGAAGCACTCCAAAGTTATCTGGGAGTTGTCTGAGCCCCTCACCTGGTGAGCACAGTACGACGTGGGCAGCCGTTACCTGCAGACGTGGTCTGGATAATAAGAACTGTGAGTAAAGGCCCTGAACTGCATCACTGACTCCGTGTCGTTACTGCTGCTGCCCTGCACCATCACCCCCATCCTCCGCATACACTGCCCTGAGGCTATACTCCTCCCGTGGGGAGTTATGCTACGCTCTGCTGCACCCACAACACCAGCCTTAGCGGTCTGCCCTGTAGCGGCGGTTCACTCTGACCGCAATCCACGGGTGGCGTAGTCGGACATTTAAACATCAAAACCACATAAATAGTTCCGCCACTGGTTTGACCGCCCTGAGCCACGGAACCGGATCGCCGCCACGAAGACTACAACCACCAGCATCCACCAAAAAGGGTCCGGCTCCGGGTGTCCCAAGGCCCAGGGGGTGCGTCAGAACATTTTCATCACCTTTCACAATCACCAATGGGACAAGGCAGGGATGTCCTCTGTCCCCTCTCTTATACATCCTAGTGACGGAGCACCTGCTCTCTTCAATTCGCCATAACCCCAATATTAGGTGGATTGAGGTGGGAGGCACCGAGTACAAGTGCTCTCTATTTGCTGATGATGTCCTAGTATATATCACTCAATCACATATATCCATCCCTGCTGTTATGGCTGAAATAGATCACTTTGTTACATGGTAAAATTTTAAAATCAATGCAGCGAAGTCTGAGGCCCTCGATGTCTCCCTCCCTAAATCCATATAGGATTCCATCCAGTCCAACTTTCCCTTTGCCTGGCCCTCACAGGGTATCAAATACTTAGGAATTCCTATTCATAGAGACCTCTCCCATCTATGTTATCTTAATTTTGGGCCCTTTATTGAACAATTCCATACAGACCACGGTTGGCAAGTTAGAACTGTAAGATTCACTACGTGAACCACTGGTGTTTTGTGGAAAAGCACATGTACACCGCGTTCCAAATTATTATGCAAAAAGTGTTTAGGAGTGATAAGGGAAGAATTTGTTTGTTTGTCAGTTAAACTCATTGATGGTGATGTGTGTCAGGGCTCTTTATATCACTGTAAGCAATTGCAGACACCTGTGCTAATTAGTTTGGCAGGTGTGTCCAATGAAAGGCAAGACTACTTAAGAAGGCTCTCTCACATTATTAAGCAGCCTACATTTTCTGCCAAAATGGGAAAGAAAAAGGATGTGTCGGCTGCTGAGAAGCAACAAATTGTGGAGTGTTTAGGTCAAGGCATGACTACAATCAACATTGTGCGATGATCAGGATGAAGTGTCTTGGCAATCAAGAAGTATGTAGCTGATTCACAGTACACACGTGTGCGTGCTGATAAGGGCAAATTGAGGACTCTTTCCTACAGGTAATTACGTCAGGTTGAAAGAGCAGCGGCAAAAAAGCCTTGTCATAGCAGCAGACAAGTTTTTGAAGCTGCTTGTGCCTCCAACGTCCCCCGAACAACAAGATGCAGGGTCCTTCAGAGGTTTGCAGCTGTGCATACGCCATCCTGTCGACCTCCTCTATCCACTTCACACAAGCAGAAACGGCTCCAGTGGGCCAAACATTACATGAAGACTGATTTCAAAACTGTTTTGTTCACGGATGAGTGCCGTGCAGCGCTCGATGGTCCAGATGAATGGAGTGGAGGATGGCTGGTTGATGGACACCCCACGCAAACACGGCTACAGCGCCAACAAGGAGGAGGTGGAGTAATGTTTTGGGCTGGAATCATGGGGAGAGAGATTGTCGGCCCCTTTAGGATCCCTGAAGGCGCTAAAGATGAACTCCATAATGTATGTGGATTTTCTCAAACAGCACTTCCTGCCATGGTTCAAGAAGAAGAACCGTGTATTTCACAGCAAGATCATTTTTCTGCATGATAATGCACCATCTCATGCTGCACATAAAACATCTGCATCTCTGGCTGATATGGGCATAAAAGGGGACAAACTTATGGTGTGACCCCCATGCTCCCCTGACCTCTACCCCATTCAGAACCTTTGGAGCATCATTAAAAGGAGTGTCTATGATGGCGGGAGGCAGTTCACATCTAAGCAACAGCTCTGGGAGGGTATTCTGTCCTCATGCAAAACAATTGAAGCAGAAACCATCCAAAACCTGACAAATTCAATGGACGAGAGAGTTCAGAAGCTCCTTTCGAACAAGGGGTCCTATGTGAAAATGTAACATCACCTAGAATAAAGTTTTGAGTTGAAAACTGTTTGATTTCAGTTTCTAACAACCTGCTAATGCTTATAATTTCAAAAATGACCATTTTTTTGGTCTTTATTAAAATGAAAAGGTTGATCGAAAAGTTTGGGGGATCTAAGAGTGTGGCAACCCAGTAGTCATGATTACTTCGAATTCTGACAATATGAGGGTCATGCTGCAGGTAGTGCAGCAAGAAGGCACTTTTGTGTCTTGCGCATCTCGGAGCCCCAAAATTATTTTCCTGGCTAGATGCAGCTAAAAATTATTTTTAATTTTAAATCTGGTGAAGCTTATTATAGATGGCCTAATAGGATCAGTGCTGCACACTGCTACAAAGCCCAAATTATTTTCCAGTCAAGATACAGATAAACATGATTAGTAATTTGAAAGCTTAAAACGGTTGGTAGGGTGATTTTAACCAATCATCAAGCTTTTACTCTCCCCAGGATGACACAGGGGTAGAAAAGTCGTTTCGGATCCATGATTTGTTCATCTTTATGAACGTGAGTCTGTCTACATTATCAGTGGAGTGCCGCGTGCGCTTATCTGTCAGCACACCACCAGCAGCGCTGAACACACGTTCAGACAGAACGCTGGCTGCGGGGCATGACAAGATCTCCAAGGCGTAAGTGGCTAGCTCCGGCCATTTATCCAGATTGGAAGCCCAAAAAGAGCAAGGGTCCAGTGACACAGTCGTGGCTTCAATGTTTACTTGGAGATACTCCTGTACCATCGTCTCTAGGCGTTGACTATGTGTCAGACTTCTTGTCTCCTGTGGCCTTGCAAAGGATGGGCTAAAAAAGTGGTGAAATGATTCCGCAAAATTGATGTTACCAGCAGATACTGTGGTTCTGTTACGGTTTGAGTGCTGAACACTTGACGGTCCCACGGTTGGCAAGTTGGAACTGTGAGATTCACTACGTGCACCACTGGTATTTTGTGGAAAAGCACATGTAAGATTCTGCAACAGTCTCTGCTGATACTCCTGCATGCGTGCATCCCTTTCTATGGCAGGAATAATTTCTGCAAATTTACTTTTGTACCGGGGATCTAACAGTGTGGCAACCCAGTAGTCAGGATTATTTCTAATTCTCACAATTCGAGGGTCATGTTGCAGGTAGTGCAGCAAGAAGGCACTCATGTGTGTTGCGCATCCAGGAGCACCAAGTCCCTGTTGTGTTGGTGGCGAGGTAACAATCATGCTTCCTTCCTCTGTCCTCTCCCCCCAACCTCGCACAACAGAAATGTGATCAAGGTCTCCCTCATCTGATGAGTCTTCCATCAGTTCGTCCTCCACTTCTTCCTGGGCTCCTGCACCTTCCTCACTAGTTTGGCTGCTACCATGCGCCCTGGTAAAATCATCTCCCCCACCCTCACATGCCTGCCGCCTTGGTGCTGCCGACCGTCTGGACCTTGCAGATGTTAGCCCTTCCGCATACAACTCCTCCTCCTCTACTTCCTCCACCTCCTCTTGTGCCACCACCTGACTCCGAATTCTGTTTAACATGTGCTCCAGCATGTAAATCACCGGAATAGTCATGCTGATAATGGCATCGTCAGCACTAAACATCTTCGTCGCCATTTCAAAACTGTGCAGAAGGGTGCATAGGTCCCTGATCTGAGACCACTCCTCCAGCGTGATTTGCCCCACCTCTGAATCTCGTTGGCCCAGGCTATACATCAGAACGTATTGCACCAGGGCTTGTCGGTGCTGCCACAGTCGCTGCAACATGTGCAGAGTTGAATTCCACCGGGTAGGCACATCGCATTTTAGCCGGTGAAGTGGCAGGCCCAACGACTTCTGTAGAGATGTAAGTCGCTGAGCTGCGGGATGCGAACGGCGGAAGTGAGCACACAGCGACCGTGCCCTCTGCAGAAGGCCATCTAGTCTGGGATAGTGGGCTAAAAATTGCTGGACAACCAGGTTCAACACGTGAGCCATACAAGGCACGTGTGTGACATTGCCCCGGCGAAGGGCCGCACCCAGGTTTGCAGCATTGTCGCACACGGCCTTCCCTGGTTTCAGGTCCAGTGGAGACAACCATTCATGAAATTGGTTCTCCAGAGCTGACCACAACTCCTCAGCTGTGTGACTCACATTTCCCAGACATTTCAATGTAAAAACTGCCTGATGACGTTGAGCCCTACTGCCAGCATAGTAAGGAGGTGTGCAGGATCCCTTCTGCGCAGTTAGAAAGCTTGTGGCATGACCAGACAGGCTTTGGGTGCAGGTGGAAGACCGAGAGGAGGTTGAGGAGGCTGAAGCAGTGGAGGAACTTTGACATAAAGAGGATTGACGCACAACTCGTGGGGACGGCAAGACTTGGACAGCAGCCCCTTGTCCTGCTGTCACCATAGTTACCCAGTGCCCAGTCAGCGACATGTAACGCCCCTGTCCATGCCTACTCGTCCAAGTGTCTGTGGTGAAATGCACCCTGTCACACACAGAGTTTCTCAAAGAAGCGGTGATGTTGTGTGCGACATGCTGGTGGAGCGCAGGCACACCTTTCTTTGAGATGTAGTGCCGACTGGGCATCTGGTACTGGGGCACTGCGACGGACATAAGGTCTCGAAAATCCTCTGTGTCCACCAGGCGGAAAGGCAGCATTTCTGTAGCCAAGAGCTTGCAGATGGTGAAATTCAACCTCTTAGCTTTCTCATGGCTAGGAGGAAATGGTCTTTTACTTGTCCACATCTGAGGGACCGAGGGCTGGCTATTGTGCTTAGACGGGGTTGATAAGGGTGTCCCTGGCAAACTGCCGGTCTGTGAGGAAGATGCAGGCGGACATGTTAGGTTGCCTTGATCCAAAGGTGGTGCTATCGATGTCGGACAGCGCTCAAGACCAGCTGGTGTTACCACCTCCAAAGAAAATGATGACCTGCCAATCACGCTGGCTGTTGCGGGTAAAGAGGTGGCAGGTCTGCGCCCCAAAACAGGTGTGACTGCTGTCCCCCCAGTCACAGAGGATGAAGAGGCCGCGGATGCACAAGATATGGCAGACGGTGGTTGGCCCGGCCGGCTAGGCCGCATTGTAGCACACTGAGCTTCCCACTGCAACTTATGCTTCATGTCCATGTGCCGGTTCATGCATGAAGTACTCAAACTATGTATTTTTTGGCCTCTACTTAGCTTTTGCTGACAAATGTTACAGATAACACGAGTTGGGTCATCTTTATCGATCTGAAAAAATGCCCAGGCTATGCAAGGCTTAGCACCCATGCGACCTGAAGAGCCACCACGACTTGTGGTGAGAGGCAGAGTTGTGTTTGAGGATGCAGTTGTTGACGTGCTTCCAGTACTACGTCTCTGTCCAGGAAGGCGCAACCTGACCTCGTCGTCACTAGCATCTTCCTCCACCTCCTCTGCTGACCTCATCTCTTGGCTGACTGTGGGTTGACAGTAAGTGGGATCTCCGACCTCATCATCATCACCCTGTGCGTTATCACACCCGTCGTCCTCAGAGCCAACCTGTTCCTGCCCTGACAAAAAACTAAAGTTGTCGCTCCAATCAGGTATTTGAGTCTTATCATCGTCTTCCTCATTGTCTCCACCAACAGGAGTTACAGTTTGGGAATGAGGGTCTACATTATGGTCAGAACCTTCTGCGTCTGGTCCTGGATCCGACTCATAAAGATTCTGGGCATCAGTGCAGATCATTTCCTCGTCTGGATTCACAGAAGCGCTGGAGTCGACCTCTGATTCCCAGGCTATAGTATGAGTAAACAGCTCTGCAGACTCAACCATCTGTTCTACCTCATACTCAGACGGGCAGCTGGAGATTTGGGAGCTGTGAGGAAGCAAGTGCGATTTGGGTGACACCTTTGAGGACTGGAGTATTTGTGATGTTGAAGTTGATGTGGAGGAGAGCCCACTTAAAGGAGCACTTGATATCCGTTGAAGCACCTGCTGTTTTTGTGCCTCATCTGGAATTTGTAGCGATTGGCGTGGCCGTAAGAAAGGGATCTTATCACATTGTCCGCTAAAAGAAGTAGACATTTTAGTTTGGCTGGAAGATGGTCTTTCTTCTGCACCTACCCCACGAACACAACCTTTTTTCCCCTTCCCAACACGCCTATTCCCCTTTCCACCAGCAGCAGGCCTTTTTCCACTCATTTTGGTGGTTAACTAATTCACAACTCTGGAGTTGTTTGCACAAAAAAACAATGGATGGTAACCGAGCAGAGCTGAGTGGCCAAACTGTGGTATTAGGCCAAAACTATTGGCTGGGTTAGATGCAGAAAAAAATTATTTTTAATTTGCAACCTGATGGAGGTCAGTATAGATGGACTAATAGACCAAGTCCCACACACCGCTAGAAGCCCAAATATTTTTTCAGAGCTAGATGCAGAAAATTTTTTTATTCAATTTGCAACCTGATGGAGGTCAGTATAGATGGACTAATAAACCAAGTCCCACACACTGCTAGAAGCCCAAATATTTTTTCAGAGCTAGATGCAGAAAAAAATTATTTTTAATTTGCAACCTGATGGAGGTCAGTATAGATGGACTAATAGACCAAGTCCCACACACCGCTAGAAGCGCAAATATTTTTTCAGAGCTAGATGCAGAAAAAAATTATATTCAATTTGCAACCTGCTGGAGGTCAGTATAGAAGGACTAATAGAACAAGTCCCACACACTGCTAGAAGCCCAAATATTTTTTCAGAGCTAGATGCAGAAAAAAATTATTTTTAATTTGCAACCTGATGGAGGTCAGTATAGATGGACTAATAGAACAAGTCCCACACGCTGCTAGAAGCCCAAATATTTTTTCAGAGATAAATGAAGAAAAAAATTATTTTTAATTTGCAACCTGATGGAGGTCAGTATAGATGGACTAATAGACCAAGTCCCACACACTGCTAGAAGCCCAAATATTTTTTCAGAGCTAGATGCAGAAAAAAATTATTTTTAATTTGCAACCTGATGGAGGTCAGTATAGATGGACTAATAGAACAAGTCCCACACGCTGCTAGAAGCCCAAATATTTTTTCAGAGATAAATGAAGAAAAAAATTATTTTTAATTTGCAACCTGATGGAGGTCAGTATTGATGGACTAATAGACCAAGTCCCACACACTGCTAGAAGCCCAAATATTTTTTCAGAGCTAGATGCAGAAAAAAATTATTTTTAATTTGCAACCTGATGGAGGTCAGTATAGATGGACTAATAGACCAAGTCCCACACACCGCTAGAAGCCCAAATATTTTTTCAGAGCTAGATGCAGAAAAAAATTATATTCAATTTGCAACCTGCTGGAGGTCAGTATAGAAGGACTAATAGAACAAGTCCCACACACTGCTAGAAGCCCAAATATTTTTTCAGAGCTAAATGAAGAAAAAAATTATTTTTAATTTGCAACCTGATGGAGGTCAGTATAGATGGACTAATAAACCAAGTCCCACACACTGCTAGAAGCCCAAATATTTTTTCAGAGCTAGATGCAGAAAAAAATTATTTTTAATTTGCAACCTGATGGAGGTCAGTATAGATGGACTAATAGACCAAGTCCCACACACCGCTAGAAGCGCAAATATTTTTTCAGAGCTAGATGCAGAAAAAAATTATATTCAATTTGCAACCTGCTGGAGGTCAGTATAGAAGGACTAATAGAACAAGTCCCACACACTGCTAGAAGCCCAAATATTTTTTCAGAGCTAAATGAAGAAAAAAATTATTTTTAATTTGCAACCTGATGGAGGTCAGTATAGATGGACTAATAGACCAAGTCCCACACACTGCTAGAAGCCCAAATATTTTTTCAGAGCTAGATGCAGAAAAAAATTATTTTTAATTTGCAACCTGATGGAGGTCAGTATAGATGGACTAATAGAACAAGTCCCACACGCTGCTAGAAGCCCAAATATTTTTTCAGAGATAAATGAAGAAAAAAATTATTTTTAATTTGCAACCTGATGGAGGTCAGTATAGATGGACTAATAGACCAAGTCCCACACACTGCTAGAAGCCCAAATATTTTTTCAGAGCTAGATGCAGAAAAAAATTATTTTTAATTTGCAACCTGATGGAGGTCAGTATAGATGGACTAATAGAATGATGCTATGCCCAAAAGATTTTACTTCACTAGGTGCAGTAAAAAAATTGGTATTCTATACACAGGTGGTATATCTTGCAACACAGATAGGCTACTCCACTGACTAACACACTCTGCAATAGGCCAAAAAGGATTAGCTTTGCTAGATTCATCCAAATGCTGTGAAAAAAACTTGCACAGCACTGGCACAGACCTGCCTGGCAAAAACTGATAGGAACTGATGTAACCTAGTCCTGAAAAGGACTCCAATTACAATTAGTCTTTACTCCCACAATCTATCTATTTAAGAGCACAGACCTGCTTGATAAAAGTCGAAGGAAATGCTGTAACCTAGTCCTTAAAAGGACTGCAATCACAACTATTCCCTACTCCCAAGCTATCTGTATATTTGTGCGAAAATTGGCTTGAAATTAACAAGGTATAGCGCACACAGCAACAGCGGTGCCGTCTAACACGCAGCTGCAGCAGTGAGAAAATGGTGGCGACGGGGAAAATGGCTTGGTCTTATAGGGCAAGGACATGTGACATACACTGCCAATCACACATGCCCTTGCTTGTGTGAAAAAAAGCACTTCGCTCCGTGTGTGCGCTGCTGATAGGCTGACAGATTGCACCTCCCCACTGCAAATGCGGGAAAGAGAAAAAAAAATGGAGATCTTCATTGTTCCTGCAGAGATCCATCCCCTGCCCCTCCCCCCGCCCCGCTGTACACTCAAACTGCGTATTAACATTAATTTTCATCATTACTGAGAAAAAATCCAGTTATGATTTTGGTGCACGAACAGTTATCGAACATAACCTCGAACAGCCGAATTTTTCTCAAATTGTTCGTGTTCGCCGACCGGCTCGAACACCGCCCAAAACAGCTCGAATTTGAGATTGGCGAACAGTTCGAGTAGAACAACGCTCATCTCTAGTATCCATACAGGAAGTACCACAAATAAACCAAAATGGGTAATTCTTATTGCACCAAATCGTAACAAATAATACTCCGGGGCTAAAAAATGGTTAGTACCACAATACAAAGAGATAATTCCAATCCAGGGCTATATTAGGTAGAAAGTAGAAAACTTCAATAAAATCTCCAAGCACTAATGAGCACAGATCAGAAGCAGAAATAATTAGATCAATCCGAATAGTACCTTCAGACAATAAGGACTAGTGTCAATCATAGACGATATGGGTTGATCGAAAGATGTCTGTGATTGTGCGGACACAAATATAGTTCACATGTGCTCCCAGTGCTGTGAGAGATTTAAATATACACATAAATAAGGGCTATATTCAAATGCATAATGAAAAGGCTTCAAAATAATCCCCAAATCCCAAATAACATAGGTAGTGACACAATAGATCAATCAAAATAACAATAGTGTCATATATTAAAGGCCCATGTGGTTATAACATTATGATTGATTAAGGAGGATACATAGGGCAAAAAGCAGAAAAAACAAAAATAAGAATAGGGATAGGAAGAGGGGAGGAAGCAATACAACCTTGTTACTTGTGGGAAAGAAGGCAACCCCAACGCGCGTTTCGCGTTCCGCTTCTTCGGGGGGTGGTACATAGGGGGTCTCATGTGTTCCTTTATATGCAGTGCACAAGAGTGCACGTGTGGTGTTAATGGCGCTTCCGGAAGCCGCGACAAGGCGGAAGCCCGCGGCAGCAGCGCTCACGTCATCCATCTCCGCCCACCGGCCGACGTCAGCACAGAGGGAGGAGAGAGACAACGCTGGATGAGCGCATCGCCCGGCAACCAACCCCGTCCGCAAGACGGAAGCGCACTCCACACGTGCTGACAGCAACAGGGCTATAATCATTATAGAGAAAGCGTCATTCCGGTAAGGGATGTAAATACAAGGATAAAACCATGTGATAGGGGAAGCGGCTACCAAAATAAAAAGAAAAGGAATGAGTTATTCAAGTATGGGATATAAATACAAAGAGAAAGCGATGTGACTAAGGAAAAGGATTAAGGATAAATGGAGGAAATAATTAGAGAATAAGTCAAAGAGACATCTCATTGAAAAACATAATACATCATATAAATGTGTTCATAAAAGTAAATAGTATGGACAATCTAGAAGTCCATACTAAGTATACAGGATCTAAATAAGATGAAAAAAATATATATATTTTTTATAGTGTGTTATAAATAATAAGCTAGGGCACAAAAAGTAGAACAAATAAACAGAAAAAAACAGAAAAAAACGGCAATCATATCACAAAATGGGATCTAAATAATATAAGAAACCCATCTAAAACACACCATGTTAGGGTGACCGAAAGCAACATATGTGAAAATACACAGAAATACCAACCCTGTAAGATAATTCACCAAGGAGGGGGAGAAAAGATGCAATGAATCATAAAGCAATATAATAAAAAAATATAATAGAAAGTGCACACAGATGAACCCTAATAGCAAGTGTGGAAGGAAGAGAGATTGTGTTCAGTATTGCATTATACATGTGAAAGTGTGCCGAATTAAATGTACCCAATGAAATACCCAATCTGAAGCACACAAAAGAAACAGTGAACGGTGTAAAGGTGAACCAAAATAAATTTTTTATTTTTTATTTTATTAAAGAGAAGTGAAAATAAACTTATTGCCAGAAAACACTGTGAGACTATGAAACTGGCTGAGGGGGAAAAAAACAAAAAAAGGGGGGAGGGGGGAAGGAGAAAAATAGTCATAACACCATGTGTGTAATAAGGATAAGGTGCACATAAGTGAAGAGAAAGTGCAGACGAGAATATACTCTATATACCATATATAAGAATATTCATATGTGTATACCAAAATATATGTCAATACATATATAGTGTGTAATTCGTGTATAGGTGAACAAACCAAAGAAGGGAAGGAAGAGGGGGGAATAGTATAATAATAATATATAACCAAAATAATGTGTAGCCGAAGCCATGCCAAACAGCTCCGACTAGAAATTGTTCCAATTCACTATCAAATTTTGGAAGCCGATGTGTGACTCATAAGTGAGCGTCCCTTAAGGTTAGTATAGTCATCTGTTGTCTTGCTGAAAACGTAAGCGATCCTCATCACATCTGTCACTGTCAATATACTGTGTATGTTTGCCTTCTTAAGTAGTCTTGCCTTTCATTGGACACACCTGCCAAACTAATTAGCACAGGTGTCTGCAATTGCTTACAGTGATATAAAGAGCCCTGACACACATCACCATCAATGAGTTTAACTGACAAACAAACAAATTCTTCCCTTATCACTCCTAAACACTTTTTGCATAATAATTTGGAACACAGTGTACATGTGCTTTTCCACAAAACACCAGTGGTTCACGTAGTGAATCTTACAGTTCTAACTTGCCAACCGTGGTCTGTATGGAGTTGTTCAATAAAGGGCCCAAAATTAAGATAACATAGACGGGAGAGGTCCCTATGAATAGGAATTCCTAAGTATTTCATACCCTGTGAGGGCCAGGCAAAGGGAAAATTGGACTGGATGGAATCCTATATGGATTTGGGGAGGGAGACATCGAGGGCCTCAGACTTCGCTGCATTGATTTTAAAATTTGACCATGTAACAAAGTGATCTATTTCAGCCACAACAGCATGGATGGATATATGTGATTGAGTGATATATACTAGGACATCATCAGCAAATAGAGAGCACTTGTACTCGGTGCCTCCCACCTCAATCCACCTAATATTGGGGTTATGGCGAATTGATGAGAGCAGGTGCTCCGTCACTAGGATGTATAAGAGAGGGGACAGAGAACATCCCTGCCTTGTCCCATTGGTGATTGTGAAAGGTGATGAAAATGTTCTGACGCGCCCCCTGGGCCTTGGGACACCCGGAGCCGGACCCTTTTTGGTGGATGCTGGTGGTCGTAGTCTCCGTGGCGGCGACCCGGTTCCGTGGATCAGGGCGGTCAAACCAGTGGCGGAACTATTTATGTGGTTTTGATGTTTAAATGTCCGACTACGCCACCCGTGGATTGCGGTCAGAGTGAACCGCCGCTCCAGGGCAGACCGCTGAGGCTGGTGTTGTGGGTGCAGCAGAGCGTAGCATAACTCCCCACGGGAGGAGTATAGCCTCAGGGCAGTGTATGCGGAGGATGGGGGTGATGGTGCAGGGCAGCAGCAGTAACGACACGGAGTCAGTGATGCAGTCCAGGGCCTTTACTCACAGTTCTTATTATCCAGACCACGTCTGCAGGTAACGGCTGCCCTGTGCTCACCAGGTGAGGGGCTCAGACAACTCCAGATAACTTTGGAGCGCTTCACAGGACCCCCTTTGTGTGTCCTTTGTCTGGCCTTTCTTACCAACCCTTCTGTCCGGCTGCCTCGGGCCTCCTCTTGGTAAACTTGGCGCCAGTTTCCCTGACCCTATGTGGTGCCTTCCTAGCGGGTGTAGCGAGGGGCTGCGCCACATAAAATGTCACAGCCTCCTGTTTCTAGCTGAGGGTCGTTTCCTGCCTCCACTAGTTTCGGGGACCGGTCTCCCCCTTTGGCCTGACCCCTCCACGCAGGTGGATTCGGGCGTGTGGTGGCGACTCGCCCGTCCGCACCCCTGGGATCCCTTCGTTCCTCGTTCCTGGAGCCTTCTCCGCTCCTCTTCCTTCCTTCTCCCTCTTCCAGGTCTGGGCCTCTGTTACTAGGCCCGCCTCCGGAGCAGAGCTCATGCAGAGCCCCTGCTCCCTGCCACTTCTGCTCAGACTTCTCTGCACTGAACTAAGATGGTGCCCACCTTTTATACTCCCTTCTCAATGCACCCAGGAACTGCTTCCTCCCTGCTCCTGCACTACAGGGTTCCCCTTCCTCAGTGTTCCCTCCCCCCACTCCAGCCAGGGACAGGGACTGTCGTGCCCATCTCAGGGGCATATTGGTCGCCCTGCCCCACGGCAATGTGGTGTAATGCATGCAGGTGTCGGGTCCTGATCCACACTACATCCTTACCTGAGAGTGAGATATCACACCTCTGGGTGAGGTGCAATACCTCTGTAGCAACCGAGCCCTCAGGGTGCTACAGTTCCATTTATCTTCAGCCTAGGTGACGTATTGCGATACAGGGCCGTGATTTTGGCTATAAAAGGGTCCCCTAGACCCCTACCCCAAGCTTTTTAAGAGAATCATATATGGCGTGCCAGGAGACTCTATGGAATGCTTTCTCAGCATCCAACGAGAGTATCTAATTACAAATTTTTAACTGCATCTAGCCCAGGAAATACTTTGTGCCTAGTAGCAGTGTCTGCTAGTCAGCGGATTATCCCGGCTGTTAAGCAAGCTACACCACCTGTAGTTTGGACACTTAATTTTTTCAAAGGAAATGCTTCGGGACCACGGGATACTCAGTGAAGAGCATCAGGAGGCACCCCAAGGCATAGGGGCTGGGACTGGCAGTAGGATGCCTTGCGGTGGACAGCCGAGCTCGATCCTTATAAAAGCTTTTTAACTGCAGCAGCTTTAGTGGACGCTACTGGAGCTGGAATTACGCGGCTGCTGGCATGAGACTTGCCCTCCAATAGATCCTTGTAAATGGATTTAAAGTGTATTCATTCAAATTAGAGAGACAATTTAAATTAAAAAGCTTAGAGCTGCCTCCACCACAGGGGGGCTCGCTCGACCCACCAGCGGACAGGCACCAGTATTGGGAGAGGGGGGCTGGCCGTCAGGGTTCACCGCGGCTCTGGCACAAATCCGGCGACACGGAGGTGGCAGGAACGGACTGGCCGTGTCGGCTTCTCACTTTTTGGATTTTAGAAGGGCATGACATGCCTACATCTGTGTCTCCCCCTCCTTTTACTCCTCCACCTCTTTTCTTTTCGCATGACTATATGTACTTGTCACTTTTCCATGTGTTAGTTGTGTCTTCTGAGCAGTTTGTCAGCTTTTGGACACCTTTGAAGGTGTTTTCTATGTGTTTCTATGTGTTTTTGTTTGCCTGCCATTGGTTTTAACGGTGTTCGAAGGTGTTCGACGAACAGTTCGACGAACAGTTCGGCGAACACACGGGTGTTCGACGAACCGAACCGAACTCGAACACTACGGGGGTGGCTCAACACTACTCATCACCTCACTTTCCAAAAATCCTAAACGCCTCTTTGACACTTTTCATTCCCTCCTCCAAACAAGAGTGAAAACCCTGACTACCAACCTCAGCGCTGACGATCTGGCTAATTATTTCAAAGAAAAAATTGACCATATCAGACAAGAAATTTTCTCCCAATCCCCTAATACCATGCACAGTCCTCCCTCTCCCATTACATCTAGTTCACTCTCTGTCTTTGAACCAGTCACGGAAAAAGAAGTGATCAGGCTCCTTGCATCTTTTCTCCCTACTACCTGCACCAATGACCCTATTCCCTCACATCTCCTTCAGTCCCTTTCTATGGCTGTCACCACTCACCTAACTAAAATATTTATTCTTTAAATTGAATGCTGTAAGTATTTTCCGGTGTCGGTGGTGAGAGCAGGCAGTCACGTAATCAAAAGAATGCAATTTGCATATATGCGGTAACATGCCAACAAGACATACCCGGCTTTACTCAATACACGTGAATTCAGCAAGTTTACAAATGTCTGGTTGGAATATGGCCATAAATCTCACACTGGAGCTCACATGACCACCCACTCTGGTCTCCGACACTGGAAAATTCTGACATCGTACAGTCCATGAAGATCCAATTTTGGAAATAAAGGCCCCAATTCATAATTTTCCTTTTTGTCTAGTTTTATGCCTTTTTTTGCCCAATTTATTATTCTATTTGCTCCTTTTTTTAAATATATTTTATATATGCCTCCCTAATTTTTCTGGCTTTCTACTTTGTGGGTGGGGTTTAGTGATTCAAGAAGTTTTCGCCTGATTCATCAATTGTGAAAAAAATCTGAAAAATTTAGCGCAATTGAACTCCAGTCCACCCTTGGTGTAATTCTGGTGTAATTTTTATGACTTTTTGGGGCCAAAAGTCTCAGAAAAAAAGTTCAAGAAAGGAATAAAGCCCATTTTTGACTTTGCACCAAATTCATGAATAAGGTACGCTATTTTGATGAATTTGGCTGCAAAAACATCAATTAATACTATAAGCCAAAAAAGGAAAGTGACTTTGAAAACCACACGAATGATGAACCAGGGCCAAAATGCTTATTCTGATATGTCACTATTTTATGAAAATTTATCAACATTGTATCTGTTGATGTTTTTGATATAATGCACCAAATTGTTTTCTGTTTTTACCTGGTTTAGCTCTCCTGTTGTGGTATATCTGGATTAAATGACTTTGATAATAGATCCCATTTCCACTATCTATATCCTTTTGCACCATGGCCAGAAGCATGCTGCAAGCGTGACAACCCAATTTTATCTGGAATCATAAAGGACAAAAGGAAATGCATGGAGAACACTCCAGACTACACTAATAATCAGGTACCAATCTGTCTAATAAGGGCCACTATATTTGCTAATATATAAAGAGGTTTTCTGGGCCAGGTATATTTTTTTTGCAATATGCATACTGTCAAGATTCCATTCAGTTTGCCAGGTGGAGTGGTCGTCACATGACCGCTTATATGTGACTTGCATACTTGAGATCAAGTGCCGTCCAGCTGTTTTCCTGCATCTCTCAATCTTTCATTGACTAGCTTGACTGCACATGAACCCAAACATGACGACCACTCCAGCAGACAAATACTTTAAAATCCTGATTGTGTTCATACTGCACACAGTTACGATTCTGCAAGCTGCAGGGAGATAAATAATTTTGCCGGGGAAAGACCAGTTTAATTTTGCAAAATTTGCAATTTTTTTCCACTGGAATCTGTATGAGAAAAAAATCGCAGAATGCTGCAAGTGGCCACGTATATTGGACGAGACTCGCCAATGCAAGTCAATGGGTACAATAAAAAAAATGGACTGCACATGGATCATCCGTATGCAGTCCAATTTTTATGGATACATTACCATTCTGTAGCATAGAACACTGTAAAAGGTCCTGTAAATGATTGTAGAATAATAGTTGCAGAGAAAAAAAATTGCATACGCATGTCATACAGATGCTATGTGAGAAAAATCGCATTGTACTTGCATGACAGTCGTCCTACTTTTCTGGATCAACATCGGAGCGATGTTTTAAACGCAGATGAGTGCGAGCCCTTACATAGGTTGTATCAGCTGTACTACAATATGAGCTCAATACATATGGTTAACTCAGTCGTAGGGTCAGTGGGTCTTAACCTGTTAGAGCCAGCCTATGCAATTATGTTCCATTACATGTCCAAATGTCATTCCATAGGGCAACATTCACTGTATAATATAACAGAAATCTGTTATAGCGTCAAGCTGTTGATGTATAGTATTTGTTTTTTAACCTATTTAGCTTTCTGCTTTTAAAAATTGATGTAAAAAATTTTACCTGAGATGAAGATATAAGCTTCCAGTTTTTCCCCACCCAGGACAGCATTTTTTGTGAAGGCATATAATCATTGCTATGTTTGATGGGGGCTGTCTAACTAACTTTTTTAATATCTAAGCCAGACATTTTCTCTGTCTACACATCGACACAGAAGAGGAATGGCTTAGCTACTGAAATAAGCTAGTCAGCCAGTCCCTTTCAGACATGCACTGAACAAACAATACTATTGTAACGATTTCACCCCTCAGTGCTAAGCTGTCTGTGCAGTGATTGACAGCTGAGTTGTCCTCCAGTCTGGTGCAGGGCTACGCTTAGCTGTCTGTGCAGTGATTGACAGCTCAGTTGTCCTCCAGTCTGGTGCAGGGCTATGCTTAGCTGTCTGTGCAGTGATTGACAGCTCAGTTGTCCTCCAGTCTGGTGCAGGGCTACGCTTAGCTGTCTGTGCAGTGATTGACAGCTCAGTTGTCCTCCAGTCTGGTGCAGGGCTATGCTTAGCTGTCTGTGCAGTGATTGACAGCTCAGTTGTCCATCTCCTCAACACCTGTTCTCCGATTCTCTGATGTGAGAGGATCAGGGCACAGCACACTGACACTCAGCTCACGCTCGCAGCAGAGCTGGAGCCGAGTGTCATTAGCATATCGCGTCCTAAGCTCTCACATTGGATGCCATATGCCAGTGTGACTTCGGCCTAATGGTCACAAGCGCTCAATGTAAGTCCATGAGAACCAGAATGAGGCTCTCATAGGCTTGCATTGAAAAATGACCTCCGACTTGCTTCAGCAAACACTGGAACAGTCCGGAAGGTCACAGACTGCTAAAGACCGACTGGAGCGGCGCTGATAGAAGGTGACGACGGTAGTGAGTAGGTATTAGACTGGACCTTAGATTAGAAATAAAACAAATTCTGGGGTGGTGCTTTAATGTAAATTTAACTCCAGACATAAGAAAAAGTCAGAATTCAGTAACTTTAACTTTGTCTATTCCCAATTATCTTTAATGATTTGTATTGCTTTCCCCTCTTTTTCACCAGGGCTGTTTTAGTACCATTGCTAAAAGTTTGAAGAAATATATTTCCATATCTGGAGGTGTTGGCCTAGGTGTTCTTGGAGTTGAGGTAGGTTACATTGTTTTTCCTATCATCGTCATCATCATCATCATAAAGGTTGTCCATAAGTAGAAAAAAACAAAACAGCTGAGAATATGTAAAAGTAATATTTTACACAATATATACCAATTCAATGCTCTGCTCCTCTAGTGCCATTGTAATGATTCCCGACCATCCCATATTTGTACATATGATACCAGTCACAAGGACATGTGACCACATTATCCCATCACTGGCTGCAGCGGTGATGCATAATTCACTTTAGCAGTCACATAATGTCACTACCAGAATAAAAGGCTGAGACCTGGGCATCAGATTAAAATTGGCAGGTGAGTATATATTTTGCTACTTTTTTTGCATCACATTAGAGTCGGCTGTCAGTCAGTGCCAGGGTGAGGTTATGTTCACTATGTTCACTGTTCACTATGCATTGAGCCACGTCGTCTCACCCCTATGACTTAATCCCCTAACGACTGCCGATTCGCATTATAACAACGGTAGTTAAGGGGTGTCATTTCCTCATCGCCGTTTTTAACTGGAATAAATTAATAGCGCCCCCCACTGGGTGAAAATCCCATGGGTGACAGCTTAATATGACAGCTGGCACCCTGCTCCATCGGCTCCGACTGGCTTTGGAACCGATCAAGGCCAATTAACCCCTTATATACTGCTGTCAATAGTGACAATGGTATCTAAGTAATTAAAAGGGGGTTAAAATAAACCGTTTCACACCATCAGAGTATCATAATCACGGGTGATGATGGTTGCCATGGTACTCTGAGGTCATCTGATGACCCCAGGGTATGGTGGCCTGTTAGGTACTGCTACGAGCAGGGTCTAACAGGCTGATTCAGTGAGACACTGACAGGTCTACTGCACTGTATTACATGAATACTCCAATGCATGACACCAATGATCAAAGTAAAAAATATACATGTCCCACAGTTGGACTAAGTGAAAAACCTAAAAAAAGTTAAATAAAATGTGTAAAAAAGTAAAAAAACACACACCAAATTGCACACAAATCACAAAAACTAATTTCTCCACTAAAAATGCAGCCTTTGTGTTAAAACAAAAATAAACATAAAAAAGTACACATAACTGGCGTTGCCACACCTGGAATAATCCATTGTTTATTTCATACGGTGAACAACATAAAAAATAATAATAACATGCTGACAATGTCACTTTTTCATCATACTGACACACAAAAAATGTAATAAAAAGTGATTAAAAAGCCATATGTAAAAACAATTAGTACAAATTAGTTATCCAAACAGTCCCTAAAATGGCACATTAGGCAAGAAAATAAAAAAGTTACAGCTCTCAGAATATGGCGATGCAAAAACAAATTCATTTAGTAAAATATAGTTTTTAATGGTAAAAGTAGCAAAGCATAAAAAAGATATAAATCTGGTTTCATTGTGATTGTACAGACCCAAAGAAAGAATCAGTCTTATCGCTTTCACCCCAAGATCAACCGTGCACAAAAATATATAAAAACAGTTAAGTGAATTGCTATTTTTTGGTTATTCTGTGTCTGAAATATCTGAATAAAAAGCAATCAAAAAATGTAATATACCCTAAAATGGTACCAAAAAAAATCTTCAACTCATAGCGCAAAAAACAAGCTCTTATGCAGCTCTGTTCGCCAAAAAATAATAAAGTTACAGCTAGAGAGCCGAGATCTCAATCTGTAAAAACGTCTACTCCGGCAGCCATTTTCCTGAAGTTCACTGCAGTGAAAAGGATGGGAAGTCCGGGAACCGCCGAACACCCCCTCTTCCCAGCCTGGAGCATGCAGCATCGCTCCACTCGTGCCGCCACCACCACCAGCTTCCTGCAGCAACGACCCTGCCTAACGAAGGACCTTGTGTCCGAAACACGCGTCGGGGCTGCCCTGCACTACTTAGTTTTCTTGGATTGGCTCAGCCAGCTAAATACCATACTCCTTTCTTTCCTTGGGTTACATACTCCTATTTATTGCATGATGCTCTTATTTATACCTTTATGTTAACTCTTTCACTTTCTTTTCACATGTCATATCCTCTTGCTCATATTATTTGGTTACTCAGTTTACTCTCTGTTTTCATCACCTTTTCCCTCCTCTTCCTCCTTCACCTCTCCCCTCCTCCCCCCCCCTCCTCCTCTCCCATCTTTGCTTTTCCAAACAGCATTCACATATACAGTATTGCTTTACCATTGGGGTGTTATTTGATTTATACCACTGTCACTCCATCATTTGGATACCATTTGTGATAGTATATCCCTGACTGAGTGTTTTTGGCCACTAGGGTGGATTCCTTTGCTGATACACACTAGAGGCATTACATATTGTCTACACATTACTTATACGGAGTGGTGTATATTTATTATTGTATGATATATTCGATAAATATCTTTGTATATATATATCCTACCCTTGTCGTTCTTTTATAATCGTTGCTGCTATTATATCCTTATCCATTTAACTTTTTTAGTGCGAGCACTCTTGTGCTTGTAGTGCCACCTTAACCAATTATCTAAATAAAGGTTTTTTTTAATCTTTCTTTGATTTGTATTATGATTTTTGGATCCTATATTCAGTGTTTCTCTCTGTTTTACTATATTTTCACCCGAATGGTCTGCCAATTATTTGTCCATACAGCGAATATATACCATCTAACTGAGTTGTACCTATTACTAGGTCTTCATACCATCATCTACAGTACAGACCAAAAGTTTGGACACACCTTCTCATTTAAAGATTTTTCTGTATTTTCATGACTATGAAAATTTTACATTCACACTGAAGGCATCAAAACTATGAATTAACACATGTGGAATTATGTACTTAACAAAAAAGTGTGAAACAACTGAAAATATGTCTTATATTCTAGGTTCTTCAAAGTAGCCACCTTTTGCTTTGATGACTGCTTTGCACACTCTTGGCATTCTCTTGATGAGCTTCAAGAGGTAGTCACCGGAAATGGTCTTCCAACAATCTTGAAGGAGTTCCCAGAGATGCTTAGCACTTGTTGGCCCTTTTGCCTTCACTCTGCGGTCCAGCTCACCCCAAACCATCTCGATTGGGTTCAGGTCTGGTGACTGTGGAGGCCAGGTCATCTGGCGTAGCAACCCATCACTCTCCATCTTGGTCAAATAGCCCTTACACAGCCTGGAGGTGTGCTTGGGGTCATTGTCCTGTTGAAAAATAAATGATGGTCCAACTCAACGCAAACCGGATGGAATAGCATGCCGCTGCAAGATGGTGTGGTAGCCATGCTGGTTCAGTATGCCTTCAATTTTGAATAAATCCCCAACAGTGTCACCAGCAAAGCACCCCCACACCATTACAACTCCTCCTCCATGCTTCACGGTGGGAACCAGGCATGTAGAGTCCATCCGTTCACCTTTTCTGCGTCGCACAAAGACATGGTGGTTGGAACCAAAGATCTAAAATTTGGACTCATCAGACCAAAGCACAGATTTCTACTGGTCTGATGTCCATTCCTTGTGTTCTTCAGCCCAAACAAGTCTCTTCTGCTTGTTGCCTGTCCTTAGCAGTGGTTTCCTAGCAGCTATTTTACTATGAAGGCCTGCTGCACGAAGTCTCCTCTTAACAGTTGTTGAAGAGATGTGTCTGCTGCTAGAACTCTGTGTGGCATTGACCTGGTCTCTAATCTGAGCTGCTGTTAACCTGTGATTTCTGAGGCTGGTGACTCGGATAAACTTATCCTCAGAAGCAGAGGTGACTCTTGGTCTTCCTTTCCTGGGGCGGTCCTCATGTGAGCCAGTTTCTTTGTAGCGCTTGATGGTTTTTGAAACTGCACTTGGGGACACTTTCAAAGTTTTCCCAATTTTTCGGACTGACTAACCTTCATTTCTTAAAGTAATGATGGCCACTCGTTTTTCTTTACTTAGCCGCTTTTTTCTTGGCATAATACAAATTCTAACTGTCTATTCACTAGGACTATCAGCTGTGTATCCACTTGACTTCTGCACAACACAACTGATGGTCCCAACCCCATTTATAAGGCAAGAAATTCCACTTATTAAACTTGACAGGGCTCACCTGTGAAGTGAAAACCATTTCCGGTGACTACTTCTTGAAGCTCGTCAAGAGAATGCCAAGAGTGTGCAAAGCAGTCATCAAAGCAAAAGGTGGCTACTTTGAAGAGCCTAGAATATAAGACATATTTTCAGTTGTTTCACACTTTTTTGTTAAGTATATAATTCCACATGTGTTAATTCATAGTTTTGATGCCTTCAGTGTGAATGTACAATTTTCATAGTCATGAAAATACAGAAAAATCTTTAAATGAGAAGGTGTGTCCAAACTTTTGGTCTGTACTGCATATATGTTGCTCAAATCAGTGTGTGTTTTTTTCTTATAGTTTGGCCCAGGCCAGAATATACCCCGGGGGATAAACTGTTCTAGGCCAAACTATAGCCGGGGGTGTAAAATAGTCTAGGCCAAACTATACCCCTCCAGGCTACAATATACCCCTCTATTTTATGAGCACTAGTAAATTAGATAGATTTTAGATGCCAATTTTTAATAACGTAAAACTGACTTACATGTAGTGGGAAGGTATTTGTGTTGTTAATCACATGATGAAGATTGATCTTACAATGTGACTGGCAACGGACAACAGTCATTACATATGAGATTATACTGTTGTCCATTAAGATATGTTTTTTTTACCTTAGAATGCAATTGTAACTTGATCTATCACTTTTTTTTCACCCTGTCTCTGGTTGAAAAGTGTGCAGATCTCTTTAGAGATGAGCGAATGCCTTGATGTTCGGGTTCATCGATCAAACTCGAACATCAAAAAGATGTTCGTGTTCGGTCACCCGATCACAAACCCGAACCTGTACGGGGACCCAAACACGCTTTTTCATGCAGATGACAGAGAAGGAATCAAGGGCTATGATCGGCTGTAAAATCACTACCGCCGGTCACACCGTTGCAGGATCATTCTGTCTGGTGTCAGCATGAGCTCACAGCTGTGACAGTGACCCACGGTAAAAAGCTTACAGCGGGTCATGGAACATCTACCCCCATCATCCAGCACCTGCTCTGTCACAATGCACAAGCAGCGCAAGCGCCACTGATGTGAGGAGCAATATAAATTTCTCATCAGCGGTGCTTGCACAGCGAAAGTGGAATAAAAAAAAGTTAAAATAAATAAATAATTATGTAAATAAAAATAATAAACACATTATACTCACCTACACCTTGTCCCCGATGTTCTTATCCCCTGTAAAAAATTAAAAATAAAAAACACCATATACTCACCTTATACCTAATCCCCGCTGTAATGCACACGCCCGGGCTGAGCGGCGTGTGCGTGTGATTGTAGTGATTCCACTGGACCGTGCCGGAGAGTGAATGCCTGGAGGGGCGTAACTAGGTATTCACCCGATCCGACCAGGGTCGCACAACGGCATACGACGCCAGTGCACCAAGGAGGAACCGAGCAGAGGGACCAGGTGCTACTCCAGGACAGACCCCGGACACGGCTGTTGACCCACACAGGGGAATACAGGAACAGACTGGTAGGCTGGCACACAGACTGGTGGGTATAGGCAGGCACGACTGGTATGCAGGCAGGCGGGTATGCAGGCAGGGGGGTACAGGCAAGCACAGCTAGAGTGCAGACAGGGAGGCACTAGCAGGTAGGAACACAGGCGGGATAGGACCCAGTACACACTGGGACTCAGGAACAATACAGGCAGAGGGGTACAGGCAAGCACAGCTAGAGTGCAGACAGGGAGGCACTAGCAGGTAGGGACACTGGCGGGATAGGACCCAGTACACACTGGGACTCAGGAACAGAACCACAGATGTGGCGGACAAACACAGCAGAGTGAGGCCGCCCAGAGAGGTGAGCGAGAACAGGGCAGGACAAGGCCGCCTGGAGCGGTGAGCAAGAGTAGAGCAGGACAAGGCCGCCAGGAGCGGTGAACAAAGGGTCAGAGCTGAGCGAGACTGCCGGAGCAGTGAGCAAGAGTAAAGCAGGACGAGGCCGCCTGGAGCGGTGAGCAAGAGTGGAGCAAGACTGCCGGAGCAGTGAGCAAAAGGATAAGAGCGGAGCGAGACTGCTGGAGCAGCGAGCAAAAGGGTCCGAGCGGAGCAAGGCTGCCGGAGCAGCGAGCAAAGGAGTCAGAGCAGGCTAGAACCGCCGGAGCGGAGAGCAAAGGAGTAGGAGCAGGCTAGAACCGCCGGAACGGTAAGCAAGGCAGAGCAGGGGGGACAGGGCTCTGTTCACACGGAACAGACAGGAAGAGAAAGGCAGAGCCAGATACCCACAGGATACTTGCAGTGAAGTAGCGAGTGGACCACAAACTCACAAACGGGAGTACAGAGACAACAAGCAGGAGTTAGGTACGAGTTCAGACTCTGCAGAAAAAGGAAGGGAACGGACATAGAGGCAAAACAGGTAAAGGATAGGAAAGAGTTCAGACTGGAACTGAGTGTACGGAGGAGACCGACACTGCAGCGGGATACAGGAGCGGGTCTGGGAATACGGCCCCCAGAGAGGCGGGACGAACAGGCAAGGAGCGTGTTCAGACAGGACAGACAAGATACAGGAACAAGTCTAGGTAATCGGCCCCTAGAAGGCGGGAGGAACAGGCTAGGAGCGTGTTCAGACAGGACAGACAATATACAGGAACAGGTCTAGGTAATCGGCCCCTAGAAGGCGGGAGGAACAGGCTAGGAGCGTGTTCAGACAGGCCTGGAAATACAGCCTCCAGGATAGGCAGACAAGAGAACACAGACAGGACTCAGTTCAGACACGGGAACTGATACCGCAAGGCAGGAGACATAGACAGGACTCAGTTCAGACACGGGAACTGATACCACAAGGCAGGAGACATAGACAGGACTCAGCTCAGACACGGGAACTGATACCGCAAGGCAGGAGACATAGACAGGACTCAGTTCAGACACGGGAACTGATACCACAAAGCAGGAGACAAAGAACGGGACCTGGCAGCTTCAGAGTGCAAGCACACACTGAAAGAAACACTATGCTCAGGCAGGGATAGATGGGAGCAGCTGAGCTATATACCAGGTGACAGACAGCAATAGGCTGAGGACGCACAAGGGGTGTGACCCACAGCAGGTACAAAAAGCAGGAAGTGATCGGGCGCCGCCCTTAAGCAGCAGAAACAGACACAGACACAAACAGACAGCATGGAGGGAAGCCAGAGAGACATTCTGGACTGGGTATCAAGTGCGTGCTCTTGCACAGTGGGAGATGGACCACTATGCAAGGACGCCGCCAGGTATGTTACAGTACCCCCCCCCTTACGCCCCCTCTTCTTCAGGCCTGCCAGAATCTTCCGCAGGGAATTCGAGGACCAGTCGTTCACTTCAAGGAGATCACTTCCACTGTCCACAGGAAAAACTGATCTCATCTGGTTAGCTAGGATGCTACCTCCTATCCAGCCATCCTCAGCAACAGACGAAACGGGTGGAGTACCAGGAACAGCACACAAGGAAGTCTCTCTCCACATATTTTCAGGTGGCACCCCAGAGGGTACAGGAGACAACTGGAAGTCCTTCACCGGGTTGGAGGGGGACAGAGACTTGAGGGTAATCTCTGCTTCGAGGTACATCTTGTCAAGCTCACAGGAAGAAATAGACGGGTTATCAGGTACATAATGAGAAAAAGTCACTGTCTCTTTGTTATCTGGTGGTATCCCGGAGGATTCAGGAAACAACTGGAGGTCCCCCGCCGGGTCAGAAGAGTGCAGAGGCTCAGAGAAAACATCTGCTTCAGAGTACACTAGGTCGGACTCACTGGACGAAGCAGGCGAGGTATCGGGTACCGAGTATAGGAAAGTCTCTGTCCATTCACCACCAGGTGGCACCCCGAAGGGTTCTGGAGACAACTGGCGGTCCTCCGCCTGGTCAGAGGGGTGTAGAGACTCACGGGTAACCTCTGCTTCAGAGTACACTAGGTCGGACTCACTGGACGAAGCAAGCGAGGTATCAGATCCAGGATATAGGAAAGTCTCTGTCCATTCACCACCAGGTAGCACCCCGAAGGGTTCTGGAGACAACTGGAGGTCCTCCGCCTGGTCGGAGGGGTGTAGAGACTCGGGAGTAACCTCTGCTTCGGAGTACACTAGGTTGGACTCACTGGACGAAGCAAGCGAGGTATCAGGTACAGAGTATAGGAGAGTCTCTGTCCTTTCGCTACCAGGTAGCACCCCGAAGGGTTCAGGAGACAACTGGAGGTCCTCCGCCTGGTTGGAGGGGTGTAGAGACTCGGGGGTAACTACCACTTTGGGGTACCCATTGTCAGGCTCACAGGACGAAGCGGACAAAGTATCGAGTACCGGGTGTAGAGAAGTCTCTCTCCATTTGTCATCAAGTGGTATCCCGGAGGATTCAGGAGGCAACAGGGGGTCCTCCACCAGCTAGTAGAGGTGCACAGACTCTGAGGTAACCACAGCTTTGGAGCATCCTTGGACATGCACACCGGTAAAAGTGGGTGAAGCATCTGATGCCGGGTGCAGGAAGTTCTCCTGTGTGGAGTCTGGATGGGCAGAAGTCTCTTCGGGCAGGAGAACTGGTGCACTACCCACGCACATTACCCGTTGGGGCTTCTCCAGGATACAGGGAGATGAAGCTTCAGTAGGGACTTCAAGGTTGGGGTCAGGAGGTCTCAGGGAGGACAGACCCTGGCATGACGGCTTGCCTCTACGTCTAGCACGTCTGGACTGCCTCTTGAGGTTGGGAGAAGTATTCCGGAAAGCGTAGTCACCCTGTGAGGATTCTGGGTGGGCAGTAGTCTCATTGGGCTGGAGGACTATTGCGCTACCCACACACATTACCCGTCGGGGCTGCTCCGGGATATTGGGAAGTGAAGCTTCAGCAGGGGCTTCAGGGTTAGGGTCCTCGAAGACCATACGAAAGGCCACCAGGAAGGCCTGCAGGTCAAGGACGACAGGATCCCATGCTTCCCATAGGGGGGTGACCCATTTCAAGGCATCACCCGCTAGGTAGTCAATCATAAAGGCCACTTTAGCCCAATCGGAAGGAAAATAGAGAGGGTAGGCCTTAAAGTGTAGCATGCATTGCTCCACAAATGTACGACACTGTCTTGGATCCCCATAGTAACGTGGCGGATCCGCAGGAACGAGAGCTGATAGATCCATCTGGACGGTGCGTAATTCGCCTGGAACTCAGCTAAGGAAAAAAAATTTATTTATTTATTTTAATGCATGTATTCGCTGGAAAACTTCTCAGAGAGCGAAGACCATGGGGCTCAACGGGAACCATGGCCTGAGCATGCTGTAATGCACACGCCCGGGCTGAGCGGCGTGTGCGTGTGATTGTAGTGATTCCACTGGACCGTGCCGGAGAGTGAATGCCTGGAGGGGCATAACTAGGTATTCACCCGATCCGACCAGGGTCGCACGACGGCATACGACGCCAGTGCACCAAGGAGGAACCGAGCAGAGGGACCAGGTGCTACTCCAGGACAGACCCCGGACACGGCTGTTGACCCACACAGGGGAATACAGGAACAGACTGGTAGGCTGGCACACAGAGTGGTGGGTATAGGCAGGCACGACTGGTATGCAGGCAGGAGGGTATGCAGGCAGGGGGGTACAGGCAAGCACAGCTAGAGTGCAGACAGGGAGGCACTAGCAGGTAGGAACACAGGCGGGATAGGACCCAGTACACACTGGGACTCAGGAACAATACAGGCAGAGGGGTACAGGCAAGCACAGCTAGAGTGCAGACAGGGAGGCACTAGCAGGTAGGGACACTGGCGGGATAGGACCCAGTACACACTGGGACTCAGGAACAGAACCACAGATGTGGCGGACAAACACAGCAGAGTGAGGCCGCCCAGAGAGGTGAGCGAGAACAGGGCAGGACAAGGCCGCCTGGAGCGGTGAGCAAGAGTAGAGCAGGACAAGGCCGCCAGGAGCGGGGAACAAAGGGTCAGAGCTGAGCGAGACTGCTGGAGCAGTGAGCAAGAGTAAAGCAGGACGAGGCCGCCTGAAGCGGTGAGCAAGAGTGGAGCAAGACTGCCGGAGCAGTGAGCAAAAGGATAAGAGCGGAGCGAGACTGCCGAAGCAGCGAGCAAAAGGGTCCGAGCGGAGCAAGGCTGCCGGAGCAGCGAGCAAAGGAGTCAGAGCAGGCTAGAACCGCCGGAGCGGTGAGCAAAGGAGTCAGAGCAGGCTAGAACCGCCGGGGCGGTGAGCAAAGGAGTAGGAGCAGGCTAGAACCGCCAGAACGGTAAGTAAGGCAGAGCAGGGGGGACAGGGCTCTGTTCACACGGAACAGACAGGAAGAGAAATGCAGAGCCAGATACCCACAGGATACTTGCAGTGAAGTAGCGAGTGGACCACAAACTCACAAACGGGAGTACAGAGACAACAAGCAGGAGTTAGGTACGAGTTCAGACTCTGCAGAAAAAGGAAGGGAACGGACATAGAGGCAAAACAGGTAAAGGATAGGAAAGAGTTCAGACTGGAACTGAGTGTACAGAGGAGACCGACACTGCAGCGGGATACAGGAGCGGGTCTGGGAATACGGCCCCCAGAGAGGCGGGACGAACAGGCAAGGAGCGTGTTCAGACAGGACAGACAAGATACAGGAACAGGTCTAGGTAATCGGCCCCTAGAAGGCGGGAGGAACAGGCTAGGAGCGTGTTCAGACAGGACAGACAAGATACAGGAACAGGTCTAGGTAATCGGCCCCTAGAAGGCGGGAGGAACAGGCTAGGAGCGTGTTCAGACAGGCCTGGAAATACAGCCTCCAGGATAGGCAGACAAGAGAACACAGACAGGACTCAGTTCAGACACGGGAACTGATACCGCAAGGCAGGAGACATAGACAGGACTCAGTTCAGACACGGGAACTGATACCACAAGGCAGGAGACATAGACAGGACTCAGCTCAGACACGGGAACTGATACCGCAAGGCAGGAGACATAGACAGGACTCAGTTCAGACACGGGAACTGATACCACAAAGCAGGAGACAAAGAACGGGACCTGGCAGCTTCAGAGTGCAAGCACACACTGAAAGAAACACTATGCTCAGGCAGGGATAGATGGGAGCAGCTGAGCTATATACCAGGTGACAGACAGCAATAGGCTGAGGACGCACAAGGGGTGTGACCCACAGCAGGTACAAAAAGCAGGAAGTGATCGGGCGCCGCCCTTAAGCAGCAGAAACAGAAACAGACACAAACAGACAGCATGGAGGGAAGCCAGAGAGACATTCTGGACTGGGTATCAAGTGCGCGCTCTTGCACAGTGGGAGATGGACCACTATGCAAGGACGCCACCAGGTATGTTACACCCGCAACCCATGTCACCTGTAATAAAGGTAAAATAATAAACCACCATAATCCTCACCTGTCCGCCG
Organism: Phyllobates terribilis; assembly: GCF_046119375.1. Lineage (NCBI taxonomy): Eukaryota > Metazoa > Chordata > Amphibia > Anura > Dendrobatidae > Phyllobates > Phyllobates terribilis. The sequence continues at coordinate 649,627,221 of NW_027362762.1, forward strand.
CAGTCCATATAGCGAGTGTCCCACGTCGATGTAACTGATAGCACAGCCACATCCAGAGATGTGATTGTGCTATGCGACAGCCGGCGAGACAGGAACTCGATCACTCCCGGTAGTGTATAGCGCAGAGCTGCCAGCACTGAGATCACTGGAGTTCAAACAGCTGAACATCAGCTGAGAGCTCCAAGACCTTCCTTACGGCACCGATGTTGCGTGAGAATTTTCCCACGCATTACTGATACCGTGAGGTCACCGGAGCTCTCAGCTAATTATCAGCTGTTTGAACTCCGGTGAACTCAGCCCCAGCAACACAGCACTATACACTGACAGGAGTGATTACCGCGATTTTGATGCATTTTATTGCCTGCATTTTTACTGCAATTTTGTCACGTTTTTGTCGCGATTTTGCCTGTATTTTTTCAGTGCATTCAATGCATAGAGAATTGACATGCTGACGATTATTTTCTATTTTGGCTTTTGGTGCATTTTGCCTGCGTTTTCACCCATTGAATGCACTAAAAAAACTCAGGCAAAAACGTACAGAGAATTGACATGCTGATGATTATTTTCTGCACCAAATCTGAAATTCAAAAATACTCAATGTGTGCATGACACTTCATGTTTCTCATTCAATTTGCTGCAGAGTTTTTGGTGCATTTTTGCATGCATTTTTTTGAAGCATTTTTGTACAGCAATGAATGCTTTTGGAGCTAAATAAAGATATTTGAAAAAGGAAACGTGGGACATCGCTTTAAGGGTTCATACTCATTTACGAGAAAAACGAACGAGTGCAATTTGATAAAAAATCAGATTGCACTCTGACCAATGTTATTCTATGAGGCACATCTCATCTGCAATTTTTTTCTCAGCTGAAATTGGACTGAGAAAATTCTCAGCATGCTGCTTATTGCTGCGTATCTCGGACTAGACTCACCAATGCAAGTCAATGGGTGCGTGAAAACAAAATCGCACGGCACTCGAACCATGCATATGCCGTCCGATTTTCACATACCCCTCTCCTTGAAACCTGACAATTCATCAGCTGCATACAGAAAATCACAGTGGTACCCGACATTATAGAATAGAGAGAATAGCTATACATACATAGAATAGATAGGAAAATGTCAGTGACATATATAAAGGTTTACCCCTTTCAATTTTAAGAACTATAATCACAGCCCCTTTCTGACATAGTACAGTTTTGCTTTGTCTAATGTGGGAACATATTCACACTAAATCAGTAAATGAAGTTTTATGAGCATAAAAAACTTATCAGATTGTAAAAAAATAAGTTAAAATGCTGTTGTTTAAATCTTGTGAAATATTTAAGACCATGTACCCTTTGTCACCCACAGATGTTCGCCATGTTTTTTTCTCTTTGTCTATATTACAATTTTGACTAGAAGACCTAGATGGATAATGGAGACAAAAATCAAGTGTGAAGATACACTGAAATGTAATTTTACAGTTTGCATTACTTATGCACAAGTCAAAAAATGTAAGCTGAATTAAAAAATGCGGTTTAAATGGAACAAACTGGATCTACTTTCCTAAAATGTTTGCTTTAGTAAATATTTGTATTCCTCACTTAGACTTCTGTGTTACAACATTCTTCTGTTCCTCCTGGAATTGTATGTTTAAATTGGCAACTGTTACCATTTCACTCGTGAATGAGTCCTGTCTGTTTCATACTACACGTATTATAAAGCGAATATGTTCTCCGGGATTGGTATTTTATAGGAAATATAAATATATCCTAAGTCAGACCTGTCAGGAGAGTTGACACGTCCTCTGTAAACAATCAGCACTATACACTATCCCTCCCTTGTTCAGAAACCCTCCCTGCTTTAATTATGGCTATGTTCAGCACAGTATGAATATGTAATTGTTTCTTGATTCTGAAATCAATAACATGTCTTAGCTACATTATGTACAGTACATACTGTAATTAATGACTTCACTATTAAAGGGAACCTGACAAGTGATACATGCTGTCCAAACCGTGGGCAACATGTATTAGCCACTGGCTTTATGATCACAGCCATGTACAGTACAGACCAAAAGTTTGGACACACCTCATTTAAAGATTTTTCTGTATTTTCTTGACTATGAAAATTGTACATTCACACTGAAGGCATCAAAACTATGAATTAACACATGTGGAATTATATACTTAACAAAAAAGTGTGAAACAACTGTCTTATATTCTAGGTTCTTCAAAGTAGCCACCTTTTGCTTTGATGACTGCTTTGCACACTCTTGGCATTCTCTTGATGAGCTTCAAGAGGTAGTCACCGGAAATGGTTTTCACTTCACAGGTGTGCCCTGTCAGGTTTAATAAGTGGGATTTCTTGTCTTATAAATGGGGTTGGGACCATCAGTTGTGTTGTGCAGAAGACTGATCGATACACAGCTGATAGTCCTACTGAATAGACTATTAGAATTTGTATTATGGCAAGAAAAAAGCAGCTTAGTAAAAAAAAGATAAGTAAAGAAAAACGAGTGGCCATCATTACTTTAAGAAATGAAGGTCAGTCAGTCCGAAAAATAGGGCATACTTTGAAAGTGTCCCCAAATGCAGTTGCAAAAACCATCAAGCGCTACAAAGAAACTGGCTCACATGAGGACCGCCCCTGGAAAGGAAGACCAAGAGTCACCTCTGCTTCTGAGGATAAGTTTATCCTAGTCACCAGCCTCAGAAATCACAGGTTAACAGCAGCTCAGATTAGAGACCAGGTCACTGCCACACAGAGTTCTAGCAGCAGACACATCTCTTCAACAACTGTTAAGAGGAGACTTTGTGCAGCAGGCCTTCATGGTAAAATAGCTGCTAGGAAACCACTGCTAAGGACAGGCAACAAGCAGAAGAGACTTGTTTGGGCTAAAGAACACAAGGAATGGACATTAGACCAGTGGAAATCTGTGCTTTGGTTTAATGAGTCCAAATTTGAGATCTTTGGTTCCAACCACCGTGTCTTTGTGCGACGCAGAAAAGGTGAACGGATGGACTCTACATGCCTGGTTCCCACCGTGAAGCATGGAGGAGGAGGTGTGATGGTGTGGGGGTGCTTTGCTGGTGACACTGTTGGGGATTAATTCAAAATTGAAGGCATACTGAACCAGCATGGCTACCACAGCATCTTGCAGCGGCATACTATTCCAACCGGTTTGCGTTTAGTTTGACCATCATTTATTTTTCAACAAGACAATGACCCCAAACACACATCCAGGCTGTGTAAGGGCTATTTGACCAAGAAGGAGAGTGATGGGGTGCTACGCCAGATGACCTGGCCAACACAGTCACCAGACCTGAACCCAATCGGGATGGTTTGGGGTGAGCTGGACCGCAGAGTGAATGCAAAAGGGCCAACAAGTGCTAAGCATCTCTGGGAACTCCTTCAAGATTGTTGGAAGACCATTTCTGATGACTACCTCTTGAAGCTCATGAAGAGAATGCCAAGAGTGTGCAAAGCAGTCATCAAAGCAAAAGGTGGCTACTTTGAAGAACCTAGAATATAAGACATATTTTCAGTTGTTTCACACTTTTTTGTTAAGTATATAATTCCACATGTGTTAATTCATAGTTTTGATGCCTTCAGTGTGAATGTACAATTTTCATAGTCAAGAAAATACAGAAAAATCTTTAAATGAGAAGGTGTGTCCAAACTTTTGGTCTGTACTGTATGTTCAACTCTAAAAGGCTGCGGCGTTTCAGACAAAAACATGCTTTTAAAGTTAACTAGAAAAACTGGAATGACAAAAAGCGCAAATAGGGTCTTATCTGGTAAAACGGATGGTGTGAACTGTTAGAGGTACGCTCACCTGATAGGGTTGTGCCAGTCACAACTCCTATAGAGGCATATGAGTGTTGCTGCAGGACCATCAAGAAGATCTGTTGCAGAAAATGTTGAATGTGGTGGATTCACATTCAGCGCTGCCCAAGAAATCAAATATGCGATCACACACAAAAGTGAAGCATGAATGCTGTTTATTATGTCGACGCGTTTCAAGGTTTTCAAACCTCTTCATCAGGACCAAACCACAATGATATCTTTGTGGTTTGGTCCTGATGAAGAGGTTTGAAAACCTTGAAACGCGTTGACATAATAAACCGCATTCATTCTTCACTTTCGTGTGTGATCGCATATTTGATCTATTCGGCAGAGCGGAATTTAAAACCGCCGCATTCCACATTTAATGCAACAAAAACATGCTTTTGGCAGCTCCCGGGGACTGAACCGCACTGACAAGTCTCTGAATACATTGTGTTCCAAATTATTATGCAATATTTTCTCAGATTTTCCCAAATTACCTATATGAATTGCAGTCATTGTAATTTTCCAGTCAAATAACTATTAGAGTACAATTGAAAGGTTTTTGTACAAACTGCCTATGATAACAGTATATTTTTAAAAAAATAAAAAACTCAAACTGCACTCAAAATGCATGTTCCAAATTATTATGCACAGCAGAGTTTTCAACCTTTTCATTTTAGTAAAGAACAAAAAATGGTCATTTTTGAAATTATAAGCATTAGCAGGTTATTACAAACTGAAATCAAACAGTTTTCAACTCAAAACTTTATTCTAGGTGATGTTACATTTGCACATAGGACCCCTTGTTCGAAAGGAGCTTCTGAACTCTCTCGTCCATTGAATTTGTCAGGTTTTGGATGGTTTCTGCTTTAATTGTTTTGCATGAGGACAGAATATCCTCCCAGAGCTGTTGCTTAGATGTGAACTGCCTCCCGCCATCATAGACACTCCTTTTGATGATGCTCCAGAGGTTCTCAATGGTGTTGAGGTCAGGGGAGCATGGGTGCCACACCATAAGTTTGTCCCCTTTTATGCCCATAGCAGCCAGAGATGCAGATGTGTTATGTGCAGCATGAGACGGGGCATTATCATGCATGAAATGATCTCGATGGTCCAGATGGATGGAGTGGAGGATGGCTGGTTGATGGACACCCCATGCAAACACGGCTACGGCGCTAAAAAGGAGGAGGTGGAGTAATGTTTTGGGCTGGGATCATGGGGAGAGAGATTGTCGGCCCGTTTAGGATCCCTGAAGGGGTAAAGATGAACTCCATAATGTATGTTGAGTTTCTCAAACAGCACTTCCTTCCATGGTTCAAGAAGAAGAACCGTGCATCCTGCAGCAAGATCATTTTCATGCATGATAATGCCCCGTCTCATGCTGCACATAACACATCTGCATCTCTGGCTGCTATAGGCATAAAAGGGGACAAACTTATGGTGTGGCACCCATGCTCCCCTGACCTGAACCCCATTGAGAACCTCTGGAGCATCATCAAAAGGAGTGTCTATGATGGCGGGAGGCAGTTCACATCTAAGCAACAGCTCTGGGAGGGTATTCTGTCCTCATGCAAAACAATTGAAGCAGAAACCATCCAAAACCTGACAAATTCAATGGACGAGAGAGTTCAGAAGCTCCTTTCGAACAAGCTGTCCTATGTGCAAATGTAACATCGCCTAGAATAAAGTTTTGAGTTGAAAACTGTTTGATTTCAGTTTGTAATAACCTGCTAATGCTTATAATTTCAAAAATGAACATTTTTTTGTTCTTTACTAAAATGAAAAGGTTGAAAACTCTGCTGTGCATAATAATTTGGAACATGCATTTTGAGTGCAGTTTGAGTTTTTTATTTTTTTTAAAATATACTGTTATCATAGGCAGTTTGTACAAAAACCTTTCAGTTGTACTCTAATAGTTATTTGACTGGAAAATTACAATGACTGCAATTCATATGTGTCACCCCAGGTCTGGATGCCACAAATATCAAAGGCTGTGTCTGAGAGCAGGAGGGAGGTTCTCTGGTCAGGGACCATTAGCATGCAGCACCTCCTGTGCCAGGCCAGTAGGGGGAGCAGGCTGCCCCTATAAAAGCTGGAACTGAGGGCAGGGTTAGGGAGACCAGGACCCACTTCTGAAGCATCCAGAAGGGTTGCCAGAGGAAAGGGACAGGTCAGCAGCAGCTGAGGAGTCTGGGAGGCAGAGGAGCAGCAGTGAGCCAGGGACAGAGGCGACGAGAGCCGGTCCTGGCTGAGAGAGAGAACTACACAACCGGACACTGGAGTCCGAGGCTGTCAGGGTTGCAAGCCCGGCAGCAGATAACCAACTCGCGAGGGATTTCAGGTCCCTTGGCCTGAGAAGCCTGGAGGCTCCGCCACACAGAGGGACCGGTACAGCACAGAGAAGCCACAGGTACCTAAGGCCCAAGTCGCAAGCCATACAGGCGTAGTACACGGCCAGCTCAGGCACGTGGGCTATCACACCACGAAAAGGGGGATAGTCAGCAAGGGCAGAGAGGGAACGGTAGGCCTACCCACTCACCCTGACCAGTGGGGCTCACCCGAATGCCCTCAGACACACAGGCCCATTCCTACCCTGTACTCCTGGTGAGTCAGTGATAACATCTGCAGTAAAAGACCCTTGACTGCATTATTGGACTCTGTGTGATTTCTGCTGCGCCTGCACCATCACCCCCAGCATCCTATTACACTGCCCTGAGGCTACACTCTTCCCGTGGGGAGTTATCCTATCCCTGTGCTGCATACCAACATCAGCCTCAGCGGTCTGCCTTGCAGCGGCGGTCATCCCTGACCGCAATCCACGGGTGGCATAGTCGGACATTCAAAACCTTACAAATAGACTGCCACAGCATTTGGTCTGACCACCCTGAGCCACGGGATCGGGTTGCCACTACTACCCCCAGCATCGCACTGAAGCCCGGTTCCGAGTGCCCCATGGCCCAGGGGGCGAGTCACATATAGGTAATTTGGGAAAATCTGAGAAAATATTATTTGCATAATAATTTGGAACACAGTGTATATGCGCGTATAGGCAAAGACTTGTCAGCCACTGTCAGTGGGCGAGGAGAAGCCTCCAGGGACCCACATATATGACTAGTGCACAGTGTGGCTCGGTCCCCGGCAGCTATTAACAATATGTTTTTCTCTGAAATGCGTTTCAGAGTCGATTAATCATGGCTGTGATTGTTTGGGCAGCATATATAACTTGTCAGATTCCCTTTAAATAGTGTTCTTCAGTTGATTGGAGACAATGGAGGACTAAAGTCACAATTTTTTTATTCACTTTTTTTATGGAAATAGTAGATTTATTGCAACTTAAAGGGCTTGTCCACTAATAGGACAACCCCTTCTTAAACTAAATATTCAGCCCCAATAAAATAACAAAACCTATACTCACCTCCCATGTTGCCTCCGTTCCAGCGATATCGGCACTCGCGGTCCTGGGGCTGTGATACGGTGGAATAACCCGTGATGCCCGGTGCCCAATCAGTGCTGGCGTCACTGTCCCCGCCTTCGGACAAAGTGAACATGAAGAGGAAGTTCTCCTTCATTGTGTCCAAAATGAGTGCTGAATATAGGAAGAAAGTTGACACTCTTTTAACGTCTTGTTCATGGAGCTACCATTGGAACTGTATGTGTCTGAACAATCATTAGTGCAATTGTCTGTTTGCATGCAGTTTCACTAGTATTGGCAGCACATCACCGTTTTCAATTATTTTAATGTTTCCAGTAAAAATGTGAATAAGCAACAAGCAACTATTTGCCCATATGTCTTTTAGGCTGCATTCAAAGAAAGTGAGGGCGTTTATTTTGTTTGCAGCAATTTTGATATAACTGCAACCTTTTGCTGCAATTTTGGCAAATTCAGTAAAAACAATGTGCTTATGCTGCCAAAAAATGCATCATGGTCGCAATGCGTGAATACCGCCTTAATCAGCTAACAAGGTAAATATGGGACAATGCTAAAGAAGGATCATTCGTTTACCCAATCAATGGCCTCAGGAAAAATGCCTTTACTTACCATTACCAATTTCCAAAATTCTGTTTTCAGTCATTGTATAAAAACATTTATGCACCTATTCTTCAAAGTATTTGAGCCCTTTTTTTAGTAAAAATAGTTCTTAGGGCTTATTCATATGCTGCGGTTTTTGCCGAGTTTTTTTTCCATATAGTTTACAGTACCAGCAAAGTGAATGAGATTTCTGAACTCTTCTGGACCATCAAAGCATTTTTTCAAATTTGCAGCATAGTAATTATTATTTCAGTGGTTTTGCAGCATTTTTCACCCATTCAAATGAATCAGTAAAAAACACAAGCAAAAACGCATCAAAAAAATCCATAGCTTTTACACAACATTTTTCCTTCCAACACTCTGGTTTTTGCTGCAGAAAAAAATCTGTAAATACTCAGTGTGTGCACATAGCCTTAGACTTTGTTCTGACGCTGAGTGTTTGGTGAGTTTTTGATGTTGCAGATTTTCTGCAATATTTCTGTACCTATAGGCTAAATTAGGTTATTTGAGATTTTTTCAATGTGTTTTTTAGTGTGTTTTTTAGCCTCATAGGTGCAGAAATTATGCAAACAATCTGCAACATCAAAAACTCACCAAATACTCATAGTGGCAATTTAGCCTAACTTTTGCACCTTATTCATGATCTAATAATAATTTCATTTATATAGCTCCAACATGTTTTGAAGCACTTTCCAATTAAACTGGGACATGTAAAGACAATAAAGACATTACACATAATACAGCAGTTACAGGAGGAGTGAGGGCTCTGCTAGCAAGCTTACAATCTATAATGAAATAGGGGGGACACAATAGGTAAAAAGTGCTTGTAGTATATGCTTCAGTCATCATTATAATAAACTAGCTATTGAACCCATTCTACGACGGAGTGGCGAGCATTTTTAGTGGTACATTTCCAGTGTCATTTTTTTTTAAGACACTGTGTCTAGGAATTCGCATTTACAGTGTCTTCAATAAAATGCACGGTATGGGCACGCACATACCGCTATCTCCAGCTCCACGCTCCTTGCCCTTCTCCCGGTCTGAATGTGTTCTTCTGTTTCCGGCCAGACTGTGCAGGTGCAGTGCACAGTCTATAGAGGCTTCAGACAGAAGGACACATCCCTGGTTATATTATAGATAGGGATTTTCAATTAAAGTTGAATGAACCGATCATTAGCCAGTATCTGTCTGACTACAGTTACCAAGTGCTATTGGGTGCATTGAGGATGTGGAGACAGATGAATAGGAGAGACCAGATTCTGAGGAACATTTAGGAAGAGGAACAGGGAAGAGTTAGATTAGTGTAGTGAGGGATAGGCCTGTCTCAAGAGATGTGTTTTTAGAGCACGCTTAAAAATGTGGGGGCTAGGTATTAATTGGATTGTCCGGTGTAGTGCTTTCCAGAGAACTGTCGCTACATGAGATAAGTCTTGGAGACAGAGATGGGAGGTTCAGATTATAGTGGATGTTAGTCGTAGAGCATGTGTAGGGTAATACAAATGAGGGAGTAAATGTAGGGTGGTGCAAAACTGTGTAGAACAATGTGGGTGAGAGTGCGAAGTTTATATTGTATTCTGTAGTGGATGGGTAACCAGTGCAATGCCTGCCACAGGATGGAGGCATCAGTGTAGCGGCTGGACAGAAATACGACCCTGGCTGCCATATTCAGGATGGATTGAGGGGGACAAATGTTAGTAATAAGTAAACTGATTAGATAGTTGAAGTAGCCTAGATGAGAATGAATAAGAGGAACAGTGAGAGTTTTTGCAGTTACAAAGATGAGACGGGGCCAGATTATGGAGATGTTTTAAGGTGAAGATGGCCGGATTATGGAGATGTTCTTAAGGTGAAGATGAGTGAGTTAATGGATATAAGGAAAAAAGGAAAGTTCTGTGTTAAAAATGGCCCAAGACAGCGAGTGTGCTGTTTTGGAGTTATGCTTGAACCACCCAAGGAAATTATAATTTTGGGTACAGGTAGGTTAGTAATGCCAGGAAACATGAGAAGTTAGTTTAGGAGAGATTCTGTTTCAGATGAAGGGAGGACATGATTTTATAGACAGCAGACAGACAATCACTGGTATTTTGTAGCAATGCAGGGGTGACGTCAGGAGAACAAGTGTATAATTGGGTATCATCAACATATAGATGATTCTGTAAACCAAATCTATTGATGTTTTGTTCAATAGGGGCAGTGTATAGAGAGAAGAGAAGGGGACCTAGGACTGAATTTTGAGGAACCCTGATAGTAAGGGGAAGAGGAATGGAAGAAAAGCTGGAAAATGTTACAGGAGCGGTCTGAGAGGTAGGCAGAGAACCAAGAGAGAGCAGTTTCTTTGAGATGAAAATGGTGGAGCTTAGCGAAGCACATGATCCACAGTGTCAAATGCAGCAGAGACATCCAAGACATCCAGGAGAATCTGCAGGGAGTAGTGATCATTACATTGAGCTGTTAGTAGATTGTTAAAGACTTTAGTAAAGGCAGATTCAGTAAAGTGTATAGAGCCGAAGCCAGAATGTACAGGGTCAAAAAGAGAGTTTGATGAGAGATAGTAGATTAGACAAGAGCGAACTAAGCATTCCAGGAGTTCAACCCCTTCATGACCTTGGGACTTTCCATTTTTCCGTTTCGTTTTTCGCTCCTCTTTTTCTCAGAGTCATAACTATTTTATTTTTCCGTCAATATGGCCATTTGAGGGCTTGTTTTTTGCGGGTCGAGTTGTACTTTTGAACGACAACATTGGTTTTACCATATTGTGTACTGGAAAATGGGAACAAATTCCAAGTCCTGTGAAATTGTCAAAAAAGTGCAATTCTACAATAGTTTTTTTTTATCATGTTCACTAAATACTAAAAATGACCTGTTTGTAAAAAAAAAAATGGTGCCATTTTCTGATACCCGTAGTGTCTCAATTTTTCAGGATCTGGGGCTAGGTGAGGGCTTATTTTTTGGGCACCCAGCTGACGTTTTTATTGATACTATTTTGGGATAGATACAATGTTTTGACCACCCGTTCTTGCATTTTATTGCAATGTTGCAGCGACCAAAAAAAACATAATTCTGGTGTTTTGATTTTTTTTCTCATTACGTTGTTTACAGATTAGATTAATTCTTTTTATATATTGATAGATTCAGCATTTCTGAACTCGGTGATACCAAATAGGTGCTTTTGATTTTTATTTTAAATATTTTTATTTTGAATGGGGCAAAAAGGTGGTGATTTGAACTTTTATATTTTTTACATTTTTTTATATTTTTAAAAACTTTTTTTTTTTTACTTTTCACTTGCTTCAATAGTCTCCTTTGGAGATGTGAAGCTGCGATCATCCGACTGCTTGTGTTACACATAGCAGAGCTTCAGCCCTGCTATGTGTAACAAAAATGCTCATCTGCTATGAGCGCCAACCCACGGCTGTAAGGGGCACATGACTGCTGATTAGATCAACTGTCATGTGTTGTAAAAGGTGTGGGCTCAGCACCGCAGCCCGCACCAAAGGGAGGGAGCTAACCTATGACGTACCTATAAGGGGTTAAACATGAATGGGAGATTAGAGACAGGTTTGCAGTTATTAGATTAGTTCTGTGATTTTTTTGAGCAAAGGGGTAATAATTAAATGTTAGAATGAGAAGGGGAAGAGCAGGTTGTAGGAGAAGCAAGGAGCCTGAGGAGCCTGATTGCATCTTTGAACCAGTCAAAAATGAAGTTAAGTGAACTTGAGAGGGGATTGGCTGAATATGTCCTGATGAATAGGGTTAATTTTTTCTTGGAAATAAGAGGCCAGATTTTCAGTGCTGAGGTTGGTGATGGGGGCCTGTATTTTAAGGCTAAGGAGTGAGTGAAAAAATGTAAATAACATTTTTTTGATATGATGAGGGTGGTGAAGTAAGCTTGTTTAGCAGAGTTATAAGTTTTGAGCATGAATTTATAGTGGATGAAGTCTTTTGAAGTCTTTTGCAGAAAATTATTTTTTCCATTGATGCTCAGTACACCTTGAGCACCGCTGGAGTTATGTGTTTGTAGCATGTGCTTGGGTTGCCCTTGTCTGTGTCGATTTGCTCTCCATGTAGCTGGTGCTCCTTCATACAGGGCACTTTCCATTGTTTTATTGTAATATGACAATGCTAAGACTGAACAGGAGGAGATTTGAGCTAAAGATGACGGTCAATTGTTCAGAAGCTGCTGAGTATTAATGACAGTAGATTTATGCATGTGATGTAAGTAGTGTTGTTCTGAGCTGGGCAACAGTTTTAGACAGAGAAAAAAATAAGGTTGTGTTCAGATAGTGGGAGAGGGGCGTTAGTAATGTCATACACTGAGCAAAGTTAGAAAAAAAACAGATCCAAAGTAATGTTGAGCGAGTATGTTCTGTTAACCCTTTCGGCGAGTATGCTCGGGCCGAGCTCCGATTATTTACAGCTACTCGGTGATATGTTTGAATCGCTCCCATGTGCATCATTTGCAACTGTTTGACAGCTTTATTACATGTCTATTTCTTACACATTCCTCACATGTAATAAAGCTGTCAAACAGTCGCAAATCATGCACATGGGAGTGATTCAAACATATCACCGAGCAGCTGTAAATACTCGGAGCTCGCCCGAGCATACTCGGAACAGAACATACTCGCTCATCACTAATCCAGAGTATTCCCATCCTTGTGCATAGGAGAGTTAGTAAGTTGTGAAGGGCCAAGAGAGAAGGTTAGAGAAAGAAGATGAGTAGCAGATTTAGGGAGTGGATTAGCAATGGGGATGTTAAAGTCCCTCACGATGAGAGCGGAAATGTCACACGTTATAAAGTGTGGACAGTTGCAAAGTGATCCAGGAACTGTTTTGTTTTGCCTAGAGGGTGATACACAACCACAACTTGGAGGGAGAAGGATTTGAAAGGTTTAAAGGCATTGGACCTCAAAAACAGGAAATATAAGTGAAGGTACGAGGAGTGGGGGGGGTAACATGGAAACCACATTGTGTTGAAGCGAGAAGACCAACTCCTCCACCTTGCCTATTCTCAGGTCTAGGGGATATGTGAAAAATGTAGCCCACCATATGAGAGAGGATTGTGGGGTTCAACACCTAGGTTTCAACGAGAGCCAGAAGGTTAAGAGAATTGTAAAGGAAGAAGTCGTGCATGCGAGAGCATTTTTACATACTGACTGGGTGTTCCAGAGGGCACAATTAAAAGAGATAAGGTTTGCAATGCATGTTAATAGGATTAACAGGGTTTCTATGTGCATTTGTAAGGGAATTATATTTATTAATACAAATAGGGTGACAGTTAAGGGAGATTTTGCCTGTGACTAGGAGGAGAATAAAGAGAATTAGCTGGTGGTTCAGTGATTTGTGCAAGCGTTTTGTGTGCTGTATGTTGGTAGTAGTTGATTTTAAGTGTTTCAGAAATGTGACTAGAGCACTGGTGTACACAAAATGGAAAGGTCAGTAGATTTGAAGTATGCAAGTAAGAAGTTGTGTAACTTTATTTTACATTGAAAAGGCTTGCAGATTGGAAAATTAGTAGCCAGTTATGACGTTGTTAAATGCAAATCTGTCAACAATTTTACAATATAAACACTATACATTATTAAATAGGTTTCATAGTCTCATATACCTGACCTGATGAGGCTAGTGTAGTTACTTTGAAAATCCATGTCGTATTGGCTGTATAACCTTGATATTAACCCTTTAAGGACAAGGGAATTTTTCATTTTTAAGCTTTAGTTTACTTTTTCCTTGCCTTCTTTTAAGAGCCATACATGTTTTTAATTGATATAGCTGTATGTGGCTTTTTTTTTGCAGGACAAATTGTAGCTTTTAATGGCACAATTCATTTTAACATGTATGGCACTGAAATATGGGGAAAAAAGTGTGTTAAAACATGCAAAAAAATGCAATTGCAACATTTTTGGTTGTTTTTTTATTTTTACAGCATTCATTGTGCAGTAAAAATGACCTAACAACATGTTTGTCCAGTTCAGTCCAATTACAATGATAGATACCAAACATGCATCAATTTCTTTTTTTATTTAAATAATGAAAATTTTTTCAGAACATTGTAAAAAAAAATGTTTGCTTTGTGTTGCCATTTTCCGAGACAAGTAACATTTTATTTTTCTGTTGATTGTGCTGAGTCAGGGTTTGTTTTTTGTGTCGTGAGCTGACATTTTTATTGATACTAATTTTGTGTACATACAATGTTTTTATTACAGGTTTTAGGGAGGTAAGGTGACAAAAAACCCCGCAATTCTGTTGTTTTGATTTCTTTCTCTTTATGACATTTACAGATTGGGTTAATTAGTTCCAATTTTAATAGATCACACTTTTACACATGCGACAATACCAAATATGTTTTAATTTGTTTTCTTTTATTTGTAATGGTGGAAAAGGGGAGTAATTTGAGCTTTTATATATTTTTTAAAATATTTTAGATTTTTTTTCTTTACTTTTTAAATGTTTTTTCACTTTAACCTGCGATCATTTGATTACATATACTATATACTGCAATATCAAATTTTAGCTGTATATAGTGAAAACCTTGGTCTCCTACAGAGTTCATACTATACTGGGCTTCACAGGAGGATCAAGATGACATTGACGGGGGGTCTTCAGTAGCTCATGAGACTGGACCCCTGGATTAGGTAGCGTATGGATTTGAAGTGAGGTGTGATTACAGAACAAAAGGAGCCGAACTATTACAGTTTATATTTAATCCAAAGGGAGGTAGTGTTAATAAAAAATATGCAAAAGATTTTACAGAGGGGAAAAAGAATACAGCGTATACAGTTACAGAAAATAAAAGGGATTAACAGAAGAACTTACTGTACCAAACGGAGAGATGATTCAGGTTAGCCGAAGGAGAGCACTTCGATCGGCCGTTTCAGTAAATGGGGTTCCTGCATACACGAACAATGTATCTCTCTGCACAAACCCAGATCATAATTCAGCTTGATCTTTTATCAGCCCCTAACTCCCACCCACACACTCCTCCGTGATGACCTCACACGAGCCAGGTTGTGGGCTTATCTCAGCCCTTCATGATTTTATGAAATCCCCAACTTATGCAATAACTTCTCTCTGGATGATCACTGAAGTTGGAGATTGATGCCATATTTTTTATTGAGATTTTATCTTTATTTAGAGACCAAGCATGGCATAGCTGTTGTCAGTTATCTGGTCACTGTGAATTTAGGGCTCATAGGTAGATGCCACAGATATGAAAAAATATGCATATTATTGCCCACCTTGCCCCGGCGATGGAAATGTATATCCCATCCCTATCGGGTTTATAAAAACTCCCATATTCTATATTTTATTTTGATGCCTTAGTGTCCAGCAAATATGTGTAGGTAGATGAAAGGAATGTGCACCTGTGAAGAACAATAGCTATTTCTGAAAAGTGTGAGATCCTTAACAAGCCTTTTCCTATCTGTTCAATCTGTACTCTTTGTCTATACCCAATACACATCCTCGTACAGTCACCTGCCCCATATGTTAAACTGCGTAATTCACTAGACTCTCGCTTGTTAATTAAGCTGGTTCACTATTCAATTTCCTACTTGTATTTTATTGTTCAATCCTACATTTAAGTGTTCAGATTGCAAATGACAGAGGGAAGGAGGGAGGGGAAGATAGGTTTCAGAGATATTAATATTTTCATATTCTCTAAGACATAAAGTAAAATGCTAATGTTAAATAATGGTGCATATTTATCAAAACTGTCTAATTCTTAAGACTTAAACTAGACATTATTAAAATGTGCCAGATTTTCCACAATGATTTATGCGTCTTTAGACAGTCTAGTTTTATTATACACCACCTATAAATTGATGTGCTACACACCATTTTCACGGGGCATAAAAAGTGTATAAAACAATAATAATAAATATGTTCCAAGTAATGAAAGTCCTTTTATGTCACAAATTGCATAAGAAATCAGGTGTATTTAGCTTCATTTTTCAACTTAATTGTTCGCCTTGTAAATTTATGAATAAATTAAGATGTATATATTTTCTTTTCCCTTGCTGGTTGTGGGTTTCCATACACAGGCAAACCACAGTGTCAGAGTGTGTAAAGATATTGTCCATTGAAAGGGAACACTTTATTTGTCAATTTCTTCATACATTTTCAGGAGAGATAACAGACATCACAATGTAGAGTTCTAAGAAAAAATGCTACAGAATTATTTTATGAGGAATATAAAAATTAACTTCAAGAGAAATGTCAGGAGAGCTAACAGGTCCTATTTAAGTCAAGAAAGAGGATAAAATGGATAATATTTTACTAAACTATTTATGATCAAATGGTTTAGACTTTTGACTACAGGTCTAAATCCTCCCAAATATATTGATATTGTTATTAGTTAAGACAAACATTAAGACAGAAAAATGTTCTACTGCTGGTTCCATTTTGTGGTTAAATTTACAAAAATTCATGAAAATGTCTGTGTGCCTAATATGTAACATAACAATTAAAAAATACTGACTAAAGCCATCATTGAGCATCTTTTGTGTATTTTACTATAATCTTTTCACAATAAACTTGTAGTTAAAAAATCCTACTAATGGACATACAGTGTGTTTGCTGCTGCTCACTTTTTTTTTAAGTGCAATAAAGATTCCTGCTTTCCTCCCCAAATAGAAGGAAGGTTGTTGTATGATTTGATTTCATGTAATAAGTTTGTCAACAACATTCATTCTGTGGTTTTGAAAATTTTTAAAAGTGTCTCAACTTCAAAAATTTAATTTCCGCATGATTGGTAAAATTTAATTTATTGCAAGTGATGTTATGACTTAGATAAATGTATGTGTTTTGTTTTCTAGATATTGGTATTTAAAAATAAACAATATGAATATTTTCTACTTTGTTCATTTTATATTGAATAAAAAATAATAAAATAAGTGATAAATTATATATTCGATACATTGAAAATCTGCAGATTATTGAAAGAAAAAGTGACAATTTAAATAACCACTGAAGTCAACATATAAAACAAAAAAGTCTTAAAAGCACAGAACAAAGAACACACATCCAAGATAAAAACAAAACAGAAATGACCTCTATTTACAAATATGGGGTACCAGATTTTCCTCCAGCTTTGCTAATTTATACGTGGGTAAATGGGAAGAATCTACCATATACAGTACAGACCAAAAGTTTGGACACACCTTCTCATTTAAAGATTTTTCTGTATTTTCCTGACTTTGAAAATTGTACATTTACACTGAAGGCATCAAAACTATGAATTAACACATGTGGAATTATATACTTAACAAAAAAGTGTGAAACAACTGAAAATATATCTTATATTCTAGATTCTTCAAAGTAGCCACCTTTTGCTTTGATGACTGCTTTGCACACGTTATGGACTGTTATAGAGATGCATGTGACCAGAATGAACACTCATTTCCAGCTGATGATACCTAGCACCTGTCCCTATTCTAAATGCAGCTAACAGCGGTATTAATAGGGAATAGAATAAACCTTTTTTATTGGTTTGAACCTAAATACCAGAAAGTTTCAGGCACGTCCATGAATCCAAACAACCTATCAAGAATTGGAAGTAGACGCCATCATATCAACAAACAAGTCAATCTTTATTAAATATGTATTAAAAAACACTCATTAAAAATATGTATATATGGAGAAAGAACTAGTAGAATAAATTTATCCATAGATCATATATAAATTATTCCACGGAGGGGAGCTCTTGATTAGAGATGAGCGTTGTTCTACTCGAACTGTTCGCCAATCTCAAATTCGAGCTGTTTTGGGCGGTGTTCGAGCCGGTCGGCGAACACGAACAATTTGAGAAAAATTCGGCTGTTCGAGGTTCTGTTCGATAACTGTTCGTGCACCAAAATCATAACTGGATTTTTTCTCAGTAATGATGAAAATTAATGTTAATACGCAGTTTGAGTGTACAGCGGGGCGGGGGGAGGGGCAGGGGATGGATCTCTGCAGGAACAATGAAGATCTCCATTTTTTTTTCTCTTTCCCGCATTTGCAGTGGGGAGGTGCAATCTGTCAGCCTATCAGCAGCGCACACACGGAGCGAAGTGCTTTTTTTCACACAAGCAAGGGCATGTGTGATTGGCAGTGTATGTCACATGTCCTTGCCCTATAAGACCAAGCCATTTTCCCCGTCGCCACCATTTTCTCACTGCTGCAGCTGCGTGTTAGACGGCACCGCTGTTGCTGTGTGCGCTATACCTTGTTAATTTCAAGCCAATTTTCGCACAAATATACAGATAGCTTGGGAGTAGGGAATAGTTGTGATTGCAGTCCTTTTAAGGACTAGGTTACAGCATTTCCTACGACTTTTATCAAGCAGGTCTGTGCTCTTAAATAGATAGATTGTGGGCGTAAAGACTAATTGTAATTGGAGTCCTTTTCAGGACTAGGTTACATCAGTTCCTATCAGTTTTTGCCAGGCAGGTCTGTGCCAGTGCTGTGCAAGTTTTTTTCACAGCATTTGGCTGAATCTAGCAAAGCTAATCCTTTTTGGCCTATTGCAGAGTGTGTTAGTCAGTGGAGTAGCCTATCTGTGTTGCAAGATATACCACCTGTGTATAGAATACCAATTTTTTTACTGCACCTAGTGAAGTAAAATCTTTTGGGCATAGCATCATTCTATTAGTCCATCTATACTGACCTCCATCAGGTTGCAAATTAAAAATATTTTTTTTCTGCATCTAGCTCTGAAAAAATATTTGGGCTTCTAGCAGTGTGTGGGACTTGGTCTATTAGTCCATCTATACTGACCTCCATCAGGTTGCAAATTAAAAATAATTTTTTTCTTCATTTATCTCTGAAAAAATATTTGGGCTTCTAGCAGCGTGTGGGACTTGTTCTATTAGTCCATCTATACTGACCTCCATCAGGTTGCAAATTAAAAATAATTTTTTTCTGCATCTAGCTCTGAAAAAATATTTGGGCTTCTAGCAGTGTGTGGGACTTGGTCTATTAGTCCATCTATACTGACCTCCATCAGGTTGCAAATTAAAAATAATTTTTTTCTGCATCTAGCTCTGAAAAAATATTTGGGCTTCTAGCAGTGTGTGGGACTTGGTCTATTAGTCCATCTATACTGACCTCCATCAGGTTGCAAATTGAATAAAAAAATTTTCTGCATCTAGCTCTGAAAAAATATTTGGGCTTCTAGCGGTGTGTGGGACTTGGTCTATTAGTCCATCTATACTGACCTCCATCAGGTTGCAAATTAAAAATAATTTTTTTCTGCATCTAACCCAGCCAATAGTTTTGGCCTAATACCACAGTTTGGCCACTCAGCTCTGCTCGGTTACCATCCATTGTTTTTTTGTGCAAACAACTCCAGAGTTGTGAATTAGTTAACCACCAAAATGAGTGGAAAAAGGCCTGCTGCTGGTGGAAAGGGGAATAGGCGTGTTGGGAAGGGGAAAAAAGGTTGTGTCCGTGGGGTAGGTGCAGAAGAAAGACCATCTTCCAGCCAAACTAAAATGTCTACTTCTTTTAGCGGACAATGTGATAAGATCCCTTTCTTACGGCCACGCCAATCGCTACAAATTCCAGATGAGGCACAAAAACAGCAGGTGCTTCAACGGATATCAAGTGCTCCTTTAAGTGGGCTCTCCTCCACATCAACTTCAACATCACAAATACTCCAGTCCTCAAAGGTGTCACCCAAATCGCACTTGCTTCCTCACAGCTCCCAAATCTCCAGCTGCCCATCTGAGTATGAGGTAGAACAGATGGTTGAGTCTGCAGAGCTGTTTACTCATACTATAGCCTGGGAATCAGAGGTCAACTCCAGTGCTTCTGTGAATCCAGACGAGGAAATGATCTGCACTGATGCCCAGAATCTTTATGAGTCGGATCCAGGACCAGACGCAGAAGGTTCTGACCATAATGTAGACCCTCATTCCCAAACTGTAACTCCTGTTGGTGGAGACAATGAGGAAGACGATGATAAGACTCAAATACCTGATTGGAGCGACAACTTTAGTTTTTTGTCAGGGCAGGAACAGGTTGGCTCTGAGGACGACGGGTGTGATAACGCACAGGGTGATGATGATGAGGTCGGAGATCCCACTTACTGTCAACCCACAGTCAGCCAAGAGATGAGGTCAGCAGAGGAGGTGGAGGAAGATGCTAGTGACGACGAGGTCAGGTTGCGCCTTCCTGGACAGAGACGTAGTACTGGAAGCACGTCAACAACTGCATCCTCAAACACAACTCTGCCTCTCACCACAAGTCGTGGTGGCTCTTCAGGTCGCATGGGTGCTAAGCCTTGCATAGCCTGGGCATTTTTTCAGATCGATAAAGATGACCCAACTCGTGTTATCTGTAACATTTGTCAGCAAAAGCTAAGTAGAGGCCAAAAAATACATAGTTTGAGTACTTCATGCATGAACCGGCACATGGACATGAAGCATAAGTTGCAGTGGGAAGCTCAGTGTGCTACAATGCGGCCTAGCCGGCCGGGCCAACCACCGTCTGCCATATCTTGTGCATCCGCGGCCTGTTCATCCTCTGTGACTGGGGGGACAGCAGTCACACCTGTTTTGGGGCGCAGACCTGCCACCTCTTTACCCGCAACAGCCAGCGTGATTGGCAGGTCATCATTTTCTTTGGAGGTGGTAACACCAGCTGGTGTTTAGCGCTGTCCGACATCGATAGCACCACCTTTGGATCAAGGCAACCTAACATGTCCGCCTGCATCTTCCTCACAGACCGGCAGTTTGCCGGGGACACCCTTATCAACCCCGTCTAAGCACAATAGCCAGCCCTCGGTCCCTCAGATGTGGACAAGTAAAAGACCATTTCCTCCTAGCCATGAGAAAGCTAAGAGGTTGAATTTCACCATCTGCAAGCTCTTGGATACAGAAATGCTGCCTTTCCGCCTGGTGGACACAGAGGATTTTCGAGACCTTATGTCCGTCGCAGTGCCCCAGTACCAGATGCCCAGTCGGCACTACTTCTCAAAGAAAGGTGTGCCTGCGCTCCACCAGCATGTCGCACACAACATCACCGCTTCTTTGAGAAACTCTGTGTGTGACAGGGTGCATTTCACCACAGACACTTGGACGAGTAGGCATGGACAGGGGCGTTACATGTCGCTGACTGGGCACTGGGTAACTATGGTGACAGCAGGACAAGGGGCTGCTGTCCAAGTCTTGCCGTCCCCACGAGTTGTGCGTCAATCCTCTTTATGTCAAAGTTCCTCCACTGCTTCTGCCTCCTCAACCTCCTCTCGGTCTTCCAGCTGCACCCAAAGCCTGTCTGGTCATGCCACAAGCTTTCTAACTGCGCAGAAGGGATCCTGCACACCTCCTTACTATGCTGGCAGTAGGGCTCAACGTCATCAGGCGGTTTTTACATTGAAATGTCTGGGAAATGTGAGTCACACAGCTGAGGAGTTGTGGTCAGCTCTGGAGAACCAATTTCATGAATGGTTGTCTCCACTGGACCTGAAACCAGGGAAGGCCGTGTGCGACAATGCTGCAAACCTGGGTGCGGCCCTTCGCCGGGACAATGTCACACACGTGCCTTGTATGGCTCACGTGTTGAACCTGGTTGTCCAGCAATTTTTAGCCCACTATCCCAGACTAGATGGCCTTCTGCAGAGGGCACGGTCGCTGTGTGCTCACTTCCGCCGTTCGCATCCCGCAGCTCAGCGACTTACATCTCTACAGAAGTCGTTGGGCCTGCCACTTCACCGGCTAAAATGCGATGTGCCTACCCGGTGGAATTCAACTCTGCACATGTTGCAGCGACTGTGGCAGCACCGACAAGCCCTGGTGCAATACGTTCTGACGTATAGCCTGGGCCAACGAGATTCAGAGGTGGGGCAAATCACGCTGGAGGAGTGGTCTCAGATCAGGGACCTATGCACCCTTCTGCACAGTTTTGAAATGGCGACGAAGATGTTTAGTGCTGACGATGCCATTATCAGCATGACTATTCCGGTGATTTACATGCTGGAGCACATGTTAAACAGAATTCGGAGTCAGGTGGTGGCACAAGAGGAGGTGGAGGAAGTAGAGGAGGAGGAGTTGTATGCGGAAGGGCTAACATCTGCAAGGTCCAGACGGTCGGCAGCACCAAGGCGGCAGGCATGTGAGGGTGGGGGAGATGATTTTACCAGGGCGCATGGTAGCAGCCAAACTAGTGAGGAAGGTGCAGGAGCCCAGGAAGAAGTGGAGGACGATCTGATGGAAGACTCATCAGATGAGGGAGACCTTGATCACATTTCTGTTGTGCGAGGTTGGGGGGAGAGGACAGAGGAAGGAAGCATGATTGTTACCTCGCCACCAACACAACAGGGACTTGGTGCTCCTGGATGCGCAACACACATGAGTGCCTTCTTGCTGCACTACCTGCAACATGACCCTCGAATTGTGAGAATTAGAAATAATCCTGACTACTGGGTTGCCACACTGTTAGATCCCCGGTACAAAAGTAAATTTGCAGAAATTATTCCTGCCATAGAAAGGGATGCACGCATGCAGGAGTTATCAGCAGAGACTGTTGCAGAATCTTACATGTGCTTTTCCACAAAATACCAGTGGTGCACGTAGTGAATCTCACAGTTCCAACTTGCCAACCGTGGGACCGTCAAGTGTTCAGCACTCAAACCGTAACAGAACCACAGTATCTGCTGGTAACATCAATTTTGCGGAATCATTTCACCACTTTTTTAGCCCATCCTTTGCAAGGCCACAGGAGACAAGAAGTCTGACACATAGTCAACGCCTAGAGACGATGGTACAGGAGTATCTCCAAGTAAACATTGAAGCCACGACTGTGTCACTGGACCCTTGCTCTTTTTGGGCTTCCAATCTGGATGAATGGCCGGAGCTAGCCACTTACGCCTTGGAGATCTTGTCATGCCCCGCAGCCAGCGTTCTGTCTGAACGTGTGTTCAGCGCTGCTGGTGGTGTGCTGACAGATAAGCGCACGCGGCTCTCCACTGATAATGTAGACAGACTCACATTCATAAAGATGAACAAATCATGGATCCGAAACGACTTTTCTACCCCTGTGTCATCCTGGGGAGAGTAAAAGCTTGATGATTGGTTAAAATCACCCTACCAACCGTTTTAAGCTTTCAAATTACTAATCATGTTTATCTGCATCTTGACTGGAAAATAATTTGGGCTTTGTAGCAGTGTGCAGCACTGATCCTATTAGGCCATCTATAATAAGCTTCACCAGATTTAAAATTAAAAATAATTTTTAGCTGCATCTAGCCCGGAAAATAATTTTGGGGCTCCGAGATGCGCAAGACACATAAGTGCCTTCTTGCTGCACTACCTGCAGCATGACCCTCATATTGTCAGAATTCGAAGTAATCATGACTACTGGGTTGCCACACTCTTAGATCCCCCAAACTTTTCGATCAACCTTTTCATTTTAATAAAGACCAAAAAAATGGTCATTTTTGAAATTATAAGCATTAGCAGGTTGTTAGAAACTGAAATCAAACAGTTTTCAACTCAAAACTTTATTCTAGGTGATGTTACATTTTCACATAGGACCCCTTGTTCGAAAGGAGCTTCTGAACTCTCTCGTCCATTGAATTTGTCAGGTTTTGGATGGTTTCTGCTTCAATTGTTTTGCATGAGGACAGAATACCCTCCCAGAGCTGTTGCTTAGATGTGAACTGCCTCCCGCCATCATAGACACTCCTTTTAATGATGCTCCAAAGGTTCTGAATGGGGTAGAGGTCAGGGGAGCATGGGGGTCACACCATAAGTTTGTCCCCTTTTATGCCCATATCAGCCAGAGATGCAGATGTTTTATGTGCAGCATGAGATGGTGCATTATCATGCAGAAAAATGATCTTGCTGTGAAATACACGGTTCTTCTTCTTGAACCATGGCAGGAAGTGCTGTTTGAGAAAATCCACATACATTATGGAGTTCATCTTTAGCGCCTTCAGGGATCCTAAAGGGGCCGACAATCTCTCTCCCCATGATTCCAGCCCAAAACATTACTCCACCTCCTCCTTGTTGGCGCTGTAGCCGTGTTTGCGTGGGGTGTCCATCAACCAGCCATCCTCCACTCCATTCATCTGGACCATCGAGCGCTGCACGGCACTCATCCGTGAACAAAACAGTTTTGAAATCAGTCTTCATGTAATGTTTGGCCCACTGGAGCCGTTTCTGCTTGTGTGAAGTGGATAGAGGAGGTCGACAGGATGGCGTATGCACAGCTGCAAACCTCTGAAGGACCCTGCATCTTGTTGTTCGGGGGACGTTGGAGGCACAAGCAGCTTCAAAAACTTGTCTGCTGCTATGACAAGGCTTTTTTGCCGCTGCTCTTTCAACCTGACGTAATTGCCTGTAGGAAAGAGTCCTCAATTTGCCCTTATCAGCACGCACACGTGTGTACTGTGAATCAGCTACATACTTCTTGATTGCCAAGACACTTCATCCTGATCATCGCACAATGTTGATTGTAGTCATGCCTTGACCTAAACACTCCACAATTTGTTGCTTCTCAGCAGCCGACACATCCTTTTTCTTTCCCATTTTGGCAGAAAATGTAGGCTGCTTAATAATGTGAGAGAGCCTTCTTAAGTAGTCTTGCCTTTCATTGGACACACCTGCCAAACTAATTAGCACAGGTGTCTGCAATTGCTTACAGTGATATAAAGAGCCCTGACACACATCACCATCAATGAGTTTAACTGACAAACAAACAAATTCTTCCCTTATCACTCCTAAACACTTTTTGCATAATAATTTGGAACGCGGTGTACATGTGCTTTTCCACAAAACACCAGTGGTTCACGTAGTGAATCTTACAGTTCTAACTTGCCAACCGTGGTCTGTATGGAATTGTTCAATAAAGGGCCCAAAATTAAGATAACATAGATGGGAGAGGTCTCTATGAATAGGAATTCCTAAGTATTTGATACCCTGTGAGGGCCAGGCAAAGGGAAAGTTGGACTGGATGGAATCCTATATGGATTTAGGGAGGGAGACATCGAGGGCCTCAGACTTCGCTGCATTGATTTTAAAATTTTACCATGTAACAAAGTGATCTATTTCAGCCATAACAGCAGGGATGGATATATGTGATTGAGTGATATATACTAGGACATCATCAGCAAATAGAGAGCACTTGTACTCGGTGCCTCCCACCTCAATCCACCTAATATTGGGGTTATGGCGAATTGATGAGAGCAGGTGCTCCGTCACTAGGATGTATAAGAGAGGGGACAGAGGACATCCCTGCCTTGTCCCATTGGTGATTGTGAAAGGTGATGAAAATGTTCTGACGCACCCCCTGGGCCTTGGGACACCCGGAGCCGGACCCTTTTTGGTGGATGCTGGTGGTTGTAGTCTTCGTGGCGGCGATCCGGTTCCGTGGCTCAGGGCGGTCAAACCAGTGGCGGAACTATTTATGTGGTTTTGATGTTTAAATGTCCGACTACGCCACCCGTGGATTGCGGTCAGAGTGAACCGCCGCTACAGGGCAGACCGCTAAGGCTGGTGTTGTGGGTGCAGCAGAGCGTAGCATAACTCCCCACGGGAGGAGTATAGCCTCAGGGCAGTGTATGCGGAGGATGGGGGTGATGGTGCAGGGCAGCAGCAGTAACGACACGGAGTCAGTGATGCAGTTCAGGGCCTTTACTCACAGTTCTTATTATCCAGACCACGTCTGCAGGTAACGGCTGCCCACGTCGTACTGTGCTCACCAGGTGAGGGGCTCAGACAACTCCCAGATAACTTTGGAGCGCTTCACAGGACCCCCTTTGTGTGTCCTTTGTCTGGCCTTTCTTACCAACACTTCTGTCCGGCTGCCTCGGGCCTCCTCTTGGTAAACTTGGCGCCAGTTTCCCTGACCCTATGTGGTGCCTTCCTAGCGGGTGGAGCAAGGGGCTGCGCCACATAAAATGTCAGAGCCTCCGGTTTCTAGCTGAGGGTCGTTTCCTGCCTCCACTAGTTCGGGGACCGGTCTCCCCCTTTGGCCTGACCCCTCCACGCAGGTGGATTCGGGCGTGCGGTGGCGACTCGCCCGTCCGCACCCCTGGGATCCCTTCATTCCTCGTTCCTGGAGCCTTCTCCCCTTCTCTTCCTTCCTTCTCCCTCTTGCAGGCCTGGGCCTCTGTTACTAGGCCCGCCTCCGGAGCAGAGCTCATGCAGAGCCCCTGCTCCCTGCCACTTCTGCTCAGACTTCTCTGCACTGAACTAAGATGGTGCCCACCTTTTATACTCCCTTCTCAATGCACCCAGGAACTGCTTCCTCCCTGCTCCTGCACTGCAGGGTTCCCCTTCCTCAGTGTTCCCTCCCCCCACTCCAGCCAGGGACAGGGACTGTCGTGCCCATCTCAGGGGCATATTGGTCGCCCTGCCCCACGGCAATGTGGTGTAATGCATGCAGGTGTCGGGTCCTGATCCACACTCCATCCTTATCTGAGAGTGAGATATCACACCTCTGGGTGAGGTGCAATACGTCTGTAGCAACCGAGCCCTCGGTGCTACAGTTCCATTTATCTTCAGCTTAGGTGACGTATTGTGATACAGGGCCGTGATTTTGGCTATAAAAGGTTCCCCTAGACCCCTACCCCAAGCTTTTTAAGAGAATCATATATGGCGTGCCAGGAGACTCTATGGAATGCTTTCTCAGCATCCAACGAGAGTATCTACTTACAAATTTTTAACTGCATCTAGCCCAGGAAATACTTTGTGCCTAGTAGCAGTGTCTGCTAGTCAGCGGATTATCCCGGCTGTTAAGCAAGCTACACCACCTGTAGTTTGGACACTTAATTTTTTCAAAGGAAATGCTTCGGGACCACGGGATACTCAGTGAAGAGCATCAGGAGGCACCCCAAGGCATAGGGGCTGGGACTGGCAGTAGGATGCCTTGCGGTGGACAGCCGAGCTCGATCCTTATAAAAGCTTTTTAACTGCAGCAGCTTTAGCGGACGCTACTGGAGCTGGAATTACGAGGCTGCTGGCATGAGACTTGCCCTCCAATAGATCCTTGTAAATGGATTTAAAGTGTATTCATTCAAATTAGAGGGACAATTTAAATTAAAAAGCTTAGAGCTGCCTCCACCACAGGGGGGCTCTCTCGACCCACCAGCGGACAGGCACCAGTATTGGGAGAGGGGGGCTGGCCGTCAGGGTTCACCGCGGCTCTGGCACAAACCCGGCGACACGGAGGTGGCACGGGCAGGAGCGGACTGGCCGTCTCGGCTTCTCACTTTTTGGATTTTAGAAGGGCATGACATGCCTATATCTGTGTCTCCCCCTCCTTTTACTCCTCCACCTCTTTTCTTTTCGCATGACTATATGTACTTGTCACTTTTCCATGTGTTAGTTGTGTCTTCTGAGCAGTTTGTCAGCTTTTGGACACCTTTGAAGGTGTTTTCTATGTGTTTCTATGTGTTTTTGTTTGCCTGCCATTGGTTTTAACGGTGTTCGAAGGTGTTCGACGAACAGTTCGACGAACAGTTCGGCGAACACACGGGTGTTCGACGAACCGAACCGAACTCGAACACTACGGGGGTGGCTCAACACTACTCTTGATCTATTTCAAATAGCAAAAGGATTCTTACTAGGGTTTACATACACAGAGGCAAATCAATAGATTCAATAAGACAAAGCCCAAAACTCTACAAGGGGAGAGTGATAAACTCCTCATTAACCATATTAAAAAATCCATGTCACAGTGACACTCCAAATAATTCGGCCTAATATAATTTAACAAGAAAGAGATAACCTTGTGGCAGGACGCCTACCATGACAATCAAATGCATGATTAGAGGGGGCTTTGCATAATGGTATCAGAAAGTGCCATCCATAGTACAAAGTGGCACAGTCCCATACATCCAACTGAGGTAGATATACATAAAGTGCTATAGTGAAAGATGAATCAAGTAAATAAATATAATATATATGACCTGAATAGATGAATCACTGGCCCCGATGTGTGTTTCGCGGTAGCTTCTTCAAGATAGGGTGGTAGTAGGTTTTTTTTTGTTTGATTGTAGCAGCAGGGGGTATAAAGCAATAATCCTTGGCTGGATCTGTCTAATACGCTATCCATACTGCGATAGCTCACCCGTACACAAATTTCAAATAAAAGAGTTAATATTGTAGAATATAGAATTGATTTAAATAGGCCATCCCATTATTAAGGAGTGGGTCTCCTATACTGTTATTGCGTATACAGTAAGTTCAAGGGCTGCCAAAAATTAGGACGCACTACAATACCTCTTTGAAGAGACGTAGTGGATGGCCTCAGTCAAATTTTTTTCCAATTATTAAGGAGTGGGTCTCCAAGACTGGTAATGCCCATGCACTTGGGCTGAAAAATATTTACCCCTGGGGGTATACATATATATTTTATGGAATGTTAGAGGTAGGCCTCTAAAAATAGTTCCTATGGGCATCATAAACGCCCTTAAAAAAATGATGTGGGTGTGGCATGATGGTCACCCTGGTGATATGGTGGTGGAGGATGAAGAGAAGGAGGAAGATGACATTAAATAGACAAAATCCAGAAGCGTAAACCCATGTCTGGATGTAAAGGGGTGCATGGGAATAGACCCTCCAAAAAAAAACTGGATTTGAGTTTATATTCCGTTGCTATTATCTGGTGGTGTTGAGAAGTCTGGCCCAATCCAACCCTTGCTCATTTTGATAAGAGTCAGCCTGTCAGTTATAATATCACCGGCAGCACTAAAAACCCGCTGTGACAAAACGGTATAGCGGCAAGGCAGGCCAGAACCTCCAAGGCGTAGAGAGCCAGTTCATGCCACATGTCCAGCTTGGATACCCAATAGTCGTAAGGTACAGGGGAATCACGGAGGATGCTGGCATGGTCGCCAAGGTACTCCTTCAGCATCTTCCAAAACTTTTCTCTCCTTGTCAGCATCAGGGCCTGGGTGCTGGGAGGGTATAGAGAACACTGTCAAACTATACCAAACCTTTGACAGTGTTCCCCTGCCTCTACTGCATCTGTTTTGTGTTTCCCTCGCCTGTACTCCTTGGTTGTCCAAGGAACTGTGACCTCTGCTGCCAGCGTTGTCAGATGGGAAATTTTTAATAATTCTTCAACAAGGGCCTTCTGGTACTGCAACATTTTATTATTAGACCTCTCCGCCATGGGAAGGAGAGATAAAAAGTTCTCCTTGTAGCGTGGGTATAGAAGTGTGACCAGCTAGTAATTACTGTTGCCCAAAATGCATACAATGCGAGGTTCACGGGAAAGGCAGCGGAACATAAACTCAGCTATGTGTGCCAGGCTGCCAACAGTCAAGACTTCCCTGTCCTCACTAAGAGGACAACTGTCCATGTTCTCCTCCTCATCCTCCTCCTGGTCCTCCCCCTCTTCAGGCCATCCACGCTGAACAGATGGTATGAATGTGGAGTGGGTAGTACAGTCTGTAGCGCAGGAAACTAGCCCCTGTTCCTCCTCCTCCTCGTCATTATCACCCAATCCGTGTTGAGATGAGATGAGGCTGGGCAGCATCACCCTGTATAGTTCCTTGCTCCATCTCATCGTGCTAAAACTGCAATGCCTCCTCTTTAATTGTGAGCAGCGACCGTTTCAGTAGACAGAGAAGCGGGATGGTAGCGCTAATTATGGTGTCATCGCCACTCACCATCTTTGTCGAGTCCTCAAAGTTTTAGAGAATGGCATAGATGTCAGACATCCATGCACACTCATCAGCTCTTATGTGCGGAGGCTGACCGGAATACCGACAGGCGTGTTGAAGCTGGTACTCAACAACTGCCCTCTGCTGCTCACAAATCCTTCCCAACATATGCCACGTTGAGATGCGTGGTGATATCACACACCAGTCGGTGATCTGAAAGCTGCAAACGCTGCTGAAGCACTTCCAGGGCAGAAGCTGTAGCTGACTTTTGGAATTGGGCATACACACGGCATACTTACACAAGCAGCTCAGGCAGATCTGGGTAGGTTTTGAGAAACTGCTGAACCACTAGATTGAGCACATGGGCAAGGCATGGTAAGTGTGCGAGGTTGCCAAGCTTCAGAGCCGCCACCAGGTTCCAGCCATTGTGACATACGACCATGCCTGGTTGTAGGTTCAGCAGTGAGAGCCACAGACCTGCCTGCTTTGTTAGAGCTTTCAACAACTCTGTCTTAACAGATTAGCTTCGGCAGAGCCTGTTGTCGCTTAGCCGAGGCAGTGCTGCAGTGCTTCCAGCTTACGACTGAAGTGGTAATTTCGCAGATGGAGGTTGAAGAGGAGGAAGAGGTGCAGGAGCTGTAGAATGTGGGGGCAACCCTGATTGCCCCAGGGCCCGCAATCCTCGGCGTCGGAAGAACGTGTTCCATCCCAGGGTCCTATTGGGTCCCGGCTTACACAATATTCACCCAGAGTGCCGTCAGTGAAATGTACTGTCCCTGGCCACAAGCACTTCTCCATGTGTCCATGGTTAGGTGAATGTTCCCAGTAACTGCGTTGGTGAGGACACGGGTAATGTTATGGGACACGTACTTGTGTAAGGCGGGGACGGCTCACTGGGAGAAATACTGTAGTGACCGAGTACCGAGAGACAGCCACTGCTATGAGGTTGCAGAAAGCTTCCATCTCTACGAGCCTAAAAGGCAACATTTCCAGTGCAAGCAGTCTAGAAATGTGGCAGTTTAGTATTGTGGCCTACGGGTGGGTGGCTGCGTATTTGCGCTTGCGTTCCAAGGACTGGGGTAGAGACAACTGAATGCTGCACTGGGAAAAGGACATGGACGTAGTTGCTGATGGTGGTGGTTGCAAGTCTGCAATGATAGGTGCAGGGTGGGAGGCATCTTCACCTGTGTCATGGACAGGGGATTGGTGTGCACGCACAACAGGCAGTGGAGCCACCCACAGACACCATCTCTGGACCCTGCCGTTCAGCCCAACTAGTCAGGTGCTTTGCTATCATGTGCCTGGTGGTGCTCAGGCTGGTAGTTGTGCTGCCCCTGCTGATGCTGCCATGGCAGATGTTGCAAATGGCCTTTTTTGGACAATGTTTAATAAAGAACCAGACCTAACAGTTGGACTGGCAACTTCCCTCATATTGGTGTTTTGGGGAACAGTTGCCTGCCTTGTGTCCTTGCCCACCCCACTTCTCCTTCTTTCCTGTTGTGGTGCTATGGCTCCCTCCCCCTCTGCACTGCTGTCCACGCTATGCATGTCACTTTCCCAGGTTGGGTCAGTGACTTCATCGTTCACCACCTCATCTTCCACGTCCGCACCCATGTCCTCCTTCTGACTTGCTGGCAATTGTGTCTCATCAATATCCACCTCTTGCAACAATAATTGCACTTTCCCACCATCGCCTTTGTGTGACCATGGCTGCTCAAATATTTGGGCTTTGCTACAAGTGATCTACTCATGCCCTGCTTGAAGTTGACAGAGCGAGAGGCCAGAATCTATAAATGGAAATATTAACAGCTCTTCGGAGTTTCCAAGTGTGGGGTCACTTGTCTCCGGGCACTCTTCATGGTGGGAGAAAGGAGATTCAGGGTGAGGAATATGTGGTCCAGACTCACTGCTACTGAGACTGGACTGTGTGGAACACAGGGTGGTGGTGGCAAACTGACTGGAAGCATTATCTGCTATCCAACCAACGACCTTTTTACACTGCTCTGGCTTCAAAAGTGGTGTTCCGCGGCCCCCAAGAAAGTGGGACAGAAAGCTAGGTCCACATGATGTGTGTGCTTGTTGTGATCCCTCAGCAGGCACAGTTTCATCTTGCTCACGACCTCGGCCTCTACATTCACCATCAGCATCACGTCCACTTCCCAGTTCCTTACCACATGCCTTGCCCTTTTTAAATGGAGTTTAATATTTTGCAGATTGCAAAAAATGTCAGGATTATTACAGCAGTAATATTTGATCACGTCTGATGACCATGTAGAGATGCAGTGGCAGTATAGCGATGCTATTGGTCAGCGACCAAGTGTGGATATGTTTTCAACGCACAGCTGGCAGACTTTTAATGGAGTATAATATTTGTCAGCTTCCAAAAAAAATTCAGGATCATTACGGAAGTAATATTTGACCACCTGAGATGATGGACACGTTTCTCTGCTTGCAATGCTATTCAAGTCAAACAAATCTGTCTGTATGCTGCTAACAAGCAAATGGAGCAGTAAAAATGTTGCATTATATTGCTTTTCACCAAAATTATTAGGACTAAGAGCAAAAAAATATTATTAGCGCTGATATCTAGGGCTATTGATAGGAGTCCCAGCAGCAGAAAGAACGTGCAGTGAATCCTATTCTGTACTATACTAGCTCTCCACAAACTCTGCCTAACTACTGCTATCAGCAGTATTAACCCCTTCCCGACCCGTGTCACACCGTTTGTGACATGGAAAACAGTTCGTTCCCGACCCATGTCACAGCGTCTGTGACATGGAGGGAAAGACCCCCTGCAGCGCCTGCGAGCGGGGTCGCTCAGGTGTCACAGTTGCTACTGCAACTGGACATCCTGAAGTCGACCCCCCGGGGGGTGGATTAACCCCCCCGTGCCTGGGACCCCTCCGATTGGCTGTTTCATTTTCACTTTTAATGAAACTGCCAATCGGTATGAATTAAATATTTCACCAATGAAAATTGGTGTAATATTTAAATCTGGGCATGGCCTGATGCTTACAGCATCAGCCATTGGCTGGGGGGAGTGTCACCTCTGTCCCCCCCTCCCCCCAGATCTGATTGGGGGGCTAGCGTCACATGGATACTAGCCCCAATCAGATGTGGAGGGAGTTTTTAATGATGGCCGCAACTGCCCGTCCATGGATCGGGTGCCGGCCGTTGTGGACCCTCTGCTGCTGCCTCCTGTGGACCCTCTGCTGCTGCCCCCCCGTGGACCCTCTGCAGCTGCCCCCCCGTGGATCGCCTGCTGCCGCCGCTGATCGCCTGCTGCCGCCGCTGATCGCCTGCTGCCGCCGCTGATCTGCATCAGGTAGTATTGCCCCCGCTCCCCCCCGACCCCCCCTCCACTCCACCCTGCCCCCCCCTCCACCCCCGACCCCCCCTCCACTTTCATACCTGCACCCCGACCTCCGCTCCCTCTGCTCCCTCTCCCACGTCTTCATCCACCGGCTGCTGCTCTCCTTCTGACAGCCGGTGGACTGTGATCACAGCAGCAGCAGGCTCAGTGTAAATGCCCTGCTCCTGTGATCAAACCCACCATCCCCCAGTCCCAGTGATATCACCCCCCACCTCCCAATAATCACCCCTCCCCCAGTGTTCACCCCCCCTGTCCCCAGTGTTCACCCCCCCTGTCCCCAGTGTTCACCCCCCCTGTCCCCAGTGTTCACCCCCCCTGTCCCCAGTGTTCACCCCCCTGTCCCCAGTGTTCACCCCCCCTGACCCCAGTGTTCACCCCCCCAGTGTTCACCCCCCCTGTCCCCAGTGTTCACTCCCCATCCCCAGTGTGCACCCCCCCATCCCAGTGATCATCCCCGCCCCCCGCAAACCCAGTGATCACCCCCCTTGCTGCTGCCGGCTCCTGCCCCAGTGATCACCCCCCTTGCTGCTGCCGGCTCCTGCCCCAGTGATCACCCCCCTTGCTACTGCCGGCTCCTGCCCCAGTGATCACCCCCCTTGCTGCAGCTGCTGGCTCCTCCATCTCTTCAGCCCCCCCCCTACGCCTGACAGCCCCGTACGCCTGACAGCCCCCGTACACCTGACAGCCCCCGTACGCCTGACAGCCCCCCTACGCCTGACAGCCCCCCTACGCCTGACAGCCCCCTTACGCCTGACAGCCCCCTACGCCTGACAGCCCCCTACGCCTGACAGCCCCCTACGCCTGACAGCCCCCACACGTGACTGCAGAAGGTTACACCAAGCACACACACACACACACGTACACTCACACTATAATAAAGTTTCGATTTTTTTTTTTTTTTTTTACACACGCACACAGCACACAAAATGTCCCGCCCGTCCCACTCATCCCAGTCTAGGGCGTACTCAGCTTAGTAGGCTATGTCAGGTTGGTGTGTGTGTTGTAGTGTGTGTGTGTGTGTGTGGTGTATACACTACAATATACCACACCGCACACCAACCTGACATACACTACACAATGGTGTCCACTAACAAATTGGAACCATGTTGCGTTTGGAGAGTCCCTGTGTGCCCAAACATTGGAGCTCCCCAACAAGTGACCCCATTTTGGAAACTAGACCCCCCAAGGCACCTATCTAGATGCATAGTGAGCACTTGAAACCCCCAGGTGCTTCACAAATTGATTCATAAAAATGAAAAAGTGGAAAAAAAAACACTTTTTTATTTTTACGGATTAATTTGTGAAGGACCTGGGGGTTCCAAGTGCTCACTATGCATCTAGATAGGTGCCTTGGGGGGTCTAGTTTCCAAAATGGGGTCACTTGTGGGGGAGCTCCAATGTTTGGCCACACAGCGGCTCTCCAAACGCAACATGGTGTCTTCTAACAATTTGAGCCGACAATTTGTTAGCGGACACCATGTTGCTTTTGGAGAGCCGCTGTGTGCCCAAACATTGGAGCTCCCCCACAAGTGACCCCATTTTGGAAACTAGACCCCCCAAGGCACCTATCTAGATGCATAGTGAGCACTTGGAACCCCCAGGTGCTTCACAAATTGATTCATAAAAATGAAAAAGTGGAAAAAAAAACACTTTTTTATTTTTACGGATTAATTTGTGAATGACCTGGGGGTTCCAAGTGCTCACTGTGCATCTAGATAGGTGCCTTGGGGGGTCTAGTTTCCAAAATGGGGTCACTTGTGGGGGAGCTCCAATGTTTGGCCACACAGCGGCTCTCCAAACGCGACATGGTGTCCGCTAACAAATTGAATGGAAAATCGGCTCAAATTGTTAGCGGACACCATGTTGCGTTTGGAGAGCCCCTAATGTGCCTAAACAGTGGAGCTCCCCCACAAGTGACCCCACTTTGGAAACTAGACCCCCCAAGGCACCTATCTAGATGCATAGTGAGCACTTGGAACCCCCAGGTGCTTCACAAAATGATCTGTGAAAACAAAAAAGTACTTTTTTTTTCACAAAAATTTTCTTTTAGCCTAAATTTTTTAATTTTCACATGGGTAACAGGATAAAATGCATCCTAAAATGTATTGGTCAATTTCTCCTGAGTACACTGATACCTCATATGTGGTCGTAAACCACTGTTTGGGCACATGACAGGGCTCAGAAGAGAAGGAGCGCAATTTGACTTTTGGAGCTAATTTTCCATTCAAAAAGTAAAATGGCGCTCCTTCCCTTCTGAGCCCTGCCGTGTGCCCAAACAGTGGTTTATGACCACATATGAGGTATCAGTGTACTAAGGAGAAATTGACCAACAAATTTTAGGATGCATTTTATCCTGTTACCCATGTGAAAATTAAAAAATTTAGGCTAAAAGAAAATTTTTGTTAGAAAAATAAAAATGTTCATTTTTTTCTTCCATGTGGCTTTAGTTCCTGTGATGCACCTGAAGGGTTAATAATCTTCTTGAATGTAGTTTTGAGTAGCTTGAGGGGTGCAGTTTTTGGAATGGTGTCACTTTTGGGTGTTTTCTGTCATGTACACCCCTCAAAGGGACTTCAAATGTGATGTGGTCACTAAAAAAAATGGCTTTGCAAATTTTGCTGGAAAAAAGAAAATTTGCTGATGAACTTTGAACCCTTCTAACTTCCTACCAAAAATTTTTTTTTTTTCAAAAATTGTGCTGATGTAAAGTAGACATGTGGGAAATGTTATTTATTAACTATTTTGTGTCACATCACTCTCTAGTTTAGCAGAATAAAAATTCAAAATTTGAAAATTGCAAAATTTTCAAAATTTTTCCCATATTTTTGATTTTTTCACAAATAAACGCAAATATTATCGACCTAAATTTAATACTAACATGAAGCCCAATATGTCACGAAAAAACAATCTCAGAATCGCTAGGATCCGTTGAAGTGTTCCAGAGTTTTTACTTCGTAAAGGGACACTGGTCAGAATTGACAAAAATGCCAAGGTCTTTAGGGTCAAAATAGGCTGGGTCCTGAAGGGGTTAATATTCATCAGAATGAGCCCTTACAAGGACTGTCAGTGTAGATGAAATTAATAATAGTGGTGTGGAATCCGTGTTTAAAATAAGCGCCAATTCTCTCCCTTGCTCAGCAGCACGTTTTCCTACGCTGCTTGTTTGACGGGTAGACTGTGACGAGCATAGGGTCCCAGGTGTTATATAGACCCGATGATGCTATGTGGCCAGCCAATCACTGTAATGCCACAATCAACATGGCTATGGCATTACAGTGACTGCCAGGCAATCGCTGCATGTTAATTGGCTGCCTAAAATGTGCCCAACATGCTTGACGGGGACTCGAGCTCCATTCAAAAAATACTCGCCGAGTAATGAGCATCTCGACACTGTGATGCTCATGTGAGTAACAAGTAGTGACAAGCATGCTCGCTCATCACTAATATTTACCTTTATTGCATGGGGATAGAATCCTATTCTTTAATATAGTTGTAACTTTGTGGCTAAAAAGGACCCATACTTAAGTAATGTTTTATCCCCTAGCTTTTTTGGTTCCCCTAAAACTAGCGGTACTTGAATCAACCGCAAAGGTTTTTTTCAATGTGGTGCTACATGGTGAAATACTTGCAAATATGCTAGCCCATGCAAAGCCCTTTCTAATTTTGATAATACTCAAACACATCAAATCAAACATTTCATAAATTGTAATTCTAAAAATATTATTTATTGTATTCAATGTACATCTTGTCATTTAAATTATATTGTTTGTACCCGCTGCAAAATGAAAATGAGAATTAATGAACATGTGAATGATATTTCCAACTCTAATAACTGTAATATTTGAATATATTGTATTTAGGAGGGCACCATCTAGTGGACAAAGAGGGATCAACTGCTACATATCAATTCAAGTATCAGAAAGTAAAAAAGAATATATGTAGACCATAGTGATCACCTCAAACAACAAAAACAAACCACAAAAAGAATCTTTAAAAACATTTAAAAAGCACAAAAAATGGTTATATGTACACAGACAACCAACCTGGTCTAGATATAGGACAGGTGATTCTATCCCATGGTTCCAGAACAAAAATATTAATGCATGGTTAGTCAATTTGGTATATTACCATAAAGTGCACTAGATACACAAAATTAAAGTGCATTGTGCAACCATAACCTCATGTATATTAAACTGAAAACATGGACACATTGTAAACAGAATTGTCATAACCTCAGATTTGATCTTTCTTCTTCTTTTCTTTTTCTTCTTCTTTCATATGCATAAGAGATACAAAGCAAAGTTTGCATTAAGCCAAACTATAACAAGTCTGTTTGTAACAAACTTGTTTAATAATAAATCCTATGTGGCCACCATTTCAAGATGCCATAGGCAGATATTAAACACTTGCAGTGTCATTATATAGTGCAGTGATATGTACAATTCATTCAGACATATTCCCCACATAGATATACAATACTAGTAAGACCAAGATGTTTTGAGCGAGATATCAAAAATAGGGATCCTATAGGAAATAACACGGGCATAAGAGAGTTCCTCCACGCGAATCGCCGCTACCAATGCGGCTTCATCAGGGGAAAATGCAGCACTACTAGTTATGTCATTACTTCTGCCATTATTGGTTATTTTTCTGTTGCAATTTATTTTTGTTTCGTGTTATCATCACCATTAATGTATATAAATGTGCGTCTTTCATTCGTGTATATTTTTCTTATTTGGATTAGTTTTATATGACATGTTTTTATCCAATTGGATTAACTCAATGAGGATTTAGGGTAGATGGGAAAATTTTCCCATCAGGCTTTGAGGAAGAATGCAGATAGCATTCGAAATGTGTCGCCATGTTGTTTCCCGCTCCGTGCTTGTTGCACTGAATCTTATGGAGTTTTAATATGTTCCAATAAATTTTCTATTTTTATTAATTCTTGCAAGAAGCTGGAATACTCATTACTCAGATTACTGGATTACTACTTTTTTCTCATCTTCCACGATTATTCCATGCATGCTGGATTACAGGAATGGTGAGCTGGTTAAACTCCCCTTCTTTTCTTTTGTTATAACAGTTGTTGCACGTTCAAAACCACATGGCAGATTGTACTTGCCAAGAGGTTTTGTGGCTAACACAGCTGTTCTGAAAAATCAAGTGCTCATTTAGTGGTTGATCCCAGCTTTATATAGACTATATATGAGTATCTATAACTTAACAGGAGATGTGTCTGTCTGTCTGAAGCCTCTATTGACTACACAAACGTGATGCTCCTGCGCAGTCTGGATCCAGACAGAAGAACACATCAGCAGTTACAGGTGACAGATAAGAGGAGTGTGGCGCCGGAGATTGTAGGCACAGAACACATACCGCGATCTCTGGTGCCCACGTCTCTGTTGGGGCCGGAGGAAGAGTGCAGCGTCGGAATCGGCGCATGTGCATTACGCGCTATCTGGCACCATTTTAGTGAAGGCACATTTGCAGTGTGTCTTCACTAAAATGGTGCCGGATATCGCGCTATGTGACGCGTTGCAGGGGAGCGATGGAAAGATGAGTAGGAGAGGTTTTTTTATTTCATTAATGGAGGATGGGGGCTGTACATAACAGGATGGGGGCTGCACAAAACAGGATAAGGGACCAGGATGGGGGCACACAAAACAGGATGGAGGACCAGGATGGGGGCGCGCAAAATAGGATGGGTACCAGGATGGGGCGCACAAAACAGGATGGAGGACCAGAATGGGGGCTGCACAAAACAGGATGGGGGGGCACAAAACAGGATGGGGGCGCAGCATAGGGGGCGAACAAAACAGGATTGGGGAGCACAAAACAGGATGAGGAGTACTATGGGGCGCACAAAACAGGATGGGGGAGCATATACCAGGATGGGGCCGCAGGATGGGGAAGCAGGATAGGGGAGCACATAACAGGATGGGAGAGCAGGATGGGGGCTGCACAAAACAGGATGGGTGCCAGGATAGAGCGCACAAAACAGAATGGAGGCCCAGGATGGAGGCTGGAGCACAAAACAGGATGAGGGTGCGCAAAACAGGATGGGGGTGCACAAAACAGGATGGGGGCTGCACAAAACAGGATGGGGGAGCACAAAACAGGATGGGTGAGCATATACCAGGATAGATGGGCAAAAAACAGGATAGGGGAGGATATACCAGGATGGGGGGCGCTCAAAACAGGATGGGGCACAGGATAGGGGGCGCACAAAATAGGATGGGGGCGCAGGATGGGGGCGCACAAAACAGGATTGGGGAGCACAAAACAGGATGAGGAGTAGGATGGGGGCACACAAAACAGGATGGGGGAGCATATACCAGGATGGGGACACAGGATGGGGAATCAGGATAGGGAAGTACAAAACAGGATGGGGGAGCAGGATAGGAGTGCACAAAACAGGATGGGGTGCAAGATGGGGGTGCACAAAACAGGATGGGGTGCAATATGAGGGAGCACAAAACAGGATGGGGGCGCAGGATAAGGGACCAAATACCAATAAAAATGCATGGACCAGGATGAGAGAGCATATATCAGGATGGTGGAGCGCATAACAGGATGGGGAACCAGGATGGGGGAGCATATACCAATAAAAGTGCTTGTCATTCAGGCATAGAACGGGTTCAATAGCTAGTGCTACATATATATATATATATACATATATATATATATATATATATATATATATAAATCTAGTGACTCACCAGTGATGACTCTCTGATAGTGATGAGCGAGCACTAAAATGCTCGGACACTCGTTGCTCGAGTCAAGCAAATTGGAATGCTCGATTGCTCGACCTGAGCAACGAGCCCAATGTAAGTCTATGGGAAATTCGAGCATTTTTCCGGCGGCCCCCCCCCCTGGCGGTCTGCAGAGGGTCTAAAAATTGCCAAAATTGATGGGAACAGTGCTCAAATGACATGGGAACAGTATGGGGAAGACCCCTGGAAGCATCTCTGACTCCCAGGTCACTGCTGTCAACATTGTTGTCAGAGGTATTACGCCACTTTTACGGACTCAAAATAAAACATACAAAAACGAAACTAAAGTGGATTTTCCTGGGAAATATGTTAAGGAACATCCTTTCCAGGGTAATGACCTGTATATAAGGCAAAATAAATATACAAAAACAAAAATGCTCCTCCACACCTTGGGCTATGTTCACACGTAGTGTTTTTGAAACATTTTTGCACTTTTGCATTGCTTTCAACAGTGAAATATACATTTACCGCTAAATGTTATTTTTACATTTTACTACCTTATCTGGCCAAGTGGTGTGTGAGACATGATCAGACACATCCTGTTTCATTTATGAAGGAATGACTCTGAAAGTCACAAAGCCTATTTTTATAGGACAATCAGGTGGCCTTTACTATTCTTAAATGGCCAGCAGTCGGCCCTCACTATTGTTAGACAGTTATCAGCCGGATATGCTTTGTTGTTCCCATTAGTAACGAGTGGGTCTCCTATACTGTTATTGCATATGCAGTGACTGCAAGGGCTGCCAAAAATTGGGATGCACCCCAGTACCCCTTTGAAGAAACATAGTGGAGGGCCTCAGTAAAAAAAAAATGTTCCCATTATAAAGGAGTGGGTCTCCTATAGTGATAATGCTCATGTAGTGACTGCAAGGGCTGCCAAAATTTAGGGAAAACCCCAATAACAATTTAAAGACACATAGAGGTGGGCCACAGTAATGAGTACGACATGTTCCCATTAGAAAGGAGCGGGTGTGCTATACAGTTATAGGGTATGCAGTGACTGCAATGGCTGTCAAAAATTTGGAGGCACTCCAATGCTTCTTGCAAGAGACGTAGAGGTCGGATGGCCTCCTGAAAAAAAGTACCCATTATTAGGAAGTGTGTCTCCCATACTGTTTGTCTATGCAGTGAATGCAACGGCTGCCAAAAATTTGGAGGCATTACAATGCCCCTTGTAAGAGACGTAGAGGTCAGAGGGCCTCCTAAAAATATGTTCCCATTATTAGGAAGTGGATCTCCCATACTGTTTGCCTATGCAGTGAATGCAGTGGCTGCCAAAAAATTGGAGGCACTCCAATGTCCCTTGCAAGAGATGTAGATATTGTGATTTGGTAGATATGGTGGTGATATGTTGGTGGATGAGGAGAAGGAGGAGAAGGAGGAGGACAAGAGCAAATAGACAAAATCAGGATGCATATACCCATGCCTGGTTGTGAAGACAGAGGTGCATAGGAATAGAGTTAGACTTTCCAAAAAAAAGACACTGTATTTGAGTTTATGTTACGCTGCTATCATTCGGTGGTGTTGAGAAGTCTGGTCCAATCCAGCCCTTGTTCATTTTTATAAGAGTCAGCATTTTCAGTTGACAGGCGGATGCGCCTATCGGTTATAATTCTACCAGCGGCACTAAAACCCGCTCTGACAAAACGCTAGCAGTGGGCAGGCCAGGTCCTCCAAGGCGTAGAGAGCCAGTTCATGCCACGTGTCCAGCTTGGATACCCAATAATTATAAGGCACAGAGAAATCACGGAGGACGTTGGTACGGTAGCCAAGGTACTCCTTCAACATCTTCCCAAATTTTTCCCTCCTTGTGAGAGTACTCCGCGCCAGGGGCGGATACTGACTGCATGGGGTCCCTGTGCAAGAAATGTGTCTGGGTCCCCCACCATTTATGGCGACAAAGCTACATATGTACAGTATATATAGCCACACACACATATATACCTCTTACATAGCCTCCTTTATTATGTATATTGCTGTCCCTTATTAAACAGTGTCATCTCATGTTATGTACAGCACCGTCCCTTACATTTCGGATTATATAGCCCCCTGTCTTTATTGCTTACCGTCTTCTCGTTAGATATATAATGCAATGACGGCTGATGGAGCATGGGAAAGCTTCTTTGCTGATGGACTGGTCTTCTGGTCCCCGGGTGCTCCATCAGCAGTCATTTTATATCTAACAAGAGACGACTATGCAATAAAAGAGGGCTCAGGACTGATAAAAATAACAAGCATACGCTATGTAAAGGACATCACTGTACATAACAGAAGAGGAAGCTATATAATAAGAGACGGCACCATATATAACGAGAGGATGGTACGTAATAAGGGAGGGTATTATACATAATAAAAGATGAACTATATAACTAAGGATGGCACTATACATAATAAGTGAGTACACTATATACTAAGGGACTGTCCTATACATAATAAGGCTACATTCCTGTATCTGTAGGCAGTGTCGGTGTGCTGCTCGCTTTTACAGACGCAT
Source organism: Phyllobates terribilis (assembly GCF_046119375.1). NCBI lineage: Eukaryota > Metazoa > Chordata > Amphibia > Anura > Dendrobatidae > Phyllobates > Phyllobates terribilis. The sequence goes on from NW_027362762.1 coordinate 649,669,301, forward strand.
TGAGCATGTTCTATTCTGATCCATAAAATCATATCAGAATAGGACATTCTCTGACCCTCACAGATCTCATACTCAGATCCGTTATTTTCATGGATGTGTGAATGGATCTATAAAACTCTACGAGTCCGAGGACCATCCGATAAAGAAATCTGGCAGCACACGGACATTTTACATGAATGTGAGAATGCAGCCTAAGGGATTTTATAGATAACATTATCACTCCAAGTCACACAGTGCAGATACAGAATAATATTTACATCCAGGCACTTACCACTGAAGTCTCATCTGATCAGAGTCGGTTTCTGATGTTTCTTCGCCATCTGGTCAGACCTTCATCTCCACATCTCCCAGCCACGTCTCGTCACGATGATCTCCAGCCTAGAAAATAACAAGGTCACATATATTGTATATATACATGCATTTCACCCGTACTGTGCCCCTGACTACAGATATGTACCCTCCCAATTAATATACTATTAGCCTCTTAGTAATCAAAATATAAAGTGATAAGCAGCACTGTGCCCCCCATTAACTATAATCTCCACGTAAATTATTCAGTCTCTGTGACTCTCCCCAATTAACTGTAAGGCTATGTGCACACGGAAAATATACAAGGCTTTACAGTACAAGCAAAGTGAAACCCCCATTATTGCTCTCTCCCAGCACCCCCATTATTGCTCTCTCCCTGCACCGCCGTCATTACTCTGTCCCAGTACTCCCGTCATTGCTCTCTCCCAGCAACCCCCGTCATTGCTCTCTCCCACCACCCCGTCATTGCTTTCTCCCAGCACCCCCGTCATTGCTCTCTCCCACCACCCCGTCATTGCTCTCTCCCAGCAACTTTTGTCATTTCTCTCTCCCAGCACCCCCATCATTGTTCTCCCACCACCCCCACCATTGCTCTCTCCCAGCACCCCATTATTGCTTTCTCTAGCACCATCATTGCTCTCCACATCTCCATCATTGCTCTCCCCAGCTCCATCATTGCTCTCCTCAGCCCCATTATTGCTCTCCCCAGCCCCATCATTCCTCTCCCCATCCCCATCATTGCTCTCTCCAGCCCCATCATTGCTCTCTCCAGCCCCACCATAGCTCTCCCCAGCCCAACCATAGCTCTCCCCAGTCCCACCATAGCTCTCCCCAGCCCCACCATTGCTCTCCCCAGAACCATCATTGCTCTCCCCATCGCCACCATTGCTCTTCTTAGCCCCATCATTGCTCTCCCCATCACCACCATTGCTTTCCCCATAGCCACCATTGCTCTCCCCAGCCCCACCATTGCTTTCCCCATCGCCACCATTGCTCTCCCCAGCCCCACCATTGCTCTCCCCAGCCCCATCATTACTCTCCCCATCCCCACCATTGCTCTCCCCAGCCCCACCATTGCTCTCCCCAGCCCCACCATTGCTCTCCCCAGCCGCAACATTGCTCTCCTTAGCCCCATCATTGTTCTCCCCATCGCCACCATTGCTCTCCTCAGCCCCATCATTGCTCTCCCCATCGCCACCATTGCTCTCCTTAGCCCCATCATTTCTTTCCCCCACCTCCCCTCATATATAAAAAAAAACACACAACTTACCTCTCAGCGCGCTCCCCTACAGCATCATCCTTACCGGCAGCTTTCTCTCTGGCACAGGCCCGCGCTGCATGATGACATCTTCAAGCAGCGCGGGCCTATGTCAGGGAGGAAGCCACGGCGATGGGCAGGAAGCAGAGGTGAGGACATCAGATCCCTCCAGCTCCGCTGCCATTTTCTCCTGTCAGCAGCGGAGGTGGAGGGATTGCTCCCTTCCCGCCGCATATGATGAGGGCAATCTGGCCATGGCCCCCCCGGAACCTGGGGCTCCGAGAAGCAGGCCAGATTGTTCTCATCATTGGTTGCCTGGCAAGGGTCCCCCTGCACCGCCGTGCCCTGATGCAATTGCACCGGCTGCACCGGCGGTAGGCCTGACCCTGCCCCGCGCATCAGGGCCTTTGCGATGGGAGGGTCTGTAAAAACTGTCACAGAACTTTGACAGTGTTCCCCTGCCTCTAATGGATTGGATTTGTGTCTCTCTCGCCTGTACTCCTTGGTTGTCCAATGAACTGTGATCTCTGCCACCAGCGTTTTCAGATGGGAATTTTTTTATAATTCCACAACAAGGGCCTTCTGGTACTGCCCCATTTTATTAGGCCTGTCCACCGTGGGAATAAGAGATAGAAAGTTTTCCTTTTAGCGTGGGTCTGGAAGTGTCACCAATCAATAATGACTGTCACCCAAAATTTGGACAACGCGAGGGTCAAGGGAAAGGCAGCGTAACATAAACTCAGCCATGTGTGCTAGACTGCTAACAGGCAAGACTTCCATGTCCTCACCAAGAAGACAACTGACCATGCTCTCCTACTCATCCTCCTCCTCCATGTCCTCAGGCCATCCATGCTGAACAGACAGTATGACAGTTGTGCAGGTAATACCATCTATAGCGCAGGAAACTAGCTCCTGTTCTTCCCCCTCCTCTTCCTCCTCATTGTCACCCAATCCACGTTGGGATGAGATGAGGCTGGGCTGTGTGGAATCACCCTGTATGGTTCCTTGCTCCATCTCATCGTGCTCCGCCTGCAATGCATCCTCTTTAATTGTGAGCAGAGAGCATTTCAGAAGACAGAGAAGCGGGATGGTGATGCTAATTATGGCATCATCGCCGCTCACCATCTTGGTGGAGTGCTCAAAGTTTTAGAGGATGGTACAGATGTCTGACATCCATGTCCACTCCTGAGGTCTTATGTGTGGAGTCTGACCTGAATACTGACGGCCATGTTGATGCTGGTAGTCAACAACTGCCTCTTCTGCTCACAAATCCTTCCCAACATCTGCAATGTAGAGTTCCAATGCGTGGGAATATCACACACCTGTCAGTGAGCTGGAAGCTGCAAACGCTGCTGATGCACGGCAAGGGCGGCGGAAGCTGTAGCTGACTTTCTAAAATGGGCACACACCCAGTGTACTTTGACAAGCACATGCGTCAGATCTGGATAGGTTTTGAGAAATCGCTGAACCACGAGGTTAAGCACATGGGCTAGACATGGTACGTGTGTGAGCTTGCCTCGTTTCAGAGCCACCGCCAATTTCCGGCCATTGTCACACACAACTATGCCTGGCTGTAGGGTCAGCAGTGTCAGCCACAGATCTGCCTGCTCTTTCAGAGCTGTCCACAACTCTTCAGCATTGTGCAGTTTGTCACCTAAGCATATTAGCTTCAGCACAGTCTGTTGCCGCTTGGCCAAGGCAGTGCTGCAGTGCTTCCAGCTTGTGACTGGTGTGGTCATTTCGGAGATAGAGGCTGAAGAGGTAGTGGAGGAGGTGAAGGAGCTGTAGAATGTGGGGGCAACCATGATTGGCACAGGGCTTGCAATCCTCAGCTTCAGGAGGATGTGTTCCATCCCAAGGTCCGACAGGGTCCAGGCTTCCACTATATTAACCCAGTGTGCAGTCAGTGAGATGTACCGTCTCTGCCCACAAGCAATTATCCACGTGTTCGTGGTTAGGTGGACTTTCCCAGTAACTGCGTTGTTGAGGGCACGGCTAATGTTGTGGGACACATGCATGTGTAATGCAGGGACGGCACACTGGGAGAAATAATGGCGGCTGGGGACCGAGTAATGAGAGATGGCCGCCGCCATAAGGTTGCAGAAAGCTTCCATCTCCATGAGCCTAAAAGGCAACATTTTGAGCGCAAGCATTCGCAAAATTTGTTAATTTAGTAGTGTGGCCTGTGGGGCGTTGGCTGCGTATTTGCACTTGCATTCCAAGGACTGGCGTAGGGACAACTGAACCCTGCACTGGGACAAGGACGTGCTTGCTGATGGTGCTATTTGAGAGTGTGCAATGACAGATGCAGGGCGGGAGGCATCTTGGCATGCGCCATGGACAAGGGATTTGCATGCACGCTCAACAGCGGAAGAAGCAGTGGTGTCACCCGCAGACACTGTTTCTGGACCCTGGGGTTTGGCCCACTTAGTCGGGTGCTTTGCTGCCATGTGCCTGATCATGCTGGTGGTGGTCAGGCTACTAGTTTTTCTACCCCTGCTGATGCTGGCCTGGCAGGTTGTGCAAATGGCCTTTTTGGGGTTATCTTCAAAGTCTTTAAAGAACAACCAGACTCGGGAAGACGTAACAGTTGTACTGGCAATTTCCGTCTTGTTGGTGTTATGGTGAACGCTTTCCCGCCTTGTGTCTACGGCCACCACACTGTTTCTTCCTGCCTGTTGTGGTGCTACGCCTCTCCAACCCTGTGTGCTGCTGTCCTTGCTCTGCATGTCCCCCTGTCAGGTTAGGGCAGTTATTATATCATCCATGACCTCGTCTTCCACTTCTGCACCCTGGTCCTCCTCCTGACTTTTTGGCAATTGTGTCTCATCCTCATCCACCTCTTGCGACAGTAATTGCACTTTCCCACCATTGCCTTCGTGTGACCGTAGCTGCTCAAATATTTGGGCATCGCTACAAACGTTCTCCTCTTGACCCGCTTGAAGCTGGCTGGGTGAGAGGCCGAATCCATAAATGGAAAAGTGAACAGCTCTTCTGAGTGTCCAAGTGTGGGATCAGTTGTCTCCGGGCACTCGGCATGGTGGGAGGAAAGAGCATCAGGGTGAGCAATATGCGGTCCCGACTCACTGCTACTGAAACATGACCAAACTGCTCTCCAACCAACAACCTTTTGACACTGCTCTGTGTTCAATAGTGGTGTTCTGCGGTCCCCTAGTAATTGGGACAGGAAGGTCGAGCGACAAGATGTGGGTGTTTGTTGTGGCACAATTTCAGCTTGCCCACGGCGTAGGCCTTTGCATGCACAATCACCATCACGTCCACTTCCCCGTCCCTTGCCATGTGATATGTCTGACAGACAACTACGATTTTAAATAGCGGGCCTGTAGTTTACTAATACTATTCTTCACTGCGACCTCGTGTGAATAGCTTCATTGACACACTGCAACAAATTGTAAATGGAGGCCAATATTTTCCACCAGGAGGGAACACTAATAGCTTGGGGCCCCTGTTCAGGAAATATGTCAGGGCCCACCTCGCTGCTCGACATGCTGCTTATGATGATGGCAGTCTGGCCATGGGACCCCTGGAGACTTGGGCTCTGAGCAACAGGCAACATCTCCGTTAGGATTCGGTTCTGCTGAGTCCAACCATGTACATATTACTGGTATATTAAATTATATGTCTGGTATCTATACCATCTAGTATCTGATAGTATACTACAAATAAAAGTATGGAATATTGTAGTATACTGCACTATTCCGTGCTTAAAATATTTAGTTGTTTTTTTTACAGTGGATTTTGCAACTACTGTTTTGCATCCATAGGATGCAACTGTTTAACATATGCATCATGGTGAACATGCTAAACAGAGGCCATTTGATCTTAAAAAGTTATTCCCCAAATAAATCAAGTCCTCCCCAAATCCCGATGATAAGGGATAATTGCTAATGTTGAGCGAGCACTAAAATGCTCGGGTGCTCGAAGCTCGGGCCAAGCTCACCGTGATACTCGGGTGCTCGACCCGAGCAACGAGCCCAATGTTAGTCTATGGGAGACCCGAGCATTTTTGCTGCGGCACCCCCGGCAGTCTGTAGAAAGCCTAAAAAATGCCTAAAACGATAGTGACAGTGCTCAAAAGACATGGGGACAGCATGGGCATCGCCCCAGGAAGCATTTCTGACCCCCAGGTCACTGCTGTCAACAATGTGGTCAGAGGTATTAAGCCACTTTTACGGGCTCACAATAAAACGTTCAAAAACGAAACTGAAATGGTTTTCCAATACAAATAGGGGTATAATTCGCGCTTGGGTAGTGGGTAAAGGGAAATTGGGGAGATACCAACGTGGGGGCGTAACTAAGGACTAGTCGTAGATTGGATAAAATTAATTAAGCTTTATTTGGAATAAATAGATAAAAGGTGTTTAAAACCAGTTAAAAGTTGATAAAGTCTCTGACCAGAGGCCAGTATATCTAGAGAATAGGAGTAACATATTATATTTTGATAGAAGATGGTCCTTAGTGTGGTCCAGAGGTGTAAAAACCTGTGGAAAAAGTGTAAGGGGGGTTAGTATAGTGGGATTATTGGATAAGGTCAAGATGAGATAGATGGTGACCAATGTACCTGTAGTAGGGTCCTTGTTCTTATTGGTGAATAAGTATCAGGGACTATGGTCTGTTAGGTAGGTGCTCTTATTCCATGGTGGGAGAATCTACAGGGCTAAATGATAGGTATGAAGGATTAATTAAAGTAGAGAGATGCTGCAAAGTAAATAAATTCTCTGTACCTACTGTAATCCGGGCGGATATTAGTTTCGGGTAAGAAGAGGTCCAGGGGCCTAGGCTTCCTGAAAACCTGGTGTCCTAGGTTATCACTTTAGTCTACCTGCAGTGCGAAGGTAGAGGTTGGGTAGAAAACGATCTTTGCCCTGGTGGGGGCTATAAATAAGTAGTGGATATATACCTGATGATGCAGGTGTGTACCAATAGGTGACCTGTAGCAGTCCAGGGAAGTCCGGTGGGTCTAATACAGTGGTGACCCTGTACGTCCTGGTGGTGTGATAATTGTACCTGTGGTGAGGTAAGTCACATGGGTCAGGTGAGGCAGGATGTCAACCAACCAAGGTATGAGAATCCTACTACGTATACCTTGTCAGGGGAGTTTGTAGCACGGTGGTTCCCCTAGGTCCTAGAGCCGGTCGGTGCCAGATAGGAGAAATATTGGTAGGGGTAGCCTTAGCGTATAGATAGGCCTGGTTCTAGGAGAGAAGCGGCCGGTTAGTCAAATGGAGGGTAAAAGCTGTGCAAAGTTGACGGAGCGGTCGCAGCGTCCAGTTGCTCACAGTTGGGGAGGTCTACGTGGATCTGAGTCAGACAGTCGTCCCAGGGACGGAGGCGTCCTGTCGGCAGGTACCGTGACTGTATCCGGAGCGAGAGCGGAGTCCCGGCCGGAGACTTCCGCTCCTCGCGTGATCTCGGATAGGGAGAGCGCGCGCTTCCTGCAGAAAGCGTGCGAGACTTGTGTGACGCGCTGACACGTGACACACCAGATGCAGCGGCCTCTTAGCGCTAGTGAGCTGGGATAGGGCGGGTCCTACGCGTTTTGAAAGATTCGTCTTTCTTCCTCAGGGATAGTCCTACCCAGCATCAGTGCCCTTATATACTCTAGTCAGGAGTGGTCTTGATGACTGCCTGTCAGTCATGTGTATGTTTTCTGAGCACACACAGGTCTGTCAGTCATTAAATGCAAACAGCTCGATGTCACTGTTTAACCCTTTGGGTTTAAGGGTGTTTAGTTGAAATATCCACTTACTTTCTGTTCTGGACATAGTTTTAATAAAATTACCAGATCTCCAGTACGTTGGTACAATCTGGCTACCTGTGATTTGGGTCCCATTTATGCATCCATTATGTTTTTCCATGTAATGCTTGGAGAGCGGGTGTTCCTTATATTTATTTTTTATGTTCCTTAGATGTTCGTTTATTCTGACATTCATAGGTCTTTTAGTTCGCCCTACATACATCTTTTGGCAAGGGCATGTCAGACCATATATTACTCCTGTACTTGTGCAGGTGATAAAGTCCTTAATGGGGTATGTTTCTGTTCCATGGCTGACAGTACTTTGTTTGCAGGATTTAACCATTCTGCACATTTTACATTTTTTACATGGAAAAAAACCTTTAATTTTTTGTTTAAAAGGGGTGTATATTTGATTGTTTAATGAAAAATTATTTGTTTTTGGTGCTAATATGTTTCTTAAATTCCGTGCCTTTTTATATATAAATTGGGGATTGACAGGTATCTGATCTCCAATTATTTTGTCATCCCTGAGTATGTGCCAATGTTTCCCCACAATTTTCCTGAATAGATGGATATTGGAACAATATGGTGTGATGATCGGAATGTTAAGTTGTTCCCTATCATACTGTGATTTTTTATTGGTCAGAGGTCACTGCTGTCAACAATGTGGTCAGAGGTATTAAGCCACTTTTAAGGGCTCACAATAAAACGTTCAAAAACGAAACTGAAATGGTTTTCCTGTGAAATATGTTAAGGACTTCCTTTCCAGGGTAAAGACTTGTGTATAAGGTAAAATAAATAACCAAAAACAAAAATACTCCTCCACAACTTGGGCTATGTTCACAAGTAGCATTTTTAATGCGTTTTTGCACTTTTGTATTGCTTTCAACCGTGACAAATGCATTCACCGAGAAATGTCATTTTAATATTTTACAATCTTATCTGGCCATGTGCTGTGTGACACATGCATACAGTGCTGAAAAGACATGGGAACAGCATGGGGGAGACCCTGGAAGCATCTCTGACACCCAGGTCAATGCCTAAAAGTCTGCCCATCAGAAGTGATCCTTTCCGCATCAGAAGATACATACTTGCAACTATCCCCGAGCAAGTCCTTGTCCCAAGGCAGTGTTCAATTGTACCTCCCCCATTCCTTGCAATGCAAGCGCAAGTATGCAGCCTGCCACCCACCCACCCCCAGGCTGCAATACCATACTGCTAGCTTGCACTTGAAATGGGGCCTTTTAGTTTGGAGGAGGCCGAAGCTGGCCACTACCTCATGGCTGCTTCGGCAGCAAGGTATCCATAGTCAGTCCCCTGCCGCCCGGCGGCCAGGTGTCCACGCTCGGTCCCCAGCCACCAGGGGGTGGCTGGGTGTCCATACTCGGTCCCCAGCCGCCCCGCGGCCGGGTGTCCACACACGGTCCCCAGCCGCCTTGGGGCGGCCGGGTGTCCATAAACGGTCCCCAGCCGCCCCTATTTTTCCATGGAAGTTCCCCCACACTTTTCTTTGCCTGGCCTGCTTTAGGGCAGCATTGGACGAGCCCACCAGAGAACCAGACTCCTCCGGTGGGCCCTGGCTTCTCCATCAGGGGAGTTGAGAGTGCAAAGGTGAGGAGCATGATGATGATGATAGAAGTTAGTGTAGCGCCCCGAGGGTTCGGCCGCTACAGGGGTATTGCACCTCTGTCAGAGGTGTGATATTCCACTCCCAGGTAAGGATGGAGTGTGGACCAGGGCTCAGTTAGCTGCATGCAGCACACACACCCCATTTCCGAGGGACAGCTCAACGGTGCTCCCACTAGACAGAAGTGCAGGCACGACCGACCATGTCCCTGCTGGAGTGGGGAGGGAGGGGTGGAACACCCAGTGCTGTAGGGGCAGATAGGGGGCGGTTTCTGAGCGTAGGTAGGAGCCCATTGGTTGCTGGTCACCTGGGCTCATGGTCAGAGGGAGGTATAAAAGGTGGGCACCATCTTAGATCAAGGTTCGTTCAGCCAGAGGAGAGGACAGGGAGTAGAGGCTCTGTAGGAGCTCTACTCCAGGAGGGCCTAGTGAGAGGCCGAGGAGGAGGTGAAGGGGAGCTGAGATTCTGGCTCATCTCAGCTCCAAGAGAAAGGAACAGAAAGGAACAGAACAGGAACTGCAAAGAAGGAGAGACAGAGAAACAGAAGGGCTCAGGAACAAGAAGGTGGAAGGGACCCTAAGAACCCACGAGAATCGAGGGTGCAGGGTCAGGCAGATTAAGGGTACCGGATCCCAAGTTGGTGGAGGAGAAACAACCCTCAGCCAAAGACCGGTCGTCGTGATCATCTATTGGTGCGACACCTCATCAAACCTGCTAGGAAGGCACCATATAGGACAGCGGAGGACGGGGCCCACGTTTAACCGCACAGGTCCGTGGCAGCTGGACAAAAGTGGGTCACTGGTGAGGCAGGCCAGAGAAAGGATAAAAGGGGGTCCTGTGCCATGCTCCTGAGCTGCCTGGGAGTTGACCGAGCCCCTCACCTGGTGGACGCAGCACGGCTCGGGCGGTCACTGCTGACAGAAGTGACCCGGAACAAACGAACTGTGAGTAAAGACCCTGGACTGTAACTTGTTGTCTGTGTGCTCCTTTGCGCCTCCAGCACTATCAGCACCGGGACTCGCACTACCATCACTCCCACCATCCACTACACTGCCCTGGGGCTGCACTCTTCCCGTGGGGAGTCACATCACCTCAGCTGCACCCATCATCAGCCCCAGCGGACTGCCTTGCAGCGGCGGTTCCTAATAACCGCAATCCACGGGTGGCGTAGTCGGACATTATCTGAAGCACGTAGTAGACTACCATTGGCCTGACCACCCTGAGCCGCGGGACCGGGCCGCCACTACTACTACCCCCATCGTTTCCCTATCGCCCGGATCCGCGTGCCCCACGGCCCAGGGGGCGAGTCAGCTTTGGCGTAGTCGGCAGGATTTCGTGCACGCTAACCACGGGTACTGCGCGCCTGAAAAGAGACTGTTTCACGGTACTAAAGATGGCACCCGCCCCAGAAGAACGAGCGCCATAATGTGCGTGCCAAAAGACCACAGGAGGCCGCCTCCCATCGTGGGCCGGGTCCCAGAATGGCGCCAAAGAGGAAGCCCGCCCCCAACAACCATGAGCACTGCTGTGGAAATGTCCGTCAACATGGGGGGGCTGCCCCTGAGAGTGATTGTCAGCAGAATACCCCAGGACCACCCCCCATGGGGGCGGATAGGAAAGAAAACTGCGGGGCAGGGAGTGGTCTGGATCAGTCCAGACAGACCGCACCCGGGAATGGACGCCCTGAGCAGCACCAGCCTCCTGGCCCGAAGCCTGCTGCAGGCCGAACCGCTCTGCAGCCTAGCAGAAGTCCTGGCGCAGCTCCCCAGAGATCCGGAGCGTGCGCAAGCTGCACTGGAGGACCTGGAGCGGAGGATGGTCCGGGTGCAGCGGAGTGCACTCACCGAGTGGAGAGAGGAACTGGCCCGGCAGGCCGAGACCCACCAGCGACAGGCTTCAGCCGCACCCCGCAGTTTGCCTGCCTCGGAGGACGGCGCAGGAGGAGAGAGGACCGGAGGCGAAGCCGCGGAGGGAGCCACGAGGACTGAGGCAAGTGAAGGGGACGTCACCACCCCAAGCCCAGCACCCGCAAGCCTGCCCCAGCCTCCCGTCGCAGCACCAGAAGCCCCACTCACCGCACCTGTTGCCGCGCCACCACTGCTCCCGGCTAGGCCTCAAGCGGCGAGCGCCGCGGCCACGCCCCGCCCAGCGCCACGCCCCTTGACCCCGGGTGCCGTAAAGCAGGAAGCATCATCGGCCCGGTCGCAAGGCCTGGATGACCCGGGCGCCATCGCCAAGCCTGCGCCCCTGTCCCGGATGGGACTGCCACCCAGCGCAGCCACAAGACCCCCGGCCTGGTCGCAAGGCCGAGTGCCCCCGGGCGCTGCTCCCAGATCAGGTCCCCCCACTATACCATCGCTGGGCGTGGACCTGTTTGCCCATCATACCGGTCCGGATGGACTGCCGCTGGAGTGGCCGGCTGAAGTGACCGGCAATCAGCCATGGAAGGCCCAGCCCCCGCGCGAGCCTCTGATACCGGATCCTGAACCCGTCGAGGTCACCCTACCCCCACTAGAGGACGTCCAATTTGCGTGGGACTCCACTGGCGAGAACTTGATGGGGTTCTCTCAAGAGACCCGGGCAGACGCGGTCCGTCGTCTGGAGGCTTGTCACCAGCAACTGGCGACCTTTGAGCGGGAGCGACGAGAGAGGCGCGTCAGGGAGGAACGGCTCCAAGCCCAGAGTGCTGAACAAAAGCTCAAGGCCCGCCAAGACCCCCAAGCAGCCCGTGGTCCCCGAATCACCAGGACCGTAGTCAAGTTCCACATGGAGAACAGCTGGGGCTTCATCAGGGGCCCAGAAACCGCAGGCGACGTCTTTGTGACCCGCAGGGACGTGGAGAGTCATCTACCGGAGGGACATCGTGGCCGTGACCTGTACCCTGGTGATGTGGTCGCCTTTACCCGCCACGTAGGTGCAAAAGGACCATACGCCCTACATGTCCATCGGCTCACCGAGGAGGAGCTACAATACCGCGGCTATGAGGAGAGCCAAGAGGACCCGGACGGGTCTGAAGAACCATATGAGGAGGAAGAAGGAGCATATGGAGGACACCGCTACTAGTAAGTAGCAAAGTACCTGTGTACATAGTTACCCGTCAGGGTATCAGAACTGTTTTTGGGACTGTTCCCGTCTTCAAAGTGTGGTCCCCGTTGGGACAAATATTGAACTGTTACCTGTGTGTCCCTCATCCCCTACCAGGCTGAGGACTGTGAGCAGCCATTCCCTTCCCAAAACTGGCCGAGGACTGAGAGCGGTCAAACCCTTGTATATAGTTGCGCTTCCTAAAGCGCCCCCTACTGGTTTTATACAAAAACCGCAACGTCTACCTCAAGATTTACTGGACTGTTGCACCTTTACTTGGTTGCAAGTTGCACCGCAGCCAAGAATCCAAGAATGTGCTTTACTTAAAAATGTGTTACATGAGAAAGTTTTATATGCTGCTAGAAAATGTTTTACATAATTTTGAGACCGTTTTATATGATAAGTGACAAAAGAGTTCCAGAGGCATTAGCAAAGTGTTTTGTGGTAGTGGCAAGAGAAGAGGAGTGTTTCCCATAAAGGGAATTGAACCGTATTACCTGTTTTCTGATGTGAAAAGTTATTGAAAAAGTTTTGCATGTCCTATAATTATCTGTTTTTGCTCTTTTCCAGCCCGAGGACGTGCTGTGCTTTACCAGGGGGGAATGTAGCGCCCCGAGGGTTCGGCCGCTACAGGGGTATTGCACCTCTGCCAGAGGTGTGATATTCCACTCCCAGGTAAGGATGGAGTGTGGACCAGGGCTCAGTTAGCTGCATGCAGCACACACACCCCATTTCCGAGGGACAGCTCAACGGTGCTCCCACTAGACAGAAGTGCAGGCACGACCGACCATGTCCCTGCTGGAGTGGGGAGGGAGGGGTGGAACACCCAGTGTTGTAGGGGCAGATAGGGGGCGTTTTCTGAGCGTAGGTAGGAGCCCATTGGTTGCTGGTCACCTGGGCTCATGGTCAGAGGGAGGTATAAAAGGTGGGCACCATCTTAGATCAAGGTTCGTTCAGCCAGAGGAGAAGACAGGGAGTAGAGGCTCTGTAGGAGCTCTACTCCAGGAGGGCCTAGTGAGAGGCCGAGGAGGATGTGAAGGGGAGCTGAGATTCTGGCTCATCTCAGCTCCAAGAGAAAGGAACAGAAAGGAACAGAACAGGAACTGCAAAGAAGGAGAGACAGAGAAACAGAAGGGCTCAGGAACAAGAAGGTGGAAGGGACCCTAAGAACCCACGAGAATCCAGGGTGCAGGGTCAGGCAGATTAAGGGTACCGGATCCCAAGTTGGTGGAGGAGAAACAACCCTCAGCCAAAGACCGGTCGTCGTGATCATCTATTGATGCGACACCTCATCAAACCTGCTAGGAAGGCACCATATAGGACAGCGGAGGACGGGGCCCACGTTTAACCGCACAGGTCCGCGGCAGCTGGACAAAAGTGGGTCACTGGTGAGGCAGGCCAGAGAAAGGATAAAAGGGGGTCCTGTGCCATGCTCCTGAGCTGTCTGGGAGTTGACCGAGCCCCTCACCTGGTGGACGCAGCACGGCTCGGGCGGTCACTGCTGACAGAAGTGACCCGGAACAAACGAACTGTGAGTAAAGACCCTGGACTGTAACTTGTTGTCTGTGTGCTCCTTCGCGCCTCCAGCACTATCAGCACCGGGACTCGCACTACCATCACTCCCACCATCCACTACACTGCCCTGGGGCTGCACTCTTCCCGTGGGGAGTCACATCACCTCAGCTGCACCCATCATCAGCCCCAGCGGACTGCCTTGCAGCGGCGGTTCCTAATAACCGCAATCCACGGGTGGCGTAGTCGGACATTATCTGAAGCACGTAGTAGACTACCATTGGCCTGACCACCCTGAGCCGCGGGACCGGGCCGCCACTACTACTACACCAATCGTTTCCCTATCGCCCGGATCCGCGTGCCCCATGGCCCAGGGGGCGAGTCATTAGCATCTGCTTTGTTTTCTTGGAATGCAAGCGCATGTATGTAGTAGCGGCTAGGCCTGAGGTGGTCAGTGTTTTGGCGCAAATCCTACCTCCTCCGAGGATTGCTGGATGTTTTCGTGCTACTATCCCAGTTCTATGACTCCCGTTAAAACAAAGCTTCAGGTGATGAATAATGGATGAGGTGGTGGCAAAGGAGAAAGAGCAGGAGGAACAGGGACCATTCACATCAATGTCAGGCCAGTCAACCACACATGTCTTGTAGGATATGTTTCTGTACCAAAAGGAGCGTTTCGGCTACACAGTTATAGGGCATGCAGTGAGTGCAAGCCTACCAAAAATTTTGAGGCACTCCAATGCCCCTTAGTAGTGACATGGAGGTCACCGGGCCTTAACTAAACCGTTTTTAGCAACTGGGACTCCTGTGCACTGTTGGCCTAAGCAGTGAATGGAAGGCTTTCAAAAAATTATGAGGAACTGCAATGCCCCTTGAAACAGACGTGGATTACAGCATACTAAAAACCTTCTACCCATTATTGGGGAGTGGGTCTCCCTTAGTGTTCGCCTATGCATTGAAAAGCAAAAGCTGACTAAAATTAGGAGGAAATGCAATGCCCGTTGGAAGAATGGTGGAGGTATCAGTGGAATAAAAAGACAATATCAATGCCCCTTGGAAAAGTGGTAGAGGTCGCAGTAGCTTAACAAGACAGTTTTAATGCACCTTGGAAGAGACGTGGAGGTCGCAGTAGCTTAACAAGACGGTTTTAATGCCCTTTGGAAGAGAAGTGGAGGTTGCAGTGGAATAAAAAGACAATATCAATGCCCCTTGGAAAAGTGGTGCAGGTCGCAGTAGCTTAACAAGACGGTTTTAATGCCCCTTGGAAGAGACGTGGAGGTCGCAAAAGCTTAACAAGACGGTTTTAATGCCCCTTGGAAGAAACGTGGAGGTAGCAGTAGCTTATCGAGACGGTTTTAATGCCCCTTGGAAGAGACGTGGAGGTCGCAGTGTAATAAAAAGACAATATCAATGCCCCTTGGAAAAGTGGTGGAGGTCACAGTAGCTTAACAAGACGATTTTAATGCCCCCAGGAAGAATGGTGGAGGTCGCAGTGGAATAAAAAGACAATATCAATGCCCCTTGAAAAAGTGGTTGAGGTCACAGTAGCTTAACAAGACGGTATAAATGCCCCTTTGAAAAGTGGTGGAGGTCGCAGTAGCTTAACAAGACGGTTTTAATGTCCTTTGGAAGAGACGTGGAGGTCGCAGTAGCTTAAGAAGACGGTTTTAATGCCCCTTGATAGAGATGTGGAGGTCGCAGTAGCTTAACAAGACGGTTTTAATGCCCCTTGGAAGAGACGTGGAGGTTGCAGTAGCTTAACAAGAGAGTTTTAATGCCCCTTGGAAGAGATGTGGAGGTCGCAGTGGAATAAAAAGACAATATCAATGCCCCAGGGAAAAGTGGTGGAGGTCGCAGTAGCTTAACAAGACGGTTTTAATGCCCCTTGGAAAAGTGGTGCAGGTTGCAGTAGCTTAACAAGACGGTTTTAATGCCCCTCGGAAGAGACGTGGAGGTCGCAGTAGCTTAACAAGATAGTTTTAATGCCCCTTGGAAGAGATGTGGAGGACGCAGTGGAATAAAAAGACACTATCAATGCCCCTTGGTAAAGTGGTGGAGGTCGCAGTAGCTTAACAAGACGGTTTTAATGCCCCTTGGAAGAATGGTGGAGGTCGCAGTGGAATAAAAAAGACAATATCAATGCCCCTTGGAAAAGTGGTGGAGGTCGAAGCTAACAAGATGGTTTTAATGCCACTTGGAAGAATGGAGGAGGTTGCAGTGGAATAAAAAGACAATATCAATGCCCCTTGAAAAAGTGGTGGAGGTCGCAGTAGCTTAGCAAGACGGTTTTAATGCCCCTTGGTAAAGTGGTGGAGGTCGCAGTAGCTTAACAAGACGGTTTTAGTGCTCCTTGGAAGAGACGTGGAGGTTGCAGTAGCTTAACAAGACGGTTTTAATGCCCCTTGGAAGAGACGTGGAGGTCGCAGAGGAATAAAAAGACAATATCAATGCCCCTGGGAAAAGTGGTGGAGGTCGCAGTAGCTTAACAAGACGGTTTTCATGCCCTTTACAAGAGCCATGCAGTACAGCATATTAAAAACATTATTCCCATTATTGGGGAGTTGGTCTCCCATAGTCTTTGCCTATGCCTTCCAAGCAAAAGCTACCAAAAATTATGACGGAGGAACTTGCAATGCTGGCAACAAAGACCACGGTCACCCTGGTGGTATAGTGGTGGTGGAGGCTGAGGATAAGGAGAAGAGCAAAATACAGCCAAAATGAGGAAGCGTACAACCATGTGAGGGTGTGAAGCGGTGCATGGGAATACACTTCCTGAAATAACACAGTGGATTTGACTTTATGTTACTCTGCTGTCATTTGCTGGTGATGAGAAGTCTGGGCCAATCCAGCCCTTGTTCATTTTGATAAGGGTCAGCTTTGTCAGTTGACAGGCGAGTGCGCTTATCAGTTATAATTCCCCCAGCGGCACTAAAAACACGCTCCGATAACACGCTAGCGGCAGGGCAGGCCATGACCTCCAAGGCATACACAGTGAGTTCATTCTAAGTCTCCAGCTTGGATACCCAATAATTAAAAGGCACAGAGGAATCACGGTGGATGCTGGTACGGTCGGCAAGGTAATCCCTCACCATCTTTTGAAACTTTCCACTCCTTGTGAGAGTACCCCGTAACTCAGGGCCTGTAAGCTGGATGGGTCTCAGAAAACTGTCCCAGAATGTTGACAGTGTTCCCCTGCCTCTGCTGGATTCGAGTTGCGTCTCTCTCGCCTGTACGCCTTGGTTGGTCAACGAACTGTGACCTCTGCCGCTAGCGTGTTCAGATGGGAATTTTTTTAACAGTTCTGCAGCAAGGGCCTTCTGGTACTGCCCCATTTTTGTAGACCTCTCCACCTCAGGAATAAGAGAGTGAAAGTTCTCCATCTAGCGGGGGTCTAAAAGTGTCACCAACCTGTATTGACTGTCACCCAACATTTTGACAACGCGAGGGTCGCGGTTAAGGCAGCGTAACATAAAGTCAGCCATGTGTGCCAGACTGGTAACGGGCAAGACTTCCGTGTCCTCACCAAGATGACGACCGACCATGCTCTCCTCCTCCTTCTCCTCCCCCCTGTCCTCAGGTCACCCACGCTGAACCGACGGTATGACAGTTGTACAGGTACTACCGTCTACAGTGCATGATACCAGCTCCTGTTCTTCCTCCTCATCCTCCTCCTCTCCCTCATTGTCCCCCAGTGCACGTTGGGATGAGATGAGGCTGGGCTGTGTGTAATCGCCCATTACGGGTTCTTGATCCATCTCATCATACTCTGGCTGCAATACCTCCTCTTTAATTCTCTGCAGAGAGCGTTGCAAAAGACAGACAAGTGGGATGCTGACGCTAATGATGGCGTCATCGCCACTCACCATCTTGGTGGACTCCTCAGAGTTTGTCAGGATGGTACATATGTCAGACATCCAGGTCCACTCCTGAGGTCTTATGTGCGGAGTCTGACCTGAATATCGACGGCCTTGTTGCAGCTGGTACTCCACAACTGCTCTCTTCTGCTCACAAATCCTTTGCAACATGTGGAGGGTAGAGTTCCAATGCGTGGGGACATCACATACTAGTCAGTGTGCCGGAAGCTGCAAACGCTGCTGCAAAACAGCAAAGGCTGCAGAAGCTGTAGCCTATTTGCGAAAATGAGTTGACAGGCGGCGTACTTTGACGAGCAGATCTGGCAACTTGGGGTACGATTTAAGAAACCGCTGAACTACGAGGTTAAGCACATAAGCCATGCATGGTATGTGTGTGATCTCGCCTCGCCTCAGAGCCGCCACCAGGTTACGGCCATTGTCACACGCGACCATGCCTGGATGTAGGTTCAGCGGTCTCAGCCACAGATCTGCCTGCTCTTTCACAGCTGTCCACAACTCACAAGCAGTGTAAGGTTTATCACCTAAGCTTATGAGTTTCAGCACAGCCTGTTGCCGCTTGGCTGAGGCAGTACTGCAGTGCTTACAGCTTGTAGCTGATGTGGTGAGATCTGAGATGGAGGCAGAACATGAGGAGGAGGAGGAGGATGATGCGCAGGAGCTGTACACTGTGGGGGCAACTCTTACTGACATAGGACCCGCAATCCTCGGTGTGGGGAGGATGTGTTCCGCCCCAAGGTCTGACTGGGTCCCGGCTTCCACTATGTTTACCCAGTGTGCCGTCAGGGAGATGTACCGTCCCTGGCCACAAGCACTTGTCCACGTGTCCGTTGTCAGGTGGACTCTCCCAGTAACTGCGTTGTTGAGGGCACGGCAGATGTTTTGGGTCACGTGCTTGTGTAGTGCGGGGATGGCACACCGGGCAAAATAGTGTCGGCTGGGGACCGAGTACCGAGAGACGGCCACCGCCATAAGGTTGCGGAAGGATTCCATCTCCACAAGCCTAAAAGGCAGCATTTCCAATGCGAGCAGTCATGAAATGTGCGAATTTAGGACTGTGGCCTGTGGGGCGTTGGCTGCGAATTTGCACTTTCGTTCAAAGCTCTGGGATATGGACAATTGAACACTGCGGTGGGACGTGGACGTGGACATTGATGCTGTTTCTTGAGAAACTGCCATAACAAGTGAAGACTGAGAGGAGGGGGCATCTTTGCATGCAGTATGGACAGGGGATTGCCTTGCACGCACAACAGGGGGTTCTATTACATGCACAACAGTGGAAGAAGCAGTGGTGACACCCGGTGACACTGGTCATGGACCCTGGGGTTCACCCCTCAAAGTCGGGTGTTTTGCTGCCATGTGCCTGATCATGCTGGTGGTGGTCAAGCTGGTAGTTTTGTCACCCCTGCTGATGCTGGCATGGCAGGTGGTAAAAATGGCCTTTTTGGGGTTATCAGCAGATTCTTTAAAAAAATTCCAGACTCTGGAAGACCTACCTGACG
Organism: Phyllobates terribilis; assembly: GCF_046119375.1. Lineage (NCBI taxonomy): Eukaryota > Metazoa > Chordata > Amphibia > Anura > Dendrobatidae > Phyllobates > Phyllobates terribilis. Next base: position 649,688,223 of record NW_027362762.1, read on the forward strand.
TACTGGCAACGTCCCTCATGTTGGTGTTACGGGGAACTGTTGCCTGCCTTCTGTGTGCGGCCACCACACTGCTTCTTCCTGACTGTTGGGGTACTCAGTCTCCCTCCCCCTGTGTGCTGCTGGCCTCGCTCTGCATGTCCTCCTGCCACGTTGGGTCAGTTACTACATCATCCACCACCTCCTCCTCTTCCACTTGCGCACCACAATCCTCCGCCTCACTTCGTGGCAATTGTGTCTCGTCATCATCCACCTCTTGTGACAAATTGCCAGCGTCGACTTCCTCTGGCCGTGGCTGTTCAAATATTTTGGCATCGCTACATGGGATCTCCTCTTCCACCACTTCAAGCGGAGCAGGCGAGGGGCACAAATATGGAAATGGACCAGTGAACAGCTCTTCAGAGTGCCCAAGTGTGGGATCAGTTGCTGTCTGACGACACTCGGCATGGTGGGAGGAAAGAGCATCAGGGTGAGGAGGAGTATGCGGTCGAGACTCATGGCTACTAAAACTTGACCTTGTGGAAGACAGACCGGAGGTGGTGGTGCCCAGGTAACTGGAAGTATTATCTGCCATCCAATTAATAACCTGTTCACACTGATCAGTTCGCAATACTGGTGTTGTAGTGTGCTTCCCTAGTAATTCAGTCAAGAAGTGGGAGCAAGAAGATGTGGCTGTTGGTTGTGGCACATTTTCACCTTGGCCACAGCCCCGTCCTCTGCACGCACGATCACCAGAACGTCCAGTTCCGTGTCCCTTGCCACGCGCCTTGCCCATTGTAAATGAAGTAAAATAGCTTATACTCGCACTATCAATGGAAAAAGGGTAATAAAAAGGAGATTAGAACCGTGGAAGAGAAAAACCACAGTTCTATTTGTCTGGCCTACACCCGACTCTTTTAAACAGATATATTTGTGACTGAACAGACAGGGACACACTATTACTGTTTTTTTTTACGTAAAACAGGCCAAAAGCTGGATAATACAGAGATTTGAACCCGGGAACTGCAAAACCACAGTTCTAATTTACTGGCGTATACCAGACTTTTTAAAATAGATATATTTGGGGCTGAACAGTCAGCGACACACTCAAACTGTTTTTTTTATGTAAAAAAGACCCAAAAGTGGATAATACAGTGATTTGACCCGTGGAACGGCAAAACCACAGTTATAGTTATATGGCGTACACCAGAATCTTTCAAACTGATATATTTGTGTCTGAACAGTCAGGGAGACACTATTACAGTTTTTTTTTACGGCAAAAAATGCCAAGAGCAGGATAATACAGAGATTTGAACCGTGGAACTGCAAAACCACAGTTCTATTTCTCTGGCCTACACCAGACTCTTTTAAACAGATATATTGGTATCTGACCAGTCAGGGAGACACTATTACAGTTTTTTTTACTGCAAAAAATGCCAAAAGCAGGATAATACAGAGATTTGAACCGTGGAACTGCAAAACCACAGTTCTATTTCTCTGGCCTACACCAGACTCTTTTAAACAGATATATTGGTGTCTGACCAGTCAGGGAGACACTATTACAATTTTTTTTACTGCAAAAAAATGCCAAAAGCAGGATAATACAGAGATTTGACCCATGGAACTGCAAAACCACAGTTCTATTTCTCTGGCCTACACCAGACTCTTTTAAACAGATATATTGGTGTCTGACCAGTCAGGGAGACACTATTACAATTTTTTTTACTGCAAAAAAATGCCAAAAGCAGGATAATACAGAGATTTGACCCATGGAACTGCAAAACCACAGTTCTATTTCTCTGGCCTACACCAGACTCTTTTAAACAGATATATTGGTGTCTGAACAGTCACAGACACACTCAATTTTTTTGGGAGGGGGAGAAAAATACCAAAAGGTTAATAAGACGCGTATTTGTACAGTCTGACTGAGGAAAAAAAAAATACAGGATTTAGATGAAAAAAAAAAGAATTTACCCTGGCCCCTGAGACCTGGAGCTAAGTCCAGCAATTTCAGAAACAGGAGCACACAGGACTGTAATGCAGCGTTTGCTGGTATAACCACTGCGTCTCCTATACAGCCTGCCTGCCTGATATACCTGGGATGGATATTAGTCCTGAGAAGGACTGTTTGTTTGATTTGGCAGGCTTTAGAGACCCTACACTACCTATTTCGCACTATATATCTCTCCCTAACTCAGCCGCACTCTCCCTACACTCTCTGATCCGGAGCGACTGTGTCCAAGATGGCGGCGCCCAGTTTTAAATACTCGAGGTGACGCTGTGCGGCCAGCCAATCACTGTAATGCCCACAAACAACATGGCTGCGGCATTACAGTGACTGGCTGGCAATCCCTGCATGTTCATTGGCTCTGTAAAGAGCGCCAAACGTGCAGGGCGGAGACCCGAGCTCCTGCCCGAGTAACCCGGAAATGCTCGGTGCTCGCCGAACATCCCGAGTAGTGAGATGCTCGGGCGAGTACCGAGCAGTGTCGAGCATGCTCGCTCAACACTAATAATTACTGATTGTTGGGGGACTGACAATTGGGACTCCATCAATCCTGAGAACAGGATTCTGCAGCTCAGCAATGAATGGATTGGAGGTGCATGCTTGACTTCTGCTCTATTCATTGTCTATGGAACTGATGGAAGTAGCTGAGCGCAGTGCTCAGCAGCTCCATAGATAATGAATAGAGCAGAGGCCATGTATGCACAACTCTGCGCCATTCAGGATGAGATTGAAGAGCCCTGTCCTCAGAATCTCTGGGGGCCCAGTGGTCGGATCCTATGGATCGGCTATAACTTGATTATTTGGTTAATAACCCTTTATAGAGCCTGGTTGATTTTCCTATCCTTTACATTTACTGAATCACACATGACCCAAAAACAAATATGTTCACATTCATGCATACACACACATAGATACACACACCCACACATACATAGATATACACACACACACATATACAATCATATGCACACTCATATACAAACACATATATACACTCATACATACACACAGATACAGATACTAATACACTCAGACATACACACAAATAGATACACACACGTACATATATACACTCATATACACACAGATAGATACACATACACAGATACACATAGATACAGATACACACATACATAGCTGTGCAGCCATGGACGAGCTCTGCCAGAAAGTTCAAAGATCAGCTGAAAAGTGCTGCTTACCCCACTGTGGGGGATGGGTCACAGCAGAGAGGACTGTCTGATACCAGCTCCTTGCTGTCCCGTGCTGTGAGCCTCCTCTCCCGATCTCTACTATGTGACAGGATGCTGCTGCTGAGAACGTAACAGTGGAGGGAGCAGAAGAAGCAGTCAGTCTTGCTCTTCCTTCCTCCACTAATGTCCCCAGTGCTGTGTGGCCTGGGGCCCCCTGGCTACAGGTGAGTACTTACCATTGGGCATTGGGGCGAGCCATGCAGGAGGAGGCCAGAGGCTGCAGCCAGTGAGCGCTCTCTCCCCAGTCTGGCTGGGAAAGCGTTCTTTGGCTGCGTCTCTCTTTCTGCATGACACGCCCCCTGGGAGCTCTCAGTGCACTGCTCTCTCCCCAGCTCTATGTATCAGAATGATTGCGTTCAGGAGAGAGAGGGGCCCGATGTGGAGCAGCACTGGGGGGCCCCTTCACTGAGGGGCCCCTGCTATGGGCAGTACACCTCTGCCTGCAAAGGTCACCCTGTGCTTCTGGGCCCTGATGCAACTGCATCGGCTGCACAGGCAGTATGTCCGCCCTTGTTTTCCACATTTACTACAATTTTCTGGATTTTTATCGCTGTAATATGGAAAAGATCTGGATGTATTCTGCAGTGCTAACAAGCAAATGGAGCAGAAAAATGGTATACTCTGGATTGCTTTTTATTTTTTAAAGTTAACATGTAACCTCAAAAAATAAAATCTAATCTTTATTAAATAATTTTAAAATACGGACTGACAGACAAATATCCAACCTAGAGGGCACAAAAAACCATATCAGGTCACTCAATTCTTATGCATACCTACAGTATATGGTGAGATCAGAACTCATGGATCTAATGCTGTGTCCAACCAATGCCTCAAAGGCTGTTTATGGGATCTACATCCATGATTACATCCATGTTGTTCATTTGAGATAAGTCTTCATTTATCTATTTTCTTTCTCTATATGAGGAGGTTGCATCGAACTGTGATGCAACGTAGCAACAGGGCCATTTAGGGCCAGAGAGGGAGAGCCGATGAGGAGCGGGGGCGCCACATCACCATCTTTACCTAGGGTGCCAACCTCTGCTGTCAGGCAGGGTATATATTGTAGATTTTATCATAGGGCCTGATTAGCCTGGACAGGGATGTGTAGACTTATCTATGTATGTTTTGTAAGTGTTTGTTTTACACTATATCACTTTTTTTGCACTTAAGGCCCCATCACACATAACGAGATCGCTAGCGAGGTCGTTGATACGTCACGGTTTTTGTGACTCAATCGCGATCTTGCTAGTGATCTCGTTATGTCTGACAGGTAGCAACCATCAGGCCCCTGCTGTGAGATCGCTGATCGTTACAAAGCTTCCTGGACCATTTATGGGTCATTTCCTCCCGCTGGGCAGTGTGCATCGCTGTATTTGACACCTTATCAACGACCTTGTTAGCGATTCAGAACTGAGACACGTAGGCGTGCATAAATTGGACTTTTCCGCGCCCCTCGTCCCCTATTGGTGGTGGCTACAGCGTTCTCATTTTCCGCCATGCATAAAGAAGGCAACAGAATAGCGATTCCATCCTTTGTTTCTGACCTCGTGTTGGATTGCAGATCCGAACAGAATTCTCCGGGCTGTTGATATCCGTTCATTCGACTGAGTCCTGATTTTGCGTAATTTTATGCACGCCTTTGTGACACAGTACAGTCCCTATCAAGGTGTGGATCATTGAAATAGCTGCTGTGTGAAAGCGTCCCAACGACCGCCGAGATCATTAGTTAGATCGCTGGGGCGCCTGAAATCGTTGGGAAGTTCTGCATGTTTGACAGCTCCCCAGCGATAATGAAACGACTCTCCAGCGATCCCAAAACCGTGACGTAATAACGATCTCGCTAGCGATCTCGTTATGTGTGACTGGGCCTTTAGTCACTTTTTCCTGAGGACACTTAATACCCATTGTTGATGGTGTATTCGGACCACTGATTCTGCTAAAAGTGAGATTGTTATCTGCATTGGTTGGACACAGCATTTGATCCATGAGTTCTGATTTCACCATATAAGCATGCATAAGAATTGAGTGACCTGATATATTTTTTGTGTCCTCTAGGTTGGATATTTGTCTGTCAGTCTGTATTTTAAAATTATTTAATAAAGCATAGATTTTATTTTTTGAGGTTAAATGTTAACTTTATTCCATTCCTCAAAACTAGTTATATAAATTGTTTATTCACTTTTTATTTTTTAAGCAAATAATCAGGATTAAGATAAAAAAAAATTATCCCTTGCCCCTGATAACTGGGGCTATGTCTACAAACATCTGTAACAGCAGGATCAGTCAGAACGTGCAATGGACCCTCTTGTGCTGTATGCACTGCGGTCTGCCCCAAACCCTGCCTGCCTAACTAACTTCTGCTATCACCACTGAATATATGCAGCTGGATTAGTCCTCAGAAGGACTGTTGGTTCAGATGGATATATATATACGGTATATGTTGTGGAATAGTTATACTAACTATAAACAAGCAAATCTGTCCCTGACTCAGCAGCATCTATCCCTACTCTGCCTGATTCCGGGGTAGACTGTGATGAGCCTAGCGTCACGGGGTCTTAAATAGACCTGATGATGCTGTGCGGCCAGCCAATCACTGTAATGCCACAACCAACATGGATACGGCATTATAGTGCATGGCAAGCAATCCCTGCATGTTCACTGGCTCTCTAAAGAGCACTAAACATGCAGGGCGGGGACCCAGCTACCGCCCGAGAAACTTGGAAGTACTTGCTGAGTGCCGAGCACCGTGATGCTCGGGAGAGTACCGAGTAGTGGCGAGCACATTCGCTCATCACTTCTCTCTGATCATATTCATTCACTTTCCCCTTTTTATTTGGGGAAATAAAAAGGGGAAAGGCCTTGATTGTCATGATGACTTTTTATTTATTTTACTCACTTATATAGCGCCATCATATTCCACAATGCTTTACAGACATCATCTTCACTTTCCTCATTAACACTCACATTTTAAATCCTATGTCTTTAGAGTGTGGAAAGAAACCAGAGGAAGCCCACACAAACATGGGGAGAATATACAGACTCCTTGCAGATGTTGTCCTTGCTGTGATTTGAACCCAGGACCCCAGTGCTGCAAAGCAGTTTACATCTACAATGCATTTCTGCAGACATCACTGGCTCATAACTATTCCAACATACTGTCAACCATCCATAGGACCGTAACAGTAGTAGTGCCTCTATATAGTACTAGTACCCTAATTGTGGCTTTTTATTTGAACACTTCACACTCTGTATCTCCATCTAGAAATAATAACCCCACTGTGTCTCTGTAGTAATTGTGTCCCCATTGTCCTTTTCCACTAAAGTATTAGCACCTCAACTGAGTTTCCACATAGTAATACTGCCCCTAATGTACTTGCATAAAGTAATAGTGAATTACTCTGTACCTCCATATTGCAATAGTGCCCCATTGTGCCTCTATATAGTATTAGAGCCCTTCACTGTGGTAAACTGAAACTCACTTGACCCTGCTCTCATGACGAGTGGTGTTGGCCTTTTCCTTCTCTGCAGTCAGCAGCCCAGTGCAGGCCAAGCACAGAAGTTATGTAATTGCACCATTCGGTGTCCCCTGCATGTACATGACCTAAGTTACCGGCTTAATGGTTCCTGCATCATACCAGAGTGAGTGGCAGAGCAAGGAGCCAATGGCCCTGTGTTTTCCAACAGATTTTAATGGTATTAATATTCTGAGGATGCAGAATACCATTAAAAGTGATATGGCCCCAAGCAGCCCCCTGGTAGTACTACCATGCAGCCATGTTGTTGCTTACTTGCTTTCTCCTCCTGCTAACTGGTGTCCCGTAGCCACCAGACTGGAGCACACTTAAAGCACATGCCCTGTCTCCTGCTCTCCATAGATATGCCCCTGTGTATGTGACGCACCCCCTGGGCCATGGGGTACTCGGCAGCCGGGCCTATGGATGCCGGTATGGGGGATATCACAGTGGCTGGCCCCGTCCGTGACCCATGGCGGTCAATGAAAAGGGGGATTTATTTATAGGGAATTTGGAAAGTTCGTGACGCTACCTATGGAATGCGGCTAAAGGGGGCCTCCATTGTGGAGCAGTCCTCTGAGGCAGATGGTAGGGCAGCTTTTGATGGAACGGGTCCCCACAGGTGGAGCAGGACTCAGGACAGCGTGGGATGTAATGGATGGTGGTGCAGGGGAGAGACGGCAGGATGGTCCCGGAGGAAAGACGGACACTCACACGGGGGTAAGCTTCAGTATCTTTACTGGTGATGATGCAGGCACGGTCCAGGGTACTCCGGATGAAGGGCGCACTTTTGGACTCTCCCCAGTGAGCGGGTATAGGGCCTCCTGATCCGTGGCTTTACTCGCTAAGCTTCTGACCTGCCTGGAGCTAGGCCTAGCTTGGTTATTGTCTCTCTCTTGCACCTGCTGGCCTGGTGGTAGGGCCTTCTCCTGGAGATCACTCTCCTTGGTCGCTGGGGTCTCCGTGACTCCTAGCCCTGGTACTGTAGTCAGCGTTTGGTAAACCTGGGACCTGTAGTCCTCCAGGGGTTCCGGTAGTCCCTACTGGGCATAAAGTGACCCCGTAGGCACGGACCCGGTGTCCGGTATATATCTCGGGGTGAGCCTGGTATGCTCCTCTGCCCCCTCGCTACTTCTTCCTTCTCCTCTCGCCTTCGGCCACACTCAGGGCCCTCACTAGGCCTTCACACATGCTGTAGGCTTTGGCTCGCCTAAGCACAACAGCCAGCGTGCTGCCTCTTCGCTGCTCTCTGAGCGTCAGCACGCTCTCTCTCAGTCTGACTGATCACTCAACACTCAACTGAGCTGCCTGGCTCCACCCTCCATATATATATCCCTAACGGGCTCCCTCTGCTGGTCTGAGCTGGTAGGGTGGAGGTGTGTGAATGTGTGAGGGCCTTTTGTGGAGAAGTCCATCCATGCACCCTTCTGGGTTCTGTGGCACCAGTGCACAGCAGGGCGCCGCATCCCCCCTAGTAAAACTCAGTACTCCTGGACTGAAGCATTTTTGCAAAACAGGTTAACAATTAACAATAACAAGTATAATAACAATAGAGTTACAGTAAGTCCCGTAACCTGGTGTCCATTTCACCGATGAAGGAACATGAGGGACCCGCCTGAAAACCCTCAACGGAGGCCCTGGGCGTGGCTACAGGGCATAGGGGATCCAGGTGCTGGACCACGTCTTCGGCCACGCTAAGCGGGTTTTTGTTCCGTGGTCACTTAAGGGGCACTCCAGGGAATGCAACTATGTACAGGAACAGTTTTTGGGCTGCTCACAGTCCTCAGCCACCGAGTCCTTGTAACCTTACGGGTAACTAAATAAACACATATATTTAATTTCAGTTTATACAATAAACATTATGCAATACCCTACTGGGTAACTATTTACACTGCAGGTATTTTTAACTTACTCCTTATACCTGACAGGGGTCTGGCCTTTTGTGCTACGCGATGACCTATGTAGTACTGGAATGTGTGTAGTGTGGATGCTTGTGCTATTTTCCGCTCTATCAGCTCTGTGTGTTGGTGGACTGCAAGACTGCCTTAACCTATCTACGGGACTGGCAAGTACACTGGTTACTGGGCCTACTGGCTCTGCTTCCACCGGTGATCCTTCTCCGGGGATTCTTCCTGAGCAGGTTCTTCCGGGGCGCTTACAGGTCTTACAAATCTCCGGTAGTACCCGACCAGTCCCAGGAACTGACGTACCTCCTTGAGATTCTTCGGCTCTGGACATTTCTGGATGGCAGTGATCTTCTCCGGGTCTGGTGCTACTCCTTCTGGACTGACGATGTGCCCCAGGTACTGAACCTTCTGTTTGAGCAGGTGGCACTTGGAAGGTTTCAATTTCATCCCATACCGGGACAACGACTCAAATACCTCCGCCAGGTGCTTCAAATGGTCCTCATACGTCTTGGAGTACATTATCACGTCATCCAGGTATAGCAGCACGGTCTCGAAGTTATGGTGTCCCAAACAGTACTCCATCAATCTCTGGAAAGTTCCAGGGGCGTTGCAGAGTCCGAACGGCACACTGTTGAACTTGCAGAGTCCCATTAGGCTAGTGAAGGCCATTTTCTCCCAGTCCTCTTCAGCAACTGCTACTTGCCAGTACCCACTAGTGAGGTCAAGGGTAGAGAAGTAATTTGCCGACTTTAGTGCAGCCAGGTATTCCTCTATATGGGGCAAAGGATATGCATCTTTATGTGTTATGCAATTTACCTGTCTGTAATCTACACACATCCTCATGCTTCCATCCTTTTTCCTGACCAGTACCAGGGGAGCTGCCCAGGGGCTACAGCTATCTCTTATTACCCCTGCTTTCTTCATGTCATGCAACATTTCCTTCGCTTTCTGGTAGTGTGCTGGTGGTATGGGCCTGTAACGTTCTTTGATGGGTGGATGGTCACCTGTGGGTATATGGTGTTGTACCCCTTTAATCCTCCCAAAATCAAGTGGGTGTTTGCTGAATACCTGTTCGTATTCCTGGACCACCCTGTATACACCTTATTTTCGATGGACAGGAGTGGCGTCAGTCCCAACATGGAGCTGTTGACACCAATCCTCACATGTAATAAAACTGTCAAACAGTCGCAAATCATGCACACGGGAGCGATTTAACCATATCACCGAGCAGCTATAAATACTCGGAGCTCGGCCCGAGCATACTCGCTCAACCCTACTCACCTCTCCAATGTTTTCATAGCTCTGTAGCTCCTCCTCCTTGGGGGGCAGGGCTACTTGCTGGTTAGTGAATAAATTAAATTATATTACTCATCTCTTCTTTCTCCTGCGATCACTTCTCCTGGGAATTCAAGCTCAAGATCAACTGGGATCTCATGATCCAGAGGCTGCAGCTCAAACCACTGAGCTACAGCTCTCAATGAGAAACATAGGAGAATTTGGTTATCTTGACTCTACAATGCAGGCAATGAATCCAGAAGCAGCTCATAGTCCATAGAAATATATTGTGTATAACAATGTATTTTTATGGTGCCTATATACTGAGCTGAATAAAATTATTTTTTTGATCCTATAAAAGTAGTAAATTTATGAGCCATTACAAAAATTTTTTTTTTTTTTTTTTTTGAGTCCCTGGTCTTGAACCCACAACCTTTATTGACACAGACACTTAAGCTGCTGAGCCACAAGTGCTAGAGATGGCATTAGGATAATTCTGTGTACTTGATCTGTACTGCAGGATCTGACTAGGCTTTTTTCAGCCTATAAAATTGCTAAAAAATAATAATGAAAAACATTTGATAATGAAAAAAATAGTAATTTTTAATGCGTTTTGTAAAAAATAATGAACACCACAAATCAGCAAATAACACATATTTGGTGTCCCTGTAATCGTAACGACCCGCAGAACACAGCGATCAGATTATTTATGGGGATCAGTAAATGACGTAAAAAATGGCATGATTGATATTTTTCTCTATTAAACCCATAAAAAATATAATAAAACTGTAACACTGAGGCCGTGTTCACACGTAGCGTAAATGCTGCTTTTCTTCTACAGGTGTCCGCACCACACTACGCAGTAACAATCTTCTATGATTATTGTGTGTTGGCTGCGTTTCTTTTATGCGTTTTCCTGCTTATTTGATTCAATTTTTGGGCAGATATGAGGCAGAGGTTTTAAACCTCTTTAATAGTACAGAAAAGCTTTCATTTTGCACTTAAAAATGCAGCAGCGTTTTTTTTCTCCATGCGTTTTTTTCAGAAGAAGCCTAGAGAGAAAATGCACCAAAGCCGCAGAGTTCAGCAGCGTCTGCAGACCACAGGGGGCAGAGATTTCATGGAATCACGTCCACTTTGCTTCGAAATTTAGACCGTGTTAACATGTAGCATAAATGCTGCATGTTTTCTGCTTTTGTTGAACAAAAATTCTGCTGTGTTTATTTGTCGAAGCAAAGTGGATGTGATTTCATGAGAACTGTGCCCGCTATTAGAATTCAACAAACAGTATTTTACATTATTTAGAAGTTAGTATTTATCTATATGCTTGTCTTTTCACCTGTTTTACAGGTGTTCTTCCTTTCCCTTTTCTTTCCCGTTTCTTTTCTTCCCCTCCTACCTCTAAAATGTTTTATATATAAGGTATCTTATATGTGTATCGTAACCCCTTTCCCTGGCCTATTTCATTTTCCTTCTATCCTTTTACATTTTTTATTTTTCATTTTTTTCCCATTTTCCTTAATAAACCATATTTTTCCTTCTTCCTTCTCATTCTTATCTCTTTCCACCCATTATTTTGCCTATATCTTTCATTTAGCTTTTTTGCTTTTATTTTTTTCTTGTTTGTGTCTATATTACTGTGTATTTATAATATGTCTCCCCCCTTTTTCTATATTACTGTGTATTTATAATATGTTTTGCCCCTTTTTCTTTACCCCATTCATGTAAAAAATCCTTAATAAAAACTACTTTAACAAAAAAGGCACCCGCTGTGTGTCCAAGGACGCTGCTGAATTGTGCAGTTTTGGTGCTTTTTTTTCTCTAGATGCTTCAATGTGGAGCCTAAAAGAAATACAGATACTTTATTAAGTGCAGAATCAAAGCTTTTCTTTACTATAAAAAGCACATTATTGTGGAGTTTGGTCCAGACACCTGCTGAAAACAAAAAACACAGTATTTCTGCAAAGTGTGAACATGGCCTTAAAGACACAAAAAAGCCAGATGTTGTATAATGAAGCTACATAAAGATGAGAACGTTCTGGCGGCTCCGACTGTGAATGAGGGAACAAAAAATAATCCACAGGACTCAACGAGAGATGAGCAGGACGCACAGATGACACTGCGCTGCCCCGGAAGATAAGAGATTCATGGCCTCCTGTCCAGCTGCCAGGTAGCACTGAGTACAGTGAATCCATCCGCCCATACCCAGTCTCAACTGTCCTGGATACAGCGGACAGTACCGGATTTGGGTCTACAATCTGCAGTCTCAGGCATCTGCTGAATTTCCCTCACTGCCAGAGCCCCTCTGACAACTCCTACTGCCAGGGGAGTAAGATAAAAAGATAATGGTAAATGGGTGTGTGGCCAGGGGAGAGGCCAAAATTTGCTACCCACGCCGCATGATTTGTCCCTCTTTCTGTTCTTGTAAAGTTGGGAGGTTTTGATGTTCGGGTTCGGCGAATAAACCCGAACATCAAAAAAATGTTCGTATTCGGGCTCCTGATCACGAACCAGAACATGGTCCCGAACATCCCTGGTTTCCGCGCTGTCATCTGCGTGACAGCGCAGGAATCAGGGGCAGTGACCCGTGGTATTATCGCTACCGCCGGTCACAGCACTGCGGGGATCATGCTGTCAGCTGTCAGCGTGATCCCCGCAGCTGTGACAGTGACCCACGGTAATATCGCTACTGCTGGTCACAGCTCTGCAGGGATCATGCTGTCAGCTGTCAGCGTGATCCCCGAAGCTGTGACAGTCACCCGCGGTAAAAAGCTTACCGCAGGTGACAGGCGCCGGCTAATGGGACTACTAGCCCCATCATCCGGTGCCTGCTGTCACTATACACAAGCGCCGCTGATGGTAGAAGTAATCTCTCATTCTCTCATCAGTAGAGATGAGCGGTGTTCGACTCGAACTGTTCGCCAATCTCAAATTTGAGCTGTTTTGGGCGGAGTTCGAGTCGTTCGACGAACTCGAACGATTTGCAAAAAATTTGGCTGTTCGAGGTTATGTTCGATAACTGTTCGTGCACCAAAAGTGTAACTGGATTTTTTCACAGTAATACTGTTAATCAATGTTAATAGACAGTTTCAGCGTAGAGTGTGTGGGGGGAGGGGCAGGGGATGGATCTCTGCATAAATAATGCCGATCTCTATTTTTTTTTCTTTCCCGCATTTACAGTGGGGCGGTGCAGTCTGTCAGCCTATCAGCAGCGCACACACGCAGCGAAGTGCTTTTTTTTCACACAAGCAAGGGCATGTGTCATTGGCACTGTAAGTCACATGTCCTTGCCCGATAAGACCCAGCCATTTTCCCCGTCGCCACCATTTTCTCACTGCTGCAGCTGAGTGTTAGACGGCACCGCTGCTGCTGTGGGCACTATACAGTATAACTGTGTGAATTGCAAGCGAATTTCCAGTTACATAGAGAGATAGGTTTAGGGAGTAGGGACTAATTCTAATTGCAGCCCTTTTGAGGGCTAGGTTACAGCAGTTCTGTAACGGGTCTGGGAGGTGGAACCTCTGAGCTACTATACAAAGGGGCAGTCCTTGTAAGGAAGCGGGTGGCTCCCAGGGAAAGCGGGCAGACAGTCACGTCAAGTGACAGGGATAGTCTCTGGGTAGAAGGGCAGGAGGTCACGGCGAGTGACGGGAACAGTCTCTTGACAGGTGGGTGGTCACGGCAAGTGACAGCAGGATAAGAGTCTCTAGACAGGCGGGTGGTCACGGCAAGTGACAGCAGGGTAAGAGTCTCTCACCACGCAGGTGGTCATGGCAAGTGACAGCAGGATAAGAGTCTCTGGACAGGCAGGTGGTCACGGTAAGTGACAGCAGGGTAAGAGTCTCTGGACAGGCAGGTGGTCACAGCAAGTGACGGCTAAGCCTCCAGGTAGGCTAGCAGGCGGGTAGCAGGTGAGTGCTCCCAGGTGAGCGGGTAAGAGTCTCTGGACAGGCTGGCAGGCAGGCAGGTATCAGGCAGGTATCTGGCAGGTGCTTCCTGGTCCGTTGGCGGACTGATCCATAGACAGACTGGCAGGTGCTGGTAGGCAGACTGTCGGACCGCAGGATTGCAAGCAGGTAGACAGGTATCAGGCAGGTATCAGGCAGGTATCAGGCAGGTATCTGGCAGGTGCTTCCTGGTCCGCAGGCGGACTGATCCATAGACAGACTGGCAGATGCTGGTAGGCAGACTGTTGGACCGCAGGATTGCAAGCAGGTAGACAGCACTGGAAAACAAGCTGGCAACGGGACCTGAGGGCTGAAGCAGAGTTGAAAGGCTTTGCAACAACATTGCTCGGGCACCTCAATTTTGAAGGAGGTGCCTTATATATGGTGAGTTCCTCCGGCCATTGGCCGGGGACTCCTTAGGACGGCGCGCGCGTCCCCTTTAAGAGAGAGGGAGCGCGCGCGCGCGCCCTAAGCACGGTGACCGGGAAGCAGCGCGCGCTGCCAGCAGAGCGGGAGGAGGACTCCGGGCATGGAGCGGAGAGGTGAGGGGAACGGCGTCCCTGCCTAGCAGGAGGCAGGGACGCCGACGCTACAGTACCCCCTTCTTTAGGCCCCCCTTTTTTAGGCCAGAGAGAAATTTATCAAGGATGAGAGGGGCATGGATGTTCTCCTGGGGCTCCCACGATCTCTACTCAGGACCAAACCCCTTCCAATCCACTAGAAAAAAGGTCTTTCCTCTTACCCTTTTGGTGGCCATAATGTTCTGTACCTCAAACTCGTTTTCAGCAGAAACCGGAGCAGGGGGCGTACCTGTAGACATGGAAAAAGAGTTAAGTACAACGGGTTTGAGTAGAGATACATGGAAGGAGTTAGGGATCCGCAAGTTGGCCGGGAGTTTCAATTTATAGGCCACCGGGTTGATTTGCTTGATAACTTCCAGTGGGCCGATGAACCGAGGCCCTAACTTGTAGGAAGGAATCTTGAGCCGGACATATTTGGACGAGAGCCAGACTTTATCTCCAGGACGGAATTGTGGGGGATCCAGACGTCTTTTTTCAGCCTGTTTTTTCATCCGCTCGGATGACTGAAGAAGTGCGGATCTAGTACTTTCCCAAATGGAGGAAAATTCGCTAACAAGAGATTCCGCAGCCGGATTGTCCACCGAGGTGGAGACGGGAAACGGGATCCGAGGATGTTGACCGTAGACTATAAAAAACGGGGATTTGGAGGAAGATTCGCTCTCGTGATTATTGTAGGAAAATTCGGCCCACGGTAAAAGATCCACCCAGTCGGAATGGTGAGCATTAACAAAGTGCCGGAGGTAACTGGTTAAAATTTGGTTGATCCGCTCTACTTGACCATTGGACTGTGGGTGATAAGCAGAAGAGAAGTCCAAGGTGACCCCCAGCAATTTACACATGGCTCGCCAGAAGCGAGAGGTGAACTGAACTCCTCGATCGGATACGATGTGGAGAGGAAGACCATGAAGACGGAAAATATGATGGATAAAGTCTTTAGCCAACTCAGATGCAGACGGCAGGCCCGGTAGGGGAATGAAGTGAGCCATCTTAGAAAAGCGGTCAGCGACCACCCAAATGACCATACAACCGGCAGAGACAGGGAGGTCCGTTATAAAGTCCATGGCTATATGCTGCCATGGGGCAGCAGGTACAGGAAGAGGCAGGAGGCGGCCGGCTGGCAGGTGTCTAGGAACCTTGTTGCGGGCGCAGGACGCACAGGCTGAAACAAAGTCTATTACGTCCTTGTGCAGGGTAGGCCACCAGTAATGCCGGGTAATAAGCTGGAGGGTCTTTTTTTGACCAGCATGGCCAGCTAGCTTAGATGAATGTCCCCAGTGTAGGACCTTCTCACGATCAGGTACTGTTACGAATGTCTTACCGGGTGGAAGACGATTTAGATTCACGGGGGCCATCTGCATTACTTTGGCGGGGTCGATGATGTGCTTAGGCTCCTCCTCTAGATCAGAGACCAAAAAGGATCGGGACAAGGCATCAGCTTTGATGTTTTTGTCTGCCGGGCGAAAATGAAGAATGAAATCAAAGCGGGCGAAGAACAAGGACCACCGGGCTTGGCGCGGGTTAAGTCTCTGGGCACTCTGGAGGTAAGTCAAGTTCTTGTGGTCCGTGTAAATTATTACCGGGTGAAGAGCCCCCTCGAGCAGGTAACACCACTCCTCCAGTGCCAGCTTAATGGCTAATACTTCTCGGTCTCCTATAGAATAATTGCGCTCAGAAGAGGAGAAGAGTTTGGAGAAGAAGCCGTGGGTTACCATTCTTCCGGAAGACGACTTTTGGGTGAGTACCGCTCTGGCTCCGGAGGAGGAAGCGTCTACTTCTTTGAAGAATTGTTTGTTGCCGTCCAGACGATGCAGCACAGGGGCGGAGGAGAAAACTTGTTTCAAGGAAAGGAAGGCCTCCTCTGCTTCGGGCGGCCATTCTTTGGGATTAGCGCCCTTATGGGTGAGCGCAGAGATAGGGGCAGTCCGGGAAGAGAAGTGCGGAATGAAGAGGCGGTAGTAGTTGGCGAAGCCCAGGAACCACTGAATAGCCTTCAACCCCTCCGGTCGGGGCCACTTCTGGATGGCAGACAGTTTCTCAGGATCCATTCGTAGGCCGGTCTGAGAGATTATGTAGCCCAGAAACGGAAGCGAGGTCTGCTCAAAGAGGCACTTCTCATATTTTGTGTAGAGGTGGTTCTGCCTGAGCCTGAGCAGGACCTGACGAATGTCCCTCCGGTGTGTGGGAAGATCCGGAGAGAAGACCAAGATGTTGTCCAGGTACACCACCACGCAGGAGTAGAGAAGGTCACGGAAGATGTCATTGACCAACTCTTGAAAGACGGCGGGAGCATTACAGAGACCGAAGGGCATTACGAGGTATTCATAGTGGCCGTCCCGGGTGTTGAATGCCGTCTTCCATTCATCTCCCTGACGGATACGGACCAGGTTATACGCCCCACGGAGATCCAGCTTGGTGAAGATTCTAGCACCCCTCAGACGGTCAAATAATTCAGGAATGAGCGGAAGGGGGTATTTATTTTTCACCGTGATCTTGTTAAGGCCTCTATAGTCTACACAGGGACGGAGTGAGCCGTCTTTCTTTTTGACGAAGAAGAAGCCTGCTCCCGCCGGGGAGGTAGATTTCCGGATAAATCCCCGGGCCAGATTCTCCTCGATATATTCAGACATGGACCGGGTTTCAGCAGCGGACAAAGGGTAAATACGCCCATGGGGAGGAGTAGCGCCGGGTATCAGGTCGATTGGGCAATCGTATAGTCTATGAGGGGGTAATGTCTCTGCTTCTCTTTTGTTAAAGACGTCCGCATAAGACCAATAGGGAACCAGTAGGTCGGGTAGATTGGCTGGGGTAGGAGAAGGACGGGCAGGACGAACGGGAACTAAACAAGTCTTATGGCAGTCCTGCCCCCAGCGAAGTACTTCTCCGGTCTGCCAATCAAGCACGGGTGCATGTCTCTGGAGCCAAGGTAGGCCTAGCAAGAGGGCGTGAGAGAGTCCAGGCAGAACATGGAAGAAGATGCTCTCAGAGTGCAGCATTCCCACCTGCAGAGTTATGGATTCGGTGATGAGGTGGATGGGATGCGGTAAGAGACCCCCATCCACTGAGGTGACAGATAAGGGTACAGCCAGAGGTTTGGTGGGAATGCGGTATTTCTCTACCAGGGACTGAGAAATGAGATTTCCAGCAGCTCCAGAATCAAGTTGAGCTAGTTCAAAGTAATGGTTCTCCCCGCAGATGATAGAGACCGACAGCATCAGAGAAGGAGAGGATTTATTCTTGTCTAGGACGACCTCTCTGAGTGAACCTAGACTCAGGCGTTTCCCGACCTCTCTGGGCAGGAACGGATCCGGTGCTCCTTACTACCACAGTAGAAACAGCTCCCCTCGGCACGGCGAGACTCTTGACGGGTTTTGACCATCTTGGTTTGGTCGACCTGCATGGGCTCTGGCGAGTGCGCCCGGGGAGTTACTGAGGAAGAGACGGGATTCAGAAAAGTAGGAGCAAGGCGTGGAAACCTCCTCTCACGAGTGACCTCTTTGGTGCGCTCCTGGAACCGGATGTCAATCCAGGTGGCAAGTGTCACTAAGTCATCGAGTGTGGTAGGAATGTCCCGACCGGCAAGTTCATCTTTAATCCGGCCGGACAGGCCCTCCCAGAAGACAGAAACCAGTGCCTCATTATCCCAGGCAAGCTCGGAAGCAAGGGTACGGAACCGTATGGCATATTGGCCCACGGTGAGACTCCCTTGACGGAGGCGTAGCAGAGATGAGGCGGATGAGTTCTTTCGTCCTGGTTTGTCGAAGACTTTCCGGAAGGCCGTGAGAAAGGCTGGCAGGTTGGATACCAGGGGGTCTCCTCTCTCCCATAGAGGATTTAGCCAAGCCAGTGCCTCCCCAGTGAGATGGGACATGATGAAGGCCACCTTGGCTCGGTCAGTGGTGAACTGGTATGCCAAAAGTTCAAAGTGCAGGGTGCACTGGTTAATGAAGCCTCGTGCCAGGCCGGGATCTCCACCAAAATGAGGCGGGGCGGAAAGGCGTGGACCGGGAAGGGATGCCATGGTGTTGATGGGCAGCGGCGCTGCCGGAGTAGTAGTTGTGCGGGTGGAAGCAGCTCCCGATGAGGCGGTCAGTGTGTCCAGGCGGGAGTTAACACTATGCAGGTGGCCCAAGATGGAGTCCTGTTGGGACCGCTGACGGGATAGTTCATGACATAGGTCCGAGAGCGAGGGAGCTTGGGTGCCACCGGGTTCCATGGCCCGAGCAAACTGTAACGGGTCTGGGAGGTGGAACCTCTGAGCTACTATACAAAGGGGCAGTCCTTGTAAGGAAGCGGGTGGCTCCCAGGGAAAGCGGGCAGGCAGTCACGTCAAGTGACAGGGATAGTCTCTGGTTAGAAGGGCAGGAGGTCACGGCGAGTGACGGGGACAGTCTCTTGACAGGCGGGTGGTCACGGCAAGTGACAGCAGGATAAGAGTCTCTAGACAGACAGGTGGTCACGGCAAGTGACAGCAGGGTAAGAGTCTCTGGACAGGCAGGTGGTCACAGCAAGTGACGGCTAAGCCTCCAGGTAGGCTAGCAGGCGGGTAGCAGGTGAGCGCTCCCAGGTGAGCGGGTAAGAGTCTCTGGACAGGCTGGCAGGCAGGCAGGTATCAGGCAGGTATCTGGCAGGTGCTTCCTGGTCCACGGGCGGACTGATCCATAGACAGACTGGCAGGTGCTGGTAGGCAGACTGTCAGACCGCAGGATTGCAAGCAGGTTGACAGGTATCAGGCAGGTATCAGGCAGGTATCTGGCAGGTGCTTCCTGGTCCGCAGGCGGACTGATCCATAGACAGACTGGCAGATGCTGGTAGGCAGACTGTCGGACCGCAGGATTGCAAGCAGGTAGACAGCACTGGAAAACAAGCTGGCAATGGGACCTGAGGGCTGAAGCAGAGTTGAAAGGCTTTGCAACAACATTGCTCAGGCACCTCAATTTTGGAGGAGGTGCCTTATATATGGTGAGATCCTCCGGCCATTGGCCGGGGACTCCTTAGGATGGCGCGGGCGTCCCCTTTAAGAGAGAGGGAGCGCGCGCGCGCCCTAAGCACAGTGACCGGGAAGCAGCATGCGCTGCCAGCAGAGCGGGAGGAGGACGCCGGGCACAGAGCGGAGAGGTGAGGGGAACGGCGTCCCTGCCTAGCAGGAGGCAGGGACGCCGACGCTACAAGTTCATAGCACTTTTTGCCAGGTCGGTCTGTGCCAGTGCTGTGCAAGTGTTTTTCACAGCATTTGGCGAAATGCAGCTCAGCCAATCCTTTTGGGCCTGTAGCAGTGTCTGTTAGTCATTGGAGTAGCCTATCTGTGTTGCAAGCTACACCACCTGTGTATCTAATACCAATTTTTTACTGCAGCTAAGCCAGCCAATCCTTTTGGGCCTGTAGCAGTGTCTGGTTGTCAGTGGAGTAGCCCATCTGAAGCAAGCTACACCACCTGTGTATCTAATAACAATTTTTTACTGCATCTAACCCAGTAAATCCTTTTGGGCATAGTAGCAGTGTCTCGCAGTCAGCGGAGTAGCCCACCTGTGAAGGAAGCTACACCGCCTGTGTATCTAATTCTAATTTTTTACTGCATCTAACCCAGGAAATCTTTTTGGGCCTAGTAGCAGTGTCTCGTAGTCAGCGGAGTAGCCCACCTTTGAAGGAAGCTACACGGCCTGTGTATCTAATTCTAATTTTTTACTGCATCTAACCCAGAAAATCTTTTTGGGCCTAGTAGTAGTGTCTGGTAGTCAGCGGAGTAGCCCAACTGTGAAGGAAGCTGTACCATCTGTGTATCTAATTCAAAATTTTTAATGCATCTAACCCAGGAAATCCTTTTGGGCCTAGTAGCAGTGTCTGCTACTCAGTGGAGTAGCCCATCTGAAGCAAGCTACACCACCTGTGTATCTAATAACAATTTTTTACTGCATCTAACCCAGTAAATCCTTTTGGGCATAGTAGCAGTGTCTCGTAGTCAGCGGAGTAGCCCACCTGTGAAGGAAGCTACACCACCTGTGTATCTAATTCTAATTTTTTACTGCATCTAACCCAGGAAATCCTTTGGGGCCTAGTAGCAGTGTCTCATAGTCATTGTAGTAGCCCAGCTGTGAAGCAAGCTACACCGCCTGTGTATCTAATAAAATTGTTTTACTGCATCTAACCCAGCCAATCCTTTTGGGCTAGTACCACAGTTTGGCCACTCAGCTCTGCTCGGTTTCCATCCATCGTTTTTTGTGCAAACAACTACAGAGTTGCCAATTAGTTAACCACCAAAATGAGTGGCAAAAGGCCTGCTGCTGGTGGAAAGGGGAATTGGCGTGTTGGAAAGGGAAAAAAAGGTTGTGTCCGTGGAGTAGGTGGTAAAGCAACAGTAACATCTGCAGAAGAAAGACCATCTTCCAGCCAAACTAAGAGGTCTTCTTCTTTTCGTGCACAATGTGATATGATCCCTTTCTTACGAACACGCCCATCGCTACAAATTCCAGATGAGGCACAAAAACAGCAGGTGCTTCAACGGATATCAAGTGCTCCTTCATGTGGGCTCTCCTCCACCTCAACTTCAACATCACAAATACTCCAGTCCTCAGAGGTGTCGCCCCAATCGCACTTGCTTCCTCACAGCTCCCAAGTCTCCAGCTGCCCATCTGAGTATGGGGTAACACAGATGGTTGAGTCTGCAGAGCTGTTTACTCATACTATAGTCTGGGAATCAGAGGTCTGCTCCAGAGCTTCTGTGAATCCAGACGAGGAAATGATCTGCACTGGTGCGCAGAATGTTTATGAGTCGGATCCAGGCCCAGGTGAAGAAGGTTCTGAGCATAATGTAGACCCTCATTCCCAAACTGTAACTCCTGTTGGTGGAGACAATGAGGAAGACGATAATGAGACTCAGATACCTGATTAGAGCGACAACTTGACTTTTCGGTCAGGGCAGGAAGAGGTTGGCTCTGAGGACGAGGGGTGTGAGAACACACAGGGTGATGATGACGAGGTTGGAGATCCCACTTACTGTCAACCCACAGTCAGCCAGTCGATGAGGTCAGCAGAGGAGGTGGAGGAGGATGCTAGTGATGACGAGGTTAGGTTGCGCCTTCCTGGACAGAGAGTACTGGAAGCACGTCAACAACTGCATCCTCAACCACAACTCTGCCTCTGACCACAAGTCGTGGTGGCTCTTCAGGTCGCATGGGCTCTAAGCCTTGCATAGCCTGGGCATTTTTTGAGATCGCAAAGGATGACCCAACTCATGTTATCTGTAACATTTGTCACCAAAAGCTAAGTAGAGTCCAAAAAATCCATAGTTTGAGTACTTCATGCATGAACCGTCACATGGATATGAAGCATAAGTTGCAGTGGGAAGCTCACTGTGCTACAATGCGGCCTAGCAGGCCGGTCCAACCACCGTCTGCCCCATATTGTGCATCCGCGGCCTCTTCATCCTCTGTGACTGGGGGGACAGCAGGCACACATATTTTTGGACACAGACCTGCCATCTCTTTACCCGCAACAGCCAGTGTGATTGGCAGGTCGTCAGTTCATTTGGAAGTGGAAACACCTGCTGGTGTTGAGCGCTCTCCGTCATCGAGAGCACCACCTTTGGATCAAGGCAACATAACATGTCCGCCTGCATCTTCCTCACAGACCGGCAGTTTGCTGGGGACATCCTACTCAACCCCGTCTAAGCACAACAGCCAGCCCTCGGTCCCTCAGATGTGGACAAGCAAAAGACCATTTCCTCCTAGCCATGACAAAGCTAAGAGGTTGAATTTCACCATCTGCAAGCTGTTGGCTACAGAAATGCTGCCTTTCCGCCTGGTGGACACAGAGGATTTTCGAGACCTTATGTCCATCGCAGTGCCCCAGTACCAGATGCCCAGTCACCACTACTTCTCAAGGAAAGCTGTGCCTGCGCTACACCAGCATGTCGCACACAACATCACCGCTTCCTTGAGAAACTCTGTGTGTGACAGGGTGCATTTCACCACAGACACTTGGACGAGTAGGCATGGACAGGGGCGTTACATGTCGCTAACTGGGCACTGGGTAACTATGGTGACAGCAGGACAAGGGGCTGCTGTCCAAGTCTTGCTGTCCCCACGAGTTGTGCGTCAAATCTCTTTATCTAGAAGTTCCTCCACTGCTTCTGCCTCCTCAACCTCCTCTCGGTCCTCCACCTGCACCCAAAGCCTGTCTGGTAATGCCACCCCCGTTCTAACTGCGCAGAAGGAATCCTGCACACCTCCTTACTATGCTGGCAGCAGGGCTCAACGGCATCAGGCGGTGTTTACTTTGAAATGTCTGGGAAATGTGAGTCACACAGCTGAGGAGTTGTGGTCAGCTCTGGAGACCGAGTTTCATGAATGGTTGTCTCCACTGAACCTGCAGCCAGGGAAGGCCGTGTGTGACAATGCTGCAATCCTGGGTGCGGCCCTTTGCCGGAGCAATGTCACACGAGTGCCTTGTATGGCTCATGTGTTGAACCTGGTTGTCCAGCAATTTTTAGCCCACTATCCCGGACTAGATGGCCTCCTGCAGAGGGCACAGTCGCTGTGTGCTTACTTCCGCCGTTCGCATCCCGCAGCTCAACGACTTACATCTCTACAGAAGTCGTTGGGCCTGCCAGTTCACCGGCTGAAATGCGATGTGCCGACATGATGGAATTCAACTCTGCACATGTTGCAGCGACTGTGGCAGCACCGATGAGCTCTGGTGCAATATGTTATGACATATAGCCTGGGCCAACGAGATCCAGAGGTGGGGCAAATCACGCTGCAGGAGCGGTCTCAGGTCAGGGACCTATGCACCCTTCTGCACAGTTTTGAAATGGCGACGAAGATGTTTAGTGCTGACGATGCCATTATCAGCATGACTACTCCGGTCATTTACATGCTGGAGCACACTTTAAACAGTATTCGGAGTCAGGTGGTGGGACAAGAGGAGGGGGAGGAAGTACAGGAGGAGTCGTATGCGTAAGGGATAACATCTCCAAGGTCCAGACGGTCGGCAGCACCAAGGCGGCAGGCATGGGAGGGTGGGGGAGAGGGATTAACGAGGGCACATGGTAGCAGCCAAACTGTTGAGGAAGGTGCAGGAGCCGAGGAAGAAGTGGAGGACGAACTGGCGATGGGCATGAAAGACTCATCAGATGAGGGAGACCTTGATCACATTTCTGTTGTGCGAGGTTGGGGGGAGAGGGCAGAGGAAGGAAGCATGATTCTTACCTCGCCACCAACACAACAAGGACTTGGTCCTCCTGGATGCGCAAGACACATGAGTGCCTTATTGCTGCACTACCTGCAACATGACCCTCGGATTGTCAGAATTCGAAGTAATCCCGACTACTGGGTTGCCACATTCTTAGATCCCCGGTACAAAAGTAAATTTGCCAAAATAATTCCTGCCATAGAAAGGGATTCACGCATGCAGGAGTATCAGCAGAGACTGTTACAGAATCTTACATCTGCTTTTCCACAAAACACCAGTGGTGCACGTAGTGAATCTCACAGTTCTAACTTGCCAACCGTGGGACTGTCGAGTTTTCATCACTCAAACCGTAACAGTAACACCGTATCTGCTGGTAACAGCAATTTTGTGGAATCGTTTCACCAATTTTTTAGACCATCCTTTGAAAGGCCACAGGAGACAAGAAGTCTGACACATAGTCAACTCCTAGAGAGGATGGTACAGGAGTTTCTCCAAGTGAACATCGAAGCCCTGACTGTGTCACTAGACCCTTGCTCATTTTGGGCTTCCAATCTGGAAAAATGGCCTGAGCTCGCCACTTATGCCTTGGAGATCTTGTCATGCCCCGCAGCCAGCGTTCTCTCTGAACGTGTGTTCAGTGCTGCTGGTGGTGTGCTAACAGATAAGCGCACGCAGCTGTCCACTGAGAATGTAGACAGACTCACGTTCATAAAGATGAACAAATCATGGATCCGCAAGTACTTTTCTACCCCTGTGTCATCCTGGGGAGACTAACAGCTTGAGGATTTTGGAAAATCACCTCACCAACCATTTTAAGCAACTCTGGGGCAATTGATGCCACTGAAGTGGTGTCTGTGCCACAATTTTTGGAGAAAATGGAGACTCTTTTGGAGTCCCCTTGCTGTCTTTTACATGACGTTGGCATCGTCAATTCCAGGTGGGTTGAATCCCCCCTTCTTTTAACCGTAAGAAACTACATACACTATGGCATGGGGTAACACAGATGATTGAGTCTGCAGAGCTGTTTACTCATACTATAGCCTGGGAATCAGAGGTCTACTCCAAAGCTTCAGTGTCTGCTAGTCAGCGTAGTAGCCCAGCTGTGAAGCAAGCTACACCACCTGTGTATCTAATAACAATTTTTTACTGCATCTAACCCAGGAAATCCTTTTGGGCTAGTAGCAGTGTCTCGTAGTAAGCGGAGTAGCCCATCTGAAGCAAGCTACACCGCCTTTGTATCTAATCACAATTTTTAACTGCATCTAGCTCAGGCAATACTTTGGGCCTAGTAGCAGTGTCTGCTAGTCAGTGGAGTAGCCCAGCTGTTAAGCAAGCTACACCGCCTGTTGATCTAATTACAAACTTTTACTGCATCTAGCCCAGGCAATACTTTGGGCCTAGTAGCAGTGTCTGCTAGTCATCGGAGTAGCCCAGCTGTTAAGCAAGCTACACCGCCTGTAGATCTAATTACAAATTTTTAACTGCATCTAGCCCAGGCAATACTTTGGGCCTAGTAGCAGTGTCTGCTAGTCAGCAGAGTAGTCCAGCTGTTAAGCAAGCTACACCGCCTGTTGATCTAATTACAAATTTTTAACTGCATCTAGCCCAGGCAATACTTTGGGCCTAGTAGCAGTTTCTGCTAGTCAGCGGAGTAGCCCAGCTGTTAAGCAAGCTACACCGCCTGTAGATTTAATTACAAATTTTTAACTGCATCTAGCCCAGGCAATACTTTGGGCCTAGTAGCAGTGTCTGCTAGTCAGCGGAGTAGCCCAGCTGTTAAGCAAGCTACACCGCCTGTGCTTTGGACACATTTTTTTCAAAGGAAATGCTTCGGGCCCCCGGGACACTCAGTCAAGAGCATCGGGGAGGCGCCCCAAGGCAAAGGGGCTGGGACTGGCGGTAGCACGCCTTGCGGCAGACCATCAAGCTCGATCCTTATAAAAGATTTTTAACTGCAGCAGCTTTAGTGGACGCTACTGGAGCTGGAATTACCGCGGCTGCTGGCACCAGACTTGCCCTCCAATAGATCCTTGTAAAAGGATTTCAAGTGTACTCATTCAAATTACAGAGCCAATTTAAATTACAGAGCTTAGACCTGCCTCCACCGCGGTGGGTCTCGACCCACCAGCGGACAGGCACCAGTATTGGGAGAGGGGGGCTGGCCGTCAGGGTCCACCGCGGCTCTGGCACAAGCCCGGCGACACGGAGGTCGCACGGGCAGGAACGGCCTGGCCGTGTCGGCTTCGCACTCCAGCGTAGTCCCTCTGCCTGTAACCTCAAAGGGATGCGCAAGCGGCTTTTCTTCCCAGGGCTGTTCCCCGCCCAGCAGGAACGTGGGGGAGCTCAGGTCGGCCTTCCACCGTACTCCCTTACCTCCCTCGCCCTCTTTCCTTCTTCCGTTCTCCATCTAACCCCTCGGCTCTGCGGTGTCCACTCTCCCTCCAGCTCTCTCCTTCTCACAGGGGGACTACTGCGTGTATTCACACTGTGG
Source organism: Phyllobates terribilis (assembly GCF_046119375.1). NCBI lineage: Eukaryota > Metazoa > Chordata > Amphibia > Anura > Dendrobatidae > Phyllobates > Phyllobates terribilis. Next base: position 649,714,356 of record NW_027362762.1, read on the forward strand.
CAAATCTTTTGGGCCCAGGCATAAGAAGTCGTCGAGGTAATGGATAATATGTCCCCCCTTAGAAACGTCCATGATGACCCATTCGAGGAAGCAACTAAACGCCTCAAATAGTGAGCAGGATATGGAGCACCCCATGGGCAAACAGCGATCTATATAGTATGCTCCTTCCCAGAAGCAGCCCAATAGGCGGACACTATTCGGAGGCACAGGTAGTAATCAACCGGAATGCCCCCTCAATGTCTGTTTTGGCCATTAGGGTGCCCCTTCCCAACTTCTTGACCCGCCTGATTGCCTTGTCAAAGGAGGTACAGTATATACTACTGTACTTGGTTCCACGTCGATGTTGTCGTTTACTGACCTGCCCCTTGGATATGACAAATGGTGGATTAGTCCGAATGTATTGGGTTCCGTTTTTGGCACGACTCCCAACGGGGATACCACTACATCTTGTAAGGAAACGGTTCTGAATGGAACCGCCATTCTACCTAAAGATATTTCTTTTTTTAATTTTCTTGTCACGACATCTGGGTGTTGGTAGGCTGATTTTAGATTTTTACTCCAGCCTTTCTTGATTTTAGAAGGGCATGACATGCCTATATCTGTGTCTCCTCCTCCTTTTACTCCTACACCTCTTTTCTTTTCGCATGACTATATGTACTTGTCACTTTTCCATGTGTTAGTTGTGTCTTTTGAGCAGTTTGTCAGCTTTTGGACACCTTTGAAGGTGTTTTCTATGTGTTTCTATGTGTTTTTGTTTGCCTGCCATTGGTTTTAACGGTGTTCGACGAACCGTTCGGCGAACATGCTGGTGTTCGATGAACCGAACCCGAACACTACGGAGGTGGCTCAACACTACTCATCAGTGTGCTTGCACAGTAAAAGTGAAAGTAAAAAAAAAGTTAAAATAAATAAATATTTAAATAAAAATAATAAACACATCACACTCAGCTATCACTTACCTGCACCTTGACCCCGATGTTGTCACCCCCTGCAAAAAATTAAAAAAACACCATATACTCACCTTACAGCTAGTCCCCAAAGCCCATGGTCACCTACAATAAAGGTAAAATAATAAACCCACCTCATCCTCACCTGTCCACTGTAGTCCATATACCAAGTGTCCCACGACGATCTCACTGATAGCACGGCCACATTGGGAGATGTGACCATCCTATCCGGCAGCCGGCAATACACTGACAGGAGCTAAGCCTCCTGCAGTGTATCGTGAGAAGCTGCTGGCTGAGGTCACTGGAGTTCAAACAGCTGATGATCAGCTGAGAGCTCCAGTGATCTCACTTATGGCATTAGTGCTGTGTGTGAATTTTCTCATGAATTCTCCCACCAGCATTGATGCGGTATATGAGATCACCAGAGCTCTCAGCTGATCATGAGCTGTTTGAACTCAAGTGACCTCACCCCTGCAGCATAGTGTATACAGTGCTGTCTTCTACAGCAGTGACATCAGTGATTGATGTGACAGCTGTAGAAGTGACCCGGATCGCCATGGGACACTCGGATTAAGTCATAATGGTGGACAGGTGAGGGATATGGTTGTTTTTTATTTTTGTTTTTTTTTACAGGAGACAATGGATTCGGGGACTAGTAGAATAATAAATTATTAATACCGTGTGGAATTTTATTTAAATAAAAGACTTCATTCTGGCTGTGTCTTTGTTGAAAAAGCGTCGAAAACCTTTACTACACGGTTAGTAATGGGGACGTCTTATGGACAGCTCTCCATTACTAACCTGGGCTTCATGTCAGCCGCCAATAAAAGGCTGACATGAACCCAAGCCCTGTTACCCCACTCACCACCACTACACGGCAGTGGGAAGAGCATCGTATGGATGTGCCATTTCTGGGTCCGGTGAGGGCTGATGTTATATGTCTCGGAGGGTGCCAGGATCCATGGCCCCTTCCCTGGCTATTAATATCAGCTCACAGCTGTCTGTTTAGCCTTTGCTGGTTAGATTTTATAGGGAGACCCTATTTTTCTTGGGTCCCCCTGTAATTTAGCCAGTAAAGGCTAAGCAAACAGCTGTGAGCTGTTATTAATAGACAGGGAACATCTCTGGCTAATGGCCCCCTCTCCGGCAACTTATATCAGCCCCCAGTGGTCAGCTTTCCCTCTGCTGGTTATGAAAATGATGCAGGACCCCACGCCATTTTTTTTATTGCGGGGATCGCGCTGACAGCATGATCCCCGCAGCGCTGTGACCGGAGGTAACGATCTTACCACTGGTCACAGCCCCTGTTTCCCGCGCTGTCATGTAGATGACAGTGCGGAAACCAGGGATGTTCGGGGCCATGTTCGTGTTCAGGGCCGACTTTTGCACAAAAGCTCGGTAACACGAATCCGAATGTGCCATATTCGTGCCGAATTTGAAAATGGCGATCGTTCGCCGAACATATTTGCTCATCTCTACATGTGAGCTTGTGCGCTGCGCCAAACAGTAGATTCAATAAATCTTTCAATGAAGAAAAGGAAGACATCCAAGGCCTCTAACACCACATCTTGATTAGAGAAATTAGAGAAGCAATACTATATTAGTTTAAAGTCTAACAAATAACATGTTTCAGAGCAGTTTGCTACTAATTCAAATGACAAGACTGTGAATGGGACTGAAATTCAGCCCTGATATTTAAAAGCACACAGGCCCAATCTTACCTCCTTCCTCTACCTCCAGATAAAGGTCTCCAATACAAATATTACCCTGCCTGGAAGAAATCAAAATTTTCAGCAAGACCAATATTACCGATAACACTGCTATACCAGATTAAATAATACTGCTAAGCCTTGACGACATAATACTACCACATCGTTACAGAATAATGCTGTCATACTCATCATTAAAGGGGTTGTACATCCCTGAGTAAATTTTCTGCAAGTAGTAGTGCAGCCAGCCGAATCATAACACTTGTGTATTATACACCATTTGGATTTGGCTCTGCTTGCCAGTTCCACCAGTTGTCACGTGATCGCATGTATATGGTCACGAGCCGACTAGAGTTTCAGCTGCTTCACACAATGTTCTATTCTTGTCTTCACGTGACTACAAGTATGCAAATTTCATACTTGTGACCATGTGATAACCTGCTGGAACCAGCAAGTGGAGCTGTTAAAATTTACAACCCTGTTATCAAACATTATTGTACCAAGACCAATATTAGGATCAATATTGCAATATAATAGACAAATATTATCACCAATTAATTCCATAAAAAATGTGCTACTCTACAAATATGTACCCAAATCATACGTATAATCTTTATTATTATAAAATAAAACAAAATTGATAAAGAGCAAAGTAACTCTACCAAGGGCTAGAAAAGCATCAATGGAGCCTGAATGACATATTATACTAAATGTAAGTAGTAATAAAAAAGTATACATATGTAAAAAGTGGATTATAAAGATGTACCCATAGTGAGTTACATAAGAAAATTCACACTAACATTCTAGCAATAATAAAACATATTTTTATAATCTTTCTTAACTGTGTATTCAGTGTCCCACCAGGGTTTATCCTGGGGCTCCAAAGTGAGTTTCACCAAGCTTCATCATTGTGCCTGCCGACAATTTACTCAAGGGTGTACAGCCCTTTCAGCAAACATGACTGTACCAAGACCAACATTGCAATATAATAGACAAATAATACCGCCAATCCATAACCACATATTACCAGCATATAAAGTAGTGATAATACTGCCATGCTGATCATTAATCAAAACCACTAGAAATTATATTGCCACCATACAGTGGCCAATATAATGGTTTTACACTAGTGCTCTGCAGACCATATACGGCATGTTTATACTGTATAGATACTCACCAGTGACGCTTTAGATGACCATGGTAATTTATTTTCTCTTTTCTCTTCCACTCAGACCAAAGCCAGCCATTATCAACTCTTCCATCCATAACTGCAAAATCTAACACACAGACATCTTTGGCTTACTGGTTTTCTTGCACCCTCCTCACATTTCAGCGCCTTTACACAAATCTTATAGTGTTATAACCAGTGCCCTAGACAATAACAGTGCCCCCCTGTGCCCCTACACACTTAAATATGTTCCCTTTAATAAAATAATAATAATCTGTATTTAAATAGCTCCAACATATTACGCAGCGCTTTACAATTTAGAGGGTTCATATACAACAGTCATATGTAACACAGCTGAAGATAATACAATAATTAAATAAAAAATAATGACGACCCTGCTCATAAGAGCTTACAATCTACAGTGAGGTGGGGGTGACACAAAGTATAGGGGCTTATTTACAATGATGGTCCAGCCATCTTGAGGAAAGGGGGATAGGTAAAGGCTGCATGAGATAGTCACCAGACAATATTTGTAGTCCGTTTGGGTGTGGTGGAGTTTGATGGGGAATTATGTTTAGAGAAATAGTGAATGAGCTATATATAAAATCACTTTGATTAGGGAACGTGATAGGCCACTCTAAACAGATGTTTTTATGGAGCTCCTAAAACTGTGTAAGTTGTGGTTCCTCCTAATTTCTAGGGGTAAAGCATTCCAAAGAATAGGTGCAGTTCGGGAGAAGTCTTGGAGCCGAGAGTGGGATGTATGGATTAGTGCGGACGATAGTTGAAAGTCGCTTGCGGAGCATAGAGAATGGGTAAGCCAATAAACAGAAATGAGGGAGGAGATGTAGGGGGGTGCCGCGCTGTGGAGAGCTTTGTGGGTGAGAGCAAGCAATTTAAATTGGATCCTATAATATATGGGCAGCCAGTGCAATGACTGGCATAGAGCAGAAGCTCTTGTATTTCCTCATAGTAATAATGCTCCTCTGTGCCTTATTAAAGTTATACAGGACCATATAAAATTACTGTCACCCTGTGCCTCCTTTAATAATAATACCCATGTGCTTCCCTATATTGATAATGATCCAATATTGCGACTACTTATACTGATGTCTCATCCCCCCATACTCAGTATGATGGCCATCACAGTCATTCATACACAGTATAATAGCCCATGTACCCAGTATGATGGCCCCATAGCCCACCTATACACAGTATGGTGTCCCATAGCCCTCATCCACAGTATGAGGGCCTCAAAGCCCCTCCACACAGTTTGATGGTAACTATAGCCTCAACCATACACAGTATGATGGACATATAGAACCCTATGCGCAGTATGATTTCCCATAGACCCCTATACACAGTATGATGTTCCATATACCCTATACACAGTATGATATCCCATAGCTCCATATACAGTATGATGGCCTTCACAGCCCTCACCCACACAGTATGTCGGTAACTATCTCCCTTATGCACAGTATGATTTCCCATAGCCCCCTATACACAGTATGATGCTCCACAGACCCACATACACTGTATGATGTCTCCATAGCCCTCCACACACAGTAGCATGCTATATAACCTCCCTATATGCAGTATGTTGCCCCATAGACCTATTTATATAGTATAATGCCACATAGAACCCTATACACAGTATAATGGACCCATAGGCATTGTAAGGCAGCAGCTTTCACTACAGTGCAGTAATGAGGCAGCGACCCAAGATAGTTCAACTCAAAAGTCTTTATTTTGGCAACTTGCGAAAATAAACTCAAATATTATCCTCCGGATCGCAGCCGGATCGTCCGTAACAGTCTTTATCAATCTGTTGACGTTGGTGACAGCACCACCGTGTAACTCGTGGGTACAGCAATGGCTTTGCTCACTCTGGCTTTGACCTGTGTTCAGTCTCACACAGAGCTGACATCCACAGAGCTCCTGCTCTGATGTTTGCAAAACCAAATACAGACACACTCAAACCTTAACTGAAAGTTTAAATGGGAATCATGGACATGGGCTACTCCCAAGACCCTAAGTGGAGGGAGAGATCCTTCCCACTACCTTCCTGAAGATCTCTCCAGAAATAAAAGTGCATGTCAGGTTTTCCTAAATCCGACTTGGTCAAATAGCTTGACCAAGTCCACACTTTCTTTTACTTTGCATTGTAACCACAGCTGTGGCTGTAATTACAATGCTCTCCAGCGAGTTCAGTATATTTCTATGCACATCCTGGGGGACACGTAATAACCCTCATATATGATCCCCCTCACTGCCTCACACCATCTACACACATTATGATGTCCTATAGCCTCCTTAGGCCCTACAGTACATTAGCCCTACCTCCCAACTTTCACAGAATTGAGAGAGGAACAAACTATGCAGCATACATAGTGAGCTATGGCAAAAAAATATTACCATGTCCCTAACCACAAACCCTAGTCTATTTATTATTTACCATTTACTATTTCTTTCAACTCTGGCAGGTTGAGATCTCAGAAAGGACATGGTGGTAGTGAGTGACATTCAGCAGACCGAACGGGACAAATCTGGAACAGATTTGTTATATCCACTAAGACTGGAACTTATGGATTTATTTTTTGTTCATTTATTCATTCATAGTAGTAACAACCATAACTTTTTCAGTTTTACCTAAGATTTGCTATATGAAGTCTCAATTTTTTTGCAAGATCAGTTGTAGTTTTTTTTATGTGCCATTTTGCCAAACAGATTTGTAAGGCTGTGTTCAAAAACATAGCCTAATGCTGTATTATTTCTGCTGCATTTTTTACATAGAAAATTAGCTGAATTTAACTGTTCAAGCAAACTGGATGTGATCACTCATGCAATCTGTGTCCAAAGACGCTGCTGAGCTGTACATTTTTTGTTGCAGTTTTTCTCTGTAAGTTTCTATGGGAATTCTGAAAAAAACGCATGTCAAATTTTTAAGTACAGAACCAAGCTTTCTTTACATGAAAAACACATCAAATAAGAGGAAAAAGGGCTTAACACACAGGAAAAACGCAATATTCAGAGAAGATCGTTATTGTGTAGTGTGGTGTGGACACCTGCAGGAAATATGCAAATAAAAAGCAGCAGACAGTGTATGAACAAAGAAAAAACCTGGTGCGTCTGAACTGAAACGTAAATTGATGTGCACTTGACAAATGGTAAGGTTTTAATATTAGAGTTAGGACAGTCCCATAAGGGTTACCGTGACGTGGTGGGATGGCTTTTACATTATTTTGATCAAAATTATGTTAACTAAATACCCTTTATTATTTATCATTATTTTTGCACTGTGCGATTTATCCATTTACTTCCAGTTATTTGGGTATTTTGCTTGTTTTTGCTTTTTCAGTGTATGAACAAAGCCTCAGGAATACTTTTTATTACTTTTTTAATGGGTTTATTGGAGAAAAAAAATCACACCATTTGTTATGCCATTTATTGATCACTATATGTTATTTGCTAATTTGGGACATTTATTCATTTATGGTAATTATTTTTCATTGTTTTATTTTAGTAAATTTATAGGAAGAAAAAATATCTGACTTTTACCTCTAGAATACAGGTGCATAGAAAAGCACTGGTGTATAGAAATGTAGCTCTATGTAATAGTCGAACTTACCTTTCATGAAGAATACCAGTCACAATAAAGAGGGGAATTCTCAGATAGTAGGCATTGCAGGCTTACAGCTACAGCTGCTGACTGCCATCCAAGAGGTTGGATGTTTAAATTCTGGGAGAGACTACACCAAGAAAAACAAATGAGTTAGCTAAATGAGTACAAGTATGTACAGCACACAGATAGACGATGATGACCTGTCCTCCACAGTTGGAAGAGGAAGAACTACTGAACAATGAACACAGTAACACACTCAGTGAGCCAGTGAGGAGACATCAGAGATACAGACATACCTCTAACCTCCAGGTGAAGTGGGACGACTGTTCCATTAGTTCCTGGATTGTCATGAGGGTGTTACGTCCCCCTGGTCATGTCAGGTAATGAATTGCAGGTCCTTTTTAGAGACGATGTGATTCATGTCCTATTTTAAATGGATTTCCTTTCCTTCAGTGCTGAAAGGGTTAAGCACTCTTTCCATGCTGGTTGAGACCATACAGCGTGGTTGTTCTCATCTGCAACTGCTTTATCATTTTCTATCCCAATATATACTGGTTCTGGATGTTTGTTCCTTGCCACTTAAAGAATCTTCTTCTTGGAAAGAGTTGAGCTGTGTAGTTTGGAGTAGCAGTAGTAGTGATCTGTGTGCAGTAGCAGCGTGAGTGTTTATCTCTTTGTCCTTATTCTTATTTAATTTGTTGTTATTCCTTTTCCCTTACCTCTTCCCTATTTTTGGTGAATGTCTGTGTATGATCGTGGTTTCAGTTAACCTGTTATGCCTTTGTGTCTGATTTCCTTTACATTTTTGTCCCATGCCTCATGAGGTGGGGGAGGGGACAGATTAGGATTTAACAGGAGCATAGTAAATTCAAAGACCCAGGCCTCTCTACCATCAAGAGTACCCCTGGGACAGGGAGAGTTAGGCTATGTGCCCACAATGCAGAAATGAAGCAGAAAATTTCTGCAGCATTTCTGCATCTCCCTGGAAGAAAAAACGCATGCAGATTGTGCATGCGTTTTTCCTGCAGAATACATGCGGATCCACATGCGGATTCACATGCGTTTCCGCATGCAGATTGACAAGCGCTTTCCAGGCGATAGCATCACTTGGAAAGTGCTTGACAACTAGGTCACACTGTATAAATCCATGCAACCACGATGGATTTATACAGTGTGAACTGTAAAAATTAAAACAAATAAAGCTATACTCACCCCCGAGGCCCCGGCGTGGCTGCAGCGCTGCTTCCTGTCTGGTTCCTGGATGCCGGCATATCGCGAGACAGAGCGGTGAAGGGCCTGCGGTCACATGACTGTGACGTCACCGCAGGTCCTCAAGCGATGCCGGCATTCAGAGAGAAGCCGCCGGACAGGTGAATAAAACTTTATTTGTTATTTTATTCTTTTTTTACAGGTACAATGGTACCCAGGTCTGGATGAGAGTCTCCTCTCCTCCGGAACTGGGTACCATCCGCACATAGAGACGCATAGAAGCCGCTTGTAAAAATGTACAGTCGCGGTTTCTATGCGTCTCAATGCAAGTCAATGGCGGGAGTTCCGCTGCGCTTCCGCAAAATTAAATGACATGCTGCAGATTTTTGTACGCAGCATAAACGCTGCGGAAAAATCCGCAGCATGTGCATAGAACATGCGGAATCCCCTTGGGGACCATGGGGTGCGGATTACCTAGCGTTTATGCTGCAGAAATTCCGCATCATAAACGCTTGAAAAACGCTACGTGGGCACACAGCCTTCGGATATCCAGGGCCAGTTGTAGGCTCCTCTCCCTTACTTCAAGCCATCACATTGTGACATGGATTGGGAGCTATGCATTACCCCATACAATGTATGATTCCACCACCTAATCTTGCCTCATGGAAGAAGCGGACCTGCCCTATATACGCCCCTGGCTGAGGGTGCTTAATCACGTAGTATGATACACATGCTGGTCTTCATTACAGTAGCAGGAAGTAATTGGAGAGCACTTTTTTTTCTTAAATTTTCAAATTTTAAGTAATCTATTCTGTGGCTAATAAAAAGGAGCTAATGAGTTGATGTGCTCTTTTTAAGGAATGTCTCCTCTGGATGCTTTTTTTCACTCATCAAGTTTAACCTTTTGTGATCCATACTGGTGGATTCAGAGTGGAGAGGGTGGATTGTTTTTGGGTTCATGGATACAAATACCATTTTATTTATGCCCTAAAATGTAATAAAGTTGTGGGAATAAAGGTGTGAGTTGTGTACATTCTTACCATTTACACATATATTCATTATAAAATAGACTAGTAACCTCCAAACATTCTTAGCCGCAGTGAATGTTGTTTATCTATTTGCTATTCTTTGAAATGAACACTAGATGGCGGTGTTGATACACCGTTTGTATGCATGGTACCATTTGAAAAAAAAATGTGCTTGTATTCATCATTTTGAAAATGAGATGAAGGAAATTCATCAACCAGCTATCCCTCGCATTTAGTACAGTCGCTAGCATTGTACACTCCCAGTGAATTGCATGAAATTGCTATTTGATGAATTCCAAACACTACATATTAGTCACAAAAAGCCAAAGAGACTGCTAATTACACTTTTTTTCCATTTAATACAATGTAGTTATAACAATAAAAGTTGTTTATTGTAAAATAATTGATTTAACTAAAATGAAAAATATATACCTGAAAGTGCTCTATACATTGTGTATAATATGCATATTTATTTAATGATATCAATATATGTTATTTTCTTTTATTATGCACCATTTATAATGCATGCATATTATAATTACTATTATTTTATTGATTACTATTATTATTATCATGAGACTGTGTTATTGTGGTTTTTTTCTTCACTTAGCCACCACCCAAACATACACTGGGATCCTAATATTTTTTTAGTCGACACAGTTGTATGTTTTTTTTTCAGGACAAGTTGCACTTTTGAATGACACCATTCACATTGTACATGTCCCCTTTCTCATCTGACCTAAACCCTATTGAGAACTCGTGAGTCCTCCTTAAACGGGCCATCCTTAAATGGCTGGTGCAAAAAGTTGATCGTCAACAGATTAAAAAATTGATAGACTCCATGGGTGACTATATTGGTCACCAATATTTTTTTTGAAATGAAAGAAATGTATTTTAGTAAATTTCGAGTTGTTTGGTTATTATTCTCACTTTAACAGGTGAAAATAAACAATTGAGATGGGAAAAATTATGTTTTTCATTTAGTTGCATAATAATTATGCACACTAATAGTTGCCCAATAATTAGATACATATTCTTTTCAAATAGACAAAATCTCACTTTTACATTCTTAAATATTCAGGTTTCAGGATTATTAACCTTTTGGATTCACCGACAGCACATTGTTCAATAATAAAATTAATCATGAAAAATACAAATTGCCTAATAATTGTGCACACAGTCTATAATCAGGAAATATAAGCAGACGAGTTAAAAATAATATAGAGTAGGTGATAGGTGTCGCTCAACTGTTGGTAGGAGGTGCTCAGAAGTAGGACATCAGTCACATATAATCAGACAAAGAAATACTTCTGCACTCAAAATTTGCAAGTCAAGAATAATAAGTGGAATTTTAGTATGGAATCCTTTGATATTATAGTAAGCCAACATTTCAGCCAAAAAAAGGCCTTTCTCAAGGTAAATCTGTGTGGTACTAACAAAAATTTATAAAAGGGATGGACTAAATAAACAACAAACTCATTTATTAAATGCATACATGTGCATAAATACAATTAAAATGAAACTAGGCAGAATCGTATTGAAATCAACATGAATTCATGCAAGTAAAGAATATAATGGAAATATCATAGTTATGGAGTAACACTGGAGGGTTAATAGATGACTTAAGGAGGGTGTGTAGCATATGGTACAAGCTCCAAATAGAAGATATGCATTAACTGATGTCGAAAGACAGAAGAGTAAGGTAGATGGACTGGCGAAAATAAAGACAAAAAGTGCCCAGAACGTACACAAGATAGTACAAGACATTAAATGACTCATACCTGTGAAGGAGTGACGTAAAGATTCAGAATCAGCCTCCCATTGTGCAAAGGATATGTATAATGGAGTGCCTTTTATTGCATAAGGGCGGAACCAGCGATCTGGTCATGTGATAAGTCACATGATTGGTGGCGGTGGACTTCCGGGGGTATAGTGCACATCGCGACCCGAAAAAAGCAGAGTGGAGCCGAAAGTAGCCCTATAAGCACAAGAGATGGCTCATGAATATCAATAAGGTGGCATATGCGAAAAAAGTGGGGATAGGGGAGGGAACAAGGTGAACAAAGGGAAGATGGGAACAATAGTAGGAAAACTGAAAATGAGAACAATATGAGAACCATGGTATTAAAACAATAGAAGGAAGTATAGGAAAATTTACAAAAAAAATGTTTTTTTTTTCTGATTATAAAAATATTTATTTTTTCTGATTATAAAAATAATATATTTCATTATTAAGCTTTTAGAAAATTGTGGAATATAATGTTGGGTGATGAATAGGGAACTGCTCACCTATCGGGGTTGTGTTAAGTCATAATACAGGATACAACGTATGATACAAAATGGATCAGCTGCTGTAGCACTCACAGAATGGGCATCCCGTTGTAACGAACAATTAATGAGAGAATGAGGGTGGTAGATGTTGATGTAAAGAAACCAATAAACAGCTACATAAGATCATGCAATTCATTCTCTAAGCGTTTCTAAGTTAGACCAACTTCTTCCTGAGGAGAGCCATATCAGCAGCATGGACTGCCACCATCATTCTCCCACTAATTATCAAGTTTTAGTGATAAAAATAATATGTCATATATTACCTTTCAAAAGGTACTCAGGGGAGATTATAATGTATTTATATCAATATAACATCAAAAACTAGTAAAGCTCTTATCAAAATTACTGCTTTCAATTTTCACTTTATGTACTTTTTAGAACTTCTCACTGTGAGCTGATGCCTCTTCTGAGTTCTCCCCTTCCCTTCTGGGGGACTACATCACAGATCAGGGGCCTTGTCTTGTTTTTTGCTCCTCATGCAAACAAGCCTCATGATAAACTCTTTTTCCCTGTAGTCACAGGTCAAGGGTGTGGCTTGCATTGTATTTCCAGGTAAGTCATGCCCCCTGACAATGTCTCATCTCTGAGATGAGCCTGTTTTTTTGTGCTGTCATGGCTCAGTTTGTTCTGTCTCCGCACTCACCCTGTGCTGCCTGCCTGCTTATTCGCAGCTTGTATGTGATATGTATGCTCTTTCTCCTTCCCTTGTGATCACTCCACGCTCCTTGACCTGTCACATACCATCTTTTGAAGAGATGATTGAGAGCACAAAATGAACCATAGCATTGAAAACAGGCAGGAAGCATGAGCCACGGGGCAAAACTGGAACATGTTAATTCTAGTAAAATTGGTGCACTTAGGGAATATGGGTTTAAACAATGGGTTCTTTATATTGTGTTATATTTTTATTTTGACATCTTGATAGATGAGACAGAAGAAAAAAAATAACCCAGTAAAAAGAGAGAAAAATATTTTAGAGGATGAGCACTACCTGATTGCATTTTCTATCTTTTTCAGCAATCATTTTTCTTTTGCTGATCATTTACAGCAGGTACGGAAAGTATTCAGACCCCTTTAAATTTTTCACTCTTTGTTTCATAGCAGCCATTTGGTAAATTCTAAAAAGTTCATTTTTTTTCTCATTAAAGTACACTCTGCGCCCCATCTTGACTGAAAAAAAACAGAAATGTAGAAATTTTTGCAAATTTATTAAAAAAGAAAAACTGAAATATCACATGGTCATAAGTATTCAGACCTTTTGCTCAGACACTCATATTTAAGTCACATGCTATCCATTTCCTTGTGATCCTCCTTGAGATGGTTCTACTCCTTCATTAGAGTCCAGCTGTGTTTAATTAAACTGATAGAACTTGATTTGGAAAGGCACACACCTGTCTATATAAGACCTCACAGCTCACAGTGCATGTCAGACCAAATGAGAATCATGAGCTCAAAGGAACTGCCCAAGGAGCTCAGAGACAGAATTGTGGCAAGGCACAGATCTGGCCAAGGTTACAAAAGAATTTCTGCATTACTCAAGGTTCCTAAGAGAACTGTGGCCTCCATAATCCTTAAATGGAAGAAGTTTGGGACCACCAGAAGTCTTCCTAGACCTGGCCATCCAGCCAAACTGAGCAATCGTGGGAGAAGAGCCTTGGTGAGAGAGGTAAAGAAGAACCCCAGGATTACTGTGGCTGAGCTCCAGAGATGCAGTAGGGAGATGGGAGAAAGCTCCACAAAGTCAACTATCACTGCAGCCCTCCACCAGTCGGGCCTTTATGGCAGAGTGGCCCAACGGAAGTCTCTCCTCAGTGCAAGACCACATGGTGGTGGCAGCATCATGCTATGGGGGTGTTTTTCAGCTGCAGGGACAGGATGACTGGTTGCAATTGTAGAAAACATGAATGCGGCAAAGTACAGAGATATTCCGGATGAAAACCTCTTCCAGAGTGCTCTGGACCTTAGACTTGGCCGAAGGTTCACCTTCCAACAAGACAATGACCCTAAGCGCACAGCTAAAATAACAAAGGAGTGGCTTCAGAACAACTCTGTGACCATTCTTGACTGGCTCAGCCAGAGCCCTGACCTAAACCCAATTGTGGCAAGGCACATATCTGGCCAAGGTTACAAAAGAATTTCTGCAGTACTCAAGATTCCTAAGAGCACAGTGGACGCCATAATCCTTAAATGGAAGAAGTTTGGGACCACCAGAAGTCTTCCTAGACCTGGTTGTCCAGTCAAACTGAGCAATCGTGAGAGAGGTAAAGAAGTACCCCAAGATCACTGTAGCTGAGCTCCAGAGATGCAGTAAGGAGATGAGAGAAAGTTCCACAAAGTCAACTATCATTGCAGCCCTCTACCAGTCGGGCCTTTATGGCAGAGTGGCCTGACGGAAATTCAAGACACATGAAAGCCCGCATAGCGTTTGCTCAAAAACACATGAAGGACTCACAGACTATGAGAAATAAGATTCTCTGGTCTGATGAGATGAAGATAGAACTTTTTGGTGATAATTCTAAGCGGTATGTGTGGAGAAAACCAGGCACTGCTCATCACATGCCCAATACAATCCCAACAGTGAAACATGGTGGCAGAATCATGCTATGGGGGTGTCTTTTAGCTGCAGGGACAGGATGACTGGTTGCAATTGAAGGAAACATGAATGCGGCTAAGTACAAAGATATCCTGGATGAAAACCTCTTCCAGAGTGCTCTGGACCTCAGACTTGGCTGAAGGTTCACCTTCCAACAAGACAATGACCCTAAGCACACAGCTAAAATAACAAAGAAGTGGCTTCAGAACAACTCTGTGACCATTCTTGACTGGCCCAGCCAGAGCCTTGACCTGAACCCAATTGAGCATCACCACCAACGTCCACCAACGTTCACCACCCAACCTGACAGAACTGGAAAGGATCTGCAAGGAAGAATGGCAGAGGATCCCCAAATCCAGGTGTGAAAAACTTGTTGCATCATTCCCAAGAAGACTTATGGCTGTATGAGCTCAAAAGGGTGCTTCTACTCAATACTGAGCAAAGGGACTGAATACTTATGACCATGTGATATTTCAGTTTTTCTTTTTTAATAAATTTGCAAAAATTTCTAGATTTCTGTTTTTTTCCAGTCAAGATGGTGTGCAGAGTGTACTTTAATGAGGAAAAAAAGTGAACTTTTTAGAATTTACCAAATGGCTGCAATGAAACAAAGAGTGAAAAATGTAAAGGGGTCTGAATACTTTCTGTACCCACTGTATTTTTCTTTAACAATATCTTTTTGTTGCTTTTTAAACTTTCTCTGTGAAACTTTCTCTCCTGCCTTTTGATAACATCTATCTTGTATTAGACATTTGATTTTGCTGTGCTTTGTTACTTTATAAATCATTCCCTCCCATTGTTTCTTTACAATTTTAAAGAAGCACTCTCATGAAAGCTTTTATCCTCTCAATATATTGCAGATATCATATTATATAGTACTATGTACGGTACTTAAAATGACTAATTTTGCCCTTATACCCAGTAAATAATTGTCTTTTATCTGCTCTATGTAGAAACTGGAAGTTTTTTCCCCCTGCATTTATCCCCCTCTTAAACGTCTGACTAAGATGCTCCCTCTTCTCTCCTTCCAGGGACTTTTGCAGTGACTAATGAGTCATACAGGGAAAATAGACTTTCTGTTTCTACATAGAGCTTAGAAGGATTCAGATAGTTTTTAATCATGTGATGTTATATACCTAATGGAAAAGAAAAGAATTAGCTAGGTAGAAGGGCAAAATGAGCAATAGTAAGTACACAGTGTTATATAATATGACGACTGCAATATATTAAAAGGATAAAAGTTTTAATGGGAGTTTCTCTTTAATCAGTTCTTTTTTACAAAGGGTTTGTCTCAGAATTGCAACCTCATATAAAAGGAGGCACAATGTGAGAGTCTGTATTAAATGGAAGCACCTGGGATAGAACTGCTGTGACTTTGGAGACTTCCAGGGCCGACTACCTCAACCAGTGGCTCCCCGCTTCTGGCAGGCCCCCACAGAGAGAAGGTAGCGGCAAGCTTACGAAGCTAGCAGTCTATCGAGGTACAAGACCAGGAGACCCAAGGGTCCCAACCTTGCGTCTCAGAGAGTTTCCATGGGGCCAGGCGACTGGTGGGCCCATCCTGGCAACTCCCAATGTCCCCATGGGTTCTAGGTGACCGGTGGGTCGCTCTTAGCAACCTCAAAACAATATATACATGGGGCCAGGTGACTTTTTCGTCCTCTCCTGGACTCCCCAAAATGTATCCATGTCTCTCTGATGGTTAATGGAGCAGATCCAAATCTTTCCAGTGAGGGCCGGTACCCTTAGGCTAGAATGTAGAATACAAATCCGTGTCTCTTTGGATAATGCTATGCAATCCATCTACTTTACTGAAGGATGTCTCCATTCTCCTCCCAAAGTCTGTCTCAAGACTCCCTCTGTCTCAGAAACACATCTCCTTTCTGCTTCTCTGGTCTCAAGTCTGACTCTTACATAAAACACATGTTCCTTCTCCTTCTCTGGGCTCAGCCCACTGAATGGCAGAATTGTTCTCACCCTCCTCCCCCAAAGCTAAGTGTGAATATCTCAGAGGTAAAGGTGCAGGGCTCACCTATCCTTGTTTGAGATAATCAATTTACATAGTTGGTATACAGTGGGCTCTTTAAATCAACATTCATCTGGCTTTTAGTACAATTAGCATTTTAGCAAATAACATTGTTTCCAACCCCAAGAGGAGACTGCAATCAGGGTTAGACAAATACCAGTCTGACCTTTAGAAATACACAAAC
The DNA here is from genome assembly GCF_046119375.1 of Phyllobates terribilis. Taxonomy (NCBI): domain Eukaryota; kingdom Metazoa; phylum Chordata; class Amphibia; order Anura; family Dendrobatidae; genus Phyllobates; species Phyllobates terribilis. The sequence continues at coordinate 649,731,176 of NW_027362762.1, forward strand.
ATGCTCAAGACAATTTAAACACAATAGTGTAATTTAAACACAATAGTGTATTTCTCTTGACTTACCAAATCTAAACGTTTGGCTTATTAAAATTTTACTCTGTATTGTCACAGGGGGCATTATAAGGAGGCATAATGAAGGCATTATTATTAGGAAACTCAGAGGGTATTAATATTATATAGAGGCACAAGGGGGTCTTTTGTTATTATAAGGTACAATGAGACATGGGGGGCACTATTACTAAAACAAGTAAATAATGGGGCAATATTACAGTTTGGAGGTACAGTCAACTCATCATAAGTACATCAGTATGGTGGAATTCAGTCACTATGTGGTGGTATTATTTAGTCATATTGTGGTGGTATTATTTAATCTTATATAGTGGTTGTGACAACACAGCATCAATCTGGCCACTTGTGTGGGAGGGGAGGGTGGGGGGGCAAGTACTCTTAATCATGCCACACATATTATTCCTTTGTTCAGTAAGTCAAGGGACATGAGCCATTGTTTTATGATAGACTGTCTGATGACCCTTTTTGTATGTTAATTTGTGGAATGCCTGCTGATTGCAGACTGCAGCTGCCCCCTGTGATGTACTAGTCTGCACCACTTGGTTTACTATTATGCAGAATAATTGAACAATCAAACAAGGAGGGAACAGCCATGACTAACTCCCCCCCAATCCTGTGTGACAATGCCCTGAAATGGGAGCTGAGGGTTATAAAAGGGTTATAAAGTCCCTGGTCCTGACACCTCTGTGATTCTACAGGACGTCAGTCCAGGGATCATGGTTTCAGCTGGTAGAATACAGTTCTGCTCCACTCCCCCGCACTAATACCATGAAGTCATTTGATTAACCCAGGTTGGGATAACCAGGTCAACTGGCCACATACCTCGCTGTGCTGGGTCAGCTTCCTAAGCTTGCTGCTACGTCCTCTCTTTGGGTGCCCGCCAAAAGCGGGGCGCTGCTGGTTGGGGTAGTTGGCCCTCGATGCCCAAAATCACGGAAGATTCTAATCCTCGGCGAGCTGGCAGAAGGGTGAGACTCTGTCATTTGCACCATCTTGTGTCTTTTCTGGGAATGTAATATATGCTTTTAACTTTTGTTTTTTGGTAAATTCTTACCAAAGTGTGGTACCCTTACCCTGTGTTGCCTGAGTGCTGTTCTGCCCATGGGGAAAGAGTATGGGTGGTGTTCAGTGGGAAGAGCTCCGGCCCATGCGGTCTTTCTAAAGACAGCTTGACCAGTGGACGAGAGCACCCACTGACCCTCATGTCTCCACAATGCTATTATTGATAGTATTAGTCTTGCAGTAAATCTTGATTTCCTTCAACTTCAGGCTGGTTCATATTTGTAATAGAGACTCCTATCTGGTGTATGTGTGTATGTGGGGAGGGGAGTTGCATTGGCCTGTGTACTTTCAAATGTCAGTGCTGAATTTCAGTCCCAGTGTGACCTTAAGGCCATGGTCCCACTATCAGTATTTGGTCAGTATTCGGTCAGTATTTGTTCTCAGGAGCCAAAACCAGGAGTGGGTGACAAATGCAGAATTGGTGCACTTGTTTCTATTATACCTTTTCTCTGATTGTTCCTCATCTGGTTTTGTCTCCCACTACTAACAAAAAATACTGTCTGAATACTGACCAAATACTGATAGTGGAAACATGGCTTAATTGTAACTGTTGTAGCCATTCACTGAGCTCAGCAACTCTGCTGATGCAGGTGGCATGAGCCGCTAAATTCAGCATGTAAACAATAACCAAAGCATCAGTGGTGAGCCACTACTGGAGCACAGGATGGTGAGTACCAGCCCAATTTGTTATTTTATACCTCTGCTAGCCTATGGAACACAAAACTTTGAAATTGAAGAAAAACCTTTAAACAGTGACCTTTAAAGTTATACGAGACAAAAAAAGACAACAATATTACCATTGTAGCAATATATTGTGTAGATGTTTGTACCATGGGTGACACACAGGATTATAAAACATACCTGAAATAGCTTAATTCGCTTATAGCCAGACAACAAGTACAATGTGCAATACATTGGTTTCCCCAGTAAATTTCTAGGAGGTTTTATTGCTTTGACAATGAGCCTCCATCAGAATTACTACCGCTGTCAGAAATCACACTTTTTACAAGCTATTGGGGAAAATTTAATGAAGAGCTGCTGTATACAATGTAACTGTGCACAATACTATTTTAGACCTTATTGAATTGTTTCAAAGAGATTCAGATTGTCAGAACATAAATCACTTGACCTTTTAGTCTGGTTAAACTGCCATAAGTTGTACCGAAACTCACCAGGTGGTAGGACTTAATATCTTAATATTGGTACTTGCATGATAATTCCCAATTTTGTGAATTTGTCTTCACTTCATTTAAACAAATGGGAGTTATTTGCTTAATCCTAACACAGACGTTGCTCTACATACTTTACTGCAGGTTAAAAATATTTCTGTTATTATTTTGAAAAGCATTTTTAGTTAGGCAAGAGTATGTAATTTGCACAAAGTCAAATTTCCTTAAATGTGCAAGTCCCCACAAATTTGAACAGTTTGTAACTTGATTCAAAAGGATCCCCCCCCCCCAAAAAAAAATGCCCTTGCTCCGTTTCCCACACTGCTGAAGAATCACAGAGTGGGCTGATGACAGTGCCATACCGGTCAGTAGTGGAGGTGTATGTTGAAACATGGGCTGTTGGTTAGATATTCCACTAATAAGCAAGCGAAAGTATTCACCCTCCTTGGCATTTTTTGTGTTTTTCTACCTCACAACCTGGAATTTCACTGTTTTTTTAAGGGTGTATACAAGTTCATGTAAAGAACATCCAAGAAAGAGAAACTGCATAGAGATAAAGCACAGATAGGGTCTTATCTGGGAAACAGATATGAAAGAGATAGCACAATTGCGCTCACCTGGTCTGGGTTATGTACACACAACCACTAAAGGCTTAAGGCTGCTGCAGACGCACGAGAAGATAAAAGCATCAGTAGTGGAAAACAAATTGTCACGGGTGTATCACAAGTGACAGACAGTCGCCCTGCCGTTGGTTGCAGGAGATCTCTACGTTTGTCATTACAGACATCTTAGATGAGATTCTGACTCTAGAACCAAGCGGCTACCTTCCTCTGGTAATTAGCTCCCTGGCCTGGGTGTATATATACTTGGTGTGTCTGAGAGGGAGGTGCTGGCTATATTCATTTCTACTTGTGAAGGCTTAGCAAGAGCAGTACTTCGTCCTCTCTGGAGCTTGAGGCCGAGTTCGCATTTGTCTGGAGTCGTCTAAAGCTAAGCATTCTTCCCCTGTTTGTCTACCCTTGTTGTCTATAGAGTTTAGTGGAGATCGACTAGTGCTCATCTCCTCCCATCCCTAGCCTCAGCCATACGCCAGGGAAAGACAGGGCGAGGCACGCATGCGGCGTTGAGACAGGGTGACACTAGACCAGACTAGGAGGTCTCCACTTTTCCCTTTCTCTAGTGTCTGGGCTCCCTTTCCCTCTACCCTCTGTGTTGCACTAAGTCTTTACCACACCTGGCGTGACACAAGTGGATTGATTCTGCGCTGCCATAGGAAGAAGAATGACGGATGTCTAATTATAAATGGTTTAATTGTCGATGCGTTTCGAAGCATACAGCTTCTTCATCAGATCATCATTGTTGACGATTAAACCATTTATAATTAAATTGGCATCCATCATTCTTCTTACTATGGCAGAGCATATTCAACCCATTTGTTTTCCATTACCGATGCATGTAAAGAACATAACTACATCTGTGAACATTTGTTTTTCTTTTTTTGTGAAGCAAGCAACAAATAGAACAAAATAACTGAAAACTTCAATGTGTATAACTATTCACCCCTAAAATCAGTACTTTGTAGAGCCTACTTTTGCTGCAAACACAGCAGCAAGTTGCTTTGGATAAGTCTCTATGAGCTTTCCGCATCTGGCCACTGTGATTTTTGCCCATTCCTCAAGGCAAAACTGCTGCAGCTCCTTCAAGTTTGCTGTTCACCAGACGAAAACATCTATCTTCATGTCTGACCACAGATTCTCAATTGGATTAAGGTTTGGGCTTTGACTAGGCCACTCAAAAATATTTACACATTTCCCCTTTAACCACTCGAGTGTTGCTTTAGCAATATGTTTTGGGTCATTGTCTTGTTTGGAGGTGAACCTCCATCCCAGTCTCAAATCACTGACAGACTGAAACAGGTATTGCTCAAGAATATCCCTGTATTTCTTACCATCTTCACCTTGCCTCAGACCATTTTCCCTGCCCCTGCTACTGAAAAACATTCCTACAGCATAATGCTGTCACCACCATGCTTCACTGTGTGGATGGTGTTCTTGGGGTGGTGAGCTCTGTTGGTTTGGCACTAGACGTAGCGTTTACCTTGGTAGCCAAAAAGTTCAGTTTTGGTTTCATCTGACCACAGCACATTCCTCCATACATTTGGGAGTCTCCCACATTTCTTTTGGTAAATTCAAAATGAGCCTTACATTTTTTGTGTAAATAAAGGCTTTTTTATGGCCACTCTTCCATAAAGGCCACCTCTATGGAGCGTGCCTCTTATTGCAGTGGTAAGGACAGTTACTCCAGTCTCTGCTTGGGAACTCTGCAGCTCCTTCAGGGATACCTTTGATCCCTGCTACCTCTTTGATTAATGTGCTCCTTGCCTGGGCTGAGAGTTTTGGTGGGTGGCCCTCTCTTGGCAGGTTGTTGTGGTACAGAGTTCTCTCCATTTGATGATAATGGATTTGATGGCAATCTGGGGGCATCATCAGAGATTGGGATATATTTTTTTATAACCCAACCCTGACTTGTACTTCTCAATAACTTTGTCCCTGACTTGTTTGGAGATCTCCTTGGCCTTCTTGATGTTGTTTGGTTAGTGGTGCCTCTTGCTTAATGATTCTGCAGCCTCTGTGGCCTTTCAAAAAAGGTGTATATATATTGACAGACCATGTGACACTTAGATTGCACACAGGTGAACTTCCTTTCACTAAGCATGTGACTTATGAAGGTAATTACCTTCACTAGAAATTTGTAGGGGCTTCATAGCAAAAGGGGTGAATACATATTGTAATGCAGCGGCTTGCTGCATTGCTAAAATGTCCAGGGGGTGTGTTCTGGCTGACCATTTACCTCCCCCTCAGGTGACTGATCACATGACTGTGACATCATCACAGGTCCTGTGTGCACAGAAGTATATATAAATTCTGGTGGTTATGAAACAGTGAGAGTGGCCTGGTGAGGCCTGGAGTGGCCTGGTGAGGCAAGAGGCCTGGTCCCTGTGTGGGACTCCACTAGCCTTGAAGGCAGAGGCTGGATCCCTGTGTTTGAGATACCAGTGGCATTGGAAGGCACGTGGCTTGGAGACTATGTCTGGGAAGCCTTAAAGCCACAGCTGTGACAGAACCGATCTGATAGAAGCAGCTGAGACCCGGCAAAGGTAAATCGGCGCTATAAGTGAATATTGTTGCTGTACCTTGCTGAAGTCTGTATTTGAAGCCAAGCGGGCATAGCTGCCACTGAGAAGGCTCTAGGATACATTTGTAACATTCCTGCGAGCCACTGAGATGGACTATGTTATGTGGAGTTTATGATGTGTAATAAACTGCTGGACTTCATATTACCGGAAAACATTGCATGTGCACTTTAATTGACCGGGTGAAGCGAGTACCCCAGCATGATGAATAGCGCTACCTTACATGTGGTTGGAGAATGCGGGCAACTTCAGCCTGGTTGCTAGGGGTAATGGCACAGGATGACGATTGTGGTTGCAAGCATCTTGCTGTGGCTCGACGGGGTCACGAAGATTAAACATCTGGCTGTAACTCGGCGGGGTTACGAAAATTGTCGTCGCACTCAAACCTGGTTTGCTGTGGCTTGGTGGGGCCATGAAAATTTTCCAGGGTGAGCGGTGTGAAGTATCTAGTGTGAACAGTGTACCGCGATGGCTATGAATGGAGCAGTATCCCCAGATGGAATGGAGAAGTGGTTAGATGACCGGCTGCAAATGGTCTGCAGCAAAATAGAGTTTCCTGAAGAAATGCAGGAGCTGATAAAGATGGCTGTGAAGGGAGCAGCAAATGAGACTGAAGCTGTTGAACAATTAAAGCGCCTGTTAAAATCGCAGCAGCAGGCGTTTGAGAAACAACAGCAGGTCTTGGTACAGGAAGAGCTGGAGCGTATCAGGCAGCAGTATCAGAGTAACTTCCAGCAACTAAAGAAAAACATGGAGAACGTATCCCCGGACCAGCTGAGCCTGGAGTATGAATGGCAGTCAGGTTGTGAGGAACTTGCAGCGAGAACTGGAGGAAATCAACAAATGGAAGGAAAAGTTCCAGAAAAATAAAGAGGAGGTTTTTCAGTTGGAGCTTGACAAAGCGGAGTTTGAAGATGAGCTGTGCGAGATGGAGGATAGTTTCTCCCTGGTACAATTAGAGCTGATGCAGGTGAAGCAAAAGCTGGATGAGGGTCTACACCAGAGGGATAGGGAGCTGTCTGCCTTAAAAGAGGCGCTGCAGGATGAAGTTTCTAGACGTGATCAAAACCTAGAACGACTGCGCGAACAGTTCAACTGGGAGCTGTGTGAATCCAAGAAGGAGAATGGTGATCTCAGTAATGATCTGCAACAAATTAAGAGAGACTATGAGGATCTTCTCAAGGTTAAGGAAAAACTAGAGGATGATAAGGCAGATGCAGAGCACATGCGCCGAGTGATTGAGACCGCTCTACAGGACACCCGGGATGAGAATGATGATCTCCGCAGAAAGATCCCAGGACTGAAAACTCAGGGGAAGGAGCTGCTGACATTCTATGATGATCTCCAGAGGGCAGAGACGAGCCTTAAGGATAGAATCTGCAAGATGGAGGAGTCTATCGAAGAAGATAAGTATGAAATGGAAGTGGCCAAGATGAGAATTCTTGAATTCATAGCTGTGAGTCAGCTCAGGGGAAGCATACAGGGTGAAGAAGCTGAAAGTCAGTTGTCCCTGAAATCTGAGCCAGATGATCATTTGAAGACCACTGGTGAGACAGAAACGTCTCGGTACAAGTGTCTCATAGATGTACCTGAAGATTTGAGAGAAGAATGCACCAAAGAGTCAGTGCATGAAGAGTTTAAGAAGGCCGTGGGAGCCTGTAAGGTTTACTCGACCTCAGAAGCTAAACAGCTGGTGGTCCTGTCCACAACCGAAGTCACAGTGAAGAGGGTGGCTATCCTAAGTGACATGCACTGGCGATGTGTTCGCACGAAGCAGTTTGTCCGGTTGAAAACGGAACAAGCCATTAGACAACTGGAGCATATGAGAAAAGCTCAAAGTCTGCGGGAAGAAGTCATCCAAGTGCCTCAAGCTTTGATAAGAAAACTCATTGGGAGAAATGGCCGAACCATGCAAATGATGGTAAAGAAGTCTGGTGTGATGAAAGTAAGCAGTTCACGTGATCGTCAGGACTGGATACCAGATGAAGACGGCATGGTTTCATTCTCCGCTGTCGGAACGGAAGAAAATCTTGCATATATACGCATGCTGATGGAGTACCGAGTGACCTACCTGCGAGAGGTAGAACAGTTTAATCTCGCCAGACTGCGAACGGAAAGACAGCATCATTTGAGCAGCAGAAGAAGGCAGCCGTCTATAAGTTGTGGGACCAGACAGAGAAAGGGCCCTTCAAATAATAGGACGGCTACAGTAGAAGTTAGAGAGCTTCCAAGATTTACATAGTTACATAGCTACATAGTTTATAAGGCCGAAAAAAGACAAGCGTCCATCCAGTTCAGCCTATTTCTTGTGCACTGCAGCTATTCCGCAGCGTTGATCCAGGGAAAGGAAAAAAAAACCCATGCGGTATAGGTCAATTTACATCATTGAGGAAAAATTCACTTCCCGACTCCAATCTGGCAGTCAGATTAAATCCCTGGATTAATTAACTATCACTAAGCATAAAATGTAATTTTATTGTTCTCAAGAAAGGCGTCCAGGCCTCTCTTGAACTCATTAAGTGAGTTGGACATCACCACTTCCTCTCCCAGAGAGTTCCAGAGTCTCACGGCTCTGACCGTAAAGAATCCCCTTCTATGCTGGTGCAGGAACCTCCTTTCCTCCAGACGCATAGTGTGCCCCCTCGTCTTTGTCACCATCCTTGGTATAAACAGGTCATGGGAGAGATCTCTGTACTGCCCCCTGATGTATTTATACATGTTTATGAGGTCTCCCCTAAGCCTTCTCTTTTCCAATGTAAATAGGCCTAATTTTGACAACCTCTCTGGGTATTCTAGTCCCTCCATTCCCTTTATTACCTTAGTCGCCCTCCTTTGTACCCTCTCTAGCTCCAATATGTCTTTCCTGAGCACCGGAGCCCAGAACTGTGCACAATAGTCTAAGTGCGGCCTTACCAGCGCTTTATACAGAGGAAGAACAATGTTCTCATCATATGCCCCTATTCCTCTTCTGATGCATGCCATGACTCTATTTGCCTTCGCAGCTGCTGCCTGACACTGGGCACTCCAATTTAATTTGCTGTTAACGAAGACGCCGAGGTCCTTCTCCATGTCAGATTTCCCCAACGGTTTCCCATTTAATATGTATGGGTGACTGCTGTTTTTCTTTCCCATGTGCATGACCTTACATTTATCGGCATTTCCTTAGGATAGTGGGCGTGGGTTTAGAGGTAGTGAGACCTCCAGTAACTCAGGTCTGAGAGGCCTATACAAACGACCCAATAGAGTACGGGACAGCACGAAGTCAGACCTGACCTTAGATACAGGGGCAAGTGAGTCACACTGCTGTATTGACCGCTGGGAGCGGGAGAGGTCTGACAAGGTTACGACTCCGAAATGTGACTTGACAAAGTTTGTGACAATGACAGATGGTAGGTCCCTAAGGAATGGGCTAATGTTGATGACTAATGTTCGAGGGAATGAGCAGCGCAAATGTCAAGTACATGGTCTCTGTGTGAACTGTGGGTTATAATGATTGTGTATGTTATGTGTTCAACCCCACAAGTTTGAACAGAGGGGGGGATGTGTAATGCAGCGGCTTGCTGCATTTCTAGAATGTCCAGGGGTTGTGTTCTGGCTGACCATTTACCTCCCCCTCAGGTGACTGATCACATGACTGTGACATCATCACAGCTCCTGTGTGCACAGAAGGATCTATAAATCCTGGTGGTGTTGAAAGAGAGAGAGTGGACTGGTGAGGCCTGGAGTGGTTTGGTGAGGCAAGAGGCCTGGTCCCTGTGTGGGACTCCACTAACCTTGAAGGCAGAGGCTGGATCCCTGTGTTTGAGATACCAGTGGCCTTGGAAGGGAAGGCTTGTGGCTTGGAGACTACGTCTAGGAAGCCTTAAAGCCACAGCTGTGGCAGAACCGAGCTGGTAGAAGTAGCTGAGACCCGGCAAAGGTAAATCGGCGCTATAAGTGAATATTGTTGCTGTACCTTGCTGAAGTCTGTATTTGAAGCCAAGCGGGCATAGCTGTCACTGAGAAGGCTCTAGGATACATGTGTAACATTCCTGCGAGCCACTGAGATGGACTATGTTATGTGCAGTTTATGATGTGTAATAAACTGCTGGACTTCATATTACCGGAAAACGTTGCATGTGTGCTTTAATTGACCTGGAGAAGCGAGTACCCCAGCGTGATGAATAGCGCTACCTTACAGTATGCTCATGACAATTTTTATATATTTTATCTCATAAATTACATTTTTGCCTATATTTTTCTCACTTCATTTCACCAACTTAGACTATTTATTGCTGATGCATCACACACAAATCTGATTAAAAATATTTAAACACAGGTTGTAATGTAACAAAATACTTTCACTAGCCACTGTATAAAGTACATGGATAGTTACCACACAAATAACAAGAAATTTAAAACAGGAGACCAAGTCATGCATGTACCGGTATAAAGCAGTTTAGAAAAAAAACAAGAGAAAGGGCATATGCAAAAAGAGAAAAACTGCACATCCAAACAAGTATAGAAAAGAAAAATCTAGAATCAGTATAATGACTTCACGGAACAGCGAGCCCCTCAAACACTGAATAGTGAGTCCTGGCATTAGTACAACAAAAAACAAATCATACTATAAACAAAACAACATGCAAATAATAGAAAAAATATAAATGTGATCAACCCACTATAGGGAATAAAATTATATGTGAACCAACCAGGGCCGGGACAAGGGTTAAGCAGGGTAGACACCCACCAAGGCTACTACCCTCCTGCCTAACTAAGGGGGTCGCACTTAAAAAAAAAAAAAAAAAACAACACTGGACATTGCTGAATGCCTGCTCATCCTTCTCTCTGGCTGCATAATTTTATTTGCGTCTCTCAGTAATCATGTCCCTACTCCTCTGGGATCTGCAGCAGAACGCAGGATACTTCCAGCCTGTGCCCTATTGGATATGGCGCACGCAGGGGGATGTCGGATGGCGCGATGCAGTGATGTTATCGCAACATCAAGCGCTTACTGCTGTACCAGAGAGAGGAAGAGATGAAGGCTGCTTTGGACAGGAAGCCTGGATTAGGTGAGCATAACCTTTTCTCTTTTACTTTTCTTATATTGTATTGCCACTGAATGTGGGCAATCAAAAGAGGGGTTGGCTGTGGGAACTATAATACTGGGGACTGCTGTCTGTGGGAGACATTATTCTGGGGGCTGCTGGCTATGGGGGACAATACTGGGGGCCACTGACTTTTGGGGACATAATGCTGGTGGCTGCTGGTTGTTGGGGTATAGGGTAGAGGTGATTGTGGTGACCATATTGTATAGGAGACTGTGGTGGACATCATACTGTATATTAGGGGCTGTGATGGACTTTATACTATATCAGTATGAGAGCATAGTGTGAAGAGGTTGTACAGAATTGATATGGAGAGCGAGCAGCATTAAATGGTGGCACAATATAGAGAGAAGTTAGCATGGCGAGGGGACATAGAGATGTAATGGAAAACAGTGGAGAGGGGACAGCCATGGCATAGACCATTGTCATCTCGCCCCCTATCTGTCGGTGTCCTCCAAGGTTCAGTTCTAGGACCGCTGCTCTTCTCCATCTACACCTCAGGCCTGGGACAGCTCATAGAATCTCATGGCTTTCATTATCACCTCTATGCTGAAGACACACAGATCTACCTCACTGGACCCGATATCACCTCCTTACTAACCAAAATCCCACAATGTCTGTCTGCTATTTCATCCTTCTTCTCTGCCAGATTTCTAAAACTTAACATGGACAAAACAGAATTCATCATCTTTCCGCCTTCTCATTCAACCCCCCCAACTGACCTATCTATCAACGTCAATGGCTGCCCACTCTCCCCAGTCCCTCAAGCTTGCTGCCTTGGGGTAACCCTGGACTCTGAACTCTCCTTCAAACCACATATCCAAGCCCTTTCCACTTCCTGCCGACTCCAACTCAAAAATATCTCCCGGATCCGCACATTCCTCAACCATGAATCTGCAAAAACACTAGTGCACGCCCTCATCATCTCCCGCCTTGACTACTGTAACCTCCTGCTCTGTGGCCTCCCTTCCAACACTCTCGAACCCCTCCAATCTATCCTAAACTCTGCTTCCCGACTAATCCACCTGTCCCCCCCGCTATTCCCCGGCCTCTCCTCTCTGTCAATCTCTCCAATGGCTCCCCATTGCTCAGAGACTCCAGTTCAAAACCCTAACCATGACATACAAAGCCATTCACAACATGTCTCCTCCATATATCTCTGACCTAGTCTCCCGTTACATACCCGCACGCAACCTCCGATCCTCACAAGATCTCCTTCTCTACTCCCCTCTTATCTCCTCCTCTCACAACCGTATACAAGATTTCTCCCGTGCTTCCCCCCTACTCTGGAACTCTCTACCCCAACATATCAGACTCATGCCTACCATGGAAACCTTCAAAAGGAACCTGAAGACCCACCTCTTCCGACAAGCCTACAACCTGCAGTAACCACCCCTCTACCATACTGCTGCACGACCAGCTCTACCCTCACCTACTGTATCCTCACCCATCCCTTGTAGATTGTGAGCCCTCGCGGGCAGGGTCCTCGCTCCTCCTGTACCAGTCGCTGTCACATTGTGTTCAAGATTATTGTAATTGTTTTTGTATTATACCCCTTTTTCATGTAAAGCGCCATGGAATAAATGGTGCTATAATAATAAATAATAATAATAAGGGCAGATAGAGTTTCAGTTATAGCTGATAATGGCAGACAGTGTGGTAGTTATAGCTCATTAAGGCGGACAGTGTGGTACTTATAGCTTATTAAGGCAGACAGTATGGTGGTTATAGCTCATAGAAGGCTAACTTAGGGCATAGTATGGACAGATATTTTTATAGAAAATTTAGAAGAAATTGAACCAAGAAAAAAAGGATAAAAACAATATATATTGAGTCATTGTATAAAAAAATACAAATTGTTAAAAACTAGGGTAATTGCAGATGAGTGACTAAAACATGGCACTGCAAATAGCAAGACAGGAGTAATTACATATAGTACTTGATGCAAACTGCATATGAAATAGGATAATAGATCAGGGCATAGACATGTGGCTACTGGAACCAATAAATAACACACTGATAGTGTGTAATAATTCTGTAAAGCCTAGAAGCAGCCTCAAGCCAGTGTCTTGGTTGAATTGTATGCTCACATAAAACAATAACCTGCGAAATACATATGTGTGCCTACAAGATGAATTACCTTGATCAAATATTGCTGTGCCACCACCCCAAAGCGTGTTTTTGCCTTATTTTGGGTAAGCCGATCTTAAATAGTCATGTTGATCCAATAGGCGAAGGTGTCACAAAGTCTATAGAAGATATATTGCTATGGATTGGCGCATGCAGCGCTGATGCGTACCAGAAGTAGGCATCACCGAGGGTGTCATCGGGAGGGGCATGGTGTCTGTGAATCGAGCTGCTGTCCACATGTGGTCTCGTGAGTGGATCCGCGGTCACGTGGCCACACCATTGTCATGTGGAGACGCCATCAGCGGTGCCAAGTAACGGCACCCTAGCATGCATGCGCACTAGCAACTATGTCGCTGGAAGCAAGGATAAGTAGAAGAGTGTCATGATTGATTACAAATGGAAATTTGTATCCCACACAGATGTCCAATGCCCAACCTCTGAAAAGATGTTATAGAAAAAGAATCAATTATACAGTATATGTAATTGTACAATAAGGTGTTTGTACGGTATTCAACATTACAACAACACAGTATTGTATATCAGGAGTCTCAAAATTCTTTGAATATCTAGACATACAATTATAGTGAAAAGCACAAAGATGATGTTTGCACAGTATTGAATATAGGAAAAATATAAAAAAAATATATAAAGAATTTATACCATTAATTGTATATCTCATATTCAACAGATAGGAGGTGTCATTGATAGAGAAAAAAACATATAAGTACAGTATATTATGCAATAACCCATTAAAAATGTGAAAAGAGATTAGATGGTATGATGATCTATGAAAAAGGTGTCAAAAATGAATAAAGTGCAAAAGTGCATGTTGCATAGGAAAAGTCTCAAATGGTTTAGGAGGTTGTATTATAACTATGTGAAAATTGTACATACATAAATGTACACAAATATACAGTGCTAGAAGTAATATACAGTACAGACCAAAAGTTTGGACACACCTTCTGATTTTAAAGATTTTTCTGTATTTTCATGACTATGAAAATTGTAAATTCACACTGAAGGCATCAAAACGATGAATTAACACATGTGGAATTATATACTTAACAAAAAAGTGTGAAACAACTGAAAATATGTCTTATATTCTAGGTTTTTCAAAGTAGCCACCTTTTGCTTTGATGACTGCTTTGCACACTCTTGGCATTCTCTTGATGAGCTTCAAGAGGTAGTCACCGGAAATGGTTTTCACTGCACAGGTGTTCCCTGTCAGGTTTAATAAGTGGGATTTCTTACCTTATAAATTGGGTTGGGACCATCAGTTGTGTTGTGCAGAAGTCTGGTGGATACACAGCTGATAGTCCTACTGAATAGACTGTTAGAATTTGTATTATGGCAAGGAAAAAAGCAGCTAAGTAAAGAAAAATGAGTGGCCATCATTACTTTAAGAAATGAAGGTCAGTCAATCCGAAAAATTGGGAAAACTTTGAAAGAGTCCCCAAGTGCAGTTGCAAAAACCATCAAGCGCAACAAAGAAATTGGCTCACATGAGGACCGCCACAGGAAAGGAAGACCAAGAGTCACCTCTGCTTCTGAGGATAAGTTTATCCAAATCACCAGCCTCAGAAATCACAGGTTAACAGCAGCTCAGATTAGAGGCCAGGTCAATGCCACACAGAGTTCTAGCAGCAGACACATCTCTACAACAACTGTTAAGTGTAGTGTTGAGCCACCCCCGTAGTGTTCGGGTTCGGTTCGTCGAACACCGGGATGTTCGTGGAACTGTTCGTCGAACACCTTAGAACACCGTCAAACACCGTCGAACACCATTAAAACCAATGGCAGGCAAACAAAAACACATAGAAACACATATAAAACACCTTCAAAGGTGTCCAAAAGCTGACAAACTGCTCAGAAGACATTCTCTTTAAAAAAGCCGGCAGGAAATTCAGCAGAGGCATACACCGGTACCCGACAATTTAGACAAGAAGGAATAGAGCATCACACATAGATTAGATAGATAGAAACATGTCAGTCACATATATAAGAAGTACAGTGACAGTGTTGGTTACTGTACTTGTCATTTATTGTTAAAGGATTTATTAAAAAAAATATTAGTGTTTTCATGCACCGTCTCTTTAAAATATCCGGCCGGCAATTCAGCATCAGTACCCGACAATTTATAACAGAAAGAATAGAGCATCACACATAGATTAGATAGATAGAAACATGTCAGTCACATATATAACAAGTACAGTGATAGTGTTGATTACTGTACTTGTCATTTAGTGTTAAAATAAAGGATTTATTAAAAAAAAAATTGGCGTGGGGTTCCCCGTAATTTTAGTCTCTAGCGGAGGTTAAGCAGACGGCTGGGGCAGATGTTTGAAGCCTGGGAAGGGGGTAATACCCACGGAGCTTCCCAGGCTACTAATATCAGCCCCCAGCTGAATACCTGGCCTTTACTAGCTATTAAAAGGGGGGACCCCCAAAAAAATGACGTGGGGTCCCCCCTATTTTAATAGCTAGCAAAGGCTAGGCAGACAGCTGGGGGATGATATTAATAGCCCAGGAAGGGTGCCATGAATATTGCCCCCCTCCCAGGCTAGAAACACCAGCCGTCAGCCGCCCCAGAAATGGCGCATCCATAGGATGCGCCAATTCTGGCACTTAGCCTCGCTCTTCCCACTGCCCTGTAGCGGTGGCAGTGGGGTAATAGGGCTGGGGTTGATGGCAGCTTATAATGCCAGCTGACATCAAGCCCAGGTTAGTAATGGAGAGGCGTCTATAAGACACCCCCATTACTAACCCCATAGTCAAAGTTACAAAAAAACACAAACACCCAGAATAAAGTCCTTTAATTTAAATAAAAACACAATTCTTTATTGTTCTAAATTAAACCATACTTACCGTCACGCCCATTCCAGCTGAAGCCAACGATCTCCTGCAATAAAAGTAAAATAATAAAGCAACATCATCCTTACCTTTCCATGGTTCCCAGGACGGCTTCAGCTCTGCTACATTCACATGACAGACTGGATCGCAGCTTAACGCTGCCATCCAGCTTGCCATGAGGCAGACACTGAGAAGTGCCAGCATGCTTGCGCTCCTCAGTGTCTCGCTGTGACGGCATCCAGATGAGCCGAGTTCATGTCCAATGAACTCAGCTTACCTCATGCACGTCACTGACAGTGTGGGAAAATTCTCCTGCACTCACCGCATGCGCAGGAGAATTTTCCCACGCTGTCAGTGACGTGCATGAGGTGAGCTGAGTTCATTGGACATGAGCTCACCTCATGCATGTCACTGACAGCGTGGGAAAATTCTCCTGCACTCACCGCATGCGCAGGAGAATTTTTCCCACGCTGTCAGTGACGTGCATGAGGTGAGCTGAGTTCATTGGACATGACCTCGGCTCATCTTTATGCCGTCACAGCCAGACACTGAGGAGCACAAGCATGCCTGCGCTTCTCAGTGTCTGCGGCATAGCAAGCTGGATGGCAGCTTTCGGCTGCGATCCAGCCTGTCATATGAATGTAGCAGAGCTGAAGCTGTCGTGGGAACCATGGAAAGGTAAGGATGATGTTGCTTTATTATTTTACTTTTATTGCAGGAGATCGTTGGCTTCAGCTGGAATGGGCATGATGGTAAGTATGGTTTAATTTAGAACAATAAAGAATTGTGTCTTTATTTCAATTAAAGGACTTTATTCTGGGTGTTTGTGTTTGTTTTTTTAACTTTGACTATGGGGTTTGTAATGGGGGTGTCTTATAGACACCTCTCCATTACTAACCTGGGCTTGATGTCAGCTGGCATTATAAGCTGACATTAACCCCAACCCTATTACCCCACTGCCATCACTACAGGGCAGTGGGAAGAGCGAGGCTAAGTGCCAGAATTGGCGCATCCTATGGATGCGCCATTTCTGGGGCGGCTGACGGCTGGTGTTTCTAGCCTGGGAGGGGGTCAATATTCATGGCACCCTTCCTAGGCTATTAATATCAGCCCCCAGCTGTCTGCCTAGCCTTTGCTAGCTATTAAAATAAGGGGGACCCCACGTCATTTTTTTGGGGGTCCCCCCTTTTAATAGCTAGTAAAGGCTAGGTATTCAGCTGGTGGCTGATATTAGTAGCCTGGGAAGCTCCGTGGGTATTACCCCCTTCCCAGGCTTCAAACATCTGCCCCAGCCGTCTGCTTAACCTCCGCTAGAGACTAAAATTACGGGGAACCCCACGCCAATTTTTTTTTTAATAAATCCTTTATTTTAACACTAAATAACAAGTACAGTAATCAACACTATCACTGTACTTCTTATATATGTGGCTGACATGTTTCTATCTATCTAATCTATGTGTGATGCTCTATTCTTTCTGTTATAAATTGTCGGGTACCGATGCTGAATTGCCGGCCGGCTTTTTTAAAGAGACGGTGCATGAAAACACTAATATTTTTTTTAATAAATCCTTTAACACTAAATGACAAGTACAGTAACCAACACTGTCACTGTACTTCTTATATATGTGACTGACATGTTTATATCTATCTAATCTATGTGTGATACTCTATTCTTTCGGTTCTAAATTGTCGGGTACCGGTGTATGCCGCTGCTAAATTGCCGGCTTTTCATGTTTCACTGTGAGCACTGTTCCCATCAATTTTGGCAACCACTGTAATGCCACAACCACCATGGCTGTGGCATTACAGTGAGTGGCAGACAATCCCTGCAAGATTGGTGCTCTAAATAGCGCCAGACATGCAGGACACGCTTTTGGTGCATGAACAGTTATCGAACATAACCTCGAACAGCCAAATTTTTTGCAAATCGTTCGCGTTCGTCGAATGACTCGATCACCGCCCAAAACAGCTCGAATTTGAGATTGGCGAACAAGTTCTAGTCGAACACCGCTCATCTCTAGTTAAGAGGAGACTTTGTGCAGCAGGCCTTCATGGTAATATAGCTGCTAGGAAACCACTGCTAAGGACAGGCAACAAGCAGAAGAGACTTGTTTGGGCTAAAGAACACAAGGAATGAATATTAGACCAGTGGAAATCTGTGCTTTGGTCTGATGAGTCCAAATTTGAGATCTTTGGTTCCAACCACCGTGTCTTTGTGCGACGCAGAAAAGGTGAACGGATGGACTCTACATGCCTGGTTCCCACCGTGAAGCATGGAGAAGGAGGTGTGATGGTGTGGGGGTGCTTTGCTGGTGACACTGTTGGGGATTTATTCAAAATTGAAGGCATACTGAAACAGCATGGCTACCACAGCATCTTGCAGCGGCATGCTATTCCATCCGGTTTGCGTTTAGTTGGACCATCATTTATTTTTCAAGAGGACAATGACCCCAAACACACCTCCAGGCTGTGTAAGGGCAATTTGACCAAGCAGGAGAGTGATGGGGTGCTAAGCCAGATGACCTGGCCTCCATAGTCACCAGACCTGAACCCAATCGAGATGGTTTGGGGTGAGCTGGACCGCAGAGTGAAGGCAAAAGGGCCAACAAGTGCTATGCATCTCTGGGAACTCCTTCAAGATTGTTGGAAGACCATTTCCGGTGACTACCTCTTGAAGCTCATCAAGAGAATGCCAAGAGTGTGCAAAGCAGTCATCAAAGCAAAAGGTGGCTACTTTGAAGAACCTAGAATATAAGACATATTTTCAGTTGTTTCACACTTTTTTGTTAAGTACATAATTCCATATGTGTTAATTCATAGTTTTGATGCCTTCAGTGTGAATGTACAATTTTCATAGTCATGAAAATACAGAAAAATCTTTAAATGAGAAGGTGTGTCCAAACTTTTGGTCTGTACTGTACATATGAAAATATTAGTGTGCAATATATATAAAGCCATGACAAAATAATTATGGTATTATCACTCAGCACCTTCCCAAACTTTGCACTACTTTGTGAGAGTACCCTGCGCCTCAGGGCTTGTGCGATGGGAAGGGGCTGAGAAAATTCTCCCAGAACTTTGACAGTGTTCCCCTGCCTCTGCTGGATTGAAGTTGTCTCTCTCTCGCCTGTACTCTTTGGTTGCCCAACAAACTGTGACCTTTGCCACCAGTGTTTTCAGATGGGAATTTTTTTAATAGTTCGGCAACAAGGGCCTTCTGGTACAGCCCCATTTTTGTAGACCTGTCCGCCTCAGGAATAAGAGATATAAATTTCTCCTTGTAGCATGGGTCTAGAAGTGTCACCAACCAGTAATGACTGTCACTCAAAATTTTGAGAACGCGAGGGTCATGGGAAAGGCAGCGTAACATAAACTCAGCCATGCGTGCCAGACTACTAACAGGCAAGACTTCCGTGTCCTCACCAAGAGGATGACTGACCATGCTCTCCTCCTCCTCTCTGTCCTCTGGCCATCCACGCTGAACAGACGGTATGACAGCTGTGCAGGTAGTACCGTCTATAGCGCATGAAACTAGCTCCTGTTCTTCCTCCTCCTCCTCTTCCTCATTGTCCCCCAATCCACGTTGGGATGAGATGAGGCTGGGCTGTGTGTAATCACCTTGTATGGTTCCTTGCTCCATCTCATCATGCTCCGCCTGCAATGCATCCTCTTTGATTGTGAACAGAGAGCATTTCAAAAGACAGAGAAGCGGGATAGTGACGCTAATTATGGCGCCATTGCCGCTCACCATCTTGGTGGAGTCCTCAAAGTTTTGGAGGATGGTACATATGTCTGACATCCATGCCCAATCCTGAGGTCTTATGTGTGGAGTCTGAACTGAATACCGATGGCCTCGTTGATGCTAGTACTCAATAACTGCCCTCTTCTGCTCACAAATCCTTCCCAACATCTGTAGTATAAACTTCCAACGCGTGGGGACATCACACACCAGTCTGTGAGCCGGAAGCTGCAAACGCTGCTGAAACACGGCAAGGGCGGCGGAAGCTGTAGGTGACTTTCTAAAATGGGCACACAGGCGGCGTACTTTAACAAGCAGATCCGTCAGCTCCGGGTAGGATTTGAGAGACCGCTGAACCACGAGGATAAGCACATGGGCCCGGCATGGTACGTGTGTGAGCTCGCCTTGCCTCAGAGCCGCCACCAGGTTCCGGCCATTGTCACACACGACCATGCCTGGCTGTAGGTTCAGCGATGTGAGACAGGGAATTTCCTGCTCTTTCAGAGCTGTCCACAACTCTTCAGCATTGTGTGCTTTGTCAAATAAGCATATTAGATTCAGCATAGCCTGTTGCCGCTAGGCCGAGACAGTGCTTCCAGCTTGTGACTGATGTGGTCATTTCAGAGATGGAAGCTGAAGAGGAGGATGAGGCTAAGGAGGATGAGGTGCAGGAGCTGTAGACTGTGGGGGCTACCCTGACTGGCCTAGGGCCTGCGATCCTTGGCGTCGGGAGGACGTGTTCCGTCCCAAGGTCTAACTGGGTCCCCGCTTTGACTATGGTAACCCAGTGTGCCGTCAGCGAGATGTACTGTTCCTGCCCACAAGAACTTGTCCATGTGTCCATGGTTAGGTGGACTTTCCCGGTAACTGCGTTGTTGAGGGCACGGCTAATGTTTTGGGACACGTGCTTGTGTAATGCGGGGACGGCACACCAGTAGAAATAGTGGCAGCTAGGGTCTGAGTACCAAGGGACGGCCGCCGCCATCAGGTTGCGGAATGCTTCCGTCTCCACGAGCCTAAAAGGCAACATTTCGAGCGCAAGCAGTCGCGAAATGTGAGAATTTAGTAGGGGCATCGCTGCGTATTTGCGCTTGTGTTCCAAGGACTGGGGTATGGACAACTGAACGCTGAGCTGGGACAAGGACGTGGACATGCTTCCTGATGCTGCTACTTGAGAGTGTGCAACGACAGGTGCAGGGCAGGAGGCATCTTCGCATGCACCATTGACAGGGGGTTGGCTTGCATGCACAACAGCGGAAAAAGCAATGGTGCCACCCGCAGACACTGTTCTAGGACCCTGGGGTTCGACCCACAAAGTCGGGTGCTTTGCTGCCATGTGCCTGATCATGCTGGTGGTGGTCAGGCTGCTAGTTTTGCCACCCTTGCTGATGCTGGCCTGGCAGGTGGTGCAAATGGCCTTTTTGGGGTTATCGGCAGAGTCTTTAAAAAACAACCAGACTCGGGAAGACCTAACAGTTGTACTGGCAGCTTCCTTTGTGTTTTTGTTACGGGGTACGGTTGCCTGCCTTCTGTCTGCGGCCACCACACTGCTTCTTCCTGCCTGTTGGGGTGCTATGCCTCCCTCCCCCTGTGTGCTGCTGTCCTCGCTCTGCATGTCCTCCTGCCAGGTTAGGTCAGTTACTATATCATCCACCACCTCGTCTTCCACTTCCGCACCCTGGTCCTCCTCCTGACTTTCTGGCAATTGTGTTTCATCATCGTCCAACTCTTGTGACACTTTCCCACCGTAGCCTTCGTGTGACCGTGGCTGCTCAAATATTTGGGCATCGCTACATGCGATCTCCTCTTTCCTCGCTTCAAGTGAACCGGACGAGAGGCCCGAATCTATAAATGGAAAAGTGAACAGTTCTTCAGAGTGTCCAAGTATGGGATCATTTGTCTCCGGGCACTCGGTATGGTGGGAGGAAGAAGGATCAGGGTGAGGAATATGCGGTCCACACTCACGGCTACTGTGACTTGACGATGTGGAAGACAGGGTGGTAGTGGTGGCTAAGTGACTGGAAGAATTATCTGCTATCCAACCAACAACCTTTTGACACTGCTCTGGGTTCAATAATGTTGTACTGCGGTCCCCTAGTAATTGAGACAGGAGGGTCGGGCTAGAAGATGTGGGTGTTTGTTGTGGCACAATTTCAGCTTGCCCACAGGCCTTGGCCTCGGCCTCTGCATACACCATCACCATCAAGTCCAGGTCCCAGTGCCTTGCCACGTGCCTTGCCCATTTTAAATGGAGGACAATATCTTCCATGCTCACTACAAATGACTGAATTTGGAGCGAATTTATATGTGATCCGTGTGACGGAGAAAATACAGTTTTAAATACCTGGCCTGTAGGTAACTATTTTGAACAACAATCTGGTGTCAATAGCTTCACTGACACACTGAAACAAATTTTTAATAGAGGTCAGAAATGGCAGTATTTTCTGAAAACGTATATGTGATTCGTGTGATGGATAAAACACAGTTTTAAATACCTGGCGTGTAGGTAACTATTTTGAACAGCAAACCGGTGTCAAAAACTTCGCTGACACAGTGAAAAAAAATTTGAATGGAGGCCAAAAATGGCAGTATTTTCTGAAAACGTATATATGTGATCCGTGTGATGGAGAAAACACAGTTTTAAATAGCTGAATTTTAAGCGCTCTAATATGGAAAGGACCTGAATGTATTCTGCAGTGCCAACAAGCAAATGGTGCAGAAAAATGGTGTTCTCTGGATTGCTTTTTAAGCAAATAACGAGGATTAAGATCCAAAAAAAATTATTCCTGGCCCCTGAGACCTGGGCCTTTGTCATCACTAATCACTACGTTAAGAATGTGAAGATGGTCATGCTGAGGACTATGTAGCCTGTAGGGGAGGTATCAGTGGTTCTGAATTCAAAAATCCAGTTTTCATACATACTCTAGAAGCAAGAGGATATCCCTTTAGTAGGCCATAAGCGATTCATTTAGTGCGGCTCATTTTGTACATAAGCTACAACGAATAAAACAACGGTTAAAAACATAAAAAAAAAAGAAATAGGGGAAATAAAAACAGAGATGCCAAAACCAAAAAAACAATGGTAGCAAGCGATCAGAGGAATGGGACAAAATGAAATTTCTCATTAAGACCAAGCGGTTGCAAGGTACCTAGTATATAAAATAAAAACTACCGCACTCCTGGAGTGGTGGTGGTGCCCAGGTAGGGTTACAAGCCCGTATAGATACAGAAAAACAACCTGGCACTCAGAAGACTCATGGGTTCTTTTAGTGATTTTTAATAAAGTAATTTAGTAAATAACAAATAAACAGACGTTTCGGTCACAATAGACCTTCATCGGTGTACGGTTTTATTAAAGGCGTGATGCATTTGGGCCGCTGTCTGTAGAAATTTGTAAAGCGTTGCTTGCGGTAGGTACTTAAAGGTAATGGCCTGGTCGGTGCCGTAAGCCGTAGAAGAAAATAAATAACCAGAGGCAGTAGCCCGGTAGGAAGTTGTATGCTGTATTTTAAAGGACGCAGGACGCGGTATCCACCGTTTGTCCAGGAACATGCTCCTGGACAAACGGTGGATACCGCGTCCTGCGTCCTTTAAAATACAGCATACAACTTCCTACCGGGCTACTGCCTCTGGTTATTTATTTTCTTCTACGGCTTACGGCACCGACCAGGCCATTACCTTTAAGTACCTACCGCAAGCAACGGTTTACAAATTTCTACAGACAGCGGCCCAAATGCATCACGCCTTTAATAAAACCGTACACCGATGAAGGTCTATTGTGACCGAAACGTCTGTTTATTTGTTATTTACTACATTACTTTATTAAAAATCACTAAAAGAACCCATGAGTCTTCTGAGTGCCAGGTTGTTTTTCTGCAAGGTACCTAGTGTCCAGATCCATCTGGATTCTTCTTGGGCCAATAGGCGACTAAAATTTCCACCATATAGATCAGATTATTTGCAGTCAATGCACCTAATATGAAGACCTGAAGGATCACATGAATGATGCACTTTAAAATGTTTGGGACTTGTTTTAGAACATTAAAATTGTTTTCACTTGCAGCCGCAATAATATCCCTCAAATGTTCACGTGGTCTAACCTTGATGGTGCATGTAGTGAGCCCTACATATTTTTTGGAGCATGGACATGTTGCATGATAGATAACTGTACATGTAGAACATGTAATTGACTCTGTTATTGTGTATTTTCTTCCATCAGAAGCTAGAAATTCTTTCGCTCTATCAATGTTAGGACATGCCACACATTTTCCACAGGGACTGCAGCCCCTAGCCAATGTTCATACCATCCATGCACTTAATAGCCTCGGTCTGGACTGTACACATACTGACGGGCGACCAGTCCATGATTTATTATTTATCCTATTGAGTATATCAAGGCTGCATTATACAATATATGTACATTTTTCCTTTTGTATCTCCCCCATTTCCTCATAGACTGTAAGCCTGCGAGCAGGGCCCTCATTCCTTTCGATATGAGATATGCTCATTCTGTGTTGTCTGTATAAGTCCCCCCTAAAATTGTAAAGTGCTGCGGAATATGTTGGCGCTATAAAATAAAAATTATTATTATTCTGGGAGCATTTAGCTATGATAGAGGGTTGTGAAGGGAGATATTGTTTAAGTATGGCATCTGAAATTAACCCCTTTACCCCCGAGGGTGGTTTTCACGTTAATGGCCAGACCAATTTTTACAATTCTGACCACTGTCACTTTATGAGGTAATTACTCTGGAACGCTTCAACAGATCCCACTGATTCTGAGAATGTTTTTTCTTGACATATTGTATTTCATGATAGTGATAAAAAATTTTTGACAACACTTGCGTTTATTTGTGAAAAAAATGGAAATTTGGCAAAAATTTTGAAAATTTTGCAATTTTCAAACTTTGAATTTCCATGCCCTTAAATCAGAGAGATATGTCACACAAAATAGTTAATAAATAACATTTCCCACATGTCTAC
This sequence comes from Phyllobates terribilis, assembly GCF_046119375.1. Taxonomy (NCBI): domain Eukaryota; kingdom Metazoa; phylum Chordata; class Amphibia; order Anura; family Dendrobatidae; genus Phyllobates; species Phyllobates terribilis. Next base: position 649,755,459 of record NW_027362762.1, read on the forward strand.
TGTACATCAGCACAATTTTAGAACCAACATTTTTATTTGTTAGGAAGCAATAAGGGTTAAAAATTGACCAGTGATTTCTCATTTTTACAAGCAAAATTTACAAAACCATTTTTTTATGGACCACATCACATTTTAAGTGACTTTGAGGAGCCTTTATGACACCATTCTAAAAACTGCACCCATCAAGGTGCTCAAAACCACATTCAAGAAGTTTATTAATCCTTCAGGTGCTTCACAGGAATTTTTGGAATGTGGAAGAAAAAAATGAACATTTATTTTTTTTCACAAAAATGTTACTTTAGACGCCAATTTTTTTATTTTTGCAAGGGTATCATTAAAATATGAACCCCAAAATTTTTTGTGCAATTCCTCCTGAGCACGCTGATACCCCATATGTGGGGAAAAAACACTGTTTGGGCGCACAGCAGGGTTCGGAAGGGAAGGAGTGCCATTTGACTTTTTGAATGTAAAATTTGCTTGAATAATTATCGGACGCTATGTTGCATTTGGGGAGCCCTTGATGTGCCTAAACAGTGGAAACCCCCCACAAGTGACCCCATTTTGGAAACAAGACCCCCCAGGGAACTTATCTAGATATGTGGTGAGAACCCTGAACCCCCAGGTGCTTCACAGAAATTTATAACATTGAGCCGTAAAAATAAAATTTTCACATTTTTCCAACAAAAATGTTTTTCAGCCCCTAATTTTGCATTTCATAAAGGTAACAGGAGAAATTGAAACATGCAATTTGTTGTGCAATTTCTCCTTAGTAAGCCGATACCCCATATGTGGGGTAAAACCACTGTTTGGGCACACGGCAGGGTTCGGAAGGGAAGGAGCGCCATTTGACTTTTTGAATGTAAAATTTGCTTCAATAATTAGCGGACGCCATGTTGCGTTTGGGGAGCCCCTGATGTGCCTAAACAGTGGAAATCCCCCAAAGTGCCTACATTTTGGAAACTAGACCCCTCAAGGACTTTATCAAGGGGTATAGTGAACATTTTGAACCCAGAGGTACAACACAGAATTTGATAACATTAGGTCATGATATTGAATAAGTTGTCATTAGTCTTGAGCGCAAGTGCTCGCTACTTGAGTTTGTATCGGGAACTCGGGTATGCACCAAGTATCATGGGTGCTCAAGTGACATGCTCGAATCCCCGCCCCGTATGTTTCACAGTTATTAGACACCCAAAAAAAACATGCTGGGATCGCTCGTGCATGGCAGGCAATCCCCGTGAGGTTTTTTTGGCTGTATAACAGCTGCAAAACATTTGGGGCGGAGACTCAAGCATGTCACTCGAGCTCCCGGTATACTCGGTGCATACCCGAGCAACCGATGCAAACTTTTTCGGGCACGTGCCAATTTTTGATTGCTTTCTATTCCGATTTTTGGGAGGCAGAAAAAACAAAAACCTACAATTCAGGAATTGTTTTTTTTTTTTTTTTTATGCCGTTCTGCGTTTGGTAAAATTGATAATGCAGCTTTATTCTTCGGGTCAGTACCTTTACCGCGGTACCACATTTATATTTTATTTTAATGTTTTGGCGCCTTTACACAATAAAAACAATTTTAGAGAAAAAAGAATTGTTTTTGCATTGCTTTATTCTGAGAGATATAACTTTTTGATTTTTCGGCCGTTGGAGCTGTATGGCGGGCAAAAAATAAATCAATACTCGTCTTTCCTTCACTCCCCTGCCATGCAAGTCCTCTTGAGAAGCCAGCAGCTTACTTCAGCGTGCAATGGGACCGTGCGATGTCACTACCATGCGCCTTGTCACGTGCATGCCAACTTCAGCTGCTGGCTTCTTATTGACGCGCAGACCCGATGTGTCTCTGTGCCACAATACACTTCAACTGGATGTGTGTCTGAGGCTGCACATCCAGTAGAAGTTTCTGCTGGCGTCGGCAGGCCCATGGCTCGCCGGGCCCGGTCGCAGTGACGACCACTGCAACCACCATCCTTGTGCCGCTGTTGTTGATACAGAATTCGTCTCATCAGTATTGTGATTCCTGTATGGTCTGCAGTCTGATAATGACTGATCACAACAACACCCAGCATCTCCTTTTCATTGTTAAGGACACACTGAAAGTTGTAGGTTCATTTGATACAAATGTATATGGGGCTGACATGACATTACAATTGATTGCTGTACTAAACTTGTTAATGTAGTCATGTACTGATGGCCGTTCTCGAGTTGTATTCATGTACTGATTATGGTTCTGGTGATGCATCAATGTACTGATGGTAGTTTTAGTGACCCAATTATTTAATGATGATGGCTCTGGTGTTCTAATGATGATTTTGGTTTCATATTCATGTAATGATGATTGTTCTGGTGATGAACACAGCACCATAACCTTTATCATTACAAAAATACATCATCAGAGCCATCAATAGTACATGAATACAGCACCAGAACTACCATCACTACATGAATACGTCACCAGAACCACCATCAGTACAGGAATTTGACACCAGAACCAACATCTTTACATGAATACGCCTCCAGAAACACTATCCGTACTAGAATAAGGCACCAGAACTGTATACAATCAGTTTTGTTAACTCTGTCGCACGACGGATGCGAAAACCATCATACGTATCCCTTTATCTATAAAAGGTTCTGTTTAATTTCCACTAGTGTATCCGCAAAATGCTGGACACCATAATTTAAACCAAACAGCCCCCATTATAGTTATATTATATTAGTTTCCTATTGTCTGACATTTAAAATATAGGATTTTAGGGATGAGCATCACTATTTATATTCATCCTTGGTGTTGTGTAAATGGTCCAAAAACAATCAATAATTCTATATCTAACTTTGAAATTGCACTCTGTGTTGAGCCTCACCCCTAAAGTGCACCACTTTTTTACTTTTGCGGATATTTTTTGGTGCAAAGGGTAGCAATTCTAATGGAAATGGTCTTCAGACCATATTACATGACCCATCAAAGGTGGAGTGCATTAGGAATCTGTTACCTTAGTCTCTGACCCATTCGTTTGCTTGAGGGTTGAGGGTTCATTGGTGGAGGTGTGGGGAGGTGCCACTGGCTTCATCTGCCTAGGGCACCAAAATATCTTGGAACCAAGCATGCCAGGAAAAAAAGAAAAGGGGGGGGGGGAAGAAGAGAAAAAAAGCATTGTATGCAAAAATGCCACAGATCCAATATACTCTAAATCTGCATAGTAGTATAGACAGACCTGTCAATGTTTCCCAAGTGTGTTGTGTTATTCATTAGGATTAAATATGAAATACCATTTTGTATGTATTCATGGTAGGAAGTATAATAGTATTTCAACAACCAGGTAAGTCAAATTGCAATGCTATTAAGTCACTATCACTCAGTGAAAAAAATGGCATCAAAGTATACCATGGAATCATCACATGACAATTAGCCATGTAATACTGCTTCATATACCCACACGCCCATGTGATCGCATCATCACCTGACCAAGCATGTCCTGATGATATACCGCTTCATATACCCACACTCCCATGTGACCGCATCATCACCTGACCAAGCATGTCCTGATGATCAGCGGTCACGTGACTACGTTCATTGGTCACTTGACATTGGAAGTAAAACTGACACACATCATTTCCTTGTCACCACTATATCTGGCACTTTCCCCATCTCTTTTTTTTTGCAATTGCAACAATGTTATCAAAGGTGACACTTATATAATGTTTCTGTATTTGTTCTTTTCTACATGCATTAGAGTCTGATGAAGGTCGGGGTTGAATGACCGAAAACGTCACATGTTGTGGATTGCATTTTGCATGAATTTCTAAAGGAACTTCAATTTTTTGATTAAAAATTATATTTCATACTACTGAACGAGTGCCGGATTCTATATTCATACTAATAAGGAGTGGTTTCCTTTCCGTGCACCGTAACTTATCCGGAGTGACGTATATCTGAACTTTCCATACAGAATACTGGCCCCCATATAATGTTCCATGCAGACTGTGCTCCCAAATAATGCCCCATGCAGACTGTTCCCCCCACATAATGCCCCATGCAGTCTGTTTTCCCCCTTATAATGCCCCATGCAGGATTTCACTCCCCCTTATAATGCTCCATGCAGGATATCACCCCCACATAATGCCCCATTCAGGATGTCGCCCCCTTTATAATGCCCCATGCAGGATGTCACCCCCCCTTATAATGCTCCATGCAAGATACCCCCCTTATAATGCCCCATGCAGGATGTCACCCCCTTATAATGCCCCATGCAGGATGTCACCCCCCTTATAATGCCCCATGCAAGATGTCACCCCCACCCCCTTATAATGCCCCATGCAGGATGTCACTTCCCCCCCATATAATGCCCCATGCAAGATGTCACTCCCCCCCATTTAATGCCCCATGCAGGATGTCACTTCCCCCCCTTATAATGCCCCATGCAGGGTGTCACTCCCACCCCCCTTTTAATTGCCTATGCAGGATGTCACTCCCCCCCTTATAATGCCCCATGCAGGATGTCACTCCCCCCATACAATGCCCCATGCAGAATGTCACTTCCCCACCTTATAATGCCCCATGCAGGATGTCACTTCCCCCCTCCTTATAATGCTCCATGCAGGATGTCACCCCCCCTCCATTATAATGCTCCATGCTTCCATACATTAAAAAATAAATCAAATACTCACCTCACTTCTCCTCACCTGCTGCCGCTGCTCCGGACACCTCAGCATTGCCAGCGTCTTCCCACTCTGTGCTGTGACTGCTCAGGAGAGGGCATGGTGGAAAGACCTCACCGTGCCCTCTGACCTGAGACATCACAGTGCTACAGCCGCGGAAGATGCAAGACCTGCTGCGGAGGCACTGGGAGAGGTAAGTATTGTGCCGGGGCCCTGAGCAAGCCAAGGGGGAGGGTAGGCGCTGGTACCGCTCTCCTCCACTCACGGGTCCCATAGCACGGCGGGGTTCCTGACGGCGAGTGGACCCCAGCACTTGCCCGGGTGCACCTGGTGCTGGCACCGGGACTGCAACCGAGTGTCCTGTTGGTTCATTCTTATCACCCAAATGTGATGGGTGGTTGTCATGGCCAGCATTGTCTTCATCATTATTGCTCTGTTAGCCTCATTTCCTAACTATGAAAAATTGTATGTCCTCTACACATCAACCTGCTGATGCTTACTATCCTCCTCTTCCTTTTTTACCAAATCCTGCTGAATGTAATATGGACCTTGAGGTAGCGATGAACATGGGCAAGTTAAAGGTCTTCCTCCATCCCCTCTTACATTCTGAAGAGTGTTTTTTTCCAGAATGAACATGAGGGGAATGACATCAATGATTCTACTTACAAATTTGGTAATCAAGTGCCAAATGGGGGATCGCAAAGTAATCTAATCTCCAGTTTGGCTGCTGCATGATTTAGTCCATCACTACTTTACCCTGTTCATACAGATGCTCCAAAATAAGCAGTGTCAAATTCCAGTGGGTTGCGACATTGCAAAACAGGTGGCGCTCTGGAAGACTGTTCTGTTCTTGGAAAACCAGGAGGATCTTCTTTGCCCCATATGAATGGTTGAAATGAGCTGACACTTTCCTAGTCATAACCACCACCCTCCTCAAACAGGTATATATGTAAAGGAAATAATGCACTACTAAATTCAGAATATGGGCTATGCAGAGAGTGTGGATTACTTTGCCTGACCAATGGCAGGCAAAATGTTCCTGGCAATATTACTCATGACAATACCCATCTACTATCCCCTCACAGTTTTCTCTGCCATGCTATCCTTTCACACTTACACCCCTTACTGACTGCTCACACTATTCCCCTTGATACTGTCCCCTTACACTATTCCCCTCAGTACTATCCCCTCACATTTACCCTCATATTGTCCCCTTACACTTTTCTCCCCCCATACTGACCCCTCACACTATTCACTCAATACTGTATCCTCACACTGTTCTCCTCAATACTGTTCCCTCATATGTTTTCACCCATGCAGTATCCTCACACTTCCCCCTCATACTGTTCCCTTACACTTTCCTCACCTACTATCTGCTCACACTTCCCCCTACCTTCCCCTCACACTTCCTTCATGATTTCCATTCCTCAATAAAACCTTTTGGCTCCATTGTGGAGCTTAAATTATTGCCATCCTCCTCTGCAGCGTAGGAGTACCATCAACAGTGTGATTAGCTGACCTTATTATGTTAAGGGAGGGCAATAACCTTTCACGGTGGACCAAGTGAGTGTCAAATTATTAAATTATTATGATGATTGCAATCCACAGAAAACCAAACGGAAACAATGTTCTGTACTGGGAGGACTCAAAGAATCTCTGATCCCGTTAATTTTGCTTAGCATTTTATATTGTTTTGAGTATATCAAATAGCCAATCAACTCTACAGCCATACTACAATACTATAGGCTAACTGATGTTAGTATAATTATTACGGAAAACTCATATATGGTCATGTTATCATTGTTAGTTTGAAGCACTATGGAAATTTTACAAGGTCAAACTTGGCCTAAACAAACAGAGTGTCCAACAAAATGTTCTCTTGAGAAAAGGTTAGTGTGAGATAAGTTCTATGGGAAGAGAAAGAAAGAATGTATGTTATGCAAGGAGTGATAATAACATGATTTTAAAGCGAGTAGACAAAATGGAGTTGCTCTAGCATGAGTATCAGTATGTCCTCTACAATTATGCTGTTGACATTGTCCTGACCCGGAAGAGCCAGCAGTCAGAGGTTCAATTTTACTTGTACCTAAAGGACACGAGTACAATTGAATGCAGAGAGCTGGCGTTTAACATGTTTATTGAGCTAGCTGTTTGTCAACCAGCTCAGACAATAGCGAATCCCACTCCTTAGGGCGAAAAAATGCTGTTGCCTGGCAGAGACCTCAGACCGCCGCATTAAGCACAAGGGCGGCGCACCCCTGAAGATGCCAGACCTGCTCCCTTCTGATAAAAGTCTAATTTTTTTTCTTTGTATAAAATTACTAAATAATCCTGAAAAACAATTGCAATAGTGACATTTTTAATGCACCATTAATAAACAAATAAACAACACAAATCGGCAAATAACATAGACACACTTTCCATTTCTGTAATCATAACAACCCGTACAATACAGTGAACAGACTATTTACAATGATCGATAAATAGTGTAAAAAATGGAATAATTGATTATTTTCAACTTTAAGTCCTTAAAAAATGAATAGAAATGTAGTGCTGAGGCCATGTTTGTATGTAACATAAATGTTGCATTTTTTCTGCTCCTTTATAGCTACACATTTTCTGGAGGTGTCTGTACCACATTGCTTTTTGCTGCATTTTTTAAAATGCTTTTTTCCCTTTAATTGATGCATTTTTTTATGTATACTTGAAACAGCATTTTTAATGTTTTTTCATAGTACAGAAATGCTTTGATTCTGCACTTTCTGTGGATGCCTTATCTTATAAAATGAAGAAGTGGGGTCTCAAATGCTAACATACTGTACCATCACACAAAACACTTATGGTACATCTACACAAGATGATTTAATACTATTAAACAAGCGCATTGTACTACTGTATGTACAAGTCATTCAGTGCTTGTTTACTGGCCTCTTTACATAGGCCATCGAAAAATAACTTATGTTACCAGCAGCACATATTCTGTTTACACGATCATTCATCGCCTGGTGTAAACTGCAAATATGCTGCTTATATCATGATACTGTATGAGGACAGATTGATCTATTAGTGATCGTTCTGTGCCCAACATTCTTCAACAGCCTGTGTAAAGAGGCAAACAAGCGCTCAACGACTTTCATATTGTCGACAGTGCTCGATTAACGGCCTGAAGTCAGCCCATGTAAATGAACCCCAGGATGTTCGGGTCCAGCAGGTTCGGCTGAAGAGCTATTAAAAGTTCGGGCAGGCTACACACTGATACAGGAGTGTAATAGCTCCTGTGTCAGTGTATAGAGCTGAGCTGCGGTGAGAGAGGTTACAGGATTTCATTAACTGATGAGCTCCAGTGACCTCACTTATGGCACCACCGCTGCGTGGGAATTTTCTCACACAGTGGTGGTGCCATAAGTGAGGTCACCAGCTCATCAGCTGATGAACTCATGTGACTTCTCTCACGGCAGCTCAGCGCTATACACTGCAGAAGCGATCACGCTCCTGTCAGTGCATCGCCGGCTGCCTGATAGAATTGGGAGATGTGACTGTTCTATAAATGATCCGATCGCCGTGGGACAATCTGTATTACGGTGGATAGGTGAGGAATATGGTGGTTTATTATTTTACATTTTTTTACAGGTGACATAGACATCAGGGATTGGGCGTTAAGGTGACTACCTCTTAAAGCTCATCAAGAGAATGCCAAGAGTGTGCAAAGCAGTCATCAAAGCAAAAGGTGGCTACTTTGAAGAACCTAGAATATAAGACATATTTTCAGTTGTTTCACACTTTTTTTGTTAAGTATATAATTCCACATGTGTTAATTCATAGTTTTGATGCCTTCAGTGTGAATGTACAATTTTCATAGTCATGAAAATACAGAAAAATCTTTAAATGAGAAGGTGTGTCCAAACTTTTGGTCTGTACTGTATGTGAACATACTGTGCAACATACAGAATGTTAGAGGTAGGCTTCTAAAAAAATTTCCTATGGGCATGATAAACGCCCTTAAAAAAAATGATGTGGGTGTTGCATCACGGTCACCCTGGTGATATGGTGGCGGTGGATGAGGAGAAGGAGAAGGAGGAGGACAACAGAAATAGACAAAATCAGGAAGTGTGTACCCATGTCTGGGTGCAAAGAGGTGCATGGGAATAGACCCCCCCAAAAAAGCTACTGTATTCGACTTTATGTTCCGCTGCTATCATCCGGTGGTGTTGAGAAGTCTGGCCCAATCCAGCCCTTGTTCATTTTTATAAGAGTCAGCCTGTAGGCATTTTAAGTTGACAAGTGGATGCGCCTATCTGTTATAATGCCCCCGGCAGCACTAAAAACCCGTTCGGACAAAACACTAGCAGCAGGGCTGGCCAGGACCTCCATGGCATAGAGAGCCAGTTCTTGTCACGTGAACCTATGATACCTAATGATACCCAATAATTATAAGGCTCAGAGGAATCACGGTGGACGTTGGTACGGTTGGCAAGGTACTCCAGCATCTTCCAAAACTTTTACCTTCTTGTCAGAGTACCCTGCGCATCAGGGCCTGGGGGCTGGGAGGGTCTGAGAAAACTGTCCCACACCTTTGACAGCATTCCCCTGCCTCATATTTGTGTCTCCCTCACCTGTACTCCTTGGTTGTCCAAGAAACCATGACCTCTGCTGCCAGCGTTTTCAGATGGGAATTTTTTTAATAATTCCGCAACAAGGGTCTTCTGGCACTGCAACATTATACTAGACCTCTCCACTGCTCAAAGGAGAGATAGAAAGTTCTCCTTGTAGCGTGGGTCTAGAAGTGTGACCAACCAGTAATTACTGTTGGCCAAAATGCGTACAACACGAGGGTCACGGGAAAGGCAGAGGACCATAAAGTCAGCCATGTGAGCCATACTGGTAACAGCTAAGTCTTCCCTGTCCGGACAAAGAGGATGACTGTCCATGCTCTCCTTCTCATCCTCATCCTCATCCTGGCTCTCGTCCTTGTTCTCCCTTTCCTCAGGTCATCCACGCTGAACAGACGGTATGACAGTTGTGTGAGTAGTACCGTCTGTAGTGCAGGAAAACAACTCCTGTTCTTCCTCCTCCTGTTCCTCCTCCTCATTATCACCTAATCCACGTTGGGATGAGATCAGGCTGGGCTGTGTGACATCACCCTGTATGGTTCCTTGCTCCATCTCATCATGCTGTCCCTGCAATGCCTCCTTTTTAATTGTGAGCAGCGAGCGTTTCAAAAGACAGAGAAGCGGGATGGTGACGCTAATTATGGCGTCATCGCCGCTCACCATCTTGGTGGAGTCCTCAAAGTTTTGAAGGATGGCATAAATGTCTGACATCTATGCCCACTCATCGGTTCTTATGTTCTGAGGCTGACCTGAATAGCGACGGGTGTGTTGAAACTGGTGTTCAACAACTGCTCTCTGCTGCTCACAAATCCTTCCCAACACCTACACTGTTGATTTCCAACGTGTGGTGACATTGCACACCAGTCGGTGAGCTGGAAGCTGCAAACGCTGCTGAAGCACGGCAAAGGCGGCAGGTGCTGTAGGTGACTTTCAAAAATGGGCACACATGCTGCGTACTTTCACAAGCAGCTCAGGCAGATCCGGGTAGGTTTTGAGAAACCGCTGAACCACTAGGTTGAGCACATGGGCCAGGCATGGTACGTGTTTGAGGTTGCCTAGCTTCAGAGCCATCACCAGGTTCTGGCCATTGTCATTCACGACCATGCCTTGCTGTAGGTTCAGCGGTGACAGCCACAGATCTACCTGCTCTGTTACAGTTGTCAACAACTCTTCAGAGGTGTGCAGTTTGTCCCCTAAGCATATTAGCATTAGTGTTGAGCCACCCCCGTAGTGTTCGAGTTCGGTTCGGTTCGTCGAACACCCGTGTGTTCGCCAAACTGTTCGTCGAACTGTTCGTCGAACACCTTCGAACACCGTTAAAACCAATGGCAGGCAAACAAAAACACATAGAAACACATAGAAAACACCTTCAAAGGTGTCCAAAAGCTGACAAACTGCTCAGAAGACATAACTAACACATGGAAAAGTGACAAGTACATATAGTCATGCGAAAATAAAAGAGGTGGAGGAGTAAAAGGAGGGGGAGACACAGATATAGGCATGTCATGCCCTTCTAAAATCCAAAAAGTGAGAAGCCGACACGGCCAGTCCGCTCCTGCCCGTGCCACCTCCGTGTCGCCGGGTTTGTGCCAGAGCCGCGGTGAACCCTGACGGCCAGCCCCCCTCTCCCAATACTGGTGCCTGTCCGCTGGTGGGTCGAGCGAGCCCCCCTGTGGTGGAGGCAGCTCTAAGCTTTTTAATTTAAATTGTCTCTCTAATTTGAATGAATACATTTTAAATCCATTTACAAGGATCTATTGGAGGGCAAGTCTCATGCCAGCAGCCGCGGTAATTCCAGCTCCAGTAGCGTCCACTAAAGCTGCTGCAGTTAAAAAGCTTTTATAAGGATCGAGCTCGGCTGTCCACCGCAAGGCATCCTACTGCCAGTCCCAGCCCCTATGCCTTGGGGTGCCTCCTGATGCTCTTCACTAAGTATCCCATGGTCCCGAAGCATTTCCTTTGAAAAAATTAAGTGTCTAAACTACAGGTGGTGCAGCTTGCTTAACAGCCGGGATAATCCGCTCACTAGCAGGCACTGCTACTAGGCACAAAGTATTTCCTGGGCTAGATGCAGTTAAAAATTTGTAATTAGATACTCTCGTTGGATGCTGAGAAAGCATTCCATAGAGTCTCCTGTCACGCCATATATGATTCTCTTAAAAAGCTTGGGGTAGGGGTCTAGGGGACCCTTTTATAGCCAAAATCACGGCCCTGTATCGCAATACGTCACCTAGGCTGAAGATAAATGGAACTGTAGCACCCTGAGGGCTCGGTTGCTACAGACGTATTGCACCTCACCCAGAGGTGTGATATCTCACTCTCAGGTAAGGATGGAGTGTGGATCAGGACCCGACACCTGCATGCATTACACCACATTGCCGTGGGGCAGGGCGACCAATATGCCCCTGAGATGGGCACGACAGTTCCTGTCCCTGGCTGGAGTGGGGGGAGGGAACACTGAGGAAGGGGAACCCTGTAGTGCAGGAGCAGGGAGGAAGCAGTTCCTGGGTGCATTGAGAAGGGAGTATAAAAGGTGGGCACCATCTTAGTTCAGTGCAGAGAAGTCTGAGCAGAACTGGCAGGGAGCAGGGGCTCTGCATGAGCTCTGCTCCGGAGGCGGGCCTAGTAACAGAGGCCCAGGCCTGGAAGAGGGAGAAGGAAGGAAGAGGAGCGGAGAAGGCTCCAGGAACGAGGAATGAAGGGATCCCAGGGGTGCGGACGGGCGAGTCGCCACCGCACGCCCGAATCCACCTGCGTGGAGGGGTCAGGCCAAAGGGGGAGACCGGTCCCCGAACTAGTGGAGGCAGGAAACGACCCTCAGCTAGAAACCGGAGGCTCTGACATTTTATGTGGCGCAGCCCCTCGCTACACCCGCTAGGAAGGCACCACATAGGGTCAGGGAAACTGGCGCCAAGTTTACCAAGAGGAGGCCCGAGGCAGCCGGACAGAAGTGTTGGTAAGAAAGGCCAGACAAGGACACACAAAGGGGGTCCTGTGAAGTGCTCCAAAGTTATCTGGGAGTTGTCTGAGCCCCTCACCTGGTGAGCACAGTACGACGTGGGCAGCCGTTACCTGCAGACGTGGTCTGGATAATAAGAACTGTGAGTAAAGGCCCTGAACTGCATCACTGACTCCGTGTCGTTACTGCTGCTGCCCTGCACCATCACCCCCATCCTCCGCATACACTGCCCTGAGGCTATACTCCTCCCATGGGGAGTTATGCTACGCTCTGCTGCACCCACAACACCAGCCTCAGTGGTCTGCCCTGTAGCGGCGGTTCACTCTGACCGCAATCCACGGGTGGCGTAGTCGGACATTTAAACATGAAAACCACATAAATAGTTCCGCCACTGGTTTGACCGCCCTGAGCCACGGAACTGGGTCGCCGCCACGAAGACTACAACCACCAGCATCCACCAAAAAGGGTCCGGCTCCGGGTGTCCCAAGGCCCAGGGGGTGCGTCAGAACATTTTCATCACCTTTCACAATCACCAATGGGACAAGGCAGTGATGTCCTCTGTCCCCTCTCTTATACATCCTAGTGACGGAGCACCTGCTCTCATCAATTCGCCATAACCCCAATATTAGGTGGATTGAGGTGGGAGGCACCGAGTAAAAGTGCTCTCTATTTGCTGATGATGTCCTAGTATATATCACTCAATCACATATATCCATCCATGCTGTTATGGCTGAAATAGATCACTTTGTTACATGGTAAAATTTTAAAATTAATGCAGCGAAGTCTGAGGCCCTCGATGTCTCCCTCCCCAAATCCATATAGGATTCCATCCAGTCCAACTTTCCCTTTGCCTGGCCCTCACAGGGTATCAAATACTTAGGAATTCCTATTCATAGAGACCTCTCCCATCTATGTTATCTTAATTTTGGGCCCTTTATTGAACAACTCCATAAAGACCACGGTTGGCAAGTTAGAACTGTAAGATTCACTACGTGAACCACTGGTGTTTTGTGGAAAAGCACATGTACACTGCGTTCCAAATTATTATACAAAAAGTGTTTAGGAGTGATAAGGGAAGAATTTGTTTGTTTGTCAGTTAAACTCATTGATGGTGATGTGTGTCAGGGCTCTTTATATCACTGTAAGCAATTGCAGACACCTGTGCTAATTAGTTTGGCAGGTGTGTCCAATGAAAGGCAAGACTACTTAAGAAGGCTCTCTCACATTATTAAGCAGCCTACATTTTCTGCCAAAATGGGAAAGAAAAAGGATGTGTCGGCTGCTGAGAAGCAACAAATTGTGGAGTGTTTAGGTCAAGGCATGACTACAATCAACATTGTGCGATGATCAGGATGAAGTGTCTTGGCAATCAAGAAGTATGTAGCTGATTCACAGTACACACGTGTGCGTGCTGATAAGGGCAAATTGAGGACTCTTTCCTACAGGCAATTACGTCAGGTTGAAAGAGCAGCGGCAAAAAAGCCTTGTCATAGCAGCAGACAAGTTTTTGAAGCTGCTTGTGCCTCCAACGTCCCCCGAACAACAAGATGCAGGGTCCTTCAGAGGTTTGCAGCTGTGCATGCGCCATCCTGTCGACCTCCTCTATCCACTTCACACAAGCAGAAACGGCTCCAGTGGGCCAAACATTACATGAAGACTGATTTCAAAACTGTTTTGTTCACGGATGAGTGCCGTGCAGCGCTCGATGGTCCAGATGGATGGAGTGGAGGATGGCTGGTTGATGGACACCCCACGCAAACACGGCTACAGCGCCAACAAGGAGGAGGTGGAGTAATGTTTTGGGCTGGAATCATGGGGAGAGAGATTGTCGGCCCCTTTAGGATCCCTGAAGGCGCTAAAGATGAACTCCATAATGTATGTGGATTTTCTCAAACAGCACTTCCTGCCATGGTTCAAGAAGAAGAACCGTGTATTTCACAGCAAGATCATTTTTCTGCATGATAATGCACCATCTCATGCTGCACATAAAACATCTGCATCTCTGGCTGATATGGGCATAAAAGGGGACAAACTTATTGTGTGACCCCCATGCTCCCCTGACCTCTACCCCATTCAGAACCTTTGGAGCATCATTAAAAGGAGTGTCTATGATGGCGGGAGGCAGTTCACATCTAAGCAACAGCTCTGGGAGGGTATTCTGTCCTCATGCAAAACAATTGAAGCAGAAACCATCCAAAACCTGACAAATTCAATGGACGAGAGAGTTCAGAAGCTCCTTTCGAACAAGGGGTCCTATGTGAAAATGTAACATCACCTAGAATAAAGTTTTGAGTTGAAAACTGTTTGATTTCAGTTTCTAACAACCTGCTAATGCTTATAATTTCAAAAATGACCATTTTTTTGGTCTTTATTAAAATGAAAAGGTTGATCGAAAAGTTTGGGGGATCTAAGAGTGTGGCAACCCAGTAGTCTTGATTACTTCGAATTCTGACAATATGAGGGTCATGCTGCAGGTAGTGCAGCAAGAAGGCACTTATGTGCCTTGCGCATCTCGGAGCCCCAAAATTATTTTCCGGGCTAGATGCAGCTAAAAATTATTTTTAATTTTAAATCTGGTGAAGCTTTAGTATAGATGGCCTAATAGGATCAGTGCTGCACACTGCTACAAAGCCCAAATTATTTTCCAGTCAAGATACAGATAAACATGATTAGTAATTTGAAAGCTTAAAACGGTTGGTAGGGTGATTTTAACCAATCATCAAGCTTTTACTCTCCCCAGGATGACACAGGGGTAGAAAAGTCGTTTCGGATCCATGATTTGTTCATCTTTATGAACGTGAGTCTGTCTACATTATCAGTGGAGAGCCGCGTACGCTTATCTGTCAGCACACCACCAGCAGCGCTGAACACACGTTCAGACAGAACGCTGGCTGCGGGGCATGACAAGATCTCCAAGGCGTAAGTGGCTAGCTCCGGCCATTTATCCAGATTGGAAGCCCAAAAAGAGCAAGGGTCCAGTGACACAGTCGTAGCTTCAATGTTTACTTGGAGATACTCCTGTACCATCGTCTCTAGGCGTTGACTATGTGTCAGACTTCTTGTCTCCTGTGGCCTTGCAAAGGATGGGCTAAAAAAGTGGTGAAATGATTCCGCAAAATTGATGTTACCAGCAGATACTGTGGTTCTGTTACGGTTTGAGTGCTGAACACTTGACGGTCCCACGGTTGGCAAGTTGGAACTGTGAGATTCACTACGTGCACCACTGGTATTTTGTGGAAAAGCACATGTAAGATTCTGCAACAGTCTCTGCTGATACTCCTGCATGCGTGCATCCCTTTCTATGGCAGGAATAATTTCTGCAAATTTACTTTTGTACCGGGGATCTAACAGTGTGGCAACCCAGTAATCAGGATTATTTCTAATTCTCACAATTCGAGGGTCATGTTGCAGGTAGTGCAGCAAGAAGGCACTCATGTGTGTTGCGCATCCAGGAGCACCAAGTCCCTGTTGTGTTGGTGGCGAGGTAACAATCATGCTTCCTTCCTCTGTCCTCTCCCCCCAACCTCGCACAACAGAAATGTGATCAAGGTCTCCCTCATCTGATGAGTCTTCCATCAGTTCGTCCTCCACTTCTTCCTGGGCTCCTGCACCTTCCTCACTAGTTTGGCTGCTACCATGCGCCCTGGTAAAACCATCTCCCCCACCCTCACATGCCTGCCGCCTTGGTGCTGCCGACCGTCTGGACCTTGCAGATGTTAGCCCTTCCGCATACAACTCCTCCTCCTCTACTTCCTCCACCTCCTCTTGTGCCACCACCTGACTCCGAATTCTGTTTAACATGTGCTCCAGCATGTAAATCACCGGAATAGTCATGCTGATAATGGCATCGTCAGCACTAAACATCTTCGTCGCCATTTCAAAACTGTGCAGAAGGGTGCATAGGTCCCTGATCTGAGACCACTCCTCCAGCGTGATTTGCCCCACCTCTGAATCTCGTTGGCCCAGGCTATACGTCAGAACGTATTGCACCAGGGCTTGTCGGTGCTGCCACAGTCGCTGCAACATGTGCAGAGTTGAATTCCACCGGGTAGGCACATCACATTTTAGCCGGTGAAGTGGCAGGCCCAACGACTTCTGTAGAGATGTAAGTCGCTGAGCTGCGGGATGCGAACGGCGGAAGTGAGCACACAGCGACCGTGCCCTCTGCAGAAGGCCATCTAGTCTGGGATAGTGGGCTAAAAATTGCTGGACAACCAGGTTCAACACGTGAGCCATACAAGGCACGTGTGTGACATTGCCCCGGCGAAGGGCCGCACCCAGGTTTGCAGCATTGTCGCACACGGCCTTCTCTGGTTTCAGGTCCAGTGGAGACAACCATTCATGAAATTGGTTCTCCAGAGCTGACCACAACTCCTCAGCTGTGTGACTCACATTTCCCAGACATTTCAATGTAAAAACCGCCTGATGACGTTGAGCCCTACTGCCAGCATAGTAAGGAGGTGTGCAGGATCCCTTCTGCGCAGTTAGAAAGCTTGTGGCATGACCAGACAGGCTTTGGGTGCAGGTGGAAGACCGAGAGGAGGTTGAGGAGGCAGAAGCAGTGGAGGAACTTTGACATAAAGAGGATTGACGCACAACTCGTGGGGACGGCAAGACTTGGACAGCAGCCCCTTGTCCTGCTGTCACCATAGTTACCCAGTGCCCAGTCAGCGACATGTAACGCCCCTGTCCATGCCTACTCGTCCAAGTGTCTGTGGTGAAATGCACCCTGTCACACACAGAGTTTCTCAAAGAAGCGGTGATGTTGTGTGCGACATGCTGGTGGAGCGCAGGCACACCTTTCTTTGAGAAGTAGTGCCGACTGGGCATCTGGTACTGGGGCACTGCGACGGACATAAGGTCTCGAAAATCCTCTGTGTCCACCAGGCGGAAAGGCAGCATTTCTGTAGCCAAGAGCTTGCTGATGGTGAAATTCAACCTCTTAGCTTTCTCATGGCTAGGAGGAAATGGTCTTTTACTTGTCCACATCTGAGGGACCGAGGGCTGGCTATTGTGCTTAGACGGGGTTGATAAGGGTGTCCCCGGCAAACTGCCGGTCTGTGAGGAAGATGCAGGCGGACATGTTAGGTTGCCTTGATCCAAAGGTGGTGCTATCGATGTCGGACAGCGCTCAACACCAGCTGGTGTTACCACCTCCAAAGAAAATGATGACCTGCCAATCACGCTGGCTGTTGCGGGTAAAGAGGTGGCAGGTCTGCGCCCCAAAACAGGTGTGACTGCTGTCCCCCCAGTCACAGAGGATGAAGAGGCCGCGGATGCACAAGATATGGCAGACGGTGATTGGCCCGGCCGGCTAGGCCGCATTGTAGCACACTGAGCTTCCCACTGCAACTTATGCTTCATGTCCATGTGCCGGTTCATGCATGAAGTACTCAAACTATGTATTTTTTGGCCTCTACTTAGCTTTTGCTGACAAATGTTACAGATAACACGAGTTGGGTCATCTTTATCGATCTGAAAAAATGCCCAGGCTATGCAAGGCTTAGCACCCATGCGACCTGAAGAGCCACCACGACTTGTGGTGAGAGGCAGAGTTGTGTTTGAGGATGCAGTTGTTGATGTGCTTCCAGTACTACGTCTCTGTCCAGGAAGGCGCAACCTGACCTCGTCGTCACTAGCATCTTCCTCCACCTCCTCTGCTGACCTCATCTCTTGGCTGACTGTGGGTTGACAGTAAGTGGGATCTCCGACCTCATCATCATCACCCTGTGCGTTATCACACCCGTCGTCCTCAGAGCCAACCTGTTCCTGCCCTGACAAAAAACTAAAGTTGTCGCTCCAATCAGGTATTTGAGTCTTATCATCGTCTTCCTCATTGTTTCCACCAACAGGAGTTACAGTTTGGGAATGAGGGTCTACATTATGGTCAGAACCTTCTGCGTCTGGTCCTGGATCCGACTCATAAAGATTCTGGGCATCAGTGCAGATCATTTCCTCGTCTCTATTCACAGAAGCGCTGGAGTCGACCTCTGATTCCCAGGCTATAGTATGAGTAAACAGCTCTGCAGACTCAACCATCTGTTCTACCTCATACTCAGACGGGCAGCTGGAGATTTGGGAGCTGTGAGGAAGCAAGTGCGATTTGGGTGACACCTTTGAGGACTGGAGTATTTGTGATGTTGAAGTTGATGTGGAGGAGAGCCCACTTAAAGGAGCACTTGATATCCGTTGAAGCACCTGCTGTTTTTGTGCCTCATCTGGAATTTGTAGCGATTGGCGTGGCCGTAAGAAAGGGATCTTATCACATTGTTCGCTAAAAGAAGTAGACATTTTAGTTTGGCTGGAAGATGGTCTTTCTTCTGCAGATGTTACTGTTGCTTTAACACCTACCCCACGGACACAACCTTTTTTCCCCTTCCCAACACGCCTATTCCCCTTTCCACCAGCAGCAGGCCTTTTTCCACTCATTTTGGTGGTTAACTAATTCACAACTCTGGAGTTGTTTGCACAAAAAAACAATGAATGGTAACCGAGCAGAGCTGAGTGGCCAAACTGTGGTATTAGGCCAAAACTATTGGCTGGGTTAGATGCAGAAAAAAATTATTTTGAATTTGCAACCTGATGGAGGTCAGTATAGATGGACTAATACAAATAGTCCCACACACTGCTAGAAGCCCAAATATTTTTTCAGAGGTACTGTAGATGCAGATAAAAATTATTTTTAATTTGCAACCTGATGGAGGTCAGTATAGATGGACTAATAGACCAAGTCCCACACACCGCTAGAAGCCCAACTATTTTTTCAGAGCTAGATGCAGAAAAAAATTATATTCAATTTGCAACCTGCTGGAGGTCAGTATAGAAGGACTAATAGAACAAGTCCCACACACTGCTAGAAGCCCAAATATTTTTTCAGAGCTAAATGAAGAAAAAAATTATTTTTAATTTGCAACCTGATGGAGGTCAGTATAGATGGACTAATAGACCAAGTCCCACACACTGCTAGAAGCCCAAATATTTTTTCAGAGCTAGATGCAGAAAAAAATTATTTTTAATTTGCAACCTGATGGAGGTCAGTATAGATGGACTAATAGACCAAGTCCCACACACTGCTAGAAGCCCAAATATTTTTTCAGAGCTAGATGCAGAAAAAAATTATTTTTAATTTGCAACCTGATGGAGGTCAGTATAGATGGACTAATAGACCAAGTCCCACACACTGCTAGAAGCCCAAATATTTTTTCAGAGCTAGATGCAGAAAAAAAATATTTTTAATTTGCAACCTGATGGAGGTCAGTATAGATGGACTAATAGACCAAGTCCCACACACCGCTAGAAGCCCAAATATTTTTTCAGAGCTAGATGTAGAAAAAAATTATTTTTAATTTGCAACCTGATGGAGGTCAGTATAGATTGACTAATAGACCAAGTCCCGCACACTGCTAGAAGCCCAAATATTTTTTCAGAGCTAGATGCAGAAAAAAATTATTTTTAATTTGCAACCTGATGGAGGTCAGTATAGATGGACTAATAGACCAAGTCCCACACACCGCTAGAAGCCCAAATATTTTTTCAGAGCTAGATGCAGAAAAAAATTATTTTTAATTTGCAACCTGATGGAGGTCAGTATAGATGGACTAATAGACCAAGTCCCACACACTGCTAGAAGCCCAAATACTTTTTCAGAGCTAGATGCAGAAAAAAATTATTTTTAATTTGCAACCTGATGGAGGTCAGTATAGATGGACTAATAGACCAAGTCCCACACACCGCTAGAAGCCCAACTATTTTTTCAGAGCTAGATGCAGAAAAAAATTATATTCAATTTGCAACCTGCTGGAGGTCAGTATAGAAGGACTAATAGAACAAGTCCCACACACTGCTAGAAGCCCAAATATTTTTTCAGAGCTAAATGAAGAAAAAAATTATTTTTAATTTGCAACCTGATGGAGGTCAGTATAGATGGACTAATAGACCAAGTCCCACACACTGCTAGAAGCCCAAATATTTTTTCAGAGCTAGATGCAGAAAAAAATTATTTTTAATTTGCAACCTGATGGAGGTCAGTATAGATGGACTAATAGACCAAGTCCCACACACTGCTAGAAGTCCAAATATTTTTTCAGAGCTAGATGCAGAAAAAAATTATTTTTAATTTGCAACCTGATGGAGGTCAGTATAGATGGACTAATAGACCAAGTCCCACACACCGCTAGAAGCCCAACTATTTTTTCAGAGCTAGATGCAGAAAAAAATTATATTCAATTTGCAACCTGCTGGAGGTCAGTATAGAAGGACTAATAGAACAAGTCCCACACACTGCTAGAAGCCCAAATATTTTTTCAGAGCTAAATGAAGAAAAAAATTATTTTTAATTTGCAACCTGATGGAGGTCAGTATAGATGGACTAATAGACCAAGTCCCACACACTGCTAGAAGCCCAAATATTTTTTCAGAGCTAGATGCAGAAAAAAATTATATTCAGTTTGCAACCTGATGGAGGTCAGTATAGATGGACTAATAGAATGATGCTATGCCCAAAAGATTTTACTTCACTAGGTGCAGTAAAAAAATTGGTATTCTATACACAGGTGTTATATCTTGCAACACAGATAGGCTACTCCACTGACTAACACACTCTGCAATAGGCCAAAAAGGATTAGCTTTGCTAGATTCAGCCAAATGCTGTGAAAAAAACTTGCACAGCACTGGCACAGACCTGCCTGGCAAAAACTGATAGGAACTCATGTAACCTAGTCCTGAAAAGGACTCCAATTACAATTAGTCTTTACTCCCACAACCTATCTATTTAAGAGCCCAGACCTCCCTGATAAAAGTCGTAGGAAATGCTGTAACCTAGTCCTTAAAAGGACTGCAATCACAACTATTCCCTACTCCCAAGCTATCTGTATATTTGTGCGAAAATTGGCTTGAAATTAACAAGGTATAGCGCACACAGCAACAGCGGTGCCGTCTAACACGCAGCTGCAGCAGTGAGAAAATGGTGGCGACGGGGAAAATGGCTTGGTCTTATAGGGCAAGGACATGTGACATACACTGCCAATGACACATGCCCTTGCTTGTGTGAAAAAAAGCACTTCGCTCCGTGTGTGCGCTGCTGATAGGCTGACAGATTGCACCTCCCCACTGCAAATGCGGGAAAGAGAAAAAAAAATGGAGATCTTCATTGTTCCTGCAAAGATCCATCCCCTGCCCCTCCCCCCACCCCGCTGTACACTCAAACTGCGTATTAACATTAATTTTCATCATTACTGAGAAAAAATCCAGTTATGATTTTGGTGCACGAACAGTTATCGAACATAACCTCGAACAGCCGAATTTTTCTCAAATTGTTCGTGTTCGCCGAACGGCTCGAACACCGCCCAAAACAGCTCGAATTTGAGATTGGCGAACAGTTCGAGTAGAACAACGCTCATCTCTAATTAGCATCAGCAGTGCCTGTTTCCGCTTGGCCGGCACACCGTGAGGAATAGTGACGGCTGGGGACCGAGTACCGCGGGATGGCTGCTGCCATTAGATTGTGTAAAGATTACGTTTCCACTAGCCTAAAATGCAACATTTCAAGTGGAAGCATTTGAGAAATGTGTGAGTTTAGTACTGTGGTCTGTGGGGAGTTGGCTGCGTATTGGCTGCGATCCACTCTTGCCCCGGGCGAGAGGCTCGAATCTATAAAAAGAAAATTGAACAGCTCTTTGGAGTGTCCAAGTGTGGGATCAGTTGTCTCTGGGATCTCGGCTTGGTGGGAGGAAGGAGGTTCAGGGTGAGGAATATGTGGTCCAGACTCATGGCTACTGAGACTTGACTGTGTGGAAGACAGGGTGGTGGTGGTGGCAAACTGACTGAAAGCATTATCTGCTATCCAACCAACAACCTTTTCACACTGCTCTGGCTTCAAGAGTAGTGTTCCGCGGCTCCCTAGAAATTAGGACAGGAAGGTAGTTCAACATGATGTGGGTGTTTATTGTGCTCCCTTAGCATGCACAGTTTCATCTTGGCCATGGCTTTGGCCTCTGTGTGCATCATCATCATCACCATCACGTCCACTTCCCAGTTCCTTGCCACGCACCTTGTCCATTTTAAATGGAGTGTAGTATTTGGCCCGCTCATCACTAATCACCAGCAACACCATCAATAAACTAATACATCATCAGAACCACCGCCAATACACAATTACATAACCAGTGACTTCCATGCTGGCCCTTTTTTCATCTAGAGGCCCCCACATGCTAGCTCCTTCTCTATACAGAGCCCGTTGTGCTGGTACCTTCTGTATGCTAGCTGTAACGGGTCTGGGAGGTGGAACCTCTGAGCAACTATACAAAGGGGCAGTCCTTGTAAGGAAGCGGGTGGCTCCCAGGGAAAGCGGGCAGGTAGTCACGGCTAGTGACGGGGACAGTCTCAGGGTGGAAGGGCAGGAGGTCACGGCAGGTTACGGGGACAGTCTCTGGGTAGAAGGTCAGGAGGTCACGGCAAGTGACGGGGACAGTCTCTTGACAGGCGGGTGGTCACAGCAAGTGACGGCAGAGCCTCCAGGTAGGCTAGCAGGCAGGTAGCAGGTGGACGTTCCCAGGTGAGCGGGCAAGAGTCTCTGGACAGGCCGGTGATCACAGCAAGTGACGGCTAAGCCTCCAGGTAGGCTAGCAGGCAGGTAGCAGATGAGCGCTCCCAGGTGAGCGGACAAGAGTCTCTGGACAGGCAGGTGGTCACAGCACGTGACGGCAGAGCCTCCAGGTAGGCTAGCAGGCAGGTAGCAGGTGAGCACTCCCAGGTGAGCGGGCAAGAGTCTCTGGACAGCCAGGTGGTCACGGCAAGCGACGGCAGAGCCTCCAGGTAGGCTAACAGGCAGGTAGCAGGTGAGCGCTCCCAGGTGAGCGGGCAAAAGTCTCTGGACAGGCAGGTGGTCACAGCACGTGACGGCAGAGCCTCCAGGTAGGCTAACAGGCAGGTAGCAGGTGAGCGCTCCCAGGTGAGCGGGCAGACTGATCCATAGACAGACTGGCAGGGCTGGTAGGCAGACTGTCGGACCACAAATAGATAGGTATCAGGCAGGAATCTGGCAGGTGACTGGCAGGTGACTGGCAGGTAACTGGCAGGTAACTGGTAACGGGACCTGAGGGCTGAAGCAGAGTGAAGGCTTTGCAACAACATTGCTCGGGCACCTCCATTTTGGAGGAGGTGCCTTATATATGGTGAGGTCCTCCGGCCATTGGCTGGGGACTCCTTAGGACGGCGCGCGCGGCCCCTTTAAGAGAGGGGGAGCGCGCGCGCCCTAAGCACAGTGGCCGGGAAGCAGCGCGCGCTGCCAGCAGAGTGGGAGGAAGCCGCCGGGCACGGAGCAGAGAGGTGAGGGGAACGGCGTCCCTGCCTAGCAGGAGGCAGAGACGCCGACGCTACACTAGCCCATTTCCCATGCTGGCAACCTTCTCCACACAGACAGCCCCCATTCTGGCCCCTTATCTATACAGGGTCCTCCATGCTGACCCCTTTTCCATGTTGGCCCCTTTTCCATGCAGAGCCCCCACCATGCTGCCCCTTATCCACACAGAGCCTTCATACTTCCCCTTTTCATACAGAGTCTCCCCCTTACTGCCCCTTTTCCATGCATAGCTCCCACCCATACTGCACCTTTTTCATACTAAGCCCAAAACATACAAAGCACAAACACTTAGATAAACATGGATTTGTCAGGTGTCTGCTTAGTCAATGCTTCTACTAGCAGTGAACACAACTCATTCTGGTAATGTGCCAATTTTGACTTCGCTTTGAACCTGGAAAAAAATTCCCCCTTTTGCTTTTATAGCAAGAGTAGTGATGAGTGAGCACTAAAATGCTCGGGTACTCGTTACTCGGGTTGAGTAAATTGTAATGCTCGGATGCTCGACCCGAGTAACAAGCCCAATATAAGTCAATGGGAAACCCGAGCATTTTTCCAGCGGCCCAACCCAGAAGTCTGGAGGGGGCCTAAAAATTGGTGAAATCTAAGGAAACAGTGCTGAAATTACATGGGAACAGCATGTGGAAGACCTCCTGGAAGCATCTCTGAATCCCACGTCACTGCTGTGAACAATGTTGTCAGAGGATTACGCCACTTTTATGGACTCAGAATAAAACATTGAAAAACAAAGCAAAAATGGATTTTCCTGGAAAAAATGTTAGGAAACATTCTTTCCAGGGTAATGATCACTTGTATGCAAGGCAAAATAAGTAACCAAAAATAAAAATGCTCCTCCACACATTGGGCTATGTTCACACGTAGTGTTTTTGATGCGTTTTTGCAATTTTGCATTGCTTTCGACGGTGAAAAATACATTCACCAGTAAATGTAATTTTAACATTTTACTACCTTATCTGGCCATGTGATATATGAGACATGATTAGACACATCCTGTTTAATTTATGAAATAGGGACTCAGAAAGTCACAAAGCCGATTTTTACAGGGCCATCTGGCAGCCCTTGCAATTGTTAAAGGGCCAGCAGTTGTTACTCACTATTATTAGAGGGCCATCAGCTGGCAATGCTTTGCATAGCCATATATTATTACTGCATCCATCTGAGGTGGTCAAATTTTCTTTTTCGTATATACACTGTAAAGTTTGAAATTTGGATGCTCAGCAGGTGGCCCTCAAAATTTATGGATGTCCAGCAGGCGGCCCTCACAATTTATAGAGTGCCAGAAGGAGACCTCCACTATTTTTGGAGGGCAAGCAGGCATCTTGGGTACAGATGAGACCAAGATAGAGCTTTCTGGTAACGCACATCTTTCAACTGTTTACTGTAAATGGAATGTGGCTTGCAAATAATAGAACACAGTACTTCTAGTCAAATATGGTGGAGGTTCAAAGATATTTAGGGGTTGTGTCGCTGACTCTGGCACAGGGTGCCTTGACTGTGTGCAAGGCATCATGAAATGTGAAGATTCCCAAAAAATTTTGATTCGCAATGTAGTGCCCAGCGTCATAAAGCTGGTTTTGCATCTTTGGTCATGTGTCTTCCAGCAGGACAATGACCCCAAGCATAATTCAAGAAGCACAAAGAAATGGATAGGAACAAAGCACTGAAGATTTCTGAAGTGGTAATTCCAGCTCTAGTAGTGTCAAGTCTCCCACCACTACCTGTTATATACATAAGCTACAAAGAAACTGTGAATGGACACATTAAATAAGGACATTTTTTTTAAGTTTGATTAATGTCTGTCTGTCTGAAAAATTTCTGCCAACTTCGATGAATTTGTCAACTATGACAAATTTCTGTCAACCTTGATTAATTTCTGAGTACAGATCACCGTAAAAATTATGAATCGGTCAATGAGTGCATGGAAATTTCTCTGAATTGAGGGCAGCACTGTGGCTCAGTGGTTAGCACTGCAGCCTTGCAGCGCTAGGGTCCTGGGTTCAAATCCCCCCCACGGCAACATCTCTAATAAGTTTGTATGTTTTCCCCATGTTTGCCTGGGTTTCCTCCAGGTTCTCCAGTTTCCTTCCACACACCAAAGACATAAAGATAGGGAATCTAGATAGTATGCCCCAATGGGAAAAGTGATGATAATTTATATAAAGCGCTGCACAATATGTTGGCACTATATAAAAATAAAGATAATTATTATTATGGAAAACATCAATCAAGTTAATCACTGTGGAAGATATGAATGTGACCAGAATATGAACACTCATTTCCAGCTGATGATACCATCTAGCACCTATCCCTATTGTAAAAGCAGCTAACAGAGGTAGCAATCTGGAATATAATTTTTTTTTCAGCATGGAGTATAATACAATAATCCCTGTAAGATGCTATTCAAACTGCTATAGGTAACCCGTACACAAATCTCAGATAACGGAGCTAATATAGTACAATAAAAAATAGAATTAAACTGACTCCGAAGAGGTTTTTTCGGTATATTTCACCACAAAACTGAAAGAACGCAAGCAGCCCTGCCTGCTTTCATCAATTTCTAATAACAGATGACTGTTAAAAAAATTAATCGGTGAACGAGTGCATGGAAAAAATCAATCAACTTATGGATTGTTCTAGGGATGTATGTGACCAGAATGAACATTCCTTTCCAGCTGATGGTACCATCTAGCACCTGTCCCTATTCTAAAAGCAGCTAACAGCGGTATCCTGCTTGGATACCCAATAGTTGTAAGGCACATTGGAATCACAGAACATGCTGGTACGGTCAGCAAGGTACTCCATCAGTATCTTCCAAAAATTTTCCCTCCTTGTCAGAGTACCTTACACATCAGGTCCTGGGTGCTGGTAGGGTCTGAGAAAACTGTTCCAGACCTTTGACAGTGTTCCTCTGTCTCTGATGCACTTTTCAGTTGTCCAAGGAACTGTGACCTCTGCCACCAGCATTGTCAGCTGGGAATTTTTTTAATAATTCTTCAACAAAGGCCTTCTGGTACTGCAACATTTTATTAGACCTGCCGCCACGGGAAGGAGAGATAGAAAGTTCTCCTTGTAATGCGGGTGTCAGGGAAATATTAATATCACGAAAATGTTCTTCCATATCTGCCTGACATAGATGTTCACCCCCCTCACTTATTCCCCTTCAGCTCAGCACAAAAGCCCCAATTAACACACGCTTGAGAAACAGCTTACACGAACAAAGGCCAGCCAAGGAGTGTTATAACATAGAGCTGATGTGCCTTGCCAAAAACTTCCATTTTTGTCTCATCTGTCCATAGGACAGTCTCCCAGAAGCTTTGGGCTTGTCAACATGTAGTTTGGCAAATTCCAGTCTGGCTTTTTATGATTTTTTTTCAACAATGGTGTTCTCCTTGGTCGACTCCCATGAAGTCCACTTTGGACAAAAAAACGACAGATGGTGCGATCTGACAGTGATGTTCCTTGAGCTTAAAGTTCACCTTTAACATCTTTAGAAATTATCCTGGGCTCTTTTGTTACCATTCATATTATCCGTCTCTTTGATTTGTCATCAATTTTCCTCCTGTGGCTACATCCAGGGAGGTTGGCTACAGTCCCATGCATCTTAAATTTCTGAATAATATGTGCAACTGTAGTCACAGGAACATCAAGCTGCTTGGAGATGGTCTTATAACCTTTACCTTTAACATGCTTGTCTATAATTTTCTTTCTAATCTCCTGAGACAACTCTTTCCTTTGCTTCCTCTGGTCCATGTTGAGTGTGGTGCACACCATGTCACCAAACAGAACAGTGAGTATCTGTAGCCCTATATACAGGCCCACTGACTGATTACAAGATTGTAGACACCTGTGATGCTAATTAGTGGACACAACTTGATTTAACATGTCCCTTTTGTGACATTTTTTCAGGGGTACCATCATTTCTGTCTAGGCCTATTTCATGAGTTTAATTTTTTTTTTAATTCAGTGGAAGCATGCTTGAAAAGCAATGTCTGACTTTCATTTGTTCATTTTCATAGATTTTTAATTTATTATTACTTTTGACAGATTCAAGTTATTTCTTTGACCATTGTGGGTTTTTCTTTCACTAAACAAAGTACCAACAATTTTGACCACTTGTGTAAATAGCTGGCCTGTAGGTAACTATTTTTAACAGTGCCGACCTTGTGTCAATAAGTTCAGTGACACACTGCAACAAAATTTTAATGGAGGCCAGAAATGGCAATATTTTCAGTGCAATTATATATGATCCATGTGATGGACAAACCACAGTTTTAAATAGCTGGTCTGTAGGTAACTATTTTTAACATTTTTTTTAATGGAGGCCAGAAATGGCAATATTTTCAGTGCAATTATATGTGATCCGTGAGATGGACAAAACACAGTTTTAAATAGCTGGTCTGTAGGTAACTATTTTTAACAGCGCCGTCCTCGTGTCAATAAGTTTGCTGACACACTGCAACAAAATTTCAATGGAGGCTAGAAATGGCAATATTTTCAGTGCAATTATTTGTGATCCGTGTGACGAACAAACCACAGTTTTAAATAGCTGGCCTGTAGGTAATTATTTTTAACAGCAAACTGGTGTCAATAACTTCACTGACACACTGTAATTAAATTTTAATGGAGGCCAGAAATGGCAGAATTTTCAGCGCAATTATATGTGATCTGTGTGACGGACAAACCACAGTTTTAAATAGCTGGATTTTTAGCACTGTAATATGGAAAGAACATGGCTGTATTCTGCAGTGCCAGAAAGCAAATGGCACAGAAAAACGGTATTCTCTGGATTGCTTTTTAAGCAAATAATCAGGATTAAGATAAAAAAAATATTCCTGGCCCCTGATAACTGGGGCTATTTCTACAACTATCTGTAAAAGCACCAGCAGACAGAACTGGAATGGACCCTCTTGCTATATGCACTGCAGTCTGCTATATACCCTGCCTGCCTGCCTAGCACTGATATCTCTGCAGCTGGATTAGTCCTCAGAAGGACTGTTAGTTGAGATGGATATGTAGAGAATCTTGTAGAAAACCTACACTAACTAATAAACAACCAAATCTCTCCCTAGTTCAGCAGCACCTCTCCCTACACTGCCTGATTGGGGAGTAGACTGTGACAAGCACGGCTGCGTCAGGTCTGATATAGACCTGATGACGCTGTGCGGACAGTCAATCACTGTAATGCCACAGCCAACATGGCTGCGGCATTACAGTGTGTGGCAGACAGTCCCTGCATGTTGATTGGCACTCTAAAGAGCGCCAAAGATGCAGGGATGGGACCCGAGCTCCCACCAAGCAACCCCGGAAATACTCGGCGAGCGCTGAATATCTCGAGCAGTGAGATGCTTTGGCGAGCACCAAGCAGTAGCAAGCATGCTCGCTCATCACTAGTGATGAGCGAATTTGTTCAAAATCTGATCTTACAACTTAAATTAAACATGAATATGGCACATTCGGATTCGTGATCGGAAATGCCAGCAAAATTTCTTAAATTCGGGAAAAATCATCAACGTTCAGCAAATAAATGCGGGAACGCGATTGCGGGGCAACTACAGCATTTTTAACTGTTTTGCTAGCATAGTGCTTGTGTATGATGAGCAGGAGGATGTGGTAGATGAGTGGGGGGGCTGGAGTTTAGAACAGGTCTCATCAGCGGCGCGCTTGTAATTTTTTTCCTTCCTGTAGGCGGTAACTTTAAGTCAGGAAAACGAAGCTAGCAAATCAGAGCGCAGGAAGCATCCACTCTGTCCAGGCACAAGGGCTTCTGCAATTGGTTTCTGAAATCACATGTCCCCTCTATATAAAAACCTGCCTTGTTCCCTCGGCGCCATTTTATCCATGTCACTGCTGGAGACAGACGCTGCTGAGTGTGAACTGTCCTTTGTACTGAGAGATATTAGCTAGATAGATGGGCGCTTGTTTGGAAGTCAGATAGTGTAGATAAGTCCTGTGGTATGTACCTATTCAATCGACCTTACAGCACTTTTTTTTTTCTTGTGCAATTACTGAGATTCTGACAGAAAGAGCAGGGCCCATGCCATAGAACAATGTTGTACACCGTTTGTACTGTGCTCCATGCAGGAGTATATCTTCAATCTATTTTTGCACTTGCTAATGTGATAAATAAAGCAAGCATGCCCCTGTAGGCCACTGTTTGATTTTGGGGGATTGAAATCTAGATATCTACAGAGCTTTTGAGTGCAGAGCTTTTGAGTGCAGAGCACAAAACCGTTTTTTTTTTTCGTTTGCTAATGTGATAGTGCAAGCTGTGTTAGCCCAGTTTGTAATTTTTTTGGTGGGTGAACTTCAGCTGTATGCACAGTAAAACAATTTTTTTTTCTGCTGGCAGGCAGAGTCCACAAATTTTTTTTTTGTGTCGCAAACGTGGTACACTCTCCTATACATCAGCTACTACATTAGTGGCGGTGAACTTCAGCTGTTTAAAGAGTAAAAAAATAGATTTTTCCTGTTGCTAGCCACAGTCCACCAAAGATTTTACAGTGTGTCAAACGTGATACACTCTGCTAAAAGCCACCTACTATCTTAGTGGCGGTGAACCTCAGTTGTTTTCAGAGTAAAAAAATTGATTTTTTTGTCTTGCTAGGCAGAGTCCATCAAAGATTTTTTTGTGTTGCAAACGTCATACACTCTGCTATACATCAGCTACTACGTTCCTAGCTCTACAATTTCTACTGTAATAAAATTGATGCCACTTTGCTGATGTCTGCCACTAATTTTTGGAAATGTGCAGAATCCTGATTGGTTCTTCATCTTCTGGGTTTGCTGTAGTGGAAGAGTTGTCGGTCACCATTATACTTGTTCTACTCTAGTGAAATCAATTCTTTGGTACAAATATTTTTGTTACAAGGGTACACAAGATGTAATAGAAATTGGTTTTCTTAGTACCGTGGTATATAAAACAGGCTATCTTTTATCTTTTAATTTTTCTGTGCTGATATTGTTCCCTATACAGGGGTACACATTAGTAATGAGAGAGCACTAAATGTGCTCAACTTAGTGGTTCAGCGGTTTCTCAAAACCTACCCAGATCTTCCAGAGCTGCTTGTGAAAGTACAACGCGTGTGTGCCCATTTCAGAAAGTCAGTTATAGCTTCCGCCACCCTGGCAGTGCTTCAGCAGCATTTTCAGCTTTCAGCTCACCTACTGTTGTGCGATGTCACCACATGTTGGAAATCAATGTTGCAGATGTTGGCAAGAATTTGTGAGCAGCAGAAGGCAGTTGTTGAGTACCAGCTTCAATACGCCCGTCGGTATCCAGGTCAGCCTCCGCACATAAGAGCAGATGAGTGGGCATAGATGTCTGACATCTGTGCCGTCCTCCAAAACTTTGAGGACCCCACCAAGGTGGTGAGCGGCGATTACACCAAAATTAGCGTCACTATCCCGCTTCTCTGTCTACTGAAAAGCTCGGTGCTCACAGTTAAAGAGGAGGCATTGTAGGCGGAGCAAGGAACTATGGAGCCCCACCTCATCTCATCTCAATGTGGATTGGGTGATGATGAGGAGGAGGATGAGGAGGAGAACATGGACAGTCATCCTCTTGGAAAGGACAGGGAGCTCTTGGCTGTCTTGGAAGTCTTTATACCCCTGTTTCAGTCTGTGGAAAAGCTGTATGAGTTTCGCTTAAAGACCTTCAGTGGCCTAAACCATGGCTTTGCTTATGCACGTTATTTCTCAAAACGCATTGCAGATCAGGCCATTATCCAATTCTGCAGTGATTAAATTCAAGGTGTAAAGAAAGAGCTTTGTCTGTGACTAAGCACCACCGAGAAGTTTGAGTTGATGTTGGACGGGCTGCCATTGCTTATGCCACAAGCTGCGTTAGAGGACTTCCTCGGAGGAATGACTGCCAGAGTAGATATGGTTTCCCTTTATGCCAGTCCTTTCACAGAGCTAAAGAATATGGCTCTGGTGAAATACAACTCTCACTGAGAAGCAGTGTCAGACTGAAGAACATTGGGCCCACCAGAGGATATGATTCTAAGGGAACACCTTTCTCCCCCATTAAACAGCCCCATAGCAGCTGCAAGGTTTGTGCTATGAACTCTCCTGAAGGAGAAGCCAGGGCTCACCAAAGGAGTCTCCGCTTCTCTGGTGGGCCGGTCCAACCGTGCGAAGAAGCAGCACTGGCTAAAAAAGTCTGTGGGTAGATTCCCGGACACTCTATGGCTGCGTTTTTACTGTGGACTGGCTCCAGCAATCAATAAGATGGCCATCTGTAAGGTTCCTTCACTGGCTCTCAATTGCCCAGTGTATCCAGTTTAAACTGCTAACACTGACGTACAAAGCCATTGATGTGGAAACCTATATGCAAAGTTTTTGGAGAAGCTCAAGAGGCTTCACACGTTTGCCAGTTTTGATCAAATCATGAAGTCGATCGATCGGAGACAAGAGAAACACGACCAAATCTGTCTGTGTCTCAGGCTCATCTACTCTCAGATGCCTGGTCACACATTTTTATTACTAAGCACAAGAGATAAGAAGTAGTGGGAATGGCTTACATTTCATTACCTATAAAAGGAATATTTCACTTGGGAAAACCAAGGTCGCAAATCATGTCATCTGCTGCATTCCTTAGGAGGCTGGTAATATCTAGTTTTACTTCACTTTCAGAACAAAGGAAGGCTTTAACAACACCCTGTTATTTAAGAATAATACTTATAAAGCTAATATTAAAACACAAAATACTCAAAGATATATGAATTATCTAAATAATAAAGCAAAGTATAAATATTTACCATAACAATTCCTCCCTTTTTATTATTTACAGACAATTTATCCATCAGCTACTTCCCCATGCTATGGGAGCCTGGAGGGGACAATCCCATTCACTGTCGGACATCTTGTTTGTAAATCTCGTCATATATGATTACTGGAGGAGCACTGTCATATTTTGCAGATGCGATAATTAATGGTCTATAATGTCTGATCTTACGCACCTCTTTACATAGTGTCGTCATAACAAATATACCAGTTCTAGCAGTTACATACACTAGTAATATCACCTTGGAGGTTGACAGAAATAGCAGTGGTCAGTACTTAAAATGGCTCACTATATCTGGGCTCAGTGGTCTCCTCATCTGTCTCTTGACCACGACTCAGTCTCCTGGTACCAATGTATGTGTCTCTTATACAGTTGGGGTCTGGAGGAAAGAACACAGTTATGAGTAATAGTCAGATATTTGTGCAACTCCAAGACATATTCAGTGAAGGAACTGTAGGAGGCTGCAGCTGCTACAAGAAATACAACCCTGTCTTAGGGACACAACCAAACAGTATTTTATATGTGGACAGCTTCTCTCTACTCTTTGGGGCAGTCCTCACTGAATATAATGCAATGGGCAAGCAATCCACCCTGGACAAGTGTTTCCTCCATGAACTTCTGGATTTTTAATTTCAGAGTACAATTAAGGCATTCCACCTTCCCACTACTTTGTGGGTAATAGGGAACATGGAAAACCTGTTCTATCCCCAGAGTGGTCATGATCTGTTTCATCAGTTCTGCAGTAAAGAGTGTCTAGTCACTCTCTATGGTTTTGGTTACCCCATAGCTGCAAACTACCTCACTTATCAAAAGTTTGTTTTGAACTTTGGTCCCGGCCCAAGCTTCAGGCAACCAAAAGAAGAGATCGGTGCATACCAGGATATATTCATAAGTACCCACCTTAGGTAGCTGTATGTAGTCCTCCTGCAGTCTCTGAAACGGGTAGTTTTGTTTTGGCGTGCGTTTTGTGGGACTTGAATAGTTCTACCGGGGTTATGTTTCGCACAAACTAGACATGCTTTGTAGCTGCGTTCGGGAACCCTGGGGACCACCAGTTTTGTAGCACCACTGCACACATAACACCCTTTGAGTTATGCACGGGGAAAATGTGCTAGGGCAGCCATCTTGGGGAACAGGCAGTGTGGGAGGCAAATCCTGGAGTTTACCTGCCATACTCCTGACTTTGACGATACAGCACTCGCTTTGGCCCATGCGTTCTGTTTGTGTGGGGGTCCTGAGTCTGGAAGACCTGCAGCAGATTTATGATCAACGGCCACTAGGGCCGGTGCGGTGACAGTCTCCTCCATGAAAAGGTAGCTTCCCGCACTCTCGGTCACTGAGTCCCCTAGCGGGGCTTGTCTGCTATGGCCAATATTCCAGTCAGAGGTAGTCGTGCTGCTTCCTTAGCTGCCTGGTCAGCCAAGGCATTCCCTACAGCAAGAGGAGTTTGTTCCCGTGTGTGCCGATAGCTGCCCTTCGGGTAAGGGTGAGTGCTGTGAGTAGCTGCTCTACCGCCCTATAGGTTTGTCAGCAGAGGTCAGAAAATTAGTGCTCCGCCAATTGCTGCCAAAGTCATGTGCGACCCTTTAAAACATATCTCGAGTCTGAAAATACATAAATCTCTTTAACTTTTTTCAGATTGCACTCTGCAGCGAGTGCCTTCAGCTCAGCCTCTTGCGTAGAGCAGCTGGAGGAGAGTGGTTCATGTATTACTGCCTTACCATTGTGGACTACTGCATACTCGGTGATGAACAGTCCTTGATCACTGTCCCGAGCTCTGGAACCATCTACAAAATACTCAGCAGAGGAGTTTGTGAGGGGACATCAGTGATATCTAACAAGCCCTATTTGCCTGCCTCCATCAAATATTTAGGGAATGGGGTTCAGAGCGTATACTGTACAGAACAGTAGGAAGTGTCAGGGACTAGAGACTACAAAGTGGTCCTTCATCTATGGAGGTAATCATCTAGGGACCATTTGTAGGCTCCAGCTTTCTGCAACACATCTGTCCCTAACAAATCAAAATATACATCAGGGGAAACTAAAACCTTGGTTAAAATTGAATGAGGGTCTGATACATTTGTAATTTAGTAGCTCGTCCACCTACCCCTTCACAAGTTACATATTCGGGGGACAGTATACCTTCTGATCTGTGTTCTTGCATTAATACTGTACTGGCTGCTCCAGTATCTATCATGAAAGTAACAGTTTGTCCCTCCTCAGAGAAATGGGGACAGTGAGCGTGGGTCCCTGAGGGGTGACAACGGGGGCACAGAGAGACATCTGGATTGCCAGTTTCCAATGAGGGGTTCAGGATAGTAGCTTTGATCTTGTAGGACATTTGGCCGTAAAAAAACGTCCTTTTTTTTCTGCAGTCTCTATGTCTTGATGATTGCTTCCCCCTCTCCTCCTCCCTCTTTCCTTTCTTGCTGCAGAGTCCTAATTAACTCTTTCTTTGACATGCTTTCTACTTCAGCACCCAGGGCTGAATCATTCAGATCCTTCAGATCAACCTATTGCCCCACTCCTGGCAACTAGTGCGTTCTACAGTCTGGACTATATATCTAAGACCATTCATGAATTACTGCAGCACTAGTAAGGGGTCATCGTACATGACTGAGAATAGATCATCCCATGTTGCCCAATATGCCCCCTCAACACCATGGAGAAGCATTATAAATATTAGATGGTCCAGGAGCTGGGAACAAAGAGCGATGAGCTCACTGGGGGACCAGGGCCATTATTCGATTGGCTATACCTATGGTAGATCATGTACCAGCAGGTTATTCTCTATCCTAGGAGGTAGAAAGTGTACATGACTCATGTTTTCATAGGGGCACCAGTACCTTGGACCTCCATGGACATGGGGACCCACAGGACACCGTAATTAATCACATGGGGATTCTGTACACAATATCTGCAATTCCTGCATAAGGCAGGGGTGTCACAAGGGATGCAAGTTTTACATCAAGTACAGAGACTACAGCAGTCTCTGTGTTTTCATACTATCATAGATTACTTACACAGTTCTATGTCTATTTTCTCTGATTTATGTTCACTCATTGAGAGACGCTTTGAATACTTCTAACTAGTGATGGGTGAGCACTAAAATGCTCGGGTGCTCGAAGCTCAAGTCGAGCAAATTGGAATGCTCGAGTGCTCGACCCGAGCAATGAGCCTGATGTAAGTCTATGGGAAACTCGAGCATTTTTCAGGTGGCAAACCCCAGCGGTCTGCAGAGGGCCTAAAAACTGCCCAAATTGTTGGGAACAGTGCTCAAATGACATGGGAACAGCATGGGGAAGACCCCTGGAAGCATTTCTGACTCCCAGGTCACTGCTGTCAACAACATTGTCAGAGGTATTGTGCCACTTTTATGGACTCACAATAAAACATACAAAAACGAAATCAAAATGGATTTTCTTGGGAAATATGTTATGGAACATCCTTTCTAACCAAAAAGAAAAATAGTCCTCCACACCTTGGGCTATGTTCACACGTAGCGTTTTTGATGCGCTTTTGCACTTTTGCAGTGCTTTCAACAGTGACAAATGCATTCACTGGGAAATGTCATTTTAACATTTTACAACCTTACCTGGCCATGTGATGTGTGAGACATTATCAGACACATCCTGTTTCATTTATGTAGGATGTACTCTGAAAGTCACAAAGCTTATTAATATAGGGCCATCAGGCGGCCTTTACTATTCTTAAAGGGCCAGTAGTTGGCCCTCGCTATTCTTAGAGAGCCATCAGCCCGCTATGCTTTCCCATTACTAAAGAGTGGGTCTACTATACTGTTATTGCATATGCAGTGAGTGGCAGGTCTGCCCAAAATTTGGACGCACCCCAACACTCGTTTGATGAGCCTTAGAGGTGGGCCTCCTGAAAACAATGTTCCCATTATTAGGAAGTGGGTCTCCCATACTGTTTGCCTATGCAGTGAATGCAAGGGTTGCCAAAAATTTGGAGGCACTCCAATGCCCCTTGGAAGAGACGTGGAGGTCAAAGGGCCTCCTAAAAACAATGTTCCCATTATTAGGAAGAGGGTCTCCCATTGTGTTGGCCTATGCAATGAATGCAAGGGTTTCCAAAAATTTGGAGGCACTCCAATGCCCCTTGGAAGAGATGTGGAGGTCAGAGGGCCTGTCATCATTTTCAGTTGACAGGCGGATCCGCTTATCAGTTATAATTCCACCAGCGGCACTAAAAATCCGCAAGACTTCTGTGTCCTCACAAAGAGGACAACTGACCATGCTCTCCTCCTCCTCCTCCCTGTCCTCAGGCCAACCAAGCTGAACAGAAAGTATGGCAGTTGTGCAGGTAGTACCGTCTATAGTTCATAAAACTAGCTCCTGTTCCTCCTCCTCCTCCTCTTCTTCATTGTCACCCAATCCACATTGGGATGAGATGAGGCTGGGCCATGTGTAATCACCCTGTATGGTTCCTTGCTCCATCTCATCGTGCTCTGCCTGCAATGCATCCTCTTTGATTGTGAGCTGAGAGCATTTCAGAAGACAGGGAACCAGGATGGTGACGCTAATTATGGCGTGATCGCCGCTCACCATCTTGGTGGAGTCCTCAAAGTTTTGGAGGATGGTACAGATGTCTGACATCCATGTCCAATCCTGAGGTCTTATGTGTGGAGTCTGAACTGAATACCGATGGCCTTGTTGATGCTGGTAGTCAACAACTGCCCTCTTCTGCTCACAAATCCTTCCCAACATCTGCAGTGTACAGTTCCAAAGCTTGGGGACATCACACACCAGTTGGTGAGCCGGAAGCTGCAAATGCTGCTGAAGCACGGCAAGGGCGGCGGACGCTGTAGCTGACTTTCTAAAATGGGCACACAGGCGTCGTACTTTGACAAGCAGATCTGGCAGCTCTGGATAGGTTTTGAGAAATGGCAGAACCACTAGGTTAAGCTCGCCACGCCTTAGAGCCGCCACCAGGTTCCAGCCGTTGTCACACACCACCATGCCTGGCTTTAGGTTCAGTGGTGTCAGCCACAGATCTGCCTGCTCTTTCAAAGCTGTCCACAACTCTTCAGCATTGTGCGGTTTGTCACCTGAGCATATTAGCTTCAGCACAGCCTGTTGCCTCTTTGCTGAGGCAGTGCTGCAGTGCTTCCAGCTTGTGACTGATGTGGTCATTTCAGAGATGGAGGCCTAAGAGGAGGAGGAGGATGAGGAGGATGAGGTGCAGGAGCTGTAGACCGTGGGGGCAACCCTGATGTGTTTCGTCCCAAGGTCCCAGCTTCCACTATGTTAACCTAGTGTGTCGTCAGCAAGATG
Organism: Phyllobates terribilis; assembly: GCF_046119375.1. Taxonomy (NCBI): domain Eukaryota; kingdom Metazoa; phylum Chordata; class Amphibia; order Anura; family Dendrobatidae; genus Phyllobates; species Phyllobates terribilis. The sequence continues at coordinate 649,793,137 of NW_027362762.1, forward strand.
TACTGACCCTGCCCACAAGCACTTGTCCACGTGTCCATGGTTAGGTTGACTTTTCCAGTAGCTGCATTGTTAATGCGGGAAATGGCACACCGGGAGAAATAGTGGCGGCTGGGGACTGAGTACCGAGGGAAGGCCGCCACCATCAGGTAGCAGAAAGGTTCCATCTCCACGAGCCTAAAAGGCAACATTTCGAGCACAAGCAGTCGCGAAATATGGGAATTTAGTAGTGTGGCCTGTGGGGCGTTGGCTGCATATTTGCGCTTGCGTTCCAAAGACTGGGGTATGGACAACTGAACGGTGTGCTGGGACAAGGACGTGCTTGCTAACGGTGCTAGTTGAGATTGCGCAACAACAGGTGCTGGGCAGGAGGCATCTTCGAATGGACAGGGGATTGGCTTGTACGCATAACAGTGGAAGAAGCAGTGGGGTCACCCACAGACACTGTTCCTGGACCCTGGGGTTTAGCCCACAAAGTCGGGTGCTTTGCTGCCATGTGCCTGATCAAGCTGGTGGTGGTCAGGCTTGTAGTGCAAATGGCCTTTTTTGGGTTATCAGCAGAGTGTTTAAAAAACAACCAGACTCGGGAAGACCTATCAGTTGTACTGGCAACTTCCGTCATGTTGGTGTTACGGGGAGCCGTTGCCCGCCTTTTGTCTGCGGCCACCACACTGCTTTTTCCTGATGTTGGGGTGCTCTGCCTCCCTCCCCCTGTGTGCTGCTGTCCTTGCTCTGCATGTCCTCCTGCCAGGTTGGGTCAGTTACTATATCATCCACCACCTCTTCTTCCACTTCCGCATCCTGGTCCTCCTCCTGACTTTCTGGCAATTGTGTCTCATCATTGTCCATCTCTTGTGACACTTTCTCACCGTTGCCTTCGTATGACCGTGGCTGCTCAAATATGTGGGCATCGCTACATGTGATCTCCTCTTGCCCCGCTTCCGGTGGACCAGGCGAGAGGCCCGAATCCATAAATGGAAAAGTGAACTATGGAGTGTCCAAGTGTGGGATCAGTTGTCTCTGGGCACTCGTCATGGTGGGAGGAAGGTGGATCAGGGTGAGGAATATGGGGTCCAGACTCACAGCTACTGAGGCTTGACCATGTGGAAGACAGGGTGGTGGTGGTGACTAAGTGACTGAAAGCATTATCTGCTATTCAACCAATAACCTATTCACACTGCTCTGTGTTCAATAGTGGTGCTATGCGATCCCCTATTAATTGGGACAGGAAAGTCGAGCGAGAAGATGTGGGTGTTTGTTGTGGTACTATTTCTGCTGGCCCACGGCCTTGGCCTCAAGTCCAGTTTCCCGTCCCTTGCAATGTGCCTTGCCCATTTTAAATGGAGGAGAATATCTTCCACGCTCATGACTACAAATGACTGAATTTGGAGCGAACTTATATGTGATCCGTGTGACGGACAAACCACAGCTTTAAATGGCCTGTAGGTAACTATTTTTAACAGCAAAATGGTGTCAATAACTTTGCTGACACACTGAATCAAAATTTTAATGGAGGCCAGAAATGGCAGAATTTTCAGCGCAATTATATGTGATCCGTGTGATGGACAAACCACAGTTTTAATTACCTGACCTGTAGGTAACTATTTTTAACAGCGCCGACCTCGTGTCAATAAGTTCGCTGTCACACTGCAGCAAAATTTCAATGGACCCCAGAAATGGCAATATTTTCAGTGCAATTATATGTGATCCGTGTGACGGACAAACCACAGTTTTAAATAACTGGCCTGTAGTTAACTATTTTTAACAGCAAACTGGTGTCAATAACTTCGCTGACACACTGAAACAAAATTTTAATGGAGGCCAGAAATGGCAGAATTTTCAGTGCAATTATATGTGATCCGTGTGAAGGACAAACCACAGTTTTAAATAGCTGGATTTTTAGCGCTGTAATATGGAAAGGTCATGGCTGTATTCTGCAGTGCCAACAAGCAAATAGCGCAGAAAATCGGTGTTCTCTGGATTGATTTTTAAGCAAATAATCAGGATTAAGATAAAAAAAAATATTCCTGGCCCCTTACCTGGGGCTATGTCTACAAATATTTGTAAAAGCACCAGCAGACAGAACTGGAATGGACCCTCTTGCTATATGCACTGCAGTCTGCTATATACCCTGCCTGCCTGCCTAGCACTGATATCTCTGCAGCTGGATTAGTCCTCAGATGGACTGTTAGTTGAGATGGATATGTAGAGAATAGAGATGAGCGGTGTTCGACTAGAACTGTTCGCCAATCTCAAATTCGAGCTGTTTTGGGCGGTGTTCGAGTTGTTCGACGAACCCGAACGATTTGCAAAAAATTCGGCTGTTCGAGGTTATGTTCGATAACTGTTCGTGCACCAAAAGCGTGTCCTGCATGTCTGGCGCTATTTAGAGCACCAATCATGCAGGGATTGTCTGCCACTCACTGTAATGCCACAGCCATGGTGGTTGTGGCATTAGAGTGATTGCCCAAATCGATGGGAACTGTGCTCACAGTGAAACATGAAAAGCCGGCAATGCAGCAGCGGCGTACACCGGTACCCGACAATTTAGAACCGAAAGAATAGAGCTTCACACATAGATTAGATAGATAGAAACATGTCAGTCACATATATAAGAAGTACAGTGACAGTGTTGCTTACTGTACTTGTCATTTAGTGTAAAGGATTTATTAAAAAAATATATTAGTGTTTTCATGCACCATCTCTTTAAAAAAGCCGGCCGGCAATTCAGCAGCGGTACCCGACAATTTAGAATGGAAGGAATAGAGAATCACACATAGATTAGATAGATAGAAACATGTCAGTCACACATATAAGAAGTACAGTGACAGTGTTGATTACTGTACTTGCCATTTAGTGTGAAGGATTTATTAAAAAAATTATTAGTGTTTTCATACACCGTCTCTTTAAAAAAGCCGGCCGGCAATTCAGCAGGGTACCCGACAATTTAGAATGGAAGGAATAGAGCATCACACATAGATTAGATAGATAGAAACATGTCAGTCAGATATATAATAAGTACAGTGATAGTGTTGGTTACTGTACTTGTCATTTAGTGTTAAAATAAAGGATTTATTTAAAAAAAATTGGCGTGGGGTTCCCCGTAATTTTAGGCTCTAGCAGAGGTTAAGCAGACAGCTGGGGCAGATGTTTGAAGCCTGGGAAGGGGTAATACCCACGGAGCTTCCCAGGCTACTAATATCAGCCCCCAGCTGAATGCCTAGCCTTTACTAGCTATTAAAATGGGGGACCCCCCAAAAAATTGACGTGGGGTCCCCCCTATTTTAATAGCTAGCAGAGGCTAGGCAGACAGCTGGGGGCTGATATTAATAGCCCAGGAAGGGTGCCATGAATATTGGCCCCCTCCCAGGCTAGAAACACCAGCCGTCAGCCACCCCAGAAATGGCACATCCATAGGATGCGCCAATTCTGGCACTTAGCCTCGCTCTTCCCACTGCCCTGTAGCGGTGGCAGTGGGGTAATAGGGCTGGGGTTGATGTCAGCTTATAATTAGTGTTGAGCCACCCCCATAGTGTTCGAGTTCGGTTCGGTTCGTCGAACACCCGTGTGTTCGCCGAACTGTTCGTCGAACTGTTCGTCGAACACCTTCGAACACCGTTAAAACCAATGGCAGGCAAACAAAAACACATAGAAACACATAGAAAACACCTTCAAAGGTGTCCAAAAGCTGACAAACTGCTCAGAAGACACAACTAACACATGGAAAAGTGACAAGTACATATAGTCATGCGAAAAGAAAAGAGGTGGAGGAGTAAAAGGAGGGGGAGACACAGATATAGGCATGTCATGCCCTTCTAAAATCCAAAAAGTGAGAAGCCGAGACGGCCAGTCCGCTCCTGCCCGTGCCACCTCCGTGTCGCCGGGTTTGTGCCAGAGCCGCGGTGAACCCTGACGGCCAGCCCCCCTCTCCCAATACTGGTGCCTGTCCGCTGGTGGGTCGAGAGAGCCCCCGTGTGGTGGAGGCAGCTCTAAGCTTTTTAATTTAAATTGTCCCTCTAATTTGAATGAATACACTTTAAATCCATTTACAAGGATCTATTGGAGGGCAAGTCTCATGCCAGCAGCCGCGTAATTCCAGCTCCAGTAGCGTCCACTAAAGCTTCTGCAGTTAAAAAGCTTTTATAAGGATCGAGCTCGGCTGTCCACCGCAAGGCATCCTAGTGCCAGTCCCAGCCCCTATGCCTTGGGGTGCCTCCTGATGCTCTTCACTGAGTATCCCGTGGTCCCGAAGCATTTCCTTTGAAAAAATTAAGTGTCCAAACTACAGGTGGTGTAGCTTGCTTAACAGCCGGGATAATCCGCTGACTAGCAGACACTGCTACTAGGCACAAAGTATTTCCTGGGCTAGATGCAGTTAAAAATTTGTAAGTAGATACTCTCGTTGGATGCTGAGAAAGCATTCCATAGAGTCTCCTGGCACGCCATATATGATTCTCTTAAAAAGCTTGGGGTAGGGGTCTAGGGGACCCTTTTATAGCCAAAATCACGGCCCTGTATCACAATACGTCACCTAGGCTGAAGATAAATGGAACTGTAGCACCGAGGGCTCGGTTGCTACAGACGTATTGCACCTAACCCAGAGGTGTGATATCTCACTCTCAGATAAGGATGGAGTGTGGATCAGGACCCGACACCTGCATGCATTACACCACATTGCCGTGGGGCAGGGCGACCAATATGCCCCTGAGATGGGCACGACAGTCCCTGTCCCTGGCTGGAGTGGGGGGAGGGAACACTGAGGAAGGGGAACCCTGCAGTGCAGGAGCAGGGAGGAAGCAGTTCCTGGGTGCATTGAGAAGGGAGTATAAAAGGTGGGCACCATCTTAGTTCAGTGCAGAGAAGTCTGAGCAGAAGTGGCAGGGAGCAGGGGCTCTGCATGAGCTCTGCTCCGGAGGCGGGCCTAGTAACAGAGGCCCAGGCCTGCAAGAGGGAGAAGGAAGGAAGAGGAGCGGAGAAGGCTCCAGGAACAAGGAATGAAGGGATCCCAGGGGTGCGGACGGGCGAGTCGCCACCGCACGCCCGAATCCACCTGCGTGGAGGGGTCAGGCCAAAGGGGGAGACCGGTCCCCGAACTAGTGGAGGCAGGAAACGACCCTCAGCTAGAAACCGGAGGCTCTGACATTTTATGTGGCGCAGCCCCTTGCTCCACCCGCTAGGAAGGCACCACATAGGGTCAGGGAAACTGGCGCCAAGTTTACCAAGAGGAGGCCCGAGGCAGCCGGACAGAAGTGTTGGTAAGAAAGGCCAGACAAAGGACACACAAAGGGGGTCCTGTGAAGCGCTCCAAAGTTATCTGGGAGTTGTCTGAGCCCCTCACCTGGTGAGCACAGTACGACGTGGGCAGCCGTTACCTGCAGACGTGGTCTGGATAATAAGAACTGTGAGTAAAGGCCCTGAACTGCATCACTGACTCCGTGTCGTTACTGCTGCTGCCCTGCACCATCACCCCCATCCTCCGCATACACTGCCCTGAGGCTATACTCCTCCCGTGGGGAGTTATGCTACGCTCTGCTGCACCCACAACACCAGCCTTAGCGGTCTGCCCTGTAGCGGCGGTTCACTCTGACCGCAATCCACGGGTGGCGTAGTCGGACATTTAAACATCAAAACCACATAAATAGTTCCGCCACTGGTTTGACCGCCCTGAGCCACGGAACCGGATCGCCGCCACGAAGACTACAACCACCAGCATCCACCAAAAAGGGTCCGGCTCCGGGTGTCCCAAGGCCCAGGGGGTGCGTCAGAACATTTTCATCACCTTTCACAATCACCAATGGGACAAGGCAGGGATGTCCTCTGTCCCCTCTCTTATACATCCTAGTGACGGAGCACCTGCTCTCATCAATTCGCCATAACCCCAATATTAGGTGGATTGAGGTGGGAGGCACCGAGTACAAGTGCTCTCTATTTGCTGATGATGTCCTAGTATATATCACTCAATCACATATATCCATCCCTGCTGTTATGGCTGAAATAGATCACTTTGTTACATGGTCAAATTTTAAAATCAATGCAGCGAAGTCTGAGGCCCTCGATGTCTCCCTCCCTAAATCCATATAGGATTCCATCCAGTCCAACTTTCCCTTTGCCTGGCCCTCACAGGGTATCAAATACTTAGGAATTCCTATTCATAGAGACCTCTCCCATCTATGTTATCTTAATTTTGGGCCCTTTATTGAACAATTCCATACACACCACGGTTGGCAAGTTAGAACTGTAAGATTCACTACGTGAACCACTGGTGTTTTGTGGAAAAGCACATGTACACCGCGTTCCAAATTATTATGCAAAAAGTGTTTAGGAGTGATAAGGGAAGAATTTGTTTGTTTGTCAGTTAAACTCATTGATGGTGATGTGTGTCAGGGCTCTTTATATCACTGTAAGCAATTGCAGACACCTGTGCTAATTAGTTTGGCAGATGTGTCCAATGAAAGGCAAGACTACTTAAGAAGGCTCTCTCACATTATTAAGCAGCCTACATTTTCTGCCAAAATGGGAAAGAAAAAGGATGTGTCGGCTGCTGAGAAGCAACAAATTGTGGAGTGTTTAGGTCAAGGCATGACTACAATCAACATTGTGCGATGATCAGGATGAAGTGTCTTGGCAATCAAGAAGTATGTAGCTGATTCACAGTACACACGTGTGCGTGCTGATAAGGGCAAATTGAGGACTCTTTCCTACAGGCAATTACGTCAGGTTGAAAGAGCAGCGGCAAAAAAGCCTTGTCATAGCAGCAGACAAGTTTTTGAAGCTGCTTGTGCCTCCATCGTCCCCCGAACAACAAGATGCAGGGTCCTTCAGAGGTTTGCAGCTGTGCATACGCCATCCTGTCGACCTCCTCTATCCACTTCACACAAGCAGAAACGGCTCCAGTGGGCCAAACATTACATGAAGACTGATTTCAAAACTGTTTTGTTCACGGATGAGTGCCGTGCAGCGCTCGATGGTCCAGATGAATGGAGTGGAGGATGGCTGGTTGATGGACACCCCACGCAAACACGGCTACAGCGCCAACAAGGAGGAGGTGGAGTAATGTTTTGGGCTGGAATCATGGGGAGAGAGATTGTCGGCCCCTTTAGGATCCCTGAAGGCGCTAAAGATGAACTCCATAATGTATGTGGATTTTCTCAAACAGCACTTCCTGCCATGGTTCAAGAAGAAGAACCGTGTATTTCACAGCAAGATCATTTTTCTGCATGATAATGCACCATCTCATGCTGCACATAAAACATCTGCATCTCTGGCTGATATGGGCATAAAAGGGGACAAACTTATGGTGTGACCCCCATGCTCCCCTGACCTCTACCCCATTCAGAACCTTTGGAGCATCATTAAAAGGAGTGTCTATGATGGCGGGAGGCAGTTCACATCTAAGCAACAGCTCTGGGAGGGTATTCTGTCCTCATGCAAAACAATTGAAGCAGAAACCATCCAAAACCTGACAAATTCAATGGACGAGAGAGTTCAGAAGCTCCTTTCGAACAAGGGGTCCTATGTGAAAATGTAACATCACCTAGAATAAAGTTTTGAGTTGAAAACTGTTTGATTTCAGTTTCTAACAACCTGCTAATGCTTATAATTTCAAAAATGACCATTTTTTTGGTCTTTATTAAAATGAAAAGGTTGATCGAAAAGTTTGGGGGATCTAAGAGTGTGGCAACCCAGTAGTCATAATTACTTCGAATTCTGACAATATGAGGGTCATGCTGCAGGTAGTGCAGCAAGAAGGCACTTATGTGTCTTGCGCATCTCGGAGCCCCAAAATTATTTTCCGGGCTAGATGCAGCTAAAAATTATTTTTAATTTTAAATCTGGTGAAGCTTATTATAGATGGCCTAATAGGATCAGTGCTGCACACTGCTACAAAGCCCAAATTATTTTCCAGTCAAGATACAGATAAACATGATTAGTAATTTGAAAGCTTAAAACGGTTGGTAGGGTGATTTTAACCAATCATCAAGCTTTTACTCTCCCCAGGATGACACAGGGGTAGAAAAGTCGTTTCGGATCCATGATTTGTTCATCTTTATGAACGTGAGTCTGTCTACATTATCAGTGGAGAGCCGCGTGCGCTTATCTGTCAGCACACCACCAGCAGCGCTGAACACACGTTCAGACAGAACGCTGGCTGCGGGGCATGACAAGATCTCCAAGGCGTAAGTGGCTAGCTCCGGCCATTTATCCAGATTGGAAGCCCAAAAAGAGCAAGGGTCCAGTGACACAGTCGTGGCTTCAATGTTTACTTGGAGATACTCCTGTACCATCGTCTCTAGGCGTTGACTATGTGTCAGACTTCTTGTCTCCTGTGGCCTTGCAAAGGATGGGCTAAAAAAGTGGTGAAATGATTCCGCAAAATTGATGTTACCAGCAGATACTGTGGTTCTGTTACGGTTTGAGTGCTGAACACTTGACGGTCCCACGGTTGGCAAGTTGGAACTGTGAGATTCACTACGTGCACCACTGGCATTTTGTGGAAAAGCACATGTAAGATTCTGCAACAGTCTCTGCTGATACTCCTGCATGCGTGCATCCCTTTCTATGGCAGGAATAATTTCTGCAAATTTACTTTTGTACCGGGGATCTAACAGTGTGGCAACCCAGTAGTCAGGATTATTTCTAATTCTCACAATTCGAGGGTCATGTTGCAGGTAGTGCAGCAAGAAGGCACTGATGTGTGTTGCGCATCCAGGAGCACCAAGTCCCTGTTGTGTTGGTGGCGAGGTAACAATCATGCTTCCTTCCTCTGTCCTCTCCCCCCAACCTCGCACAACAGAAATGTGATCAAGGTCTCCCTCATCTGATGAGTCTTCCATCAGTTCGTCCTCCACTTCTTCCTGGGCTCCTGCACCTTCCTCACTAGTTTGGCTGCTACCATGCGCCCTGGTAAAATCATCTCCCCCACCCTCACATGCCTGCCGCCTTGGTGCTGCCGACCGTCTGGACCTTGCAGATGTTAGCCCTTCCGCATACAACTCCTCCTCCTCTACTTCCTCCACCTCCTCTTGTGCCACCACCTGACTCCGAATTCTGTTTAACATGTGCTCCAGCATGTAAATCACCGGAATAGTCATGCTGATAATGGCATCGTCAGCACTAAACATCTTCGTCGCCATTTCAAAACTGTGCAGAAGGGTGCATAGGTCCCTGATCTGAGACCACTCCTCCAGCGTGATTTGCCCCACCTCTGAATCTCGTTGGCCCAGGCTATACGTCAGAACGTGTTGCACCTGGGCTTGTCGGTGCTGCCACAGTCGCTGCAACATGTGCAGAGTTGAATTCCACCGGGTAGGCACATCGCATTTTAGCCGGTGAAGTGGCAGGCCCAACGACTTCTGTAGAGATGTAAGTCGCTGAGCTGCGGGATGCGAACGGCGGAAGTGAGCACACAGCGAGCGTGCCCTCTGCAGAAGGCCATCTAGTCTGGGATAGTGGGCTAAAAATTGCTGGACAACCAGGTTCAACACGTGAGCCATACAAGGCACGTGTGTGACATTGCCCCGGCGAAGGGCCGCACCCAGGTTTGCAGCATTGTCGCACACGGCCTTCCCTGGTTTCAGGTCCAGTGGAGACAACCATTCATGAAATTGGTTCTCCAGAGCTGACCACAACTCCTCAGCTGTGTGACTCACATTTCCCAGACATTTCAATGTAAAAACCGCCTGATGACGTTGAGCCCTACTGCCAGCATAGTAAGGAGGTGTGCAGGATCCCTTCTGCGCAGTTAGAAAGCTTGTGGCATGACCAGACAGGCTTTGGGTGCAGGTGGAAGACCGAGAGGAGGTTGAGGAGGCAGAAGCAGTGGAGGAACTTTGACATAAAGAGGATTGACGCACAACTCGTGGGGACGGCAAGACTTGGACAGCAGCCCCTTGTCCTGCTGTCACCATAGTTACCCAGTGCCCAGTCAGCGACATGTAACGCCCCTGTCCATGCCTACTCGTCCAAGTGTCTGTGGTGAAATGCACCCTGTCACACACAGAGTTTCTCAAAGAAGCGGTGATGTTGTGTGCGACATGCTGGTGGAGCGCAGGCACACCTTTCTTTGAGAAGTAGTGCCGACTGGGCATCTGGTACTGGGGCACTGCGACGGACATAAGGTCTCGAAAATCCTCTGTGTCCACCAGGCGGAAAGGCAGCATTTCTGTAGCCAAGAGCTTGCAGATGGTGAAATTCAACCTCTTAGCTTTCTCATGGCTAGGAGGAAATGGTCTTTTACTTGTCCACATCTGAGGGACCGAGGGCTGGCTATTGTGCTTAGACGGGGTTGATAAGGGTGTCCCCGGCAAACTGCCGGTCTGTGAGGAAGATGCAGGCGGACATGTTAGGTTGCCTTGATCCAAAGGTGGTGCTATCGATGTCGGACAGCGCTCAAGACCAGCTGGTGTTACCACCTCCAAAGAAAATGATGACCTGCCAATCACGCTGGCTGTTGCGGGTAAAGAGGTGGCAGGTCTGCGCCCCAAAACAGGTGTGACTGCTGTCCCCCCAGTCACAGAGGATGAAGAGGCCGCGGATGCACAAGATATGGCAGACGGTGGTTGGCCCGGCCGGCTAGGCCGCATTGTAGCACACTGAGCTTCCCACTGCAACTTATGCTTCATGTCCATGTGCCGGTTCATGCATGAAGTACTCAAACTATGTATTTTTTGGCCTCTACTTAGCTTTTGCTGACAAATGTTACAGATAACACGAGTTGGGTCATCTTTATCGATCTGAAAAAATGCCCAGGCTATGCAAGGCTTAGCACCCATGCGACCTGAAGAGCCACCACGACTTGTGGTGAGAGGCAGAGTTGTGTTTGAGGATGCAGTTGTTGACGTGCTTCCAGTACTACGTCTCTGTCCAGGAAGGCGCAACCTGACCTCGTCGTCACTAGCATCTTCCTCCACCTCCTCTGCTGACCTCATCTCTTGGCTGACTGTGGGTTGACAGTAAGTGGGATCTCCGACCTCATCATCATCACCCTGTGCGTTATCACACCCGTCGTCCTCAGAGCCAACCTGTTCCTGCCCTGACAAAAAACTAAAGTTGTCGCTCCAATCAGGTATTTGAGTCTTATCATCGTCTTCCTCATTGTCTCCACCAACAGGAGTTACAGTTTGGGAATGAGGGTCTACATTATGGTCAGAACCTTCTGCGTCTGGTCCTGGATCCGACTCATAAAGATTCTGGGCATCAGTGCAGATCATTTCCTCGTCTGGATTCACAGAAGCGCTGGAGTCGACCTCTGATTCCCAGGCTATAGTATGAGTAAACAGCTCTGCAGACTCAACCATCTGTTCTACCTCATACTCAGACGGGCAGCTGGAGATTTGGGAGCTGTGAGGAAGCAAGTGCGATTTGGGTGACACCTTTGAGGACTGGAGTATTTGTGATGTTGAAGTTGATGTGGAGGAGAGCCCACTTAAAGGAGCACTTGATATCCGTTGAAGCACCTGCTGTTTTTGTGCCTCATCTGGAATTTGTAGCGATTGGCGTGGCCGTAAGAAAGGGATCTTATCACATTGTCCGCTAAAAGAAGTAGACATTTTAGTTTGGCTGGAAGATGGTCTTTCTTCTGCACCTACCCCACGGACACAACCTTTTTTCCCCTTCCCAACACGCCTATTCCCCTTTCCACCAGCAGCAGGCCTTTTTCCACTCATTTTGGTGGTTAACTAATTCACAACTCTGGAGTTGTTTGCACAAAAAAACAATGGATGGTAACCGAGCAGAGCTGAGTGGCCAAACTGTGGTATTAGGCCAAAACTATTGGCTGGGTTAGATGCAGAAAAAAATTATTTTTAATTTGCAACCTGATGGAGGTCAGTATAGATGGACTAATAGACCAAGTCCCACACACCGCTAGAAGCCCAAATATTTTTTCAGAGCTAGATGCAGAAAATTTTTTTATTCAATTTGCAACCTGATGGAGGTCAGTATAGATGGACTAATAGACCAAGTCCCACACACTGCTAGAAGCCCAAATATTTTTTCAGAGCTAGATGCAGAAAAAAATTATTTTTAATTTGCAACCTGATGGAGGTCAGTATAGATGGACTAATAGACCAAGTCCCACACACCGCTAGAAGCCCAAATATTTTTTCAGAGCTAGATGCAGAAAAAAATTATATTCAATTTGCAACCTGCTGGAGGTCAGTATAGAAGGACTAATAGAACAAGTCCCACACACTGCTAGAAGCCCAAATATTTTTTCAGAGCTAAATGAAGAAAAAAATTATTTTTAATTTGCAACCTGATGGAGGTCAGTATAGATGGACTAATAGACCAAGTCCCACACACTGCTAGAAGCCCAAATATTTTTTCAGAGCTAGATGCAGAAAAAAATTATTTTTAATTTGCAACCTGATGGAGGTCAGTATAGATGGACTAATAGAACAAGTCCCACACGCTGCTAGAAGCCCAAATATTTTTTCAGAGATAAATGAAGAAAAAAATTATTTTTAATTTGCAACCTGATGGAGGTCAGTATAGATGGACTAATAGACCAAGTCCCACACACTGCTAGAAGCCCAAATATTTTTTCAGAGCTAGATGCAGAAAAAAATTATTTTTAATTTGCAACCTGATGGAGGTCAGTATAGATGGACTAATAGAACAAGTCCCACACGCTGCTAGAAGCCCAAATATTTTTTCAGAGATAAATGAAGAAAAAAATTATTTTTAATTTGCAACCTGATGGAGGTCAGTATAGATGGACTAATAGACCAAGTCCCACACACTGCTAGAAGCCCAAATATTTTTTCAGAGCTAGATGCAGAAAAAAATTATTTTTAATTTGCAACCTGATGGAGGTCAGTATAGATGGACTAATAGACCAAGTCCCACACACCGCTAGAAGCCCAAATATTTTTTCAGAGCTAGATGCAGAAAAAAATTATATTCAATTTGCAACCTGCTGGAGGTCAGTATAGAAGGACTAATAGAACAAGTCCCACACACTGCTAGAAGCCCAAATATTTTTTCAGAGCTAAATGAAGAAAAAAATTATTTTTAATTTGCAACCTGATGGAGGTCAGTATAGATGGACTAATAGACCAAGTCCCACACACTGCTAGAAGCCCAAATATTTTTTCAGAGCTAGATGCAGAAAAAAATTATTTTTAATTTGCAACCTGATGGAGGTCAGTATAGATGGACTAATAGACCAAGTCCCACACACCGCTAGAAGCCCAAATATTTTTTCAGAGCTAGATGCAGAAATTTTTTTTATTCAATTTGCAACCTGATGGAGGTCAGTATAGATGGACTAATAGACCAAGTCCCACACACTGCTAGAAGCCCAAATATTTTTTCAGAGCTAGATGCAGAAAAAAATTATTTTTAATTTGCAACCTGATGGAGGTCAGTATAGATGGACTAATAGACCAAGTCCCACACACTGCTAGAAGCCCAAATATTTTTTCAGAGCTAGATGCAGAAAAAAATTATTTTTAATTTGCAACCTGATGGAGGTCAGTATAGATGGACTAATAGAACAAGTCCCACACGCTGCTAGAAGCCCAAATATTTTTTCAGAGATAAATGAAGAAAAAAATTATTTTTAATTTGCAACCTGATGGAGGTCAGTATAGATGGACTAATAGACCAAGTCCCACACACTGCTAGAAGCCCAAATATTTTTTCAGAGCTAGATGCAGAAAAAAATTATTTTTAATTTGCAACCTGATGGAGGTCAGTATAGATGGACTAATAAAATGATGCTATGCCCAAAAGATTTTACTTCACTAGGTGCAGTAAAAAAATTGGTATTCTATACACAGGTGGTATATCTTGCAACACAGATAGGCTACTCCACTGACTAACACACTCTGCAATAGGCCAAAAAGGATTAGCTTTGCTAGATTCAGCCAAATGCTGTGAAAAAAACTTGCACAGCACTGGCACAGACCTGCCTGGCAAAAACTGATAGGAACTGATGTAACCTAGTCCTGAAAAGGACTCCAATTACAATTAGTCTTTACTCCCACAATCTATCTATTTAAGAGCACAGACCTGCTTGATAAAAGTCGTAGGAAATGCTGTAACCTAGTCCTTAAAAGGACTGCAATCACAACTATTCCCTACTCCCAAGCTATCTGTATATTTGTGCGAAAATTGGCTTGAAATTAACAAGGTATAGCGCACACAGCAACAGCGGTGCCGTCTAACACGCAGCTGCAGCAGTGAGAAAATGGTGGCGACGGGGAAAATGGCTTGGTCTTATAGGGCAAGGACATGTGACATACACTGCCAATGACACATGCCCTTGCTTGTGTGAAAAAAAGCACTTCGCTCCGTGTGTGCGCTGCTGATAGGCTGACAGATTGCACCTCCCCACTGCAAATGCGGGAAAGAGAAAAAAAAATGGAGATCTTCATTGTTCCTGCAGAGATCCATCCCCTGCCCCTCCCCCCGCCCCGCTGTACACTCAAACTGCGTATTAACATTAATTTTCATCATTACTGAGAAAAAATCCAGTTATGATTTTGGTGCACGAACAGTTATCGAACATAACCTCGAACAGCCGAATTTTTCTCAAATTGTTCGTGTTCGCCGACCGGCTCGAACACCGCCCAAAACAGCTCGAATTTGAGATTGGCGAGCAGTTCGAGTAGAACAACGCTCATCTCTACTTATAATGCCAGCTGACATCAAGCCCAGGTTAGTAATGGAGAGTCGTCTATAAGACACCCCCATTACTATCCCCGTAGTCAAAGTTAAAAAAAAACACAAACACCCAGAATAAAGTCCTTTAATTGAAATAAAGACACAATTCTTTATTGTTCTAAATTAAACCATACTTACAATCACGCCCATTCCAGCTGAAGCCAACGATCCCCTGCAATAAAAGAAAAATAATAAAGCAACATAATACTTACCTTTCCATGGTTCCCACGACAGCTTCAGCTCTGCTATATCGAGATGACAGGCTGGACCACAGCAGAAAGCTGCCATCCAGCCTGTCATCCTGCAGACACTGAGAAGCGCAGGCTTGCTTGCGCTCCTCAGCGTCTCTCTGTGACGGTATCCAGATGAGCCGAGTTCATGTCCAATGAACTCGGCACACCTCATGCACGTCACTGACAGCGTGGGAAAATTCTCACGCTGAAGCGCTGAATGCAGGAGAATTCTCCCACGCTGTCAGTGACGTGCATGAGGTGAGCTCATGTCCAATGAACTCAGTTCACCTCATGCACGTCACTGACAGCGTGGGAAAATTCTCCTGCACTCAGCGCTTCAGCGTGAGAATTCTCCCACGCTGAAGCGCTGAGTGCAGGAGAATTTTCCCACGCTGTCAGTGACGTGCATGAGGTGAGCCGAGTTCATTGGACATTAACTCGGCTCATCTGGATGCCCTCACAGAGAGACACTGTGGAGCGCAAGCAAGCCTGCGCTTCTCAGTGTCTTCGGGATGACAGGGTGGATGGCAGCGTTCTGCTGCGGTCCAGCCTGTCATCTCGATGTAGCAGAGCTGAAGCTGTCATGGAAACCATGGAAAGGTAAGGATGATGTTGCTTTATTATTTTTCTTTTATTTCAGGAGATCGTTGGCTTCAGCTGGAATGGGCGTGACGGTAAGTATGGTTTAATTTAGAACAATAAAGAATTGTGTGTTTATTTCAATTAAAGGACTTTTTTCTTGGTGTTATGTTTTTTTTAAATACTTTACTAGAAATTCATGGTGGTCATGTCTAATATTGGCGTGACCCCATGAATTTCGGGCTTAGGGCCAGCTGATAATGCCAAGCTGGCCCTAACCCCTTTATTACCCAGTGAGCCACCGCACCAGGGCCCTGGATGAGTTGGGTACAGCGCCAGAAGATGGCGCTTCTATCAACGCGCCATTTTTTGGGGTGGCTGCGGACTGCAATTTGCAGCGGGGGTGGCCCAGAAAGCTTGGTCTTCCCTGCGCTGCGGATTCCAGCCCCCAGCTGCCTAGTTATACCTGGCTGGACACAAAAACAGGGCGAAGCCCCACGTCAACTTTCTTTAAATTATTTCATGAAATAATTAAGAAAAAAAGGGCTTCCCTACATCGTTGTGTCCGGCCAGGTACAAATAGGCAGCTGTTGGTTGGGGGCAGCCCGTTCCTGCCTGCTGTACCTGGCTGGACACAAATATAGTGCGAAGCCCCACGTCAATTTTTTTTTAATTATTTCATGAAATAATTAAAAAAAAAGGTCTTCCCTATATTGTTGTGTCCGGCCAGGTACAAATAGGCAGCCGGTGGTTGGGGGCAGCCCGTTCCTGCCTGCTGCACCTGACTGGACACAAGTATAGTGCGAAGCCCCACGTCAATTTTTTTAAATTATTTCATGAATTTCCTGAAATAATTTAAAAAAATTGAAGTGGGGCTTCGCACTATATTTGTGTCCAGCCAGGTACAGCAGGCAGGAACGGGCTGCCCCCAACCACCAGCTGCCTGTTTGTACCTGGCCGGACACAACAATATAGGGAAGGCCTTTTTTTCTTAATTATTTCATGAATTTCCTGAAATAATTAAAAAAAATTGAAGTGGGGCTTCGCACTATATTTGTGTCCAGCCAGGTACAGCAGGCAGGAACGGGCTGCCCCCAACCACCAGCTGCCTATTTGTACCTGGCCGGACACAACAATATAGAGAAGGCCTTTTTTTCTTAATTATTTCATGAATTTCATGAAATAATTAAAAAAAAAATATGTGGGGCTTCGCCCTATTTTTGTGTCCAGCCAGGGACAACTAGGCAGCTGGGGGCTGGAATCTGCAGCGCAGGGAGGCCCAAGCTTTCTGGGCCACCCCGCTGCAAATTGCAGTCCGCAGCCACCCCGGAAAATGGCGCGTTCATAGAAGCGCCATCTTCTGGCACTGTACCCAACTCATCCAGGGCCCTGGTGCGGTGGCTCACTGGGTAATAAAGGGGTTAGGGCCAGCTTGGTATTATCAGCTGGCCCTAAGCCCAAAATTCATGGGGTCACGCCAGTATTAGACATGACCGCCATGAATTTCTAGTAAAGTATTTAAAAAAAACACAACACCCAGAATAAAGTCCTTTAATTGAAATAAACACACAATTCTTTATTGTTCTAAATTAAACCATACTTACCATCACGCCCATTCCAGCTGAAGCCAACGATCTCCTGAAATAAAAGAAAAATAATAAACCAACATGATCCTTACCTTTCCATGGTTCCCATGACAGCTTCAGCTCTGCTACATCGAGATGACTGGCTGGACCGCAGCAGAACGCTGCCATCCAGCCTGTCATCCCGCAGACACTGAGAAGAGCAGGCATGCTTGCGCTCCTCAGTGTCTCTCTGTGACGGCATCCAGATGAGCCGAGGTCATGTCCAATGAACTCGGCTCACCTCATGCACGTCACTGACAGCGTGGGAAAATTCTCACGCTGAAGCGCTGAGTGCAGGAGAGTTCTCCCACGCTGTCAGTGACGTGCATGAGGTGAGCTCATGTCCAATGAACTCAGCTCACCTCATGCACGTCACTGACAGCGTGGGAAAATTCTCCTGCACTCAGCACTTCAGTGTGAGAATTCTCCCATGCTGTAAGTGACGTGCATGAGGTGAGCTGAGATCATTGGACATGAACTCACCTCATGCACGTCACTGACAGCGTGGGAAAATTCTCACGCTGAAGCGCTGAGTGCAGGAGAATTTTCCCACGCTGTCAGTGACGTGCATGAGGTGAGCTGAGTTCATTGGACATGAGCTCACCTCATGCACGTCACTGACAGCGTGGGAGAATTCTCCTGCACTCAGCGCTTCAGCGTGAGAATTTTCCCACGCTGTCAGTGACGTGCATGAGGTGAGTTCATGTCCAATGATCTCAGCTCACCTCATGCACGTCACTGACAGCGTGGGAAAATTCTCCTGCACTCAGCGCTTCAGCGTGAGAATTCTCCCACGCTGAAGCGCTGAGTGCAGGAGAATTTTCCCACGCTGTCAGTGACGTGCATGAGGTGAGCCGAGTTCATTGGACATGACCTCGGCTCATCTGGATGCCGTCACAGCGAGACACTGAGGAGCGAAGCAAGCCTGCTCTTCTCAGTGTCTGCGGGTTGACAGGCTGGATGGCAGCGTTCTGCTGCGGTCCAGCCTGTCATCTCGATGTAGCAGACCTGGATCTGTCCTGGGAACCATGGAAAGGTAAGGATGATGTTGGTTTATTATTTTATTTTTATTGCAGGAGATCGTTGGCTTCAGCTGGAATGGGCGTGACGGTAAGTATGGTTTAATTTAGAACAATAAAGAATTGTGTGTTTATTTCAATTAAAGGACTTTATTCTGGGTGTTTGTGTTTTTTTTAACTTTCACTATGGGGTTAGTAATGGGGGTGTCTTATAGACGCCTCTCCATTACTAACCTGGGCTTGATGTCAGCTGGCATTATAAGCTGACATCAACCCCAGCCCTATTACCCCACTGCCACCGCTACAGGGCAGTGGGAAGAGCGAGGCTAAGTGCCAGAATTGGTGCATCCTATGGATGCGCCATTTCTGGGGCGGCTGACGGCTGGTGTTTCTAGCCTGGGAGGGGGCCAATATTCATGGCACCCTTCCTGAGCTATTAATATCAGCCCCCAGCTGTCTGCCTAGCCTTTGCTAGCTATTAAAATAAGGGGGACCCCACGTCATTTTTTTGGGGGGTCCCCCATTTTAATAGCTAGTAAAGGCTAGGTATTCAGCTGGGGGCTGATATTAGTAGCCTGGGAAGCTCCGTGGGTATTACCCCCTTCCCAGGCTTCAAACATCTGCTCCAGCCGTCTGCTTAACCTCCGCTAGAGACTAAAATTACGGGGAACCCCACGCTAATTTTTTTTTTAATAAATCCTTTATTTTAACACTAAATGACAAATACAGTAACCAACACTATCACTGTACTTATTATGTATCTGACTGACATGTTTCTATCTATCTAATCTATGTGTGATGCTCTATCTTTCTGTTCTAAATTGTCGAGTACAGATGCTGAATTGCCGGCCGGCTTTTTTAAAGAGACAGTGCATGAAAACACTATTATTTTTTTAAATAAATCCTTTACACTAAATGACAAGTACAGTAAGCAACACTGTCACTGTGCTTATTATATATGTGACTGACATGTTTCTATCTATCTAATCTATGTGTGAAGCTCTATTCTTTCTGTTCTAAATTGTCGGGTACCGCTGCTGAATTGCCGGCCGGCTTTTTTAAAGAGACGGTGCATGAAAACACTAATATTTTTTCTAATAAATCCTTTACACTAAATGACAAGTGCAGTAACCAACACTGTCACTGTGCTTCTTATATGTGTGACTGACATGTTTCTATCTATCTAATCTATGTGTGATGCTCTATTCCTTCTTGTCTAAATTGTCGGGTACCGGTGTATGCCGCTGCTGAATTTGCCGGCCGGCTTTTTTAAAGAGAGTGTCTTCTGAGCAGTTTGTCAGCTTTTAGACACCTTTGAAGGTGTTTTCTATGTGTTTTTGTTTGCCTGCCATTGGTTTTAACGGTGTTCGACGGTGTTCTAAGGTGTTCGACGAACAGTTCGACGAACAGTTCCTCGAACATCCCGGTGTTCGACGAACCGAACCGAACCCGAACACTATGGGGGTGGCTCAACACTAGTAGAGAATCTTGTAGAATACCTACACTAATAAACAACCGAATCTCTCCCTAGCTCAGCAGCACCTCTCCCTACACTGCCTGATTGCGGTGAGAGCACCAAACATGCAGGGAAGAGACCCGAGCTCCCGCCGAGCAACCCTGGAAATACTCGGCGATTGCCGAGCATCTCGAGCAGTAGCGAGCATTCTCGCTCATCACTACTTCTAACCAAATCCTAGCCAGTTCAAGTCTGCTTTTATCTATCTTCCAGTAATCTGTCCTAATTGCAAATACACTTCTCCTATTCCTTCTTTAGTCTTTTCACTATATCACATGCATGGACAAAAGTGGTACCTCTCAGACTGCTTATTTCCTTTCAGTTTTCAGTCCTCATGACTGCAACTTTATTGCCCGCAGTTAACCGAAGAACTGAATGGGCCCGTAGAGTCTTAACCGTAGAAGACAACTCGTCTCAGCTTCCTTAGCTCGAAAGAGAATTAATTCAACTCCTAGAACCTCTGTCCTTGCAAAAGTAGAATTTTAGGAAATATCAACATCAGGTAACCAGCCCTATGTACCCATACAACTTTGATACATAACCAAATGAATAACAATCCAAAAACTATGCTACCAATAGTTATTGCAATTACTTCCACTAGTCAACATAACATGTCATGGAAGAATAAATTCTTTTTCTACAAAACCTTTGTCCACCTCCTCTGATTCAGACAGATTACATCTAGGACAAAAGAGGTGGGGTTACCAAGATCAGAGCATAATGTAAGGTTTTAAGTACTCCGAACAAGGATTTCCCTTCAACATCCTGCAGGGGGCACAGCTTGACAAAGAAATCTATGTTACGTCTCCCCTCTCTGGATATACTGGCTGGATGGACTACAATTCCTAATACATAATTTTCTCTCTTGATTTCACACAGCATGGATACCAGGATGATGATTCATCAGAGCTAAAACAGACCACAGGCACTGAGGACAATGATTCTGACTCACCAACACAATTTTACAATATGTCAGTCACTCAATCCACAGTCCACAAGCGCTGCTATAAAATCCTTGTGTTGTATTCAGGCTAAAGCTGCATTCAGCGCCTCTTTCAAGAGTGCCCTTATCAATTTACAGGGGACAATTAATACCCTCAGAGTACTACCTTACCATGAAGGATTCCTCTGTTATGAACAGTCACACTTCCCTGATCCTGTTAGGGACCAATTTTTCACTTCACCACATGTGAAGGAACACATCTAGCGGGATCCCTTATCAATCAGAGACCGTAGTCCCTTATTGGTCACTCAAAAATCATTCAGTCCCACATTCAAGGATCCTCATAGTCTACAACAATATCACTCCAGACTTTACAATCACATAGACAATGAGGACAACATATAACAATCCCCTGACTCCTGAAATATACAAGAAGAACTACGAAGGCGCCTGACCAGAATCATTGGGCAAAGATGGCTTGTCACTTCATTCAATGTTCATTCAATCGTCATTCAATCACAGTTATACATCTAAAGACACATTGAAACAACTGACAGACCACAAAATATGCAAAAAAAATTAAAATACCGGCAAAGGTTCAACAGAGATTTTCTTGTTCGGACCACCAATTACCCATCTTGGAGCCCTCTAGGTAACACTAAATTTTTAGAAACACAATAGGCTACTCACCACGGATCATCATTCAGTGTTCCAAGAGAGATATCCTTGCTGTCGGTTCCAAAGGAGGTCCATTTCTGACAATCCCAAGTTTTCGGCACCATGTAATGATATGGAAACCTTTATTCAAAGTTTTAGGAGAAGCTCAAGAGGCTTCACACGTTTGCCAGTTTTGATCAAATCACGGAGTCGATCGATCGGAGACAAGAGAAACACGACCAAATCTGTCTGTGTCTCAGGCTCATCTACTCTCAGATGCCTGGTCACACGTTTTTATTACTAAGCACAATAGATAAGAAGTAGTGGGAATGGCTTACATTTAATTACCTAAAAAGGAATATTTAACATGGGAAAAAAAGGTCGTAAATCATGTCATCTGCTGCATTCCTTAGGAGGCTGGTTATATCTAGTTTTACTCCACTTTCAGAACAAAGGAAGGCTTTAATATATCTCTTTATCAGAGACAACATCCTGTTATTTAAGAATAACACTTATAAAGCTGATATTAAAATACTAAATTATCAAAGATATATGAATTGTCTAAATAATAAAGCAAAGTATAAATATTTACCATAACACTATCTATAACCTTTCTTCTCCGTAGATCTCTGAACTAATCTCCTGGTATATTCCCTTACGTAATCTCCGGTCCTCCCAAGACCTCCTTCTCTCCACACTTTTTTGTTCCTCACCCAATCGCCTCCAATACTTCTACCAAATATCCCCCATCCTCTGGAATTCTGTGCCTCAACACGTCCGATTAGCCACCACATTCGGGTCCTTCAGACACAACCTGAAAACCCATCTCTTCAAGACAGCCTACAGCCTGCCATTGCCTCGCTGCCACCTCAACACCACTGGAGCTAATGCAACTCCACAACCTACTGTCTCCTTCCCCACCATCCTGTAGAATGTAAGGCCGCAAGTGCAGGGTCTATAAGACTGAAGATGCAATATGGCACCTTGGCCCAGTTACAGTATGTTCTCCCTCTGATATCTAACAATAACAAACATGTCATGCTGGAAAAACATGCTCCCACTGCCACTCAGTGTCTTCAGCTCCTTTGTGAGAAACTAATGTTTGCTCAGCCAGTCTACCCAAAAAAAATCCTGAGATACAGAAATTGTGGATGGCTTTGCTTCTGGTACTGGGTGCTAATACCAAACCGTGGCGTGCCATTCACTAGATATTCCTGGCTGGTTGAAGACAAGCTCATTCTCACAGAAAGTACCAACAAGCTAAGGAGATGGTGGCTTCTATCATCATGAAGAAGTTTGCTCGTTGTCTAGTAGTTTGGCTTTTATACTAAAGATCCTGCTCATTTTTATAGTTTTAAGTGAGCACGCAGAGACAGTGGTTTCTGCTGCAGCGCTTCCAGGCCGGGATAGTGGCGGACCATCAGGTTGAGGATATGAGCCATGCAAGGCACATGTCTGAGGTTGCCACGGCGTAGGGCCGCCACCGGGTTTTCACCGTAATCGCACATGGTCTTCCCTTGCTCCAGGTTCAGCAGAGACAGCCATTGTTCAAACTTGGCCTGGAGAGCTGTCCACAACTCTTCATCTGTATGAATGCGATCTCCAAGGCATATTAATTTTAACACTGCCTGATTGCGGTGAGCCCTGGCTGCGCAGTATGGATGTGAGGGGATTCTCTATGCACTGTTGGAACATATGTCTCATTAAGTCAGAGGTTGAGGGAACAGGTGGAGGCCCTAGAGGAGGTGGAGGATGCAGAAGCACTGGAGGAAATGTTAGACACAGATGTTTGTCCCACAAGCCTCAGGGATTCCAACACTTGTTGTCTAGTGATACCTTGTTGTCTAGTGGTTTAGTTCTCCATCCTCTGGTGTGTAGTGGTTTAGTTCTCCAACCCTAGCTGTTTAGTAGGTTAGTTTTCCAACCCCTGTTTTCAATTAGCTTAGTTCTCCATGTTCTGGTGTATATTTGTTTCATTCTCCAGCCTTTGCTGTTTAGTAGTTTAGTTCTCCAACCCCTGTTGTCATATTAGTTTAGTTCTCCAACCCCTGTTTTCTATTAGTTTAGTTCTCAATGTTCTGGGGTATATTTGTTTCTTTCTCCAACCTTAGCTGTTTAGTAGTTTAGTTTTCCAACCCCTGTTATATATTAGTTTAGTTCTCCATGTTCTGGTGTGTATATATTTCTTTCTCCAACCCATCCATGCCCACCCCCAGGGGTTAACATCTGGTGACGAGGGTTTGGATTCTTCTCGGACCCTACTTCTTCTGAGGCCGGATCAACTGAAAAAAATTTTGGCCATCTCTACACATGCTGTCCCCCTTTTTAGTCTGTGAAGCTTTGGATCAAACCTCTGATGCCCCGGAATAGAATATGTGGACAGCTCTGCAGACTCGCCTATCTGTGCTTCCCCACAGTCAGTTGGCCGGTTGGAGAGTTGTGACATGGGTGAAAACCAGGGTAATTGGGATGCCACCTCTGAGGACTGTACTGTGTGTGATGTTAAGGTAGATGCAAAGAGGCAGAGGCCACTTGATGCAGTGCTTGTCATTTACTGAAGCACATGTTCTTCCTGCCCCTCATCTATAAGGCGTACCACTGTTCGACTGCCAAAGAAATGGAGTGGAGTCCAGTAACAGAAGTTTTCAAAATGCTGCACAATTTCTGACTGCAGCAAAACAAACCTACTTCTCATCTCTCATATCATACGTGTCTCACAACCCTAAACAGCTATTCAGTACTTTCAAATTCCTCCTCTGTCCACCAGCTCCCCCTCTCTCTCCTCTCTTCTCATCTCAGCTGAAGACTTTGCCTCATTCTTCAAGCAGAAGATTGACAACATAGGGTAAAACTTTTGCTTAAAGTCCCAACCGCCCCTTCTCATAACGACTCAACTTTATTCCTCAAAAACCAGCTTCTCCGCCATCACAGAAGATCATCTTTACTCTCCAAATCACATCTCACCACCTGTGAACTTGACCCAATACCATCCC
The DNA here is from genome assembly GCF_046119375.1 of Phyllobates terribilis. Lineage (NCBI taxonomy): Eukaryota > Metazoa > Chordata > Amphibia > Anura > Dendrobatidae > Phyllobates > Phyllobates terribilis. Next base: position 649,817,369 of record NW_027362762.1, read on the forward strand.
ACCTCAATCCAAACCGTACCACAGTCTTCATCCCAAGCCTAACCCTCCTCTTCAACCTGTCTCTTGCAACTTGCATCTTCCCCTTATGATTCAAACATACCTCGATCATACCCATCCTTCAAAAGCCCTCCCTTGACCCATCCTATGTGTAAATATTGCCCCATTTCACTTCTCCTCTATGCCTCCAAACTAATGGATCAACACATCTATTTTGACCTGTCCTCCCACCTCTCCTCCTGCTCACTCTTTGACCACTTATAATCTGGCTTCCGACCTCACCATTCCACTGAAACTGCCCTGACTAAATTCACCAATGGTCTACTAACTGCCAAATCCAAACAAGACTACTCTGTCCTCCTCCTCCTAGACCTGTCATCTGCCTTCTACACCGTAGACCATACCCTCTTACTACAGACTCTCATCTCTTGGCATCACATACTTGGCCCTGTCTTGGATCTTTTTATACCTAACCGACAGGACATTTAGTGTCTCCCACTCACACATGCCTCATCTCACCCCCTATGTGTCGGTGTCCCCCAAGGTTCAGTCCTAGGACCCAGGCTCTTCTCCATCTACACTTTTGGCCTGGGACAGCTCATAGTCTCACAGATTTCAGTATCACCTCTATGCTGATGACACACAGATCTACCTCTCTGGACCTGATATCACCTCCTTGCTAATCAGAATCCCACAATGTGTGTCCTGTTTTTCATCTATCTTCTCTGCTAGATTTGTAAAAATTAACTTGGATAAAACAGAATGTATCATCTTTCAACCATCTCACTCACCCCCCCAACTGACCTGTCCATCAAAGTGAATGGCTGCCCACTCTCCCCAACCCCGCAAGCTTGACTCTGAGCTGTCCTTCAAACGTCAGATCCAAGCCCTTTCCACTTGCTGCTGACTCCAACTCCAAAGTATATAGGGGATCCGCACATTCCTCAACCATGAATCTAGAAAATCACCAGTGCATGTCCTCATCATCTCCCGCCTTGACTACTACAAGCTCCTGCTCTGTGGCCTCGCCTCCCTTCTACCACTCTTACAGCCCTCTAATCTATCCTAAACTGTTCTGGTTGATTAATCCACCTGTCACCCCGCTATTCCCAGGCATCTCCCCTCTGTCAATCCCTGCACTGGCTCCCTGTTGCCCAGAGACTCCAGTTGAAAAGCCTAACTTTGGCATACCAAGCCATCGAAAACCTGTCTCCCTCATACATGTGTGACCTAGTCTCCCTGTAGTAGTTACCTGCATGCAATCTCCCATCCTTACAAGATCTCCTTTTTTACTTCCCTCGATCTTTCCACGATCGCATACAACATTTATCCCATGCATCTTCCCTACTGCGTAACTCTGTACCCCAACACATCAGACTGTCGGCTACCGTGGAAACCTTAAAAAGGAAGCTGAAGACCCAATTCTTGTGACAAGCGTACAATCTGCAGTAAGCCTCGCTCCAGCATATGGCTGCACTACTAGCTGTACCCTGACCTACTGTACCCTAAATATTTGGCGAACATTTCTGAACCGAACATTGAAATGTTCGTTCATCTCTAAAAGCGATTTAATATTCACTTGAAATTTGACCTTGATATATGCTAATTTTTAAGTACTTTTTTGTTTATTAATTTTCCTATTATTGTACTGGCAGCATATTATATTGTTTCTTTTGCCCAGGGTTATTATATAATGTCTTTGTGATTTAACCTACTTGCAGCATATTTTATGCATAACATTGATTAAATAGGAAGGACCGCGGTCCTAATTTGGATTATTTGGTCTGTTTCTAGGAGCTTTTTGGCTAATTTTTATTGTTTTTATTCTATGTGGTTTGTGTATTTGTATTTTTTGTATAATAAATAAATATTCATTAGGTGATCCCTATTGTTGGTATACTTCTTTTTTCTTTCTTTGTTTGATTTATATTTTGAGTATGCATTAGGTTGATCACTATATGATATGGTGTTGTCCACAACCTTGGTTTTATAGCATCATTTCTTAAAAGGCAATGGAAACCCCTAAGTGGTACGACAGGGACTGCACAACCAACAACTTGACCAGGTGGGAATTGAGCTGGTACCCAAGTGAATGAGTTGCCTGCATGCTGGAAAAGATTAGTTGGCCAGCACGGTGGAAAAGAATTCCCACACCTGAGATGTGACATGTAGAACTCACCAACACCACTATCATGACCAGAACTTTCCAGCACTGTGAAGCCTTCTCTATCAACAGTAGTTGGAGAATTATCTGTACCAGAGTTGACCGCAGAAGCAGATCTGACCTCAGAAGATAATTTGGCTGGACATGAACTCTTCATTGCTCTCACCAATCCACCCTCCACAGTTTGGTTTGGAGTTTCCGTCCACTGCAAAATCATCAACATCCCTGACTCAGCTGATAATTGTCCCTGTGTTTTAAATGTCCTGAGCTCCTTGCCCTGATTTGCATATCTAAATGTGCCCAGGCTCAAGACTGTCACTATCACATCTGCTGCAATTACCAGTGCCCCACCACGATGGCTGACAGATGCACCAAGACAGCTAGGCATTTGAATCATGCCTTCTATGTGCTCTGCCCCATCTCATCTGAGTACAAACACAGACTGTTCATTACATCCAACATAGAAGGAAAAATGTGTTTTAGTGAAATGTATTTTGTCGCTTTGTTCCTGGAGTACTTTGGGTCAAGGGATTAATGGGCAGAACAGATAGAGGTGTTATTGATGTAATTGAACATCCACAATGTACAAGATTAATTGTTAGGGCCACGAAGGAGGAGGACTGAGCAGAACACTGGCTCAAACTGACAGTGTCACTGTCAGTGGTAACATCATTCTGCTGTGGCTAAGACGAGTAAGGTTCCATAAATTCCATAAGATCCTCCACTTCCTTCCCAGTAATATGCATACAATAGGAAAATGAGGTCAAGTGAGATATGTGTTGGGAAAAACTATTGTCCGGACTGTTGCCAGTGGTGTTGATGCTGCTTCAGTCTTCAACATTCTTAATGCCAAATGCTGTGGTGTGTTTGTTATTTTTCTTTTACATTACCCAGTTCATTGCCACTTTTTCTTTTACTATACATTTTTATTATACTATAATTAACATCTGTCACAGTTTTCAACCACAAATTCCCCCTTACCAAAAAGAACTGTAAAATAAATTCTAGGTATACGTTCAAAAAGCCAGCAGCTGAAACAGGCCTGTAGCTTTAGTGTGGCGTGTAAATTTGACTACTAAAATAGGTGTGCCAAAACAGTAGTTTTGTGACACGCACACTTTGCGAGGTAAGCAATTGAAATTAAATGTCTGAATTTTTGGTAATTTTCTGTTGTATTTTTAACATAATTATTCTCCTTGACTGAACAAAAAATGCAATTGAACAACACACACTACTTGAAGTAGTAGTTCAATTTTTTATGGCTTTCACTCAACTCCATATTGCTATTGAAAAGAGCAGTGAGCTGTGACATCCTCTTACTATCCAGATTCACCCAAAATAACTTCTGTATTCCTTGCATCAGCTTATTCAGGATATGATAGTCTCTCTTGATTGGTTGTGATACCTGGAAGGCATTATGGGGAAGCCTGCCCTAGTTATCCTTAGGTCATATAAGCGCTCTATAGCTGATGCAATTTTCTGCAATAAAAAAATGACTACAGGCATTTTTTCAAATAAAGAAAATGTGGGCTTGCTGCTGTGCTGCTGGTTGATATTATCAGGAAGCCCACAGAGATTGCACAATGGTAGCAGAAAATAAACCAAAAAAATTTAAAAAACGGCGCCAGGGGAAAAAAAACGCCCAATGAGGTGTGCGAGCAGTTTATCTATTGTCAGTACAAATATAACTGAATAGGAAAAAAAATAGAAATGGAAAGATTTTTTTTTAATATGTGGGTGTATATATGAATTAAATGAAAAAGAAAAAATAAATAATGGAAGAATAAGTAGTGTTATGAAAAAAAGGAAACTATTTTAATAAGAGATGATAGAAACAGTAATAATGAGAAAACCCGAAGTGTGACTGAATTATAGTGAGAAGTAATTGAGTAAAAGAAATGGGAAATCATGTGAGAAAGGGAATCCTCAGGCTAGATTCAGACTGTTAGAAAAGGAATCATCTAAGTCTGTGTTCCCCAACTCCATTCCTCAATGTCCACCAACAGGTCATGTTTTCAGGATTTCCTTAGTATTGCACAGGTGATGGAATTATTGCCTGTGCAGGTGATGGAATTATCACCTGTGCAATACTAAGGAAATCCTGAAAACATGACAAGTTGGTGGGCCTTGAGGACTGGAGTTGGGGAACACTGATCTAAGTGAACCTAAAAAGGCACATGGGAGGTAGTGACGTAACTATAATAGGTGCAGGGGTTGCAATTGCATCCGGGCCCTGGAGTCTAGGGGACCCAAAAGGTCACTATGAAAGGCGCATATGAAAAGAATACTTTTAAAGACCTGTGATAGTTGGGGACCCTGTTGGAGATATTGCATTGGGGTCCATGAGCTTCAAGTTATGCCACTAGTGGGAAAGGAGATCACCTTAATTAGAGCCAACAGTGCGACATGGGAAGAGAGTTTCCAGGCTAGAAAGTGAAACGGTTTAATAAGTTTTGTTGCTGGGAAGTGGTGCTGGAGAAAGGAAAATTAAGAGAAGTATAGGGATAGAAAAAATAAAGAAAGATAGGCAATAATAATGTTGAATAAAGGAAAAATCTAAAAGAAACTAAATGCAAAAATAAAATATATGAAATTAGGAGAAAACAGAGTGAAAAAAACAAAAATGATTGTGAAATAGAAAGTGAATAAAATAGTGGAGGATAGATAGGGGATGAGGAAAAAGAGGATTAACGTGGAAGAGATAGTGTGTGAGAGTGAGAAGGGCCCATGAGGAAAATAATGTAAAGGGATGTAAGTGCGCACCGCAGCTCAAATGCGGGATAGAGATTAAAGTGGCAAAAATGAGTGACAAAGAAAGGTCATAGGATGACCAAAGAGAATTTTTGATGTTAGCAAAAGGTAATAAATAGAGATGAGTGAACTTGTTTGGAAAACGTTCGCCAATCTCAATGTGGGCATGAACATTGCACATTCGGATTCGGATTCCTAAGCATTTTCCTCAAAATCGGCAAAATTCGGCCCAAGTTTGGTAAATAATCGAGTTTTCACTAACGTTTTTGCTAGGAATTTGGCTAGGATAGTGGTACTGTATGATGAGCGGAGAGTGGGGGCGTTTTTGTTGATGGAAGAGGGTGGGGAGAGGTCAGAGGAGCGGTGGACTGTTATTCTTTTTTTTTATTAACTTAATGTGTGGAGATTCCGACAGCCAATCAGGGCATAGAAACCATCCACAATGTCCAGACACAAGGGCTTGTGTCATTAGCTGCCAAAGTCACATGTTCCTCTTCATATAAAAAGCGGACATGTGGCTTCAGTGCCATTTTGTCAGTGTAACAGCGTAGTGAGACTGCTACTGCTGCAAGTAGTCAGATAGTTAGCTACGCGGTTTATTGTCAGCTAGTTCAGATAGATATGTGTCAAATCGACCTTCCAGCATATCAATCCTTTGTGCTAATTGTGTGGTCCCGCCACCAGTTCACATTTCAGCATCTAAATCCTTTTGTGAGAATTGTGTGGTCCAGACACCTGACCACATTTCATCATCTAAATCCTTTGTGTGAATTGTGTGGTCCAGCAAGCAGTCAACATTTCAACATCTAAATCCTTTGTGATAATTATGTGGTTCAGACACCAGTCCACATTTCATCATCTAAATAGTTTGTGCTAATTGTGTAGTCCAGTCATCAGCCCTCATTTCTGCATCTAAATCCTTTGTGCTAATTGTGTGTTCCAGCCAGCAGTCCACATTTCAGCATCTAAATCCTTTGTGCTAATTGTGTAGTCCAGAAACCAGTCCTTATTTCAGCATTGAAATCCTTTATGTTAATTGTGTGGAATAGCAGTCTACATTTCAGCATCTAAATCCTTTGTGCTAATTGTGTGGTCCAGCCAGCAGTCCACATTTCAACATCTACATTTTTTGCTAATTGTGTGGTCCATCCAGCAGTCCACATTTCAACATCCAAATGTTTTTTTGCTAATTGTTTGTTCCAGACACCAGTCCACATTTCATCATCTAAATCCTTTGTGCTAATTGTTTGGTCCAGCCAGCAGTCAACATTTCAAAATCTAAATCCTTTGTGCTAATTGTGTGGTTCAGACACCTGTCCATATTTCATCATCTAAATCCTTTGTGCTAATTGTGTGGTCCAGTCAGCAGTCCACATTTCAGCATCTAAATCCTTTGTGCTAATTGTGTGGTACAGCCAGCAGTCAACATTTCAACATCTAAATCCTTTGTGATAATTGTGTGGTTCAGACACCAGTCCACATTTCATCAACTAAATACTTTATGCTAATTGTGTAGTCCAGTCAGCTGTCCACATTTCTGCATCTAAATCCTTTGTGCTAATTGTGTGGTCCAGCCAGCAGTGCACATTTCAGCATCTAAATCCTTTGTGCTAATTGTGTAGTCCAGACACCAGTCCATATTTCAGCATTGAAATCCTTTATGTTAATTGTGTGGACTAGCCAGCAGTCCACATTTCAACATCTAAATCCTTTGTGCTAATTGTGTGGTCCAGCCAGCAGTCCACATTTCGACATCTAAATTTTTTTGCTAATTGTGTGGTCCAGCCAGCAGTCCACATTTCAACATCCAAATTTTTTTTGCTAATTGTTTGTTCCAGACACCAGTCCACATTTCAGCATCTAAATCCTTTGTGATAAATGTGTGGTCCAGACACCAGTCCATATTTCATCATCTAAATCCTTTATGCTAATTGTGTGGTCCAGCCAGCAGTCCACATTTCAGCATCTAAATCCTTTGTGCTAATTGTGTAGTCCAGACACCAGTCCATATTTCAGCATTGAAATCCTTTATGTTAATTTTGTGGTCTAACCAGCAGGCCACATTTCAGCATCTAAATCCTTTGTGCTAATTGTGTGGTCCAGCCAGCAGTCCACATTTCAACATCTACATTTTTTGCTAATTGTGTGATGCACCCAGCAGTCCACATTTCAATATGCAAATGTTTTTTGCTAATTGTTTGTTCCAGACACCAGTCCACATTTCAACATCTAAATTCTTTGTGCTAATTGTTTGTTCCAGCTAGCAGTCCACATTTCAATATCTAATTTTTTTGACTCTACAAATATGATGCACAAGAAAGGTAAGTTTAAATTAAGGAAAATTTTATTTTAACAAGTCTAATGACTAAAAAGAAGGGGGGCATGACCCTACAAGTGGAAAAAATGTGGAAGGTGTAGGATAGAATTAATATCCAACTATAATCATAAATAGAGATGAAAAACGTTTGCCAATTTCAAATTTGGCACGAACATTGCACATTCGGATTCGTGATCGGACACACGAGCATTTTTACTTAAAATCGGCAAAATTCAGTAAAGTGTGGGAAATGATTGCGTTTCCACTTCAGTATTTTTTTATCACTTTGGCTAGGTTAGTAGTGCTGTATGATGAGTGGTGGGATGTGTTTGATTAGGGGGGGTGGAGAGAGGTCAGAGGAGTGGCATGCTTGAAATATTTTTTTTCCCCCTAACTTTATGTATGTAAATTGAGGCTAGCCAATCAGGGAGCAGGAACCATCCACAATGTACAGACACAAGTTCTTGAGCCATTGGCTCCTGAAATCACATGTCCCTCTCTTTATAAAGAGCAGACATGTTGTTTCAGTGCCATTTTGTCAGTATAACAGGTCAGAGAGGATGCTCCTGACGCTCCTTTTGGATACTGAGAGATTTTAGCTGGGCGGTTGCTTCTAAGTCAGATAGTGTCCTATGTGGCTGTGAAATCGACCCTCCAGCAGATTTTTTTTCTTGCGCCATTAGTGAGGTCCAGACAAAGACAGCAGGGCACATTTCAGCATAGAACTCTGTTGTGCACTGCTTCTATTGTTCTCCATGCACTAGTACACCTTTAAAAATCTAATTTTGCCTGTTACAAACGTGATACAGCACACCATATCTCAGCTTGTCATTTTGTGGTGGTGAAATCCAACTGTAAGAAAAGCTTGTTCAGAATAAAAATAATCTATTATTTTCTGTTACAAACGTGATACAGCATGCCATATCTCAGGTTGTCATTTTGTGGCTTTGAAATTCAGCTGTATGCAGAGGTCGTCCTGAGTAAAAAAAAAACATTTTCTTTCTGTTAGTAACATCATACAGCAGGCCAGATGTCAGTTTGAAATTGTTTGGAGCATATATTCTATTTAATACATGCCTCATCCACAGTAAAACAAATTATTTCTTCTGGTAGTAACGTCATACAGCAGGCCTGATGTCAGTTTGAAATTGTTTGGGGGATATATTCTATTTTGTAAAGGCCTCATTCACAGTAAAAAAAATTAGTTCTCCTGTTAGTAACTTGATACAGCATGCCAGATGTCAGTTTGAAATTGTTTGGAGCATATATTCCATTGCATACAGGACTTATCCACAGTAAAAAAAAATTAGTTCTTGTGTTAGTAACATGATACAGCAGACATGATACAGTCAGTTTGAAATTTTTGGGTGCTGATATTGTTCTCCATACAGGGGTACACATGATACAATCTAACTTTGTTGTCTTACTACCCGCGATACATACAACAAACCACATTTCAGATTGTAATTTTCTGACGATGAGATTCTGCTGTATACAGGCTTTGTCCACAGTAAAAAAAATCTAATTTCTTCTGTTACTAATGTAATACAGCAGGCCACATCTCTGCTTGTAATTTTTGGTGATGGTAATGTTTTCCATCCAAGGGTTCACATTACTTAATCTCAATATTTGCTGCTACTACAGTGTTTCACAAACTAGGCCACATTTGAGCTTTTAATTCTTTGATGCTGATATTCTGCTCCATACAGGGGTTCACATTATTTAATCTCAATATTTGCAACTACTACAGTGTTACACAAACTAGACCACATTTGAGCTTTTAATTCTTAGATGCTGATATTCTGCTCCATCCAGGGGTTTACGTTAATAAATCTCAATATTTGCTGCTACTACAGTGCTACACAAACGAGGCCACATTTGAGCTTTTAATTCTTAGGTGCTGATATTCCTCTCCATATAGAGGTTGACATGATAAAATATAAAATTGTTCTGTTACTACCGCACTACAAAAAGTAGGCCACATCTGACGTTGTAATTCTTTTGCACTGAGGTTCTGCTGTTTCCAGAGCTCGTCCACAGTAAAAAATCTAATTTTTTATGTTACTACCGTGTTACATAATGCAGGCCACATTTTATCTTTTAAGTATTTTGTGCTAGTATTGTGCTCCAGCCAGGAGTCCACATTTCACAATATAAATTCTCTGTGCTAATAGCGTGGTCCTGCAACCATGCCACATTTAATCATTGGACATGGCTTGGAGCAGTATTTCTTGCTTAATCCCCTTTAAATCCCAAGACATATTAATATGCGTCTGTACCCTGGGCTTTAAGAGCCTGACCTGTATTAATACGTCATTGTGACACAGGCTGTGCGGGCGCGATCACTGCCGGGTGTCAGCTGATTGTCACAGCTGACACCTGGTGCTATGTGCAGGGAGCGGTCCTGCACCGCTCCGCACATTAACCCCAGCAAAGTCGATCGCAGCATTGCGGTGGCTAAGGGGAGGTGATCGCAATACTCACCTCCTCTTCCGGCCTCCAGCGCTGTCTGCCGTGGCTTCCCGGGTGTTGCCATGACAACCTGATGTCGTCATGACAACATCCGGGTCACCAGACAGCAGGAAGATTTTTTAGTCATGCGCAGTGCATGACCAAACTATATTCTCCCTGTGCAGCGCTGACAGCCTGCATAGCACAGGTATGGTGCTCCATTCCTGTGCTATGCAGGCGATCAGAGTAAAAAAAAAGTGAAAGTCCCATAGTGGGACAAAGTATAAAAGTAAAAAAACTGTCAGAAAGTGAAAAAAATATATTTTTTAAAAATATTAAAAAAAAAAAAATAATAATCCACCAAAAATAAAAATATAATGTACCTATCAATAAATATTATTATGAAAAAAAAACAAAAAACAATAAAAGTACACATATTTGCTATTGCCACGTCCGGAACGACCTGACCTATAAAATTGTCCCACTAGTTAACCCCTTTAGTGAACACGGTAAAAAAAAATAATAAAAAACGAAGCAAAAAACAATGCTTTATCATCATATCGCCAAACAAAAAATGGAATAACACGAGATCAAAAAGAGGAATAATAAATAAAAATGGTACCGCTGAAAACATTATCTCGTCCCGCAAGAAACAAGCCACAATACAGCTTCATCATCCAAAAAATAAAAAAGTTATAGCTCTCAGAATAAAGGGATGCAAAAAAATATTTTTTTCTATAAACTTGCTTTTAATTATGTAAAAGTGCCAAAACATATGAAAACAAAATAAGTGTGGTACCATTATAAACGTACTGACCCAAAGAATAATGCTACCTTATCAATTTTACCACACGCGGAGCAGAATAAAATAAAAAAAAAAAAACAATTCCTGAATTGTTGGTTTTTGTTTATTCTGCCTCCCAAAAATCGGAATAGAAAGCGTTCAAAAAATGTCACGTGCCTGAAAATGGCACCGATAAAAATGTCAACTCATCCTACAAAAAACAAGCTGTCACATGACTGTGTCGGCCAAAATATGGAAAAATTATAGCTCTCAAAATATGGCGATGCAAAAACTAGATTTTACAAAAAACTGCGTCTTTTAGCGTGTGATAGCTGTCAATCATAAAAACCCGATATGATTCTGGTATCTCTGTAGTCACACCGACCCAAAGAATAAAGTTGTCTAATCACTTATACCACAAATAAACTCTCGGGTTAGGGTTGTGCTAGGGTTAGGGTTGGGGTTGGGGCTAGGGTTGTGCTAGCGTTAGGGTTGGGTTTAGGGTTGGGCTAGGCTTGGGCTAGGGCTAGGGTTGGGCTAGGGTTGGACTAGGGTTAGGGTTGGGGTTGGGGTTAGGGTTGGGGTTAGGGTTAGGGTTGGGCTAGGGTTGGGGTTAGGGTTGGGGTTAGGGTTGGGGTTAGGGTTGGGGTTAGGGTTGGGGCTAGGGTTGGGGTTAGGGTTGGGGCTAGGGTTGGGCTAGGGTTGGGGTTGGGGTTGGGGTTAGATTTGGGCTAGGGTTAGGGTTGGGGTTGGGGTTAGGGTTGGGCTAGGGTTGGGGTTTTTCTTTCAAAAGTAAAAAAAAAAAAGATGACGATATGGCAACTAGTGTTGAGCGCAAGTGCTCGCTGCTTGAGGTTGCATTGGGTGCTCGGGTATGCATTGAGTATCGTGGGTGCTCGAGTGACATGCTCGAGTCTCCGCCCCATATGCTTCGCGGCCAAAAAAACCTCACGGTGATTGCCTGCCATGCACGAGCAATCCCCGCATGTTTTTTTTGGGTGTCTAATAACTGTGAACATGCGGGCGGGGACTCGAGCATGTCACTCGAGCACCCTTGATACATGGTGAATACCTGAGTACCCTATGCAAACTCAAGTAGCGAGCACTTGCGCTCAAGACTAATGACAACTTGTTCAATATGATGACCTAATGTTATCAAATTCTGTGTCGTACCTCGGGGTTCAAAATGTTCACTATACCCCTTGATAAAATCATTGAGGGGTGTAGTTTCCAAAATGAGGTCACTTGTGGGGGTTTTCCACTATTTTGGCACATCAGGGGCTCTCCAAACGCGACATGGCGTCCGGTCTCGATTCCAGACGATTTTGCGTTCAAAAAGTCACACAGTGCTACTTCTGAACTCTGCCGTTCACCCAAACACTGTATTTTCCACACATATGGGGTATTGGCGTACTCAGGAGAAATTGCAAAAAAGTTTTTGGGGTCCATTTTCTCTTCTTACCCTTGTGAATATAAAAAAATTGGGGCTAAAACAATTTTTGTGGAAAAAGTTCGATTTTTTATTTTCACGGCTCAATGTTATAAACTTCTGTAAAGGACCTGGGGGTTCAGGGTGCTCACCACACATCTAGATAAGTTCCTTGAGGGGTTTCCAAAATGGTGTCACTTGTGGGGGATTTCCACTCTTTAGCCACATCAGGGGCTCTCCAAACGCAACATGGCAACCACTTATTATTCAAGCAAATTTTACAATCAAAAAGTCAAATGGCGCTCTCTCCCTTCCAAACCCTGCCGCGCGCCCAAACAGTGGTTTTCCCCACATATTGGGTATCTGCGTGCCCAGGGGAAATTGCACAACAAATTTTGGGGTCCTTTTTTTCCTTTTACCCCCTGCGAAAATAAAAAAAATTGGGTCTAAAGAAACATTTTTGCGAAAAAAGTTAAATGTTAATTTTTTTCTTCCACATTCCAAAAATTCCTGTGAAGCACCTGAAGGGTTAATAAAGTTCTTGAATGTGGTTTTGAGCACATTGAGGTGTGCAATTTTTAGAATGGTGTCACTTTTGGGTATTTTCTGTCATAAAGACCCCTCAAAGTGACTTCAAATATGATGTGGTCCCTAAAAAAATGGTTTTGTAAATTTTGTTGGAAAAATGAGAAATCGCTGGTCAATTTTTAACCCTTATAGCTCCCTAATAAAAAAAAATGTTGGTTCCAAAATTGTCCTGATGTAAAGTAGACATGGGTAAAATGTTATTTATTAACTATTTTGTGTGACATATATCTCTGATTTAAGGGCATAAAAATTCAAATTTTGAAAATTGCAAAAATGTTCAAAATTTTTGCCAAATTTCCATTTTTTTCACAAATAAACACAAGTGATATCGAAGAAATTTTACCACAGTCATGAAGTACAATATGTCACGAAAAATCAATCTCAGAATCAGGGGGATCCGTTGAAGCGTTCCAGAGTAATTACCTCATAAAGTGACAGTGGTCAGAATTGTAAAAATTGGCCTGGTGCAAACCACCTTGGGTTGTAAAGGGGTTAAAGTTTGATCGAGTTGCGAATGGCAGAAGTGAACACACAGTGACCATGATTTCTGCAGCAGCACATCCAGGCCGGGATACAGGTGGAGAAATTGCTGTACCAACAGTGCAGAGAGAATCCCCCACCACCTCCATACTGCGCAACCAGGGCTCACCGCAAGCAGGCAGTGTTTAAATTAATATGCCTTGGATATCGCAGTCAAACTGATCAAGAGTTGTGGACAGCTATTCATGCAGAGTTTGTGCAATGTCTGTCTCCACTGAACCTGGAACCAGGGAAGGCCGTGTGCGATAATGATGCAAACCTGGTAGCGGCCCTATGCCGGGGCAACCTCACACACGTGCCTTGCATAACTCGCATCCTTAACCTGATGGTACAGCAATTTCTCCACCTGTATCCCGGCCTGGATGTGCTGCTGCAGAAATCACGGTCTCTGTGTGTTCACTTCTGCTATTCGCAACTCGCGGGTCATCGACTTGCGTCACTAGAGAGAACATTCGGTCTACCTGTTAACCAGTTGATATGCGATGTGCCAACATGGTGTAATTCAATTCTGCACATGTTGCAGTGACTGTGGCAGCAGCAACGAGCCCTGATGCAATATCTCATGTCGTATAGCCTGGGCCAGTGTAGTACGGATGTGGTGCAAATCACACTTGCAGAGTGGACACAGATGAAGGACCTCTGCACCCTTCTGCACAGTTTTGAAATGGCTACTGAGATGGTTAGCACTGATGATGCCGTCATCAGAATCACTATTCTGCTCATCAACATGCTGGAGCACACTTTGAATAGTCTGTGGGAGGAGGTGGTGGTCTAAGAGGAAAAGGAGGAAGCAGAGGAGGATGCAGAAGTGATACAATATCTGTAAGTTCCGGACTGTAGCCACACAGGCAGGTGCCATGTGAGGGTGGATTACAGGGGGGCTCATAGTACCAGACAAACTGCTAGTGAAGGTGCAGGAGCTGAGGAACAAATGGAGGATGAGGAGACAGAGGTGATGGGCATGCAACAGTCAGGAGATGAAGAGGATTATGATCCCCTCTCTATTGTCCGTTGGTGGGAGGGGATGGAGGAAGTAAGCTTGAGTGTTTCCCTGCTACCAATAAACCATGGACTTGGACCTCATGGAAGCGCCCAACACATGAGCTCCTACTTGCTGCACTATCTGCAACATGTTGCCTGTATTGTTAGAATTAGAAATAGTGTTAACTACTGGGTTGCCACTCTGTTAGATCCACGGTACAAGAGTAAATTTTGCCAAATGTTTCCCCCCTGAAAAGGGACACACGCATGCTGGAGTATCTAAACACGCTTGTAGACAATCTTAATAGTGGTTTTCCCTAAGACAGCAGTGAGGCACACATTGTGCATAGTAGTTATAGACTTCCAACCCAGGAAACGTTGAGTCATCAATGCGAAAACTTTAGCAGCAGCAGCAGTGTAAGTGGCAGAAGCAATTTCTGTGAGTTCTTTCACACATTTTTTAGACCAGCCCATGCACGAGCAGAACAGAGTAAAAGTCTGGCACATAGTGAATGACTGAATGACTGGAGAGGTTGGTGCAGGAGTATCTCAAGCTCAATATCAATGTCATCAGGGATAGTTTGGACCCTTCTGCAGTTTGGTCTTCAAAAATGGAAGAGTGGCCTGTGAGCTCACCTGTCACGCCTTGGAAGTTTTATCATGCCCAGTAGCCAGCGTTCTCTCAGAGCGTGTCTTCAGCGCTGCTGGTGGTGTCCTGACGGATAAGCGCATTTGACTGTCCCCTGAAAGTGTAGACCACTAACTTTCATCAAGATGAACAAGTCATGGATCTCCAATGACTTTTCCACCCCAGACGCAGCCTGGGCAGACTAGGTGATGGTGTAGTTTTCAGTGTGCTGCATTGATCTCCCGTTATTGCAGTCTGTGTCACCTTTGATGTGGCTTCTGTGCCACTTTAGTGGTGTCTACCCCTAATTTTTGGAAATGTTTGGACTCCAAGTTGGACCCCCTTCATGTGTGTTGTCTGTAGCAGTAGGGCTCCCAGACCAGCAGGCCTGCACTTACTTTCAGTCAACTACTTGTGCTACTATCCTTACATTTTTTTGAACAACAGTAGTCTACGAAACAGATATTTGTGCCACCTGAGTGTGGCTGAGCAGAAAAGAAGTTTGAGCTGTTACATGAGGTATCAGTGCTCCCAGCACAGCAGGTCTACACAGGTCCCTCACCCACCTCCCCACCTCTTAATTTGAACTTAAATTCAAAGCTGTAAATGTTGGCCCAGATCCTGTCTCACGCATGGCCCATGCCTGACTACTTCTGTGCCATTATAAAATTTCTACTGTGGGTCAATTGATGCCACTTTTCCTTGTGTCTGCCCATAATTTTTGGAAATATTTGGACTCCAAGTTGGGTCTCCTTAATGTTTGTTGCCTGAATTTAGCAGGGCTGTCAGAGCACCAGGCCTACACCTGTCACTTATTCACCTGTTACTGATCAATGTTTAAGCTAGAAATGCTGGTCCAAGCCCTGTCCCAGGCCCTGTCACATGCATCCATGCTGCACAATTATACTATTTGTACTCTGGGTCAATTGACGCAACTTTTCCTGGTGTCTACCCCTAATTTGAGGTGTCTTGGCAGCTTTTGGGCCCCACTAAAGTTGTTGTCTATGCATTAGGTTTTTCTTTACATTGAATTCAATGGGTTTCGGATATGTTCGACATACTGTTCAGTGAACATCGGGAAGTTCGCTGAACTAAATTGAACCTTGAAAGGTTCGCTCATGTCTAGTAATAAGGAGAGTTGTGTGGCAGATAAATAAATATATGGGCTGGCATAGTGCACTGATGAAACCTGGCGGAGTATACACATCTTCATTATGCATACCCAGATAGATAGAAGATCTCATGCATATTCAAGATTAACTGCAAAGAAAAGACCACATGGACAATGGGAAGACTATAATCATGCTGAGGAAGTAAAAAAACTTCAAAGACCAGACTGCTTTAAGGTTAAGAGATGTCCTGGGGACTAAATAGGTTAAGCTGCATTTGGTGAGGATGATGATAAACGTTGTCACCAGATGGTTGGTGCCTTTAAAATCATCGTAAGCCGCATGTGGACTCTGGGGCGCATGTTGTGCACCCCAGGTCTAATGGATACAGACATGTATGCTCTCATCTGTGTCCAAATGCCTACACGCCAACTTCCTATACACAGAATATCCATGAGCTCACTGATACAAGCATATGAGTGCCACCTGCAATTTAGTAAACATGTATGCTTTCACAGAACAACCGACAGATTACAAAAACTACAAGACCACAATATCTTTAAAACATATCAAACATTAGTATGCCATATGGCCTGACTAAATATTGTGCAGCTGCACAGAACTGAAGAACATATCCGGTTCATTTATGCATATGATCAAAAGACTAGAGTATGACAAATTACAAGATGTAATATATGCAAATAAATGTTTACATGGATTCCAAACTGTTCTGCTTCTGATTCAGCAATGGTTGCTGGCAGGGAGGAGAGGCGTAAGGGACAGTTATACAAACAATAGCCAAAAAAACCCTTCCAAAACTGGAGGATTCACTAATCTAAAGTCAAAACAGCATCTATTGTCAAACCTACAGATCAAATTACCGTAATAAATCCTACTTATTGTCTTAAGATATCCATTCCTGTTTATGTCCTAAAAGTATTGGTCACTATGTTTGTTTCAACTAATGTGTTGGAAGCACGAATATATTGTACACTACTTAGACATATAGTTATTTGCAGACTAGCAACGATTTCTTGGTATTACAGCAGGTGAAAAAAATGTATTTCCAGAGTTCAACAAAAAATTGATGAAGACAATAGGAACTTGAAAAGAATGACGCTAGACACCGTAACAAGCTTACCACATTAGAGCTTGACTACAATAACATAAAAGGGGACAAACTAAATAATATGCCACAGCAGCATGACAGCAAAACGACTGTTATAAAGATGAGCGAATCAGTTGAAAGGTTATTGAATTTGGTATAATTTTTACGTGATTCAATTTTGTTTGATTCTTTTCTGGGCCAGAAAGGAGTTGGAGTTAGGTTCCTCACCTTTCCCATAGTAGCTTTTGCCCGGTTCTTAACTGCCTTCTTCTCTTCAGTCTTTATTCTCCTGAGCCTATGTCATTGAATAAGCCTCCGTATAATGAATAAAAGCACATTGAAGATGGGCTGCGCGCATGGAAAAGTTTCTTGCTGTAATGTAGTTCAATGAGGTTTCCTTTATTCAGACAACACATGTTTACGTTGTACCGGCGTCTTTTCATGTCATAAAAGAATGACAGACAGGGTTTACAATTACAGAAAGATTGTTGGGGTGTGGCCACTATTGCCATCATCGAAGATCGCCACTGAGGCGATTTCAAACAAAGCTCATCATTATATTGAGCATAAAAATACAAATCGAAAGCAAAATCAATAGTCCAGGAAATTAGGGGTAAGGTTGCAGCTATCTTTGGCTCAAGGCACTCTCCAGTGTTCAGCTCACACATTGAACTGAACAAGTCCACCACATTTTCTCCCACATGCCATAAAATGTACAAAACTCCATTACCCAGAATCACATTGTCTTAACGGCATATACACTTCAAATAATAATACAACAACATCTTAAACATTATAAATAATAAATCAGCACTATCTCCTTCTGAAGTACAAAAGGAGCTTACAATCTTTATACAGATCAAGAAAACAACTGAGTTATACAAAAGAAACAAAAGATATACTTTGTGTCTGTTGCTCTGCCTCACCTGGAATTAATCAGGTGCAAACTATATAAAGCTTTCACATCCTGCACTCAGGTTTACCATGTGCAGGTAAAATGTCAATGCTAGGTGTCAGAGGGGAATGCTGTACTAGTTTGTCTGTAGAAACAATAGTGGTCAAAGAGGGAAGATTGCTAGCCAGCAGGAGAGGGAAAAAACAGACATACTAATACATCATTCAACCCTCTTCCCAACATACCCCCCAGCTCAAGTCGAAGCTTGTCCTTCCACATAAGGGCTTTCTTGGACTTGCGTAGGTGATCATCATTCTTATGATGACTTCCTGGTTTGTACTGTACTTGAGAACACTGTTCTACATATTTTCAAAAGTTGTCAGCAGGGCCGGCTCCAGGTTTTTGTGGGCCCTGGTCGAAAGAGTCTCAGTGGCCCCTTTAACACATACCACGATTCATGATGCACAGATACTGCAGAGAAATATAGATATAGTACAATGCCAAAGATGTCACTTACTTCTTACATTACAGGAGTGATATCTATTGTAAATTCTACAAAAGTTCAGAAACCGGTGAATCCTCGCAGCGCACAGTGCAGACAGGACAATATAGTCCTCCATACAGTACTATGGGAACCACATAGTCCTCCATACAGTATTATGGGCCCCATATATTGCTCCATACAGAATAATGACCCCACATAGTCCTCTGTACAGTATAATGGGCACCACATAGTCCTCCATACAGTATTATGGGTCCCATATATTGCTCCATACAGAATAATGGACCCCATAAAATGCTCCATGCAGAATACTGGTCCCCATACAACGCTCCATACAGGATACTGGTCCCCATATAGCGCTCCATACAGGAT
Organism: Phyllobates terribilis; assembly: GCF_046119375.1. Taxonomy (NCBI): domain Eukaryota; kingdom Metazoa; phylum Chordata; class Amphibia; order Anura; family Dendrobatidae; genus Phyllobates; species Phyllobates terribilis. The sequence continues at coordinate 649,835,985 of NW_027362762.1, forward strand.
ACTTGTCCCCATATAATGCTCCATACAGGATACTGGCCCCCATATAACGCTCCATACAGGATACTGGCCCCCATATAACGCTCCATACAGGATACGGGCCCCCATATAATGCCCCATGCAGGATGTCACCCCCCCATATAATGCCCCATGCAGATGTCACCCCCCCATATAATGCCCAATGCAGGATGTCACTCCCCCCATATAATGCCCCATGCAGGATGTCACTCCCCCCCATATAAAGCCCCATGCAGGATGTCACCCCCCCATATAATGCCTCATGCAGGATGTCACCTCTCCCCCCCATACAATGCCCCATGCAGGATGTCACCTCTCCCCCCCATAGCAATGCCCCATGCAGGATGTCACCTCTCCCCCCATATAATGCCCCATGCAGGATGTCACCTCTCCCCCCCATAACAATGCCCCATGCAGGATGTCACCTCTCCCCCCATATAATGAGTCATGCAGGATGTCACCCTCCATATAATGCCCCATGTAGGATGTCACCTCTCCCCCCCATATAATACCCCATGCAGGATGTCACCTCTCCCCTCATATAATGCCCCATGCAAGATGTCATTCCCCCCCATATAATGTCCCATACAGGATGTCACCTCTCCCCCCCATATAATGCTCCATGCAGGATGTCACCTCTCCCCCCCATATAATGCCCCATGCCTCCATACATATATATAAAAAAAAAAAAAATCAAATACCACACTTCTCACCTGCTGCCACTGCTCAGGGCCCCAGCACTTGCCCGGGTGCGCCGGGTGCTGACCCCGGGCCTGGTTTTCAGGTTCAGTTATGAAGCGAGCCATTTCTAATGATTTTGACCTCCTGAATTCAAATCTGACAATGAAAATTTTTAGTTGGCTCTTGTTGCAATGACATCAAAAAGTTTTCCTTTTACTGCTACATATAATTAATGCATAAAGGTTTCAGTACTTTGAATCATTATTATTTTTGCAAATATAAAGATACTGAATATTTTATTATGCCAATTTTCTGATATTTATTTAGAGGAAACTTAGCAACAATTCAAATAACTAAACGATTGCTAACTATAAACAGTTACAGTAACTGCACTATAACATTTAGTCCTCATTCAGTGACAACTCTTTTTTGCTTGTCTCTTGTACTCCTGCATCGAATCATCTCTTACAATTGGCCAACAGTAATCTGCAAGCATTGATGGATTCCATTTTCCTTCATATCTTTTCTTCGTAGCAGCAATATCTTGGTGAAATCTTGATGGAAAATGTCTAGCTGCAAATGCAAGAAATTAATCTTTAGATTTTCCACCAACTCTTCATAGTTATCTGCTGGGGAGTTTCCAAAAAAAATGAGTTACCACTAATGCGAATGCTATCCATGCTGCCTTTTCCTTGCTCTGCAACAAGCGGAAAGACTCCTCATCTTGAAGAAGTTTACGAATCTGAGATCCAATAAAGACTCCTTCCTTCATCTTTGCTTCACTCAACCTTGGAAATTTATCAATGAGATACTTGAATGGTTTTGCATTTTTATCCATTGCCTTTACAAAGTTCTTCACTAGGCCCAAGTTGATATGCAATGGTGGTAACAAAATCTTCTGTGGGTCAACAAGTGCTGGATGCAAGACATTTTACTCCCTGGGTGAAGTGAATGTTGGAGAGGCCAGTTTCTTTTATTGTAGTGATATTTTCTGGCACGACTATCCCACTCACACAGAAATCAGGAGTACTTTGTGTTTCCACCCTGGAGATCAAGACCTTTAAGTCTCCACAGAGGGGCCACAAATGTTGGTCATAGTTCAGGCACCTCAACAGCTGTTTCATGTTGTCATAGGTTTCTTTCATGTGGACTGCATAACCAACTGGAATTGAAGGTAGTGCATTGCTATTATGCAGCAAGACGGCTGATAGGCTTGTTTTGGACGAATTCATGAATAGCCTCCATTCCTCTGGATAATGACTTATCTTCAGAGCTTCCATTAAACTGTTGATGTTGTTGCATGCCACAAGATCGCCCTCCATGAAGAAGTATTGGACAAGATCTTTATCACGGTTCCGGAAAAGAGATCTGAACATCGTCCACTGCTGTAGCCTGGAACCTATGAGCTCAACCTTACTCTTGGAGTGATCCAAATATTAACAAGATAGTTCAGTTCACTTTGTGTTACAAGGTGTAGTTCAGCTGAGGATGCTGACAGAAAGTCTGGGTCGTGAGAGGAAGATGGTGGCCTCTTCTTCCTCACTTGACTCTACTGAAAATGTTTCTGGGGCTTTTGGAACCGGCAACTCTTCTGTATTTGCTATTCGGCATATTTCAGATGGAATGTTTGTATATTGTAAAGTCCACTTCTTCCTTGAAACTGCTTTCCTAATGGGGGGGGGCACCATGCAGAAATAGCAATTGGTAGTGTGATCGGTAGGCTCTCTCCAGATCATTGGGACTGCAAAAGACATGGATTGCCTCTTCCCAATGCAACCACTGGGTAATATGTGATGCACATCTATTGCAGCATATGTGTGGAGCCCAACTCTTGTCCTGATCTCCTATTCTGCAGCCAAATTATAGATAGTAGGCTTTCCTTAGCATGGCAGTCAAATTTTTCCCTTGTGACGCAAAAGTGACTTTTCCGTATATGTAGCAAAAATTAACTACTTTGTTAATGCAAGAACGAGGCATAGCTGAAAAAACACATAGAAATATGTCAACACTAGTGATGAGCGAGCACTAAAATGCTCGGGTACTCGTTGTTTTGGTAGAGCAAATTGGAATGCTCTAGTGCTCGGACCGAGTAACGAGCCCATTGTAAGTCTATGGGAAATTCGAGCATTTTTCCAGTGGATCCCCCCGGCAATCTGCAGAGAGCCTAAAAATTGCCCAAATATTTGGTAACAGTGCCCAAATGACATGGGATCAGCATAGGGAAGACCCCTGGAAGCATTTTGGACGCCCAGGTCACTGCTGTCAACAATGTTGTCAGAGGTATTACGCCACTTTTACCTACTCACAATAAAACATGCAAAAACTAAAACAAAATGGATTTTCCTGGGATAAATGTTAAGGAACATCCTTTCCAGGGTAATGACTTATATATAAGGCAAAATAAATAACCATAAACAAAAATACTCCTCCACACCTTGGGCTATGTTCACACGTAGCATTTTTGATGCGTTTTTACACTTTTGCATTGCTTTCAACTGAGACAAATACATTCACCGGGATATGTCATTTTAACATTTTAAAAGCTTATCTGGCCATGTGGTGTGTGACGCATTATCAGACACATGCACACAGTGCTGAAAAGACATGGGAACAGCACGGGGTAGACCCCTGGAAGCATCTCTGACTCCCAGGTCACTGCCTAAAAATGTGCCCATCATCAGTGATCCTTGGTGCATGTGAAAATGCCTCCCATCATGCACCTGTAGTTGCAGACTTGCAACAATCATCACCCACGTCCTTGTCCCAGCACAGCATTCAGTTGTCCCTACCCCATTCCTTGGAATGCAAGCGCAAGTATGCAGCCAGCCACCCACCCTCCCACAGGCTGCAATACTATACTGCTAAAATTTTGACAGCTGCTTGCACTTGAAATGTGGCCTTTTAGGCTCGTGGAGATGGAAGCTGTCCACAACCTCATGGCGGTGACGGCCGGGTGTCCATACTCATTCCCCAGCCGCTACTATTTCTCCCAGTGTCGTCTCTGTCTTCCACAAGCAGGGGTCCCACAACATCACCCGTGCCCTCCCCAGTGCACTTACTGGAAAGGACCACCTAACCACAAACACGTGGACAAGTGAATGTGGCCAGGGACGGTACAGAGCCAGTCCACAGCTTGTCGGTGAGAGTTGTATTTCACCACAGCCATATTTTTTCTCTCGGTGAAAGGACTTGGGATACCGTATCTACTCCAGCTGTCATTTCTCCCAGGAAGTCCTCTAATGCAGCTTGTCGCAAAAGCAATGGCAGCCCGTCCAACATCAGCTCACACTTGTTGGTGGCGATTCGAGACACAAACATCTTTCTTTACCCTTTAATTTCATGACTACAGAGTTGGGCAATGGCCTGATATGCAATGCGGTTTGAGAAATAACATGTATAAGCACGTCCAATCCACATTAAAAAAAGCTGCCATAGAGTGTCTGGGAACCTTCCCACACACTTTTCTTAGCCAGGGCTGCTTCTCGGCAGGGTTGGATGGACCCACCAGAGAACCAGAGACTCCTCTAGGTGAAGCTTGGCTTCTCCATTGGGACAGTTTATAGTGCCGAGGTGAGGCCATGATGATGACAGAGGCCACCATTTGCTTAGTTTTTTGTTACTTGGAATGCAAGCGCAAGTATGCAGCCAGCTATCCATCCACCCACAGGCTGCAATACTATGCTGCCAAATTTTTGACAGCTGCTTGCACTTAAAATGTGACCTTTTAGGATTATGGAGGCGGAAGCTTTTCACAACCTCATGGCGGCGGCCGGGTGTCCATACTCAGGCCCAAGCCGCCACTATTTCTCCCGGTATCGTCTCCACCTTCCACAAGTAAGGGTCTCTGAACAGTACTGCTGGTACTTTTCTGTGGGAATCTGCTTGCCTCCTACCAGCCTTTAATATTTCCAGAGAACTATGGTACGACGCCATGGTATTAGCACTGCCTCCAGTACCAGTAGCGAAGCCATCCTCAACTTCTTTCTCAGGGATTCTATTTGGTAGACTGAGTGGCTGCCCAAAAACATTAGTTTTTCACAAAGGAGCTAAAGATAAAGTGGCAGTAGGTGCAAGTTTATCCAGCCTGTTAGATATCAGAGTGTGAACGGCAGCACATTGGCTCAGTGTTTAGCATTGAATCCTTGCAGCTCTGGGATCCTAGGTTCAAATCCCAGCAAGGACAACATCTGCAAGGATTTCGTATGTTCTCCCCATGTTTGCGTGGGTTTCCACCTCAGTAAAAAAGGAGCCATAGAGTGTCCAGGAACCTTCCCACACACTTTTCTTAGCCAGCACTGCTTCTCAGAAGGGTTGGACGGTCCCACCAGAGAATCCTCGGGTGGGCCCCGGCTTCTCCATCAGGAGAGTTCATGATAGTGCAAACTTTGCAGCAGCTATGGAGCTCTTGAGTGGGGGAGAAAGGTGAGCCCTCAGAATCAAATCTTCTATTAGACTCAATGTTTTTCAGTTTGAAACTGCTTCTCAGTGGAAGTTGTATTTCACCACAGCCATATTCTTTAGCTCGGTGAAAGGACTGTCATAGAGGGAAACTGTATCTACTCCTGCTGTAATTTCTTTGTCGTCAGGTTCTGCCCATTGTCACACACGACCATGCCTGGCTGTATGTTCAGCGGTGAGAGACACAGATCAGGCTGCTGTGTTATGGCTCTCAACAACTCTGCAGTGGTGGGCGGTTTGTCACCTAAGTATTAAGCATGTTATCTTTAGCACAGCCTGTTGCCGCTTGGCCAAGGCAGTGCTGCAGTGCTTTCAGCTTGTGACTGATGGGTCACTTCGGAGATGGAGGCCGAACTGGAGGAGGAGGTGCAGGAGCTGAACAATGTGATTACATTGAGGTTACATTGGCAATTCTGTTTTTTATACTAAGCAAAGATCCTACTGGGTTTTTATTTACAGTACAGACCAAAAGTTTGGACACACCTTCTCATTTAAAGATTTTTCTGTATTTTCATGACTATGAAAATTGTGCATTCACACTGAAGGCATCAAAACTATGAATTAACACATGTGGAATTATATACTTAACAAAAAAGTGTGAAACAACTGAATATATGTCTTATATTCTAGGTTCTTCAAAGTAGCCACCTTTTGCTTTGATGACTGCTTTGCACACTCTTGGCATTCTCTTGATTAGATTCAAGAGGTAGTCATCGGAAATGGTTTTCACTTCACAAGTGTGCCCTGTCAGGTTTAATAAGTGGGATTTCTTGCCTTATAAATGGGGTTGGGACCATCAGTTGTGTTCTGCAGACGTCTGGTGGATACACAGCTGATAGTCCTACTAAATAGACTGTTAGAATTTGTATTATGGCAAGAAAAAAGCATCTAAGTAAAGAAAAACGAGTGGCCATCATTACTTTAAGAAATGAAGGTCAGTCAGTGCGAAAATTGAGAAAACTTTGAAAGTGTCCCCAAGTGCAGTTGCAAAAACCATCAAGCACTACAAAGAAACTGGCTCACATGAGGACCGCCCCAGGAAAGGAAGACCAAGAGTCACCTCTGCTTCTGAGGATAAGTTTATCCGAGTCACCAGTCTCAGAAATCGCAGGTTAACAGCAGCTCAGATTAGAGACCAGGTCAATGCTACACAGAGTTCTAGCAGCAGACACATTTCTACTAGAGATGAGCGTTGTTCTACTCGAACTGTTCGCCAATCTCAAATTCGAGCTGTTTTGGGCGGTGTTCGAGCCGTTCGGCGAACACGAACAATTTGAGAAAAATTCGGCTGTTCGAGGTTATGTTCGATAACTGTTCGTGCACCAAAATCATAACTGGATTTTTTCTCAGTAATGATGAAAATTAATGTTAATACGCAGTGTGAGTGTACAGCGGGGTGGGGGGAGGGGCAGGGGATGGATCTCTGCAGGAACAATGAAGATCTCCATTTTTTTTTCTCTTTCCCGCATTTGCAGTGGGGAGGTGCAATCTGTTAGCCTATCAGCAGCGCACACACGGAGCGAAGTGCTTTTTTTCACACAAGCAAGGGCATGTGTCATTGGCAGTGTATGTCACATGTCCTTGCCCTATAAGACCAAGCCATTTTCCCCGTCGCCACCATTTTCTCACTGCTGCAGCTGCGTGTTAGACGGCACCGCTGTTGCTGTGTGCGCTATACCTTGTTAATTTCAAGCCAATTTTCGCACAAATATACAGATAGCTTGGGAGTAGGGAATAGTTGTGATTGCAGTCCTTTTAAGGACTAGGTTACAGCATTTCCTACGACTTTTATCAAGCAGGTCTGTGCTCTTAAATAGATAGATTGTGGGAGTAAAGACTAATTGTAATTGGAGTCCTTTTCAGGACTAGGTTACATCAGTTCCTATCAGTTTTTGCCAGGCAGGTCTGTGCCAGTGCTGTGCAAGTTTTTTTCACAGCATTTGGCTGAATCTAGCAAAGCTAATCCTTTTTGGCCTATTGCAGAGTGTGTTAGTCAGTGGAGTAGCCTATCTGTGTTGCAAGATATACCACCTGTGTATAGAATACCAATTTTTTTACTGCACCTAGTGAAGTAACATCTTTTGGGCATAGCATCATTCTATTAGTCCATCTATACTGACCTCCATTAGGTTGCAAACTGAATATAATTTTTTTCTGCATCTAGCTCTGAAAAAATATTTGGCCTTCTAGCAGTGTGTCGGACTTTCTCTATTAGTCCATCTATACTGACCTCCATCAGGTTGCAAATTAAAAATAATTTTTATCTGCATCTACAGTACCTCTGAAAAAATATTTGGGCTTCTAGCTGTGTGTGGGACTTGTTGTATTAGTCCATCTATACTGACCTCCATCAGGTTGCAAACTGAATATATTTTTTTCTGCATCTACCTCTGAAAAAATATTGGGCTTCTAGCTGTGTGTGGGACTTGTTGTATTAGTCCATCTATACTGACCTCCATCAGGTTGCAAACTGAATATATTTTTTTCTGCATCTACCTCTGAAAAAATATTGGGCTTCTAGCTGTGTGTGGAACTTGTTGTATTAGTCCATCTATACTGACCTCCATCAGGTTGCAAACTGAATATATTTTTTTCTGCATCTACCTCTGAAAAAATATTGGGCTTCTAGCTGTGTGTGGTTCTTGTTCTATTAATCCATCTATACAGACCTCCATCAGGTTGCAAACTGAATATAATTTTTTTCTGCATCTAGCTCTGAAAAAATATTTGGCCTTCTAGCAGTGTGTGGGACTTTCTCTGTTAGTCCATCTATACTGACCTCCATCAGGTTGCAAACTGAATATAATTTTTTTCTGCATCTAGCTCTGAAAAAATATTTGGCCTTCTAGCAGTGTGTCGGACTTTCTCTATTAGTCCATCTATACTGACCTCCATCAGGTTGCAAATTAAAAATAATTTTTATCTGCATCTACAGTACCTCTGAAAAAATATTTGGGCTTCTAGCTGTGTGTGGGACTTGTTGTATTAGTCCATCTATACTGACCTCCATCAGGTTGCAAACTGAATATATTTTTTTCTGCATCTACCTCTGAAAAAATATTGGGCTTCTAGCTGTGTGTGGGACTTGTTGTATTAGTCCATCTATACTGACCTCCATCAGGTTGCAAACTGAATATATTTTTTTCTGCATCTACCTCTGAAAAAATATTAGGCTTCTAGCTGTGTGTGGGACTTGTTGTATTAGTCCATCTATACTGACCTCCATCAGGTTGCAAACTGAATATATTTTTTCTGCATCTACCTCTGAAAAAATATTGGGCTTCTAGCTGTGTGTGGGACTTGTTGTATTAGTCCATCTATACTGACCTCCATCAGGTTGCAAACTGAATATATTTTTTTCTGCATCTACCTCTGAAAAAATATTGGGCTTCTAGCTGTGTGTGGGACTTGTTGTATTAGTCCATCTATACTGACCTCCATCAGGTTGCAAACTGAATATATTTTTTTCTGCATCTACCTCTGAAAAAATATTGGGCTTCTAGCTGTGTGTGGGACTTGTTGTATTAGTCCATCTATACTGACCTCCATCAGGTTGCAAACTGAATATATTTTTTTCTGCATCTACCTCTGAAAAAATATTGGGCTTCTAGCTGTGTGTGGGTCTTGTTCTATTAATCCATCTATACAGACCTCCATCAGGTTGCAAACTGAATATAATTTTTTTCTGCATCTACCTCTGAAAAAATATTGGGCTTCTAGCTGTGTGTGGGACTTGTTGTATTAGTCCATCTATACTGACCTCCATCAGGTTGCAAACTGAATATATTTTTTTCTGCATCTACCTCTGAAAAAATATTGGGCTTCTAGCTGTGTGTGGGACTTGTTGTATTAGTCCATCTATACTGACCTCCATCAGGTTGCAAACTGAATATATTTTTTTCTGCATCTACCTCTGAAAAAATATTGGGCTTCTAGCTGTGTGTGGGTCTTGTTCTATTAATCCATCTATACAGACCTCCATCAGGTTGCAAACTGAATATAATTTTTTTCTGCATCTACCTCTGAAAAAATATTGGGCTTCTAGCTGTGTGTGGGACTTGTTGTATTAGTCCATCTATACTGACCTCCATCAGGTTGCAAATCGAATATAATTTTTTTCTGCATCTAACCCAGCCAATAGTTTTGGCCTAATACCACAGTTTGGCCACTCAGCTCTGCTCGGTTACCATCCATTGTTTTTTTGTGCAAACAACTCCAGAGTTGTGAATTAGTTAACCACCAAAATGAGTGGAAAAAGGCCTGCTGCTGGTGGAAAGGGGAATAGGCGTGTTGGGAAGGGGAAAAAAGGTTGTGTCCGTGGGGTAGGTGTTAAAGCAACAGTAACATCTGCAGAAGAAAGACCATCTTCCAGCCAAACTAAAATGTCTATTTCTTTTAGCGGACAATGTGATAAGATCCCTTTCTTACGGCCACGCCAATCGCTACAAATTCCAGATGAGGCACAAAAACAGCAGGTGCTTCAACGGATATCAAGTGCTCCTTTAAGTGGGCTCTCCTCCACATCAACTTCAACATCACAAATACTCCAGTCCTCAAAGGTGTCACCCCAATCGCACTTGCTTCCTCACAGCTCCCAAATCTCCAGCTGCCCGTCTGAGTATGAGGTAGAACAGATGGTTGAGTCTGCAGAGCTGTTTACTCATACTATAGCCTGGGAATCAGAGGTCGACTCCAGCGCTTCTGTGAATCCAGACGAGGAAATGATCTGCACTGATGCCCAGAATCTTTATGAGTCGGATCCAGGACCAGACGCAGAAGGTTCTGACCATAATGTAGACCCTCATTCCCAAACTGTAACTCCTGTTGGTGGAGACAATGAGGAAGACGATGATAAGACTCAAATACCTGATTGGAGCGACAACTTTAGTTTTTTGTCAGGGCAGGAACAGGTTGGCTCTGAGGACGATGGGTGTGATAACGCACAGGGTGATGATGATGAGGTTGGAGATCCCACTTACTGTCAACCCACAGTCAGCCAAGAGATGAGGTCAGCAGAGGAGGTGGAGGAAGATGCTAGTGACGACGAGGTCAGGTTGCGCCTTCCTGGACAGAGACGTAGTACTGGAAGCACGTCAACAACTGCATCCTCAAACACAACTCTGCCTCTCACCACAAGTCGTGGTGGCTCTTCAGGTTGCATGGGTGCTAAGCCTTGCATAGCCTGGGCATTTTTTCAGATCGATAAAGATGACCCAACTCGTGTTATCTGTAACATTTGTCAGCAAAAGCTAAGTAGAGGCCAAAAAATACATAGTTTGAGTACTTCATGCATGAACCAGCACATGGTCATGAAGCATAAGTTGCAGTGGGAAGCTCAGTGTGCTACAATGCGGCCTAGCCGGCCGGGCCAACCACCGTCTGCCATATCTTGTGCATCCGCGGCCTCTTCATCCTCTGTGACTGGGGGGACAGCAGTCACACCTGTTTTGGGGCGCAGACCTGCCACCTCTTTACCCGCAACAGCCAGCGTGATTGGCAGGTCATCATTTTCTTTGGATGTGGTAACACCAGCTGGTGTTGAGCACTGTCTGACATCGATAGCACCACCTTTGGATCAAGGCAACCTAACATGTCCGCCTGCATCTTCCTCACAGACCGGCAGTTTGCCGGGGACACCCTTATCATCCCCGTCTAAGCACAATAGCCAGCCCTCGGTCCCTCAGATGTGGACAAGTAAAAGACCATTTCCTCCTAGCCATGAGAAAGCTAAGAGGTTGAATTTCACCATCTGCAAGCTCTTGGCTACAGAAATGCTACCTTTCCGCCTGGTGGACACAGAGGATTTTCGAGACCTTATGTCCGTCGCAGTGCCCCAGTACCAGATGCCCAGTCGGCACTACTTCTCAAAGAAAGGTGTGCCTGCGCTCCACCAGCATGTCGCACACAACATCACCGCTTCTTTGAGAAACTCTGTGTGTGACAGGGTGCATTTCACCACAGACACTTGGACGAGTAGGCATGGACAGGGGCGTTACATGTCGCTGACTGGGCACTGGGTAACTATGGTGACAGCAGCACAAGGGGCTGCTGTCCAAGTCTTGCCGTCCCCACGAGTCATTCCTCTTTATGTCAAAGTTCCTCCACTGCTTCTGCCTCCTCAACCTCCTCTCGGTCTTCCACCTGCACCCAAAGCCTGTCTGGTCATGCCACAAGCTTTCTAACTGCGCAGAAGGGATCCTGCACACCTCCTTACTATGCTGGCAGTAGGGCTCAACGTCATCAGGCGGTTTTTACATTGAAATGTCTGGGAAATGTGAGTCACACAGCTGAGGAGTTGTGGTCAGCTCTGGAGAACCAATTTCATGAATGGTTGTCTCCACTGGACCTGAAACCAGGGAAGGCCATGTGCGACAATGCTGCAAACCTGGGTGCGGCCCTTCGCCGGGGCAATGTCACACACGTGCCTTGTATGGCTCACGTGTTGAACCTGGTTGTCCAGCAATTTTTAGCCCACTATCCCAGACTAGATGGCCTTCTGCAGAGGGCACGGTCGCTGTGTGCTCACTTCCGCCGTTCGCATCCCGCAGCTCAGCGACTTACATCTCTACAGAAGTCATTGGGCCTGCCACTTCACCGGCTAAAATGCGATGTGCCTACCCGGTGGAATTCAACTCTGCACATGTTGCAGCGACTGTGGCAGCACCGACAAGCCCTGGTGCAATACGTTCTGACGTATAGCCTGGGCCAGCGAGATTCAGAGGTGGGGCAAATCACGCTGGAGGAGTGGTCTCAGATCAGGGACCTATGCACCCTTCTGCACAGTTTTGAAATGGCGACGAAGATGTTTAGTGCTGACGATGCCATTATCAGCATGACTATTCCGGTGATTTACATGCTGGAGCACATGTTAAACAGAATTCGGAGTCAGGTGGTGGCACAAGAGGAGGTGGAGGAAGTAGAGGAGGAGGAGTTGTATGCGGAAGGGCTAACATCTGCAAGGTCCAGACGGTCGGCAACACCAAGGCGGCAGGCATGTGAGGGTGGGGGAGATGGTTTTACCAGGGCGCATGGTAGCAGCCAAACTAGTGAGGAAGGTGCAGGAGCCCAGGAAGAAGTGGAGGACGAACTGATGGAAGACTCATCAGATGAGGGAGACCTTGATCACATTTCTGTTGTGCGAGGTTGGGGGGAGAGGACAGAGGAAGGAAGCATGATTGTTACCTCGCCACCAACACAACAGGGACTTGGTGCTCCTGGATGCGCAACACACATGAGTGCCTTCTTGCTGCACTACCTGCAACATGACCCTCGAATTGTGAGAATTAGAAATAATCCTGACTTCTGGGTTGCCACACTGTTAGATCCCCGGTACAAAAGTAAATTTGCAGAAATTATTCCTGCCATAGAAAGGGATGCACGCATGCAGGAGTATCAGCAGAGACTGTTGCAGAATCTTACATGTGCTTTTCCACAAAATACCAGTGGTGCACGTAGTGAATCTCACAGTTCCAACTTGCCAACCGTGGGACCGTCAAGTGTTCAGCACTCAAACCGTAACAGAACCACAGTATCTGCTGGTAACATCAATTTTGCGGAATCATTTCACCACTTTTTTAGCCCATCCTTTGCAAGGCCACAGGAGACAAGAAGTCTGACACATAGTCAACGCCTAGAGACGATGGTACAGGAGTATCTCCAAGTAAACATTGAAGCCACGACTGTGTCACTGGACCCTTGCTCTTTTTGGGCTTCCAATCTGGATAAATGGCCGGAGCTAGCCACTTACGCCTTGGAGATCTTGTCATGCCCCGCAGCCAGCGTTCTGTCTGAACGTGTGTTCAGCGCTGCTGGTGGTGTGCTGACAGATAAGCGCACGCGGCTCTCCACTGATAATGTAGACAGACTCACGTTCATAAAGATGAACAAATCATGGATCCGAAACGACTTTTCTACCCCTGTGTCATCCTGGGGAGAGTAAAAGCTTGATGATTGGTTAAAATCACCCTACCAACCGTTTTAAGCTTTCAAATTACTAATCATGTTTATCTGTATCTTGACTGGAAAATAATTTGGGCTTTGTAGCAGTGTGCAGCACTGATCCTATTAGGCCATCTATACTAAAGCTTCACCAGATTTAAAATTAAAAATAATTTTTAGCTGCATCTAGCCCGGAAAATAATTTTGGGGCTCCGAGATGCGCAAGACACATAAGTGCCTTCTTGCTGCACTACCTGCAGCATGACCCTCATATTGTCAGAATTCGAAGTAATCATGACTACTGGGTTGCCATACTCTTAGATCCCCCAAACTTTTCGATCAACCTTTTAATTTTAATAAAGACCAAAAAAATGGTCATTTTTGAAATTATAAGCATTAGCAGGTTGTTAGAAACTGAAATCAAACAGTTTTCAACTCAAAACTTTATTCTAGGTGATGTTACATTTTCACATAGGACCCCTTGTTCGAAAGGAGCTTCTGAACTCTCTCGTCCATTGAATTTGTCAGGTTTTGGATGGTTTCTGCTTCAATTGTTTTGCATGAGGACAGAATACCCTCCCAGAGCTGTTGCTTAGATGTGAACTGCCTCCCGCCATCATAGACACTCCTTTTAATGATGCTCCAAAGGTTCTGAATGGGGTAGAGGTCAGGGGAGCATGGGGGTCACACCATAAGTTTGTCCCCTTTTATGCCCATATCAGCCAGAGATGCAGATGTTTTATGTGCAGCATGAGATGGTGCATTATCATGCAGAAAAATGATCTTGCTGTGAAATACACGGTTCTTCTTCTTGAACCATGGCAGGAAGTGCTGTTTGAGAAAATCCACATACATTATGGAGTTCATCTTTAGCGCCTTCAGGGATCCTAAAGGGGCCGACAATCTCTCTCCCCATGATTCCAGCCCAAAACATTACTCCACCTCCTCCTTGTTGGCGCTGTAGCCGTGTTTGCGTGGGGTGTCCATCAACCAGCCATCCTCCACTCCATCCATCTGGACCATCGAGCGTTGCACGGCACTCATCCGTGAACAAAACTGTTTTGAAATCAGTCTTCATGTAATGTTTGGCCCACTGGAGCCGTTTCTGCTTGTGTGAAGTGGATAGAGGAGGTCGACAGGATGGCGTATGCACAGCTGCAAACCTCTGAAGGACCCTGCATCTTGTTGTTCGGGGGACGTTGGAGGCACAAGCAGCTTCAAAAACTTGTCTGCTGCTATGACAAGGCTTTTTTGCCGCTGCTCTTTCAACCTGACGTAATTGCCTGTAGGAAAGAGTCCTCAATTTGCCCTTATCAGCACGCACACGTGTGTACTGTGAATCAGCTACATACTTCTTGATTGCCAAGACACTTCATCCTGATCATCGCACAATGTTGATTGTAGTCATGCCTTGACCTAAACACTCCACAATTTGTTGCTTCTCAGCAGCCGACACATCCTTTTTCTTTCCCATTTTGGCAGAAAATGTAGGCTGCTTAATAATGTGAGAGAGCCTTCTTAAGTAGTCTTGCCTTTCATTGGACACACCTGCCAAACTAATTAGCACAGGTGTCTGCAATTGCTTACAGTGATATAAAGAGCCCTGACACACATCACCATCAATGAGTTTAACTGACAAACAAACAAATTCTTCCCTTATCACTCCTAAACACTTTTTGCATAATAATTTGGAACGCAGTGTACATGTGCTTTTCCACAAAACACCAGCGGTTCACGTAGTGAATCTTACAGTTCTAACTTGCCAACCGTGGTCTGTATGGAGTTGTTCAATAAAGGGCCCAAAATTAAGATAACATAGATGGGAGAGGTCTCTGTGAATAGGAATTCCTAAGTATTTGATACCCTGTGAGGGCCAGGCAAAGGGAAAGTTGGACTGGATGGAATCCTATATGGATTTGGGGAGGGAGACATCGAGGGCCTCAGACTTCGCTGCATTGATTTTAAAATTTGACCATGTAACAAAGTGATCTATTTCAGCCATAACAGCATGGATGGATATATGTGATTGAGTGATATATACTAGGACATCATCAGCAAATAGAGAGCACTTGTACTCGGTGCCTCCCACCTCAATCCACCTAATATTGGGGTTATGGCGAATTGATGAGAGCAGGTGCTCCGTCACCTGCTCTCATCAAGAGAGGGGACAGAGGACATCACTGCCTTGTCCCATTGGTGATTGTGAAAGGTGATGAAAATGTTCTGACGCACCCCCTGGGCCTTGGGACACCCGGAGCCGGACCGTTTTTGGTGGATGCTGGTGGTTGTAGTCTTCGTGGCGGCGACCCGGTTCCGTGGCTCAGGGCGGTCAAACCAGTGGCGGAACTATTTATGTGGTTTTGATGTTTAAATGTACGACTACGCCACCCGTGGATTGCGGTCAGAGTGAACCGCCGCTACAGGGCAGACCGCTGAGGCTGGTGTTGTGGGTGCAGCAGAGCGTAGCATAACTCCCCATGGGAGGAGTATAGCCTCAGGGCAGTGTATGCGGAGGATGGGGGTGATGGTGCAGGGCAGCAGCAGTAACGACACGGAGTCAGTGATGCAGTTCAGGGCCTTTACTCACAGTTCTTATTATCCAGACCACGTCTGCAGGTAACGGCTGCCCACGTCGTACTGTGCTCACCAGGTGAGGGGCTCAGACAACTCCCAGATAACTTTGGAGCACTTCACAGGACCCCCTTTGTGTGTCCTTTGTCTGGCCTTTCTTACCAACACTTCTGTCCGGCTGCCTCGGGCCTCCTCTTGGTAAACTTGGCGCCAGTTTCCCTGACCCTATGTGGTGCCTTCCTAGTGGGTGGAGCAAGGGGCTGCGCCACATAAAATGTCAGAGCCTCTGGTTTCTAGCTGAGGGTCGTTTCCTGCCTCCACTAGTTCGGGGACCGGTCTCCCCCTTTGGCCTGACCCCTCCACGCAGGTGGATTCGGGCGTGCGGTGGCGACTTGCCCGTCCGCACCCCTGGGATCCCTTCATTCCTCGTTCCTGGAGCCTTCTCCGCTCCTCTTCCTTCCTTCTCCCTCTTCCAGGCCTGGGCCTCTGTTACTAGGCCCGCCTCCGGAGCAGAGCTCATGCAGAGCCCCTGCTCCCTGCCACTTCTGCTCAGACTTCTCTGCACTGAACTAAGATGGTGCCCACCTTTTATACTCCCTTCTCAATGCACCCAGGAACTGCTTCCTCCCTGCTCCTGCACTACAGGGTTCCCCTTCCTCAGTGTTCCCTCCCCCCACTCCAGCCAGGGACAGGGACTGTCGTGCCCATCTCAGGGGCATATTGGTCGCCCTGCCCCACGGCAATGTGGTGTAATGCATGCAGGTGTCGGGTCCTGATCCACACTCCATCCTTACCTGAGAGTGAGATATCACACCTCTGGGTGAGGTGCAATACGTCTGTAGCAACCGAGCCCTCAGGGTGCTACAGTTCCATTTATCTTCAGCCTAGGTGACGTATTGTGATACAGGGCCGTGATTTTGGCTATAAAAGGGTCCCCTAGACCCCTACCCCAAGCTTTTTAAGAGAATCATATATGGCGTGCCAGGAGACTCTATGGAATGCTTTATCAGCATCCAACGAGAGTATCTAATTACAAATTTTTAACTGCATCTAGCCCAGGAAATACTTTGTGCCTAGTAGCAGTGTCTGCTAGTCAGCGGATTATCCCGGCTGTTAAGCAAGCTACACCACCTGTAGTTTAGACACTTAATTTTTTCAAAGGAAATTCTTCGGGACCATGGTATACTTAGTGAAGAGCATCAGGAGGCACCCCAAGGCATAGGGGCTGGGACTGGCAGTAGGATGCCTTGCGGTGGACAGCCGAGCTCGATCTTTATAAAAGCTTTTTAACTGCAGCAGCTTTAGTGGACGCTACTGGAGCTGGAATTACGCGGCTGCTGGCATGAGACTTGCCCTCCAATAGATCCTTGTAAATGGATTTAAAGTGTATTCATTCAAATTAGAGAGACAATTTAAATTAAAAAGCTTAGAGCTGCCTCCACCACAGGGGGGCTCGCTCGACCCACCAGCGGACAGGCACCAGTATTGGGAGAGGGGGGCTGGCCATCAGGGTTCACTGCGGCTCTGGCACAAACCCGGCGACACGGAGGTGGCACGGGCAGGAGCGGACTGGCCGTGTCGGCTTCTCACTTTTTGGATTTTAGAAGGGCATGACATGCCTATATCTGTGTCTCCCCCTCCTTTTACTCCTCCACCTCTTTTATTTTCGCATGACTATATGTACTTGTCACTTTTCCATGTGTTAGTTATGTCTTCTGAGCAGTTTGTCAGCTTTTGGACACCTTTGAAGGTGTTTTCTATGTGTTTCTATGTGTTTTTGTTTGCCTGCCATTGGTTTTAACGGTGTTCGAAGGTGTTCGACGAACAGTTCGACGAACAGTTCGGCGAACACACGGGTGTTCGACGAACCGAACCGAACTCGAACACTATGGGGGTGGCTCAACACTAATCTCTACAACAACTGTTAAGAGGAGACTTTGTGCAGCAGGCCTTCATGGTAAAGTAGCTGCTAGGAAACCACTGCTAAGGACAGGCAGCAAGGAGAAGAGACTTGTTTGGTCTAAAGAACACAAGAAATGGACATTAGACCAGTGGAAATCTGTGCTTTGGTCTGATGAGTCCAAATTTGAGATCTTTGGTTCCAACCACCGTGTCTTTGTGCGACGCAGAAAAGGTGAACTAATGGACTTTACATGCCTGGTTCCCACCGTGAAGCATGGAGGAGGAGGTGTGATGGTGTGGGGGTGCTTTGCTGGTGACACTGTTGGGGATTTATTCAAAATTGAAGGCATACTGAACCAGCATGGCTACCACAGCAGCTTGCAGCGGCATGCTATTCCATCCGGTTTGCGTTTAGTTGGACCATCATTTATTTTTCAACAGGACAATGACCCCAAACACACCTCCAGGCTGTGTAAGGGCTATTTGACCAAGAAAGAGAGTGATGGGGTGCTAAGCCAGATGACCAGGCCTCCACAGTCACCAGACCTGAACCCGATTGAGATGGTTTGGGGTGAGCTGGACCGCAGAGTGAAGGCAAAAGGGCCAACAAGTGCTAAGCATCTCTGGGAACTCCTTCAAGATTGTTGGAAGACCATTTCCGGTGACTACCTCTTGAAGCTCATCAAGAGAATGCCAAGAGTGTGCAAAGCAGTCATGAAAGCAAAATGTGGCTACTTCGAAGAACCTAGAATATAAGACATATTTTCAGTTGTTTCACACTTTTTTGTTAAGTATATAATTCCACATGTGTTAATTCATAGTTTTGATGCCTTCAGTGTGAATGTACAATTTTCGTAGTCATGAAAATACAGAAAAATCTTTAAATGAGGTGTGTCCAAACTTTTGGTCTGTACTGTATGTATTTTTTTACGTTATTTTTTAAGACAAATTCATTCACCAGGAAATGTCAATTTAACATTTTACAACCTTATCTGCCCATGTGGTGTGTGACACATCATCAGACACATCCTGTTTCATTTATGATGAAGGGACTCTGAAAGTCACAAAGCCTATTTTTATAGGGTCATCAGTCAGTCCTTACTATTCTTAAAGGCCATCAACCGGCTATGCTTTGTTGTTCCCATTATTAATGAGTGGGTGTCCTATACTGTTATTGCGTATGCAGTGAGTGCAAGGCCTGCCAAAAATTTGGACGCAACCCAATACCCCTTTGAAGAGACATAGAAGAGGGTCTCAGTAAAAAAATATTCCCATTATAAAGGAGCGGGTTTCCTATAGTAGTAATGCTCATGCTGTGACTGCAAGGGCTGCCAAAATTTGGGAAAAACCCCACTAAAAATTTAAAGACACATAGAGCTGGGCCACAGTAATGAGTACGACATATTTCCATTAGAATTGAGGGGGTCTGCTATACAGTTATAGGGTATTCAGTGAGTCCAACGGCTGCCAAATTTTAGGAAAGACCCCACTAACAATTTAAAGACACATAGGGAAGGGCCACCGTAATGTCATGTTTCCATTAGAAAGGAGCGGTTCTGCTACACAGTTATAGGGTATGAAGTGAGTCAAATGGCTGCCAAAATTTAGAAAAAAAAACAATAACTATTTAAAGACACAAAAAGGTGGGCCTCCGTAATGACATATTCCCATTACAAAGGAGTGGGTCTCTCATACTGTTTGCTTATACAGTGACTGCAAAGGCTGTCAAAAATTTGGAGGCACTCCAATGCCCCTTGCAAGAGACGTAGAGATCTGAGGGCCTCCTGAAAAAAATGTTCCCATTATTAGGAAGTGGGTCTCCCATACTGTTTGCCTATTCAGTGAAGCAACGGCTGCCAAAAATTTGAAGGAAGTCCAATTCCCCTTGCAAGAGACGTAGAGGTCAGAGGGCCTCCTGAAAACAATGTTCCCATTATTATTCAGTGTGTCTCCCATACTGTTTGCCTATGCAGTGAATGCAACGGCTGCCAAATATTTGGAGGAACTCCAATGCCCCTTGCAAGAGACGTAGAGGTCGGAGTGCCTCCTGAAAACAATATTTCCATTATTAGGAAGTGTGTCTCCCATACTGTTTGCCTATGCAGTGAAAGAAACACCTGCCAAAAATTTGGAGGAACTCCAATGCCCCTTGCATTATTAGGAAGTGGGTCTCCCATACTGTTTGCCTAAGCACTGATGCAATGGATGCCAAAAATTTGGAGGAACTCCAATGCCCCTTGCAAGAGACGTAGATATGTTCATATGGTACATATGGTGGTGATATGGTGGTGGAGGAAGAGGATGTGGAGAAGGAGGAGGACAAGAGCAAATAGCCAAAATCAGAAAGCATATACCCATGTGTGGGTGTGAAAAAGTGCATGGGAATGCACCTCCCAAAAAAAGACACTGTATTTGAGTTTATGTTACGATGCTATTGACGCGCCCCTGGGCCTGTGTCGCGCTGCGTTGCGCATGCGGGAGCTTACCCGGAGCCGGATCTCTTGAGGGTTGTAGTCTCGTGGCGGTGATCCGGTCCGTGCCCAGGGAGTCAGACTAAGTGGCGCTGTATTAGCGGTAGATGTTGGACGACTACGCCACCCGTTGAGTACAGCTAAGGAGCTGCTGCTGCAGGGCAGACCGCTGAGGCCGGTGGTAGGATTGTGCAGCGTGATAGTATAACCCCCAACGGGAGGGGTATGGCCTCAGGGCAGCCGACGTGGATGATGGGGGTAGCAGGAACCACTCAGAGACGGTACGGTGTAGTTCAGGGTCTTTACTGGTGACAACGATAGACCCTCCCAGAGTACTGGCTAGCGATTGGGGCCTGGTCAGTCCTTGAGCAGATGGGATCTCCCCTGGCCAGGCGGAGTTGTAGGCCTCCCAAACTAACTGTACTCTTCTGGCTACCTTGCTAGAGGCGGGTATAAGTAGCCCACGTCCCTGAGTGTACCGTGTGGTGCTCACCCGTATGGCCGGTGACTCGGGGCCTTCTAGTAGCTTCCGCTCCACGACGGCGGTGCTGGTCCCATGCGTGTGACCGTGCCTTCGGGTTTCTTGGCCAGAGGACCTGGAATCCCCTGCCTGACGGATTCTGCTGCTGGGTAGGAGTTAGTCCCCACAGCCTCGGACTCCGGGTCCGGTAAGAAATCTTCTCAGTCAGGGCGAGCTCTGCAGCTGCCAGCCCCTGACTCCTTGTAACACTGCTCCCACAGAGCTCCTGTTGTTTCTTCCCATAGCTGCTTCTCTTCTCTGTCTCTACTTCTGGCATGGCCCAGGAGCTGGGCCCAGCCGGAGCCACAGCTCCCTGTCAGCCCTCCTGGCTGAACTCTCCCTCTGAACTCTCTAACCCTGCCTCAGCCCCAGGTTTATATAGGGGAAGTTCTTCCCCTCCCAGGACTGGGCAGGAGGTGTGGCATGCATAGGATTCCTGACCAAGAGACCTCCCACCTGCTCTCAGACATAACATTGCCGTTACTGTGGAAACCAGACCCCTGGGGTGCCACATTCCCCCCTAGTGAAATTTAGTACTCCGGGACTAAACATATTTTTAGAAAAACATAACAAGGTATAAACAATAATAATACAATAAGAAAAACACATAAAGATGGTTACGGCGTGTCCGCAACCGGGTGCAGTCTTTGAAGAAAAGCAAGGTGTCCATTTCACCAAAACAGGGAGACGTAACCAGGTAGGGGTCTGTCCTGCCCCGAGTCCTTAACAGTCTTTAGTCCATTCCTGGGTTACGCTCCAACCATGTACAAAGGATTCCCGGTAAATCCACCAAAGACTCCCATAAATTACTAGAAACACATAATTATTTACAGGATATGGCCGCTCTCAGTCCTCGGCCAGTGGGGATAAGGAATGGCTGCTCACAGTCCTCAGCCTGGTTTAAGATAGGGGCACATGGGGAACAATTCACTAATCCCAACGGGGACCATATTTTAATTAGCAGCAGTCCTTGTACCCTTACGGGTAACTATTTACAGCTCTTTATTCACGCTACTTCCCTTCAGTAGCTATGTCCTCTTTGTGCTCCCTCCTGAGGGTAGTCCTCAGACCCGTCCGGGTCCTCTTGGCTTTCCTCGTATTGGTAGTACTGCAGCTCCTCCTCGGTTAGCTGGGTTAGTATCTCTGCGACAGTCCTCCTCCCAGGTGGCCAGGACTTTACCTCCCTTTGGGCTGCCCCGGTTAATTGGGCCACCAGGATGCTCACTTTTTGCTCCTCTGTGAGGGGATACACCTGGAAGAGGCTATCCAGCTTTTCTCTAAAGTCATGCAGGGTATGTGACTCCCCTGAGTACTGGGGTAGCCAGGCTGCCCCCGGGATATAGGGCATGGTGAAAGGCATGACCGCAACAGCGGTGGCGCTGGCGGGGGTTGAAGCGGTGAAGCTCTCCTCCGTATCCGACATCCTTCTCCCCCCTAGTGGACCGTGGCCTACCTTGCGATGATCCTCTTCCGTAGGCCGCGGCTCCGCAGTGGATCGTCAGGGTTGAGGACCTTCCGTCGCGCTCCTGTGACGTCGGCGTCTGCTGGGCTCCTTCCAGGACCTTACGCAACGTCCGGACGTGAGGCGGGGCTTCAGTTCTCGCGCGCTTTCGGAGTCCACGCCCCTCTTCTTCCCGCGCGGCGTCCTCAAGATGGCGTCCAATGGCGGGAAAACTCCACGTATGGCGGGAAGAAGGCCGAAGATGGCGCCGGATGGCGGGAAAACTCCACCGATGGCGGGAAGGAAGCGGAAGATGGCGCCGGATGGCGGGAATCTTCACCACAGGTAAGTTTGAACAGTCTTTTTCAGGCACGCAGTACCCGGTGGTTGTGGGCACGAAATCCTGCCGACTACGCCAAAAGTTGACGCGCCCCTGGGCCTGTGTCGCGCTGCGTTGCGCATGCGGGAGCTTACCCGGAGCCGGATCTCTTGAGGGTTGTAGTCTCGTGGCGGTGATCCGGTCCGTGCCCAGGGAGTCAGACTAAGTGGCGCTGTATTAGCGGTAGATATTGGACGACTACGCCACCCGTTGAGTACAGCTAAGGAGCTGCTGCTGCAGGGCAGACCGCTGAGGCCGGTGGTAGGATTGTGCAGCGTGATAGTATAACCCCCAACGGGAGGGGTATGGCCTCAGGGCAGCCGACGTGGATGATGGGGGTAGCAGGAACCACTCAGAGACGGTACGGTGTAGTTCAGGGTCTTTACTGGTGACAACGATAGACCCTCCCAGAGTACTGGCTAGCAATTGGGGCCTGGTCAGTCCTTGAGCAGATGGGATCTCCCCTGGCCAGGCGGAGTTGTAGGCCTCCCAAACTAACTGTACTCTTCTGGCTACCTTGCTAGAGGCGGGTATAAGTAGCCCACGTCCCTGAGTGTACCGTGTGGTGCTCACCCGTATGGCCGGTGACTCGGGGCCTTCTAGTAGCTTCCGCTCCACGACGGCGGTGCTGGTCCCATGCGTGTGACCGTGCCTTCGGGTTTCTTGGCCAGAGGACCTGGAATCCCCTGCCTGACGGATTCTGCTGCTGGGTAGGAGTTAGTCCCCACAGCCTCGGACTCCGGGTCCGGTAAGAAATCTTCTCAGTCAGGGCGAGCTCTGCAGTTGCCAGCCCCTGACTCCTTGTAACACTGCTCCCACAGAGCTCCTGTTGTTTCTTCCCATAGCTGCTTCTCTTCTCTGTCTCTACTTCTGGCATGGCCCAGGAGCTGGGCCCAGCCGGAGCCACAGCTCCCTGTCAGCCCTCCTGGCTGAACTCTCCCTCTGAACTCTCTAACCCTGCCTCAGCCCCAGGTTTATATAGGGGAAGTTCTTCCCCTCCCAGGACTGGGCAGGAGGTGTGGCATGCATAGGATTCCTGACCAAGAGACCTCCCACCTGCTCTCAGACATAACATTGCCGTTACTGTGGAAACCAGACCCCTGGGGTGCCACACTATCATTTGGTGGTGTTGAGAAGTCTGGCCCAATCCAGCCCTTGTTCATTTTTATAAGAGTCAGCCTGTCAGCATTTTCAGTTGACAGGCGGATGCGCCTATCGGTTTTAATTCCACCAGTGGCACTAAAAACCTGGTCTGATAAAACGCTAGCCGCAGGGCAGGTCAGGACCTCCAAGGCGTAGAGAGCCAGTTCATTCCACGTGTCCAGCTTGGATACCCAATAAATATAAGGCACAGAGGAATCACGGAGGACGTTGGTACGGTCGGCAAGGTACTACCTTAGCATCTTCCCAAACTTTGCACTCCTTGTGAGAGTACCCTGTGCCTCAGGGCCTGTGCAATGGGAGGGGCTGAGAAAACTCTCCCAGAACTTTGACAGTGTTCCCCTGCCTCTGCTGGATTGGAGTTGTGTCTCTCTCGCCAGCACTCCTTGTTTGTCTAACGAACTGTGACCTCTGCCGCCAGCATTTTCAGATGGGAATTTTTTTAATAGTTCCACAACAAGGGCCCTCTGGTACTGCCCCATTTTTGTAGACCTGTCCGCCACAGGAATAAGAGATAGAAAGTTCTCCTTGTAGCGTGGGTCTAGAAGTGTCACCAACCAGTAATGATTGCAACATGAAAAAAGGAGAGGAGAGGGGTTGCACCACCAATATCACTACAAATATCCACGGGGGTGCTACGTCATGTAGGAAAAGTGTGCATGAATTTGTAAAAGGAAAAGGCACTACATAATAGACGAGCACACCTCCAATATAGAGTAATATAGAAAAAAATTTATTGAACCAAACATGATAAAAACATTTTAAAAAGAGCCATCAATTGGCCTGCAGACTGCCCACTGCATGACAAGTATCAATAATCAAACAATAATGTGTACCCCCAAATGCATAGGGATATGATTGAAAATAGGGAATTATATTCAAATAGTATAACAATACATAGTATAAAGAATCCCCAATATACATAAAAAATACATAAGTGGATGGATATCATGTAAAGTATCTAGTGTTGAGCGAACATGCTCGACACTGCTCGGTACTCGCCCAAGCATCACGCTACTCGGGATGTTCGGCGAGCACCGAGCATTTCCGGGTTACTCGGGCGGGAGCTCGGGTCTCCGCCCTGCATGTTTGGCGCTATTTACAGAGCCAATGAACATGCAGGGATTGCCAGCCAGTCACTGTAATGCCACAGCCATGTTGGTTGTGAGCATTACATTGATTGGCTGGCCGCACAGCATCACCTCGAGTATTTAAAACCGGGCGCCGCCATCTTGGACACAGACGGCTGGGATCAGACAGTGTAGGGACAGCGCTGCTGATTTAGGGAGAGATATATACTGTGAAATAGTTAGCGTAGGGTCAGTAAAGGCTGCCAGATCAAACAAACAGTCCTTCTCAGGACTAATATCCATCCCATATATCAGGCAGGCAGGCTGTATAGGAGACGCAGTGGTTATACCAGCAAACGCTGCATTACAGTCCTGCGTGCTCCTGTTGCTGAAATTGCTGGACTTAGCTCCAGGTTTCGGGGGCCAGGAAAAATCCTTTGTTTTTCATCTAAATCCTCTTTTTTTTTTCCTCCTTCACACTGTACAAATATCCATCTTATTAACCTTTTGGTGTCCCCCCCCCCCCCCAAAAAAAAGTGTGTCTGTGACAGTTCAGACAAAAAATATATATTTTTAAAAGAGTCTGGTGTAGGCCAGAGAAACAAGTGTGGTTTTGCAGTTCCACGGTTCAAACCTCTGTATTATCCACTTTTGGGTCATTTTTACCTAAAAAAAAAAACTGATTGAGAGTGTCGCTCACTGTTCAGCGGAAATATATCTATTTAAAAAAGTCTGGTATACCCCAGTAAATTATAACTGTGGTTTTGCCGTTCCACGGTGAAAAATCTCTATTATCCTACTTTTGGCATTTTTTGCCGTAAAAAAATAAAACTGTAATAATGTCTCCCTGATTGTTCAGACGCAAATATATTTGTGAAAATAGTCTGGTGTTGGCCAGAGAAATAGAAGTGTGGTTTTGCAGTTCCACATTTCAAACCTCTGTATTATCCACTTTTGGGCCATTTTAACCAAAAAAAAAAACAGTTTGAGTGTGTCGCTCACTGTTCAGTTGCAAATATATCTATTTAAAAAAGTCTGGTATACACCAGTAAATTATAACTGTGGTTTTGCCGTTCCACGGTGAAAAATCTCTATTATCCTGATTTTGGCATTTTTTGCCATAAAGAAAAACAGTAATAGTGTTCAGACACAAATATATTGGTTGAAAATAGTCTGGTGTAGGCCTGAGAAACAGAACTGTGGTTATGCAGTTCCACGGGTCAAATCTCTGTATTATCCTGCTTTTGGCATTTTTTGCCATAAAGAAAAACAGTAATAGTGTCTCCTGATTGTTCAGACACAAATATATCTGTTTGAAAGAGTCTGGTATACACCAGTAAATTATAACTGTGGTTTTGCCATCCCACGGTAAAAAATCTCTATTATCCAGCTTTTGGTATTTTTTCCGTAAAGAAAATCAGTAATAGTGTCTCTTGATTGTTCAGACACTAATATATCTGTTTAAAATAGTCTGGTGTAGGCCCGAGAAATACAACTGTGGTTTTTCAGTTCCACGGTAAAAATCTCTATTATCCAGCTTTTGGTATTTTTTCCGTAAAGAAAAACAGTATTAGTGTCTCCTGATTGTTCAGACACAAATATATCTGTTGAAATAGTCTAGTGAAGGTAAGAGAAATAGATGTGTGGTTTTGCAGTTCCACATTTCAAACCTCTGTATTATCCACTTTTGGGCCATTTTTACCTAAAAAAAAAACAGTTTGAGTGTGTCGCTCACTGTTCAGCCGCAAATATATCTATTTAAAAAAGTCTGGTATACACCAGTAAATTATAATTGTGGTTTTGCCATTCCACTGTGAAAAATCTCTATTATCCTGCTTTTGTCATTTTTTGCCGTAAAAAAAAACAGCAATAGTGTCTCCTGATTGTGCAGACACAAACATATCTGTTGAAAATAGTCTGGCGTAGGCCCGAGAAATAGAACTGTGGTTTTGCAGTTCCATGGGTCAAATCTCTGTATT
The DNA here is from genome assembly GCF_046119375.1 of Phyllobates terribilis. Taxonomy (NCBI): domain Eukaryota; kingdom Metazoa; phylum Chordata; class Amphibia; order Anura; family Dendrobatidae; genus Phyllobates; species Phyllobates terribilis. The sequence continues at coordinate 649,862,571 of NW_027362762.1, forward strand.
ATCCTGATTTTGTCATTTTTTGCCGTAAAGAAAAACAGTAATAGTGTCTCCTGATTGTTCAGACACCAATATATCTGTTTAAAATAGTCTGGTGTAGGCCCGAGACATAGAACTGTGGTTTTGCAGTTCCACGGGTCAAATATCTGTATTATCCTGCTTTTGGCATTTTTTGCCGTAAATAAAAACAGTAATAGTGTCTCCTGATTGTTTAGACACAAATATATCTGTTTTGAAAGTAGTCTAGTGTGGCCCGAGAAATAGAACTGTGGTTTTGCAGTTCCATGGGTCATATCCCTGTATTATCCTGCTTTTGGCATTGTTTGCCATAAAGAAAAACAGTAATAGTGTCTCCTGATTGTTCAGACACAAATATATCTGTTTAAAAGAGTCTGGTATACACTAGTAAATTATACAGTGGTGGCCAAAAGTATTGGCACCCCTGCAATTCTGTCAGATAATACTCAGTTTCATCCTGAAAATGATTGCAATCACAAATTCTTTGGTATTATTATCTTCATTTAATTTGCTTGCAAGGAAAAAACACAAAAGAGAATGAAGCAAAAATCAAATCATTTATCATTTCACACAAAAGTCCAAAAATGGTCCAGACAAAAGTATTGGCACTCTCAGCCTAATACTTGGTTGCACAACCTTTAGCCAAAATAACTGCGAACAACCACTTCCGGTAACCATCAATGAGTTTCTTACAATTAGTGTTGAGCCACCCCCGTAGTGTTCGAGTTCGGTTCGGTTCGTCGAACACCCGTGTGTTCGCCGAACTGTTCGTCGAACTGTTCGTCGAACACCTTCGAACACCGTTAAAACCAATGGCAGGCAAACAAAAACACATAGAAACACATAGAAAACACCTTCAAAGGTGTCCAAAAGCTGACAAACTGCTCAGAAGACACAACTAACACATGGAAAAGTGACAAGTACATATAGTCATGCGAAAAGAAAAGAGGTGGAGGAGTAAAAGGAGGGGGAGACACAGATATAGGCATGTCATGCCCTTCTAAAATCCAAAAAGTGAGAAGCCGAGACGGCCAGTCCGCTCCTGCCCGTGCCACCTCCGTGTCGCCGGGTTTGTGCCAGAGCCGCGGTGAACCCTGACGGCCAGCCCCCCTCTCCCAATACTGGTGCCTGTCCGCTGGTGGGTCGAGAGAGCCCCCCTGTGGTGGAGGCAGCTCTAAGCTTTTTAATTTAAATTGTCCCTCTAATTTGAATGAATACACTTTAAATCCATTTACAAGGATCTATTGGAGGGCAAGTCTCATGCCAGCAGTCGCGTAATTCCAGCTCCAGTAGCGTCCACTAAAGCTGCTGCAGTTAAAAAGCTTTTATAAGGATCGAGCTCGGCTGTCCACCGCAAGGCATCCTAGTGCCAGTCCCAGCCCCTATGCCTTGGGGTGCCTCCTGATGCTCTTCACTAAGTATCCCGTGGTCCCGAAGCATTTCCTTTGAAAAAATTAAGTGTCCAAACTACAGGTGGTGTAGCTTGCTTAACAGCCGGGATAATCCGCTGACTAGCAGACACTGCTACTAGGCACAAAGTATTTCCTGGGCTAGATGCAGTTAAAAATTTGTAAGTAGATACTCTCGTTGGATGCTGAGAAAGCATTCCATAGAGTCTCCTGGCACGCCATATATGATTCTCTTAAAAAGCTTGGGGTAGGGGTCTAGGGGACCCTTTTATAGCCAAAATCACGGCCCTGTATCACAATACGTCACCTAGGCTGAAGATAAATGGAACTGTAGCACCGAGGGCTCGGTTGCTACAGACGTATTGCACCTCACCCAGAGGTGTGATATCTCACTCTCAGATAAGGATGGAGTGTGGATCAGGACCCGACACCTGCATGCATTACACCACATTGCCGTGGGGCAGGGCGACCAATATGCCCCTGAGATGGGCACGACAGTCCCTGTCCCTGGCTGGAGTGGGGGGAGGGAACACTGAGAAAGGGGAACCCTGCAGTGCAGGAGCAGGGAGGAAGCAGTTCCTGGGTGCATTGAGAAGGGAGTATAAAAGGTGGGCACCATCTTAGTTCAGTGCAGAGAAGTCTGAGCAGAAGTGGCAGGGAGCAGGGGCTCTGCATGAGCTCTGCTCCGGAGGCGGGCCTAGTAACAGAGGCCCAGGCCTGCAAGAGGGAGAAGGAAGGAAGAGGAGCGGAGAAGGCTCCAGGAACGAGGAATGAAGGGATCCCAGGGGTGCGGACGGGCAAGTCGCCACCGCACGCCCGAATCCACCTGCGTGGAGGGGTCAGGCCAAAGGGGGAGACCGGTCCCCGAACTAGTGGAGGCAGGAAACGACCCTCAGCTAGAAACCGGAGGCTCTGACATTTTATGTGGCGCAGCCCCTTGCTCCACCCGCTAGGAAGGCACCACATAGGGTCAGGGAAACTGGCGCCAAGTTTACCAAGGGGGGCCCGAGGCAGCCGGACAGAAGTGTTGGTAAGAAAGGCCAGACAAAGGACACACAAAGGGGGTCCTGTGAAGCGCTCCAAAGTTATCTGGGAGTTGTCTGAGCCCCTCACCTGGTGAGCACAGTACGACGTGGGCAGCCATTACCTGCAGACGTGGTCTGGATAATAAGAACTGTGAGTAAAGGCCCTGAACTGCATCACTGACTCCGTGTCGTTACTGCTGCTGCCCTGCACCATCACCCCCATCCTCCGCATACACTGCCCTGAGGCTATACTCCTCCCGTGGGGAGTTATGCTACGCTCTGCTGCACCCACAACACCAGCCTTAGCGGTCTGCCCTGTAGCGGCGGTTCACTCTGACCGCAATCCACGGGTGGCGTAGTCGGACATTTAAACATCAAAACCACATAAATAGTTCCGCCACTGGTTTGACCGCCCTGAGCCACGGAACCGGATCGCCGCCACGAAGACTACAACCACCAGCATCCACCAAAACGGGTCCGGCTCCGGGTGTCCCAAGGCCCAGGGGGTGCGTCAGAACATTTTCATCACCTTTCACAATCACCAATGGGACAAGGCAGGGATGTCCTCTGTCCCCTCTCTTATACATCCTAGTGACGGAGCACCTGCTCTCATCAATTCGCCATAACCCCAATATTAGGTGGATTGAGGTGGGAGGCACCGAGTACAAGTGCTCTCTATTTGCTGATGATGTCCTAGTATATATCACTCAATCACATATATCCATCCCTGCTGTTATGGCTGAAATAGATCACTTTGTTACATGGTAAAATTTTAAAATCAATGCAGCGAAGTCTGAGGCCCTCGATGTCTCCCTCCCTAAATCCATATAGGATTCCATCCAGTCCAACTTTCCCTTTGCCTGGCCCTCACAGGGTATCAAATACTTAGGAATTCCTATTCATAGAGACCTCTGCCATCTATGTTATCTTAATTTTGGGCCCTTTATTGAACAATTCCATACAGACCACGGTTGGCAAGTTGGAACTGTGAGATTCACTACGTGCACCACTGGTATTTTGTGGAAAAGCACATGTAAGATTCTGCAACAGTCTCTGCTGATACTCCTGCATGCGTGCATCCCTTTCTATGGCAGGAATAATTTCTGCAAATTTACTTTTGTACCGGGGATCTAACAGTGTGGCAACCCAGTAGTCAGGATTATTTCTAATTCTCACAATTCGAGGGTCATGTTGCAGGTAGTGCAGCAAGAAGGCACTCATGTGTGTTGCGCATCCAGGAGCACCAAGTCCCTGTTGTGTTGGTGGCGAGGTAACAATCATGCTTCCTTCCTCTGTCCTCTCCCCCCAACCTCGCACAACAGAAATGTGATCAAGGTCTCCCTCATCTGATGAGTCTTCCATCAGTTCGTCCTCCACTTCTTCCTGGGCTCCTGCACCTTCCTCACTAGTTTGGCTGCTACCATGCGCCCTGGTAAAATCATCTCCCCCACCCTCACATGCCTGCCGCCCTGGTGCTGCCGACCGTCTGGACCTTGCAGATGTTAGCCCTTCCGCATACAACTCCTCCTCCTCTACTTCCTCCACCTCCTCTTGTGCCACCACCTGACTCCGAATTCTGTTTAACATGTGCTCCAGCATGTAAATCACCGGAATAGTCATGCTGATAATGGCATCGTCAGCACTAAACATCTTCGTCGCCATTTCAAAACTGTGCAGAAGAGTGCATAGGTCCCTGATCTGAGACCACTCCTCCAGCGTGATTTGCCCCACCTCTGAATCTCGTTGGCCCAGGCTATACGTCAGAACGTATTGCACCAGGGCTTGTCGGTGCTGCCACAGTCGCTGCAACATGTGCAGAGTTGAATTTCACCGGGTAGGCACATCGCATTTTAGCCGGTGAAGTGGCAGGCCCAACGACTTCTGTAGAGATGTAAGTCGCTGAGCTGCGGGATGCGAACGGCGGAAGTGAGCACACAGCGACCGTGCCCTCTGCAGAAGGCCATCTAGTCTGGGATAGTGGGCTAAAAATTGCTGGACAACCAGGTTCAACACGTGAGCCATACAAGGCACGTGTGTGACATTGCCCCGGCGAAGGGCCGCACCCAGGTTTGCAGCATTGTCGCACACGGCCTTCCCTGGTTTCAGGTCCAGTGGAGACAACCATTCATGAAATTGGTTCTCCAGAGCTGACCACAACTCCTCAGCTGTGTGACTCACATTTCCCAGACATTTCAATGTAAAAACCGCCTGATGACGTTGAGCCCTACTGCCAGCATAGTAAGGAGGTGTGCAGGATCCCTTCTGCGCAGTTAGAAAGCTTGTGGCATGACCAGACAGGTTTTGGGTGCAGGTGGAAGACCGAGAGGAGGTTGAGGAGGCAGAAGCAGTGGAGGAAAAATGACATAAAGAGGATTGACGCACAACTCGTGGGGACGGCAAGACTTGGACAGCAGCCCCTTGTCCTGCTGTCACCATAGTTACCCAGTGCCCAGTCAGCGACATGTAACGCCCCTGTCCATGCCTACTCGTCCAAGTGTCTGTGGTGAAATGCACCCTGTCACACACAGAGTTTCTCAAAGAAGCGGTGATGTTGTGTGCGACATGCTGGTGGAGCGCAGGCACACCTTTCTTTGAGAAGTAGTGCCGACTGGGCATCTGGTACTGGGGCACTGCGACGGACATAAGGTCTCGAAAATCCTCTGTGTCCACCAGGCGGAAAGGCAGCATTTCTGTAGCCAAGAGCTTGCAGATGGTGAAATTCAACCTCTTAGCTTTCTCATGGCTAGGAGGAAATGGTCTTTTACTTGTCCACATCTGAGGGACCGAGGGCTGGCTATTGTGCTTAGACGGGGTTGATAAGGGTGTCCCCGGCAAACTGCCGGTCTGTGAGGAAGATGCAGGCGGACATGTTAGGTTGCCTTGATCCAAAGGTGGTGCTATCGATGTCGGACAGCGCTCAAGACCAGCTGGTGTTACCACCTCCAAAGAAAATGATGACCTGCCAATCACGCTGGCTGTTGCGGGTAAAGAGGTGGCAGGTCTGCGCCCCAAAACAGGTGTGACTGCTGTCCCCCCAGTCACAGAGGATGAAGAGGCCGCGGATGCACAAGATATGGCAGACGGTGGTTGGCCCGGCCGGCTAGACCGCATTGTAGCACACTGAGCTTCCCACTGCAACTTATGCTTCATGTCCATGTGCCGGTTCATGCATGAAGTACTCAAACTATGTATTTTTTGGCCTCTACTTAGCTTTTGCTGACAAATGTTACAGATAACACGAGTTGGGTCATCTTTATCGATCTGAAAAAATGCCCAGGCTATGCAAGGCTTAGCACCCATGCGACCTGAAGAGCCACCACGACTTGTGGTGAGAGGCAGAGTTGTGTTTGAGGATGCAGTTGTTGACGTGCTTCCAGTACTACGTCTCTGTCCAGGAAGGCGCAACCTGACCTCGTCGTCACTACCATCTTCCTCCACCTCCTCTGCTGACCTCATCTCTTGGCTGACTGTGGGTTGACAGTAAGTGGGATCTCCGACCTCATCATCATCACCCTGTGCGTTATCACACCCGTCGTCCTCAGAGCCAACCTGTTCCTGCCCTGACAAAAAACTAAAGTTGTCGCTCCAATCAGGTATTTGAGTCTTATCATCGTCTTCCTCATTGTCTCCACCAACAGGAGTTACAGTTTGGGAATGAGGGTCTACATTATGGTCAGAACCTTCTGCGTCTGGTCCTGGATCCGACTCATAAAGATTCTGGGCATCAGTGCAGATCATTTCCTCGTCTGGATTCACAGAAGCGCTGGAGTCGACCTCTGATTCCCAGGCTATAGTATGAGTAAACAGCTCTGCAGACTCAACCATCTGTTCTACCTCATACTCAGACGGGCAGCTGGAGATTTGGGAGCTGTGAGGAAGCAAGTGCGATTTGGGTGACACCTTTGAGGACTGGAGTATTTGTGATGTTGAAGTTGATGTGGAGGAGAGCCCACTTAAAGGAGCACTTGATATCCGTTGAAGCACCTGCTGTTTTTGTGCCTCATCTGGAATTTGTAGCGATTGGCGTGGCCGTAAGAAAGGGATCTTATCACATTGTCCGCTAAAAGAAGTAGACATTTTAGTTTGGCTGGAAGATGGTCTTTCTTCTGCACCTACCCCACGGACACAACCTTTTTTCCCCTTCCCAACACGCCTATTCCCCTTTCCACCAGCAGCAGGCCTTTTTCCACTCATTTTGGTGGTTAACTAATTCACAACTCTGGAGTTGTTTGCACAAAAAAACAATGGATGGTAACCGAGCAGAGCTGAGTGGCCAAACTGTGGTATTAGGCCAAAACTATTGGCTGGGTTAGATGCAGAAAAAAATTATTTTTAATTTGCAACCTGATGGAGGTCAGTATAGATGGACTAATAGACCAAGTCCCACACACCGCTAGAAGCCCAAATATTTTTTCAGAGCTAGATGCAGAAATTTTTTTTATTCAATTTGCAACCTGATGGAGGTCAGTATAGATGGACTAATAGACCAAGTCCCACACACTGCTAGAAGCCCAAATATTTTTTCAGAGCTAGATGCAGAAAAAAATTATTTTTAATTTGCAACCTGATGGAGGTCAGTATAGATGGACTAATAGACCAAGTCCCACACACTGCTAGAAGCCCAAATATTTTTTCAGAGCTAGATGCAGAAAAAAATTATTTTTAATTTGCAACCTGATGGAGGTCAGTATAGATGGACTAATAGAACAAGTCCCACACGCTGCTAGAAGCCCAAATATTTTTTCAGAGATAAATGAAGAAAAAAATTATTTTTAATTTGCAACCTGATGGAGGTCAGTATAGATGGACTAATAGACCAAGTCCCACACACTGCTAGAAGCCCAAATATTTTTTCAGAGCTAGATGCAGAAAAAAATTATTTTTAATTTGCAACCTGATGGAGGTCAGTATAGATGGACTAATAGACCAAGTCCCACACACCGCTAGAAGCCCAAATATTTTTTCAGAGCTAGATGCAGAAAAAAATTATATTCAATTTGCAACCTGCTGGAGGTCAGTATAGAAGGACTAATAGAACAAGTCCCACACACTGCTAGAAGCCCAAATATTTTTTCAGAGCTAAATGAAGAAAAAAATTATTTTTAATTTGCAACCTGATGGAGGTCAGTATAGATGGACTAATAGACCAAGTCCCACACACTGCTAGAAGCCCAAATATTTTTTCAGAGCTAGATGCAGAAAAAAATTATATTCAGTTTGCAACCTGATGGAGGTCAGTATAGATGGACTAATAGAATGATGCTATGCCCAAAAGATTTTACTTCACTAGGTGCAGTAAAAAAATTGGTATTCTATACACAGGTGGTATATCTTGCAACACAGATAGGCTACTCCACTGACTAACACACTCTGCAATAGGCCAAAAAGGATTAGCTTTGCTAGATTCAGCCAAATGCTGTGAAAAAAACTTGCACAGCACTGGCACAGACCTGCCTGGCAAAAACTGATAGGAACTCATGTAACCTAGTCCTGAAAAGGACTCCAATTACAATTAGTCTTTACTCCCACAATCTATCTATTTAAGAGCACAGACCTGCCTGATAAAAGTCGTAGGAAATGCTGTAACCTAGTCCTTAAAAGGACTGCAATCACAACTATTCCCTACTCCCAAGCTATCTGTATATTTGTGTGAAAATTGGCTTGAAATTAACAAGGTATAGCGCACACAGCAACAGCGGTGCCGTCTAACACGCAGCTGCAGCAGTGAGAAAATGGTGGCGACGGGGAAAATGGCTTGGTCTTATAGGGCAAGGACATGTGACATACACTGCCAATCACACATGCCCTTGCTTGTGTGAAAAAAAGCACTTCGCTCCGTGTGTGCGCTGCTGATAGGCTGACAGATTGCACCTCCCCACTGCAAATGCGGGAAAGAGAAAAAAAAATGGAGATCTTCATTGTTCCTGCAGAGATCCATCCCCTGCCCCTCCCCCCGCCCCGCTGTACACTCAAACTGCGTATTAACATTAATTTTCATCATTACTGAGAAAAAATTCAGTTATGATTTTGGTGCACGAACAGTTATCGAACATAACCTCGAACAGCCGAATTTTTCTCAAATTGTTCGTGTTCGCCGACCGGCTCGAACACCGCCCAAAACAGCTCGAATTTGAGATTGGCGAACAGTTCGAGTAGAACAATGCTCATCTCTACTTACAATGCTCTGCTAGAATTGTAGACCATTCTTCTTTGGCAAACTGCTCCAGGTCCCTGATATTTGAAGGGTGCCTTCTCCAAACTGCCATTTTGAGATTTCTCCAGAGGTGTTCTATGGGATTCAGGTCTGGACTCATTGCTGGCCACCTTAGAAGTCTCCAGTGCTTTCTCTCAAACCATTTTATAGTGCTTTTGGAAGTGTGTTTTGGGTCATTGTCCTGCTCGAAGACCCATGACCTCTGAGGGAGACCCAGCTTTCTCACACTGGGCCCTACATTATGCTGGAAAATTTGTTGGTAGTCTTCAGACTTCATAAAGCCATGCACACGGTCAAGCAGTCCAGTGCCAGAGGCAGCAAAGCAACCCCAAAACATCAGGGAACCTCCGCCATGTTTGACTGTAGGGACCGTGTTCTTTTCTTTGAATGCCTCTTTTTTTTTCCTGTACACTCTATGTTGATGCTTTTTCCCAAAAAGCTCTACTTTTGTCTCATCTGACCAGAGAACATTCTTCCAAAACGTTTTAGGCTTTCTCAGGTAAGTTTTGGCAAACTCCAGCCTGGCTTTTTTATGTCTCGGGGTAAGAAGTGGGGTCTTCCTGGGTATCCTACCATACAGTCCCTTTTCATTCAAACGCCGACGGATAGTACAGGTTGACACTGTTGTACCCTCGGATTGCAGGGCAGCTTGAACTTGTTTGGATGTTAATCGAGGTTCTTTACCCAACCATCCGCACAATCTTGCTTTGAAATCTCTCCTCAATTTTTCTTTTCCATCCATATCTAGGGAGGTTAGCCACAGTGCCATGGGCTTTAAACTTCTTGTTGACACTGCGCACGGAAGACACAGGAACATTCAGGTCTTTGGAGATGGACTTGTAGCCTTGAGATTGCTCATGGTTCCTCACAATTTGGTTTCTCAAGTCCTCAGACAGTTCTTTGGTATTCTTTCTTTTCTCCATGCTCAATGTGGTACACACAAGGACACAGGACAGAGGTTGAATCAACTTTAATCCATGTTATCTGGCTGCAAGTTAGTAATTGCCAACACCTGTTAGGTGCCACAGGTAAGTTACAGGTGCTGTTAACTACACGAATTAGAGAAGCATCCCATGATTTTTCAAACAGTGCCAATACTTTTGTCCACCCCCTTTTTTAGGTTTGGTGTGGAATTATATCCAATTTGGCATTAGGACAATTCTTTTTGTGTTTTTTCATTGAAGACAAATTAAATAAAGATAAAAATACCAAAGAATTTGTGATTGCAATCATTTTCAGGAAGAAACTGAGTATTATCTGACAGAATTGCAGGGGTGCCAATACTTTTGGCCACCACTGTATAATTTACTGGTGTATACCAGACTCTTTTAAACAGATATATTTGTGTCTGAACAATCAGGAGACACTATTACTGTTTTTCTTTATGGCAAAAAATGCCAAAAGCAGGATAATACAGAGATTTGACCCGTGGAACTGCAAAAGCACAGTTCTATTTCTCGGGCCTACACCAGACTATTTTCAACAGATATATAACTGTGGTTTTGCCGTCCCACGGTAAAAAACTCTATTATCCAGCTTTTGCTATTTTTTCCGTAAAGAAAAATAGTAATAGTGTCTCCTGATTGTTCAGACACTAATATATCTATTTAAGAGTCTGGTATACCCCAGTAAATTATAACTATGGTTTTGCCGTTCCACGGTAAAAAATCTCTATTATCCTGCTTTTGGCATTTTTTGCTGTAAAAAAAAAATGTAATAGTGTCTCCCTGATTGTTCAGACACAAATATATTTGTTTAAAGTAGTCTGGTGTAGGCCAGAGAAACAAAAGTGTGGTTTTGCAGTTCCACGGTTCAAACCTCTGTATTATCCACTTTTGGGCCATTTTTACCTAAAAAAAAACAGTTTGAGTGTGTCGCTCACTGTTCAGCCGCAAATATATCTATTTAAAATTGTCAGGTATACTCCAGTAAACAATAACTGTGGTTTTGCCATTCCACGGTAAAAAATCTTTATTATTCAGCTTTTGGAATTTTTTCCGTATTGAAAAACAGTAATAGTTTCTCCCTGATTGTTCAGATTGTTTAAAAGAGTCGGGTGTAGGCCAGAGAAATAGAACTGTGGTTTTCCTCTTCCACGATTCTAATCTACTTTTAATTACCCTTTTTCCATTGATAGTGTGAGTGTAAGCTATTTTACTTTCTTTACAATGGGCAAGGTGCGTGGCAAGGGACGTGGAACTGTACATTCTGGTGATGGTGCGTGCAGAGGACGGGGCCGTGGCCAAGGTGAAAATGTGGCACAACCAACAGCCACATCTTCTCGCTCCCACTTCTTGACCGAATTGCTAGGGAAGCACAGAACAACACCAATATTGCGAACTGATCAGTGTGAACAGGTTATTAATTGGATAGCAGATAATACTTCCAGTTCCTGGGCACCACCACCTCCAGTCTGTCTTCCACATGGTCAAATCTTAGTAGCTGTGAGTCTCGACCGCATACTCCCCCTCATCCTGATGCTCCTTCCTCCACCATGCTGAGTGTCATCAGACAGCAACTGATCCCACACTTGGACACTCTGAAGAGCTGTTCACTAGTCCATTTCCATATTTGTGCCCCTCGCCTGCTCCGCTTGAAATGGTGGAAGAGGAGATCCCATGCAGTGATGCCCAAATATTTGAACAGCCACGACCACAGGAAGTCGACGCTGGCAATTTGTCACAAGAGGTGGACAATGACGAGACACAATTGTCAGGAAGTGAGGAGGAGGATCGTGGTGCGCAAATGGAAGAGGAGGAGGTGGTGGATGATCCAGTAACTGACCCAATGTGGCAGGAGGACATGCAGAGCGAGGCCAGCAGCACACAGGGTGAGGGAGGCAGAGTACCCCAACAGGCAGGAAGAAGCAATGTTGTGGCCGCACACAGAAGGCAGGCAACAGTTCCAGTAACACCAACATGAGAGACGTTGCCAGTACAACCTGTCGGTCTTCCAGAGTCTGGAATTTTTTTAAAGACTCTGCTGATAACCCCAAAAAGGCCATTTGTACCACGTGCCATGCCAGTATCAGCAGGGGTGACAAAACTACCAGCCTGACCACCACCATCATGATCAGGCACATGGTAGCAAAGCACCTGACTTTGTGGGGTGAACCCCAGGGTCCATGACCAGTGTCAGCGGGTGTCACAATTGCTTCTTCCGCTGTTGTGCGTGCAATAGAACCCCCTGTTGTGTGTGCACAGCAATCCCCTGTGCATACTGCATGCAAAGATGCCGCCCTCCTCTCAGTCTTCACTTGTTATGGCAGTTTCTCAAGAAACAGCATCAACGTCCACGTCCACGTCCCACCGCAGCGTTCAATAGTCCATATCCCAGACCTTTGAACAAAAGCGGAAATTTGCAGCCAACGCCCCACAGGCCACAGTCCTAAATTCACATTTCACGACTGCTTGCATTGGAAATGCTGCCTTTTAGGCTGGTGGAGACGGAATCCTTCTGCAACCTTGTGGCGGTGCCCGTCCATCGGTTCTCGGTCCCCATCCGACACTATTTTGCCCGGTGCGCCATCCCCGCACTACACAAGCACGTGTCCCAAAACATCTGCCGTGCCCTCAACAACGCAGTTACTGGGAGAGTCCACCTGACAACGGACACGTGGACCAGTGCTTGTGGCCAGGGACAGTACATCTCCCTGACGGCACACTGGGCAAACATAGTGGAAGCCGGGACCCAGTCGGACCTTGGGACGGAATACATCCTCCCCACACCGAGGATTGCGGGCCCTGTGTCAGAGTTTCCCCCACAGTGTACAGCTCCTGCGCATCATCCTCCTCCTCCTCCTTCTCATGTTCAGCCTCCATCTCAGATATCACCACATCAGTTACAAGCTGGAAGCACTGTAGTACTGCCTCCGCCAAGTGGCAACAGGCTGTGCTGAAACTCATAAGCTTAGGTGAGAAACCTCAGACTGCTTATGAGTTGTGGAAAGCTGTGAAAGAGCAGGCAGATCTGTGGCTGAGACTGCTGAACCTACATCCAGGCATAGTCGTGTGTGACACTGGCCGTAACCTGTTGACGACTCTGAGGCGAGGCGAGATCACACACGTACCATGCCTGGCTCATGTGCTTAACATCGTGGTTCAGCGGTTTCTTAAATTGTACCCCGAGTTGCCAGATCTGCTCGTCAAAGTACGCAGCCTGTCAGCTCATTTTCGCAAGTCGGCTACAGCTTTCGCCGCCCTTGCTGTGTTACAGCAGTGCTTGCAGCTTCCGTCACACCGACTGGTGTGTGATGTTCCAACACGTTGGAACTCTACCCTCCACATGTTGCAAAGGATTTGTGAGCAGAAGAGAGCAGTTGTGGAGTACCAGCTGCAACAAGGCCGTCGATATTCAGGTCAGACTCCACACATAAGACCTCAGGAGTGGACCTGGATGTTTGACATATGTACCATCTTGATAAACTTTGAGGAGTCTACCAAGATGGTGAGTGGCGATGACGCCATCATTAGCGTCAGCATTCCACTTGTCTGTCTTTTGCAACGCTCTCTGCAGAGAATTAAAGAGGAGGCATTGCAGCCAGAGTATGATGAGATGGATCAAGAAGCCGTAGTGGTCGATTACACACAGCCCAGCCTCATCTCATCCCAACGTTCATTGGGGGACAATGAGGGAGTGGAGGAGGAGGAGGAGGAAGAACAGGAGCTTGTATCATGCGCTGTAGATGGTAGTACCTGTACAACTGTCATTCCATCGGTTCAGCGTGGGTGGCCTGAGGACAGGGGGGAGGAGGAGGAGGAGAGCATGGTCAGTCGTCATGTTGGTGAGGACACGGAAGTCTTGCCCATTATCAGTCTGGCATGCATGGCTGACTTTATGATACGCTGCCTTAATCGTGACCCTCGCTTTGTCAAAATGTTGGGTGACAGTCATTAGTGGTTGGTGACACTTTTAGATCTCCGCTACAAGGAGAACTTTCACTCTCTTATTCCTGAAGTGGAGAGGTCTACAAAAATGGGGCAGTACCAGAAGGCCCTTGCTGCAGAACTGTTAAAAAATTCCAATCTGAACACGCTAGCGGCAGAGGTCACAGTTCGTTGCCCAACCAAGGCGTACATGCGAGAGAGACACAACTCCAATCCAGCAGAGGCAGGGTAACACTGTCAATGTTCTGGGACTGTTTTCTCAGACCCTCCCTTCGGACAGACCCTGAGGCATGGGCTACTCTCACAAGGAGTGGAAAGTTTCAAAAGATGGTGAGGGAGTACCTTGCCGACCGTACCAGCGTCCTCTGTGATTTCACTGTGCCTTTTAATTATTGGGTATGCAAGCTGGACACTTGGAATGAACTCGCTCTATACACCTAGGAGGTCCTGACCTGCTCTGCCGCTAGCGTGTTATCGGAGCGTGTTTTTAGTGCCGCTGGGGGAATTATAACTGATAAGCGCACTCGCCTGTCAACTGACAATGCTGACAAGCTGACCCTTATCAAAATGAACAAGGGCTGGATTGGGCCAGACTTCTCATCACCACCAAATGACAGTAGAGTAACATAAAGTCAAATCCACTGTGTTATTTTGGGAGGTGTATTCACATGCACCGCTTCACACCCACACATGGGTATACGCTTCCTCATTTTGGCTGTTTTATGTTTTTCTCCTTATCCTCAGCCTCCACCACCACTGTACCACCAGGGTAACCGTGGTCCGTGTTGACATTATTGAAAGTTGATCCGTCCTTATTTTTGTCAGCTTTTGCTTGGAAGGCATAAGCAAAGACTGTGGGAGACCCACTCCCCAATAATGGGAATAATATTTTTAAGATGCTGTACTGTATGGCTCTTGTAAGTGGCATTAAAACCGTCTTGCTAAGCTACTGCAACCTCCACCACTTTTCGAAGGGGCATTAAAACCGACTTGTTAAGCTACTGCGACCTCCACGTCTCTTCCAAGGGGCATTAAAAGCATCTTGTTAAGCTACTGGGACCTCCACGTCTCTTCCAAGGGGCATTAAAACCGTCTTGTTAAGCTACTGCGACCTCCACGTCTCTTCCGAGGGGCATTAAAAGCATCTTGTTAAGCTACTGGGACCTCCACGTCTCTTCCAAGGGGCATTAAAACAATCTTGTTAAGCTACTGAAACCTCCACGTCTCTTCCGAGGGGCAGTAAAACCGTCTTGTTAAGCTACTGTGACATCCACCACTTTTCCAAGGGGCATTAAAACCACCTTGTTAAGCTACTGCGACCTCCACGTCTCTTCCGAGGGGCATTAAAACCCTCTTGTTAAGCTACTTGGACCTCCACGTCTCTTTCGAGGGGCATTAAAAGCGTCTTGTTAAACCACTCTGACCTCCACAGCTCTTCCAAGGGGCATTGAAATGTTATTTTTTATTAACTCTAACCTCCACGACTCTTCAAAAGGGCATTGCATTCCCTCCTAATTTTTGGCAGCTTTTGCTTGGAAGGCATAAGCAAAGACTATGGGAGACCCACTCCCCAATAATGGGAATAATTTTTGCAATATTCTGTACTGCATGACTCTTGTAAGGGGCATTGCAAGTTCCTCCGTCCTAATTTTTGGCAGCTTTTGCTTGGAAGGCATAAGCAAAGACTATGGGAGACCCACTCCCCAATAATGGGAATATTGTTTGTAATATGCTTTACTGCATGGCCCTTGTAAGGGGCATTGCAAGTTTCTCCGTCCTAATTTTTGGCAGCTTTTGCTTGGAAGGCATAAGTAAAGACTATGGGAGACCCACACCCCAATAATGGGAATAATGTTTTTAAGATTCTGTACTATATGGCTCATGTAAGGGACATTAAAACCGTCTTGTTAAGCTACTGCAACCTCCACCACTTTTCCAAGGGGCATTCAAACCGTCTTGTTAAGCTACTGTGACCTTCACCACTTTTCCAAGGGGCATTAAAACCGTCTTGTTAAGCTACTGCGACCTCCACGTCTCTTCCGAGTGGCATTAAAACCACCTTGTTAAGCTACTGTGACCTCCACCACTTTTGCAAGGGGCATTCAAACCGTCTTGTTAAGCTACTGTGACCTCCATCACTTTTCCAAGGGGCATTAAAACTGTCTTGTTAAGCTACTGCGACCTCCACGACTCTTCCAACTGGCATTGCATTTTATCCTAATTTTAGTCAGCTTTTGCTTTTCAATGCATAGGCTGACACTAAGGGAGACCCACTCCCCAATAATGGGTAGAAGCTTTTTAGTATGCTGTAATCCACGTCTGTTTCAAAGGGCATTGCAGTTCCTCATAATTTTTGGAAAGCTTTCCATTCACTGTGCACAGGAGACCCAGTTGCTATAAATGGAAAAATGGTTTAGTTAAGGCCCTCTGACCTCCATGTCACGTCGAAGGGGCATTGGAGTGCCTCTAAATTTTTGGTAGGCATTGCACTCACTGTATGCCCTATAACTGTGTAGCCGAACCGCTCCTTTTGGTACAGAAACATATCCTACAAGACATGTGTGGTTGACTGGCCTGATATTGATGTGAATGGTTCCTGTTCCTTCTGCTCTTTCTTCTTTGCCACCACCTCATCCATCAATTTATCACCTGAAGCTTTGTTTTAACAGGAGTCATAGAACTGGGATAGTAGCAGGAAAACATCCAACAATCCTCGGAGGAGGTAGGATATGCGCCAAAAAGCTGACCACCTAAGGCCTAGCCGCTACTACATACATGCGCCTGCATTCCAAGAAAACAAAGCAGATGCTAACTTCTATCATCATCATCATGCTCCTCACCTTGGCACTCTCAACTCCCCTGATGGAGAAGCCAGGGCCCACCGGAGGAGTCTGGTTCTCTGGTGGGCTCGTCCAATGCTGCCCTAAAGCAGGCCAGGCTAAGAAAAGTGTGTGGGGGGAAGTTGACAGGAGAAATAGGGGCGGCTGGGGACCGTTTATGGTCACCCGGCCGCCCCCAGGCGGCTGGGGACCGTGTGTGGACTCCCGGCCGCGGGGCGGCTGCGGACCGAGTATGGACACCCGGCTGCCCCCTGGCAGCTGGGGACCAAGTGTGGACACCCGGCCGCCGGGCGGGTGGGGACTGAGTATGGATACCAGGCAGCCGAAGCAGCATGAGGTAGTGGCCAGTTTCGGCCTACTCCAAACTAAAAGGCCCCATTTCAAGTGCAAGCTAGCAGTATGGCATTGCAGCCTGGGGGTGGGTGGGTGGCAGGCTGCACACTTACGCTTGCATTAAAAGAAAACAAAGCAGATGCTAACTTCTATCATCATCATCATGCTCCTCACCTTGGCACTCTCAACTCCCCTGATGGAGAAGCCAGGGCCCACCGGAGGAGTCTGGTTCTCTGGTGGGCTCGTCCAATGCTGCCCTAAAGCAGGCCAGGCTAAGAAAAGTGTGGGGGAAGGTGACAGGAGAAATAGGGGCGGCTGGGTACCGTGTATGGACACCCGGCCGCGGGGCGGCTGGGGAACGAGTATGGACACCCGGCCACCCCTGGTTGCTAGGGACCGTGTGTCGACACCCGGCCGCGGGGCGGCTGGGGACCGAGTATGGACACCCGGCCGCCCCCAGGCAGCTGGGGACAGAGCGTGGACACCCGGCCGCCGGGCGGCTGGGGACTGAGTATGGATATCTCGCTGCCGAAGCAGCCATGAAGTAGTTGCCAGCTTCGACCTCCTCCAAACTAAAAGGCCCCATTTCAAGTGAAAGCTAGCAGTATGGTATTGCAGCCTGTGGGTCGGTAGGTGGCTGGCTGCATATTTGTGCTAGCATTGCAAGGAATGGGGGAGGTACAATTGAACACTGCCCTGGGACAAGGACTTGCACGGGGATAGTTGCAAGTCTGCATCTTCTGATGCGGCAAGGATCACTTCTGATGGGCACACTTTTAGGCAGTGATCTGGGTGTCAGAGATGCTTCCAGGGGTCTTCCCCATGCTGTTCCCATGTCTTTTCAGCACTGTATGCATGTGTCACACAGCACATGGCCAGATAAGATTGTAAAATGTTAAATTGACAATTCCCCGTGAATGCATTTGTCATGGTTGAAAGCAATACAAAAGTGCAAAAACGCATGAAAAATGCTACTTGTGAACATAGCCCAAGGTGTGGTGGAGTATTTTTGTTTTTGGTTATTTATTTTACCTTATACACAAGTCTTTACCCTGGAAAGGAAATTCCTTAACATATTTCACAGGAAAACCATTTCAGTTTAGTTTTTGAACGTTTTATTGTGAGCCCGTAAAAGTGGCCTAATACCTCTGACCACGTTGTTGACAGCAGTGACCTCGGGGTCAGAAATGCTTCCAGGGGCGATCCCCATGTTGCCCCCATGTCTTTTGAGCACTGTCACTATCATTTTGGGCACTTTTTAGGCTTTCTACAGACTGCCGGGGGTGCCGCCGCAAAAATGCTCGGGTCTCCCATAGACTAACATTGGGCTCGTTGCTCGGGTCGAGCACCCGAGTATCACGGTGAGCTCAGCCTGAGCTTCGAGCACCCGAGCATTTTAGTGCTCGCTCAACACTAAAAGTATCCCATATGCAAAACAGTAAGCTAATGTCAATATAAATATATAAAGATACATTTCATAGTGGAAGGTGACATCAATATAGATAGGTAAAACCACATCACATTGCATATACCAGTCTCAATAGGAGAAACTTCATAACAAAAGGTACTATAAGACCATAAGTTAAATGCAATCCAGAATGGGAAATAACTCAAACCACTGAAAGAATAGAAGGACCCAATAATAGGATCTAAGAGATCCAGAAGTAATGGTAGTTTGTCCCACAAAAGGATATATGAGGCAGGCGTCCTGTCAGGACCCTAAGTGGTTACCTAACACCAGCTAGTCTGAGGGTAGATGAGGCCTGGATGGCGTCAGGCAGAGGACAGGAGAAAGCCCAACGCGTATCGCCGTGTCCCGTACGGCTTCATCAGGGGAATGATGTGCACACATTTTTGGTCCATTATATATCCTGTTGAAGGTAATTGTAATTACCGATGGCAGCGTGTCTCGGTCCCACCGGCGTGAACCGGAAGTGACGTGACCGGAAGTGACGTGACTGGAAGTGGTGTAGGGGGCACCGCGTCAGCAGGTAACGTCCCCAATGGTTAGAGGGACGCCAGATCTATAGTAATGCCTCCAAAAGGCCGTTGCTAAGGCGACTGTACACAATGTAATACAGGTCAATAATTATCAAGTGGACCAGACGAGAGGCCTGAATCTATAAAAGGAAAAGTGAAAAGCTCTTCAGAGTGTCCAAGTGTGGGATCATTTATCTCTGGGCACTCGGCATGGTGGGAGGAAGGGAGATCAGGGTGAGGAATATGCAGTCCAGACTCACGGCTACTGAGACTTGACCGTGTGGAAGATGTAGTGGTGGTGGTGGCTAAGTGACTGGAAGCATTATCTGCTATCCAACCAATAACCTTTTCACACTGCTCTTTGTTCAATAGTGGTGTTCTACGGTCCCCTATTAATTGGGACAGGAAGGTCGAGAAGATGTGAGTGTTTGTTGTGGCACAATTTCAGCTGCCCACAGTCTCGGACCCTGCATGCGCCATCACCATCACGTCCAGTTGCCCGTCCTTTGCCACATGCCTTGCCCATTTTAAATAGGACAATATCTTCCACGCTCACTACAAATGGCTGAGTTTGGAGCGAACTCATATGTGATCCGTGTGACGGACAAACCACAGTTTTAAATAGCTGGCCTGTAGGTAACTATTTTTAACATTTTTTTAATGGAGGCCAGAAATGGTAATATTTTCAGCGCATTTATATGTGATCCGTGTGATGGACAAACCACAGTTTTAAATAGCTGGCCTGTAGGTAACTATTTGTAATAGTGACGACCTCGTGTCAATAAGTTCACTGACACACTACAACAAAATTTCAATGGAGGCCAGAAATGGCAATATTTTCAGCGCAATTATATGTGATCTGTGTGACGGACAAACCACAGTTTTAAATACCTGGCCTGTAGGTGACTATTTTAACAGCACCAACCTCGTGTCAATAAGTTCACTGACACACTACAACAAAATTTCAATGGAGGCCAGAAATCGCAATATTTTCAGCACTATTATATGTGATCCGTGTGACAAACCACAGTTTTAAATAGCTGGATTTTTAGCAATGTAATATGCAAAGGACCTGGCTGTATTCTGCAGTGCCAACAAGCATATAGCACAGAAAAACAGTGTTCTCCGGATTGCTTTTTAAGCAAATAATGAGGATTAAGATAAAGAAAAATTATTTCTGTTCCCTGATACCTGGCGCTATTTCTACAAATATCTGTAAAAGCACCAGCAGACAGAACTGGAATGGACCCTCTTCCTAAGTGCACTGCAGTCTGCTTAAAAAGTCTGCACCCTGCCTGCCTAGCACTGATATCTCTGCTGCTGGATTAGTCCTCAGCAGGACTGTTAGTTGAGATGGATATGTAGAGAATCTTGTAGAATACCTACACTAACTAATAAAGAACCAAATCTCTCCCTAGCTCAGCAGCACCTCTTCCTACACTGCCTGATTGTGGAGTAGACTGTGATGAGCACAGCGGCGCCAGGTCTGATATAGACCTGATGACACTGTGCGGCCAGCCAATCATTGTAATGCCACAACCAATATGGCTGTGGCATTACAGTGTGTGGCAGACAATTCCTGCATGTTCATTGGCACTGTAAAGAGCGCCAAACAAGCAGGGAGGGGACCCGAGCTCCCGTCGAGCAACACCGGAAATACTCGGCGAGCACCGAGTATCTCGAGCAGTGACATGCTCGGGTGAGTACCGAGCAGTAGCGAGCATGCTCGCTCATCACTAGTGATAAATTGTACACATTTTTTTATTGATACATTTTTATTCAAACTAAAACTAAATTTTGTTAAGGGCTTTTCATTTTGGTTAATATATATATTATTTAATACATAATTTGTATTGTCTTGGGTAATCAGAGTAGCTATAACTAACATTTTATGCTTTTAAGCTTTTTTTATTCTGCTTTATTTGTATTTGATTTAATTTTTACATATTTTTGTAAAAATCTATTTATATATTTTTTTACATTATATGTCCATAATTGTTATTAAAAGAACATTGGAGAACCATAAAACTATTTATTTGTTCTCTTCAGGATGTTTTATTGCTAGTTGGGCACCTAACTTTCTTTGGCTTTATTGCTGGAACAAGGGCCTTTAACTTACAATATTCATTTTGTAAGGTAGCGCTAATGATCATGTTGAGGGGCACTCACTTCACCGGGTCAATTAAAGCACACATGCAACGTTTTCCGGTAATATGAAGTCCAGTAGTTTATTACACATCATAAACTGCTTATAACATAGTCCATCTCAGTGGTTCGCAGGCATGTTACACATGTAATATCTTAGAGGCTTTTCAGTGGCAGATATGCCCGCTTAGCTTCAGATACAGACTTCAGCAAGGTAACAACATCAATGTCCATTTCAAGCACCGATTTTACCTTTGCCGGGTCTAGCTGCTTCCATCAGCTCTGCTCTGCCAAAGCTGTGGCTTAAGGCTCACCAGACGTGGTCTCCAGGACACGTGCCTTCCAAGGCTAATGGTGTCCCAGACACAGGGATCAGGTCTCTTGCCTTCCCCTGTTTCAAAACCACCAGGATATATATATCCTCCGTGCGCACAGGACCTGTGATGATGTCACAGTCATGTGATCAGTCACCTGAAGGGGAGGTACATGGTCAGCCAGAACTCACCCCCGCTGACATTTTGGCAATGCAGCAAGCCGCTGCATTACAATTTACAGTGGTATGGATTTATATCTTAGAACCATGACACATGCACTTAGTGTGTGTGATACTTAACAGGATACATTTATTCTAATATCTTCTGTGTAGTTCTCATTTTATTAAGTACAGTACTGAAAGTCTCCAGCATTTTATTTTTAATGCATTTTTTTAATTATTTAATGCAAAAAATGAAATGTAATGTAAAAAAGGAGTAGATCCATTGGTATGCCAAAATGCTAATTTTTGCATCAGTTGAAACCTGTTCTGTCAAGATCCATTATTTTTTACCAGACCGTAAAATTCTGCAAGCTGTGTTTTTCATTCCGGTTCAGTGTTTTTCTTTTTCAGGTTAGGGTAAATGAATGATGGATTACATGACTAATTCAAAAAATGCATACATTTTTCAATATGATTTTAAACCTGTTTCACATTAACTTGTGAAAAATAGGGAAACAAATATTTTGTGATACTATTTTTCAACAACAAGTATGACAAATGGATTGAAAGTCTGATTCAACTGTCTGAATTAACCATTTGGGACCATTCCATAATAATTACACAACAATTATTATGACTAGTTCCATAGCATTAGGCAATAATAATAATAATAATAATATATTTGCATAGTGTCAATATATTCTACACCACTTTACAATTTAGATGGCACTTGTTAGAAACAATATCAAACATGACAGAGTTCATTAATTCAATCATTACTTATAAGGAAATAGGGAAGACACAAATGGTACAAAAGTGCTCATATTGTATGGTCCAGCCATCCTTTTTAATTAATAATGGTATTCATGCAAAGCTGAACGAACCGATCAGCAGCCAATATCTATTTATGTCCAGATGTAATACTGTATGCTACTGAGTGCATAGAGGATGTGGGAAAGGCACCAGTTTCTGAGGATAAATGTAAAGAGGGAGGAACTAAGAGAAGTTAGATTAGTGAGTTAATGTGATAGGTCTGCATAAAAAGATGTATCTTTAGGGAATACTTACACTGACGAGCAAAAGGGTAACAATAGTTTGAACTTTTGACTTTCAGGCTTCATATTTCCCCATCCATTACTGTTTTGAATGTGAGACTACCATCATTTTATCTAATACATAAATTTGACTTGCAACTATTTTGCATATGATTAGTTAAGCCGATTATTTTTATTTCACTGCATTTTTACTGTTTTGCTCCTAAAAATCTAAATTTTAATTTTTATTATTTTGTTAGTATTTTGTAAATCCATCTTTGGCTTTCAACACTGCCTGAATCCTTCTAGGCATGCTCTCAATCAGATTCAAGGATGTCTCGACCGAAATATGATCCCAGGTCTCTTCTACATGTTCTCAAAGTTGGTACATACTGGTCGACTCACTTGAGTATGTATACAATTTTTTCTTCAACTCCACAAGTGATCAATTGGGTTGAGGTCTGGGAACTTTGAGGGCCACTCCAGCAACTCTACTTCATTGTCATTGAAGCATTTCTTTGCCAATCTCAACGTATAACTTGGGTCATAGTCCTGCTGGAACACTATGTCATAATTTTCATACCCATAGTACTCAAATGTGCGAAGTAACTCGTCTTGTAAGATACTCACATAAAGCTCAGCATTGAGACCACCATCAATACTGGTCAAGTATCCAACACCTTTTGCTGTGGAAGAACTCCATATCATCAGGCTTCCGCCACCAAACTTGACAGTTGCTTCAATTTCTCGATCCATTATGCCCTTTTTCCCTTTTCTTCCAGACCCATTTGCACCTATCAGAGCCTAGTCTATTGACTTTTGACTCATCGCTCCAAATCACCTGTTTCCAATTTCTACTGTCCACTTTTCATACATTTTTGCAAACTCGAGCCGACACTTCTTTGAAGCCAAGGCTTCTTTGTTTGTTTGTTTTTTGGGCCACCATTCCAGACTTGTGTAATGGGCATTGCATGATGCTTGCATGGATGTCTGTGATCTCACTATTACAAAGCACACAAGCCACCTCCACTGCCGTGTTTGTCACGCCAGAACTGAGAGACCTTGGGATGAGCCGACTTGTTGACTGCAATATTTTACCTGGACGTCCACCTCTTGACTTTTGAATGAATGGACGGATTTTATTTCATATTCTTCTAACTGTCATGGCAATCACATGATGCAGTGTGTCAATTTTCTTGGCCAAAAGACCGCTATCGATGAGCTGGATGATGCCATTTCTCTTTTTTTGGGAAATCTTCTTCATGGCTGCTCCTCGATTCGAACCAGTGACCTTTCACTTGAGAAACAACACTGAGCTATTAGGGAATGTGAGAACAGATGGTAATTTGTAGTATACAGGAAGAATAAGATTTTTCCACCATCAGGAGCAAAACAATAACAATGCAGTGACATGACAATAATCTGCATAACTAATTGTATGCAAAATAGTTGATTGTCAAATTTATGTATGAAATAGCCAAGAGGATTGTCTAAAAAAATGATGGTAGTCTCACGTTCGAAGCAGTAGTGGATGGTGAGATATGGAGCCTGAAAGTCAAAAGTTCAAAACATTGTTATTAGTGTTGAGCGAGCACTAAAATGCTCGGGTGCTCGAAGCTCGGGCCGAGCTCACCGTGATACTCGGGTGCTCGACCCGAGCAACGAGCCCAATGTTAGTCTATGGGAGACCCGAGCATTTTTGCGGCGGCACCCCCGGCAGTCTGTAGAAAGCCAAAAAAGTGCCCAAAACGATAGTGACAGTGCTCAAATGACATGGGGACAGCATGGGGATCGCCACAGGAAGCATTTCTGACCCCCAGGTTCTGCTGTCAACAACGTGGTCAGAGGTATTAAGCCACTTTTACGGGCTCACAATAAAACGTTCAAAAACGAAACAAACTGTTTACCTGTGAAATATGTTAAGGAACATCCTCTCCAGGGTAAAGACTTGTGTATAAGGTAAAATAAATAACCAAAAACAAAAATACTCCTCCACACCTTGGGCTATGATCACAAGTAGCATTTTTTATGTGTTTTTGCACTTTTGTATTGCTTTCAACCGTTACAAATGCATTCACCGGGAAATGTCATTTTAACATTTTACAATCTTATCTGGCCATGTGCTGTGTGACACATGCATACAGTGCTGAAAAGACATGGGAACAGCATGGGGAAGACCCCTGGAAGCATCTCTGACATCCAGGTCACTGCCTAAAAGTGTGCCCATCAGAAGTGATCCTTGCCGTATCAGAAGATGCAGACTTGCAACTATCCTCGTGCAAGTCCTTGTCCCAGGGCAGTGTTCAATTGTACCTCCCCCATTCCTTGCAATGAAAGCGTAAGTGTGCAGCCTGCCACCCACCCACCCCCAGGCTGCAATACCATACTGCTAGCTTGACTTGAAATGGGGCCTTTTAGTTTGGAGGAGGCCGAAGCTGGCCACTACCTCATGGCTGCTTCGGCGGCGAGGTCTCCATACTCAGTCCCCAGCCGCCACTATTTGTCCCGGTAACCTTCCCCACACTTTTCTTACCCTGGCCTGCTTTAGGGAAGCATTGGACGAGCCCACCAGACAACCAGACTCCTCCGCTGGGCCCTGGCTTCTCCATCAGGGTAGTTGAGAGTGCCAAGGTGAGGAGCATGATGATGATGATAGAAGTTAGCATCTGCTTTGTTTTCTTGGAATGCAAGCATAAGTGTGCAGCCTGCCACCCACCCACCCCCAGGCTGCAATACCATACTACTAGCTTGCACTTGAAATGGGGCCTTTTAGTTTGGAGGAGGCAGTAGCTGGCCACTACCTCATGGCTGCTTCGGCAGCGAGGTCTCCATACTCAGTTCCCAGCCGCCACTATTTGTCCCGGTAACCTTCCCCACACTTTTCTTACCCTGGCCTGCTTTAGGGCAGCATTGGACGTGCCCATCAGACAACCAGACTCCTCCGGTGGGCCCTGGCTTCTCCATCAGGGGAGTTGAGAGTGCCAAGGTGAGGAGCATGATGATGATGATAGAAGTTAGCATCTGCTTTGTTTTCTTGGAATGCAAACGTAAGTGTGCAGCCTGCCACCCACCCACCCCCAGGTTGCAATACCATACTGCTAGCTTGCTTGCACTTGAAATGAGGACTTTTAGGCTTGTGGCGGCAGACGCCGGCCACCATGTCATGGCTGCGTCGGCGGCCTAGTATCCATACTCAGTCCCCAGCCGCCCGGCGGCCGGGTGTCCACACTCGGTCCCCAACCACCAGGGGGCGGCCTGGTGTCCATACTTGGTCCCCAGCCGCCCCTATTTGTCCCGATGCGCCTTATACACAAGCGCACAAACCAAAACATTGCCTGTGCCCTCCCCAGTGCATTTAGTGGAAAGGACAGCCTATTCTGCTGTAGTGTGTGCACGCCAACCCCCTGTTCATGGCACATGCGAAGATGCCTCCCGCCCTGCACCTGTTGTTGCAGACTTGCAACTATCCCCGTTCAAATCCTTGTCCCAGGGCAGTGTTCAATTGTACCTCCCCCATTCCTTGCAATGCAAGTCCAAGTATGCAGCCTGCCACCCACCCACTCCCAGGCTGCAATACCATACAGCTTGCTTGCTTGCACTTGAAATTGGGCCTTTTAGGCATGTGGAGGTGGAATATGGCTACCACGTCATGGCTGCGTCGGCGGCCTGGTATCCATACTCGGTCCCCAGCCGCCCCGCGGCCGGGTTCCCACACACGGTCCCCAGCCTCCTGGGGGTGGCCGGGTGTCCATAAACGGTCCCCAGCCACCCCTATTTGTCCCGGTGCGCCTTATACACAAGCGCGCATACCAAAACATTACCTGTGCCCTCCCCAGTGCATTTAGTGGGAAGGACAGCCTAACCACAAACACGTGAACAAGTGAATGTGGCCAGGAATGGTCCACCTCACTGACGCCTTCACACTGGTTTAATATTGTGGAAGCCTGGACACAGTTGGACACTGGGATGCAACACGTCCTCCAGACATAGAGGATTGCGGGTCCTGGGACAATCAGTCTTCAACACAAAGTTCAGAAGGTAGACAGCAGCAGTGGTCGGCCTCCTACACAATGATTAAACTTTACATGATCATGAGGCCATCCATCTCCTTAGCTTTCTGTTCCTTGGAATGCAAGCGCATGTATGTAGTAGCGGCTAGGCCTGTGGTGGTCAGCGTTTTGGCGCATATCCTACCTCTTCCGAGGATTGCTGGATGTTTTCCTGCTACTATCCCAGTTTTATGACTCCCGTTAAAACAAAGCTTCAGGTGATGAATAATGGATGAGGTGGTGGCAAAGGAGAAAGAGCAGGAGGAACAGGGATTATTCACATCAATATCAGGCCAGTCAACCACACATGTCTTGTAGGATATCTTTCTGTAACAAAAGGAGCTGTTCAGCTACACAGTTATAGGGCATACAGTGAGTGCATTGCCTACCAAAAATTTCGAGGCACTCCAATGCCCCTTGGAAGTGACATGGAGGTCAGAGGGCCTTAACTAAACCGTTTTTTCCATTTATAGCAACTGGGTCTCCTGTACACTGTTGGCCTAAGCAGTGAATGGAAGGCTTTCCAAAAATTATGAGGAACTGTAAAGCCCCTTGAAACAGACGTGGATTACAGCATACTAAAAGCCTTCTACCCATTATTGGGGAGTAGGTCTCCCTTAGTGTTCACCTATGCATTGAAAAGCAAAAGCTGACAAAAATTAGGAGGAAATGCAATGCCCGTTGGAAGAGTCGTGGAGGTTAGAGGTAATTAAAAACAACATTTCAATGCCCCTTGGAAGAGCTGTGAAGTTCAGAGTGATTTAACAAGACGGTTTTAATGCCCGTTGGAAGAGACGGGGAGGTCACAGTAGCTTAACAAGACAGTTTTAATGCCACTTGGAAGAGACGTGGAGTTCAGAGTGGTTTAACAAGACGGTTTTAATGCCCCTTGGAAGAGAGGTGGAGGTCCCAGTGGAATAAAAAGACAATATCAATGCCCCTTGGAAGAGTGGTGGTGTTCACAGTGGAATAAAAAGACAATATCAATGCCCCTTGGAAGAGTGTTGGAGGTCGCAGTGGAATAAAAAGACAATATCAATGACCCTTGGAAGAGTGGTGGTGGTCCCAGTGGAATAAAAAGACAATATCAACGACCCTTGGAAGAGACGTGGAGGTCACAGTAGCTTAACAAGACGATTTTAATGCCCCTTGGAAGAGTGGTGGAGGTCCCAGTGGAATAAAATGACAATATCAATGGCCCTTGGAAGAGTGGTCTAGGTCGCATTGGATTAAAAAGACAATATCAATGCCCCTTTGAAGAGTGGTAGAGGTCCCAGTGGAATAAACAGACAATATCAATGGCCCTTGGAAGAGTGGTCGAGGTCGCAGTGGAATATAAAGACAATATCAATGACCCCTGGAAGAGTGGTGGAGGTCGCAGTGGAATAAAAAGACAATATCAATGCCCCTTGGAAGAGTGGTGGAGGTCGCAGTGGAATAAACAGACAATATCAATGCCCCTTGGAAGAGTGGTGGAGGTCCCAGTGGAATAAAAAGACAATATCAATGACTCTTGGAAGAGACGTGGAGGTCACAGTAGCTTAACAAGACGATTTTAATGCCCCTTGGAAGAGACGTGGAGTTCAGAGTGGTTTAACAAGACGGTTTTAATGCCCCTTGTAAGAGAGGTGGAGGTCCCAGTGGAATAAAAAGACAATATCAATGCCCCTTGGAAGAGTGGTGGAGGTCGCAGTGGAATAAAAAGACAATATCAATGCCCCTTGGAAGAGTGGTGGTGGTCCCAGTGGAATAAAAAGACAATATCAACGACCCTTGGAAGAGACGTGGAGGTCACAGTAGCTTAACAAGACGATTTTAATGCCCCTTGGAAGAGACGTGGAGTTCAGAGTGGTTTAACAAGACAGTTTCAATGCCCCTTGTAAAAAATGTGGAGGTCACAGTAGCTTAACAAGACCTTTTTAATGCCCCTTGGAAGAGACGTGGAGGTCCCAGTGGAATAAAAAGACAAAATCAATGCCCCTTGGAAGAGTGGTGGAGGTCGCAGTAGCTTAACAAGACGGTTTTCATGCCCCTTGAAAGAGACGTGGAGTTCAGAGTGGTTTAACAAGACGGTTTTAATGCCCCTTGGAAGAGTGGTGGAGGTCACAGTGGAAGAAAAAGACAATATCAATGCCCCTTGGAAGAGACGTGGAGGTTGCAGTAGCTTAACAAGACGATTTTAATGCCCCTTACAAGAGCCATGCAGTACAGCATGTTAAAAACATTATTCTCATTATTGGGGAGTTGGTCTCCCATAGTCTTTGCCTTTGAATTCCAAGCAAAAGGTGCCAAAAATTAGGACGGAGGAACTTGCAATGCCCCTTACAAGAGCCATGCAGTACAGCATATTAAAAACATTATTCCCATTATTGGGGAGTGGATCTGCCATAGTCTTTGCCTATGCCTTCCAAGCAAAAGCTGCCAAAAATAGGACGGAGGAACTTGCAATGCTGGCAACACGGACCATAATCACCCTGGTGGCATAGTGGTGGTGGAGGCTGAGGATAAGGGGAAGAGCAAAAAACAGCCGAAATGAGGAAGCGTATACCCATGTGTGGGTGTGAAGCGGTGCATGTGAATACACCTCCTGAAATAACACAGTGGATTTGACTTTATGTTACTCTGCTGTCATTTGGTGGTGATGAGAAGTCTGGCCCAATCCAGCCCATGTTCATTTTGATAAGGGTCAGCTTGTCAGCATTGTCAGTTGACAGGCGAGTGCGCTTATCAGTTATACTTCCCCCAGCGGCACTAAAAACACGCTCTGATAACACGCTAGCGGCAGGGCAGGCCCGGACCTCCAAGGCGTACAGAGCGAGTTCATTCCAAGTGTCCAGCTTGGATACCCAATAATTAAAAGGCACAGAAGAATCACGGAGGATGCTGGTACGGTTGGCAAGGTACTCCCTCGCCATCTTTTCAAACTTTCCACTCCTTGTGAGAGTACCCCGCACCTCAGGGCCTGTAAGCTGGGCGGGTGTCAGAAAACTGTCCCAGAACGTTGACAGTGTTCCCCTGCCTCTGCTGGATTGGAGTTGCGTCTCTCCCGCCTGTACGCCTTGGTTGGGCAACGAACTGTGACCTCTGATGCTAGTGTGGCACCCCAGGGTTCTGGTTACCACAGTAATAGCAATATTACGTCTGTGAGCAGGTGGGAGGTCTCCTGGTCAGGAATCCTGAGCATGCCACACCTCCTGCCCAGTCCTGGGAGGGGAAGAACTTCCCCTATATAAACTGGGGCTGAGGTAGGGTTAGAAGAGAACACAGACAGAGACAGAGACACAGTCTGGTCTGGAGTGGAGCTGATACAGGGAGAGCAAGATCAGGAGCTCTGTGGGAGCAGTGATAAAAGGAGTCCGGGACTGGAAGCTGTAGAGCTCATCCGGACTGGAGAGATCTCACCGGACACGGAGTCCGAGGCTGTGGGGACTGTTCCATACCCAGCAGCAGAAACCGACCGGCAGGGGATTTCAGGTCCTCTGGCCAAGAAACCCGAAGGCACGGTCACACGCAAGGGACCAGCACCGCCGTCGTGGAGCGGAGGCTACCAGAAGGCCCCGAGTCACCGGCTATACGGGTGAGCACCACACGGTACACTCAGGGACGTGGGCTACTTTTACCCGCTTCTAGCAAGGTAGCCAAGAAGAGTACAGTTAGTTGGGGAGGCCTACAACTCCGCCTGGCCAGGGGAGATCCTGTCTACTCACGGACTGACCAGACCCCGACCGCTAGCCAGTACTCCCGGGAGGGTCTATCTTTGTCACCAGTAAAGACCCTGAACTACACCGCACCGTCTCTGAGTGGTTCCTGGTGCCTGCGTGCAATTCTACCATCCCCATCATCCACGTCCGCTGCCCTGAGGCCATACCCCTCCCGTTGGGGGTTATACTATCCACGCTGCACAACCGTACCACCGGCCTCAGCGGTCTTCCCTGCAGCGGCGGTTTCATAACCGCATTCAACGGGTGGCGTAGTCGAACAATATCACATCTGCCACTAAAAACATCGCCACTTAGTTTGACACCCTGGGCACGGACCGGGTCACGAGGACTACCACCCCCAACAGATCCGGCTCCGGGTATTCCCCAAACATGGCCCAGGGGGCGCGTCAACTTTTGGCGTAGTCGGCAGGATTTCGTGCCCGCAACCACCGGGTACTGCGTGCCTGAAAAAGACTGTTAAACTTACCTGTGGTGAAGATTCCCGCTATCCGACGCCATCTTTTGCCTTCTTCCCGCCATCCGTGGAGTTTTCCCACCATCCGACGCCATCTTTTGCCTTCTTCCCGCCATCCGTGGAGTTTTCCCGCCATCTGACGCCATCTTTTGCCTTCTTCCCGCCATCCGTGGAGTTTTCCCGCCGTTGGACGCCATCTCGAGGACGCCGCGCGGGAAGAAGAGGGGCGTGGACTCCGAAAGCGCGCGAGAACTGAAGCCCCGCCTCACGTCCGGACGTTGCGTAAGGTCCGCAGACGCCGACGTCACAGGAGCGCGACGGAAGGTCCTCAACACTGACGATCCACTGCAGAGCCGCGGCCTACGGAAGAGAATCATCGCAAGGTAGGCCACGGTCCACTAGGGGGGAGGAGGATGTCGGATACGGAGGAGAGCTTCACTGCCACAGCCACCGCCAGCACCACCGCTGCTGCGGTCATGCCTTTCACCATGCCCAACATCCCGGGGGCAGCCTGGCTACCCCAGTACTCAGGGGAGTCACATACCCTAAATGACTTCAGAGAAAGGCTGGATAGCCTCTTCCAGGTGTACCCCCTCACAGAAGAGCAAAAAGTGAGCATCCTGGTGGCTCAATTAACAGGGGCAGCCCAAAGGGAGGTAAAGTCCTGGCCACTTGGGAGGAGGAGGACTGTCAGAGAGATACTAGCCCGGCTGAAAGACACATTTGACACCCGCACCTCAGCCGAAATAAAGCTTCGATTTTACGGGTGCAAACAGCGGGCACATGAGAGTATAAGAGACTATGCTTTAAACCTACAAGAGGCCCTGAGAGCCATTAAGCAGGCAGACCCTGACAGCGTGGGAAATGAAGATAAGCTGTTGACTGAACAATTTATTGAGGGTCTACTGTGCAATGCCCACCGAACCCAGTTGCGGGCAATGGCCTTACAGGACCCTCATCTGGACTTTGCACAGTTCAAGGACAGAGCCATCCGGGTGCTCCGAGAACCGGCACCAGGTGGCGCTGTGACCCACAAACGCCCTGCTACCACTTACCACCAGGAGACGGCGCCCTTGTCGGCAGGGCCTGTGGGAGCTGATGCGCAGGCTTTAAACAATGACCCGGCTACAGACCTGCACCATCAGGTCCAGGAGCTAACTAAAAGCGTTGCCGCGCTAACCTGAACTGTGCAGTCTTTACAGGTTTCTACTCCAGGGAAGATCCAGCTGGCATCCGGACCGGAGGATATCCCGTGGCGCCGACCAAGGAGGACCCCACCGGCCAGAGGAAGACCCAGCGACCGATACAACGAGGACGGACAACCCATCTGCCGCCGCTGAAATCAACCCGGACATATGGCAAGGTACTGTCCTTTAAACTGGCACAACCTGGGGTAGAGGGCCAACCCCTAGGAATAAGATCACCAGGCCCATCGAACTGGCGTGACAAATACGTGGGAGGACGTCCAGTCTTGCCTGTAGTACTGGATGGCATTCCTATGAGTGCCCTACTTGACACCGGGTCACAGGTCACCACCATCCCGTACGTGCTCTTCAAGCAGTACTGGAATGACTCGGATATAACCCGCTACCCAGACAACGACTTGAGTATCATCGCCAGCAATGGTCAGCCCATGCCACAGATCGGATTTAAAGAGATGACCATTAAAATCGGTAAAGTCGAACTGGCAGCACAGGGACTGATCATTGTGGACATTGACAAGCGCGAGAGTCACCCAAAGATAACTCTAGGAACTAATGTGATTGAAAATTGTCTTGCAGAGGTGATTCTTATTTAACAGCAGGTTGCCAAGAACGCCAGCTCCGGCCAGCAGCGAGTGCTCCAAAAAGAGATCCGGGCACTGATGCGACGGCAACAGGTGGAACTCTCCGGTGGTGAGATTGGTAGCGTGAGGATGTGTGACCCTTTCCCTATTGCCATGCCCCCGAAAAGTGAAATGATGATTTGGTGCCGGGCAGCTATTGGTCTGAGAGGTAGAGATTACCAGGCAATGGTAGAACCAGTCTACTCAGATAGTAGGCCCACCATTTTGACGGCACGGGGGGTGGTTGATGTACGCCATGGGAGGGTGCCCGTTCGCATAATAAATATCGGGAAGAGGGAAGTGTACCTGCCCCGGTATGCTACGCTAGCCAAATTGTATACCATCAACCAAAATTCTGTACAGTCCGTGGAACCCTTGCCTCCATCTCATCCAGAGGAAGGTAACGGCTCTGAGCAACAAATGGAGGACTGGTGTCAGCAACTGCATTTGGGTACTGACTCCACACCCGCTCACCAAAAGCAGGGAGTCTACAGGGTGCTCCAGGAATACGAGAGAGTGTTCAGTAAACACCCGCTAGACTTCGGGCGAGTGAAGGGAGTGGAACATCACATCCCCACGGGAGACCATCCTCCCATAAAGGAGAGATACCGACCCGTACCCCCTGCACACTACCAACACGCCAAGGGGATGCTTAGAGACATGAAGGAGGCTGGGGTAATCAGGGATAGCTGTAGCCCCTGGGCAGCTCCACTAGTCTTGGTTAAAAAGAAAGACAACACCATGAGAATGTGTGTAGATTACCGGAAAATCAACCGTATCACACACAAAGATGCGTACCCCTTACCAAGGATAGAGGAGTCTTTGGCTGCTTTAAAATCTGCTAACTTCTTCTCCACTTTGGATCACACTAGCGGGTACTGGCAGGTTCCTGTAGCAGAGGCGGACCGGGAGAAGACCGCATTCACCACCCCGATGGGACTTAGCGAGTTTACCTGCATGCCGTTCGGACTCTGCAACGCACCAGGAACCTTCCAACGATTGATGGAATGCTGTCTGGGACACCGGAACTTTGAGACGGTCCTGCTGTACCTGGACGATGTTATAGTTTATTCCAAAACCTACGAGGACCACCTGAAACATCTGGCGGAAGTGTTTGAAGCCCTGGCAAACTACGGTCTGAAGGTGAAACCGTCGAAGTGTCACCTGCTAAAACCAAAAGTGCAGTACCTGGGACACGTGGTGAGTGCTGACGGAGTGGCTCCCGACCCTGATAAGATCACCGCGATTAAGGAATGGCCAAGACCCTCCAGCGTAAAGGAAGTGCGGCAGTTCCTTGGGTTGGTAGGCTACTACCGAAGATTCATTCCCGGTTTCACCAAAAAGGCAGCTCCTATGCAGGACCTCCTGATAGGCCAGTCCAGGAAGGCCAAGAACCAGAAGCCGCCCTTCAGATGGGAGAAGCTGGAAGAAGAGTCCTTCCGCCAGCTGAAGATGGCCCTCACGGGGGATGAAATCCTGGCGTACCCGGATTACAGCCAGCCCTTTATCCTCTACACCGACGCAAGTAACATCGGGCTAGGAGCCGTACTGTCCCAGATCCAGCAGGGGAGAGAACGGGTAATTGCTTACGCCAGCCGAAAACTGCGACCCACCGAAAGAAACCCTGAGAATTACAGCTCATTCAAGCTAGAGTTCCTGGCAGTGGTGTGGGCAGTCACCGAACGCTTTAAGCACTACCTCGCCTCTTCGCGGTTCACCGTGTACACGGATAACAACCCGTTGACACACCTGGACACTGCAAGACTCGGTGCCCTGGAGCAGAGATGGATGGCCCGCCTGTCCAACTATGAGTTCACGATCAAATACCGGGCAGGACGCTCCAATACCAATGCGGATGCCTTGTCCAGAATGCCAAACCTATCGGACGTAGGGGAAGATCCAGAGGAACTGGAAGAAGTTGAACTCCCCGCGTTTCACCGTCATGGGACTACCCAGTATTCCCACCGTGTAAGGGGTAAGCAATCCGCTACGTTCAACCCCTTACCTCATTACAACTGGGTGGAAACACAAGACAGTGACCCCGCCGTCCGACTAGTGAAGGAGATGCTGACTCGGCCAGATGCCCGCCTTGACCCAGACGCTCCGGAGGAGACCAAGCAACTGTGGGCTGAGAAGAGTCGACTGTTTCTTTACAAGGGGAAGATGTGCCGCAGAATGGTTAACTCCCGGACGCATGAACTGATCTGGCAAGTAGTGGTGCCAAGAAGAGACGCGTCTATGGTACTGGAGGCATACCACGACGGAGCTGGGCACTTCGGATGGAAGAAGCTGGAGTTCCTGCTGCGCGGGCGGTTCCACTGGGTAGGCATGAGAGGGACCATCGAGAGGTGGTGCAGAGACTGTGGCCCATGCAACCTAAGAAGGAAGGACCATGCCAGCCAGAAGACTCCCCTGCAGTCCATTGTCACCAGGCAGCCGTTGGAACTGGTAGCCTTGGACCATGTAAAACTGACCCCCAGCAGAAGTGGCTACGTCTATGCGTTAACCATCGTGGATCACTACTCCCGGTTCTTGGTTGTAGTCCCCGTCAAGGACTTAACGGCTCAAACAGCAGCTAGAGCCTTCCAGCAGCACTTCTGTCGTCCACACGGATACCCAGAGCAGGTGCTGACGGACCAAGGACCTGCCTTTGAAGCGGAAGTCTTCCAGGAGTTCTGCACTCTGTATGGCTGCCGGAAGATAAGAACAACACCCTATCATCCGCAAACCAATGGACTCTGCGAGAAGATGAACCAGGTGGTGATAGACCTTCTGAAAACATTGCCCCTGGAAGAACGCAGTCTGTGGCCTGAGAAACTGCCTGATCTGGTGGACCTATACAACCACATCCCTGTAGGTTATACCAACTGTACCCCGGCTTACCTAATGAGAGCAAGACCTGGTAAGCTGCCTGTTGATCTGGATATGGGAGTCCTGACACCCGAGGACACTTCACCAGAAGCAGACTGGGACACAGAGAGGCAGCAGCTGTACCGGAAGGTACAGGAGAGCGTTGAGCGAAGTCTCTGTCAAGCAAGAGAAAGACAGGAGAAGACTTACAACCAGCATGCTCCCGCTGTTCCCCTGGTACCTGGAGAGCAGGTCTTGAAGAGGAAAAGACGGCTCCACAAGTTGGACGACCAGTGGGAGAAGGACCCGTACACCGTACTGCCATCAAGCCATGAAAACCCAAAAGTCTGCACAATCAGTAAGGATGGAGGAGAAACCACAGCCATTGTCTCCCGAGATCACCTGAAGAAGTGTCCCGAGCAACTACGAAACCCTGAAGAAGATCAAGAAAACCCTCGACCCGCAGAGGAAAGAGAAGAGATGGTCAGTACTGTACTCGGAGACTTCCCTCGATCTTGGACACAAGTAAATGGTGCTGTTGTGGTACCCGTCCTCACCTTCCTCCAGCCAGCATCCCAAGTGCCTACGGAAAAACAGGTAGAGCTGGAAGAGCAGCCGGTCCAGGAGGCAGAAGACCCCATACAAGCAGACCAGGAGAATCGACCCTCTGCTTATAGTGAGCCTGCCGTGCCCCTAGTGAGCCAAAGAGTCCGTAGACAGCTGCCCAGCTTACCTTTAACAGCTCCTACACCCTGTAGTGCAGGACCAGTTAGTGAGCTCCGTAGGTCTACTAGGGCCACTAGAGGCCAGTTGCCCGTACGTTGGAGGATCTAAAGTGTTCAGACTGTTTTATTAATATTTACCTGTTTACTGTTGCTTGTAAATAATTATGTTTTTCCAGTTATTTTATAGGTGTCTTTTGTGGATTTACTAGAACTCTATTGTATATATGTTTGGAGCGTAACTCAGGAACGGACTAAAGACTGTTAAAGACTCGGGGCAGGACAGACCCCTACCTGGTTACGGCTCCCTGTTCTTTGGTGAAATGGACACCCTTTTTGCTTCAAAAGTTGCACCCGGTTGCGGACACGCCGTGACCACCCTAATGTGTTTTTCCTTATTGTATTGTTCCTGTTTATACCCTGTTATGTTTTCAAAAATATGTTTAGTCCCGGAGTACTAAATTTTACTAGGGGGGAATGTGGCACCCCAGGGTTCTGGTTACCACAGTAATAGCAATATTACGTCTGTGAGCAGGTGGGAGGTCTCCTGGTCAGGAATCCTGAGCATGCCACACCTCCTGCCCAGTCCTGGGAGGGGAAGAACTTCCCCTATATAAACTGGGGCTGAGGTAGGGTTAGAAGAGAACACAGACAGAGACAGAGACACAGTCTGGTCTGGAGTGGAGCTGATACAGGGAGAGCAAGATCAGGAGCTCTGTGGGAGCAGTGATAAAAGGAGTCCGGGACTGGAAGCTGTAGAGCTCGTCCGGACTGGAGAGATCTCACCGGACACGGAGTCCGAGGCTGTGGGGACTGTTCCATACCCAGCAGCAGAAACCGACCGGCAGGGGATTTCAGGTCCTCTGGCCAAGAAACCCGAAGGCACGGTCACACGCAAGGGACCAGCACCGCCGTCGTGGAGCGGAGGCTACCAGAAGGCCCCGAGTCACCGGCCATACGGGTGAGCACCACACGGTACACTCAGGGACGTGGGCTACTTTTACCCGCTTCTAGCAAGGTAGCCAAGAAGAGTACAGTTAGTTGGGGAGGCCTACAACTCCGCCTGGCCAGGGGAGATCCTGTCTGCTCACGGACTGACCAGACCCCGACCGCTAGCCAGTACTCCCGGGAGGGTCTATCTTTGTCACCAGTAAAGACCCTGAACTACACCGCACCGTCTCTGAGTGGTTTCTGGTGCCTGCGTGCAATTCTACCATCCCCATCATCCACGTCCGCTGCCCTGAGGCCATACCCCTCCCGTTGGGGGTTATACTATCCACGCTGCACAACCGTACCACCGGCCTCAGCGGTCTGCCCTGCAGCGGCGGTTTCATAACCGCATTCAACGGGTGGCGTAGTCGAACAATATCACATCTGCCACTAAAAACATCGCCACTTAGTTTGACACCCTGGGCACGGACCGGGTCACCGCCACGAGGACTACCACCCCCAACAGATCCGGCTCCGGGTATTCCCCAAACATGGCCCAGGGGGCGCGTCACTAGCGTGTTCAGTTGGGAATTTTTTTAACAGTTCTGCAGCAAGGGCCTTCTGGTACTGCCCCATTTTTATAGACCTCTCCACCTCAGGAATAAGAGAGTGAAAGTTCTCCTTGTAGCGGGGGTCTAAAAGTGTCACCAACCAGTAATGACTGTCACCCAACATTTTGACAACGCGAGGGTCACGGTTAAGGCAGCATAACATAAAGTCAGCCATGCATGCCAGACTGGTAACGGGGAAGACTTCTGTGTCCTCACCAAGATGATGACTGATCATGCTCTCCTCCTCCTCCTCCACCCCCCTGTCCTCAGGCCACCCATGCTGAACCGACAGTATGACAGTTGTACAGGTACTACCGTCTACAGCGCATGATACCAGCTTCTGTTCTTCCTCCTCCTCCTCTCCCTCATTGTCCCCCAATGAACGTTGGGATGAGATGAGGCTGGGCTGTGTGTAATCGCCCGCTATGGCTTCTTGATGCATCTTATCATACTCTGGCTGCAATGCCTCCTCTTTAATTCTCTGCAGAGAGCGTTGCAAAAGACAGACAATTGGGATGCTCATGCTAATGATGGCATCATCGCCACTCACCATCTTGGTGGACTCCTCAAAGTTTGTCAGGATGGTACATATGTCAGACATCCAGGTCCACTACTGAGGTCTTATGTGTGGAGTCTGACCTGAATATCGACGGTCTGGTTGCAGCTGGTACTCCACAACTGCTTTCTTCTGCTCACAAATCCTTTGCAACATGTGGAGGGTAGAGTTCCAACGTGTGGGGACATCACACACCAGTTGGTGTGCCGGAAGCTGCAAACGCTGCTGCAACACAGCAAGAGCGGCTGAAGCTGTAGCCAACTTCTAAAAATGAGCTGACAGGTGGCGTACTTTGACGAACAGATCTGGCAACTCGGGATACGATTTAAGAAACCGCTGAACCACGAGGTCAAGCACATGAGCCAGGCATGGTACGTGTGCGATCTCGCCTCGCCTCAGAGCCGCCACCAGGTTACGGCCATTGTCACACAAGACCATGCCTGGATGTAGGTTCAGCGGTCTCAGCCACAGATCTGCCTGCTCTTTCTCAGCTGTCCACAACTCACAAGCAGTGTGAGTTTTATCACCTAAGCTTAAGAGTTTCAGCACAGCCTCTTGCCGCTTGGCTGAGGCAGTACTGCAGTGCTTCCAGCTTGTAACTGATGTGGTGATATCTGAGATGGAGGTTCAACATGAGGAGGAGGAGGAGGATGATGCGCAGGAGCTGTACACTGTGGTGGCAACTCTGACTGACACAGGGCCCGCAATCCTCGGTGTGGGGAGGATGTGTTCCATCCCAAGGTCCGACTGGGTCCCGGCTTCCACTATGTTTACCCAGTGTGCCGTCAGGGAGATGTACCGTCCCTGGCCACAAGCACTTGTCCACGTGTCCGTTGTCAGGTGGACTCTCCCAGTAACTGCATTGTTGAGGTCACGGCAGATGTTTTGGGACACGTGCTTGTGTAGTGAGGGGATGGCACACTGGGCAAAATAGTGGCGGCTGGGGACCGAGTACCGAGGGACGGCCACCGCCATAAGGTTGCGGAAGGATTCCGTCTCCATCAGCCTAAAAGGCAGCATTTCCAATGCAAGCAGTCGTGAAATGTGCAAATTTAGGATTGTGGCCTGTGGGGCGTTGGCTGCGAATTTGCGCTTTCGTTCAATGGTCAGGGATATGGACAATTGAACGCTGCGGTGGGATGTAGACGTGGACGTTGATGCTGTTTCTTGAGAAACTGCCATAACAAGTGAAGACTGAGAGGAGGGGGCATCTTTGCATGCAGTATGGACAGGGGATTGCCTTGCACGCACAACAGGGGGTTCTCTTACACGCACAACAGCGGAAGAAGCAGTGGTGACACCCACTGACACTGGTCGTGGACCCTGGGGTTCGCCCCAGAAAGTCGCGTGCTTTGCTGACATGTGTCTGATCATGCTGGTGGTGGTCAGGCTTGTAGTTTTGTCACCCCTGCTGATGCTGGCCTGGTAGGTGGTACGAACGGCCATTTTGGGGTTATCAGCAGAGTCTTTAAAAAAATTCCACACTCTGCAAGACCTAACGGTTGTACTGACAATGTCCCTCGTGTTGGTATCACGGGGAACAGTTGCCCGCCTTTTGCCTGTAGCCACCACACTGCTTCTTTCTGCCTGTTGGGGTAATCTGCCTCCCTCCCCCTGTGTGCTGCTGGCCTCGCTCTGCGTGTCCTTCTGCCACATTGGGTCAGTTACTAGATCATCCACCACCTCCTCCTCTTCCACTTCCGTACCACGGTCCTCCTCCTCACTTCCTGGCAATTGTGTCTCGTCATCGTCCACCTCTTGTGACAAATTGCCAGCGTCGCATTCCTGTGCCCGTGGCTGTTCAAATATTTGGCCTTTTCTACATGAGATCTCCTCTTCCACCACTTCAAATGGAGCAGGCGAGGGGCCCAGATATGGAAATGGACCAGTGAACAGCTGTTCAGAGTGTCCAACTGTGGGATCAGTTGCTGTCTGACGACACTCGGCATGGTGGGAGGAAGGAGCATCAGGGTGAGGAGGAGTATACAGTCGAGACTCACGGCTACTAAGACATGACCGTGTGGAAGACAGACTGGAGGTGGTGGTGCCCAGGTGACTGGAAGTATTATCTGCTATCCAATTAATAACCTGTTCACACTGATCAGTTGGCAATAGTGGTGTTGTTGTGTGCTTCCCTAGTAATTCGGTCAAGAACTGGAAACGAGAAGATGTGGCTGTTGGTTGTGGCACATTTTCACCTTAGCCACGGCCCCGTCCTCTGCATACACCATCACCAGAACGTCCAGTTCCACGTCCCTTGCCATGCGCCTTGCCCATTGTAAATGAAGCAAAATAGCTTACACTCGCACTATCAATGGCAAAAGGGTAAGAGGAAAACCACAGTTTTATTTCTCTGGCCTACACCAGAATCTTTTAAACAGAAATATTTGTGTCTGAACAGTCAGCGAGACACTCAAACTGTTTTTTTTATGTAAAAAAGGCAAAAAGGTGGATTACACCCAGATTTGAACCGTGAAAGAGGAAAACCACAGTTCTATTTCTCTGGCCTACACCAGAATCGTTTAAACAGATATATTTGTGTCTGAACAGGCAGCAAGACACTCAAACTTTTTTTTTGTAAAAAGGCAAAAAGGTGGATGACACCCAGATTTGAACCTTGGAAGAGGTAAACCGCAGTTCTAGTTCTCTGGCCTACACCAGAATCTTTTAAACAGATATATTTGTGTCTGAACAGTCAGCGAGACACTCAAACTGTTTTTTTCATGTAAAAAAGGCAAAAAGGTTGATTACACCCTGATTTGAATCGTGGATGAGGAAAACCACAGTTCTATTTCTCTGGCCTACACCAGAATGTTTTAAACAGATATATTTGTGTCTGAACAGTCAGCGAGAAACTCAAAGTGTTTTTTTTTTATGGAAAAAAGGCAAAAAGGTGGATAACACCCAGATTTGAACCATGGAAGAGGAAAACCACAGTTCTATTTCTTTGGCCTACACCAGAATTTTTTAAGCAGATATGTTTGTGTCTGAACAGTCAGCGAGACACTCAAACAGTTTTTTTTATGTAAAAAAGGATAAAAGGTGGATTACATCCAGATTTGAACCGTGGAAGAGGAAAACCACAGTTCTAGTTCTCTGGCCTATACCAGAATCTTTTAAACAGATATATTTGTGTCTGAACAGTCAGCGAGACACTCAAACAGTTTTTTTTATGGAAAAAAGGCAAAAAGGTGGATAATACACAGATTTGAACCGTGGAAGAGGAAAACCACAGTTCTATTTCTTTGGCCTACACCAGAATCTTTTAAACAGGTATATTTTTCTCTGAACAGTCAGCGAGAAACTCAAACTGTTTTGTTTTATGTAGAAAAGGCAAAAAGGTGAATTATACCCAGATTTGAACCGTGGAAGAGGAAAACCACAGTTCTATTTCTCGGGCCTACACCAGAATCTTTTAAACAGATATATTTGTGTCTGAACAGTCAGCGAGACACTCAAACTGTTTTTTTTATGGAAAAAGGGCAAAAAGGTGGATAGCACCCAGATTTGAACCATGGAAGAGGAAAACCACAGTTCTAATTTCGTGGCGTATACCAGACTTTTTTAAATAGATATATTTGTGTCTGAATAGTCAGCGAGACACTCAAACTGTTTTTTTTATGTAAAAAAGGCAAAAAGGTGGATTACAGCCAGATTTGAACCGTGGAAGATGAAAACCACAGTTCTAGTTCTCTGGCCTACACCAGAATCATTTAAACAGATATATTTGTGTCTGAACACTCACAGACACACTCAATTTTATTTTTTTGGGGGAAAAAATACTAAAAGGTTAGTAAGACGGGTATTTGTACAGTCTGACTGAGGAAAAAAAAAAAGAGGATTTAGATGAAAAAAAAAGGATTTTTCCTGGCCCCTGAGACCTGAGGCTAAGTCTAGCAATTTGAGCAGCAGCAGCACACAGGACTGTAATGCAGTGTTTGTTGGTATAACCACTGTATCTCCTATACAGCCTGCCTGCCTGTTATCTTGGATGGATATTAGTCCTCAGAAGGACTGTTTGTTTGATTTTGCAGGCTTTAGAGACCCTACACTACCTATTTCGCAGTATAAATCTCTCCCTAGCTCAGCAGCACTCT
The DNA here is from genome assembly GCF_046119375.1 of Phyllobates terribilis. NCBI lineage: Eukaryota > Metazoa > Chordata > Amphibia > Anura > Dendrobatidae > Phyllobates > Phyllobates terribilis. The sequence goes on from NW_027362762.1 coordinate 649,904,743, forward strand.
CACTTTCTGATCCGGAGTGACTGTGTCCAAGATGGTGGCGCCTGGTTTTAAATACTCGACGTGATGCTGTGCGGCCAGCCAATCACTGTAATGCCCACAACCAACATGGCTGCGGCATTACAGTGACTGACTGGCAATCCCTGCATGTTCATTGGCTCTGTAAAGAGTGCCAAACATGCAGGGCGGAGACCCGAGCTCCCTCCCGAGTAACCTGAAAATGCTTGGTTCTCGCCGAACATCCCGAGTAGTGAGATGCTCGGGCGAGTACCGAGCAGTGTCGAGCCTGCTCTCTCAACACCAAGGCTATGTGCCCACGATGCAGAAATGAAGCAGAAAATTTCTGCAGCATTTCTGCATCTCCCTGGCAGAAAAAACGCATGCGGATTGTACATGTGTTTTTCCTGCGTAATACATGCGGATTCACATGTGTTTCCGCATGCGGATTGACAAGCGCTTTCAAAGCGATTTTAGCATCACTTTGAAAGTGCTTGACAACTAGGTCACACTATATAAATCCATGCAAACAGCATGGATTTATATAGTGTGACCTTTAGAATGGTTAAAAATAAAAAAATAAACCTTGATACTTACCTTTCGATGGCTCGGGGTGTGCTGCTGCGCTCGTTCCTGGCTGTCGGGATATCGCGATGCCCTGTACTGAAGGACCTACTATCACATGACTGTGATGTCACCGCAGGTCCTACAGTCCAACGCTATGTGCCGGCAAAGGAGAAGGAGCGCAGCGCGGGTCGCCAGAAGGTGAATATAATCTTTATTTTTTATTTTATTCTTTTTTTTACAGCTTTTAATGGTACCTGGGTGTGGAGGAGAGTCTTCTCTTCTCCACACTCGGGTACCATCTGCACATTAGAACACGCCAATTATGCAAGTACAGATGCAGTCTTGTGGAATTGGCGCGTTCTAATGCAAGTCAATGGCGGCGAAAACGCAGTGCTTCCGCAAAATTAATGGACATGCTGCAGATTTTTGAGCGCAGCATAAACGCTGCGGAAAAATCCGCAGCATGGGCATTGATAGTGCGGAATTGCATAAGGGACCATGGCAGAAGGCTTACCATGCGTTTATCATGCGTTTACGCTGCGGAAATTTCCGCACCAAAAACGCATGAAATACGCATCGTGGGCACACAGCATAATTGTTATCATTTTGCTCATCACTGACCCGAAGAATAAAGTTACCTTAACAATTTTACCACTCGCAGAACGGCATAAAAAAACCCCATAAAACAATTTGTGGATTGTTGGTTTTTGTTTAATCTGCCTACAAAAAATCAGAATATAAAGCGATCAAAAAATGTCACGTGCTCGAAAATGGTACCAATAAAAACGTCAACTTGTCCCACAAAAAAAAAGCCCTTACATGACTCTGTCTGCCGAAATATGAAAAAATGATTGCAAAAACTAGTCTTTGCAAAAAAAAAGCGTCTTTTAGTGTGTGATAGCTGTCAAACATAAAAGCCTGATATGAATCTGGCATCGCTGAAATCACACTGACCGAAGGATAAAGTTGTCTAATCACTTATATTGCACGAGGAACAGTGTAAAAAATAAACTCTAGGGTTAGGGTTGTGCTAAGGTTAGGGTTGAGCTAGGGTTAGGGTTGAGCTAGGGTCAGGGTTGAGCTAGGGTTAGGGTTGTGCTAGGGTTAGGGTTGTGCTAGGGTTAGGGTTGTCCTAGGGTTAGGGTTGTGCTAGGGTTAGGGTTGTGTCTGGGTTAGGGTTATGCTAGGGTTAAGGTTAGAGTTGTGCTAGGGTTAGGGTTGTGTTAGGATTGGGGCTGTGCTAGGGTTAGGGTTGTGCTAGGGTTAGGGTTAGAGTTGTGCTAGGGTTAAGGTTACGGTTGTGCTAGGGTTAGGGTTGTGATAGGGATGGGGTTGTCCTAGGGTTAGGGTAGAGTTAGGATTGAGGTTGTGCTAGGGTTAGGCTTAGAGTTTTGCTAGGGTTAGGGTTGTGCTAGGGTTAGGGTTGTGCTGGCATTAGGGTTAGGTTTGTGCTAGGGTTAGGGTTCTTCTAGGGTTAGGGTTGTGCTAATGTTAGGGTGGTGCTAGGTTAGTGTTTTGCTAGGGTTAGGGTTGTGCTAGGGTTAGGATTGTGTTAGGATTTTTTCAAAAGTAAAGAAAAAAATGATGATGATATGGCGATTAGTGTTGCGCGCAAGTGCTTGCTACTTGAGTTTGCATCAGGTGCTCGGGTATGCATCAAGTATTGCGGGTGCTCCAGTGAGATGCTCGAGTTTCCGCCCCATAGGCTTTGCGGACAAAAAAACCTTGCGGGGATTGCCTGCCATGCATGAGTGATTCCAGCATGTTTTTTCTGAGTGTCTAACAACCGTGAAACATGTGGAGCGGGATCTCGAGCATGTCACTCAAACACCCCCGATACATTGGGTATACCTGAGTACCCGATGCAAACTCAAGTAGCGAGCACTTGCACTCAAAACTAATGACAACTTATTCAATATGATTAGTGATGAGCGAATATGTTCGAAATCCGATCTCCAAACTGAAGTTCGACACGAATGTGGCACATTTGGATTCATTATCGGAAAGGCGATCAAAATTTGTTAAATTTGGGAAAATCTGTAACATTCGTCGAATTTCCGTGGTTACTAGTGTTGAGCGAACATGCTCGACACTGCTCGGTACTCGCCCGAGCATCACGCTACTCGGGATGTTCGGCGAACACCGAGCATTTCCGGGTTACTCGGGCGGGAGCTCGGGTCTCCGCCCTGCATGTTTGGCGCTCTTTACAGAGCCAATGAACATGCAGGGATTGCCAGCCAGTCACTGTAATGCTGAAGCCATGTTGGTTGTGAGCATTACAGTGATTGGCTGGCCGCACAGCGTCACCTCGAGTATTTAAAACCGGGCGCCTCCATCTTGGACACAGCCGCTCCGGATTCGACAGTGTAGGGACAGCGCTGCTGATTTAGGGAGAGATATAAACTGCAAAATAGTTAGTGTAGGGTCTGTAAAGGCTGCCAGAACAAACAAACAGTCCTTTTCAGGACTAATATCCATCCCAGATACCAGGCAGGCAGGCTGTATAGGAGACACAGTGGTTATACCAGCAAACGCTGCATTACAGTCCTGTGTGCTCCTGTTGCCGAAATTGCTGGACTTAGCACCAGGTGTCGGGGGCCAGGAAAAATCCTTTTTTTTTCATCTAAATCCTCTTTTTTTTTCCTCCTTCACACTGTACAAATACCCGTCTTATTAACCTTTTGGTGTGTCCGCCCCCCCCCAAAAAAAAGCGTGTCTCTGATTTTTCAGACATAAATATAACTGTTGAAAATAGTCTGGTGTAGGCTAGAGAAACAGAAGTGTTGTTTTGCACTTTCACGGTTCAAACCTCTGTATTATCCATTTTGGGCCATTTGTATCTAAAAAAAAAACAGTTTGAGTGTGTCGCTCACTGTTCAGCCGCAAATATCTCTATTTAAAAAAGTGTGGTATACCCCAGTAAACAATAACTGTGGTTTTGCCATCCCACGGTAAAAAATCTCTATTATTCAGCTTTTGGTATATTTTCCGTAAAGAAAAACAGTAGTGTCTCCTGACTGTTGTGACACAAAAATATATCTGTTGAAAATAGTCTTGTGTAGGCCCGACATCCCAGTGTGGTTTCGCAGTTCCACGAGTCGAATCGCTGTACTATCCAGTTTTGGGCCTTTGGTATCTAAAAAAAAGCAGTTTGAGTGTGTCGCTCACTGTTCAGTCGCAAATATCTCTATTTAAAAAAGTGTGGTATACCCCAGTAAACAATAACTGTGGTTTTGCCATCCCACGGTAAAAAATCTCTATTATTCAGCTTTTGGTAGTTTTTTCCGTAAAGAAAAACAGTAGTGTCTCCTGACTGTTGTGACACAAAAATATATCTGTTGAAAATAGTCTTGTGTAGGCCCGACATCCCAGTGTGGTTTCGCAGTTCCACGGGTCAAATCGCTGTACTATCCAGTTTTGGGCCTTTGGTATCTAAAAATAAAGCAGTTTGAGTGTGTCGCTCACTGTTCAGCCACAAATATCTCTATTTAAAAAAGTGTGGTATACCCCAGTAAACAATAACTGTGGTTTTGCCATCCCACGGTAAAAAATCTCTATTATTCAGCTTTTGGTAGTTTTTTCCGTAAAGAAAAACAGTAGTGTCTCCTGACTGTTGTGACACAAAAATATATCTGTTGAAAATAGTCTTGTGTAGGCCCGACATCCCAATGTGGTTTCGAAGTTTCACGGGTCAAATCGCTGTACTATCCAGTTTTGGGCCTTTGGTATCTAAAAAAAAAGCAGTTTGAGTGTGTCGCTCACTGTTCAGCTGCAAATATCTCTATTTAAAAAAGTGTGGTATACCCCAGTAAACAATAACTGTGGTTTTCCTCTTCCACGGTTCTAATCTACTCTTTATTACCCTTTTTCCATTGATAGTGCAAATGTAAGCTATTTTACTTCATTTACAATGGGCAAGGCGCGTGGCAAGGGACGTGGAAGTGGACGTTCTGGTGATGGTTCGTGCAGAGGACGGGGCCGTGGCCAAGGTGAAAATATGCCACAACCAACAGCCACATCTTCTCGCTCCCATTTCTTGATCAAATTACTAGGGAAGCACAGAACAACACCAGTATTGAGAACTGATCAGTGTGAACAGGTTATTAATTGGATAGCAGATAATACTTCCAGTTACCTGGGCACCACCACCTCCGGTCTGTCTTCCACATGGTCAACTCTTAGTAGCCGTGAGCCTCGACCACATACTCCTCCTCACCCTGATGCTCCTTCCTCCCACCATGCCGAGTGTCGTCAGACAGCAAGTAATCCCACACTTGGACACTCTGAAGAGCTGTTCACTGGTCCATTTCCATATTTGGGTCCCTCGCCTGATACGCTTGAAGTGGTGGAAGAGGAGATCCCATGTTGCGATGCCCAAATATTTGAACAGCCACGGCCAAAGGAAGTCGACGTTGGCAATCTGTCACAAGAGGTGGACGATGACGAGACACAATTGCCAGGAAGTGAGGAGGAGGATCGTGGTGCGCAAGTGGAAGAGGAGGAGGTGGTGGATGATCTAGTAACTGACCCAACGTGGAAGGAGGACATGCAGAGTGAGGCCAGCAGCACACAGGGGGAGGGAGGCAGAGTACCCCAACAGGCAGGAAGAAGCAGTGTGGTGGCCGCAGACAGAAGGCAGGCAACCGTTCCCCATAACACCAACACGATGGACGTTGCCAGTACAAGCGGTAGGTCTTCCAGAGTCTGGAATTTTTTTAAAGACTCTGCTGATAACCCCAAAAAGGCCATATGTTCCACCTGCCATGCCAGCATCAGCAGGGGTGACAAAACTACCAGCCTGACCACCACCAGCATGATCAGGCACATGGCAGCAAAGCACCCGACTTTGTGTGGCGAAACCCAGGGTCCACGACCAGTGTCAGCGGGTGTCACCACTGCTTCTTCCACTGTTGTGCGTGCAATAGAACCCCCTGTAGTGTGTGCAAGGCAATCCCCTGTCCATACTGCATGTAAAGATGCCCCCTCCTCTCAGTCTTCACTTGTTATGGCAGTTTCTCAAGAAACAGCATCAACGTCCACGTCCACGTCCCACCGCAGCGTTCAATTGTCCATATCCCAGCCCTTTGAATGAAAGCAGAAATTCGCAGCTAACGCCCCACAGGCCACAGTCCTAAATTCGCACATTTCACGACTGCTTGCGTTGGAAATGCTTCCTTTTAAGCTGGTGGAGACGGAATCCTTCCACAATCTTATGGCGGTGGCCGTCCCTCGGTACTCGGTCCCCAGCCGACACTATTTTGCCCGGTATGCCATCCCCGCACTACACAAGCACGTGTGCCAAAGCATCAGCCGTGCCCTCAACAACGCAGTTACTGGGAGAGTCCACCTGACAACGGACACGTGGACAAGTGCTTGTGGCCAGGGACGGTACATCTCTCTGACGGCACACTGGGTAAGCATAGTGGAAGCCGGGACCCTGTCGGACCTTGGGACGGAACACATCCTTCCCACAGTGAGGATTGCGAGCCCTATGTCAGTCAGAGTTGCCCCCACAGTGTACAGCTCCTGCGCATCCTCCTCCTCCTCCTCCTCATGTTCAGCCTCCATCTCAGATATCACCACATCAGTTACAAGCTGGAAGCATTGCAGTAGTGCCTCCGCCAAGCGGCAACAGGCTGTGCTGAAACTCATAAGCTTAGGTGATAAACCTCACACTGCTTGTGAGTTGTGGACAGCTGTGAAAGAGCAGGCAGATCTGTGGCTGAGACCGCTGAACCTACATCCCGGCATGGTCGTGTGTGACAATGGCCGTAACCTGGTGGCGGCTCTGAGGCGAGGTGAGATCACACACGTACCATGCCTGGCTCATGTGCTTAACCTCGTGGTTCAGCGGTTTCTTAAATCGTACCCCGAGTTGCCAGATCTGCTCGTCAAAGTACGCCGCCTGTCAGCTCATTTTCGCAAGTCGGCTACAGCTTCCGCTGCCCTTGCTGTGTTGCAGCAGCATTTGCAGCTTCCGTCACACTGACTGGTGTGTGATGTCCCCACACGTTGGAACTCTACCCTCCACATGTTGCAAAGGATTTGTGAGCAGAAGAGAGCAGTTGTGGAGTACCAGCTGCAACAAGGTCGTCGATATTCAGGTCAGACTCCACACATTAGACCTCAGGAGTGGACCTGGATGTCTGACATATGTACCATCCTGACAAACTTTGAGGAGGCCACCAAGATGGTGAGTGGCGATGACGCCATCATTAGTGTCAGCATCCCACTTGTCTGCCTTTTGCAACGCTCTTTGCAGAGAATTAAAGAGGAGGCATTGCAGCCAGAGTATGATGAGATGGATCAAGAAGCCGTAGCGGGCGATTACACACAGCCCAGCCTCATCTCATCCCAACGTGCATTGGGGGACAATGAGGGAGAGGAGGAGGAGGAGGAGGAGGAGGAGGAAGAACAGGAGCTGCTATCATGCGTTGTAGACGGTAGTACCTGTACAAGTGTCATACCGTCGGTTCAGCGTGGGTGGCCTGAGGACAGGGGGGAGGAGGAAGAGGAGGAGGAGGGGGAGGAGGAGAGCATGGTCAGTCGTCATCTTGGTGAGGACAAGGAAATCTTGCCCGTTACCAGTCTGGCACGCATGGCTGACTTTATGTTACGCTGCCTTAACCGTGACCCTCGCGTTGTCAAAATGTTGGGTGACAGTCATTACTGGTTGGTGCTACTTGTAGACCCCCGCTACAAGGAGAACTTTCACTCTCTTATTCCTGAGGTGGAGAGGTCTACAAAAATGGGGCAGTACCAAAAGGCCCTTGATGCAGAACTCTTAAAAAAATTCCCATCTGAACAAGCTAGCGGCAGAGGTCACAGTTCGTTGCCCAACCAAGGCGTACAGGCGAGAGAGATGCAGCTCCAATCCAGCAGAGGCAGGGGAACACTGTCAACGTTCTGGGACAGTTTTCTGACACCCGCCCAGCTTACAGGCCCTGAGGCGCGGGGTACTCTCACAAGGAGTGGAAAGTTTCAACAGATGGTGAGGGAGTACCTTGCCGACCGTACCAGCATCCTCCGTGATTCCTCTGTGCCTTTTAATTATTGGGTATCCAAGCTGGACACTTGGAATGAACTCGCTCTGTACGCCTTGGAGGTCCTGGCCTGCCCTGCCACTAGCTTGTTATCGGAGCGTGTTTTTAGTGCCGCTGGGGGAATTATAACTGATAAGCGCACTCGCCTGTCAACTGACAATGCTGACAAGCTGACCCTTATCAAAATGAACAAGGGCTTGATTGGGCCAGACTTCTCATCACCACCAAATGACAGCAGAGTAACATAAAGTCAAATCCACTGTGTTATCTCGGGAGGTGTATTCACATGCACCGCTTCACACCCACACTTGGGTATACGCTTCCTCATTTCGGCTGTTTTATCTTCTTCTTCTTATCCTCAGCCTCCACCACCACTATACCACCAGGGTGCCAGCATTGCAAGTTCCTCCGTCCTTATTTTTGGCAGCTTTTGATTGGAAGGCATAAGCAAATACTAAGGGACACCCACTCCCCAATAATGGGACTTATGTTTGTAATATGCTGTACTGCATGGCTCTTGTAAGGGGCATTGCAAGTTGCTCCATCCTATTTTTGGCAGCTTTTGCTTGGAAAGCATAAGCAAATACTATGGGAGACCCACTCCCCAATAATGGGACTTATGCTTATAATATGCTGTACTGCATGGCTCTTGTAAGGGGCATTGCAAGTTGCTCCATCCTAATTTTTGGCAGCTTTTGCTTGCAAGGCATAAGCAAATACTATGGGAGACCCACTCCCCAATTATGGGACTTATGTTTGTAATATGCTGTACTGCATGGCTCTTGTAAGGGGCATTGCAAGTTGCTCCGTCCTAATTTTTGGCAGCTTTTGCTTGCAAGGCATAAGCAAATACTATGGGAGACCCACTCCCCAATAATGGGACTTATGCTTATAATATGCTGTACTGCATGGCTCTTGTAAGGGGCATTGCAAGTTGCTCCATCCTAATTTTTGGCAGCTTTTGCTTGCAAGGCATAAGCAAATACTATGGGTGACCCACTCCCCAATAATGGGACTTATGTTTGTAATATGCTGTACTGCATGTCTCTTGTAAGGGGCATTGCAAGTTGCTCCGTCCTAATTTTTGGCAGCTTTTGCTTGCAAGGCATAAGCAAATACTATGGGAGACCCACTCCCCTATAATGGGACTTATGTTTGTAATATGCTGTACTGCATGGCTCTTGTAAGGGGCATTGCAAGTTGCTCCGTCCTAATTTTTGGCAGCTTTTGCTTGCAAGGCATAAGCAAATACTATGGGAGACCCACTCCCCAATAATGGGACTTATGTTTGTAATATGCTGAACTGCATGTGACGCGCCCCCTGGGCCGTGTGTACACGTGTGTGGGATACTCGGTGCCGGGTCTCTGGGGTCTGTAGTCTCCGTGGCGGTGACCCGGTCCCGTGGCTCAGGCTGGTCAAACCAGTGGCAGTCTTTCTTAGGTTTTGAGGTTAATTGTCCGACTGCGCCACCCGTGGATTGCGGTCAGGGAGTACCACCGCTGCGAGGCAGACCGCTGAGGCTGGTGTTGTGTGCGCAGCAGAGAATGGGATAACTCCCCATGGGAGGAGTATAGCCTCAGGGCAGTGAGTGTGGATGATGGGGGTGATGGTGCACGAGCGCAGCAGGAACGACTCAGAGTCTTTGCAATGCAGTTCAGGGTCTTTACTGATGATGATAAGGTAGACCCTCCCGGGAGTACTGGCTAGCATAAGAGGCCTGGTCAGTCTGTGAACAAGCAGGAGTTCCCCTGGCCAGGTGGAGTTGTAGGCCTCCCCGTCTGTCGGCACTCTTCCTGGCTACCTTGCTGTAAGCAGGTAGAAGTAGCCCACGTCCCTGAGTGTACCGTGTAGTGCTCACCCGTATGGCTGGTGACTTGGGGCCTTCTGTTAGCCTCCGCTCGACGATGGCGGTGCTGGTCCCTTGCTTGTGACTGAGCCTCCGGGCTTCTATGGCCAGAGGACCTGAAATCCCCTGCCGGCTGGTTTCTGCTGCTGGATATATAAGTCCTCACAGCCTTGGACTCCTGTGTCCGGTTCCTATTGTCTTCTGCCAGGGCGAGCTCTGCTCAGCTTCCAGCCCCTGGTCTTTAGCTCCTAGCTCCTACAGAGCTCCTTGCTGTTACTTTCCCTTGCTCTCACTCTGACTCTCACTGTTCTCTGTTCTCTGACTCACTCAACCCCGCCTCAGATCCAGTTTATAAGGGCAGAATTCTCCCCTCCCAGGACTGGGGCAGGAGGATGTTGCATGTTTAAGGGATCCTGACCAGGAAACCTCCCACTTGCTCTCCGATGTAATATCTCTATTACTGTGGTGACCAGACTCCTGGGGTGCCACACATGGCTCTTGTAAGGGGCATTGCAGTTCCTCATAATTTTTGGAAAGCCTTCCATTCACTGCTTAGGCCAACAGTGCACAGGAGACCCAGTTGCTATAAGTGGAAAAAAAGGTTTCGTTAACGCCCTCTGACCTCTATGTCATTTCCAAGGGGCATTGGAGTGCCTTGAAATTTTTGGTAGGCATTGCACTCACTGTATGCCCTATAACTGTGTAGCCGAACCGCTCCTTTTGTTACAGAAACATATCCTACAAGACATATCTGGTTGACTGGCCTGATATTGATGTGAATGGTCCCTGTTCCTCCTACTCTTTCTCCTTTGCCACTACCTCATCCATCATTTATCATCTGAAGCTTTGTTTTAACGGGAGTCATAGAACTTGGATAGTAGCAGGAAAACATCCAGCAATCCTCGGAGGAGGTAGGATATGCGCCAAAACGCTGACCACCTCAGGCCTAGCCGCGACTACATACATGCGCTTGCATTACAACAAAACAAAGCAGATGCTAACTTCTATCATCCTCATCATGCTCCTCACCTTGGCACTCTCAACTCCCCTGATGAAGAAGCCAGGGCCCACCGGAGGAGTCTGATAGTCCGGTGGGCTCGGCCAATGCTGCCCTAAAGCAGGCCAGGCTAAGAAAAGTGTGGGAAAGTTTACCGGGACAAATAGGGGTGGCTGGGGACCGAGTATGGACACCCGGCCACCCCCTGGAGGCTGGGGAGCAAGCGGGGACACCCGGCCACCAGGCGGCTGGGGACTGAGTATGGATACCAGGCCGCCGACACAGCCATGGCGTGGTGGCAAGATTCCGCCTCCACATGCCTAAAAGGCCCAATTTAAAGTGCAAGCAAACAAGCAGTATGGTATTGCAGCCTGGGGTTGGGTGGGTGGCAGGCTGCATACTTGCGCTTGCATTGCAAGGAATGGGAGAGGTACAATTGAACACTGCCCTGGGACAAGGACTTGAATGGGGATAGTTGCAAGTCTGCAACGACAGGTGCAAGGTGGGAGGCATCTTCGCATGTACCATGAACAGGGATTTGGCATGCACACACTACAGCGGAATAGGCTCTCCTTCCCACTAAATGCACTGGGGAGGGCACAGGTAATGTTTTGGTATACGCGCTTAATCTTATGTATAAGGCACACCAAGACAAATAGGGGCGGCTGGGGACTGAGTATGGATACCTCGCTGCCGAAGAAGCCATGAGGTAGTGGCCAGCTTCGGCCTCCTCCAAACTAAAAGGCCCCATTTCAAGTGCAAGCTAGCAGTATGGAATTGCAGTCTGGGGGTGGGTGGGTGGCAGGCTGCACACTTACACTTGCATTAAAAGAAAACATAGCAGATGCTAACTTCTGTCATCATCATCATGCTCCTCACCTTGGCACTCTCAACTCCACCGATGGAGAAGTCAGGGCCCACCGGAGGAGTCTGGTTCTCTGGTGGGCTCGTCCAATGCTGCCTAAAGCAGGCCGGGCTAAGAAAAGTGTGTGTGGGGGGATGTTCCAAGGAGAAATAGGGGAGGCTGGGGACTGTTTATGGACACCCGGCTGCCCCCAGGCGGCTGGGGACCGTGTTTGGACACCCGGCCGCGGGGCGGCTGGGGACCAAGTATGGACACCCGGCCGCCGGGCGGCTGGGGACTGAGTATGGATTCCAGGCCGCCAACACAGCCATGACGTGGTGGCCAGATTCCGCCTCCACATGCCTAAAAGGCCCAATTTCAAGTTCAAGCAAGCAAGCAGTATGGTATTGCAGCCTGGGGGTGGGTGGGTGGCAGGCTGCATACTTGCACTTGTGTTGCAAGGAATGGGGGAGGTACAATTGAACACTGCCCTGGGACTAGAACTTGCATGGGGATAGTTGCAAGTCTGCATCTTCTGATGCGGCAAGGATCACTTATGATGGGCACACTTTTAGACAGTGACCTGGGAGTCAGAGATGCTTCCAGGGGTCTTCCCCATGCTGTTCCCATGTCTTTTCAGCACTTTATGCATGTGTCACACAGCACATGGCCAGATAAGGTTGTAAAATGTTAAAATGACATTTCACGGTGAATGCATTTGTCATAGTTGAAAGCAATACAAAAGTGCAAAAACGCATAAAAAATGCTACTTGTGAACATAGCCGAAGGTGTGGAGGAGTATTTTTGTTTTTGGTGATTCATTTTAACTTATACACAAGTCTTTTCCCTGGAAAGGAACTTCCTTAACATATTTCACAGTAAAAAAGTTTCACTTTCATTTTTGAACGTTTTATTGTGAGCCCGTAAAAGTGGCATATTACCTCTGACCACGTTGTTCACAGCAGTGACCTCGGGGTCAGAAATGCTTCCTGGGGCGATCCCCATGCTGTCCCCATGTCATTTGAGCACTGTCACTATCGTTTTGGGCACTTGTTAGGCTTTTAAAAGACTGCCGGGTGTGCCACCGCAAAAATGCTCGAGTCTCCCATAGACTAACAGTGGGCTCGTTGCTCGGGTCGAGCACCCGAGTATCACGGCGAGCTCGGCCCAAGCTTCGAGCACCCGAGCATTTTAATGCTTGCTCAACACTAGTGGTTACGTGATTGCGGGGCAACTACAGCGTTTTTAGCAGAGCAGGGCCTATGGCATAGAACAGTGTTAGGCTGTGTGCTCCTTAGGCATTTTTTAAGCGTTTCCGCAGCATCAATCCCACTTAAAAAATGCTTGGAAGAAGGTCTGCAATGTTCCCTAATGATAATCCACCTGCGGATTATCATTGCGGAAAAATCCGCAGCACTACCAATCATTTTGCGTAAGCACAGCGTTTTTGCCGTCTTTGACTTGCACTGAATTGCTTAATATCCGCATGACTACATGTGCACATGCGGATATTAAGTGATTCAATGTGCGGATGGTACCTGGGTCTGGAGAAGAGGAGGCTCACCTCCAGACCCGTTAAAAAAAGGTTTTTAAAATAAAAAATATTCATTATACTCACCTTCTGATGTCCCCCGGTGTTCTGTCTACTCATGAGCGGCTAAGGGAATGTTCATAGAGTTATTCTAGTTGCGACCTGTAGAGGTCACCAGTTGTCTGTTTATGTCGTTTAGAAGCTGTATATCATCTAGTAATACTCTTATAGTCACAAGAGTCTGTCCCCTTTAAGAATAATTTGTGCAGAGGGACCGCCCCCCTCCTTCCTCAGGGAGAAAAAGTTCCTGTAATCAGTTTTTCCTGGCTTTCAGGGAAGCAGATAAGATGTGTGTCTGGCTCTACACTTTCTACAACTTTTCCCTTGTCAGATAATTCCGGTAAGAGCAGATACAGTTACATGTTTTGTGTGAAATACTGTAAAGTGAAGTGTATTGTGTTCTGAGATACACCATTCAGCTAATGCCTCTTGCACTGTACTCAGGTTGATGCATTCTGTATAGAATAGAGCCTGTTGCAGTGATCTACCCCAGTTACTCCTGTGTACCCTAATCTGTATTATCACTATGTTAGTGCTAGTTTCTTTAATGTACCCACTACTGACTGTCATCATTCTGTATTGTTATAGTTTTTACCACATTATCAAGTTCATACCATCACCATTAAATCAAGATTACAGAATGCTACAGTCTATTTAATTGAGTATTAATGAGGGTTAAGCTGTATGCTAAAACCCCCACAGCATCATACGTGGAGGAAGGCAGAACACCTGGTCTCCTGTACGATGCGTCCTAGCTCCCCAGCAGCTCGCGATGGTCTAAAAGGACCTTCCATGACGTCATTTAGTCATGTGACAGGTCACGCAACCGCTGAGGTCGGCGGTTGCTTGACCTGTCACATGACTAAATTATGTCATGGAAGGTTTTTTTAGACCACCGCGAGCCGCCCAACAAACCGGACGCACCAGAGGAGACCAGGGGCCATCGGAAGGTTAGTATAATGTTTATTTTTTACCATTCTTTTACTATTAACTTGGTTACACTATATAACTCCATGCCGGTTGCATGGATTTATATAGTGTGACCAAGTTGACAAGCACTTTCCAAGTGATGCTAAAATCGCTTGGAAAAGCGCTTGACAACCCGCATGCGAAATCGCATGTGAAAAACGCTTCACTTCCGCTTGTCCCTGGCAGGAAAAACGCATGTACAATCTGCATGTACAATCCGCATGCGTTTTTTTCTGCCAGGGAGATGCAGAAACGCTCAGGAAAAATCCAGAGCGTTTCTGCATCGTGGGCACATAGCCTTATGCACCGTTTGTACTGTCTGTGCTCCATGCAGGGGTATACCTTCAATCTAATTTTGCACTTACTAATGTGATAAAGCAAGCAAGGAAGCAAGATCTTGTAGGCCACTTTTTGATTTTGTATGGTTCAAATTCAGGTATCTGCAGAGCTTGTCAGTGCAGAGCTTCTGAGTGCAGAGCACAAAAACCTTTTTTTTTTATTTGCTAATGTGATAGTGCAAGCTGTGTTAGCCCAGTTTGTCATTTTTTTGGGTAGATGAACTTCAGCTTTATGCACAGTAAAATAAATATTTTTTTTCTGTTGCTAGCCACAGTCCACCAAAGATATTTTTGTGTGGCAAACGTGATACACTCTGCTAAAAGCCACTTACTATCTTAGTGGCGGTGAACCTTAGCTGTTTTCAGAGTAAAAAAATTGATTTTTTTTGTCTTGCTAGGCACAGTCCAAAAAATATTTTTTTCTATCGCAAACATGTTACACTCTTCTATAAGCCACCTAGTCCTTTTAGTGGCGGTGAAATTCAGCTGTATTCAGAGCTTGTGCAGAGTCAAAAAATCTATATTTTGCTGTTCCTAACGTGATACAGCAGGCAAGATCTGAGTCTGAAATAGTTTTGAGAATATCTCGTATGTTATACTGGCGTCATCCACAGTAAAAAATACTTTCTTCTGTTGCTAACGTCATACACTAGGGGAAATCTCAGGGTGCCAAGGGAGGGTGATTCACTGCGATCGAGGGAGGTTGGCGATACGAGAAAAACTGTTAGTGAAGGTGTTAGTGAAGGAGAGGAACAAGTAGAAGAGGAAGAGGTGACGGTCGAGCAACAGTCAGAATATGAAGAGGATAATCCCCTCTCTGTTCGTGTTTGCTGGACGGAGGAAACAAGCATCAGAATTACCCAGCCACCAACACCGCATGGGCTTGAACCTCATGAAAGAGCCTGACATATGAATGCGTTCTTGCTGCACTATCTGCAACATTATCCCAGTATAGTTATGATTCGAAATAGTGCTGGCTACTGGGTTGCCACTCTGTTAGATCCACGTTCTAAGAGTAAATTTTGCCAGATGCTTCCCGCCCTGGAAAGGGACCTGCGAATGCTGGAGTATCGAAACATGCTTTTACACAACCTTAAGATAGGTTTTCCCCAAGCCAGCAGTGAGGCACACAGAGTTCAATGTCAAAATATTAGCAGCAGCACTAGTGTAAGTGACAGAAGCAATTTCTGTCAGTCCTTTCACACATTTTTTAGATCAGCTCATGCACCTGCACAACAGAGTACAAATCTGAAACGTGGTGAAGACTGGAGAGGATGGTGCACTCCTGATTGAGTGTTCATCTACTGGGTTGGCTGTAGTGAAAGAGGTTTTGATCTCCATTATACTACTTCTACTCTAGTAAAATTGATGCCGCTTTGGTGGTTTTAGGCCCTAATTTATTAAAATGTGAACACTGCTGACTGGGTCTCCATCTACTGGGTTGGCTGTAGGGGAAGAGATGTCGTTCCTAATTCTACAATTTCTACTGTAGCAAAATTGATGCCACTTTGCTGGTGTCTGCCACTAATGTTTGGAAATGTGGGGAATCCTGATTGGGTCTCCATCTATTAGGTTGGCTGTAGTGGAAGCGGTGTCGGTCCCCATTATACTACTTAAACTCCAGTGAAATTGATGCCACTTTGGTGGTTTTAGGCCCTCATTTTTTTAAATGTGAACACTTCTGATTGTGTCTCCATCTATTGGGTTGGCTGTAGTGGAAGAGGTTTCTGTCTCTATTAAAATACTGCTACTATGGTGAAATTGATGCCACTTTGCTGGTGTCTGCCACTAATTTTTGGAAATGTGGGGAATCCTGATTGGGTCTCCATCTATTGGGTTGGCTGCAGTGGAAGCAGTGTCGGTCCACATTATACTACTTAAACTCTAGTGAAATTGATGCCACTTTGGTGGTTTTAGGCCTTCATTTTTTTTAATGTGAACACTCCTGGTTGGGTCTCCATTTGCTGGGATGACTGTAGTGGAAGAGGTTTTGGTCTCCATTATAATAGTTATACTCTAGTGAAATTGATGCCACTTTGCTGGTGTCTGCCACTAATTTTTGAAAATGTGGGGAATCCTGATTGGGTCTCCATTAGTGATGAGCAAGCACTAAAATGCTCGGGTACTCGTTGCTCGGGAGGAGCAAATTGGAATACTCGGGTGCTCGACCCGAGCAACGAGCCCAATGTAAGTCTATGGGAAACGCGAGCATTTTCAGGCAGCTCCCCCCGGCGGTCTGCAGAGGGCCTAAAAATTGCCCAAATCGATGGCAACAGTGCTCAAATGATATGGGGACAGCATAGGGAAGACCCCTGGAAGCATTTCTGACTCCCAGGTCACTTCTGTCAACAACGTTGTCAGAGGTATTACGCCACTTTTACGGACTCACAATAAAACATACCAAAACGAAACCAAAATGGATTTTCCTGGGAAATATGTTAAGGAACATCCTTTCAATGACACGTACAATGTAAAGTACAGACCAAAAGTTTGGACACACCTTCTCATTTAAAGATTTTTCTGTATTTTCATGACTATGAAAATTATACATTCACACTGAAGGCATCAAAATTATGAATTAACATATGTGGAATTATTTACTTAACAAAAATATGTCTTATATTCTAGGTTCTTCAAAGTAGCCACCTTTTGCTTTGATGACTGCTTTGCACACTCTTGGCATTCTCTTGATGAGCTTCAAGAGGTAGTCACCGGAAATGTGTGAATGTGCAATTTTCATAGTCATGAAAATACAGAAAAATCTTTAAATGAGAAGGTGTGTCCAAACTTTTGGTCTGTACTGTATATAAAGCAAAATAAATAACCAAAAACAAAAATACTCCTCCACACCTTGGGCTTAGAGCTTTTTGATGTGTTTTTGCACTTTTGCATTGCATTCAACCAAGACAAATGCACTCACCAGGAAATTTCATTTTAACATTTTACAACCTTATCTGGCCATGTGGTGTGTGACACATCATCAGACTCATGCATACAGTGCTGAAAAGTCATGGGAACAGCATGGGGAAGACCTCTGGAAGCATCTCTGACTCCCAGGTCACTGCCTAAAAGTGTGCCCATCATAAGTGATCCTTGGCGCTTTCGAAGATGCCTCCCGCCATGAACCTGTCATTGCAGACTTGCAACAATCACCGTCCACGTCCTTGTCCCATTGCAGCGTGTCCCTACTCCATTCCTTGGAATGCAAGTGCAAGTATGCAGGCAGCCAGCCACCCACCCACCCACAGGCTGCAACACTAAACTGACAGATTTCTGGGCAGCTTTTTGCACTTGAAATACGACCTTTTAAACTCATGGAGGCAGAAGCTTTTCACAACCTCATGCCGGCGGCGGCTGGGTGTCCATACTCAGTCCACAGCCGTCACTATATTTCCCGGTATCGCCTCCGCCTTCCACAAGCACGGGTCCCACAACATTACCCGTGCCCTCCCCAGTGCACCTACTGGGAAGGACCGCCTAACCACAAACACGTGGACAGGTGAATGTGGCCAGGGATGGTACGGAGCCAGTCCACAACTTTTTTTGCTGAGAGTTGTATTTAGCTCGGTGAAAGGACTGGCATAGAGGGAAACCCTATCTATGCTGCATGTCATTTCTCACAGGAAGTCCTGTAATGCAGCTTGTTGCAGAAGCAATGGCAGCCCGTCCAACAGCAACTCGCCCTTGTTGGTGTTGCTTTGACACGCACACATCTTTCTTTGCGCATTTAATTTCTTGAATACAGAGTTGGTCAATGGCCTGATCTGTAATGTGGTTTGAGAAATAACATGCATAAGCTTGGCCGATCCACATTAAAAAAGCAGCCATAGAATGTCCGGGAGCCTTCCCCCACATTTTTCTTAGCCAGGGCTGCTTTTCGGCAGGGTTGAACGGGCCCACCAGAGAACCGGAGACTCCTCCGGCGGGCCCTGACTTCTTCAGGAGAGTTCATAGTGCCGAGGTGAGGTCGTGATGATGATAGAGGCCACCATCTGCTTAGTTCTCTGTTACTTGGAATGAAAGTGCAAGTATGCAGCCAGCCACACACCCACCTACAGGCCGCAACACTAAACTGCCAGATTTCTGGGCAGCTTTTTGCACTTGAAATATGGCCTTTTAAGCTTGTGGAGGCGCAAGCTTTTCACAACCTCATGCCGGCGGCGGCCCGGTGTCCATACTCGGTCCCCAGCAGCCCCTATATTTCCCGGTATCGCCTCGGCCTTCCACAAGCACGGGTCCCAAAACATTACCCGTGCCCTCCCCAGTGCACCTACTGGGAAGGACCGCCTAACCACAAACACGTGGACAGGTGAATGTGGCCAGGGTCAGTACGGAGCCAGTCCACAACTTTTTTTGCTGAGAGTTGTATTTAGCTCGGTGAAATGACTGGCATAGAGGTAAACCATATCTACTCTGTGTGTCATTTCTCACAGGAAGCCCTGTAAAGCTGCTTTCACTGGAAATGTGACCTTTTAGGCTCATGGAGGCGGAAGCTTTTCACAACCACATGCCTCATGCCTCGTGTCCATACTCGGTCCCCATCCATCACTATTTCTCCCGGTGTTGTCTCCGTCTTCTACAAGCGCAGGTCCCTGAACATTACTGCTGGTAATTTTCTGTGGGAATTTGCTTGACTCCTACCAGCCTGGAATATTTCCAGCAGACTATGGTACGACACCATTGTATTAGCACGGCCCCCAGTACCAGTAGCGAAGCCATCCCCAATTTCCTTCTCAGGAATTTTATTTGGTAGACTGAGTGGCTGCCCAAATACATTTTCTCAAAAAGGAGCTGAAGATAGAGTGGCAGTAGGTGCAAGTTTCTCCAGCCTGTTAGATATTAGAGGGTGAACGGCAGCACATTGGATCAGTGGTTAGCACTGAAGACTTGCAGCGCTGGGATCTTGGGTACAAATCCCAGCAAGGATAACATCTGCAAGGACTTTGTATGTTCTCCCCGTATTTGTGTGTGTTTCCTCCTCAGTAAAAAAGCAGCCATAGAGTGTCCAGGAACCTTTCAACACACTTTTCTTAGCCAAGACTGCTTCTTGGCAGGGCTGGACGGTCCAACCAGAGAATCATCTGGTGTGCCTTGGCTTCTACCTAAGGAGAGTTCATGATAGCGCTAACTTTGCAGCTGCTATGGGGCTCTTGAGCGGGGGAGAAAGGTTAGCCCTCAGAATCAAATCCTCTGGTGGGCACAATGTTTTTCAATCTGAAACAGCTTCTCAGTGGGAGTTGTATTTCACCACAGCCATATTCTTTAGCTTGGTGAAAGGACTGGCATAGAGGGAAACCGTATCTACCCCGGCTGTCATTTCTCCGTCACCAGGTTCCGCCCATTGTCACACACGACCATGCCTGACTGTATGTTCAGAGGTGAGAGCGACAGATCAGGCTGCTGTGTTACAGCTTTCATCAACTCTGCAGCACTGGGCGGTTTGTCAATTAAGCATTAAGCATGTTATCTCCAGCACAGCCTGTTGCCACTTGGCCAAGGCAGTGCTGCAGTGCTGTCAGCTTGTGACTGATGTGGTCATTTCGGAGATGGAGGAGGAGGTGCATGAGCTGAACAATGTGATTACATTGTTGTTAAATTGGTGACGTTGTTTTTTATACTAAAGAAAGATCCTATTGTTTTGTTTTTTTTACGTTTTTTTTTTAAGACAAATGCATTTACCAGGAAATGTTATTTTAACATTTTACAACCTTATCTGGCAATGTGGTGTGTGACACATCATCAGACACATCCTGTTTTATTTATGATGGAGGGACTCTGATAGTCATAAAGCCTATTTTTATAGTGACATCAGACGGCCCTTACTATTCTTAAAAGGCCAGCAGTCGGCCCTAGCTATTGTTAGAGAGCCATCAGCATTTACAAGTGGATCTCCTATACTGTTATTGTGTATCCAGTGACTACAAGGGCTGCCAAAAATTTGGATGCAACCCAATGCCCCTTTGAAGAGACATAGAGGAGGGTCTCAGTAAAAAAAATGTTCCCATTATAAAGGAGCAGGTCTCCTATAGTGGTAATGCCCATGCTGTGACCGCAAGGTCTGCCAAAATTTGGGAAAAACTCCACTAAGAATTTAAAGACACATAGAGCAGGACCATAGTAACAAGGTACGACATGTTCCCATTAGAAAGGAGAGGGTCTGCTATAAAGTTATATGGTATGCAGTGAGTCCAATGGATGACAATTTTAGGAAAAACCCCACTAAGAATTTAAAGACACACGGAGCAGGGCCACAGTAACAAGGTACGACATGTTTCCATTAGAAAGGAGAAAGTCTGATATACAGTTATAGGGTATGCAGTGAGTCCAATGGCTGACCAATTTTAGTAAAAACACAATTAAGAATTTAAAGACACACAGAGCAGGGCCACAGTAACAAGATACGACATGTTCCCATTAGAAAGGAGAGAGTCTGTTATACAGTTATAGGGTATGCAGTGAGTCCAACGGCTGACAATTTTAGTAAAAACCCCACTAAGAATTTAAAGAGACACAGAGCAGGGCCACAGTAATGACAAATTCCCATTAGAAAGGAGAGAGTCTTCCATAGTGTTGGCCTGGTGATATGGTGGTGGAGGATGAGGAGAAGGAGAAGGACAAGAGCAAATAGCCAAAATCAGGAAGCGTATACCCATGTGTGGAGGTGAAAAGGTGCATGGGAATACACCTCTCAAGAAAAGACACAGGATTGGAGTTTATGTTACATTGCTATCATTCCGTGGTGTTGAGAAGTCTGGCCCAATCCAGCCCTAGTTCATTTTTATAAGAGTCAGCCTGTCAGCATTTCCAGTAGACAGGCGGATGCGCTTATCAGTTATAATTCCACCAGCGGCACTAAAATCCCGCTCTGATAAAACGCTGGCGGCAGGGCAGGCCAGGACCTCCATGGTATAGAGAGCCAGTTCATTCCACGTATCCAGCTTGGATACCCAATAATTATAAGGCACAGCGGAATCATGGAGGACGTTGGTACAGTTGGAAAGGTACTCCCTCAGCGTCTTCCCAAACTTTGCACTCCTTGTGAGAGTACCCCGCGCCTCAGGGTCTGTCCGATGGGAGGGTCTGAGAAATCTCTCCCAGAACTTTGACAGTGTTCCCCTGACTCTGCTGGATTGAAGTTGTGTCTCTCTCGCCTGTACTCCTTGGTTGTCCAACGAAGTGTGCCCTCTGCCACTAGTGTTTTCATATGGGAATTTTTTTAATAGTTCCACAACAAGGGCCTTTTGGTACAGCCCCATTTTTGTAGACCTGTTCGCCTCAGGAATAAGAGATATAAAGTTCTCCTTGTAGCGTGGGTCTAGAAGTGTCACCAACCAGTAATGACTGTCACCCAAAATTTAGAGAATGCGAGGGTCATGGGAAAGGCAGTGTAACATAAACTCGGCCATGTGTGCCAGACTACTAACAGGCAAGACTTCAGTGTCCTCACCAAGAGGATGACTGACCATGCTCTCCTCCTCCTCCTCTCAGTCCTCTGGCCATCCACGCTGAACAGACGGTATGACAGCAGTGCAGTTAGTACCGTCTATAGTGCATGAAACTAGCTCCTGTCCTTCCTCCTCCTCCTCCTCCTCCTCATTGTCACCCAATCCACATTGGGATGAGTTGAGGCTTGACTGTGTGTAATCACCCTGTATGGTTCCATGCTCCATCTCATCGTGCTCCGCCTGCAATGCATCCTCTTTGATTGTGCTGCTTGTTAAAGTACGCCGCCTCTGTGCCAATTTTAGAAAGTCAGCTACAGCTTCCGCCACCCTTGCAGTGTTTGCAGCTTCCGGCTCACCGACTGGTGTGTGATGTCCCCACGCGTTGGAACTCTACACTGCAGATGTTGGGAAGGATTTTGAGCAGAAGAGGGCAGTTGTGGAGTACCAGCATCAACAAGGCCGTCAGTATTCAGTTCAGACTCCACACATAAGACCTCAGGAGTGGACATGGATGTCAGACATATATACCATCCTCCAAAACCATCCTCCACCAAGATGGTGAGCAGCGATAACGCCATAATTAGCGTCGCCATCCCGCTTCTCTGTCTCCTGAAATGCTCTCTGCTATCCGGCAGCTCCCGGTAGGATTTGAGAAACCGCTGAACCACGAGGTTAAGCACATGGGCCAGGCATGGTACGTGTGTGAGCTCGCCTCGCCTCAGAGCCACCACCAGGTTCCGGCCATTGTCAAACATGATCATGCCTGGCTGTAGGTTCAGCGGTGTGAGCCACAGATCTGTCTGCTCTTTTAGAGCTGTCCACAACTCTTCAGCATTGTGCGTTTTTTCGCTTAAGCATATTAGCTTCAGCACAGCCTGTTGCCGCTTGGCCGAGGCAGTGATGCAGTGCTTCCAGCTTGTGACTGATGTGATCATTTCGGAGATGGAGGCTGAGGAGGATGAGGTGCAGGAGCTGTAGACCGTGGGAGCAAACCTGATTGACCTAGGGCCTGCAATCCTTGGCGTCGGGAGGACGTATTCTGTCCCAAGGTTCCGACTGGGTCCCGGCTTCCATTATGTTAACCCAGTGTGCCGTCAGCGAGTTGTACCGTCCCTGCCCACAAGCACTTGTCCACGTGTCCGTGGTTAGGTGGACTTTACCGGTAACTGCGTTGTTGAGAGCACGGCTAATGTTTTGGGACACGTGCTTGTGTAATGCGGGGACGGCACACCGGGAGAAATAGTCGCGGCTGGGGACCGAGTACCGAGGGACGGCTGCCGCCATCAGGTTGCGGAATGCTTCTGTCTCCCACCAGCCTAAAAGGCAACATTTTGAGCGCAAGCAGTCATGAAATGTGAGAATTTAGTAGTGTGGCCTGTGGGGCGTTGGCTGCATATTTGCGCTTGCGTTCCAAGGATTGGGGTATGGACAACTGAACGCTGCACTGGGCCAAGGACTAGTGTTGAGCCACCCCCGCAGTGTTCGAGTTCGGTTCGGTTCGTCGAACACCCGTGTATTCGCTGAACTGTTCCTCGAACTGTTCATCGAACACCTTCGAACACCGTTAAAACCAATGGCAGGCAAACAAAAACACATAGAAACACATAGAAAACACCTTCAAAGGTGTCCAAAAGCTGGCAAACTGCTCAGAAGACACAACTAACACATGGAAAAGTGACAAGTACATATAGTCATGCGAAAAGAAAAGAGGTGGAGGAGTAAAAGGAGGGGGAGACACAGATATAGGCATGTCATGCCCTTCTAAAATCCAAAAAGTGAGAAGCCGACACGGCCAGTCTGCTCCTGCCCGTGCCACCTCCGTGTCGCCGGGTTTGTGCCAGAGCCGCGGTGAACCCTGACGGCCAGCCCCCCTTCTCCCAATACTGGTGCCTGTCCGCTGGTGGGTCGAGCGAGCCCCCCTGTGGTGGAGGCAGCTCTAAGCTTTTTAATTTAAATTGTCTCTCTAATTTGAATGAATACACTTTAAATCCATTTACAAGGATCTATTGGAGGGCAAGTCTCATGCCAGCAGCCGCGTAATTCCAGCTCCAGTAGCGTCCACTAAAGCTGCTGCAGTTAAAAAGCTTTTATAAGGATCGAGCTCGGCTGTCCAAGGCAAGGCATTCTACTGCCAGTCCCAGCCCCTATGCCTTGGGGTGCCTCCTGATGCTCTTCACTGAGTATCCCGTGTTCCCGAAGCATTTCCTTTGAAAAAATTAAGTGTCCAAACTACAGGTGGTGTAGCTTGCTTAACAGCCCGGATAATCCGCTGACTAGCAGACACTGCTACTAGGCACAAAGTATTTCCTGGGCTAGATGCAGTTAAAAATTTGTAATTAGATACTCTCGTTGGATGCTGAGAAAGCATTCCATAGAGTCTCCTGGCACGCCATATATGATTCTCTTAAAAAGCTTGGGATAGGGGTCTAGGGGACCCTTTTATAGCCAAAATCACGGCCCTGTATCGCAGTACGTCACCTAGGCTGAAGATAAATGGAACTGTACCACCCTGAGGGCTCGGTTGCTACAGAGATATTACACCTCACCCAGAGGTGTGATATCTTACTCTCAGGTAAGGATGGAGTGTGGATCAGGACCCGACACCTGCATGCATTACACCACATTGCCGTGGGGCAGGGCGACCAATATGCCCCTGAGATGGGCACGACAGTCCCTGTCCCTGGCTGGAGTGGGGGTAGGGAACACTGAGGAAGGGGAACCCTGTAGTGCAGGAGCAGGGAGGAAGCAGTTCCTGGGTGCATTGAGAAGGGAGTATAAAAGGTGGGCACCATCTTAGTTCAGTGCAGAGAAGTCTGAGCAGAAGTGACAGGGAGCAGGGGCTCTGCATGAGCTCTGCTCAGGAGGCGGGCCTAGTAACAGAGGCCCAGGCCTGGAAGAGGGAGAAGGAAGGAAGAGGAGCGGAGAAGGCTCCAGGAACGAGGAACGAAGGGATCCCAGGGGTGCGGACGGGCGAGTCGCCACCGCACGCCCGAATCCACCTGCATGGAGGGGTCAGGCCAAAGGGGGAGACCGGTCCCCGAAACTAGTGGAGGCAGGAAACGACCCTCAGCTAGAAACCGGAGGCTGTGACATTTTTTGTGGCGCAGCCCCTCGCTACACCCGCTAGGAAGGCACCACATAGAGTCAGGGAAACTGGCGCCAAGTTTACCAAGAGGAGGCCGGAGGCAGCCGGACAGAAGGGTTGGTAAGAAAGGCCAGACAAAGGACACACAAAGGCGGTCCTGTGAAGCGCTCCAAAGTTATCTGGGAGTTGTCTGAGCCCCTCACCTGGTGAGCACAGTACGACGTTGGCAGCCGTTACCTGCAGACGTGGTCTGGATAAGAAGAACTGTGAGTAAAGGCCCTGGACTGCATCACTGACTCCGTGTCGTTACTTCTGCTGCCCTGCACCATCAACCCCATCCTCCGCATACACTGCCCTGAGGCTATACTCCTCCCGTGGGGAGTTATGCTACGCTCTGCTGCACCCACAACACCAGCCTCAGCGGTCTGCCCTGATGCGGCGCTTCACTCTGACCGCAATCCAAGGGTGGCATAGTCGGACATTTAAACATCAAAACCACATAAATAGTTCCGCCACTGGTTTGACCGCCCTGAGCCACGGAACCGGGTCGCCGCCACGGAGACTACAACCACCAGCATCCACCAAAAAGGGTCCGGCTCCGGGTGTCCCAAGGCCCAGGGGGTGCATCAGAACATTTTCATCACCTTTCACAATCACCAATGGGACAAGGCAGGGATGTCCTCTGTCCCCTCTCTTATACATCTTAGTGACGGAGCACCTGCTCTCATCAATTCGCCATAACTCCAATATTAGGTGGATTGAGGTGGGAGGCACCGAGTACAAGTGCTCTCTATTTGCTGATGATGTCCTAGTATATATCACTCAATCACATATATCCATCCATGCTGTTATGGCTGAAATAGATCACTTTGTCACATGGTCAAATTTTAAAATCAATGCAGCGAAGTCTGAGGCCCTCGATGTCTCCCTCCCAAAATCCATACAGGATTCCATCCAGTCCAGCTTTCCCTTTGCCTGGCCCTCACAGGGTATCAAATACTTAGGAATTCCTATTCATAGAGACCTCTCCCATCTATGTTATCTTAATTTTGGGCCCTTTATTGAACAACTCCATACAGACCACGGTTGGCAAGTTAGAACTGTAAGATTCACTACGTGAACCACTGGTGTTTTGTGGAA
Source organism: Phyllobates terribilis (assembly GCF_046119375.1). Taxonomy (NCBI): domain Eukaryota; kingdom Metazoa; phylum Chordata; class Amphibia; order Anura; family Dendrobatidae; genus Phyllobates; species Phyllobates terribilis. The sequence goes on from NW_027362762.1 coordinate 649,930,603, forward strand.
AAGCACATGTACACTGTGTTCCAAATTATTATGCAAAAAGTGTTTAGGAGTGATAAGGGAAGAATTTGTTTGTTTGTCAGTTAAACTCATTGATGGTGATGTGTGTCAGGGCTCTTTATATCACTGTAAGCAATTGCAGACACCTGTGCTAATTAGTTTGGCAGGTGTGTCCAATGAAAGGCAAGACTACTTAAGAAGGCTGTCCCACATTATTAAGCAGCCTACATTTTCTACCAAAATGGGAAAGAAAAAGGATGTGTCGGCTGCTGAGAAGCAACAAATTGTGGAGTGTTTAGGTCAAGGCATGACTACAATCAACATTGTGCGATGATCAGGATGAAGTGTCTTGGCAATCAAGAAGTATGTAGCTGATTCACAGTACACACATAGCAGCAGACAAGTTTTTGAAGCTGCTGGTGCCTCCAACGTCCCCCGAACAACAAGATGCAGGGTCCTTCAGAGGTTTGCAGCTGTGCATACGCCATCCTGTCGACCTCCTCTATCCACTTCACACAAGCAGAAACGGCTCCAGTGGGCCAAACATTACATGAAGACTGATTTCAAAACTGTTTTGTTCACGGATGAGTGCCGTGCAACGCTCGATGGTCCAGATGGATGGAGTGGAGGATGGCTGGTTGATGGACACCCCACGCAAACACAGCTACAGCGCCAACAAGGAGGAGGTGGAGTAATGTTTTGGGCTGGAATCATGGGGAGAGAGATTGTCGGCCCCTTTAGGATCCCTGAAGGGGTAAAGATGAACTCCATAATGTATGTGGAGTTTCTCAAACAGCACTTCCTGCCATGGTTCAAGAAGAAGAACCGTGTATTCCACAGCAAGATCATTTTTATGCATGATAATGCACCATCTCATGCTGCACATAAAACATCTGCATCTCTGGCTGATATGGGCATAAAAGGGGACAAACTTATGGTGTGACCCCTATGCTCCCCTGACCTCTACCCCATTCAGAACCTCTGGAGCATCATCAAAAGGAGTGTCTATGATGGCGGGAGGCAGTTCACATCTAAGCAACAGCTCTGGGAGGGTATTCTGTCCTCATGAAAAACAATTGAAGCAGAAACCATCCAAAACCTGACAAATTCAATGGACGAGAGAGTTCAGAAGCTCCTTTCGAACAAGGGGTCCTATGTGAAAATGTAACATCACCTAGAATAAAGTTTTGAGTTGAAAACTGTTTGATTTCAGTTTCTAATAACCTGCTAATGCTTATAATTTCAAAAATGACCATTTTTTTGGTCTTTATTAAAATGAAAAGGTTGATCGAAAAGTTTGGGGGATCTAAGAGTGTGGCAACCCAGTAGTCAGGATTACTTCGAATTCTGACAATATGAGGGTCATGTTGCAGGTAGTGCAGCAAGAAGGCACTTATGTGTCTTGCGCATCTCGGAGCCCCAAAATTATTTTCCGGGCTAGATGCATCTAAAAATTATTATTAATTTTAAATCTGGTGGAGCTTAGTATAGATGGCCTAATAGAATCAGTGCTGCACACTGCTACAAAGCTCAAATTATTTTCCAGCCAAGGTACAGATAAACATGATTAGTAATTTTAAATCTGGTGGAGCTTATTATAGATGGCCTAATGGAATCAGTGCTGCACACTGCTACAAAGCCCAAATTATTTTCCAGCCAAGATACAGATAAACATGATTAGTAATTTGAAAGCTTAAAACGGTTGGTGAGGTGATTTTAACCAATCATCAAGCTTTTACTCTCGCCAGGATGACACAGGGATAGAAAAGTCGTTTCGGATGCATGATTTGTTCATCTTTATGAACGTGAGTCTGTCTACATTATCAGTGGAGAGCCGCGTGCGCTTATCTGTCAGCACACCACCAGCAGCGCTGAACACACGTTCAGACAGAACGCTGGCTGCGGGGCATGACAAGATCTCCAAGGCGTAAGTGGCTAGCTCCGGCCATTTATCCAGATTGGAAGCCCAAAAAGAGCAAGGGTCCAGTGACACAGTCATGGCTTCAATGTTTACTTGGAGATACTCCTGTACCATCGTCTCTAGACGTTGACTATGTGTCAGACTTCTTGTCTCCTGTGGCCTTGCAAAGGATGGGCTAAAAAAGTGGTGAAATGATTCCGCAAAATTGATGTTACCAGCAGATACTGTGGTTCTGTTACGGTTTGAGTGCTCAACACTCGACGGTCCCACGGTTGGCAAGTTGGAACTGTGAGATTCACTACGTGCACCACTGGTGTTTTGTGGAAAAGCACATGTAAGATTCTGCAACAGTCTCTGCTGATACTCCAGCATGCGTGCATCCCTTTCTATGGCAGGAATAATTTCTGCAAATTTACTTTTGTACCGGGGATCTAACAGTGTGGCAACCCAGTAGTCAAGATTATTTCTAATTCTCACAATTCGAGGGTCATGTTGCAGGTAGTGCAGCAAGAAGGCACTCATGTGTGTTGCACATCCAGGAGCACCAAGTCCCTGTTGTGTTGGTGGTGAGGTAACAATCATGCTTCCTTCCTCTGTCCTCTCCCCCCAACCTCGCACAACAGAAATGTGATCAAGGTCTCCCTCATCTGATGAGTCTTCCATCAGTTCGTCCTCCACTTCTTCCTGGGCTCCTGCACCTTCCTCACTAGTTTGGCTGCTACCATGTGCCCTGGTAAAACCATCTCCCCCACCCTCACATGCCTGCCGCCTTGGTGCTGCCGACCGTCTGGACCTTGCAGATGTTAGCCCTTCCGCATACAACTCCTCCTCCTCTACTTCCTCCACCTCCTCTTGTGCCACCACCTGACTCCGAATTCTGTTTAACATGTGCTCCAGCATGTAAATCACCGGAATAGTCATGCTGATAATGGCATCGTCAGCACTAAACATCTTCGTCGCCATTTCAAAACTGTGCAGAAGGGTGCATAGGTCCCTGATCTGAGACCACTCCTCCAGCGTGATTTGCCCCACCTCTGGATCTCGTTGGCCCAGGCTATACATCAGAACGTATTGCACCAGGGCTTGTCGGTGCTGCCACAGTCGCTGCAACATGTGCAGAGTTGAATTCCGGCAGGGTAGGCACATCGCATTTTAGCCGGTGAAGTGGCAGGCCCAACGACTTCTGTAGAGATGTAAGTCGCTGAGCTGCGGGATGCGAACGGCGGAAGTGAGCACACAGCGACCGTGCCCTCTGCAAAAGGCCATCTAGTCTGGGATAGTGGGCTAAAAATTGCTGGACAACCAGGTTCAACACGTGAGCCATACAAGGCACGTGTGTGACATTGCCCCGGCGAAGGGCCGCACCCAGGTTTGCAGCATTGTCGCACACGGCCTTCCCTGGTTTCAGGTCCAGTGGAGACAACCATTCATGAAATTGGTTCTCCAGAGCTGACCACAACTCCTCAGCTGTGTGACTCACATTTCCCAGACATTTCAAAGTAAAAACCGCCTGATGACGTTGAGCCCTACTGCCAGCATAGTAAGGAGGTGTGCAGGATCCCTTCTGCGCAGTTAGAAAGCTTGTGGCATGACCAGACAGGCTTTGGGTGCAGGTGGAGGACCGATAGGAGGTTGAGGAGGCAGAAGCAGTGGAGGAACTTTGCGATAAAGAGGATTGACGCACAACTCGTGGGGACGGCAAGACTTGGACAGCAGCCCCTTGTCCTGCTGTCACCATAGTTACCCAGTGCCCAGTCAGCGACATGTAACGCCCCTGTCCATGCCTACTCGTCCAAGTGTCTGTGGTGAAATGCACCCTGTCACACACAGTTTCTCAAAGAAGCGGTGATGTTGTGTGCGACATGCTGGTGGAGCGCAGGCACACCTTTCTTTGAGAAGTAGTGCCGACTGGGCATCTGGTACTGGGGCACTGCGACGGACATAAGGTCTCGAAAATCCTCTGTGTCCACCAGGCGGAAAGGCAGCATTTCTGTAGCCAAGAGCTTGCAGATGGTGAAATTCAACCTCTTAGCTTTCTCATGGCTAGGAGGAAATGGTCTTTTACTTGTCCACATCTGAGGGACCGAGGGCTGGCTATTGTGCTTAGACGGGGTTGATAAGGGTGTCCCCGGCAAACTGCCGGCCTGTGAGGAAAATGCAGGCGGACATGTTAGGTTGCCTTGATCCAAAGGTGGTGCTATCGATGTCGGACAGCGCTCAACACCAGTTGGTGTTACCACCTCCAAAGAAAATGATGACCTGCCAATCACGCTGGCTGTTGCGGGTAAAGAGGTGGCAGGTCTGCGCCCCAAAACAGGTGTGACTGCTGTCCCCCCAGTCGCAGAGGATGAAGAGGCCGCGGATGCACAAGATATGGCAGACGGTGGTTGACCCGGCCGGCTAGGCCGCATTGTAGCACAGTGAGCTTCCCACTGCAACTTATGCTTCATGTCCATGTGCCGGTTCATGCATGAAGTACTCAAACTATGTATTTTTTGGCCTCTACTTAGCTTTTGCTGACAAATGTTACAGATAACACGAGTTGGGTCATCTTTATCGATCTGAAAAAATACCCAGGCTATGCAAGGCTTAGCACCCATGCGACCTGAAGAGCCACCACGACTTGTGGTGAGAGGCAGAGTTGTGTTTGAGGATGCAGTTGTTGACGTGCTTCCAGTACTACGTCTCTGTCCAGGAAGGCGCAACCTGACCTCGTCGTCACTAGCATCTTCCTCCACCTCCTCTGCTGACCTCATCTCTTGGCTGACTGTGGGTTGACAGTAAGTGGGATCTCCAACCTCATCATCATCACCCTGTGCGTTATCACACCCGTAGTCCTCAGAGCCAACCTATTCCTGCCCTGACAAAAAACTAAAGTTGTCGCTCCAATCAGGTATTTGAGTCTCATCATCGTCTTCCTCATTGTCTCCACCAACAGGAGTTACAGTTTGGGAATGAGGGTCTACATTATGGTCATAACCTTCTGCGTCTGGTCATGGATCCGACTCATAAAGATTCTGGGCATCAGTGCAGATCATTTCCTCATCTGGATTCACAGAAGCGCTGGAGTCGACCTCTGATTCCCAGGCTATAGTATGAGTAAACAGCTCTGCAGACTCAACCATCTGTTCTACCTCATACTCAGACGGGCAGCTGGAGATTTGGGAGCTGTGAGGAAGCAAGTGCGATTGGGGTGACACCTTTGAGGACTGGAGTATTTGTGATGTTGAAGTTGATGTGGAGGAGAGCCCACTTAAAGGAACACTTGATATCCGTTGAAGCACCTGCTGTTTTGTGCCTCATCTGGAATTTGTAGCGATTGGCGTGGCCGTAAGAAAGGGATCTTATCACATTGTCCGCTAAAAGAAGTAGACATTTTAGTTTGGCTGGAAGATGGTCTTTCTTCTGCAGATGTTACTGTTGCTTTAACACCTACCCCACGGACACAACCTTTTTTCCCCTTCCCAACACGCCTATTCCCCTTTCCACCAGCAGCAGGCCTTTTTCCACTCATTTTGGTGGTTAACTAATTCACAACTCTGGAGTTGTTTGCACAAAAAAACAATGGATGGGAACCGAGCAGAGCTGAGTGGGCAGACTGTGGTATTAGGCCAAAACTATTGGCTGGGTTAGATGCAGAAAAAAATTATATTCAATTTGCAACCTGATGGAGGTCAGTATAGATGGACTAATAGAACAAGTCCCACACACAGCTAGAAGCCCAAATATTTTTTCAGAGGTAGATGCAGAAAAAAAATATATTCAGTTTGCAACCTGATGGAGGTCAGTATAGATGGACTAATAGAGAAAGTCCCACACACTGCTAGAAGGCCAAATATTTTTTCAGAGCTAGATGCAGACAAAAAATTATTTTTAATTTGCAACCTGATGGAGGTCAGTATAGATGGACTAATAGAGAAAGTCCCACACACTGCTAGAAGGCCAAATATTTTTTCAGAGCTAGATGCAGATAAAAATTATTTTTAATTTGCAACCTGATTGAGGTCAGTATAGATGGACTAATAGAGAAAGTCCCACACACTGCTAGAAGGCCAAATATTTTTTCAGAGCTAGATGCAGATAAAAATAATTTTTAATTTGCAACCTGATGGAGGTCAGTATAGATGGACTAATAGAGAAAGTCCCACACACACTGCTAGAAGCCCAAATATTTTTTCAGAGCTAGATGCAGATAAAAATTATTTTTAATTTGCAACCTGATGGAAGTAAGTATAGATGGACTAATAGAGAAAATCCCACACACTGCTAGAAGGCCAAATATTTTTTCAGAGCTAGATGCAGACAAAAAATTATTTTGAATTTGCAACGTGATGGAGGTCAGTATAGATGGACTAATAGAGAAAGTCCCACACACTGCTAGAAGGCCAAATATTTTTTCAGAGCTAGATGCAGATAAAAATTATTTTTAATTTGCAACCTGATGGAGGTCAGTATAGATGGACTAATAGAGAAAGTCCCACACACTGCTAGAAGGCCAAATATTTTTTCAGAGCTAGATGCAGAAAAAAATTATATTCAGTTTGCAACCTGATGGAGGTCAGTATAGATGGACTAATAGAACAAGTCCCACACACAGCTAGAAGCCCAAATATTTTTTCAGAGCTAGATGCAGACAAAAAATTATTTTGAATTTGCAACGTGATGGAGGTCAGTATAGATGGACTAATAGAACAAGTCCCACACACTGCTAGAAGGCCAAATATTTTTTCAGAGCTAGATGCAGATAAAAATTATTTTTAATTTGCAACCTGATGGAGGTCAGTATAGATGGACTAATAGAGAAAGTCCCACACACTGCTAGAAGGCCAAATATTTTTTCAGAGCTAGATGCAGAAAAAAATTATTTTTAATTTGCAACCTGATGGAGGTCAGTATAGATAGACTAATAGAGAAAGTCCCACACACTGCTAGAAGGCCAAATATTTTTTCAGAGCTAGATGCAGACAAAAAATTATTTTGAATTTGCAACGTGATGGAGGTCAGTATAGATGGACTAATAGAACAAGTCCCACACACTGCTAGAAGGCCAAATATTTTTTCAGAGCTAGATGCATAAAAAAATTATATTCAGTTTGTAACCTGATGGAGGTCAGTATAGATGGACTAATAGAACAAGTCCCACACACTGGTAGAAGCCCAAATATTTTTTCAGAGCTAGATGCAGAAAAAAATTATATTCAATTTGCAACCTGATGGAGGTCAGTATAGATGGACTAATAGAACAAGTCCCACACACAGCTAGAAGCCCAAATATTTTTTCAGAGATAGATGCAGAAAAAAATTATATTCAATTTGCAATCTGATGGAGGTCAGTATAGATGGACTAATAGAATGATGCTATGCCCAAAAGATTTTACTTCACTAGGTGCAATAAAAAAATTGGTATTCTATACACAGGTGGTATATCTTGCAACACAGATAGGCTACTCCACTGACTAACACACTCTGCAATAGGCCAAAAAGGATTAGCTTTGCTAGATTCAGCCAAATGCTGTGAAAAAAACTTGCACAGCACTGGCACAGACCTGCCTGGCAAAAACTGATAGGAACTGATGTAACCTAGTCCTGAAAAGGACTGCAATTACAATTAGTCTTTACTCCCACAATCTATCTATTTAAGAGCACAGACCTGCCTGATAAAAGTCGTAGGAAATGCTGTAACCTAGTCCTTAAAAGGACTGCAATCACAACTATTCCCTACTCCCAAGCTATCTGTAGATTTGTGCGAAAATTGGCTTGAAATTAACAAGGTATAGCGCACACAGCAACAGCGGTGCCGTCTAACACGCAGCTGCAGCAGTGAGAAAATGGTGGTGACGGGGAAAATGGCTTGGTCTTATAGGGCAAGGACATGTGACATACACTGCCAATGACACATGCCCTTGCTTGTGTGAAAAAAAGCACTTCGCTCCGTGTGTGCGCTGCTGATAGGCTGACAGATTGCACCTCCCCACTGTAAATGCGGGAAAGAGAAAAAAAAATGGAGATCTTCATTATTCCTGCAGAGATCCATCCCCTGCCCCTCCCCCCGCCCCGCTGTACACTCAAACTGCGTATTAACATTAATTTTCATCATTACTGAGAAAAAATCCAGTTATGATTTTGGTGCACGAACAGTTATCGAACATAACCTCGAACAGCCGAATTTTTCTCAAATCGTTCGTGTTCGCCGAACGGCTCGAACACCGCCCAAAACAGCTCGAATTTGAGATTGGCGAACAGTTCGAGTCGAACAACGCTCATCTCTACCAAGGACATGGACGTGCTTCCTGATGCTGCTACTTGAGAGTGTGCAACGACAGGTGCAGGGCAGGAGGCATCTTCTCATGCACCATGGACAGGGGATTGGCTTGCATGCACAACAGCGGAAGAAGCAATTGTGCCACCCGCAGACACTGTTCCTGGACCCTGGGGTTCGGCCCACAAAGTCGGGTACTTTGCTGCCATGTGCCGACTCTACCGGCCCTTCTCCCTGCGAGTGGCGGTTGTCTATCGCCCTCCAGGTACCCCCCGTCAATTCCTGGATCACTTTGCTGCCTGGCTTCCAAATTTTCTATCCTGCGACATCCCCACGATAATCATGGGAGATTTTAACATCCCAATTGGCAATTCTCTTTCCCCATCTGCCACACATCTTTTATCACTAACTTCCTCCTTCGGCCTTTCACAGCTTGCTAATTCTCCTACACATGAAGACGGGAACACATTGGACCTGATGTTCTCCCTGCTTTGCTCAGTACATGACTTTACTAACTCTCCCCTTCCACTTTCTGACCATAATCTTCTTTTATTCTCTGTCAAGAATTGTGACTCTACTCAAGACACTCCCACAATCCACACTTATAGAAATTTACGCGCCATTAACACCCAGAAATTTATAAAAAGGTTGCAATCATCATTGGCCCCAATCTCCACCCTCTCATGTCCCGACTCTGCATTGAAGCATTATAACAAAATAATGCTATGCGCCCTGGATGAAGCCGCACCTCCTACACAAAGAAAAATTCAGCATAGTCGGTGACAACTCTGGCACACGCCTCAAACACGTCTTCTCCAGAGGTACTCCAGGTGCGCTGAACGGCTGTGGAGAAAATCAAATCTGCCCGAAGATTTCCTCCATTATAAATTTATGCTGAAAACGTATAACTCTGCCCTTCACCTCTCCAAACAAACCTACTTTTAACAACCTCATCATCTCACTTTCCAATAATTCTAAACAAATCTTTGACACATTTCATTCTCTCTTCAATCAAACAGCACAGGCCCCGACCATCGACCTCAGCGCAGACGATCTGGCCAATTATTTCAAAGAAAAAATTGACCATTTCCGACAGGAAATTTTCTCCCAATCCCCAAATGTTATGCATGCTCTCCCCCTCCCATGCTCACTTTCTGACTTCGAACCAGTCACGGAAGATGAAGTGATCAGGCTCCTTGCATCTTCTCGCCCTACCACCTGCACCAGTGACCCTATTCCCTCACATCTCCCTCAGTCCCTTGCTCCAGCTGTCACCACTCACCTAACTAAAATTTTCAACCTTTCCCTCTCATCTGGTATCTTTCCCTCTTCTTTTAAACACGCCAGCATACAACCATTACTTAAAAAACCATCCCTTGACCAGAACTGCACGGCCAACTACAGACCTGTTTCCAATCTTCCCTTTATCTCTAAACTCCTGGAATGCCTGGTCCACTCCCGTCTCATCCGATATCTCTCAGACAACTCTCTTCTTGACCCTTTACAATCTGGTTTCCGCTCTTTACATTCTACTGAAACTGCCCTCACTAAAGTCTCTAATGATTTACTAACAGCTAAATCTAATGGTCACTACTCCCTGCTGATTCTCCTGGATCTCTCTGCAGCATTCGACACTGTAGATCACCAGCTCCTCCTCACTATGCTCTGCACTATTGGCCTCAAGGACACTGTTCTCTCCTGGTTCTTCTCCTATCTCTCTGACCGCTCCTTCTCTGTGTCTTTTGCCGGCTCCTCCCCCTCTCTACTTCCCCTTACTGTCGGGGTTCCTCAAGGATCAGTCCTAGGCCCCCTTCTTTTCTCCTTATACACCGCTCCTATTGGACAAACAATCAGTAGATTCAATTTTCAGTACCATCTCTATGCTGATGACACCCAATTATACACCTCTGCTCCGGACATCACCCCTACATTACTACAAAAGACCAGTGATTGTCTTTCTGCTGTGTCTAACATTATGTCCTCCCTCTACCTAAAATTGAATCTGTCAAAAACTGAACTACTCGTCGTTCCTCCCTCCACTAACGTACCTGTGGCCGATACTGCCATTTCCGTTTGTGGCTCAACCATTACTCCCCAGCAGCGAGCCTGCTGTCTTGGGGTCATTTATTGTTGATTCCCATCTTTCTTTCACTCCTCACATCAAATCACTCGCTCGTTCATGTCATCTACACCTCAAAAACATCTCAAGAATTAGGACTTTTCTCACCTTTGACTCGGCAAAAACTCTTACTGTAGCTCTTATTCATTCTCGTCTTGACTATTGCAACGCTCTACTAATCGGTCTCCCTCTTACTAAACTCTCCCCTCTCCAATCCGTCCTTAACGCAGCAGCCGGGATCATATTCCTCACCAACCGCTACACTGATGCCTCTTCCCTGTGCCAGTCATTGCATTGGTTGCCCATCCAATATAGAGTTCAATTTAAATTTATCACGCTTACCCACAAAGCGCTCCATGCTTCAGTACCCCCCTACATCTCCTCACTTGTCTCAGTCTACCACCCTACACGTGCCCTCTGTTCTGCAAATGACTTAAAACTAAAATCCTCCATAATCCGAACTTCCCACTCCCGTCTCCAAGATTTCTCGCGTGCTGCGCCAATTCTTTGGAATGCACTACCCAGGACAGTTCGATTAATTCCAAATACCCACAGTTTCAAGCGAACCCTAAAAACACATTTCTTTAAAAACACATTTCTTTAGACTGGCGTATCGCTTAAACACACTCTGTCCGTCCCAGTTTTCCCCCATATTAAAATCTTCTTCAACTTCAGGTTCATACCAAAAATGCACTTAATAGCCTCTGTCAGGACTGTACACATACTGGCTGGCGACCAGTCCATGTATTTATCCTATTTAGTATATCAAGGCTGCAATATACAATATATGTACTTTTTACCTTTTGTGTCTCCCCCTTTTCCTCATAGACTGTAAGCTTGCGAGCAGGGTCCTCACTCCTTTCGATATGAGATATGCTTATTCTGTATTGTCTGTATATGCCCCCCCCTAAAATTTGTAAAGTGCTGCGTAATATCTTTGCGCTATAAAAATGAAAACTATTATTATTATTATTATGTGCCTGATCATGCTGGTGGTGGTCAGGCTGGTCGTTTTGCCACCCCTGCTGATGCTGGCCTGGCAGGTGTTGCAAATGGCCTTTTTGGGGTTATAGGCAGAGTCTTTAAAAAACAACCAGACTCGGGAAGACCTACCAGATGTACTGGCAACTTCCTTCGCGTTGGTGTTACGGGTAACGGTTGCCGGCCTTCTGTCTGCGGCCACCAAAATGCTTCTTCCTGCCTGTTGGCTGCCTTCTGCCTCCCTCCCCCTGTGTGCTGCTGTCCTCGCTCTGCATGTCCTCCTGCCAGGTTAGGTCAGTTACTATATCATCCACCACCTCGTCTTCCACTTCCACACCCTGGTCCTCCTCCTGACTCTCTGGCAATTGTGTCTCATCATCGTCTACCTCTTGTGACACTTTCCCACCATCGCCTTCGTGTGACCGTGGCTGCTCAAATATTTGGGCATCGCTACATGCGATCTCCTCTTGCCCAGCTTCAAGTGGACCAGGCAAGAGGCCCGAATCTATAAATGGAAAAGTGAACAGCTCTTCAGCGTGTCCAAGTGTGGGATCAGTTGTCTCTGGGTACTCGGCATGGTGGGAGGAATATGCGGTCCAGACTCACGGCTACTGAGACTTGACCGTGTGGAAGACAGGGTGGTGGTGGCTAAGTGACTGGAAGCATTATCCGCTATCCAACCAACAACCTTTTGACACTGCTCTGGGTTCAATAGTGGTGTGCTGCGGTCCCCTTGAAATTGGGACAGGAAGGTCAGGCGAGAAGATGTGGGGGTTTGTTGTGGCACAATTTCGGCTTGCCCACGGCCTTGTCCTCGGCCTCTGCATGCACCATTACCATCACGTTCAGTTCCCCGTCCCTTGCCATGTGCCTTGCCCATTTTAAATGGCGGACAGTATCTTCCACGCTCAGTACAAATGACTGAGTTTGGTGCGAATTTATATGTGATCCGTGTGACGGAGAAAACAGAGTTTTAAATACCTTGCCTGTAGGTAAGTAGTTTGACCAGCAAACTGCTGTGAATTGCTTCACTGACACACTGAAAGAAATTTTTAATGGAGGCCAGAAATGGCAGTATTTTCTGACAACGTATATGTAATCCGTATGACAGAGAAAACACTGTTTTAAATACCTGGCCTGTAGGTAGCTGTTTTGAACAGCAAACCAGTGTCAAAAAATTTGCTGACACACTGAAGAATTTTTTTAATGGAGGCCAGAAATGGCAGTATTTTCTGAAAACGTATATGTAATCCGTGTGATGGAGAAAACACAGTTTTAAATACCTGGCCTGTAGGTAACTGTTTTGAACAGCAAACCAATGTCAAAAACTTTGCTGACACACTGAAATTTTTTTTTATTGGAGGCCAGAAATGGCAGTATTTTCTGAAAACGTATATGTGATCCGTGTTATGGAGAAAACACAGTTTTAAATACCTGGACAGTAGGTAACTGTTTTGAACAGCAAACCAGTGTCAAAAACTTTGCTGACACACTGAAAATTTTTTTTAATGGAGGCCAGAAATGACAGTATTGTCTGAAAACGTATATGTAATCCGTGTGACGGAGAAAACACAATTTTAAATACCTGGCCTGTAGGTAACTATTTTGAACAGCAAACCAGTGTCAAAAACTTTGCTGACACACTGAAATTTTTTTTTAATGGAGGCCAGAAATGGCAGTATTTTCTGAAAACATACGTATATGTGATCCGTGTGATGGAGAAAACACAGTTTTAAATAGATTGATTTTTAGCGCTGTAATATGGAAAGGACCTGGCTGTATTCTACAGTGCCAACAAGCAAATGGCGCAGAAAAATCATGTTCTCTGGATTGCTTTTTAAGCAAATAATGAGGATTAAGATGCAAAAAAAAATTATTCCTGGCCCCTGAGACCTGGGCCTATTTCCAGAAATATCTAACAGCAGCAGCCGACAGAACTGGTATGGAGCCTCTTGTGTTATATGCACTGCAGTCGGCTATATACACCGCCTGCCAATATACCCTGCCTGCCTGATATCTCTGCAGATGAATTAGTCCTCAGAAGGACTGTTTGTTAAGATGGATATGTTTAATGTATGTTTTTTCTCCCTACACTACCTAATACACGATCAAATCTCTCCCAGACACAGCAGCAGCTCTCCCTACACTGTCTGATCTGGAGTGACTGTGACGAGCATGGCGGCGCCAGGTCTGATAAAGACCTGATGACGCTGTGCAGCCAGCCAATCACTGTAATGCCCACAACCGACATGGCTATGGCATTACAATGCATGGCAGGCAATCCCTGCATGTTCATTGGCTCTCTAAAGAGCGCCAAAGATGCAGGGAGGGAACCCAAGTTCCCGCCCGAGCAACCCGGAAATACTTGCCGAGCGCCAAGCTTGTCGAGCACCATATTGCTCGGGCAAGTACTGAGTAGTGGCGAGCACGTTCGCTCATCATTAGTCTCCATCTATTGGGTTGGCTGTAGTGGAAGCGGTGTCGGTCACCATTATACCAGTTCTACTCTAGTGAAATTAATTCTTTGGTGCAGAATTGCAGATATTTTTCTCACAGGAGTACATAAGATATGATCGAAATTGATTTTCTTAGTAGTATATAAAACAGGCTACATTTCATGTTTTAATTTTTTGGTGCTGATATTGTTCTCCATACAGGGGTACACATTAGTAATAAGAGAGCACTAAATGTGCTCAACCTAGTGGTTCAGCGGTTTCTTAAAACCTACCCAGTTCTGCCAGAGCTTTTTGTGAAAGTACAACGCGTTTGTGCCCATTTCAGAAAGTCAGCTATAGCTTCCGCCACCCTGGCAGTGCTTCTGCAGCATTTGCAGCTTTCAGCTCATTGACTGTTGTGCCATGTCGCCACATGTTGGAAATCAATGTTGCAGATGTTGGGAAGTATTTGTGAGCACTAGTGATGAGCGAGCAATAAAATGCTCGGGTGCTCGTTGCTCGGGTCGAGCAAATTGGAATGCTCGAGTGCTCGGTACGAGTAATGAGCCCAATGTAAGTGTTAGAACCCTCCTGTTAGTTTTTTTCTATTTTGTGGTCACGTGACCTTCTGCCTATTTATTCCAGCTCCGCCCTTCTGGTTTTGCTGGACTTCAGTGTTACTTTGACTCTTAATCTAGCCTGGTGCTTTGCACCTATCTCTATAGTTTGCTTGATCCTTGGACCTCAAAGTATTTTTGCCTGTTTGTCTTTTTGCTCTGCTACAACTTCTGCTAGGAGGTGTCCAATTTTGCCCCAGTCCTTAGTACTTTTAGGGACCCCTGCCTTATATCGATAGGTCTGCGTTCAGACTAGCTCAGGATGAAGGCGGGTTAGAAGACGGTGAATATGAAATTTCTCGTATCCTGAATTCCAGAAGGCATAGAGGGAGATTGCAGTATCTCGTCGCTTGGAAAGGTTTCGGTCCTGAGGATAACTCCTGGGTAAGGGCAGATGATGTCTCTGCTCCTAGACTTATCAGAGCTTTTCACAGGAGGTTTCCTGATAGGCCTGGGCCTGGAGGATCCGGAGGATCCTCATAGAAGAGGGGGTACTGTTAGAACCCTCCTGTTAGTTTTTTTCTATTTTGTGGTCACGTGACCTTCTGCCTATTTATTCCAGCTCTGCCCTTATGGCTTTTCTGGACTTCAGTGTTACTTTGACTCTTAATCTAGCCAGGTACTTTGTACCTATCTGTATAGTTTGCTTGGTCCTTGGACCTCTAAGTATTTTTGTCTGTTTGTCTTTTTGCTCCGCTACAACTTCTGCTAGGAGGTGTCCAATTTTGTCCCAGTCCTTAGTACTTTTAGGGACCCCTCCCTTATATCTATAGGACTGCGTTCAGACTAGCTGAGGACGAAGGCAGGTCTGTTCACAAGGAACAGGTTGCCCGCTGCATCATAGGGAATCAGCTTAGTCCTATTGTAGGGTCAGTTTTCCTATCTTTCCTTAGTTCTTGTAGCAGAACATAACAGTAAGTCTATGGGAAACTCGAGAATTTTTCCGGCGGCTCCCCCTGGCAGTCTGCAGAGGGCCTAAAAATTGCCCAAATCGATGGGAACAGTGCTCAAATGAAATGGGAAAAGCATGGGGAAGACCCCTGGAAGCATTTCTGACTCCCAGGTCACTGCTGTCAACAACGTTGTCAGAGGTATTACGCCACTTTTAAGGACTCACAATAAAACATACAAAAACAAAACCAAAATGGATTTTCCTGGGAAATATTTTAAAAAACATCCTTTCCACGGTAATGACTTGTATATAAGGCAAAATAAATAACCAAAAACAAAAATGCTCCTCCACACCTTAGGCTATGTTCACACGTAGCGTTTTTTATGCGTTTTTGCACCTTTGCATTTCTTTCAATCAAGACAAATGCATTCACTGGGAAGTGTCATTTTAAAATTTTACAATCTTATCTGGCCATGTGGTCTGTGTGACACATCATCGGATACATGCATACAGTACTGAAAAGACATGGGAACAGCATGGGGAAGACCCCTGGAAGCATCTCTGACTCCCTTGTCACTGCCTAAAAGTTTGCCCATCATAAGTGATCCTTGGTTCATGCAAAGATGACTCCCGCCATGCACCTGTCGTTGCAGACTTGCAACAATCACCGTCCATGTCCTTGTCCCAGCGCAGCATTCAGTTGTCCCTACCCCATTCCTTGGAATGCAAACGCAAGTATGCAGCCAGTCAGCCACCCACCCACAGGCTGCAATACTTTACTGCCAAATTTTTGACAGCTACTTGCTCTTGAAATGTGGCCTTTTGGGCTCATGGAGGCGGAAGCTGTCTACAACCTCATGGCAGCAGCGGACAGGTGTCCATACTTGGTCCCCAGCCGCCATTATTTCTCCCGGGGTCGTCTCCTCCTTCCACAAGCACAGGTCCCACACCATTACCCGTGCCCTCCCCAGTACACTTACTGGGAAGGACTACCTATTCACAAACACGTGGTCAAGTGAATGTGGCCAGGGATGGTACGGAGCCAGTCCACAGCTATTTTTGCTGAGAGTTGTATTTCACCATAGCCATAGTTTTTAGCTTGGTGAAAGGACTTGGGAAACCATATCTACTCCAGCTGTCATTTCTCCCAGGAAGTCCTCTAAAGCTGCTTGCACTAGAAATGTGGCCTTTTAGGCTCGTGGAGGCGGAAGCAGTCCACAACCTTATGGCGGCGGCGGTTGGATGTAAATACTCGGTCCCCAGCCGCCACTATTTCTCCCGGTGTCATCTCCACCATCCACAAGCAGGGGTCCCACAACATTACCCGTGCCCTCCCCTGTGCACTTATTGGGAAGGACCGCCTAACCACAAACACGTGGACAAGTGAATGTAGCCAGGGATAGGAGCCAGTCCACAGCTTGTCGGTGAGTTTTATTTTACCACAGCCATATTTTTTAGCTCGGTGAAAGGACTGACTTTTGGGAAACCATATCTACTCCGGCTGTCATTTCTCTGTCACCAGGTTCTGCCCATTGTCACACACGACCATGCCTGGCTGTATGTTCAGGGGTGAGAGTCAAAGATCAGGCTGCTGTGTTACAACTTTCAACAACTCTGCAGCGGCGGGCGGTTTGTCACCTAAGCAGTAAGCATGCTATCTTCAGTACAGCCTGTTGCCGCTTGGCCAAGGCAGTGCTGCAGTGCTTTCAGCTTGTGACTGATTTGGTCTTTCGGAAATGGAGGCCAAACTGGAGGAGGATGTGCAGAACAGAACAATGTGATTACATTAAGGTTACATTGGTGACTCTGATTTTTATACTAAAGAAAGATCCTACTGAGTTGGCCCTCGCTATTGTTAGAGAGTCATCAGTCGACTATGCTTTATTGTTCCCATTGTCTCCTATATTTTTATTATGTATGCAGTGACTGCAAGGGCTGCAAAAAATTTGGAGGCACTCCAATGCCAGTTGCAAGAGACATAGAGGTCAGAGAGCCTCCTAAAAACAATGTTCCCATTATTAGGAAGTGGGTCTCCCATAGTATTTGCCTATGCAGTGAAGCAACGGCTGCCAAAATTTTGGAGGAACTCCAATGCCGCTTGCAAGAGACGTAAAGGTCAGAGAGCCTCCTAAAAACAATGTTCCCATTATTTGGAAGTGGGTCTCCCATAGTGTTTGCATATGCAGTGAAGCAATGGCTGCCAAAAATTTGGAGGAACTCCAATGCCCTTTGCAAGAGACGTAGATATGTTGATATGGTACATGTGGTGGTGATATGGTGGTGGAGGATGAGGATGCAGAGAAGGAGAACAACAAGAGCAAATAGACTAAATCAGGAAGCGTATACCTGTGTCTAGGTGTGAAGACAGAGGTGCATGGCAATAGAGTTAGACCTCCCCTAAAAAAGACGCTGTATTTAAGTTTATGTTACCCTGCTATCATTTGGTGATGTTGAAAAGTCGGGCCCAATACAGCCCTTGTTCATTTTTATAAGAGTCAGCCTGTCAGCATTTTCAGTTGACAAGCGAATGTGCCTATCGGTTATAATTCCACCAGCGGCACTAAAATCTGGCCTGCGGGAGGGCAGGCCAGGACCTCCAAAGCTAAAGAGCCAGTTCATGCCACGTCTCCAGCTTGGACACCCAATAATTAATGATGAGCGAGCATGCTCTCTACTGCTCGGTGCTTGCCCGATCATCTCACTGCTCAAGATGCTCAGTGCTCGCCGAGTATTTCCGGGGTTGCTCGGCGGGAGCTCGTGTCCCCTCCCTGCATGTTTGGCGCTCTTTACAGAGCCAATGAACATGCAGGGATTGTCTGCCACTCACTGTAATGCAGCAGCCATGCTGGTTTTGGCATTACAGTGATTTGCTGGCTGCACAGTGTCATCAGATCTATATCAGACCTGGCGCCGCCGTGTTCATCACAATCACTCCGGAATCAGACAGTGCAGGGAGAGGTGCGGCTGAGCTAGGGAGAGATTTGCTTGCTTCTAGTTAGTGTAGGTATACCAAACTATATTAGAGACACATATCCATCTCAACAAACAGTCCTTCTGAGGACTAATCCATCTGCATAGATATCAGTCAGACAGTATTTATAGGCAGACAGGGAGTGTATATAGCAGACTGCAGTGCAAGAGGCTTGATTCCTGTTTTGTCTGTTGCTGCTGCTGCTGTTAGATATTTCTAGAAATAGGCCCAGGTCTGAGGGGCCAGGAATAATTTTTTTTGGATCTTAATCCTCATTATTTGCTTAAAAAGCAATCCAGAGAACACTGTTTTTCTGCGCCATTTGCTTGTTGGCACTGCAGAATACAGCCAGGTCCTTTCCATATTACAGAACTAAAAAAACAGCTATTTAAAATACTGCCATTCCTGGCTCATTTAAAAATTTGTTTCAGTGTGTCCGTGAAGCTATTGACACCAGTTTGCTGTTGAAAATAGTAACCTACAGGCCAGCTATTTAAGACTGTGTTTTCTCCGTCACATGGATCACATATACGTTTTCAGAAAATACTGCCATTTCTGGCCTCCATTAAAAATTAGTTTCAATGTGTCAGTTAAGCTATTGACACCAGTTTGCTGTATAAAATAGTTACCTACAGGCCAGCTATTTAAAACTGTGGTTTGTCCGTCACACGGATCACATATAAGTTCGCTCCAAATTCAGCCATTTGTAGTGAGCGTGGAAGATATTGTCCTCCATTTAATATGGGCAAGGCACGTGGCAAGGGACGGGGAACTGGACGTGATGGTGATGGTGCATACAGAGCCCGAGGCCGTGGGCAAGCTGAAATTGTGCAACAACAAACACCCACATCTTTTCGCTCAACCTTCTTGTCCCAATTAACAGGGGACCGCAGAACACCACTACTGAACACAGAGCAGTGTGAAAAGGTTATTGGTAGGACAGCAGATAATGCTTCCAGTCACTTAGCCACCACCACCACCACCCTGTTTTCCACTCGGTGAAGTCTCAGTAGCCGTGAGTCTGGACCGCATATTCCTCACCCTGAACCTTCTTCTGCCCACCATGCCAAGTTCCCAGAGACAACTGATACCACTCATGGACACTCGAAGAGCTGTTCACTTTTCCATTTATAGAATCGGGACTCTCGCCTGGTCCACTTGAAGCTGGGCAAGAGGAGATCGCATGTAGCGATGCCCAAATATTTGAGCAGCCACGGTCACATGAAGGCGACTGTGGGAAAGTGTCACAAGAGGTGGACGATGATGAGATACAATTGCCAGAAAGTCAGGAGGAGGATCAGGGTACGGAAGTGGAAGGCGAGGTGGTGGATGATATAATAAATAATCCAACCTGGCAGGAGGACATGCAGAGTGAGGAGAGCAGCACACAGGGGGAGGGAGGCAGAGCACCACAACAGGCAGTTAGAAGTAGTGTGGTGGCTGCAGACAGAAGGCAGGCAACTGTTCCCCATAACACCAACACGAAGGAAGTTGCCAGTACAACTGTTAGGTCTTCCTGAGTCTGGTTGTTTTTTAAAGATTCTGACGATAACCCCAAAAAATCCATTTGCACCACCTGCCAGGCCAGCATCAGCAAGGGGAGCAAAATGACCAGCCTGACCACCACCAGCATTATCAGGCACATGGCAGCAAAGGACCCGACTTTGTGGGCCAAACCGCAGGATCCAGGAACAGTGTCTGAAGGTGGCACCACTGCTTCTTCCGCTGTTGTGCATGCACGCCAATCCCCATTCCATGGTGCATGCAAAGATGCCTCCTGCCCTGCACCTGTCATTGCACAATCTCAACTAGTAGCATCCGGAAGCGTGTCCATACCCCAGTCCTGGGAACGCAAGCACAAATACGCAGCCAACACCCCACAGGTCACACTACTAAATTACCACATTTCGCGACTGCTTGCACTTGAAATGTTGCCTTTCAGGCTCGTGGAGACGGAAGCATTCCGCAACCTGATGGTGACGGGCGTCCCTCGATACTCTGTCCCCACCCGTCACTATTTCTCCCGGTGTGCCGTCCCCGCATTACACAAGAACATGTCCAACAAAATTAGCTGTGCCCTCAACAGCGCAGTTACAGAGAAAGTCCACCTAACCACGGACATGTGGACAAGTGCTTATGTGCAGGGACGGTACATTTCGCTGATGGCACACTGGGTTAACATAGTGGAAGCCGGGACCCAGTCGGACCTGGGGATGGAACACGTCCTCCTGACGCCAAGGATTGCGGGCCCTAGGTCAATCAGGGTTGCCCCCACAGTCTACAACTCCTGCACCTCATCCTCCTCAGCCTCCTCCTCCTCTAAAGCCTCCATCTCAAAAATGACCACGTAAGTCACAAGCTGGAAGCACTGCAGCACTACCTCAGCCAAGCAGCAACAGGCTGTGCTGAAGCTAATATGCTTAGGTGACAAACCGCACAATACTGAAGAGTTGTGAACAGCTTTGAAAGACTGAAAGAACAGGCAGATCTGTGGCTCACACCGCTAAACCTACAGCCATGTGAATAAAAGACGACACCATTCTTTTAAATGGCTCATGTGCTTAACCTCGTGGTTCAGCGGTTTCTCAAATCCTACCCGGAGCTGCCAGATCCGCTTGTTAAAATGACGCCGCCTGTGTGCCCATTTTAGAAAGTCACCTACAGCTTCCACCTCCCTTGCCATGTTTCAGCAGCATTTGCAGCTTCCGGCTCACAGACTGGTGTGTGATGTCCCCATGCGTTGGAACTCTACACTGCAGATGTTGGGAAAGATTTGTGAGCAGAAGAGGGCAGTTGTTGACTACCAGCATCAACAAGGCCGTCAGTATTCAGTTCAGACTCCACACATAAGACCTCAGGAGTGAACATGGATGTCCGACATATGTACCATCCTCTAAAACTTTGAGGACTCCACTAAGATTGTGAGCGGCAATGACGCCATAATTAGCCTCACCATCCCACATCTCTGTCTTCTGGAACGCTGTCTGCTCACAATCAAAGAGGATGCATTGCAGGCGGAGCATGATGAGATGGAGCAAGGAACCATACAGGGTGATTGCACACAGCCCCGCCTCATCTCATCCCAACGTAGATTGGGTGACAATGAGGAACAGGAGCTAGTTTCATGCGCTATAGACTGTGCTACCTGCACAACTGTCATTCTGTCTATTCAGCGTGGATGTCCTGAGGACAGAGAGGAGGAGGAGGAGGAGAGCATGATCACTTGTCCTCTTGGTGAGGACACAAAAGTCTTGCCTGTTAGCAGTCTGGCACGCATGGCTGAGTTTATGTTACGGTGCCTTTCCCATGACCCTCGCGTTCTCAAAATTTTTGGGTGACAGTCATTACTGGTTGGTGACACTTCTAGACCCACGCTACAAGGAGAACTTTATATATGTTATTCCGGAAGCAGACAGGTCTACAAAAATGGGGCAGTACCAGAAGGGCCTTGTTGCGGAACTATTAAAAAAATTACCATCTGAAAACGCTGGCGGCAGAGGTCACAGTTCCTTGGACAACCAAGGACTACAGGCGAGAGAGACACAACTCCAATCCAGTAGAGGCAGGGGAACACTGTCAAAGTCCTAGGAGAATTTTCTCAGCCCTCCCATCACACAGTCCCTGAGGCGCGGGGTACTCTCACAAGGAGTGCAAAGTTTGGGAAGATGCTGAGGGAGTGCCTTGCCGACTGTACCAACGTCCCCCGTGATTCCTCTGTGCCTTACAATTATTGGGTATCCAAGCTGGATACGTGGAATGAACTGTCTCTCTACGCCTTGGAGGTCCTGGCCTGCCCTGCCGCTAGCGTTTTATCAGAGAAGGTTTTTAGTGCCGCTGGTGGAATTATAACTGATAAGCGCATCTGCCTGTCAACTGAAAATGCTGACAGGCTGACTTTTATAAAATTGAACAAGGGCTGGATTGGGCCAGACTTCTCAACACCACTGAATGATAGCAGTGTAACATAAACTCCAATCCAGTGTCTTTTCTTGGGAGGTGTATTCCCATGCACCTTTTCACACCCACACATGGGTATACGCTTACTGATTTTGGCTATTTGCTCTTGTCCTCCTCCTTCTCCTCATCCTCATCCTCCACCACCATATCACCAGGGTGACCGTGGTCCTTGATGCAACACCCACATAATTTTTTTAAATGGTCTTTATGGTGCCCATAAAAAATTTTTTTTTATACAGTATGTTCATGTATACCCCCCAGGGGTAAATGTTTGTCAGCCCATACACATACAAGTATAGGAGACCCGCTCCTTTCTTATAATAGGAACATTTTTTTTATGAGGCCCTCCTCCACGTCTCTTCCAAGGGACATTGGAGTGCCTCCAAATTTTGGCAGCCCTTGCATTCACTGCATAGGCCAACACTATGGGAGACCCACTTCCTAATAATGGGAACTTTTTTTACGATGCCCTCTGAGTCTCTTTTAAGGGGCATTGGAGTGCCTCCCAATTTTTGGCGACCCTTGCATTCACTGCATAGGCCAACACTATGGGAGACCCACTTTCTAATAATAGGAACATTTTTTCATGAGGCCCTCTACATCTCTTTCAAGGGGCATTGGAGTTCCTCCAAATTTTTGGCAGCCATTGCTTCACTGCAAAGGCAAACAGTATGGGAAACTCTCTCCTTTCTAATGGGAATTTGTCATTACTGTGGCCCTGCTCAATGTGTCTTTAAATGGTTAGTAGGGTTTTTCCTAAATTTTGTCAGCCGTTGGACTCACTGCATACCCTATAACTGTATAGCAGAACCGCTCCTTTGTAATGGAAACATGTCATTACTGTGGCCCTGCTCTATGTGTCTTTAAATTGTATGGGCATTACCACTATAGGAGACCCGCTCCTTTATAATGGGAACAATCTTTTTACTGAGACTCTCCTCTATTTCTCTTTAAAGTGGTATTGGGTTGCATCCGAATTTTTGGCAGCCTTTGTAGTCACTACATACGCAATAACAGTATAGGAGACCCACTCACTGATAATCGGAACAACAAAGCATAGCCGGCTGATGGCTCTCTAACAATAGCGAGGGCCGACTGCTGGCCTTTTAAGAATAGTAAGGTCCACCTGATGGCCCTATAAAAATAGGCTTTGCGACTTTCAGAGTCCCTACATCATAAATGAAACAGGATGTGTCTGATGATGTGTCACACACCACATGGCCAGATAAGGTTGTAAAATTTTAAAATGGCATTTACCGGTGAATGCATTTGTCTTAAAAAATAAAGTAAAAACAGTAGGATCTTTCTTTAGTATAGAAAACAGAGCCAATGTAACATCAATGTAATCACATTGTTTAGCTCCTGCATCTCCGCAATCACCACATCAGTCACAAGCTGAAAGCACTGCAGCACTACCTTGGCCAAGCGGCAACAGGCTGTGCTGAAGATAACATGCTTAATGCTGCACTTAGGTGACAAACCACCCACTGCTGCAGAGCTGTTGAAAGCTGTAACACAGCAGCCTGATCTGTGGCTCTCACCTCTGAACATACAGCCAGGTATGGTCGTGTGTGACAATGGGTGTAACCTGGTGATGGAGAAATGACAGCCGGAGTAGATACAGTTTCCCTCTATGCCAGTCCTTTCACCGAGCTAAAGAATATGGCTGTGGTGAAATACAACTCTCACTGAGAAGCAGTTTCCGACTGAAAAACATTGGGCCCACCAGAGGATTTGATTCTGAGGGCCCACCTTTCTCCCCGCTGAAGAGCCCCATAGCAGCTGCAAAGTTTGCGCCTATCATAAACTCTCCTGATGGAAAAGCCAGCGCCCACCCGAGGATTCTCTGGTGGGCCCGTCCAATCCTGATGAGAAGCAGCCCTGGCTAAGAAAAGTGTGTGGAAAGGTTCCCGGACACTCTATGGCTGCTTTTTTAATATGGATTGGCTCAGTACCACCCCTGGCCACATTCACCTGTCCACGTGTTTGTGGTTAGGCGGTCCTTCCTAGTAAGTGCTCTGGGGAGGGCACGGGTAATGTTGTGGGACCCGTGCTTGTGGAAGGCGGAGACGATACTGGGTGAAATAGTGGCGGCTGGGGCCCGAGTATGGACACCCGGCCGCCGCCGGCATGAGGTTGTGAAAATCTTCTGCCTCCACGAGCCTAAAAGGCCCTATTTCAAGTGTAAGCAGCTTTAGAGGACTTCCTGGGAGAAATGACAGCTGGAGTAGATATGGTTTCCCAAGTCCTTTCACAAAGCTAAAGAATATGGCTGTGGTGAAACACAACTCTCAGCAAAAAAAGCTGTGGACTGGCTCCGTACCATCCATGGGCACATTCACTTGACCATGTGTTTGTGGGTATGTGGTCCTTCCCAGTAAGTTCACTGGGGAAGGCACGGGTAATTTAGGACCCATGCTTGTGGAAGGTGGAGACGACAACGGGACAAATAGTGGCGGCTGGGGACTGATGTTCCTTGACATGTTTCCCAGGAAAATCCATTTTGGTTTGGTTTTTCTATGTTTTATTGTGAGTCCGTAAAAGTGGCATAATACCTCTGACAACGGTGTTGACAGCAGTGACCTGGGAGTCAGAAATGCTTCCAGGGGTCTTCTCCATGCTGTTCCCATGTCATTTGAGCACTGTTCCCATCAATTTCCGCAATTTTTAGACCCTCTGCAAACCGCCGGGGGATGCTGCCTGAAAAATGCTCGAGTTTCCCATAGACTTACATTGGGCTCGTTGCTCAGGTCGAGCACCTGAGCATTCCAATTTGCTCAACCTGAGC
Organism: Phyllobates terribilis; assembly: GCF_046119375.1. Classification (NCBI taxonomy): domain Eukaryota; kingdom Metazoa; phylum Chordata; class Amphibia; order Anura; family Dendrobatidae; genus Phyllobates; species Phyllobates terribilis. Next base: position 649,955,540 of record NW_027362762.1, read on the forward strand.
ATTAAGCACCCGAGCATTTTAGTGCTCGCCCATCACTATAAAAAACACATTAAAAATGCGGCTTCACATCTGCACCAGAAATGCATGAAATAAGGGGGAAAAGGCCTAAAAATGCTGCAATAATCAGAGAAGATTGTTATTGTGTAGTTTAGTGCGTTCATCTGCAGAAAACAAAAAACACAGTTTTTATGCAAAGTGTGAACACTGCCTTACAGATGTGAGGGGTGTGTGGAGAATGTCTACTCCACTCCCCTGTAGAACTGTACTGTTTTAGCAATTCTATGCATGTTTTAGTCATCTGAAAATGTGCTTTTTTCAGGTACGGCCATTAGATGGCAGCAGAGGTACTGTTTTATACTACATTACCCTTATGTCAGTGGGACACAGGGTTAACTAGTTTGGGGGCCACCCTCAGTGACAAGCTAGAGACTGAGGGATCTCTGGGAGTGAGATTCGGGCATCTTGGTTAGTTAAGAAGTAGTAGTGAGTAAGGAGAGGCAGAGAAGAAGAGACGGGTTTGTGTGGGAGAAACCAGGAGTATTAACAGAAATGTGCACACCACAGTTTAATCTATACTCTAAAGGTCAATTTGTGGATCCTGGCCTCTTCCAGCCGATAGGCAGTAACGGACATACCTGGACTAGGGAGCATCAAAAGCGAGGTAGTCCCTGCTAGAATCAGGTATTGGGAGCCATGGGTAGAAGCAGGAGCTTCCCCACGAGAAAGTCCAGAGGCAGTTTTCCCCACCGTGATTAGTACCATGTTGAGATTAAGACTGTGTTTTACCATCTGTAAATGCTATGTTTTGCAACAAGTGTTGTACCTGTAATCCCCTGTTTGTAAAGCCGTGCTGAAGAAGTAAATTCGAATGTTTTGTTTTTAAAAGAACGGTGTCGTCTTTTATTCACATCGCAGAGGATCTGCACCCGTCCGAACCCAGGATGAAAGTGAGTAAAGACTCCCACAGCATACAGCCCAAAGTACAGCACACCACAAACACCCAGGGACAAGTACGTCCCCATATTTCTGTAGCGGGCCGGGGTGATGAAGAAACCACTGCGACCCTCGCCCATGACTACCACCCTGCCCCCCTTCAGGGCCGGCGTCAGCACCCGGCGCACCTGGGCAAGTGCCAGAGCCCTGAGCAAGTGGGGGGGCCCACTCACCGTCAGGCACCCCACTGCGCTACTTACCCCTCCCCATGCCTCTGCAGCAGCTCCGGTCTCTTCGGCGGCTGCTGCACTTTGACGTCTCAGGTCAGAGGGCGCGGTGACATCTTTACGCCGCGCTCTCTCCTGAGCCGTCACAGTGCAGAGCGGGAAGACGCCGGTGACACTGAAGAGTCCGGAGCAGCAGCAGCAGGTGAGAAGTAAGGTGAGTATTTGATTTCTTTTTAATGTATGAAGGCATGGGGCATTATAAGGGAGGGGATGTGTGACATCCTGCACGGGGCATTATAAGGGGGGGAAGTGACATCCTACATGGGACATTATAAGAGAGGGAGTGTGTGACATCCTGCAAGGGGCATTAAAAGGTGGGGAAGTGACATCCTACATGGGGCATTATATGGGGGGGAAGTTACATCCTGCATGGGACATTATAAGGGAGGGGGAAGGCCAGTATTCTGTATGGATAGTTATATGGGGTCCAGTATCCTGTATGGAGTGTTATATGGGGGCCAGTATCCTGTATAGAGCGTTATATTGGGGCCAGTATCCTGTATGGAGCATTATAAGGGGGCCAGTATCCTGTGTAGAGTGTTATATGGGGGCCAGTATCCTGAATGGAGCATTTTATGGGGGCCAGTATTCTGTATGGAATGATTCGCCGATTTCTGAGCTATTGTGGAATTTACAATAGATATCGATCATGTAATGTAAGAAGTGAAATCTTCGGCATTGTACTATATATATATATATATAAATATATATATATATATATATATATATATATATATATATATATTTCTCTGTGGTATCCGTGCATCATGAATCATGGTATGTGTTAAAGGGGCCCACTGAGACTCTTTCTCCCAGGGCCCACAAAAACATGGAGCCGGCCCTGCCCCCGAAGCTACATAAAGATGAGAAAGTTCTGGCTGCTACGACTGTGAATGAAGGAACAAAAAATAAATCCATAGGTCTCAACTAGAGACGAGAATGATGCACAGATGACGTTGCGCCAGACCTGGCTAATCAATCACTGCAGTCTAGGGCATCTGCTGAATTTTCTTCACTGCCAGCGCCCCTCTGACATCTCCTCCTGCCAGGGTAGAAAGAAATGGTTAATGGGCGTGGACTGGGGTGTGACCAGGGGCATGGCATAATTTGTCCCTTTTTCTGTTTGGAGGTATGCCTCATGGCAGGACCTCCTGTTCTTCTTCCACCTACCTTCTAGTAATCATAATGTAAATAAAATTGAATAATCTTCCATCTGTAAAGAACATGAAATTAACATATAGAGATGTTATTCCATCTAGACCCTTGTACTGTATGATGTATTTATTTTTTTAATAAGTCACTATATAGAAGGTTAGTACACCCACCAGACAAAATCGATTGAACCTGATGTAGAAATATGGTTTAATGCCCAAATTGTAAAAAGCTTTAGGCATATCAAATAATAAAAAAAAACTATTATGAAGGTCTTTTCCTTAGCCTTGATAAATGTACAGTATTTGCATAGAAAACACACAGGATGGTACAAAATAAGTAAAAATACAATCTAAGTCAGATTTGGCATTAATAAAAATTAATTACATTTAATTGAATTATTTTTTTTACATTGAGGATCCTCTATATAGAATCTCAATATGAAAAGACCAAGATTACACTGTAGAGAACATGTATCTGATTAAGAGACTGTGGCCAGTAAACCATGACAGTTCCATCACTGCTGTCAGGATGCAGAGTAAAAAAATTGCAAACAGAGCAGAAGGTTTAGCTGCTGTTCCTCCTCAATGAAAAATAGTCTAGACAGCAAAACATTGTGGCTGCAAACCAACAATCACAGTGAGTAGTGTGAAATGATTTTGCCTTATACTTACAGAATACTGTGCTCCTAATGTCACCATTTTGCTGCATATCCAGGGAAAACGAATGCAAGCAGGGTATTATGTAGTGCTTTAATGTGTTATTTACAAAGACTTTTAAAATGCATGTGAGAAATGAATGTTATTTTCATCGCATTTACACATTGCTAGAATTTCATGGAAGTAATTAACTTTAGGGCAGATTTTAAATTTTCTGGATATAGCATTACTATTGCTGAAAAATGTTAAATAAAATAAATTATAATATTTAATTTCCATATTTTAGCTGTCATTATTTCTTGTGAGTAAATAAATTGACCTATATTACAGGGAACCCGTCAGGTCCCCCATACCTTCCAACCCAGCAGCATTCACATATGTATCATGTATTAGGCTTTTGACTAGTCAATGGGGCATTAGTTTCCCCAGTCTAGTTGTCCCTCTTTGCATGTTATCACACCCCTGTGTGCTTGATAACATGTGATGTAAGTGAGACGTCTACTGCACTTCCGGTCATGCGCGGTGCACCTCTGAAGCTGGGAATCGTACACCCAGCTTCGGAGGATTAATGACGCTGCCGAATAGACATTTGCAGGGAGCGAGTGATGATGCCGACTCTTGCAAATCATGTTATAATGCCCACGCCCTTGAATGAGATAGATGCATCTTTTGTTTTCTATAAATGTTTGACAGACACCTCCAGTAAGTACTTAGTTAATGAACTTAGGCTATTTCACATAAAAAGACAAGTCTTTTTGTGTGCAGTTAATTGTGGGCCCTATGGATATATGAAATAAAAGGGAAACAAAAGTATTTTTGATTTTACTTTCTTTATATCTTATTTGAAAAAATATTAATCTAGTTTTATAAAACCAGAACAAATAAAAAGGTGACTATTCCATATGTTACTTTCCACTAGGGATGCAGATGAATTATAAAAGTGGGAACTGTCAGTCCTTTTTGTTACTGTTACTTAGGGCCCCATTAAACTCATTAATTTTTCAGACCACTGATGAATAATCGATAGTTTCAAAAATTGTTGCTGATGATCAGATTGATACTTGTCTCGGAACGACCCTTGCAGCCTTTGGGAAAAACTTTGATCTCTGACCGCTAGGTAACATCATTTGTGCCTAACATTAGCTCTAGGCAGCAATAAGTATCGACAATTTAAATGTCACATTTACTTCCCTTCACTCTGCCATACAGATAGCAACTTACAGCAAATGTATAAGTTAGTTTATACTTAACACACTCTAGTGATGATTGGAAGCAGCAAAAGACTTATAATTTAAAGGGGTGGTCTTAAATTAATTTTCATCCTAAATCCCTATCTATTTAATGGCATAATCTAAACAATTTTCTAATATACTTGAATTAAAAATCCTCTATCCTTCCCTCCTAACTACACTAACTGCTTTTCTTTCTTTTTTCTACTTTCTTTTTGATGATGCATCATGCTTTGTTTGAGAATCCCAGTTCCCAGTACATGCTAGAAAATGTAATCGAAACATCATCAGGGATCAGAAGCTCTTTTCACTGCTGCAGCCTCTGCTCCCTCTGTGAAACAAAGCATTATCAGTGACCTTCATTCCAGGGCTAGTCCCTGTGTGGTGTGCATTATGCGATGTGCACAATGACAGAACACTTTCTTGCTAGCACAGATCAGCAGTAACAAGCCAGCAACAGAGCGCACAGTCAGTGTGTGTTGTCTGAATACCAGGTGTCTAAAATTTATTATATAAATTAAATGTAAATACTTTTATGCACAAAAATATTCTTGAAGTGATACCTTTATTGGTTAACCAGAAAAAAATATATACTGTATGTGCAAGCTTTCAGAACCTAGAGGCTCCTTCGTCAGGCAATATTACACATGAATTCATAAGACAAGGGGCACAACATTTAAGAGATGTTACAGTGCGATATTTGTTCATGAGGAGGAGGGGGTGATGCCTCCTAATCTAAAGTCCAAGAGATGTCTGTGGGAATACTTAATTATTTGGAGACCATCTGGTGGAGGTGTGAATTGACTCCATGTAGTGAGTCATAAACCCAGGTGTTAGATTGGTCCTGTTGTCAGTGAAACTTTGCATAGTTTCTCCAATATAAGCTCCTTCCGGCCACCTTGTACATTGTATCTAGTGATGGGCGAGCACTGAAACGCTCGGGTGCTAGTTGCTCGTTGCTCTGGTCGAGCAAATAGGAATGCTCGGACCTGAGCAGCGAGCCCAATGTAAGTCTATGGGAAACTCGAGCATTTTTCCGGCGCCTCCCCCCCCCAGAGGACTGCAGAGGGACTAGAAATTGCGGAAATCAATGGGAACAGTGCTCAAATGACATGGGAACAGCATCGGGAAGGCCCCTGGAAGCATTTCTGACTCCAAGGTCACTGCTGTGAACAATGTTGTCAGAGTATTATGCCAATTTTACGGACTCACAATAAAACATGCAAAAACGAAACCAAAATGGATTTTGGTGGGAAAAATGTTAAGGAACATCCTTTGCAGGGTAATGACTTGTATATAAAGCAAAATAAATAACCAAAAACAAAAATTCTACTCCACACCTTGGGCTATTTTCACACATAGCGTTTTTGATGCTTTTTTGCACTTTTGCATTGCTTTCAACCAAGAGAAATGCATTCACTGGGAATTGTAATTTTAACATTTTACAACCTTATCGGCCATTTGGTGTGTAACACATCATCAGACACATGCATACAGTGCTGAAAAGACATGGGAACAACATGGGGGAGACCCCTGGAAACATCATCTCTGACTCCCAGGTCATTGCCTAAAAATGTGCCCATCATAAATGAACCTTGGCGCATGCGAAGATGCCTCCCACCATGCACCTGTCATTGCAGACTTGCAACAATCAACGTCCACGTCCTTGTCCCACTGCAGCGTTCAGATATCCCTACTCTATTCCTTGGAATGCAAGCGGAAGTATGCAGCCAGCCAATTACCCACCCACAGGCTGCAATACTATACTGTTAAATTTTTGACAGCTGCTTGCATTTGAAATGTGGCCTTTAAGGCTCATGGAGGTGGAAGCTTTTCACAACCTCATGCCGACGGCGGCCAGGTGTCCATACTCGGTCCCCAGCTGCCACTATTTGTCCCGATGTTGTCTTCGCCTTCCACAAGCACGGGTCCTACAACATTACCCGTGCCCTTCCCAGTGCATTTACTGGGAAGGACCGCCTAACCACAAACACGTGGACAAGTGAATGTGGCCAGCGACGGTATGGAGCCAGTTCACAGCTCGTCGGTGAGAGTTGTATTTCACCACAGCCATATTCTTTAGCTCGGTGAAAGGACTTGGGAAACCGTATCTACTTCAGCTGTAATTTCTCCAAGGAAATCCTCTAATGCATCTTCTTGCATAAGCAATGGCAGCCATCCAACATCAGCTCACATTTCTTGGTGTTGCTTCGACACACAAACATCTTTCTTTGTGCCTTTAATTTCATGACTACAGAGTTGGGCAATGACCTGATCTGCAATGCGGTTTGAGAAATAACATGCATAAGAACGTCCAGTCCACTGTAAAAAGAAGCAGCCATGGAGTGTCCGGGAACCTTCCCACACACTTTTCTTAGCCAGGACTGCTTCTCAGCAGGTTTGGACTGTCCCACCAGAGAATCCTTGGGTGGGCCCTGGCTTCTCTATCAGGAGAGTTCATGATGATAGCGCAAACTTTGCAGCTGCTATGGGGCTCTTGAGTGAGGGAGAAAGGTGGGCCCTCAGAATCAAATACTCTGGTGGGCCCAATGTTTTTCAGTCTGAAACTGCTTCTCAGTGGGAGTTGTATTTCATCACAGCCATATTCTTTAGCTCGGTGAAAGGACTGGCATAGAGGGAAACTGTATCTACTCTGGCTGTCATTTCTCTGTCACCAGTTTCCACCCATTGTCACACACGACCGTGCTTGGCTGTATGTTCAGAGGTGAGAGCCACAGATCAGGCTGCTGTGTTACAGCTTTCAACAACTCTGCAGCAGTGGGTGGTTTGTCACCTAAGTGCAGCATTAAGCATGTCATCTTCAGCACAGGCTGTTGCCACTTGACCAAGGCAGTGATGCAGTGCTTTCAGCTTGTGACTTATTTGGACTTTTCGGAGATGGAGGCAGAACTGGAGGAGGTGGAGGTGCAGGAGCTGAACAATGTGATTACATTGAGGTTACATTGGCGACTCTGGTTTTTATACTAATGAAAGATCCTACTGTGCTTTTTTTTCCTTACGTTATTTTTTTAAGACAAATGCATTCACTGGGAAATGTAATTTTAACATTTTACAACCTTATCTGGCCATGTGGTGCGTGACACATCATCAGACACATCCTGTTTCATTTATGATGGAGGGACTCTGAAAGTTACAAAGCCTATTTTTATAGGGGCAACAGGCGGACGTTACTATTCTTAAAGGTCCAGCAGCCGGCCCTCGCTATTGTTAGAGAGCCATTAGCCGGCTATGCTTTGTTGTTCCCATTATTAATGAGTGGGTCTCCTATACTGTTATTGCGTATGCAGTGACCGCAAGGGCTGACAAAAATTTGGATGCATGTAATCCAATACACATTTGAAGAGACATAGAGGAGGGTCTCAGTAAAAAAAAATGTTCCCATTATAAAGGAGCGGGTCTCCTATAGTGGTAATGCCGATGCTGTGACTGCAAGGCCTGACAAAATTTGGGAAAAACCCCACTACCAATTTAAAGACACATTGAGCAGGGCCACAGTAACGATATGTTCCCATTACAAAGGAGCGGTTCTGCTATACAGTTAGAGTATGCAGTGAGTTCAACTGCTGCCTAAATTAGGGAAAAACCCCAATATCAATTTACAGAGACATAGAGGTGGGCCTCAGTAACGACATGTTCCCATTACAAAAGGAGAGGTTCTGCTATACAGTTATAGGGTATGCAGTGAGTACAACGGCTGCCAAAAATTTGGAGGCACTCCAATGCCCCTTGGAAGAGACGTAGAGGGCCTCATGGAAAAATGTTCACATTATTAGGAAGTGGGTCTCCCATAGTGTTTGTCTATGCAGTGAAGCAACGGCTGCCAAAAATTTGGAGGAACTCCAATGCCCCTTGCAAGACACGTAGAGGAGGTGATATGGTACATATGGTGGTGAATGATATGGCTATGCTGGATGAGGAGAAGGAGGAGGACAAGAGCAAATAGACAAAATCAGGAAGTGTATACCCATGTGTGGGTGTGAAGAGGTGCATGGGAATAGACCTCCCAAAATAAGACACTGGATTTGAGTTTATGTTGCGTTGCTATCATTCGGTGGTGTTGAGAAGTCTGGCCCAATCCAGCCCTTGTTCATTTTTATAAGAGTCAGCCTGTCAGCATTTTCAGTTGACAGGCAGATGCGTGTATCAGTTATAATTCCACCAGCGGCACTAAAAACCCCCTCTGACAAAACGCTAGCGGCAGGGCAGGCCAGGACCTCCAAGGCGTAGAGAGCCAGTTCATGCCACGTGTCCAGCTTGGATACCCAATAATTATAAGGCACAGAGGAATCAAGGAGGTCGGCAAGGTACTCCTTCAGCATCTTCCCAAACTTTGCACACCTTGTGAGAGTACACTGCGCCTCAGGGCCTTTGCGATGGGAGGGTCTAGGAAACCTGTCCCTGAACTTTGACAGTGTTCCCCTGCCTCTGCTGGATTGCATTTGTGTCTCTCTCACCTGCACTTCTTGGTTGTCCAACGAATTTTGACCTCTGCCACCAGCGTTTTCAGATGGGATTTTTTTTAATAATTCCGCAACAAGGGCCTTCTGGTACTGCCCCATTTTAGTAGACCGGTCCGCCTCGGGAATAAGAGATAGAAAGCTTAACATAAACTCAGCCATGCGTGCCAGACTGCTAACAGGTAAGACTTCCGTGTCCTGACCAAGAGGATGACTGACCATGCTCTCCTCCTCCTCCTCCCTGTCCTCAGGCCATCCACGCTGAACAGACGACATGACAGTTGTGCAGGTAGTACCGTCTTTTGCGCATGAAACTACTATTCTTCCTCCTCCTCCTCATTGTCACCCAATCCACGTTGGGATGAGATGAGGCTGGGCGGTGTGTGATCACCCTGTATGGTTCCTTGCTCCATCTCATCGTGCTCCGCCTGCAATGCATCCTCTTTGATTGTGAGCAGAGAGAGTTTCACAAGAGAGAGAAGCTGCATGGTGATGCTAATTATGACGTCATCGCCACTCACCATCTCAAAGTCCTCCAAGTTTTGGAGGATGGTACATATGTCTGACATCCATGTCCACTCCTGAGGTCTTATGTGTGGAGTCTGAACTGAATACCGACGGCCTTGTTGATGCTGGTACTCAACAACTGCCCTCTTCTGCTCACAAATCCTTCCCAACATCTGCAATGTAGAGTTCCAACGCGTGGGGACATCACACACCAGTCGGTGAGCCGAAAGCTGCAAACGCTACTGAAACATGGCAAGGGCAGCGGAAGCTGTAGGTGACTTTCTAAAATGGGCACACAGGCGGAATACTTTGGCAAGCAGATACGGCAGCTCCGGGTAGGTTTTGAGAAACTGCTGAACCATGAGGTTAAGCACATGGGCCAGGCATGGCACGTGTGTGAGCTCGCCTCTCCTAAGAGCCGCCACCAGGTTCCGGCCACTGTCACACACAACCATGCCTGGCTGTAGGTTCAGCGGTGTCAGCCACAGATCTGCCTGCTCTTTCAGAGCAGTCCACAACTCTTCAGCATTGTGCGGTTTGTCACCTAAGCATATTAGCTTCAGCACAGCCTGTTGCCGCTTGGCTGGGGCAGTGCTGCAGTGCTTCCAGCTTGTGACTGATGTGGTCATTTCAGAGATGGAGGCTGAAGAGGAGGAAGAGGATGAGGTGCAGAAGCTGTAGACTGGGGGGGGGCAACCCTGATGGACCTAGGGCCCGCAATCCTCGGCATCGGGAGGACATGTTCTGTCCCAAGGTCTGACTGGGTCCCGGCTTCCACTATTGTAACCCAGTGTGCCATCAGAGAGATGTACCGTTCCTGCCCACAAGCACTTGTCCACGTGTCCGTGGTTAGGTGGACTTTCCCAGTAACTGCATTGATAAGGGCACGGCTAATGCTGTGGGACACGTGCTTGTGTAATGCGGGGACAGCACACAGGGAGAAATAGTGGTGGCTGGGGACCGAGTACCCATGGAATGGTCGCTGCCATCGGAAAGCTTTCATCTCGACGTGCCTAAAAGGCAACATTTCGAGTGCAAGCAGTCGCGAAATGTGTGAATTTAGTAATGTGGCCTGTGGGGCTTTGGCTGCATATTTGCGTTTGAGTTCCAAGGACTGGGGTAAGGACAACTGAACGCTGCGCTGTGACAAGGACGTGGATGTGCTTGCTGATGGTGCTATTTGAGAGTGTGCAATGACAGGTGCAGGGCAGGAGATTGGCTTGCACGCACAATAGCGGAAGAAGCCGTGGTGCCTCTCGCAGACACTGTTCCTGGACCCTGTGGTTCGGCTCACTTAGTCAGGTGCTTTGCTGCCATGTGCCTGATCATGCTGGTGGTGGTCAGGCTGGTAGTTTTGCTACCCATGCTGATGCTGGCCTGGCAGGTAGTGCAAATGGCCTTTTTGAGGTTATTGGCAGAGTCTTTAAAAAACAACCAGACTCGGAAAGACCTAACAGTTGTACTGGCAACTTCCATCATGTTGGTGTTACGGGGAATAGTTGCCTGCCTTCTGTCTGTGACCACCACACTGCTTCTTCCTGCCTGTTGTGGTGCTATGCCTCCCTCTCCTGTGTGCTGCTTTCCATGCTCTGTATGTCCCCCTGCCAGGTTGGGTCAGTTACTATATCATCCACCACCTCATATTCCACTTCCGCACCCTGTTCCTCCTCCTGACTTTCTGGCAATTGTGTTTCATCATTGTCTACCTCTTGTGACAGTTTCCCACCATCGCCTTTGTGTGACCGTGGCTGCTCAAATATTTGGGCATCGCTATATGCGATCTCCTCTTGCCCCGCTTCAAGTGGACTGGGCAAGAGGCCCGAATCTATAAATGGAAAAGTGAACAGCTCTTCGGAGTGTCCAAGTGTGGGATCAGTTATCTCCGGGCACTCGGCATGATTGGAGGAAGGAGGATCAGGGTGAGGAATATGCGATCCAGACTCACGGCTACTGAGACTTGACCGTGTGGAAGACAGGGTGGTTGTGGCTAAGTGACTGGAAGTATTATCTGCTCTCCAACCATTAACCTTTTCACACTGCTCTGTGTTCAATAATGGTGTTCTGCGGTCCCTTATTAATTGGGACAGAAAGGTCGAGCGAGAAGATATGGGTATTTGTTGTGGCACAATTTCAGCTAGCCCACGGCCTCGTCCTCTGCATGCACCATAATCACCATCACGTCCACTTCCCCGTCTCTTGCCACGTGCCTTGCCCATTTTAAATGGAGGACAATATTTTCCACGTTCACTACAAATGGCTGGATTTGAATCGCAGTGATATTTGAAACTTTTGACGGAAAAGCACAGTTTTAAATAGCTGGCCTGTAGGTAACTCTTTTTAACAGCGAACTGGTGTCAATAACTTCGCTAACACACTGCAACAAAATTTCAATGGAGGCCAGAAATGGCAGAATTTTGAGCGTACTTATATGTGATCCCTGTGATGGACAAACCACGGTTTTAAATAGCTGGCCTTTAGGTAACTATTTTTATCAGCGAACTGGTGTCAATAACTTCGCTTACACACTGCAACAAAATTTCAATGGGGGCCAGAAATGGCAAAATTTTGAGTGCACTTATATGTGATCCGTGTGACAGACAAACCACAGTTTTAAATATATGGATTTTTAGCGCTGTAATATGGAAAGGATCTGGCTGTATTCTGCAGTGCCAACAAGCAAATGGAGCAGAAAAACGGTGTTCTCTGGATTGCTTTTTAAGCAAATTATCAGGATTAAGATCCAAAAAAAATTATTCCTCACCCCTGATACCTGGGGCTATTTCTAGAAATATCTGTAAAAGCACCAGCAGCAGAAGGCAGAACTGGAATGGACCCTCTTGCTATATGCACTGCAGTCTGCCACATACACTGGCTGCCTGCCTAGCACTGATATCTATGCAGCTGAATTAGTCTTCAGAAGGACTGTTAGTTGAAATGGATATGTGTATAATATATTGTGGAATACCTACACTAGCTAAGAAACAAGCAAATCTCTCCCTAGCTCAGCAGCACCTCTCCCTACACTGTCTGATTCCGGAGTAGACTGTGACGAGCATGGCGGCGCCAGGTCTGATATAGGCCTGATTACGCTGTGCGGCCAGCCAATCACTGTAGTGCCACAACCAACATACAAATCCAGCCATTTGTATCGAGCATGCAAAATAATGTCTTCCATTTACAGTTTGGCATTAGCATGTCAGTGAAGCTGAAGCTATTCACACGTGGTCGCTAGCAATAATAGAAAACTACAAGCCTGCTATTTAAAACTATGGGTGTCCGTCAGACGTATCACATCTAACTGCTGTACAAATCCAACCATTTGTAGTGACCGTGCAAAATATGCTCCATTTAAAATGGGCAAGGCACATCCTAAGGTACAGGGAAGTGGACATGATGGTGTTGGTGCATACAGAGGACAAGGCCGAGGACATGGACAAGCTGAAATTGTGCCACAACAAACACCCACATCTTTTTGCCCGACCTGCCTTTCCCAATTACTAGGGGACCGCAACACACCACTATTGAACCCAGAGCAGTGTCAAAAGGTTGTTGGTTGGATAGCAGAAGATGCTTCCACTCACTTTGCCACCAACACCCAGTAGCCGTGAGTCTAGACCACATATTCATCACCCTGATCCTCCATGCCAACTGCCAGGAGACAACTGATCCCACACTTGGACACTCCGAAGAGCTGTTCAATTTTCAATTTATAGATTCGGGCCTCTCACCAAGCTAGCTTCAAGAGGGGCAAGAGGAGAACGCGTGTAGCGATGCCCAAATATTTGAGCAGCCACGGTCACACGAAAGCAACGGTGGGAAAGTGCAATTACTGTCACAAGAGGTGAATGATGATGAGACACAATTGCCAGAAAGTCAGGAGGAGGACCAGGGTGCAAAAGTGGAAGACGAGGTGGTGGACAATGAAGTCACTGACCCAACCTGACAAGGTGACATGCAGAGCGAGGACAGCAGCACACAGGGGAAGGGGGGCATAGCACCACAATAGGCAGGAACAGGCAGTGTAGTGGCCACAGACACAAGACAGGCAACCGTTCTCCAGAACACCAGCACAACAGAAGTTACCAGTACAACTGCTAGGTCTTCCCGAGTCTGGTTGTTTTTGACAGATTCTGTCGATAACCTCAAAAAGGCCATTTGCACCTTCTGCCAGGCCAGCATCAGCAGGGGTAGCAAAACTAGCAACTTGACCACCACCAGCATGCTCAGACACATGACAGCAAAGCACCCGACTAGGTGGGTCGAACGCCAGGGTCCAGAAACAGTGTCTGCGGGTGATACCACTGCTTGTTCTGCTGTTGTGCTTGCACGCCAAAACCCTGACAATGGTGCATGCGAAGATGCCTCCCACCCTGCACCAATGCTTCTTCCGCTGTTGTGCGTGCAAGCCAATCTCCTGTCCATGGCGCATGCGAAGATGCCTCCTGCCCTGCACCTGTTGTTGCACACTCACAACTACCACCATCAGTAACCAGCTCACACATTTTGCGAATGCTTGCGCTCGAAATGTTGCCTTTTAGGCTCATGTAGACGGAAGCTTTCCTCATCCTGATGGCGGCAGCCGTCCCTTGGTACTCAGTCCCCAGCCACCACTATTTCTTCCGGTGTGCCATCCCCACATTACATGAGCACGTGTCCCAGAACATTAGCCGTACCCTCAACAATGCAGTTACTGGAAAGGTCCACCTAACTACGGACATGTGGACAAGTGCTTGTGGGCAGGGACGGTACATTTCATTGAATGAACACTGGGTTAATATAGTGAAAACTGGGACCCAGTCGGACCTTGGGATGGAACATATCATCATGACGCTGAGGATTGTGGGCCCTGGGTCAATCAGGGTAGCCTCCGCCCTGAACCTTCTTCTCCTCTTCAGCCTCCATCTCTGAAATAACATCATTCATAAACTTGAAGCACTGTAGCACTGCCTATGCCAAGCGGCAACAAGCTATGCTGAAGCTAATATGCTTAGGTGACAAATCGCACACCGCTGAAAAGTTGTGGACAGCTGTTAAAGAGCAGGCAGATCTGTGGCTGACACTGCTGAACCTACAGCCAGGCATGGTCGTGTGTGACAATAACTGGAACTTGGGGTTGGCTCTGAAGAGAGGCGAGCTCACACACGTACCATGCCTGGCCCATGTGCTCAACCTTGTGGTTCAGTGGTTTCTCAAAACCTACCCGGATCTGCCAGATCTGCTTGTCAAAGTATGCCACTTTTGTGCCCATTTTAGAAAGTCAGCTACAGCCTCCGTCGCGGCTTCCAGCTCACCGACTGGTGTGCGATATCCCAACACATTGGAACTCAGCGTTGCATACGTTGGGAAGGATTTGTGAGCAGCACTGGGCAGTTGTTGAGTACCAGCTTCAAAACATTCGTCGGTATTTAGGTCAGCCTCCACACATAAGAGCTCAGGAGTGGTCATGGATGTCAGACATCTGTGCCATCCTCCAAAACTTTGAGGACTCCACCAAGATGGTGAGTGGCGATGGCACCATAATTAGCGTCACTATCCCGCTTCTCTGTATTCTGAAACAATCGCTGCGCACAATTAAAGAGGAGCCATTGCAGGCGGAGCACAATGAGATGGAGCAAGGAACCATACAGGGTGATTCCAGACTGCCCTGCATTTTATCCCAAAAAGGATTGGGTGACAATGAGGAAGAGGAGGAGGAGGAAGAACAGGATCTATTTTCCTGCGCTATAGACGGTACTACCCACACAACTGTCATACCGTCTGTTCAGCGTGGATGGCCTGAGGAGAGGGAGGAGAAGGAAGAGGATGAGGAGGAGAGCATGGTCAGTCATCCTCTTGGTGAGGACATGGAAGTCTTGCCTGTTAGCAGTCTCTGAGTTTATGTTATGCTGCCTTTCCTGTGACCTTCACGTTTTCTAAATTTTGGGTGACAGTCATTACTGGTTGGTGACACTTCTAGACCGACGCTACAAGGAGAACTTTCTATCTCTCATTCCCGCGGAGTCTTCTAAAATGGTGCAGTACCAGAAGGCCCTTGTTGCGGAATTATTAATTTGTATTATTATTAATAATTATATTAATATAATTAATAATATTATTTTCAGTGACAGTTTTGCCCAGTGTTTTACAATTTATTATATAATTATTAATTTTATTTCCTCTGCCCAAGTGTATTACCTTACATTTATCCCCATTAAAGCTCACTTGCCATTCATCAGCCAAAGCTTCTAGTTTACATAGATGCTCCTGTAATATAAAATTGTCCTCCCCTGTATTGATTACCCTGCAGAGTTTGGTGTCATCTGCAAATATTGAAATACTACTCTGCATGCCCACTGCAAGTTCATTAATAAATATGTTAAAAAGAAGCGTGGCCAATACTGACCCCTGTGGTACACCACTGTTAACTGTGACCCAGTCTGAGTGTGTTCCATTAATAACCACCCTTTGTTTCCTATCACTGAGCCAGTTCTTAACCCACTTACATATATTTTCCCCTATCCCCATTGTTCTCATTTTGTGTATCAACCTTTTGTGTGGAACCGTATCAAAAGTTTTTGAAAAGTTCATATACACAACATCCACTGCATTTCCTTGGTCCAGTCCTGAACTTACCTCTTCATAAAAGTTGATCAGATTTGTTTGACAGGAACGGTCCCTCGTAAACCCATGTTGATATTGGTTCATGAGGTTAATTTAAAAAACATAATTTTTTTAAAGGGTGTTTATGATGGCCGTAGAGCATTTTTTTAGAGGCCTACCTCTAACATTCTGTATGATATACAGTATGTTCATCTATATCCCCAGGGGCAAATGTTTTTCAGCCCATGCACTTAGTGCATTGGCATTACCAGTATAGGAGAGACACTCCTTAACAATGGTATCAATTTTTTGAATGAGGACCTCTTCTACATCTCTTCAAAGGGGTATTGGAGTGCGCTCAATTTTTTGGCAGCCCTTGAATTCACTGCATGGGTATTACCACTATAGGACCCACTCGTTTTTAATGGGAATTTTTTTTTTACTGAGGCCCTCTTCTATGTCTCTTCAAAGTGGTATTGAGATGTGTCCAAATTTTTGGCAGCCCTTCCATTCACTGCATAGGCAATAACAGTATAGGAGAGCCACTTTCTAATAATGGGAACCTAATTTAATGAGGCCCTCCTCTAGGTCTCTTCCAAAGGGCATTGGAGTGCGTCCAAATTTTTTTGCAACCCTTGCAGTCACTGCATATGCAAGAACAGTATTGGAGACCAGCTCCTTTATAATGGGAACTTTTGTTACTCAGGCCCTCCTTTATGTGTCTTTAAATTGGTATTCAGGTGTTTCCAAAATTTAGGCAGCTGTTGCAGTCACTGCATATGCAATAACTCTATAGCAGAACAGTTCCTTTATTATGGGAATATTTTGTTACTCAGGCCCTCCTGTATGTGTCTTTAAATTGGTATTGTTTTTTTTCCTAAATGTAGGCAGCCATTGCAGTCACTGCATACGCAATCACCGTATAACATAACCGCTCCTTTATAATGGGAACATGTTGTTACGGAGACCCTCCTGTATGTGTCTTTAAAATGGTATTGGGGTTATTCCTAAATTTAGGCAGCCATTGCAGTCACTGCATACGCTATAACAGTATAGGGGACCCATTCCTTTATAATGGTAACATTTCATTACTCAGGCCCTCCTCTATGTGTCTTTAAATTGGTATTGGGGTATTTCCAAAATTTAGGCAGCCGTTGTAGTCACTGCATACGCAATAACTGTATAGCAGAACTGCTCCTTTATAATGGGAACATGTTGTTACGAGGACCCTCCTGTATGTGTCTTTAAATTGGTATAGGTTTTTTTTCCTAAATTTAGGCAGCCGTTACAGTCATTGCATACACAATAACTGTATAGCAGAACAGCTCCCTTATTATGGGAACATTTTGTTACTCAGGCCCTCCTCTATGTGTTTTTAAATTTGTATTGGGGCATTTCCTAAATTTAGGCAGACGTTGTAGTCAGTGCATACGCAATAACTGTATAGCAGAGCCGCTCCTTTATAATGGGAACATTTTGTTACTCAGGCCCTCCTCTGTGTGTCTTTAAATTGGTATTAGTGTATTTCCTAAATTTAGGCAGCCCTTGCAGTCACTTCATATGCGATAACTGTATAGTAGAACCGCTTCTTTATAATGGGAACATTTTGTTACTCAGGCCCTCCTCTGTGGGTCTTTAAATTGGTATTGGGATATTTCCAACATTTAGGCCGCAGTTGTAGTCACTGCATACGCAATAACTGTATAGCAGAACAGCTCCTTTATAATGGGAACATTTTGTTATGGAGGCACTCCTGTATGTGTCTTTAAATTGGTATTTGGGTTATTCCTAAATTTAGGCATCCATTGCAGTCATTGCATACTCTATAACAGTACAGGAGACTCGCTCTTTAATAATGGGAACAACAAAGCATAGCCAGCTGATGGCCCTCTAACAATAGTGACGGCCGACTGATGGCCCTTTAAGAATAGTAAGAGCCACTTGATGTCCCTACAAAAATAGGCTTTGTGACTTTCAGAGTCCCTCCTTTATAAATGAAACAGGGTGTGTCTGATTATGTCTCACACACCACATGGCCAGATAACGTAGTAAAATGTTTAAATGACATTTACTAGTAAATGTTTTTTTCACAGTTGAACGCAATGCAAAAGTGCAAAAACGCATCAAAAATGACACGTGTGAACATAACCCAAGGTGTGGAGGAGCGGTTTTGGTTATTTATTTTGCCTTATATACAAGTCATTACCCTGTAAAGGATGTTCCTTAACATTTTGGGAATTTCAGGAAAATCCATTTTGGTTTTGTTTTTGTATGTTCTATTGTGAGCCCATAAAAGTGCCGTAATACTCTGACAACATTGTTCACAGCAGTGATCTGGGAGTCAGAAAGCTTCCAGGGGTCTTCCCCATGCTTTTCCCATGTCATTTCAGCACTGCTCCCATAGACCGGGGGGGGGGACCGCTGGAAAAATGCTTGAGTTTCCCATAGACTTAAATTGGGCTTGTTGCTTGGGTCGAGCACTCGAGCAATCCAATTTGCTCAACTTGAGCAACGAACACCCGAGCATTTTAGTGCTCGCTCATCACTAGTACTGTGCAGTGTACAGAATAATACAGATACTGGGGATTACATCCAACTGTGTCTGTACATAAAATTTGTAGAGAGAAGTCCACACTTTATAGTATTTAGCATATACAAAGCTCCACACTATATACTGTGTTATAGAACATAGTATGAAGCTTTGTATATACTATATATTGTACTGATGTGCCTGTGTATATAGTGTCCACACTATATACTATACACACAGCACCATAAACCCCTGATGAATGGCTGAAACGCGTCGGGAGGTTCCATGGATCACTTTAATCACCCACATAAAAAGGAGGACAAAAAGCTCCAGGTGAGATCCTTCCATTATCTATATGAGGAAATAAGCCTGGATGGTAATAAGAGGCTCCTCATATGTTTGTGTAGAACAGCTAAAGGATCACATGCAATACACATTAAAGTTAAGAATGAAGGTATCAAGGGATCATATAGACCTGACTGTTTTGTGATATGCATGAGGGATTTCTTTGTATGCCATTTTCATGGTGAATGCTAAGTAAACCAACATATCTTATGAATGCTAAAAGAGGGTGATACCTAGCATTGAGATATTTAACTTGAGGTATGGTTTAACTAAAAAATACCCTATAAGCATTTGCCATAAGATTTTTGACGTTTATATGTTTTTTTTTTTTTTCATTACACGGGCACTTAGCACTTTACTGAATTTTATAGAGTATACAATAAAGGTTATATTTTAACATTTGGTGCTGTGGCAATGTTTATATTAACTAGATTTATATTGGCCTTAAGCTGAACATTAACATTGCTTTTCAACCCTGCTTCCACAGAATTTAAAAAAAAATGAAACTCATGAAATAGGCCTGGACAGAAATGATGGTACTCTTAACTTAATATTTTGTTGAACAACCTTTTGAGGCAAACACTGCAATCAAATGATTCAAGTAACTGTCAATGAGACTTCTGCACCTCTCGACGGGTATTTTGGCCCACTCCTCATGAGCAAACTGCTACAGTTGTCTCGTGTTTGAAGGTTGCCTTTTCCAGACGTCATGTTTCAGCTCCATCCAAAGATGCTCAACAAGATTTAGGTCAGGGCTCATAGAAGGCCACTTCAGAATAGTCCAATGTTTTCCTCTTAGCCATACTTGGGTGTTTTCAGCTGTGTGTTTTGGGTCATTATTAGTGTTTTGCGAGCATGCTCGACACTGCTTGGCACTCTCCCGAGCATCTCACTACTCGGGATGTTCGGCGAGAACCGAGCATTTTCGGGTTACTCGGGCGGAAGCTCGCGTCTCCGCCCTGCATGTTTGGCGCTCTTTACAGAACCAATGAACATGCAGAGATTGCCAGCCAGTCACTGTAATGCCGCAGCCATGTGGGTTGTGGGCATTACAGAGATTGGCTGGCCGCACAGCATCACCTCGAGTATTTAAAACCGGGCGCCGCCATCTTGGACACAGTTGCTCCGGATCAGACAGTGTAGGGAGAGTGCTGCTGAGCTAGGGAGAGATTTATACTGTGAAATAGGTAGTGTAGGGTCTCTAAAGCCTTCAAAATCAAACAAACAGTCCTTCTGAGGACTAATATCCATCCCAGATATCAGGCAGGCAGGTAGGCTGTATAGGAGATGCAGTGGTTATACCAACAAACACTGTATTACAGTCCTGTGTGCTGCTGCTGCTCAAATTACTAGACGTAGCCCCAGGTCTCAGGGACAAGGAAAAATCCTTTTTTTTTCATCTAAATGCTCTTTTTTTTTTTTTACTCAGTCAGACTGTACAAATACCCGTCTTATTAACCTTATGGTATTCCCCCCCCGAAAAAAAAATTGAGTGTGTCTGTGAGTGTTCAGACACAAATATAACTGTTTAAAAGAGTCTGGTTTCGGCCAGATAACTAGAACTGTGTTTTTTTAGGTCCAGGGTTCAAATCTCTGTATTATCCACTTTTTTGCCTTTTTTCCATAAAAAAAACAGTTTGAGTGTCTCGGTGACTGTTCAGACACAAATATATCTATTTAAAAAAGTCTTGTATACGCCAGGAAATTAGAACTATGGTTTTCTTCTTCCACGGTTCAAATCTGGGTGTTGTCCACCTTTTTGCCTTTTTCCATCAAAAAAACAGTTTGAGTGTCACGCTGACTGTTCAGACACAAATATAGCTGTTTAAAAGATTCTGGTGTAGGCCAGAACTGTGGTTTTCCTCTTCCACGGTTCAAATCTACTTTATATTACCCTTTTGTCATTGATAGTGCAAGTGTCTGCTATTTTACTTCATTTACAATGGGCAAGGCGCGTGGCAAGGGACATGGAACTGGACATTATGGTGATGGTGCATGCAGAGGACGGGGCCGTGGCCAAGGTGAAAATGTGCCACAACCAACAGCCACATCTTCTCGTTTCCAGTTCTTGACCGAATTACTAGGGAAGCACACAACAACACCATTATTGCCAACTGATCAGTGTGAACAGGTTATTAATTGGATAGCAGATAATACTTCCAGTCACCTGGGCACCACCAACTCCGGTCTGTCTTCCACACGGTCAACTCTTAGTAGCCGTGAGTCTCGACTGTATATTCCTCCTCACCCTGATGCTCCTTCCTCCCACCATGCCGAGTGTCGTCAGACAGCAACTGATCCCACAGTTGGACACTCTGAAGAGTTGTTCACTGGTCCATTTCCATATTTGGGCCCCTCGCCTGCTCTGCTTGAAGTGGTGGAAGAGGAGATCCCATGTAGCGATGGCCAAATATTTGAATAGCCACGGTCAAAGGAAGGCGACGCTGGCAATTTGTCACAAGAGGTGGATGATGACGAGACACAATTGCTACGAAGTGAGGAGGAGGACCTTGGTGCGGAAGTGGAAGAGGAGGAGGTGGTGGATGATCTAGTAACTGACCCAACGTGGCAGGAGGACACGGAGAGCGAGGCCAGCAGCACACAGGGGGAGGGAGGCAGAGTACCCCAACAGGCAGGAAGAAGCAGTGTGGTGGCCGCAGACAGAAGGCGGGCAACCATTCCCCGTAACACCAACACAAGGGACATTGCCAGTACAATCGGTAGGTTTTCCAGAGTCTGGAATTTTTTTAAAGACTCTGCTGATAACCCCAAAAAGACCATTTGTACCACGTGCCAGGCCAGCATCAGCAGGGGTGACAAAATTATCAGCCTGACCACCACCAGCATGATCAGGCACATGTCAGCAAAGCACCCGACTTTGTGGGGCGAACCCCAGGGTCCACGACCAGTGTCAGCGGGTGTCACCACTGCTTCTTCCGCTGTTGTGTGTGTAAGAGAACCCCCTGTTGTGCGTGCAAGGCAATCCCCTGTCCATACTGCATGCAAAGATGCCCCCTCCTCTCAGTCTTCACTTGTTATGGCAGTTTCTCAAGAAACAGCTTCAACGTCCACGTCCCACCGTAGCGTTCAATTGTCCATATCCCAGACCTTTGAACGAAAGCGTAAATTTGCAGCCAATGCCCCACAGGCCACAGTCCTAAATTCGTACATTTCACGACAGCTTGCGTTGGAAATGCTGCCTTTTAGGCTGGTGGAGACAGAATCCCTCCACAACCTTATGGCGGTGGCCGTCCCTCGGTACTTGACCCCAAGCCGACACTATTTTGCCCGGTGTGCCATCCCTGCACTACACAAGCACGTGTCCCAAAACATCTGCCATGCCCTCAACAACGCAGTTATTGGGAGAGTCCACCTGACAACGGACACGTAGACAAGTGCTTGTGGCCAGGGACGGTACATCTCCCTGACGGCACACTGGGTAATCATAGTGGAAGCTGGGACCCAGTCGGACCTTGGGACGGAACACATCCTCCCCACACTGAGGCCCTATGTCAGTCAGATTTGCCCCAACAGTGCACAGCTCCTGTACATCATCCTCCTCCTCATGTTCAGCCTCCATCTCAGATATCACCACATCAGTTACAAGCTGGAAGCACTGCAATACTGCCTCAGCCAAGCGGCAACAGGCTGTGCTGAAACTCATAAGTAGTGTTGAGCCACCCCCGTAGTGTTCGAGTTCGGTTCGGTTCGTCGAACACCCGTGTGTTCGCCGAACTGTTCATCGAACTGTTCGTCGAACACCTTCGAACACCGTTAAAACCAATGGCAGGCAAACAAAAACACATAGAAACACATAGAAAACACCTTCAAAGGTGTCCAAAAGCTGACAAACTGCTCAGAAGACTAACACATGGAAAAGTGACAAGTACATATAGTCATGTGAAAATAAAAGAGGTGGAGGAGTAAAAGGAGGGGGAGACACAGATATAGGCATGTCATGCCCTTCTAAAATCCAAAAAGTGAGAAGCCGACACGGCCAGTCCGCTCCTGCCCGTGCCACCTCCGTGTCGCCGGGTTTGTGCCAGAGCCGCGGTGAACCCTGATGGCCAGCCCCCCTCTCCCAATACTGGTGCCTGTCCGCTGGTGGGTCGAGCGAGCCCCACTGTGGTGGAGGCAGCTCTAAGCTTTTTAATTTAAATTGTCTCTCTAATTTGAATAAATACACTTTAAATCCATTTACAAGGATCTATTGGAGGGCAAGTCTCATGCCAGCAGCCGTGTAATTCCAGCTCCAGTAGCGTCCACTAAAGCTGCTGCAGTTAAAAAGCTTTTATAAGGATCGAGCTCGGCTGTCCACTACAAGGCATCCTACTGCCAGTCCGAGCCCCTATGCCTTGGGGTGCCTCCTGATGCTCTTCACTGAGTATCCCGTGGTCCCGAAGCATTTCCTTTGAAAAAATTAAGTGTCCAAACTACAGGTGGTGTAGCTTGCTTAACAGCCGGGATAATCCGCTGACTAGCAGACACTGCTACTAGGCACAAAGTATTTCCTGGGCTAGATGCAGTTAAAAATTTGTAATTAGATACTCTCGTTGGATGCTGAGAAAGCATTCCATAGAGTCTCCTGGCACGCCATATATGATTCTCTTAAAAAACTTGTGGTAGGGGTCTAGGGGACCCTTTTATAGCCAAAATCACGGCCCTGTATCGCAATACGTCACCTAGGCTGAAGATAAATGGAACTGTAGCACCCTGAGGTCTCGGTTGCTACAGAGGTATTGCACCTCACCCAGAGGTGTGATATCTCACTCTCAGGTAAGGATGTAGTGTGGATCAGGACCCGACACCTGCATGCATTACACCACATTGCCGTGGGGCAGGGCGACCAATATGCCCCTGAGATGGGCACGACAGTCCCTGTCCCTGGCTGGAGTGGGGGGAGGGAACACTGAGGAAGGGGAACCCTGTAGTGCAGGAGCAGGGAGGAAGCAGTTCCTGGGTGCATTGAGAAGGGAGTATAAAAGGTGGGCACCATCTTAGTTCAGTGCAGAGAAGTCTGAGCAGAAGTGGCAGGGAGCACGGGCTCTGCATGAGCTCTGCTCCGGAGGCGGGCCTAGTAACAGAGGCCCAGGCCTGGAAGAGGGAGAAGGAAGGAAGAGGAGCGGAGAAGGCTCCAGGAACGAGGAATGAAGGGATCCCAGGGGTGCGGACGGGCGAGTCGCCACCGCACGCCCGAATCCACCTGCGTGGAGGGGTCAGGCCAAAGGGGGAGACCGGTCCCCGAACTAGTGGAGGCAGGAAACGACCCTCAGCTAGAAACCGGAGTATCTGACATTTTATGTGGCGCAGCCCCTCGCTACACCCGCTAGGAAGGCACCACATAGGATCAGGGAAACTGGCGCCAAGTTTACCAAGAGGAGGCCCGAGGCAGCCGGACAGAAGTGTTGGTAAGAAAGGCCATACAAAGGACACACAAAGGGGGTCCTGTGAAGTGCTCCAAAGTTATCTGGGAGTTGTCTGAGCCCCTCACCTGGTGAGCACAGTACGACGTGGGCAGCCGTTACCTGCAGACGTGGTCTGGATAATAAGAACTGTGAGTAAAGGCCCTGAACTGCATCACTGACTCCGTGTCGTTACTGCTGCTGCCCTGCACCATCACCCCCATCCTCCGCATACACTGCCCTGAGGCTATACTCCTCCCGTGGGGAGTTATGCTACGCTCTGCTGCACCCACAACACCAGCCTCAGCGGTCTGCCCTGTAGCGGCGGTTCACTCTGACCGCAATCCACGGGTGGCGTAGTCGTACATTTAAACATCAAAACCACATAAATAGTTCCGCCACTGGTTTGACCGCCCTGAGCCACGGAACCGGGTCGCCGCCACGAAGACTACAACCACCAGCATCCA
The DNA here is from genome assembly GCF_046119375.1 of Phyllobates terribilis. Lineage (NCBI taxonomy): Eukaryota > Metazoa > Chordata > Amphibia > Anura > Dendrobatidae > Phyllobates > Phyllobates terribilis. The sequence continues at coordinate 649,980,108 of NW_027362762.1, forward strand.
CCAAAAAGGGTCCGGCTCCGGGTGTCCCAAGGCCCAGGGGGTGCGTCAGAACATTTTCATCACCTTTCACAATCACCAATGGGACAAGGCGGGGATGTCCTCTGTCCCCTCTCTTATACATCCTAGTGACGGAGCACCTGCTCTCATCAATTCGCCATAACCCCAATATTAGGTGGATTGAGGTGGGAGGCACCGAGTACAAGTGCTCTCTATTTGCTGATGATGTCCTAGTATATATCACTCAATCACATATATCCATCCATGCTGTTATGGCTGAAATAGATCACTTTGTTACATGGTCAAATTTTAAAATCAATGCAGCGAAGTCTGAGGCCCTCGATGTCTCCCTCCCCAAATCCATATAGGATTCCATCCAGTCCAACTTTCCCTTTGCCTGGCCCTCACAGGGTATCAAATACTTAGGAATTCCTATTCATAGAGACCTCTCCCATCTATGTTATCTTAATTTTGGGCCCTTTATTAAACAACTCCATACAGACCACGGTTGGCAAGTTAGAACTGTAAGATTCACTACGTGAACCGCTGGTGTTTTGTGGAAAAGCACATGTACACTGCGTTCCAAATTATTATGCAAAAAGTGTTTAGGAGTGATAAGGGAAGAATTTGTTTGTTTGTCAGTTAAACTCATTGATGGTGATGTGTGTCAGGGCTCTTTATATCACTGTAAGCAATTGCAGACACCTGTGCTAATTAGTTTGGCAGGTGTGTCCAATGAAAGGCAAGACTACTTAAGAAGGCTCTCTCACATTATTAAGCAGCCTACATTTTCTGCCAAAATGGGAAAGAAAAAGGATGTGTCGGCTGCTGAGAAGCAACAAATTGTGGAGTGTTTAGGTCAAGGCATGACTACAATCAACATTGTGCGATGATCAGGATGAAGTGTCTTGGCAATCAAGAAGTATGTAGCTGATTCACAGTACACACGTGTGCGTGCTGATAAGGGCAAATTGAGGACTCTTTCCTACAGGCAATTACGTCAGGTTGAAAGAGCAGCGGCAAAAAAGCCTTGTCATAGCAGCAGACAAGTTTTTGAAGCTGCTTGTGCCTCCAACGTCCCCCGAACAACAAGATGCAGGGTCCTTCAGAGGTTTGCAGCTGTGCATACGCCATCCTGTCGACCTCCTCTATCTACTTCACACAAGCAGAAACGGCTCCAGTGGGCCAAACATTACATGAAGACTGATTTCAAAACAGTTTTGTTAACGGATGAGTGCCGTGCAGCGCTCGATGGTCCAGATGGATGGAGTGGAGGATGGCTGGTTGATGGACACCCCACGCAAACACGGCTACAGCGCCAACAAGGAGGAGGTGGAGTAATGTTTTGGGCTGGAATCATGGGGAGAGAGATTGTCGGCCCCTTTAGGATCCCTGAAGGCGCTAAAGATGAACTCCATAATGTATGTGGATTTTCTCAAACAGCACTTCCTGCCATGGTTCAAGAAGAAGAACCGTGTATTTCACAGCAAGATCATTTTTCTGCATGATAATGCACCATCTCATGCTGCACATAAAACATCTGCATCTCTGGCTGATATGGGCATAAAAGGGGACAAACTTATGGTGTGACCCCCATGCTCCCCTGACCTCTACCCCATTCAGAACCTTTGGAGCATCATTAAAAGGAGTGTCTATGATGGCGGGAGGCAGTTCACATCTAAGCAACAGCTCTGGGAGGGTATTCTGTCCTCATGCAAAACAATTGAAGCAGAAACCATCCAAAACCTGACAAATTCAATGGACGAGAGAGTTCAGAAGCTCCTTTCGAACAAGGGGTCCTATGTGAAAATGTAACATCACCTAGAATAAAGTTTTGAGTTGAAAACTGTTTGATTTCAGTTTCTAACAACCTGCTAATGCTTATAATTTCAAAAATGACCATTTTTTTGGTCTTTATTAAAATGAAAAGGTTGATCGAAAAGTTTGGGGGATCTAAGAGTGTGGCAACCCAGTAGTCATGATTACTTCGAATTCTGACAATATGAGGGTCATGCTGCAGGTAGTGCAGCAAGAAGGCACTTATGTGTCTTGCGCATCTCGGAGCCCCAAAATTATTTTCCGGGCTAGATGCAGCTAAAAATTATTTTTAATTTTAAATCTGGTGAAGCTTTAGTATAGATGGCCTAATAGGATCAGTGCTGCACACTGCAACAAAGCCCAAATTATTTTCCAGCCAAGATACAGATAAACATGATTAGTAATTTGAAAGCTTAAAACGGTTGGTAGGGTGATTTTAACCAATCATCAAGCTTTTACTCTCCCCAGGATGACACAGGGGTAGAAAAGTCGTTTCGGATCCATGATTTGTTCATCTTTATGAACGTGAGTCTGTCTACATTATCAGTGGAGAGCCGCGTGCGCTTATCTGTCAGCACACCACCAGCAGCGCTGAACACACGTTCAGACAGAACGCTGGCTGCGGGGCATGACAAGATCTCCAAGGCGTAAGTGGCTAGCTCCGGCCATTTATCCAGATTGGAAGCCCAAAAAGAGCAAGGGTCCAGTGACACAGTCGTGGCTTCAATGTTTACTTGGAGATACTCCTGTACCATCGTCTCTAGGCGTTGACTATGTGTCAGACTTCTTGTCTCCTGTGGCCTTGCAAAGGATGGGCTAAAAAAGTGGTGAAATGATTCCGCAAAATTGATGTTACCAGCAGATACTGTGGTTCTGTTACGGTTTGAGTGCTGAACACTTGACGGTCCCACGGTTGGCAAGTTGGAACTGTGAGATTCACTACGTGCACCACTGGTATTTTGTGGAAAAGCACATGTAAGATTCTGCAACAGTCTCTGCTGATACTCCTGCATGCGTGCATCCCTTTCTATGGCAGGAATAATTTCTGCAAATTTACTTTTGTACCGGGGATCTAACAGTGTGGCAACCCAGTAGTCAGGATTATTTCTAATTCTCACAATTCGAGGGTCATGTTGCAGGTAGTGCAGCAAGAAGGCACTCATGTGTGTTGCGCATCCAGGAGCACCAAGTCCCTGTTGTGTTGGTGGCGAGGTAACAATCATGCTTCCTTCCTCTGTCCTCTCCCCCCAACCTCGCACAACAGAAATGTGATCAAGGTCTCCCTCATCTGATGAGTCTTCCATCAGTTCGTCCTCCACTTCTTCCTGGGCTCCTGCACCTTCCTCACTAGTTTGGCTGCTACCATGCGCCCTGGTAAAACCATCTCCCCCACCCTCACATGCCTGCCGCCTTGGTGCTGCCGACCGTCTGGACCTTGCAGATCTTAGCCCTTCCGCATACAACTCCTCCTCCTCTACTTCCTCCACCTCCTCTTGTGCCACCACCTAACTCCGAATTCTGTTTAACATGTGCTCCAGCATGTAAATCACCGGAATAGTCATGCTGATAATGGCATCGTCAGCACTAAACATCTTCGTCGCCATTTCAAAACTGTGCAGAAGGGTGCATAGGTCCCTGATCTGAGACCACTCCTCCAGCGTGATTTGCCCCACCTCTGAATCTCGTTGGCCCAGGCTATACGTCAGAACGTATTGCACCAGGGCTTGTCGGTGCTGCCACAGTCGCTGCAACATGTGCAGAGTTGAATTCCACCGGGTAGGCACATTGCATTTTAGCCGGTGAAGTGGCAGGCCCAACGACTTCTGTAGAGATGTAAGTCGCTGAGCTGCGGGATGCGAACGGCGGAAGTGAGCACACAGCGACCGTGCCCTCTGCAGAAGGCCATCTAGTCTGGGATAGTGGGCTAAAAATTGCTGGACAACCAGGTTCAACACGTGAGCCATACAAGGCACGTGTGTGACATTGCCCCGGCGAAGGGCCGCACCCAGGTTTGCGCATTGTCGCACACGGCCTTCCCTGGTTTCAGGTCCAGTGGAGACAACCATTCATGAAATTGGTTCTCCAGAGCTGACCACAACTCCTCAGCTGTGTGACTCGCATTTCCCAGACATTTCAATGTAAAAACCGCCTGATGACGTTGAGCCCTACTGCCAGCATAGTAAGGAGGTGTGCAGGATCCCTTCTGCGCCGTTAGAAAGCTTGTGGCATGACCAGACAGGCTTTGGGTGCAGGTGGAAGACCGAGAGGAGGTTGAGGAGGCAGAAGCAGTGGAGGAACTTTGACATAAAGAGGATTGACGCACAACTCGTGGGGACGGCAAGACTTGGACAGCAGCCCCTTGTCCTGCTGTCACCATAGTTACCCAGTGCCCAGTCAGCGACATGTAACGCCCCTGTCCATGCCTACTCGTCCAAGTGTCTGTGGTGAAATGCACCCTGTCACACACAGAGTTTCTCAAAGAAGCGGTGATGTTGTGTGCGACATGCTGGTGGAGCGCAGGCACACCTTTCTTTGAGAAGTAGTGCCGACTGGGCATCTGGTACTGGGGCACTGCGACGGACATAAGGTCTCGAAAATCCTCTGTGTCCACCAGGCGGAAAGGCAGCATTTCTGTAGCCAAGAGCTTGCAGATGGTGAAATTCAACCTCTTAGCTTTCTCATAGCTAGGAGGAAATGGTCTTTTACTTGTCCACATCTGAGGGACCGAGGGCTGGCTATTGTGCTTAGACGGGGTTGATAAGGGTGTCCCCGGCAAACTGCCGGTCTGTGAGGAAGATGCAGGCGGACATGTTAGGTTGCCTTGATCCAAAGGTGGTGCTATCGATGTCGGACAGCGCTCAACACCAGCTGGTGTTCCCACCTCCAAAGAAAATGATGACCTGCCAATCACGCTGGCTGTTGCGGGTAAAGAGGTGGCAGGTCTGCGCCCCAAAACAGGTGTGACTGCTGTCCCCCCAGTCACAGAGGATGAAGAGGCCGCGGATGCACAAGATATGGCAGACGGTGGTTGGCCCGGCCGGCTAGGCCGCATTGTAGCACACTGAGCTTCCCACTGCAACTTATGCTTCATGTCCATGTGCCGGTTCATGCATGAAGTACTCAAACTATGTATTTTTTGGCCTCTACTTAGCTTTTGCTGACAAATGTTACAGATAACACGAGTTGGGTCATCTTTATCGATCTGAAAAAATGCCCAGGCTATGCAAGGCTTAGCACCCATGCGACCTGAAGAGCCACCACGACTTGTGGTGAGAGGCAGAGTTGTGTTTGAGGATGCAGTTGTTGACGTGCTTCCAGTACTACGTCTCTGTCCAGGAAGGCGCAACCTGACCTCGTCGTCACTAGCATCTTCCTCCACCTCCTCTGCTGACCTCATCTCTTGGCTGACTGTGGGTTGACAGTAAGTGGGATCTCCAACCTCATCATCATCACCCTGTGCGTTATCACACCCGTCGTCCTCAGAGCCAACCTGTTCCTGCCCTGACAAAAAACTAAAGTTGTCGCTCCAATCAGGTATTTGAGTCTTATCATCATCTTCCTCATTGTCTCCACCAACCGGAGTTACAGTTTGGGAATGAGGGTCTACATTATGGTCAGAACCTTCTGCGTCTGGTCCTGGATCCGACTCATAAAGATTCTGGGCATCAGTGCAGATCATTTCCTCGTCTGGATTCACAGAAGCGCTGGAGTCGACCTCTGATTCCCAGGCTATAGTATGAGTAAACAGCTCTGCAGACTCAACCATCTGTTCTACCTCATACTCAGATGGGCAGCTGGAGATTTGGGAGCTGTGAGAAAGCAAGTGCGATTGGGGTGACACCTTTGAGGACTGGAGTATTTGTGATGTTGAAGTTGATGTGGAGGAGAGCCCACTTAAAGGAGCACTTGATATCCGTTGAAGCACCTGCTGTTTTTGTGCCTCATCTGGAATTTGTAGCGATTGGCGTGGCCGTAAGAAAGGGATCTTATCACATTGTCCGCTAAAAGAAGTAGACATTTTAGTTTGGCTGGAAGATGGTCTTTCTTCTGCAGATGTTACTGTTGCTTTAACACCTACCCCACGGACACAACCTTTTTTCCCCTTCCCAACACGCCTATTCCCCTTTCCACCAGCAGCAGGCCTTTTTCCACTCATTTTGGTGGTTAACTAATTCACAACTCTGGAGTTGTTTGCACAAAAAAACAATGGATGGTAACCGAGCAGAGCTGAGTGGCCAAACTGTGGTATTAGGCCAAAACTATTGGCTGGGTTAGATGCAGAAAAAAATTATATTCAATTTGCAACCTGATGGAGGTCAGTATAGATGGACTAATACAACAAGTCCCACACACAGCTAGAAGCCCAATATTTTTTCAGAGGTAGATGCAGAAAAAACTATATTCAGTTTGCAACCTGATGGAGGTCAGTATAGATGGACTAATACAACAAGTCCCACACACAGCTAGAAGCCCAAATATTTTTTCAGAGGTACTGTAGATGCAGATAAAAATTATTTTTAATTTGCAACCTGATGGAGGTCAGTATAGATGGACTAATAGAGAAAGTCCGACACACTGCTAGAAGGCCAAATATTTTTTCAGAGCTAGATGCAGAAAAAAATTATATTCAGTTTGCAACCTGATGGAGGTCAGTATAGATGGACTAACAGAGAAAGTCCCACACACTGCTAGAAGGCCAAATATTTTTTCAGAGCTAGATGCAGAAAAAAATTATATTCAGTTTGCAACCTGATGGAGGTCAGTATAGATGGACTAACAGAGAAAGTCCCACACACTGCTAGAAGGCCAAATATTTTTTCAGAGCTAGATGCAGAAAAAAATTATATTCAGTTTGCAACCTGATGGAGGTCTGTATAGATGGATTAATAGAACAAGACCCACACACAGCTAGAAGCCCAATATTTTTTCAGAGGTAGATGCAGAAAAAAATATATTCAGTTTGCAACCTGATGGAGGTCAGTATAGATGGACTAATACAACAAGTCCCACACACAGCTAGAAGCCCAATATTTTTTCAGAGGTAGATGCAGAAAAAAATATATTCAGTTTGCAACCTGGTGGAGGTCAGTATAGATGGACTAATACAACAAGTCCCACACACAGCTAGAAGCCCAAATATTTTTTCAGAGGTACTGTAGATGCAGATAAAAATTATTTTTAATTTGCAACCTGATGGAGGTCAGTATAGATGGACTAATAGAGAAAGTCCGACACACTGCTAGAAGGCCAAATATTTTTTCAGAGCTAGATGCAGAAAAAAATTATATTCAGTTTGCAACCTGATGGAGGTCAGTATAGATGGACTAACAGAGAAAGTCCCACACACTGCTAGAAGGCCAAATATTTTTTTAGAGCTAGATGCAGAAAAAAATATATTCAGTTTGCAACCTGATGGAGGTCAGTATAGATGGACTAATACAACAAGTCCCACACACAGCTAGAAGCCCAATATTTTTTCAGAGGTAGATGCAGAAAAAAATTATATTCAGTTTGCAACCTGATGGAGGTCAGTACAGATGGACTAACAGAGAAAGTCCCACACACTGCTAGAAGGCCAAATATTTTTTCAGAGCTAGATGCAGAAAAAAATATATTCAGTTTGCAACCTGATGGAGGTCAGTATAGATGGACTAATACAACAAGTCCCGCACACAGCTAGAAGCCCAATATTTTTTCAGAGGTAGATGCAGAAAGAAATATATTCAGTTTGCAACCTGATGGAGGTCAGTATAGATGGACTAATACAAAAAGTCCCACACACAGCTAGAAGCCCAAATATTTTTTCAGAGGTACTGTAGATGCAGATAAAAATTATTTTTAATTTGCAACCTGATGGAGGTCAGTATATATGGACTAATAGAGAAAGTCCGACACACTGCTAGAAGGCCAAATATTTTTTCAGAGCTAGATGCAGAAAAAAATTATATTCAGTTTGCAACCTGATGGAGGTCAGTATAGATGGACTAACAGAGAAAGTCCCACACGCTGCTGGAAGGCCAAATATTTTTTCAGAGCTAGATGCAGAAAAAAATTATATTCAGTTTGCAACCTGATGGAGGTCAGTATAGATGGACTAACAGAGAAAGTCCCACACACTGCTAGAAGGCCAAATATTTTTTCAGAGCTAGATGCAGAAAAAAATTATATTCAGTTTGCAACCTGATGGAGGTCTGTATAGATGGATTAATAGAACAAGACCCACACACAGCTAGAAGCCCAATATTTTTTCAGAGGTAGATGCAGAAAAAAATATATTCAGTTTGCAACCTGATGGAGGTCAGTATAGGTGGACTAATACAACAAATCCCACACACAGCTAGAAGCCCAAATATTTTTTCAGAGGTACTGTAGATGCAGATAAAAATTATTTTTAATTTGCAACCTGATGGAGGTCAGTATAGATGGACTAATAGAGAAAGTCCGACACACTGCTAGAAGGCCAAATATTTTTTCAGAGCTAGATGCAGAAAAAAATTATATTCAGTTTGCAACCTGATGGAGGTCTGTATAGATGGATTAATAGAACAAGACCCACACACAGCTAGAAGCCCAATATTTTTTCAGAGGTAGATGCAGAAAAAAATATATTCAGTTTGCAACCTGATGGAGGTCAGTATAGATGGACTAATACAACAAGTCCCACACACAGCTAGAAGCCCAATATTTTTTCAGAGGTAGATGCAGAAAAAAATATATTCAGTTTGCAACCTGATGGAGGTCAGTATAGATGGACTAATACAACAAGTCCCACACACAGCTAGAAGCCCAATATTTTTTCAGAGGTAGATGCAGAAAAAAATATATTCAGTTTGCAACCTGATGGAGGTCAGTATAGATGGACTAATACAACAAGTCCCACACACAGCTAGAAGCCCAATATTTTTTCAGAGGTAGATGCAGAAATTAATATATTCAGTTTGCAACCTGATGGAGGTCAGTATAGATGGACTAATACAACAAGTCCCACACACAGCTAGAAGCCCAAATATTTTTTCAGAGGTACTGTAGATGCAGATAAAAATTATTTTTAATTTGCAACCTGATGGAGGTCAGTATAGATGGACTAATACAACAAGTCCCACACACAGCTAGAAGCCCAATATTTTTTCAGAGGTAGATGCAGAAAGAAATATATTCAGTTTGCAACCTGATGGAGGTCAGTATAGATGGACTAATACAAAAAGTCCCACACACAGCTAGAAGCCCAAATATTTTTTCAGAGGTACTGTAGATGCAGATAAAAATTATTTTTAATTTGCAACCTGATGGAGGTCAGTATAGATGGACTAATAGAGAAAGTCCGACACACTGCTAGAAGGCCAAATATTTTTTCAGAGCTAGATGCAGAAAAAAATTATATTCAGTTTGCAACCTGATGGAGGTCAGTATAGATGGACTAACAGAGAAAGTCCCACACACTGCTGGAAGGCCAAATATTTTTTCAGAGCTAGATGCAGAAAAAAATTATATTCAGTTTGCAACCTGATGGAGGTCAGTATAGATGGACTAACAGAGAAAGTCCCACACACTGCTAGAAGGCCAAATATTTTTTCAGAGCTAGATGCAGAAAAAAATTATATTCAGTTTGCAACCTGATGGAGGTCTGTATAGATGGATTAATAGAACAAGACCCACACACAGCTAGAAGCCCAATATTTTTTCAGAGGTAGATGCAGAAAAAAATATATTCAGTTTGCAACCTGATGGAGGTCAGTATAGGTGGACTAATACAACAAATCCCACACACAGCTAGAAGCCCAAATATTTTTTCAGAGGTACTGTAGATGCAGATAAAAATTATTTTTAATTTGCAACCTGATGGAGGTCAGTATAGATGGACTAATAGAGAAAGTCCGACACACTGCTAGAAGGCCAAATATTTTTTCAGAGCTAGATGCAGAAAAAAATTATATTCAGTTTGCAACCTGATGGAGGTCTGTATAGATGGATTAATAGAACAAGACCCACACACAGCTAGAAGCCCAATATTTTTTCAGAGGTAGATGCAGAAAAAAATATATTCAGTTTGCAACCTGATGGAGGTCAGTATAGATGGACTAATACACCAAGTCCCACACACAGCTAGAAGCCCAATATTTTTTCAGAGGTAGATGCAGAAAAAAATATATTCAGTTTGCAACCTGATGGAGGTCAGTATAGATGGACTAATACAACAAGTCCCACACACAGCTAGAAGCCCAATATTTTTTCAGAGGTAGATGCAGAAAAAAATATATTCAGTTTGCAACCTGATGGAGGTCAGTATAGATCGACTAATACAACAAGTCCCACACACAGCTAGAAGCCCAATATTTTTTCAGAGGTAGATGCAGAAAAAAATATATTCAGTTTGCAACCTGATGGAGGTCAGTATAGATGGACTAATACAACAAGTCCCACACACAGCTAGAAGCCCAAATATTTTTTCAGAGGTACTGTAGATGCAGATAAAAATTATTTTTAATTTGCAACCTGATGGAGGTCAGTATAGATGGACTAATAGAGAAAGTCCGACACACTGCTAGAAGGCCAAATATTTTTTCAGAGCTAGATGCAGAAAAAAATTATATTCAGTTTGCAACCTGATGGAGGTCAGTATAGATGGACTAATAGAATGATGCTATGCCCAAAAGATTTTACTTCACTAGGTGCAGTAAAAAAATTGGTATTCTATACACAGGTGGTATATCTTGCAACACAGATAGGCTACTCCACTGACTAACACACTCTGCAATAGGCCAAAAAGGATTAGCTTTGCTAGATTCAGCCAAATGCTGTGAAAAAAACTTGCACAGCACTGGCACAGACCTGCCTGGCAAAAACTGATAGGAACTGATGTAACCTAGTCCTGAAAAGGACTCCAATTACAATTAGTCTTTACTCCCACAATCTATCTATTTAAGAGCACAGACCTCCCTGATAAAAGTCGTAGGAAATGCTGTAACCTAGTCCTTAAAAGGACTGCAATCACAACTATTCCCTACTCCCAAGCTATCTGTATATTTGTGCGAAAATTGGCTTGAAATTAACAAGGTATAGCGCACACAGCAACAGCGGTGCCGTCTAACACGCAGCTGCAGCAGTGAGAAAATGGTGGCGACGGGGAAAATGGCTTGGTCTTATAGGGCAAGGACATGTGACATACACTGCCAATGACACATGCCCTTGCTTGTGTGAAAAAAAGCACTTCGCTCCGTGTGTGCGCTGCTGATAGGCTGACAGATTGCACCTCCCCACTGCAAATGCGGGAAAGAGAAAAAAAAATGGAGATCTTCATTGTTCCTGCAGAGATCCATCCTCTGCCCCTCCCCCCACCCCGCTGTACACTCAAACTGCGTATTAACATTAATTTTCATCATTACTGAGAAAAAATCCAGTTATGATTTTGGTGCACGAACAGTTATCGAACATAACCTCGAACAGCCGAATTTTTCTCAAATTGTTCGTGTTCGCCGAACGGCTCGAACACCGCCCAAAACAGCTCGAATTTGAGATTGGCGAACAGTTCGAGTAGAACAACGCTCATCTCTACTCATAAGCTTAGGTGATAAACCTCACACTACTTGTAAGTTGTGGACAGCTGTAAAAGAGCAGGCAGATCTGTGGCTGAGACCGCTAAACCTACATCCAGGTATGGTCGTGTGTGACAATGGCCGTAACCTGGTGGCGGCTCTGAGGCGAGGCAAGATCACACACATACCATGCCTGGCTCATGTGTTAACCTCGTGGTTCAGCGGTTTCTTAAATCATACCCCCAGTTGCCAGATCCGCTCGTCCCCTGTCAGCTCATTTTCTGAAGTCGGCTACAGCTTCCGCTGCCCTTGCTGTGTTGCAGCAGCGTTTGCAGCTTCCAGCACACCGACTGGTGTGTGATGTCCCCACACGTTGGAACTCTACCCTCCACATGTTGCAAAGGATTTGTGAGCAGAAGAGAGCAGTTGTGGAGTACCAGCTGCAACAAGGCCGTCGATATTCAGGTCAGACTCCACACTTGGGACCTCAGGAGTGGACCTGGATGTCTGACATATGTACCATCCTGACAGACTTTGAGGAGTCCACTAAGATGGTGAGTGGCGACGATGCCCACTTGTCTGTCTTTTGCAATGCTCTCTGCAGAGAATTAAAGAGGAGGCATTGCAGCCAGAGTATGATGAGATGGATCAAGAAGCAGTAGCAGGCGATTACACACAGCCCAGCCTCATCTCATCCCAATGTGCATTGGGGGACAATGAGGGAGAGGAGGAGGAGGAGGAGGAGGAAGAACAGGAGCTGGTATCATGCGCTGTAGACAGTAGTACCTGTACAACTGTCATACCGTCGGTTCGGCGTGGGTGGTCTGAGGACAGGGGGGAGGAGGAGGAGGAGGAGGAGAGCATGGTCAGTCATCATCTTGGTGAGGACACGGATGTCTTGCCCGTTACCAGTCTGGCACGCATGACTGACTTCATGTTACGCTGCCTTAACCGTGACCCTCGCGTTGTCAAAATGTTGGGTGACAGTCATTACTGGTTGGTGACACTTTTAGACCCCCGCTACAAGGAGAACTTTCACTCTCTTATTCCTGAGGTGGAGAGGTCTGCAAAAATGGGGCAGTACCAGAAGGCCCTTGCTGCAGAACTGTAAAAAAAATTCCCATTTGAACACGCTAGCGGCAGATGTCACAGTTTGTTGCCCTACCAAGGCGTACAGGCGAGAGAGACGCAACTCCAATCCAGCAGAGGCAGGGGAACACTGTCAACGCTCTGGGACAGTTTTCTGAGTCCCGCCCAGCTTACAGGCCCTGAGGCGCGGGGTACTCTCACAAGGAGTGGAAAGTTTCAAGAGATGGTGAGGGAGTACCTTGCCGACCGTACCAGCATCCTCCGTGATTCCTCTGTGCCTTTTAATTATTGGGTATCCAAGCTGGACACTTGGAATGAACTCGCTCTGTATGTCTTGGAGGTCCTGGCCTGCCCTGCCGCTAGCGTGTTATTGGATCGTGTTTTTAGTGCCGCTGGAGGAATTATAACTGATAAGCGCACTCACCTGTCAACTGACAATGCTGACAAGCTGACCCTTATCAAAATTAACGAGGGCTGGATTGGGCCAGACTTCTCATCACCACCAAATGACAGCAGAGTAACATAAAGTTAAATCCACTGTGTTATTTCGGGAGGTGTATTCCCATGCACCGCTTCACACCCACACATGGGTATATGCTTCCTAATTTCGGCTGTTTTTTGCTCTTTTCCTTATCCTCAGCCTCCACCACCACTATACCACCAGGGTGACCATGGTCCGTGTTGCCAGCATTGCAAGTTCCTCCGTCCTAATTTTTGGCAGCTTTTGCTTGGAAGGCATAGGCAAAGACTATGGGAGACCCACTCCCCAATAATGGGAATACTGTTTTTAATATGCTGTACTGCATGGCTCTTGTAAGGGGCATTGCAAGTTCCTTCGTCCTCATTTTTGGCAGATTTTGCTTGGAAGGCATAGGCAAAGACTATGGGAGACCAACTCCCCAATAATGGGAATAATTTTTTAATATGCTGTACTGCATGGCTCTTGTAAGGGGCATTAAATTTGTCTCGTAAAGCTACTGTGACCTCCACATCTCTTCCAAGGGTCATTGATATTGTCTTTTTACTCAACTGGGACCTCCATGTCTCTTCCAAGGGGCATTAAAACCATCTTTTTAAGCTACTGTGACCCCCACGTCTCTTGCAAGGGGCATTAAAACCGTCTTGTTAAACCACTCTGAACCCCATGTCTCTTCCAAGTGGCATTAAAACCATCTTGTTAAGCTACTGTGACCTCCACGTCTCTTCCAAGGGTCATTGATATTGTCTTCTTATTCCACTGGGACCTCCACATCTCTTCCAAGGGCATTAAAACTGTCTTGTTTAGCTACTGTGAACTCCATGTCTCTTCCAAGGGTCATTGATATTGTCTTTTTATTCCACTGTGACATCCACCACTCTTCCAAGGGGCATTGATATTATCTTTTTATTCCACTGGGACCTCCACCACTCTTCCAAGGGGCATTGATATTGTCTTTTTATTCCACTGAGACCTCCACGTCTTTTCCAAGGGGCATTAAAACCAACTTGTTAAACCACTCTGAACTCCACGTCTCTTCCAAGGGGCATTAAAACCGTCTTGTTAAGCTACTGTGACCTCCACGTCTTTTCCAAGGGGCATTAAAACCGTCTTGTTAAACCACTCTGAACTCCACGTCTCTTCCAAGGGGCATTAAAACCGTCTTGTTAAGCTACTGTGACCTCCACGTCTTTTCCAAGGGGCATTAAAACCGTCTTGTTAAACCACTCTGAACTCCACGTCTCTTCCAAGGGGCATTAAAACCGTCTTGTTAAGCTACTGTGACCTCCACCTCTTTTCCAAGGGGCATTAAAGCAGTCTTGTTAAGCTACTGGTACCTCCACGTCTCTTCCAAAGGGCATTAAAACCATCTTTTTAAACCACTCTGAACTCCACAGATCTTCCAAGGGCCATTGCAATGTTGTTTTTAATTACCTCTAACCTCCACGACTCTTCCAACGTGCATTGCATTTCCTCCTAATTTTAGTCAGCTTTTGCTTTTCAATGCATAGGCGAACACTAAGGGAGACCCACTCCCCAATAATGGGTAGAAGGTTTTTAGTACGCTGTAATCCACGTCTGTTTCAAGGGGCATTGCAGTTCCTCATAATTTTTGGAAAGCCTTCCATTCACTGCTTAGGCCAACAGTGTACAGGAGACCCAGTTGCTATAAATGGAAAAAACGGTTTAGTTAAGGCCCTCTGACCTCCAAGTCACTTCCAAGGGGCATTGGAGTGCCTCGAAATTTTTGGTAGGCATTGCACTCACTGTATACCCTATAACTGTGTAGCCGAACCGCTTCTTTGGGTACAGAAACATATCCTACAAGACATGTGTGGTTGACTGGCCTGATATTTATGTGAATGGTCCCTGTTCCTCCTGGTCTTTCTCCTTTGCCACCACCTCATCCATCATTTATCACCTGAAGCTTTGTTTTAACGGGAGTCATAGAACTGGGATAGTAGCAGGAAAACATCCAGCAATCCTCGGAGGAGGTACTGTAGGATATGAGCCAAAACGTTGACTACCTCAGGCCTAGCCGCTACTACATACATGTGCTTGCATTCCAAGGAACAGAAAGCTAAGGAGATGGATGGCCTCATGATCATGAATAATTTACTCGTTGTGTAGGAGGCCAACCACTGCTGCTGTCTACCTTCTAAACTTTGTGTTGAAGCCTGATTGACCCAGGACCTACAATCCTCTATGTCTGGAGGACGTGTTGCATCCCAGTGTCCAACTGTGTCCCGGCTTCCACAATATTAACCCAGTGTGAAGGCGTCAGTGAGATGGACCTTCCCTGGCCACAATCATTTGTACACGTGTTTGTGGTTAGGCTGTCCTTCCCACTAAATGCACTGGGGAGGGCACAGGTAATGTTTTGTTATGCGTGCTTGTGTATAAGGCCCACCTTGACAAATAGAGGCGGGTGGAGACCGTTTATGGACACCCGGCCGCCCCCAGGCGGCTGGGGACCGTGTGTGGACACCCGGCCGCGGGGCGGCTGGGGACCGAGTATGGACACCCGGCCACCCCCTGGCTGCTGGGGACCAAGCGTGGACACTCGGCCGCCGGGCGGCTGGGGACTGAGTATGGACACCAAGCCGCCGACGCAGCCATGACGTGGTGGCCAGATTCCGCCTCCACGTGCCTAAAAGGCCCAATTTCAAGTGAAAACAAGCAAGCAGTATAGTATGGTATTGCAGCCTGGGGGTGGGTGGGTGGCAGGCTGCTTACTTGCGCTTGCATTGCAAGGAATAGGGGAGGTACAATTGAACACTGCCCTGGGACAAGTACTTGAACGGGGATAGTTGCAAGTCTGCAATGACAGGTGCAGGGCGGGAGGCATCTTTGCATGTGCCATGAACAGGGGGTTGGCGTGCACACACTACAGCGGAATAGGCTGTCCTTCCCACTAAATGCACTGGGGAGGGCACAGGTGATGTTTTGGTATGCACGCTTGTGTATAAGGCGCACCGGGACAAATAGGGGCGGCTGGGGACCGAGTATGGACACCCGGCCACCCCCTGGCGGCTGGGGACCGAGTGTGGACATCCGGCCGCCTGGCGGCTGGGGACTGAGTATGGATACCAGGCCGCCGACGCAGACATGACATGGTGGCCGGCGTCTGCCTCCACAAGCCTAAAAGGCCTCATTTCAAGTGCAAGCAAGCTAGCAGTAGGGTATTGCAGCCTGGGGGTGGGTGGGTGGCAGGCTGCACACTTACGCTTGCATTCCAAGAAAACAAAGCAGATGCTAACTTCTATCATCATCATCATGCTCCTCACCTTGGCACTCTCAACTCTCCTGATGGAGAAGCCAGGGCCCACCGGAGGAGTCTGGTTGTCTGGTGGGCTCGTCCAATGCTGCCCTTAAGCAGGCCAGTCTAAGAAAAGTGTGGGGAAGGTTACTGGGACAAATAGTGGCGGCTGGGGACTGAGTATGGAGAACTCGCTGCCGAAGAAGCCATGAGGTAGTGGCCAGCTTCGGCCTCCTCCAAACTAAAAGGCCTCATTTGAAGTGCAAGCTAGCAGCATAGTATTGCAGCCTGGGGGTGGGTGGGTGACAGGCTGCACACTTACGCTTGCATTCCAAGAAAACAAAGTAGATGCTAACGTCTATCATCATCATCATGCTCCTCACCTTGGCACTCTCAACTCCCCTGATGGAGAAGCCAAGGCCCACCGGAGGAGTCTCTGGTTGTCTGGTGGGCTCGTCCAATGCTGCCGTAAAGCAGGCCAGGCTAAGAAAAGTGTGGGGAAGGTTCCCGGGACAAATAGTGGTGGCTGGGGAATGAGTATGCAGACCTCGCCGCCGACGCAGCCATGAGGGAATGGCCAGCTTGGGCCTCCTCCAAACTAAAAGGCCCCATTTCAAGTGTAAGCTAGTAGTATAGTATTGCAGCGGGTGGGTGGTTGGCTGCATATTTGCGCTTGCATTGCAAGTAATGGGGAAGGTACAATTGAACACTGCCCTGGGACAAGGACTTGCACGGGGATAGTTGCAAGTCTGCATCTTCTGATGCGGCAAGGATCACTTCTGATGGGCACACTTTTAGGCAGTGACCTGGGTGTCAGAGATGCTTCCAGGGGTCTTCCCCATGCTGTTCCCATGTCTTTTCAGCACTGTATGCATGTGTCACACAGCACATGGCCAGATAAGGTTGTAAAATCTTAAAATGACATTTCTCGGTGAATGCATTTGTCATGGTTGAAAGCAATACAAAAGTGCAAAAACGCATAAAAATGCTACTTGTGTACATAGCCCAAGGTGTGGAGGAGTATTTTTGTTTTTGGTTATTTATTTTACCTTATACACAAGTCTTTACCCTGGAAAGGATGTTTCTTAACATATTTCACAGGAAAACAGTTTCAGTTTCGCTTTTGAACGTTTTATTGTGAGCCCTTAAAAGTGGCTTAATGCCTCTGACCACGTTGTTGACAGCAGTGACCTGGGGGTCAGAAATGCTTCCTGGGGCGATCCCCATGCTGTCCCCATGTCATTTGAGCACTGTCACTATTGTTTTGGGCACTTTTTAGGCTTTCTACAGACTGCCCGGGGTGCTGCCGCAAAAATGCTCGGGTCTCCCATAGACTAACATTGGGCTCATTGCTCGGGTCGAGCACCCGAGTGTCATGGTGAGCTCGGCCCGAGCTTCGAGCACCCGAGCATTTTAGTGCTCGCTCAACACTAGTCATTATCCTGTTGCAAGACCCATGACCTGCGACTGAGACCAAGCTTTCTGACACTGGGCAGCACATTTCTCTCTAGAATTCCTTGATAGTCTTGAGATTTCATTGTACCCTGCACAAATTCAAGACACCCTGTACCAAAAGCAGCTAAGCAGCCCCAGAACATAACAGAGCCTCCTCCATGTTTCACAGTAGGGACAGTGTTCTTTTATTGATATGCTTCATTTTTCTGTCTGTGAACATAGAGCTGATGTGCCTTGCCAAAAACCTCCATTTTGTCTCATCTGTCCATAAGACATTCTCCCAAAAGCTTGGTGGCTTGTCAACATGTAGTTTGGCAAATTCCAGTTTGGCTTTTTTATGATTTTTTTTCAACATTGGTGTTCTCCTTGGTCGTCTCCTATGAAGTCCACTTTGGATCAAACAACGACGGATGGTGCGATCTTACACTGATGTTCCTTGAACTTGAAGTTCACCTTTAATCTCTTTAGAAGTTATCCTGGGGTCTTTTGTTACCATTTGTATTATCCGTCTCTTTGATTTGTCATCAATTTTCCTACTGTGGCCATGTCCAGGGAGGTTGGCTACAGTCCCATGGATCTTAAATTTCTGAATAATATGTGCAACTGTAGTCACAGGAACATCAAGCTGATTGGAGATGGTCTTATAACCTTTACCTTTAACATTCTTGTCTATAATTTTCTTTCTAATCTCCTGAGACAACTCTTTCCTTTGCTTGCTCTGGTCCATGTTGAGTGTGGTACACACCATCTCACCAAACAGTACAGTGAGTATCTGTAGCCCTATATACAGGGCAATTGACTGATTACAAGATTGTAGACACCTGTGATGCTAGTTAGTGGACACAACATGATTTAACATGTCCCTTTTGTCACATTATTTTTAGGGGTACCATCACTTCTGTTTAGGCCTATTTCATGAGTTTAATTGTTTAAAAAATTCCGTGGAAGCAGGGTTGAAAAGCAATGACTGACTTTTATTTGTTAATTTTCATAGATTTTTCATTTATTATTACTTTTGTCAGATTCAAGTTATTTCTGTGACCATTGTGGGTTTTACTTTCATTAAATGAGGGGTACCAACAATTTTGACCACGTGTGTATACATATCTATAATATATATACAGCAGCGCTGAGGTCCTGGGTTCAAATCCCACCAAGGACAACATCTGCAAGGAGTTTCTATGTTCTCCCTGTGTTTGCGTGGGTTTCCTCCGGGTTCTCTGGTGTTCTCCCACACTCCAAAGACATAGTGATAAGGAATCTAGATTGTGAGCCCCAATGGGGATAGTGCCAATATAGTCTGTAAAGCGTCGTGGAATTAATGACGCTATATAAGTGAGTAAAATAAAATAAATAAATAAATATATACACATAGCACCTTACCATATACTATATAAACAGGTCCAAACTACAGTATATACTTAATTATGCTGTATATATCACATAGGAGACACTGAGACTGGTGTATATACAGCACAAAGGAACACTGGGGCTGATGTGTATACTGTACATCACATAGGAGACCCCGAGGTTGATGTATATGCATCACATATGAGATATTGAGGCTCATGTATATACATCACTTAGGAGACGCTGAGGCTGATTTATATACACCACATAAGAAACACTGAGGCTGATGTATACACATCATATAGGAGACATTGAGACTGATGTATATACATCACATACGAGGCACTGTGACTGATGTACATGCATCACATTGGAGGTGCTGAGACTGAGGTATGTGCATCACATAGGAGACATTAAGGCTGATGTGTATACATCACATAGGAAGCGTTAAGACTGATGTATATACATCATATACGAGACACACAAAGTAATGTATATACATCACATAGGAGGCTCCAAGGCTGATAAACACAATTTTCCATATTATTATGCAAATATTATTTTCCTGTGATTTTCCTAAATGGCCAATGCAAATGAGTCATTTGTTAAATTTGCACCATTAAGAGGTCATATTTACTGAAATCAAAAGATTTTTTCATTTAAAAACATTTTAACAGGCTTAGTTATATATTCACATAGGACCCTTTCTTTGAAAACATCTTCACAGTTATTGCACGCGTTGAATATATGAGTTATTGGATAGCTGTCACAGGTGTGTCAGAGGTGACAGACAGTCGTGCTGCAGTGGTTTGCAGGAGATCTCCACGTTTGGCAATGCAGACAGCTGCCTAGATAGAAAACCTATAACGAATCCACTAAAAGTGGAGTCTGACCCGATTATATACACTTTAACCAAAAAAGGGGGAGAGACAAAGACCTCTGATCTGCAGTATATAATTACAACAATTGAGCCCAGAAGAAATAGAATATCATAATAATATTAAAGTTTAAACTAGGGGTTCAAGTGAGTCTCAGAGAAAGAAAAAACCAAAGGACTTTTAGTCAAAAGAAAAAACCGCGGGATCGGTTTAAATATCAGAATAATTTTATTAGAACAAAATATTAGTACATATAGAAAAATCCACATATGGTGAAAGAAGACACGTTGCTAAAAATATATACGACAATAATGAGTAGTAAAACTCATAGAAACACAGAGGGTTCCCGGCCCTCAGTCAAAATAGACAAAGATTCACCCCCACACACTAATAGACATGCATAGCAGCCTCCAGGACAGCAAAGCCTAAATATGGATAAAGATCGAGATATGCTTGGCAATGAACATCTAGCGAATATAACACAACATAGTATAATATATTAAATACATGCTGTACCTGGGGACATATCCGCGTTGTGGGGAGAGGGCTGGGGATCCACACGAGCGCCTCGACGCGCGTTTCTCCTTCCGGCTTCGTCAGGAGGCGTGACACAAGTTAAGAATGGACACTTTAAATATCGCGGGGTCCAGGCGGCTGGCGAATCGGCGCATCACTCATCATGTTGCTCCTCCCCTGGGAGGCGCGGCCGGCCGGCGTGCGCCGGGAGAAGACGTAAGGGAGGACGACGTCATCGCTCCCGTCGTCCCGGCAACGCGTACAGCCGGCGACGCCACAGGGGACGAGCAGCGCATGAGCGGGATGCGTCTGCACCATCAACATAGAAGGTAGTCAAGGTTCGATAGTTATGATAATAAAAGGGGTCAAATTAAGCAATTGGATAGTGAAGGTATACAATCCTCAAAAGGTGAGGTATAAAACTGACATGAGCACAATGTCCTAAGAGCGGCGGATAAATAAGTCCGCTTGCTCAGATGATGGCGATGACCCTACCCAGCTAGGTTTAAAAAAGCAGATAACTTAAATAGGCCGAATAATATCTTTTTGAAAACTTACAAATAATGTAATTTATTTAAATGGGGCTATATGGTGGGCGGATATATCGGGAACCAACTGTGCCGTGAACGTATATGTCACCTCTCAAATACCCCAGATACAATCTTATAGAAAAAATAACATACCACAATATAGATTTCAATCTAGGAAGGCCATAAAAGTAGCCCTCCATTTCTAACTAGGGTAATGACATCCCACTGTCAAAACTAGTAACACAGTTCCAGAGATGATAGTTGGTTAGTATAAACAGACATAGTTAGAATGTACAAACATCAATATTATGCTTCAGTGTTGACAGTCTTGACAATCCTCCTTGTAAAAATTCACAGGAGATATACAATAATCAGCCGATCAGCTTGCTGCTTTAGTAGTAAGGAACTCCGTCAGATCGGTGCCATCGATCCACAGTCTCATGCTAAAGGATAAGTAGTAGCGCCGCTCCTCACCGCCTGATACCAAACAAAAATGAAGTATAGAAGTACCTGACAACTACAAAATATAAGAGAATATAAATGTAAATAGACAGAACTATAATAAAAACACACAAGATAGTGTCCAGAATTAAAAATAAAAAAAGTCAAAGAAAAGGCTTGAAACTGATGCTCTCATTAAGACCATTAGGGGATAGCGTGTCCAAGATAACCATCCAGCGAGTCTCTTTCTGGAGCAGCTTTTGTTTTAGATTCCCCCCTCTAATACCCATATAGACATGATCGATCCCACAGACGGTCAGACCCTTTGGATTACAGTTATGATATTCAAAAAAGTGTCTAGGGATGGTCTTTAATAGGTGTGGATCAGGGCAATTAGCTGCATTAATTATGTCCCGCACATGTTCTTGTGTCCTTATTTTTAACGCTCTAGTTGTCATGCCCGTATAAATATGTCCACAAGGACATTTGGCAAGATATATCACTGCTGTGGTGTTACACGTGATATGATGAACAATTTTAAAGGTTTTTTTATTATTATTTACATTACCAAATGTTTTTGTTCTGACTATGTATTTACAGGCCGAGCAGTCTCCACAGGGGAAGCAGCCTCAAGGGGGGCCCGAGCCTCCAAACAGGTATTGATTCTTGGGGGGAACATAATGGCTGTTACAAAGTAAATCACCGAGTGTACGTGATTTGCGCCAGGTCACGGATGGATGTTTTGGTAACTGATATTGTAAGTCTTTATCCGAACGTAATATTGGCCAATGTTTAGACAGGATTTTTTGAATCCCGTCCCAATTGGCATTAAAGGTGGTGATAAATCTTGGAGGCTGATCAGAAGGGGAACATTTTTTGTGTTTTAGGTTCCCTGTCAGTAAGGTTTGTCTATTAGTGCTCTTGGTGCGATTATAACCTTTTCTAATATCCTGATAGTTATATCCCCTGCTCAAGAACCTGTGGGATAGATCATCTACTTGAGTATTAAAGCTCTTATTGTCAGAGCATATGCGACGGGCTCTTAAGAATTGACCCACAGGGATTGATTTTTTCAATTTCGGAGGATGAGAAGATGAAAAATGCAAAAGAGAATTGGTAGATGTTTTTTTCCTGTAAATATCCGTATTAATAGTCCCATCCGGGGACTTAGTGATAAGTAAGTCCAAAAAGTCAATCTGGCATCGGCTGTATTTCCATGTAAGTTTAATATTAAGGTCGTTAATGTTAAGTAAATTTAGAAAGGAGTCTAATTGCGACGAGGGTCCCTGCCAGATGAAAATGATGTCGTCGATATATCTCGACCACGAGACCACATGCTCGTGTCCGGGTGTGTTCAGGACCGTATCCCTCTCCCACAGCCCCAGGAAAAGGTTGGCATAAGAGGGGGCACAAGATGCCCCCATTGCCGTGCCCTGGAGCTGTAGGAAGGGGCGGTCCTTGAACACAAAAAAATTATGTGTTAAAATAAATTGTAGTAATGACAAAATGAATAGAATGAGGTCTGCCTCAAGATTGGTCATATTCAAAAAAATTTTTTGGTTAAAGCTACCTAGATAGAAGGCTGTGTTTAGGACCTAGCGACTATCTCCCTTTAGTCTGGGTGTATATGTACCTGGTGTGTCTAGGTGGGCGTCGCTGGTTACAGTCATTTCTATTTGGAACTTGGCTGAAGCAGCATCACCTCCTCTCTAGGGTCTTAAGGCCGTGTGCCCTGTTGGAGTTCTCCTAAAGCTGAGTTGTTGTTCCCCTGTGTTGTCTTCCCCTTTTGTCTTTAAGGTGCTAGTGGAGGTTAACTAGTGCTCATCTCCTTCCACCCCCAGTTATAGCCTTATGCCAGGGATAGTAGGGCGAGGCACATGATCGGCGACAGCTGCGGAGGCTGTATAGGGACGTTAGGGGGAGACAAGGTGACGCTAGTCCAGATTAGGAGGTTGCCTCTTCCCCCTTTCCCTAGTGTCTGGGCTCCCTTTCCCCTCTGTGTTGCACTCACACATGGCATGACTCTCTGTGTTGCACTCACACCTGGCGTGACATTATAAGCGGCCGAGCACGTTTTGTAAAAAAAAACGACACAAGATTGACATTTTGTTTTTTTTTTCTTTGTGTGTTTTTGGGTGTGCACTTTTTTTTCCTTACTCCCTTTAGCATGGGATCAGTTTCAGACCTCGCAGAACAATTCCACTGTCTGTCTCTGGAGGTGAATGACCTCCACTGTGAGGTTCAGCAGCAGTATCACCGGTTACAGGCCACAAATATAGGGGTTTCTGCTGGTAGACAGTCTGTTCTCAAGGTTGCCCTCTCGGACAGGTTTTCAGGAGGTAGGGACAAGTTTTCTGTGTTTAAGGAGGCATGCAAATTGTACTTCAAACTTCGTCCCTACTCCTCCGGTAATGAGGAGCAATGGGTTGGTATTGTGATCTCTCTACTGCAGGGCGATCCTCAGTCATGGGCATTTTTGTTACCACAGGACTCAGTTTGACGCCAGTCTGTGGAGAGGTTTTTTGGAGTTCTTGCCCTCATCTATGATGACCCACACCTAGTTGCCTTGGCTGAGTCTAAGCTACGTCGCCTTCAGCAAGGGATTCGGTCAGTGGAAACGTACAGTTTGGAATTCAGTAGATGGGCAACAGATTCCAAATGTAATGACTCAGCCCTTAAAAGTCACTTTTGTTAGGGGCTTATTGAACGGTTGAAAGATGCCTTGGCTGTATATGATACCCCTCAGTCCTTGGAGGCTGCCATGTCTTTGGCCATACGTCTGGATAGGTGCCTTCGGGATAGAAGGGTGCAACCTTCTTCTCTGGGGCCTTCTTGTCGGGGTTGTGTACCTTTGCCAAGGGAGTGGTCTTGGGGTGAACCAGTAGTGGGGGAGGTGGAGGAACCTATGCAGTTAGGGGGTGTCTCTACATCATACATCTCCCCAGAGATTCACAAGAAAAGAGGCGTATGTTTTTTTTGTGGGAAAAAAGAACACTTTGTTGGGACCTGTCCTTCAATTTCTAAACAAAAGGAGACTCGTTTAACTCTCAGTAGTCTGGAGTTGGATAAACAAGGGGTGCATTTGTGGCCAAATTGCAGTTCCGGCTTTGTCCTGACAGTAGAGGTGGTGCTAGAGAGCAAAACCGAAAACAATTCTGTGTTTGTTGACAGTGGAGCCTGGGTCAGCATGGTTGATGCTGAGTTTGTGAAAACTGTTGTATCTGATCGTGGGACCAAGTTTGTTTCCAAGTTCTGGAAGGCATTCTGTTCTTGACTGGGGGTGCAGGTGTCCTTTTCCTCTGCCTTCCAACCTCAGTCAAATGGTCAGACCAAGCGGGTCAATCAGAACTTGGAGACATACCTCAGGTGTTTTGTCTCTGAAAATCAGGAGGATTGGGCTTCCTACTTACCGCTGGCAGAATTTGCCATCAATAATTATGGTCAAGAATCCACTGGCAGGTCACCGTTTTCGGTGCATACGGTTATCATCAACAGTTTGGTACTTTCAGTGGGGGAGGAGCTTCAGGAGTTACTGAAGAGGAACGGTTTGCTTCTTTGCTCTCCTCAGTGTGGCATGGTGTTCTGGGTAATTTGAAGACCATGGGTGACAGGTATAAACGTATGGCTGACAGAAAACGTTTGCCAGGTCCGGACTTGAATGTGAATGACTTTGTGTGGTTGTCTACCAAGAATATAAGATTGAAAGTTCCTTCTTGGAAGCTGACAATTGGTTTATTGGTCCCAACAAAACTACCGCCGTCATTAAGCCAGCAGCGTTTCATCTTGCACTTCCTCGGGCCCTTAAGGTTCACAATGTTTTCCACAGGACCTTACTCAAAAGGTACGTAGAACCTCTTGAGCCCTCACCTCTACCACCGTCCCTAGTAATGGTTGATGGTAATTTGGAGTTCAAGATTTCGAGAATAGTAGATTCTCGTCTCCAACGTCGTTCTCTGCAATACTTGGTGCATTGGAAAGGCTATGGTCCGGAGGAGAAGATGTGGGTTTCAGCGTCAGAGGTGAATGCTCCCAGATTGGTTCGCTCTTTTCACACCTCTTTAACTGAGAAAGCCAGTCCTGAGTGTCTGGAGACCACTCGTAGATACTGTCACGGGTGTGTCAGAGGTGACAGACAATCACCCTGCAGTGGTTTGTAGGAGATCTCCACGTTTGGCAATGCAGGCAGCTGCCTAGATAGGGGGCTGTGTAAAGGTAAAATATATATAATATAGAAAATCAATCAGTTTGTTTTAATAGATTACCTAATCAGTGTGAATCAATATAGCGATGATGGAATAATCTATGTGTATGTATGTATGCAAATATGTATATGCACATGGATTATGGTAATAGTTAATGAATATATAAATAACAGTTTCTATTCTTATTGTAGACACGACCAACTAAATGATTTCTTGAGAATGATGTATGCATGTGCATGGCTGATAACAGAGAGATTCATGTCGAGTTGGCAAAGATGGCGCTGAGAAGTGAACTCACCCCTCCCATCAGAATTCCTAAGGCGTTACTAAGGCCAAGAGATATATGGATGAACAAATTGCAGTGTGCCGAGTTATCAGAGAGAGCAATGAATTTTACTAATCCCACCTAGAAGGAGAATACTATTTAACCCCATGTCTACGTAATAAAGTGTACCATTTTGCGTGGTTCAGTCTCTGAGTGAAGTTTTTCAACCAGATTAGCAGATTTGGTTAATTGGCTTCTCTGCATGCACTAGAACATCTTTAACTTGGAGGAGAGCAGTTACTTGGTGTATCTTAAATTGGTGAAACCTCCACAAATGGTGCTGTGACTCGGATCACACTCGATGGGACTCTAAGTCTCGGGATGGCCATCACCGGACCACCTACAGATGACCTGGGACTGCTCAAAGCGAGAGCCTGATCAACTCTCACCACAGAATACGGTAAGTCTGCAGATTTAATAAATCCATAGTGTTTACTAGTATTTTAAGAAGTCTCTGGTGAGTTTGTGGTGTCTAGATTGGCCCATAGGGACAGCCCTGTGCAACTGGGCGGGACCCCGCTGTGTGATTCCAAGAACTCTGGTGTGTAGTCGCTCCTGGCTAACTGCAGCTCTGTGGTATCTGAGGTGTTCCATCTCATTAGAATGATCTTTGTACACACGAGCGTACAAGTATACACTTGAGAATTTAGGAAAATTTCTTTGTTTATAACACGCTGTAAGGCGGCGGTTTTCCCACCGTGCAGTAACTGAGGCAGTGACCCAAGCAAGTCCATCATGAACAGCTTTATTTCAGCAACTTACGGGTAAACAGAAAGTCCTCTGGTTCGCAGCCGGGTTAACAGAAGTCCACACACAATGGTTGCCGTGGGCAACGGCCGCGCTGGGCCGCTCAGAGCCTGACAGGTGCAGGGCATTCCCAGGTGTGGGTTCAGCCACACTCAATTCTGCTGAGCTTTCCTGCTATGTTCCTAGCAGGTTCCAATACAGAACAACACTAATCCTTAGTGCAGGGTTTTTAAAGGACCTGTGGCAAGAGCCACTGGAAAACCCTGGTTGGAGGGAGGAGGCCGCCCCACTGCCTTCCTGTAGCCTCCCCCAAGAAATGAAGGCCCTACCGGGTTTTACTTAATCTGCCTTAGCCAGCTAGCCTGACCAGGTAATGCTCACCTTCATTCCTGCATTGCAGCCCCAGTGAGTTTGTGGCTGCAATGCACTCCAATGAATTTAATAGGTCTCTGTACACATTCTGGGGGATATATAACATCCCTCGTATATTATCCCGGTCACTGCCTCACAGCGGGCACGCGGGGAGTGACATTGTTGCTGATAAGTCGTGTATTAAGACGTCAATAGGACGCGGGTGCGCGGGGTCAACCAATCCTCTATTAAGTCGTGTATTAAGATGTGGGACACGCAGGGAGTGAAGTTACTGATAAGTCGTGTATTAAGATGTTATTAGGACGCGGGCACGCTGGGTTAACCAATCCTCTATTAAGACATGCAATACGTGGGGAGCCAACTGCATCGTTAAGCCGTATATTAAGACGTCACTAGGATGCGGGTGCGCAGGGTGTTCAGTGCTTCATTAAGTCGTAAAAGAATCAATTCAGTGCTTGGTAGGGAGTGTAGGGACTTGTTACAATTCTACTTGTGTATCAGCTGCCTGGTCTGATCATAAGTCTAAGGGGACGGAACACCTGGAGCCAAAATCATGGAAAAACTAAAGACATTGCTTGTGTCGCAGGGGTCGCTCAATCAGGAGCGACAGGACCCCAAAGATAAAGTTGCTAGAAGAGAAGGAAGGAAATATGTAGCGAAAACCAAAAAAGTAATGTCATTGTGTGGGTTGTACCCAGGAGGGTAGATTACAGTACGAGATGTTGAATGCAGCAATTTGTGAAAACAAGATAATGGGTTGTTGCAAAGTGCATACATGTGGAAAAAGGTTGCGCTGAGTTTATCGAAAGAAGGGAAAAAGTATGTGCAGAAACTTAAACAGTTAACTAAAATATGCGAGCTACCAGATAAGGGCCGGTTACAGCCACTAGATTGGCAACACATTGTGAAGAAGAAAAAGGGCAAGCTAGAAGATGAAGGATTGTTACAAACAGCTTTGGCTTGGTATAGAACAGCAGAGAATTTGTCAAAAGAAGGGTGGGTGGAGGAAGTAAATACAGACAATAAGGGAAAGACGGGGGAGACGGACCTGTAAAAATTGCAGTCAGCAGAATCCTGATAATAGAGATACTTGTCTTGCATGCGGGGCACCACGTCCCAGACTTCCCACTGTTCCTCCCCTCCCCACCATGCCTCCGCCACCGCCCTATAATGGTGGCGCAATGAATTGTTGGGTGTGTTCTAATTGTGGCCAGCAGAATCCATTGTCAGCAGATTATGTGAGGGGCCCTCCCCTCGCTACTACTCAAGCCACTCCTAGTGCCCCATCGTCATCCTGCAGCGGCGATGTTACTACACCCATTGCATCACCTCCGGCCTCTGACCAGATGTCAGTGGGTGTTAGCCTTCCCAGTGGCACACACCCTTCCCATAGTGTACTTCCTTCCAGTGGTGGCCATCTTGGCGCACCTGGAATACAGGCCACAATACACACTACACCCAGAACATCAACCGCAACATTTACTCCGGTTGTCACTCTGGATGGTGCGTACAATGTCCCAAAAGACTATGCTGGAATAAGTAACCTTACTTTTTTGCTCTTCCTGCTATAAGTTCTGGAATGTATGGATTTCCTATGTAAGCCTGTGCCCAAGCAATAGTCCAAGCTATACAGGAGTACAGAGGACTAACTACGCTGGAGGAGATAAGACTAATGAGCAATGACTATCTTAAATCTCAAATTCTCACCCGAGCTGTGGAAAGTGCCACAACTAGATCAGACCCACTCAGCTGCCAGATTACCTCAGAAGATAACCCAAATGAACTTTTTCCTAGACAAACAAGCCCACCTCGTGTTGCTGTGTTGCCGGTATCTCCCTCAAAATCTTCTCAGTCAGAATCTCCAGTGCCAGATCACCATAATAGATATGTGGCATTCACACCCTCGCAAGTTAATCAAGTGATTAGTCAACTACCTGACCCAGACAGACACCCTATGGCGTTCTACAGAAGAATCAGACAAATTCAACAAACTTATTCAGTCACTTGGAAAGATCTTCATGAAATCACTAGCATTAAAGCGGGAGATGCCTTTTGGCCAATAATTCAAGTAGCTCTGAATGACAACCAAGTGACAGACAAGGAGACTTACCAATCAGGAGGAGCTTTTTGTCAACAACTTCAGCAATGGGCCAAGGAGTGACTCACAGACTCATCTACCAGTGTATCGGACTGTACTGAAGAATCAGGGGAGAATGTCGGAAAATTTTACACCAGAATCTATACTCTGTTCAAGGATCAAGGATTCGATGAAGGTCGGAGGATCCAACATAATCTGCTAGTCACTTCATTTGTTAGGGGACTCAGAGAGGAAATCTCAGCGAAGCTTATAGACTCCAGGTGTCACGGGTGTGTCGCCACGAAGATCGTCACGATTACACAGCCTGACTTCTCGCAGCTGACTTTTTGGTGCTTTGTGTTTTTCGGCAGTGAGGGAGTTAATTCTCTCTCTCTCTGTGCTAGACGAGGTCCAGCCTCGCCCAGCTGCAATCAATGCTGCTGTAGTGAGACTCCTTCAAATGCCTGCTGGTCTGTTAGGGAAGTGTCGGTGAAAGCATTTCATGCAGACTAACAGAGCGGATCGTGGTATTTGGAGTTTCAGAGATAAGTGCATTTGGAGTGTTTTTTCCCTTCCTCGCTTTATCATTTATCTCCTTTCCCGTTGGTGTTCCCTCTGTTGTAGTTGTGTAGTTTTTGTATGCAAGGTGGTTTTGGTTTTTCCCTTGTACTGTCTCGTTCGTCTAAGTACTGTGTGTGGGCATATTATTACTTGTCCCCTTTTGTTGTGATCGGGGTCCTTCTCAGGACTAGATTACTTAGGTGCAGGGATCCTCAGGAGGTAGGGGTTACGCTGGCGGCCTGGACCTCTGTACCTTTAACAGTACCTCCAGGTTGAGGGATTAGTCAGGGCCCCAGCTTAGGGTCAGCTTAGGCCCCCTACCTCCAGTATACAGAGACAGCGTGACACCAGGCCAGAATACCTGGACATTTCCACGCGAAAGGTACTCCTCATTGCTAAAGCTATAGAGAAAAAATTGAATGCTGTACTAAGGCCTGCTCCAGCACCTACACCGACTCCTGTTCCTGCTCCAGCTGCTATAGCAGTCTATCAACCTGCAGATAATCAACAAGAACAGTTGCCATATTACCCAGGATACCCACAACAACTATACCGCTCACCCCCCCAATGGATGGGTCATCCACAAATGTACAGAGGACCGACTTTAAGACTAAGGGAAGCAATCTGTTACCGTTGTAACCAACCTGGTAATTTCAGAAGAGAATGTCCAGAGAATAGAGGGGATCCTTTCTATGGCTCTATGCCACTCTCCTACAACCCGCAATTTGAAAGAAGAGATTCTCCACGCTACCAAGGGAATCCACGGTACTCCTGCCAAGAATATAGACAGTCATCACGGAAGCCACCACAGAAAGAGTATGAGACAATGCCAAGAGAACCTGTGCAGAATTACAGAGACCAGCCACTGCAACAGATGTACCAAAACAACAGGGACCCACCACGCCGGTTTGCGGGGGAAGACCAGAATTACCCCACATAGGACAGTGGCAAACCCGTGCTCACCTTGACCTCAGTTGAAAACATCCCCACTAAATCTGGACTGATTTCTACTGTCAAAATAGATGTAGGGGACACAACTTTACCTTTTCTAGTAGACATGGGTGCAGCCAGATCAGTAATACGGTCAAGAGATTTACCCTATGAATCGCTTATATCTGATGATTTCCTTTCATGTGTGGGAGTGGATGGAAAACCACACTAATCCCGACTAACATTTCCATTGCCTATTGGGAAAGAACAGAAGCTGCTGGCCAGATTGCTCGTTTCAGACACCTGCCCGCTTAATTTGTTAGGAGCAGATCTACTCCAGAAGTTAAATGCTCAGATATCATATGATGAGAATGGAATGCATCTAGATGTCTCTACTCCGTTATCATTAGAGGAACAAGCAAAGGTACATGCCCTCCCATTGTGTGTTATCCAATTTGCAACAACCACCATACCACAGCATTATCTTGACTGCATACCACCTGAACTCTGGTCTCAAAGTCCTGATGATATAGGCCGGCTGCTTGTCCCACCAGTCCAAGTTTTCCTGAAAGAAGGTGCATGGATTCCCAGACTCCCACAGTACCCACTGAAAGCAGCCCAAGAAGCGTCATTAGATGCCCAGATCCAAGAATTACTCAAGAAAGGAGCATTAATTCCCTTTGTTTCTCCTGCTAATACTCCATTGTTTCCAGTGAAGAAGAAAACTGCAAGAGGAGAACCGGATAAATTTAGGATGGTGCAAGATCTGAGAGCTGTGAATGCAGTTACAATCCTGGAGACCCCAGTGGTGCCAAATCCACATACATTACTCAGTGAAATTCCCCCTGAGGCAACGCATTTTACAGTAATTGACTTGGCAAACGCCTTCTTCAGTGTGCCTCTGCATCCAGACTGTCAGTATCTTTTTGCTTTTACACACAGAGGAGTACAGTACACCTGGACCGTTAAGCCTCAAGGAGCTCAGAACTCTCCTCATCACTTCACACTGGTCTTAACTACCTGTCTCCAACCCTGGAAGAGTGAGAACCCTGAAGTCACATTGATACAATATGTCGATGATCTACTCCTCTGTTGTCCCAATGACCAAACTTGCCACAGGTTCAGCTATTCTTTGCTCCAATTTCTGGCCACCATCGGATGCAAAGTTACTCTGCGAAAGCTACAATGGTGTTGTACCAAAGTTGTGATTTTGGGTCATTGCATATCCCAAGGTACCAAGCATCTCACTGCCATCCGTGACATCCCATACCCGAGAACTGTCAAGCAACTCCAAGCTTTCCTGGGAATGGTCATATACTGAAGGCAGTGGATCCCTAACGCGTCAGCTCTCATGCAACCTCTATATGATCGGGTTCACTCTTCTGAGCTTGACCTGCATTTTGACCAAGAAGCTGAGGATGCAATGGAGCAGTTGAAAGAATTCATCATTTCAGCCCCTGCACTGGCGATTCCCAACTATGAATTTCCATTCTTTCTATTTGTCTCTGAAGCATGTGGCCATGCCTCAGGAGTTCTTGCACAAAAACATGGAGGCCACATGAGACCCATCGGATATTATTCCAGTAAATTGGATCCAGTGGCGCAAACAGCTCCAACATGTCTCAAGCAGTGCTGGCAGCTACAGAACTCCACCACAGAACAGCAGATGTTGTACTTGGCCATCCTACAAGTATACTGGCCCCTCATGATTTGAAAGCTATCCTTGCACAAACCCAGCACAATCATCTATCTATGCAAAGTCATGTCAGAATCCAATTTGAGCTCCTTTAACTAGAAAATATAGCTCTTCGGCGATGTACTGTCTTGAACCACTTCACTATGCTTCTGTCAAGGTGGCACTGCTCTGAAGACTTAAGGGGGTCCTCAGAAGACGATAAATACCCTGATTCGAGTGACCATGATTGCCTTGAGGTCATGAAGGCAGAAACCTCTCACCTACCTACTGTCTCTGAAGAGCCACTGCCTGAAGCGGATCTGATACAGTATACTGATGGGTCCAGATACGCAGATGAATATGGAACTTACCATACCGGATATACGGTGGTGTCCTCACCAAGGTTGTTTCTGCTGGACCACTGCCATCTTATATGTCAGCTCAAGAGGCCGAACTGTATGCTCTGACTGAAGCCTGCAAGTGCGCAGAGAGTCGAGTGGCCAATATCTACACGGACTCGAGGTATGGATTCAGGATTGCCCATGACTTTGGCCTGATATGGGCCCTGAGGGGCTACAAGACAGCCAGTGAAGCTTCAATCCGGAAGGCAGCGGCAGTGAGAAGTCTGCTAGAAGCTCTGAAGTTGCCTAGGCAATTGGCTGTGATCAAAATTAAGGCTCATGGGAAACTGAATTCAGAGGAAGCCAAGGGGAATCATCTGGCTGACATTACAGCAAAAGCAGCAGCTATGGAACCAATATTTTCAGAGGAAGCAGAGGTGTCGGGAGGTACGGAGGTGTTTGTGCACACCAGAAGTCAGAGACAACGAGGGGATGACGAAGAAACGAGAAAGAGAAATTTGGGGTTGGAAGAAGAAGAGGAGGAAGATGAAGAGGAGCTAAGACTGGAAGAGAATCTGGCACACAGGACTTTAGTGGACCGGCAGAATGCGGTAACAGAAGAAGAAAAACAAGGATGCATCGGACGGGGAGGAACATTTTGTAATGACGGAATCTGGAGAGTTGGAAGAATATGTCTGCCAAGAGCACTGTATCCGGCAGTGGTTCAATGGGCTCATGGAAAGGTACATAGAGGGAATAATCAGATGATTTCAGCTGTCAGCAAACTCTATATTGCACCCGAGATCTCAGTTCTTGCTACAAACTATACTAGGAGCTGTGAGATTTGTAATACTTGTAATCCCGGAAGAACAGAACATGTGCCAAAGAAGAAACTGGCAAAGTCACAGTATCCTTTCCAGATAATCCAAATTGATCATATACAATTACCCAAGAGTGGAAGATATGAATATGTTCTGGTGGTGGTGGATATGTTTTCCGGCTTGACAGAAGCATACCTAGTAGCCAACATGACTGCTAGAACTACAGTGAAAAGGCTTCCTGCAAGAACTTATCTGCAGATTCGGGGTTCCAGAAGTGATTGAAAGTGATCAAGGACCCGCCTTCACTGAAGAAGTTACCAAATCAATCTGGGAGATGATTGGAGCGGATTTAGGCCTGCATGCTCCTTATCATCCTCAAAGTAGCGGCAAAGTTGAAAGGATGAATGGCACTTGGAAAAACAAAATTCTTAAAGCCAGTAAAGAATTATCACTTCCATGGCTGGAGGTGCTGCTTATTGCCCTATACTCAGTCCGAAATACCCCGAGACAACCCACAGGGCTCACATCATATGATATCTTGTTTGGGGGCCACCTAGAATGGGTCGATATTACCCACAGCAGTTTAGTTCAGGGAATGATAAGCTTGTGAATTTTGTTGTTGGACTTGCTAAAGAGTTAAAACTAACACATAGTACTCACAGCATCCAGCCTGGAGATTTTGTCTTGATAAAGAATCACGTGCGGGGCATACTGGATGCCAGATTTGAAGGGCCCTACCAAATGCTGCTTACATCACCTAAGGCTGTGAAGGTCGAAGGCCGAACATCATGGGTCCACGCATCCCATTGCAAGAATGCGGTCTCAGACCCACAACCCTGATGTTCCTTTTTCTGATGACAGTAGCTGGGGGGGAAGCCTTTGTTACGGTAACACGTGCATTCCAAGCAATTATTACTAAAGAGAATGATATTCCAGTTTTCTGGTACAACACTTCCTTGAATGTGGTGACATGAAGATTAGTGTTGAGCCACCCCCGTAGTGTTCGGGTTCGGTTCGGTTCGTCCAACACCGGGATGTTCGTGGAACGGTTCGTCGAATACCTTAGAGCACCGTCAAACACCTTCGAACACTGTTAAAACAAATGGCAGACAAACAAAAACACATAGAAACACATAGAAAACACCTTCAAAGGTGTCCAAAAGCTGACAAACTGCTTAGAAGACACGCTCTTTAAAAAAGCCGGCCGGCAATTCAGCATCGGTACCCGACAATTTATAACAGAAAGAATAGAGCATCACACATAGATTAGATAGATAGAAACATGTCAGTCACATATATAACAAGTACAGTGATAGTGTTGATTACTGTACTTGTCATTTAGTGTTAAAATAAAGGATTTATTAAAAAAAAAATTGGCGTGGGGTTCCCCGTAATTTTAGTCTCTAGCGGAGGTTAAGCAGACGGCTGGGACAGATATTTGAAGCCTGGGAAGGGGGTAATACCCACGGAGCTTCCCAGGCTACTAATATCAGCCCCCAGCTGAATACCTAGCCTTTACAATCTATTAAATTGGGGGACCCCCAAAAAAATGATGTGGGGTCCCCCTTATTTTAATAGCTAGCAAAAGCTAGGCAGACAGCTGGGGGCTGATATTAATAGCCCAGGAAGGGTGCCATGAATATTGGCCCCCTCCCAGGCTAGAAACACCAGCCGTCAGCCGCCCCAGAAATGGCGCATCCATAGGATGCACCAATTCTGGCACTTAGCCTCGCTCTTCCCACTGCCCTGTAGCGGTGGCAGTGGGGTAATAGGGTTGGGGTTGATGTCAGCTTCTAATGCCAGTTGACATCAAGCCCAGGTTAGTAATGGAGAGGCGTCTATAAGACACCCCCATTACTAACCCCATAGTCAAAGTTAAAAAAAAACACAAACACCCAGAATAAAGTCCTTTAATTGAAATAAAGACACAATTCTTTATTGTTCTAAATTAAACCATACTTACCATCACGCCCATTCCAGCTGAAGCCAACGATCTCCTGCAATAAAAGTAAAATAATAAAGCAACATCATCCTTACCTTTCCATGGTTCCCATGACGCTTCAGCTCTGCTACATTCACATGACAGGCTGGAGCGCAGCAGAACGCTGCCATCCAGCTTGCCATGCGGCAGACACGGATAAGCGCAGGCATGCTTGCGCTCCTCAGTGTCTGGCTGTGACGGCATAAAGATGAGCCGAGGTCATGTCCAATGAACTCAGCTCACCTCATGCACGTCACTGACAGTGTGGGAAAATTCTCCTGCGCATGCGGTGAATGGGCGAGATGGTAAGTATGGTTTAATTTAGAACAATAAAGAATTGTGTCTTTATTTCAATTAAAGGACTTTATTCTGGGTGTTTGTGTTTTTTTTTAACTTTGACTATGGGGTAAGTAATGGGGGTGTCTTATAGACGCCTCTCCATTACTAACCTTGGCTTGATGTCAACTGGCATTAGAAGCTGACATCAACCCCAACCCTATTACCCCACTGCCACCACTACAGGGCAGTGGGAAGAGCGAGGCTAAGTGCCAGAATTGGCGCATCCTATGGATGCGACATTTCTTGGGCGGCTGACGGCTGGTGTTTCTAGCCTGGGAGTGGGCCAATATTCATGGCACCCTTCCTGGGCTATTAATATCAGCCCCCAGCTGTCTGCCTAGCCTTTGCTAGCTATTATAATAGGGGGGACCACACATCATTTTTTTGGGGGTCCCCCATTTTAATAGCTAGTAAAGGGTAGGCATTCAGGTGGGGGCTGATATTAGTAGCCTGGGAAGCTCTGTGGGTATTACCACCTTCCCAGGCTTCAAACATCTGCCCCAGCCGTCTGCTTAACCTCCGCTAGAGACTAAAATTACGGGGAACCCTACGCCAATTTTTTTTTAATAAATCCTTTATTTTAACACTAAATGAGAGGTACAGTAATGAACACTATTACTGTACTTCTTATATATGTGACTGACATGTTTCTATCTATCTAATCTATGTGTGATGCTCTATTCTTTCTGTTATAAATTGTTGGGTACCGATGCTGAATTGCCGGCCGACTTTTTTAAAGAGACGGTGCATGAAGACACTAATATTTTTTTTAACAAATCCTTTAACACTAAATGACAAGTACAGTAACCAACACAGTCACTGTACTTCTTATATATGTGACTGACATGTTTCTATGTATCTAATCTATGTGTGATACTCTATTCTTTCTGTTCTAAATTGTCGGGTACTGGTGTATGCCGCTGCTGAATTGCCGCTTTTCATGTTTCACTGTGAGCACTGTTCCCATCGATTTGGGCAACCACTGTAATGCCACAACCACCATGGCTGTGGCATTACAGTGAGTGGCAGACAATCACTGCATGATTGGTGCTCTAAATAGTGCCAGACATGCAGGACACTCTTTTGGTGCACGAACAGTTATCGAACATAACCTCGAACAGCCGAATTTTTTGCAAATCATTCGCATTCGTCGAACGACTCGAACACCGCCCAAAACAGCTCGAATTTGAGATTGGCAAACAGTTCTAGTCGAACACCGCTCATCTCTAATGAAGATTAGGATTAGACTGGAGGGCAAATGGACTGGGGAATGTGTCTTAACTAAAGCAATAATGTCTGTTTACCTTATATCTGAGTCCCAGGAATACAAAGAGGAAATAAAGGCCATGTTTGCTGGCACATACAGGGCCAAGAGAGAAGTTAACCTCAAAGGCAGTTTTGACCCACATATATATTTTGATGTTCTCTGAGTGCTTAGGGGGGTGCCAGACGAATTCGAGGCCCGAGACCAAGTGAAGGCGGGATTTGAGTCCATAATACCCATAATAACTGTTAACAAGAACGTAGATTGGATAAATTACATATATTATAACCAAGAAAGATTTGTCAATTACACCAAAGATACCTTACAAGGAATAGCTGACCAACTAGCACCCACATCTACCATTGCCTTCCAAAACAGAATAGCTCTGGATATGTTACTTGCAGAAAAAGGAGGGATATGCAAAATGATAGGTGAGCATTGTTGTACTTATAGCCCAAACAATACCGGCCCCACAGGGAAAGTTACTAAGGCTCTCAAAATCTATGAACAAACAGTTCCCCTTAGAACAAAAGTGTTGTACCAGAGAGATTACCGGAAGTAAATGAGTTTGTAAAGTAAATATCCATATTTCTGTGTTAGGGGTGGCCCTCGATTACCCAGTCACTAGATCTTTTAGGGTCTCCATCCCTTTCCTGTAGGTCTTTGTATGAGTTAGATTTAGGAACGTCGGTGGTTCCGTCCAAAAGGGACGGGGCGCCCGTCACAACCTAGGGTTCCAGAATAGCCTTAACATAGGGTCAATTTCCCCCCCCCCCTCTGAATTTTAGCATATGGATATTAAAAGCAAATCATTGATTTTAGGGGGGTCTGTCAAGGTAAAATATATATATTATAGAAAATCAATTAGTTTCCTTTAATAGATTACCTAATCAGTGTGAATCAATATAGCGATGATGGAATAATCTTTGTGTATGTATGTATGTATGCAAATGTGTATATGCACCTGGATTATGAAACTAGTTAATGAATATATAACTAACAGTTTCTATTCTTATTGTAGACACGAACAACTAAATGATTTCCTGAGAATGACATTCTGTATGCATGTGCATGTCTGATAACAGAGAGATTCATGTCGAGTTGGCAAAGATGGCGCTGAGAGGCAAACTCACCCCTCCCATCAGAATTCCTAAGGCGTTACTAAGGCCAAGAGATACATGGATGAACAAATTGCAGTGTGCCGAGTTATCAGAAAGAGCAATGAATTTTACTAATCCCACCTAGAAGGAGAATACTATTTAACCCCATGTCTATGTAATAAAGTATGCCATTTTGCGTGGTTCAGTCTCTGAGTGAAGTTTTTCAACCATATTAGCAGATTTGGTTAATTGGCTTCTCTGCATGCACTCGGACATCTTTAATTTGGAGGAGAGTAGTTACCTGGTGTATCTTAAATTGGTGAAACCTCCACAGCTATGTTTAGGATAAAGCGACTACCTCCCTTTAGTCTGGGTGTATATATACCTGGTGTGTCTAGGTGGGTGTCGCCAGTTATACTCATTTCTACTTGGAACTTGGCTGAAGTAGCATCAAGTCCTATCTGGAGTCTTGAGGCCATGTGCCCTGTTGGAGTTCTTCTAAACCTGAGTTGTTGTTCCCCTGTGTTGTCTTCCCCTTTTTTCTTTAGAGTGCTAGCGGAGGTTGACTAGTGCTCATCTCCTTCCACCCCCAGCTATAGCCTTACCCCAGGAATAGTAAGGCGAGGCACATGATCGGTGACAGCTATGGAGGCTGTTTAAGGACATTAGGGGGAGACAAGGTGACGCTAGTCCTCATTAGGAGGTCACCTCTTCCCCCTTTCCCTAGTGTCTGGGCTCCCTTTCCCTTTCCCCTCTGTGCTGCACTCACACCTGGTGTGACTCTGTGTTGCACTCACACCTGGTGTGACAATCACATCTGCTTAAATTTCTTTGCAGGATATAGCTTCATAGATATTTTGCTTGATACTGCAAACACATTCAATTGGGTTGAGGTTAGAGGAGGATGGTGACCGCACCATGTGTTTCCCATAGCAGCCATTGACTCAGAGGGATTGTTTGCAACATGAGATAGTGCATTGTCATGCATAAAGATGATTTTGCTATGGAATGCACGGGTTCTTCTTTTTGTACCATGGAAAAAGTGGTCAGTCAGAAACTATATATTTTGCCATGGTCACCTTCAGTGACTCTAAAGGAGCCTACCAGTTGTCCCCCCATGATGCCAGCCCAAAACATGACTCTGCCACCTCCTTTGATTCTCACACTTTTATTTTAGCACTATTGAGATTTTTGTTGACTCACAATTACTTTATATTTGTTGGCACCTTCTACCACTAACAGAAAGGCACCGCAATGGGCACGCCTTGTGTACCTGCTTTTGAAACTTTATTTTTAGGTTGGTGGAAAGATGAATACTTAATTGGAGAAGATTTAATTTTATGGGAAGGTTACATGGAGATTTTTCTTGATTTTGTATCAATTGTGAACAGCAATGAGATAGGGATATACTTCACACATGAAATAGGATATAAAAGTACCAATTTCCTGGATCTCACTATCACGATGCTGTTCTCTGACAACCCGGGACCAGGGCTCCTTCTCTGTCCCGAACACTAGGGGTGCCCTATCTATCCCTGGTCCACAGGTGACTTCAGATACCAAAGATGCTAGGGCCATGTACCTTGCTGTTATCCTGAATCAGCCCTTATCTATCCCCTCCCCCACCCAGGGAAGTGGGGAGAAATAGTTTATGTATATATACCAACCAGACAAACAAGGGAAGACGTACAGAGATAAAATAAATGA
Organism: Phyllobates terribilis; assembly: GCF_046119375.1. Lineage (NCBI taxonomy): Eukaryota > Metazoa > Chordata > Amphibia > Anura > Dendrobatidae > Phyllobates > Phyllobates terribilis. The sequence goes on from NW_027362762.1 coordinate 650,019,894, forward strand.
CCAAAAACACAAAATATGCACACACAGACAACAGTAGGAGACACCGAAATAAGGTAAACAAAAATAGAAGAGGATGGGACTATGCACACAACCAAAACACCAAGCAACAGCCAAAGAACCACTCTCCTAAAACGCTTCTACTGATCACCAAATCCTCCACTCCTTCACCAGGCAGTGCAATACTTATCACTGGCAATACAGATTGTCAGAGCAGAGACTATATAGGAAATGGGAGTGGTTGATACTGCTCAGCTGATAACTTCCAAGAATGAAGATATAGAGACTCAAAGCTCAGCAGATTAACTCCTGCACTGCTGAAAGAAACTAGCAGCATTTAATAAGAGAGAGAAGTGCTTCTACTCAATGCAGGAATGCATAAACTCAGTTGCTGCGGTCTTCTGGCTCCTCTCTGATGCGGTAAACCTGTGACACTCACAATTCCAATTAAAGGCAAAGGTTCTATACAGATTCATATATACAAGAAACCCACGTCCACCAACAACCTCCTTCTGGGAAAGCTGGCACCCTGCAGCACTGAAAGTTGGAATGCCTGCAGGACAGTATCCCAGAGCTAAATGGAATTATTCTAATAAGATATCCTTCTACAGATAGAGTCAAAATCTCTTCACACATTTTTCAAACAAAATATTCCAAAATGGCCTTTAAAAGGGGAAAACAAACGAACTGTGACTCACTCATTAGCTCAAACAGTATTATTCCACCAAGTAAGATAAGAAGATGTATTGTCACGTATGATTATCAAGCAAATAAGATATATAATATCTTACTGACAAATTGGCCTATTTTTAGAGCTGACCCAGATTTTAGGGAGGTTGTTGGTGAAAGTCTGGATGTTACTTTACGGAGAGAGAGATATTTATGGGAATACCTGACACATAGTCACTTTATCCTGGAAAAAAAGACAGTCTAGGAAGTAGTTGGAAAATCATCAAGGGGGCTCAAACCCATGTGGAAATTGCTCCTTCAGTAAATAGGAATTTGTTAACCCTTTAGATAACAGCAGCTAATTTATTAAAGATTATATTAATTGCAAAACCAAAGGAATCATATATGTAGCAATGTGTCCATGTATGAGGCATAAGGAAGGTGTACCTAAGTCCGAAAAAGGAAAATTTGGATAGACTCCTTCTACAGGAGGCGGCTAGATGGATTTATGAATTTAACTCCCGTAGTCCCCTTGGTCTGAATGCAGGGTTTTATCTTCAGTGCTTTTTTATGACCGGATTCCCCATATTTAGCTTAATATGTCTGTGGACATATTCTGTGTAAGAGGTTTCATTAATCTGCATACTTTCTAATATAATGTAAATATTAGAATTATTAGTCCTTGGGGATCTAGTATTTTATATCAGATTTACTGATGGATGTATAATAGGCATCAGAGGAAGGTATTCCCTACATACTTCAATATATACGCACCGACCTATACCAGTATGATAGTTATCCATTCATATATTATTTAGTTATACTGTATTTCTATTCCATAAATGTATTGCCATCTGTCCCCTGCTATTAGGTTGAAGGAACATTGATATAATTAAATAATATTTCCCACTAAGATTGAAGAATGGTTAGTAGTGACAGAAATAGAGAAAAATCTTCTAAGTTCTCTGTCTTGTGCAGTTCCCCAGTGTAGTTCTTGCACGCCCGAAGACGTCACAGATGCGAGATTATTATTAGCATTATTTATTATTATAGCGCCATTTATTCCATGGCGCTTTACATGTTTAGGGTTATACATAATAAAAACATGTATAATAATCATGGACAATACAAGTCAATGACTGGTACAGGAGGAGAAAAGTGGTACAGGAGGAGAGAAGACCCTTCCCGCGAGTGCTCATAGTCTACAAAGGATGGATGAGGATCCACCCTTCTTTTGCAAACTGCTTCAGTTCTCTTATATTTGAAGGGTGCCTTCTCCCAAAAGCAATGTTAAGATCTCTCCACAGGTGTTAAATGGGATTTAGATCCAGACTCATTGCTAGCCACTTCAGAACTCTCCAGAGCTTTGTTTCTATCCTTTTCTGGGTGCTTCTTCAATATGTTTGGGGTCATTGTCTTGATGGAAGACCCATGACCTAGGCTGCAAACCCAGTTTTGTGACACTGGGAACTACATTGCAACCCATAATTCTTTGGTAACCTTCAGATTTCATGATGCCTTGCACAAAGTCAAGGCACCATGTGCTAGAGGCAGCAAAACAACCCCACAACATCTTTGAACTTCCACCATATTTGACTGTAGGTACTGTATTCTTTTCTTTGTAGACCTCATTTTGTTTTCGGTAGACATTAGAATGATGTACATTACAAAAAAAGCTCTATCTTGATCTCATCTCTCCACAAGATGCTTTCCTAGAAGGATTTTGGCTTACTCATGTACATTTTGGCAAACTGCAGTTTTGCTTTTTTATGTCTCTGTGACAGCAGTGGGATCCTCCTGACTCTCCTGCCATAGTATTTCTTTTCATTCAAATATTGATGGATATTTCGCGCTGACACTGACAGCAGGACAGCTTGAATTTCTTTGGAACTTGATTGGAGCTGCTTATCAACCATCCGGACTATTCTGTGTTGCAATCTTTCATCAATGTTTCTCTGCCGACCACTTCCAGGGAGATTAGCAATAATGCCATGGGTTGTAAACTTCTTGATTATGCTGCGCAATGTTGACAAAGGAAAATCAAGATCTCTGGAGAGTGACTTGTGTAATGCACACGCCCGGACTGACTGGCGTGTGCGTGTTTATGTAGTGACTCCACTGTGCCATGAACCGGAGAGTGCCTGGAGGGGCGTAACTAAGTATCTGCCCGATCCGACCAAGGCCGCACGACGGCATACGATGCCAGTGCACCAGGGAGGAACCGAGCAGAGGGACCAGGGTCTACTCCAGGTCAGAATCCGGACACTGCTGTTGACCCACACCGGGGAATACAGGAACAGGCAGACTAGAGCGCAGGCTGGGTAGGGTCCAGTACAGACTGGGAGACAAATTCGAAACCGCAGACGCGGTGGACAGGGCAGAGCAAAGCGAAACCGCAGACGCGGTGGACAGGGCTGAGCAAAGCGAAACCGCAGATGCGGTGGACAGGGCTGAGCAAAGCGAAACTGCAGACGTGGTGGACAGGGCTGAGCAAAGCGAAACCGCAGACGCGGTGGACAGGGCTGAGCAAAGCGAAACCGCAGACGCGGTGGACAGGGCTGACAGGGCTGAGCAAAGCGAAACTGCAGACGCGATGGACAAGGCTGAGCAAAGCGAAACCGCAGACGCGGTGGACAGGGCTGAGCGAAGCGAAACCGCAGACGCGATGGACAGGGCAGAGCGAAGCGAAACCGCAGACGCGGTGGACAGAGCTGAGCAAAGCGAAAACCGCAGACGTGGTGGACAGAGCTGAGCATAGCGAAAACCGCAGACGCGGTGGACAGTGCTGAGCAAAGCGAAACCGCAGACGCGGTGGACAGGGCTGAGCAAAGCGAAACCGCAGACGCGGTGGACAGGGCTGAGAAAAGCGAAACCGCAGACGCGGTGGACAGGGCTGAGCAAAGCGAAACCGCAGACGCGGTGGACAGGGCTGAGAAAAGCGAAACCGCAGACGCGGTGGACAGGGCTGAGCAAAGCGAAACCGCAGACGCGGTGGACATCGCTGAGCAAAGCGAAACCGCAGACGCGGTGGACAGAGCTGAGCAAAGCGAAACCGCAGACGCGGTGGACAGGGCTGAGCAAAGCGAAACCGTAGACGCGGTGGACAGGGCTGAGCAAAGCAAAACCGCAGACGCGGTGGACAGGGCTGAGAAAAGCGAAACCGCAGACGCGGTGGACAGGGCTGAGCAAAACGAAACCGCAGACGCGGTGGACAGGGCTGAGAAAAGCGAAACCGCAGACGCGGTGGACAGGGCTGAGCAAAGCGAAACCGCAGACGCGGTGGACATCGCTGAGCAAAGCGAAACCGCAGACGCGGTGGACAGAGCTGAGCAAAGCGAAACCGCAGACGCGGTGGACAGGGCTGAGCAAAGCGAAACCGTAGACGCGGTGGACAGGGCTGAGCAAAGCGAAACCGCAGACGCGGTGGACAGGGCTGAACAAAGCGAAACCGCAGACACGGAGGGGACAGGGCTCTGTTCACACGGAACAGACTAGAAGGGAAAGGAAGAACCAGATACCCACAGGGTACTTGCAGAGAAGTATCGAGTGGACCACAAACTCACAAACGGAAGTACAGTGACATCGAGCAGGATTTAGGTACGAGTTCAGACTCTGCAGAAAAAGGGAAGGTACGGACATAGAGAGAAACAAAACAGGCAAGGAGAGTATTCAGACAAGAACAGACACAGCAGCAAGATACAGGAGCGGGTCTAGGTATGCGGCCCCTAGAAGGCGGAACGAACAGGCAGGAGCCAGTTCACACAGGCCTGGAAATACAGCCTCCAGGATAGACAGAAGACAACAGGCTAGAAGATAATACAGACAGGACACAGTTCAGACACGGGAACTGATACCGAAGGCAGGAAACATAAACGGGACCTGGCATATCAGTGACCAAAGGCCAACTGACAGAACATAATGCTTAGGCAGGGATTCATTGGAGCAGCTGGGTTAAATACCAGATGACAGACAGCAATAGGCTGAGGACGCACAAGGGGTGTGCCTGCAGCAGGTACAAAAAGCAGGAAGTGATCGGGCGCCGCCCTTAAGCAGCAGACACAGAGGCAAACAGACAGCATGGAGGGAAGCCAGGCTAGCAGACTGGACTGGAGATCAAGTGCGCGCTCTTGCACAGTGGGAGATGGACCTCTATGCAAGGACGCCACCAGGTATGTTACAACTTGTAACCTTGAGATTGTTGATATTGTTCAATAATTTTATTTTTCAAGTCCTCAGACAGTTCTCTTCTTTTTCTCTTCTCCATGCTTTGTGTGCCATGTGCAGACACACAATGCAAAGACTGAGTCAACTTCTCCCCTTTTTTTCTGGTTTCACGTGATTTTCATATTGCCCACACCTGTTAGTTGCCACAGATGAGTTTGAATGAGCATCACATGCTTCAAACAAAGTTGTTTACCTACAACTTTGGAAAGGTTCCAACAATTTTGTCCTGATCATTTTTGGGGTTTTGTGTCAAATTTTGTGCAATTTGCCTTTTCTTCTCAGATTTTTTTGCGTTGTTCCAATTCACACAAAGAAAATAAACATGTGTATAGCAAAACGTGTATTGCAATAATTTTGTGGGAGAAATACTTCATTTATTTTCATGGCCAGTCAAAGTGTGCTCCGAAACCCCCTCATTTGCATATGGACTAAAACATTTTTCATAAGCATTGTACCAGTATCAGGGGTGTAGTTCCCTATATCATGGTACAGTTAATCTGACAGGTATTTTGGGAATGACAGACTTCATTTTAATTGTTTCAGTGTGTCGGTAAGTGGTTTTAAAATTTTCTTTTTCTCAGTATAATCTGGACCAATGAGATCAGAGAAAATGTAAAGCATGACTAGCGGGAGTATCTCATATGCAAAAGATTCCTCTCAGTCTATTCTTCTATTTATACTGTATTTTCCTGTTCTTCTAGTTGGAAAGTCTGGTTAATTTGAGATTGCTGTGGCTTTAGTCTTTTCTTAAGTGCCTACAAGAAAATAGAGTGCGCATGCTGTGGCACTGTTCCAGGGCTTCAACCTTGCAGCATATTAGATGTAAGTCAGCTTTAATATCAGCAAGTTTAGCAGCAATTTGCTTTGCCAGGACTTTGGTGAGAGATTTTTTCAGGAAGCCTGAAGCTATAGCAAGAGTGTCAATTTTACCTTCCTGTTTAGCAACACGTTCCTTCTCTGAGACATTAGACAGTGCATCTTCTGTCTGAATTTAGGTGCCCTCATGGCTGCATGAGTCAGGAAGATATCTTGTGATTTACTAAAGAAATTAAATATTGCAGGCAAAGTCTTACTCATTTTAATGGTTGAGGAGGGTTCTCTCTACCATTTTTTTTGTTGGTTAGCTTCCACATCTTTAGTGTGGCGCTATATTAATAGGCTTTTTGGTGAACATTGGCAGGAGAGCTCAGCTCAAGCATCTGTCAACTAGCGCGGTCATGCTTTACCCGCCTAACGTGGTGTAAAATTTCAAAGTGTTTGATCATGCTTAGGTGAGATCTGCATAGAGCGATATCAAGATCTAAGGAACTGATGCATAAAGCATTTTTCTCCAGTTTTCCAAAATTAAAAGTCATACAGTAACACAAAATTGTGCGACTTTTGGAATTTTTACACCAGTTTTGCCAACCATTTGAAAAATTCTACTACATTTTACATTAAAAGGAATCTGTAACCCCCTGGGAGATATCAGACCTCTACTATGGGCATACAGGTTATAGAAAAGTAAATCTATACATACCTGTATGGCCCACAGTAGAGGTTTGATTGCAGAGAAATGTGATTTAATCAACTGTTTTCCACAGGCTTGTCGTCCAGGGGACGTCTCTCTGTGCACTGCACCGCAGGGTTCTATTGCGCAGGTAACGGGGAGTCATTGTCACTTCCCGCTGCATGCGCAATGTAAGCCTGTGGCGCAGTGCACGGAGAGATGGGGCTGAGATGAAGCAAAGCGCGCTCTATGTGAGCGGTGCTTTGCGCATGCTTGGGAAGTCAGGGAGCGCAGTGCATGTCACAGTGCACCATGACATGCATAGGAGGGGGGGGGGATTTGGTAACTAAGCATATAGGCGGAGATTTCGAAGAATAATAAACAGGGGGGGATTTCTGTGGAGAACACAGTTGATTAAAGTACTTTTCTCTGCAATCAAACCGCTACCATGGGCCATACCAATAGGTATAGATTTACTTTTCTGTAACCTGTATGCCCATAGTAGAGGTCTGATAACTCCCAGGGGGTGACAGATTCCCTTTAACATTATCTATACTGTAGAGAAAACTGAGAGACTGTTCCCCCCCGAAAACCATGACAGTTCTGTCACTGCTGTCAGGATGCAGAATAAAAAATGCAAGCAGAAGGTTTAGCTGCTGTTCCTCCTCAATGAAAAATAGTCTAGACAGCAAAACATTGTGGCTGCAAACCAACAATCACAGTGAGTAGTGTGAAATGATTTTGCCTTATACTTACAGAATACTGTGCTCCTAATGTCACCATTTTACATAACAATCTCTACACTACTGCATATCCAGGGAAAACGAATGCAAGCAGGATATTATGTAGTGCTTTAATGTGTTATTTACAAAGACTTTTAAAACGTATGTGAGAAATGAATGTAATTTTCATCGCATTTACACATTGCTAGAATTTCATGGAAGTAATTAACTTTAGGGCATATTTTTTATAGGCTGGATATAGTATTACCGTTGCTGAAAAATCCTAACTAACAATATAAATTATAATATTTCATTTCTATATTTTGTCTGTCATCGCTTCTTGTGTGTAAATAAATTGCCCTATATTGAGAATTTGTCAGCAGCTTGCAGCAGATCAAAACTAAGTATCATTGACATATGATATTGCTTGCAGCATATAATGTAACACAACACACTTTTTGTCTATTACCATCTATGAATTATATTTAAGTTTAAATGGAAAAAATAAGAATTTTCAACAATGATTTTTTTAAGCACCAATACTGCCCTTTGACCTTGAAAGTGAACTTATAATAAAGACATCTGTACACATGACTTGCTAAAATTAATTGCAAGCTTAATTATGAACACCCTCTTTACTTTTAGCTTCAGGCAGGAGCGGTTCATTGGGCACCTAGCCCTTTCTAACAATCAGTTATTGAACACACTAATAACAATCAGACTTAATTATATAATGAGCTATTTGAGGGAAGACAATGTTCATTAAAAATGAAAGAGGGGGATGCATCTTTTGTTTTCTATAATTCATTGGCAGACACCTCAAGGCAGAGTTTAGCTGCTGAGCTTAGGGCCCTGTGGGTTTATTTCTTATGTACATGAAAAAATATAATAATCTACTGTTAACTATTCCATATATACAGCAAAGTAGTTGTGTGCTCTTAACTGAAGACCCTATGGTAAAATAATATAAAAGCAAAAGTTTTTTCGTTTTTACTTTCTTTAGATCTTTTTTGTATCACGTTGTTCACATTTCTAGCAGCAAACACAAAAATCTAGTTTTAGAAGATCTGAGGAGATAAAAAAGGAGACTAGAAATAAGTCCTTTCCCATTAGTTACTTGGGGCTTTGTTAAATGCAATACAATGTCAAACCACTGATGAACAACATTCCTGATGTTTTACAATAGCAATTCTAACATTGTTTAAATCTCACTATGATGGTTATTTCCTTTCACATGCCATACAGATCGATTTTAAAAGTTTGCAGTTGTTCTTAGGGGAGCTTTGCAACTTACTGCATATTTGTAACTGAGTTAAATGCTTGCATAAATCTGAAGTAAGCTCGCTCTAGCGGTTATTGAAAGCAGCAAGTGACCTATCATAACTAAATGACTGAAGATAAGCAGGCTATTTGGATCAAGGTTTCAGAAAAAAACAAAAACACTACAAATTGTGCATTGTCTAGCATGATACCATAACTTATGTAATGATGATTCAAATGTTCTGAGGTGTGGAACAAAGTAAGAATGTTTTCAATCATACAAGTGTTAAAAGTTTTTTTTTTTTAACGATTAACAAAATGAAAAGTGAATAAACACAAATGGAAATCTAAATAAAATCAATATTTGGGTTGACCACCTTTTGTCTGCAAAATACCATCAAAGCATCAATTCCTCTAGGTACACATGTACACAGTTTTTAAATGAACTAGGCAGGGAGGTTGTTCAAACATCTTGGAGAATAAACCAGTGATCTTTGGCAGTAAGCTTGAGCAAATCTTTCTGTCTCATCATGTAATCCCACACAGAGTCAATGATGTTGAGAACAAGGCTTTGTGGGGACCACATCATTACATCCAGGACTCATTGTTCTTGTTTAAGCTGAAGATAATTCTCAGTGACACTGGATATATGTTTGGTGTTGTTGTCCTTGTACAAAGTATATTTGGAGCCAAACATCTCCCTAATGGTATTGCATAACAGTAAAGTATTTGCCTGTGTTTCTCAGCATTGAGAACACAATTAACTCCCAAACTTGTAAGGACAATCCACCACACATTATTGTACCCCTATCCAGCCCTGCAGTGAACTTACTGCTTTCTATTTCAGCCAACTATTTTACATTTAACTCATCAGTCCAGAGCACCTGTTCCCATTTTTTGCACCCAGTTGTTATTGTGCATAATTAAGTCATTTGGCCTTGTTTCTATGTCTTTGGAATGCTGTTTATGTCCATTCTTTAATCAAGACCACTTCTGAACAGATTTCTCAGAAAATGAGATGGGTGTAACTTTGTTCCAATGGTTTCTGCCAATTCTGAGCTGCTGGCACTGCTGGACATCTCCCTTTTCCAAAAAGAATTAAGCATGATGTGTCTTTAAAACTTCTGCACTGTTTACTTGGCCAATCACTGCCTATGGTCCTCAATGTTGCACTTTTCATGGTGTACTCAATGCTGAGAAATACAGGTACAGTAGATTTAAAACATTAACACACCTCTGTTAAAATGCCAGGTTCTTGTCGTGTAAAAAAAAAACATACCAAGAAGAATCATTTCAGAATTTTTCCCACCTTTATTCTCATCCATAATAAGTATAATTCAATTGAAAAATAAACTGAAATCTTGTGGGGTAGGAAAAAGAAAAATCAAAAACTAAAATATGTTTATATAAATCTGCACACTAGAGATTAACCACTTCCCGACCACCCACTGTATATAAACGTTGGCGCTGCCTGGGCTCAGCCTGCAGTCTAGCAGGAGTTAATAACAGTTTTACACTGTCAGCAGAGCTCTTATGCAATCCAATACATGTCTAATGCATTGCATGAGAACAGTGATTAGAAAAATAAAAATGAATGTCCCATACAGGGATTAAGTAAAAATGTAAAAAAAAGTCTAAAAAATGTTTTCAAACTGTTAATAAAAATCACAAAATAAATACAAATAAATAAATAAAATATTAAACCAATAAATCAGTATATTTATGCAAAACCAAAAAAGTACACATATTTGGTATCACCACGTCCCAAACAACCCGATCTATAAAACTGTCACACTAATTAGCTCATTCTGTGCACACCGTAAAAAATAAAATAAAAAATGGAGCAAAAAACTATGCTTTTTCATCATATTGCCAAACAAAAAGTGGAATAAAATGTGATCAAAAAGCCAAATGGAAATAAAAATAGTACCGCTGAAAACGTCATCTTGTTCCGCAAAAAAAAAGCTGCCATACAGCTCCATCAGCCAAAAAATAAAAAAGTTATAGCTCTCAGAATAAAGCGATGCAAAAAAATTATTTTTTCTATAAAATTGTTTTATTGTGTAAAAGCGCCAAAACATAAAAAAAGATATAAGTGTAGTATTGCTGTAAACATACTGACCCGAAGAATAACGCTGCCTTATCACTTTTGCCACACGCAGAATGGCAAAAAAAAACAACTCAAAAACAATTCCTGAATTGTTGGTTTTTGTTCATTTTACCTCCTAAAAAACAGAATAGAAAGCGATCAAAAAATGTCAGGTACCCAAAAATGGTACCAATAAAAATGTCAACTCATCCTGCAAAAAACAAGCCCTCATATGACTGTCTGCCGAAATATGGAAAAATTATAGCTCTCAAAATATTGCGATGCAAAAACTAGATTTTGCAAAGAAAAGCGTTTTTTAGTGTGTGACAGCTGTCAGTCATAAAAACGCGATATGAATCTGGTTTAGCTGTAATCGCACTGACCCAAAGAATAAAGTAATCTAATCACTTATACCACACGAGGAACGGCGTAAAAAATAAATAAAACCAATTCTTCACCTGCTGCTGATTTGTTTATTATGTCTCCCAAAGATCGCAGTAAGGCTCTGCTCACATTTATCCTGTGCTCTGCGCTGAGCACTTACACCGGGGTTTCCGTGTAAATCTCTGAAATACGTGATTCAGACGGAACCCATGATGGAAGATTCCCTGTAATGAGGCAGATATAGGCACTGTGAATGCCGTCCGCCTGTGATCCCACGGTGTCAGTTTTTTTAGGCGTGCATAAAAGTGCGGTTGGCCACAATTTTGTGCACTTCTGAATAAAAGGACACCGCTAAACAGAGACCAGACGGAGTCCAGAGTAACTCTGCTGCCTCATTATAGTGAATGGATCCCGCAGGGGTTTCATCTGAATTATATCACTTGGAAATTTAGATGGAAACCCCGATGTAAGTGCTCAGCCTAGAGCGCCGGATAAATGTTATGTAAAATGTTCCCAATAAAAGCTTCAACTCAGTCCTCAAAAAAAGCTAGTCCCCACTCAGGTCCGTCATCTGTTAAAAATATAAGGGACGTCCAAGTTACTGGTAGCAGAAAGGCTCTGGAAAAGCAAAATGGCCCTTGCCCCCCAAAAGAGATTCAGAAAATTTTGTGCTCCCAAATCCAAATGCCTCCCTCCCTTCTGAGCCCCACAATGTGCCTAAACTACATTTAGGGTCCACATGTATGGCCTTCCTGTAGCAATGAGAGCTTGCCTAATTTACAGGTGCATGTCTCCAGAAGCACGATCTGGGCACAACGTACTGGTCACTACAGCGTACTGGTCACTTCGACAGCAGTTTGAAATTTTCACTCAGCAACATCCACTGCTGCTTGTTTCTGGAAAAGACCCATGGAGTCAAAATCGTCACTACACCAGTAGATAAATTCCCAAAGGGGTATAATTTCCAAAATAGGGTCACTTGAAGGGGGTTTCTGCTCTTCTAGCACTTAGTGTATATGGAGTCCGCAAACTATTCTACAATAATTTGTTCTCCAAGAGTCAAATAGCGCTCCGTCCCTCCCGGATCTTGCCATATGGCTAAACGGTATGGTACAGCCACATATGGGGTATTGCCACGTTTACAAGAAATTGTGTGACACATTTTGGCACCATTTTTACTCATTGCCCTATGTGAAAATGTAAAATCTGAGGGTAAAACATTTTTTGTGGTAAATATATAATTGTTTTCTTCACTGCCCAATGGTATAAATGTAAAAATTAATAAATACTCACTACTTCCCTAGATGAATTCCTTGAGAGGTATAGTTTACAAAATGGGGTCACTTGTGGGGGTTTCTGCTGTTTTGGCATGTCACCGATAGAGATGAGCGTTGTTCTACTCGAACTGTTCGCCAATCTCAAATTCGAGCTGTTTTGGGCGGTGTTCGAGCCGTTCGGCGAACACGAACGATTTGAGAAAAATTCGGCTGTTCGAGGTTATGTTCGATAACTGTTCTTGCACCAAAATCATAACTGGATTTTTTCTCAGTAATGATGAAAATTAATGTTAATACGCAGTTTGAGTGTACAGCGGGGTGGGGGGAGGGACAGGGGATGGATCTCTGCAGGAATAATGAAGATCTCCATTTTTTTTTCTCTTTCCCGCATTTGCAGTGGGGAGGTGCAGTCTGTCAGCCTATCAGCAGCGCACACACGGAGCGAACTGCTGTTTTTCACACAAGCAAGGGCATGTGTCATTGGCAGTGTATGTCACATGTCCTTGCCCTATAAGACCAAGCCATTTTCCCCGTCGCCACCATTTTCTCACTGCTGCAGCTGCGTGTTAGACGGCACCGCTGTTGCTGTGTTCGCTATACCTTGTTAATTTCAAGCCAATTTTCGCACAAATCTACAGATAGCTTGGGAGTAGGGAATAGTTGTGATTGCAGTCCTTTTAAGGACTAGGTTACAGCATTTCCTACGACTTTTATCAGGCAGGTCTGTGCTCTTAAATAGATAGATTGTGGGAGTAAAGACTAATTGTAATTGCAGTCCTTTTCAGGACTAGGTTACATCAGTTCCTATCAGTTTTTGCCAGGCAGGTCTGAGCCAGTGCTGTGCAAGTTTTTTTCACAGCATTTGGCTGAATCTAGCAAAGCTAATCCTTTTTGGCCTATTGCAGAGTGTGTTAGTCAGTGGAGTAGCCTATCTGTGTTGCAAGATATACCACCTGTGTATAGAATACCAATTTTTTTACTGCACCTAGTGAAGTAAAATCTTTTGGGCATAGCATCATTCTATTAGTCCATCTATACTGACCTCCATCAGGTTGCAAATTGAATATAATTGTTTTCTGCATCTAGCTCTGAAAAAATATTTGGCCTTCTAGCAGTGTGTGGGACTTTCTCTATTAGTCCATCTATACTGACCTCCATCAGGTTGCAAACTGAATATATTTTTTTTCTGCATCTACCTCTGAAAAAATATTGGGCTTCTAGCTGTGTGTGGGACTTGTTCTATTAATCAATCTATACAGACCTCCATCAGGTTGCAAACTGAATATATTTTTTTTCTGCATCTACCTCTGAAAAAATATTGGGCTTCTAGCTGTGTGTGGGACTTGTTCTATTAATCCATCTATACAAACCTCCAACAGGTTGCAAACTGAATATAATTTTTTTCTGCATCTAGCTCTGAAAAAATAGTTGGCCTTCTAGCAGTGTGTGGGACTTTCTCTATTAGTCCATCTATACTGACCTCCATCAGGTTGCAAATTAAAAATAATTTTTATCTGCATCTAGCTCTGAAAAAATATTTGGCCTTCTAGCAGTGTGTGGGACTTTCTCTATTAGTCCATCTATACTGACCTCCATCAGGTTGCAAGTTAAAAATAATTTTTATCTGCATCTACCTCTGAAAAAATATTTGGGCTTCTAGCTGTGTGTGGGACTTGTTCTATTAGTTCATTTATACTGACCTCCATCAGGTTGCAAACTGAATATAATTTTTTTCTGCATCTAGCTCTGAAAAAATATTTGGCCTTCTAGTAGTGTGTGGGACTTTCTCTATTAGTCCATCTATACTGACCTCCATCAGGTTGCAAATTAAAAATAATTTTTATCTGCATCTAGCTCTGAAAAAATATTTGGCCTTCTAGCAGTGTGTGGGACTTTCTCTATTAGTCCATCTATACTGACCTCCATCAGGTTGCAAATTAAAAATAATTTTTATCTGCATCTTCCTCTGAAAAAATATTTGGGCTTCTAGCTGTGTGTGGGACTTGTTCTATTAGTCCATCTATACTGACCTCCATCAGGTTGCAAACTGAATATAATTTTTTTCTGCATCTAGCTCTGAAAAAATATTTGGCCTTCTAGCAGTGTGTGGGACTTTCTCTATTAGTCCATCTATACTGACCTCCATCAGGTTGCAAATTAAAAATAATTTTTTTTCTGCATCTACCTCTGAAAAAATATTGGGCTTCTAGCTGTTTGTGGGACTTGTTCTATTAATCCATCTATACAGACCTCCATCAGGTTGCAAACTGAATATAATTTTTTTCTGCATCTACCTCTGAAAAAATATTTGGGCTTCTAGCAGTGTGTGGGACTTGTTCTATTAGTCCATCTATACTGACCTCCATCAGGTTGCAAACTGAATATAATTTTTTTCTGCATCTAGCTCTGAAAAAATATTTGGCCTTCTAGCTGTGTGTGGGACTTGTTCTATTAGTCCACCTATACTGACCTCCATCAGGTTGCAAATTCAAAATAATTTTTTGTCTGCATCTAGCTCTGAAAAAATATTTGGCCTTCTAGCAGTGTGTGTGACTTTCTCTATTAGTCCATCTATACTGACCTCCATCAGGTTGCAAACTGAATATATTTTTTTTCTGCATCTACCTCTGAAAAAATATTTGGGCTTCTAGCTGTGTGTGGGACTTGTTCTATTAGTCCATCTATACTGACCTCCATCATGTTGCAAATCGAATATAATTTTTTTCTCCATCTAACCCAGCCAATAGTTTTGGCCTAATACCACAGTTTGGCCACTCAGCTCTGCTCGGTTCCCATCCATTGTTTTTTTGTGCAAACAACTCCAGAGTTGTGAATTAGTTAACCACCAAAATGAGTGGAAAAAGGCCTGCTGCTGGTGGAAAGGGGAATAGGCGTGTTGGGAAGGGGAAAAAAGGTTGTGTCCGTGGGGTAGGTGTTAAAGTAACAGTAACATCTGCAGAAGAAAGACCATCTTCCAGCCAAACTAAAATATCTACTTCTTTTAGCGGACAATGTGATAAGATCCCTTTCTTACGGCCACGCCAATCGCTACAAATTCCAGATGAGGCACAAAAACAGCAGGTGCTTCAACGGATATCAAGTGGTCCTTTAAGTGGGCTCTCCTCCACATCAACTTCAACATCACAAATACTCCAGTCCTCAAAGGTGTCACCCCAATCGCACTTGCTTCCTCACAGCTCCCAAATCTCCAGCTGCCCGTCTGAGTATGAGGTAGAACAGATGGTTGAGTCTGCAGAGCTGTTTACTCATACTTTAGCCTGGGAATCAGAGGTCGACTCCAGCGCTTCTGTGAATCCAGACGAGGAAATGATCTGCACTGATGCCCAGAATCTTTATGAGTCGGATCCAGGACCAGACGCAGAAGGTTCTGACCATAATGTAGACCCTCATTCCCAAACTGTAACTCCTGTTTGTGGAGACAATGAGGAAGACGATGATGAGACTCAAATACCTGATTGGAGCGACAACTTTAGTTTTTTGTCAGGGCAGGAACAGGTTGGCTCTGAGGACGACAGGTGTGATAACGCACAGGGTGATGATGATGAGGTTGGAGATCCCACTTACTGTCAACCCACAGTCAGCCAAGAGATGAGGTCAGCAGAGGAGGTGGAGGAAGATGCTAGTGACGACGAGGTCAGGTTGCGCCTTCCTGGACAGAGACGTAGTACTGGAAGCACGTCAACAACTGCATCCTCAAACACAACTCTGCCTCTCACCACAAGTCGTGGTGGCTCTTCAGGTCGCATGGGTGCTAAGCCTTGCATAGCCTGGGCATTTTTTCAGATCGATAAAGATGACCCAACTCGTGTTATCTGTAACATTTGTCAGCAAAAGCTAAGTAGAGGCCAAAAAATACATAGTTTGAGTACTTCATGCATGAACCGGCACATGGACATGAAGCATAAGTTGCAGTGGGAAGCTCAGTGTGCTACAATGCGGCCTAGCCGGCCGGGCCAACCACCGTCTGCCATATCTTGTGCATCCGCGGCCTCTTCATCCTCTGTGACTGGGGGGACAGCAGTCACACCTGTTTTGGGGCGCAGACCTGCCACCTCTTTACCCGCAACAGCCAGCGTGATTGGCAGGTCATCATTTTCTTTGGAGGTGGTAACACCAGCTGGTGTTGAGCGCTGTCCGACATCGATAGCACCACCTTTGGATCAAGGCAACCTAACATGTCCGCCTGCATCTTCCTCACAGACCGGCAGTTTGCCGGGGACACCCTTATCAACCCCGTCTAAGCACAATAGCCAGCCCTCGGTCCCTCAGATGTGGACAAGTAAAAGACCATTTCCTCCTAGCCATGAGAAAGCTAAGAGGTTGAATTTCACCATCTGCAAGCTCTTGGCTACAGAAATGCTGCCTTTCCGCCTGGTGGACACAGAGGATTTTCGAGACCTTATGTCCGTCGCAGTGCCCCAGTACCAGATGCCCAGTCGGCACTACTTCTCAAAGAAAGGTGTGCCTGCGCTCCACCAGCATGTCGCACACAACATCACCGCTTCTTTGAGAAACTCTGTGTGTGACAGGGTGCATTTCACCACAGACACTTGGACGAATAGGCATGGACAGGGGCGTTACATGTCGCTGACTGGGCACTGGGTAACTATGGTGACAGCAGGACAAGGGGCTGCTGTCCAAGTCTTGCCGTCCCCACGAGTTGTGCGTCAATCCTCTCTATTTTATGTCAAAGTTCCTCCACTGCTTCTGCCTCCTCAACCTCCTCTCGGTCTTCCACCTGCACCCAAAGCCTGTCTGGTCATGCCACAAGCTTTCTAACTGCACAGAAGGGATCCTGCACACCTCCTTACTATGCTGGCAGTAGGGCTCAACGTCATCAGGCGGTTTTTACTTTGAAATGTCTGGGAAATGTGAGTCACACAGCTGAGGAGTTGTGGTCAGCTCTGGAGAACCAATTTCATGAATGGTTGTCTCCACTGGACCTGAAACCAGGAAAGGCCGTGTGCGACAATGCTGCAAACCTGGGGCAATGTCACACACGTGCCTTGTATGGCTCACGTGTTGAACCTGGTTGTCCAGCAATTTTTAGCCCACTATCCCAGACTAGATGGCCTTCTGCAGAGGGCACGGTCGCTGTGTGCTCACTTCCGCCGTTCGCATCCCGCAGCTCAGCGACTTACATCTCTACAGAAGTCGTTGGGCCTGCCACTTCACCGGCTAAAATGCGATGTGCCTACCCAGTGGAATTCAACTCTGCACATGTTGCAGCGACTGTGGCAGCACCGACAAGCCCTGGTGCAATACGTTCTGACGTATAGCCTGGGCCAACGAGATCCAGAGGTGGGGCAAATCACACTGGAGGAGTGGTCTCAGATCAGGGACCTATGCACCCTTCTGCACAGTTTTGAAATGGCGACGAAGATGTTTAGTGCTGACGATGCCATTATCAGCATGACTATTCCGGTGATTTACATGCTGGAGCACATGTTAAACAGAATTCGGAGTCAGGTGGTGGCACAAGAGGAGGTGGAGGAAGTAGAGGAGGAGGAGTTGTATGCGGAAGGGCTAACATCTGCAAGGTCCAGACGGTCGGCAGCACCAAGGCGGCAGGCATGTGAGGGTGGGGGAGATGGTTTTACCAGGGCGCATGGTAGCAGCCAAACTAGTGAGGAAGGTGCAGGAGCCCAGGAAGAAGTGGAGGACGAACTGATGGAAGACTCATCAGATGAGGGAGACCTTGATCACATTTCTGTTGTGCGAGGTTGGGGGGAGAGGACAGAGGAAGGAAGCATGATTGTTACCTCGCCACCAACACAACAGGGACTTGGTGCTCCTGGATGCGCAACACACATGAGTGCCTTCTTGCTGCACTACCTGCAACATGACCCTCGAATTGTGAGAATTAGAAATAATCCTGACTACTGGTTTGCCACACTGTTAGATCCCCGGTACAAAAGTAAATTTGCCGAAATTATTCCTGCCATAGAAAGGGATGCACGCATGCAGGAGTATCAGCAGAGACTGTTGCAGAATCTTACATGTGCTTTTCCACAAAACACCAGTGGTGCACGTAGTGAGTCTCACAGTTCCAACTTGCCAACCGTGGGACCGTCAAGTGTTCAGCACTCAAACCGTAACAGAACCACAGTATCTGCTGGTAACATCAATTTTGCAGAATCATTTCACCACTTTTTTAGCCCATCCTTTGCAAGGCCACAGGAGACAAGAAGTCTGACACATAGTCAACGCCTAGAGACGATGGTACAGGAGTATCTCCAAGTAAACATTGAAGCCATGACTGTGTCACTGGACCCTTGCTCTTTTTGGGCTTCCAATCTGGATAAATGGCCGGAGCTAGCCACTTACGCCTTGGAGATCTTGACATGCCCCGCAGCCAGCGTTCTGTCTGAACGTGTGTTCAGCGCTGCTGGTGGTGTGCTGACAGATAAGCGCACGCGGCTCTCCACTGATAATGTAGACAGACTCACGTTCATAAAGATGAACAAATCATGGATCCGAAACGACTTTTCTACCCCTGTGTCATCCTGGGGAGAGTAAAAGCTTGATGATTGGTTAAAATCACCCTACCAACCGTTTTAAGCTTTCAAATTACTAATCATGTTTATCTGTATCTTGGCTGGAAAATAATTTGGGCTTTGTAGCAGTGTGCAGCACTGATTCTATTAGGCCATCTATAATAAGCTCCACCAGATTTAAAATTACTAATCATGTTTATCTGTATCTTGGCTGGAAAATAATTTGGGCTTTGTAGCAGTGTGCAGCACTGATCCTATTAGGCCATCTATACTAAGCTCCACCAGATTTAAAATTAATAATAATTTTTAGCTGCATCTAGCCCGGAAAATAATTTTCGGGCTCCGAGATGCGCAAGACACATAAGTGCCTTCTTGCTGCACTGCCTGCAACATGACCCTCATATTGTCAGAAATCGAAGTAATCCTGACTACTGGGTTGCCACACTCTTAGATCCCCCAAACTTTTCGATCAACCTTTTCATTTTAATAAAGACCAAAAAAATGGTCATTTTTGAAATTATAAGCATTAGCAGGTTATTAGAAACTGAAATCAAACAGTTTTCAACTCAAAACTTTATTCTAGGTGATGTTACATTTTCACATAGGACCCCTTGTTCGAAAGGAGCTTCTGAACTCTCTCGTCCATTGAATTTGTCCCCTTTTATGCCCATATCAGCCAGAGATGCAGATGTTTTATGTGCAGCATGAGATGGTGCATTATCATGCAAAAAAATGATCTTGCTGTGAAATACACGGTTCTTCTTCTTGAACCATGGCAGGAAGTGCTGTTTGAGAAAATCCACATACATTATGGAGTTCATCTTTAGCGCCTTCAGGGATCCTAAAGGGGCCGACAATCTCTCTCCCCATGATTCCAGCCCAAAACATTACTCCACCTCCTCCTTGTTGGCGCTGTAGCCGTGTTTGCGTGGGGTGTCCATCAACCAGCCATCCTCCACTCCATCCATCTGGACCATCGAGCGCTGCACTCACTCATCCGTGAACAAAGCAGTTTTGAAATCAGTCTTCATGTAATGTTTAGCCCACTGGAGCCGTTTCTGCTTGTGTGAAGTGGATAGAGTAGGTCGACAGGATGGCATATGCACAGCTGCAAACCTCTGAAGGACCCTGCATCTTGTTGTTCGGGGGACGTTGGAGGCACCAGCAGCTTCAAAAACTTGTCTGCTGCTATGACAAGGCTTTTTTGACGCTGCTCTTTTAACCTGACGTAATTGCCTGTAGGAAAGAGTCCTCAATTTGCCCTTATCAGCACGCACACGTGTGTACTGTGAATCAGCTACATACTTCTTGATTGCCAAGACACTTCATCCTGATCATCGCACAATGTTGATTGTAGTCATGCCTTGACCTAAACACTCCACAATTTGTTGCTTCTCAGCAGCCGACACATCCTTTTTCTTTCCCATTTTGGTAGAAAATGTAGGCTGCTTAATAATGTGAGACAGCCTTCTTAAGTAGTCTTGCCTTTCATTGGACACACCTGCCAAACTAATTAGCACAGGTGTCTGCAATTGCTTACAGTGATATAAAGAGCCCTGACACACATCACCATCAATGAGTTTAACTGACAAACAAACAAATTCTTCCCTTATCACTCCTAAACACTTTTTGCATAATAATTTGGAACACAGTGTACATGTGCTTTTCCACAAAACACCAGTGGTTCACGTAGTGAATCTTACAGTTCTAACTTGCCAACCGTGGTCTGTATGGAGTTGTTCAATAAAGGGCCCAAAATTAAGATAACATAGATGGGAGAGGTCTCTATGAATAGGAATTCCTAAGTATTTGATACCCTGTGAGGGCCAGGCAAAGGGAAAGTTGGACTGGATGGAATCCTATATGGATTTGGGGAGGTAGACATCGAGGGCCTCAGACTTCGCTGCATTGATTTTAAAATTTGACCATGTAACAAAGTGATCTATTTCAGCCATAACAGCATGGATGGATATATGTGATTGAGTGATATATACTAGGACATCATCAGCAAATAGAGAGCACTTGTACTCGGTGCCTCCCACCTCAATCCACCTAATATTGGGGTTATGGCGAATTGATGAGAGCAGGTGCTCCGTCACTAGGATGTATAAGAGAGGGGACAGAGGACATCCCTGCCTTGTCCCATTGGTGATTGTGAAAGGTGATGAAAATGTTCTGATGCACCCCCTGGGCCTTGGGACACCCGGAGCCGGACCCTTTTTGGTGGATGCTGGTGGTTGTAGTCTTCATGGCGGCGACCCGGTTCCGTGGCTCAGGGTGGTCAAACCAGTGGCGGAACTATTTATGTGGTTTTGATGTTTAAATGTCCGACTACGCCACCCGTGGATTGCGGTCAGAGTGAACCGCCGCTGCAGGGCAGACCACTGAGGCTGGTGTTGTGGGTGCAGCAGAGCGTAGCATAACTCCCCACGGGAGGAGTATAGCCTCAGGGCAGTGTATGCGGAGGATGGGGGTGATGGTGCAGGGCAGCAGCAGTAACGACACGGAGTCAGTGATGCAGTCCAGGGCCTTTACTCACAGTTCTTATTATCCAGACCACGTCTGCAGGTGACGGCTGCCCACGTCGTACTGTGCTCACCAGGTGAGGGGCTCAGACAACTCCCAGATAACTTTGGAGCGCTTCACAGGACCCCCTTTGTGTGTCCTTTGTCTGGCCTTTCTTACCAACCCTTCTGTCCGGCTGCCTCGGGCCTCCTCTTGGTAAACTTGGCGCCAGTTTCCCTGACCCTATGTGGTGCCTTCCTAGCGGGTGTAGCAAGGGGCTGCGCCACATAAAATGTCAGAGCCTCCGGTTTCTAGCTGAGGGTCGTTTCCTGCCTCCACTAGTTTCGGTGACCGGTCTCCCCCTTTGGCCTGACCCCTCCACCCAGGTGGATTCGGGCGTGCGGTGGCGACTCGCCCGTCCGCACCCCTGGGATCCCTTCATTCCTCGTTCTTGGAGCCTTCTCCGCTCCTCTTCCTTCCTTCTCCCTCTTCCAGGCCTGGGCCTCTGTTACTAGGCCCGCCTCCAGAGCAGAGCTCATGCAGAGCCCCTGCTCCCTGCCACTTCTGCTCAGACTTCTCTGCACTGAACTAAGATGGTGCCCACCTTTTATACTCCCTTCTCAATGCACCCAGGAACTGCTTCCTCCCTGCTCCTGCACTACAGGGTTTCCCTTCCTCAGTGTTCCCTCCCCCCACTCCAGCCAGGGACAGGGACTGTCATGCCCATCTCAGAGGCATATTGGTCGCCCTGCCCCACGGCAATGTGGTGTAATGCATGCAGGTGTCGGGTCCTGATCCACACTCCATCCTTACCTGAGAGTGAGATATCACACCTCTGGGTGAGGTGCAATACCTCTGTAGCAACCGAGACCTCAGGGTGCTACAGTTCCATTTATCTTCAGCCTAGGTGACGTATTGTGATACAGGGCCGTGATTTTGGCTATAAAAGGGTCCCCTAGACCCCTACCCCAAGCTTTTTAAGAGAATCATATATGGCGTGCCAGGAGACTCTATGGAATGCTTTCTCAGCATCCAACGAGAGTATCTAATTACAAATTTTTAACTGCATCTAGCCCAGGAAATACTTTGTGCCTAGTAGCAGTGTCTGCTAGTCAGCGGATTATCCCGGCTGTTAAGCAAGCTACACCACCTGTAGTTTGGACACTTAATTTTTTCAAAGGAAATGCTTCGGGACCACGGGATACTCAGTGAAGAGCATCAGGAGGCACCCCAAGGCATAGGGGCTGGGACTGGCAGTAGGATGCCTTGCGGTGGACAGCCGAGCTCGATCCTTATAAAAGCTTTTTAACTGCAGCAGCTTTAGTGGACGCTACTGGAGCTGGAATTACGCGGCTGCTGGCATGAGACTTGCCCTCCAATAGATCCTTGTAAATGGATTTAAAGTGTATTCATTCAAATTAGAGAGACAATTTAAATTAAAAAGCTTAGAGCTGCCTCCACCACAGGGGGGCTCACTCGACCCACCAGCGGACAGGCACCAGTATTGGGAGAGGGGGGCTGGCCGTCAGGGTTCACCGCGGCTCTGGCACAAAACCGGCAACACGGAGGTGGCACGGGCAAGAGCGGACTGAACATGTCGGCTTCTCACTTTTTGGATTTTAGAAGGGCATGACATGCCTATATTTGTGTCTCCCCCTCCTTTTACTCTCCCACCTCTTTTCTTTTCGCATGACTATATGTACTTGTCACTTTTCCATGTGTTAGTTGTGTCTTCTGAGCAGTTTGTCAGCTTTTGAACACCTTTGAAGGTGTTTTCTATGTGTTTCTATGTGTTTTTGTTTGCCTGCCATTGGTTTTAACGGTGTTCGAAGGTGTTCGATGAACAGTTCGACCTACAGTTCGGCAAACACACGGGTGTTCGACGAACCGAACCGAACTCGAACACTACGGGGGTGGCTCAACACTAGTCACCGACTCTTCAAATGTGACATGGTGTCTGCAATCTATCCCTCCTTTCTCTTCCGAACACTGCCGTACACCAAAGCAGTGGTTTTCTCCCACATATGGGGTATCGGCGTACTCAGGAGAAATTGCACAACAAATTTCATGGTGCAAATTCTCCTGTTACCCTTATGATAATGCAAAATTAAGGGATGAAAAACATTTTTGTGGGAAAAATGTTAAAATTTTATTTTTACAGCTCAATATTATAAACTTCTGTGAAGCACCTGGGGGTGCAAGGTGCTCACCACACACCTAGATAAGTTCCCTAAGGGGTCTATTTTCCAAAATTATGTCACTTGTGGGGGGTTTCCACAGTTTAGGCACATCAGGGGCTCCCCAAATGCGACATGGCGTCCACTAATTATTCAAGCAAATTTTACATTCAAAAAGTCAAATGGCGCTCCTTCCCTTCCAAACCCTACAGTGCGCCCAAACAGTGTTTTTTCCCCACATATGGGGTATCGGCATTCTCAGGAGAAATTGCACAACAAATTTCATGGTGCAATTTCTCCTGTTACCCTTATCATAATGCAAAATTAAGGGATGAAAAACATTTTTGTGGGAAAAATGTGAAAATTTTATTTTTACAGCTCAATATTATAAACTTCTGTGAAGCACCTGGGGGTTCAAAGTGCTCACCACACATCTAGATAAGTTTCCTAATGGGTCTAGTTTCCAAAGTGGTGTCACTTGTGGGGGGTTTACACTGTTTAGGCACATCAGGAGCTCCCCAAATGCGACATGGCATCCGCTAATTATTCAAACAAATTTTACATTCAAAAAGTCTAATGGTGCTCCTTCCCTTCCGAACCCTGCCGTGCACCTAAACAGTGGTTTTCCCTCACATATGGAGTATCTTCGTGTTCAGGAGAAATTGCACTACAAATTGTGCAGTCCATTTTTTCCTGTTACCCTTGTGAAAATAAAAAAATTGGGTCTAAAGTAACATTTTGTGAAAAAAAGTTAAATGTTCATTGTTTTCTTCCACATTCCAAAAATTCCCGTGAAGCACCTGAAGGGTTAATAAACTTCTTGAATGTGGTTTTGAGCACCTTGAGGGGTGCAGTTTTTAGAATGGTGTCACTTTTGGGCATTTTCTGTCATAAAGCCCCTCAAAGTCACTTCAAATTAGATGTGGTCCCTAAAAAAATGTTTTTGTAAATTTTGTTGGAAAAATGAGAAATCGCTGGTCAACTTTTAACCCTTGTAGCTTCCTAACAAAAAAAATGTTGGTTCCAAAATTGTGCTGATGTAAAGTAGACATGTGGGAAATGTTATTTATTAACTATTTTGCGTGACATATCTCTCTGATTTAAGGGTATGAAAATTCAAAGTTTGAAAATTGCTAAATTTTCAAAATTTTCGCCAAATTTCCAATTTTTTCACAAATAAACGCAAGTGATATCGAAGAAATTTTACCACTATCATGAAGTACAAAATATCATAAAAAAACATTCTCAGAATCAGGGGGATCCGTTGAAGCGTTCCAGAGCTATTGCCTCATAAAGTGACAGTGGTCATAATTGAAAAAATTGGCCTGGTCACGAAGGCAAAAACAGGCTCTGGCGCTAAGTGGTTAACATTTGAAAATCACCAGCTTCACGAAATTTTCCCAATGAATTTGATTTGTGGCAAATAAATGTGCACATATCACATATTTAAAAAGCCTCTAATTGGAGTCAATTTAACATGTTTTCTTCTCTGTAATGCAAACACAGTCTTTTTAAAGTCCAAATGATTTCAACCTTTCTGGCTAGGGGAAAATGGATTATATTTATAAGCAGAGCTAACCAACAGCACATTTAACAACACACTGCAGAAAAAGGTTTTAGGCTACGCAATTTGCAAAAACAGTCTAAAAAATATCTCTTTAACGGCATATGCATGCTGATATTTATAGGCAAGCAGTGTGAATGGAAGAAGCAGTGGTATTTTCATTTGGTTTGGTGCACACTTACGCCTGTTTGGAGAGTATAAAGAGCTTTGCACTTAGATAAATGAAGACGTAATAGCCTTTTCACAAACTGTCTGAAATGTATCCCTTTAATTATGGAGATAAAACATGTCTGGTCTTGTAGCGGTCGCTAGATACAGTAGTTTTCCTATTCCTGTTCTGTATTCTTCATTTTTTTCACTGTTCATCTCTTTGAGATAATTAGTTTCCATTGGAGACTTTACTGTTTTGCATCCTTTAATCCAAATTTTTCTGTTATGTCTTGAATCATGTGATTTTGATTCAGTAGGAAACTTCTGTCTTCTTCTCTTTCTACCTGTACTGTTTTACATTTCCCAAGTCTTTGATTTCGAAATGTTGCTTCAGGATTTTTAGAATGTTTTCTTTATCCCTTTCTTGTTTAAGACAAATCAAAATATCGTCTACATATATGAGTACATAAATCCATATATTAATCAGCCTTTTTGTGTACAAGCATGGATCAGCTTTGCTTCTTTGAAATTTTTCATTTGTAAGTACTTCCGTGATTTTGTTATTCCACGCTTTAGCTGCTTGCTTTAAACCATATATGCTTTTCTGTAGTTTGCAAACTTTGTTTGGATTTCTTTCATTTTTGAATCCTGGAGGTTGTTCCATGTAAATGTCTTCTGTTAAATCTCCATTCAGAAAAGCAGACTTTACATCCAGATGTCTCAGTTCCATCTGTTTCATTGCTGCAACTGTAAGTAAAGTTCTTATTGTAGTGTGTTTGACAACTGGAGCAAATGTCTCATCATAGTCTTCTCCATATTTTTGAGAATACCCTTTAGTACGAGTCTTGCTCAGTATCTTTCAGCTGTGCCATCTGTTTGGTATTTTACTTTAAAAATCCATTTACATCCTATGGCTTTTCTTCCTTCTGGTAAATCTGTTAGTGTCCATGTATTTGAATCATGCATGGATTTAATTTCTGTTTCTGTTGCTTCTATCCATTTATTAGCTTCTTCTTCAGGAAGTTTAGATATGTCTTCCCAAGAGGTAGGCTCATAGATTTTTCTTATGCTTGTCTTGTATGAGAGACATTTTGGTGGTTTTCCTTTGTTCTCTCTCATTGAAAGTCTTGGTTCTGTGTCTGCTTGTAGTTGTGATTCTTCACTTTCAGTATTTTTTTTCTTCATTCATTTCTACTTCTTTCTCATCAGATATTTCTTCAGTTATGTCACTATTGTTTTTCTCATTTTTTGTTTCAACTGAAATCATAATGTCTTCATTTAAATCTTCAATGAATGTCACACTGTTACTCACCGTAACTCTGTCTGTTTTGGGATCTAGGATTCTATATCCTTTGCAATTTTCACTATATCCAACCAATATTCCTTCCATGGATCTGTTCTGAAGTTTGGAATGAATATAAAAACTTTACATCCAAAAACTTTTAAATGATTGACACTTGGTTTCATACCTTGCCACAGTTCATAATGGAGTTTTCGTCAGTTTTCTGGAAAAAAGTCGGTTCTGTAGATATGTAGCTGTCATTGCTGCCTCACCACAATATTTCTCTGGTAGTTTGGAATCCGTCAGAATACATCTTATCATTTCTGTTAGAGTGCTGTTTTTCCTTTCTGCTACTCCATTTTGTTCAGGTGTGTATGTAACAGTTTTCTGGTGTTCTATTCCATTTTGTCTTAAGTAGTCTTCTATTCTGTGACCTGTAAATTCACCTCCATTATCACTTCTGATAACAATTGGCTTCCTTTGAAATTTGTTACTTGATCTTGCTACATAGTCTACGAGTTTATCAAAAACTTCACTTTTGTTTTTAATTAAGTATGTGACTGTGTATCTTGAGTAGTCGTCTAGAAAAGTCAACATGCATCTATTGCCTCCTGATGTAGTCACTTTCATGGGTCCACATACGTCAGTATGCACCAAATCAAATGGTCTTTCGCTTTTCATCTCACTTTATTTTGGAATAGATATCCTTGTGGCTTTGGATTTTATACAACATTCACATCTTCCATAATTGAGCAATCTGATATAAATCTTTTGTCAATACCTTCATCTGTTCCTTTGGTGTGTCAAAATGATATAATTGTTCATCTGCCTTGACTTTGGTGATCACCTTGTTTCCTGCAATAATTGCACACTCATTGTCTTTGAATTTTACTGTAAGTCCTTTTTCTGTTAAACGTTTCACAGATAATAATCCGCCTTCCAATTTTGGAACATACAACACATCCTGTTCAAGTATCTTTGAATCTTGTCCGAACTTGTTTGAACAATTTAGCATACCTTGTCCGATACCTTCTGCGGTTATTTTGCTTCCATCTGCAAGATAAATGGCTTCTTTCTTATCTAAATCAAGATCAGTAAAGAAATTCTTGTCACTTGTCATATGACTTGTTGCTCCTGAATCAATAAACCAACCAAGTGATGATTTCTTGTCTGTTACTTTAAATGTACCATTACAATTATTCTCACATGAATCGGAAATTGTGTTTTTTACTTTCTGTGTATGCTTTATATGTTGTAATTTTTGTTGTTCTGCTTTCCATATGGTACAGTATTTCTTTAAATGACCTTTTTTCTTACATCTGAAGCATTCTCTTGTCTTTTTATTATAGGGTTTTTTAAATTCTGTAGCTTTAAGAGCGTTTTCACTGTCCTTTTCAGTAGAAGAATCATTTCTTTGTTCTTTTCTTCTCTGATATTCATCTATTAGTCTTGTTTTCACAAAATCTAATGTAATGTCAGTTTCTGGTCTCGTCTCAAGGCCATTTATCAAGGCTGTATATGAATCTGGTAAACTGCACAATAATATAGCTGCTACATGACTATCTTTAATGTCTTCACCAATAGATCTTAGCTGTGATATCACTTCCATCATTGAGAATATGTGCTTCTGCGTGTCGTCATTTGCACTCAATCTCATACTGTAAAGCTTTCTTAATAAAAATAACTTGTGATTCAAGCTAGGTCTTTCATACAGTTTTCTTAATACTTCCCACATTCCTTTAGCTGTTTCTTCATTTCTTATATGTATTAATTGAGCATCATCCACTAATAAGCTAATGGTGGCTCTCGCTTGTCTATTCTTCTTATCCCATGTCTGATTATCTTGATCTGGTCTTTCTGTAACAATTACTTCCCATAAATCATCCTTAGATAACAACATCTCTACTTTGAATTTCCATAACTGATAATTTTCACTATTCAGTTTAGCTACTGTGAATTTCAGTTCTGTGTAACTCATCATCTTTATATGGTCTTACTTGTTTATAGAGTTGTACTGAAGATATTCTCCTGTTTTTTCTTCTTGCTGATAGTTCCTGTATGTCCTGCTTGTGTTGAATTCTCTGTAATTATATCCTGCTCCTGGGATCATGAATTCCTCTGTCACTCTGTATCTGGATTTATTTCCTTCTGTTTACAGAGCTTATCTGTGTGCTCCGTTATCTGGGGTTATAAAACAGGATCCTCTTGTAGTGCGGGCCTGTAGTGTCTGGGCTTTAGTGTCTGGGCCCATAACCTGTCGCAGAGTGCATCTTCTTACAGTCACCACTGTACTTACGAGAGCTTCAATCAGCAATATATCTTGAGTAAACAGTATTTACTTCATACTGGATAAACATGAGATACAATTCAGTGTCACACAGTCCGTGTGCTGCTGACATAACACATTCAGGAAAGAAAGGAAACACAGGAAGTAAGAACAACCAACAATTGAGAGCTTTTCTCCCACCATAACAGCAAGCATATAACTTTACACACTATCGCCATCTGCTGTCAGGTTAGTATAAAGTCCTCTCTTCACTTATAATATGTCCTAATCTGTTGTATATGCCAACAATAACTGATTTAACTGATAGGCGCATCCGCCTGTCAACTGAAAATGCTGACAGGCTGACTTATCAAAATGAACAAGGGCTGGATTGGACCAGACTTCTCAACAACATCAGATGATAGCAATAGCATCAAACAAATTCAAATCCAGTGGTTACTTTTTTGGGGTCTATATTCCCATGCACCCCTTCACATTCTGACATGGGTATACACTTAAGGAATTGTTCTATTTTATGTCGCCCTCCTCCTTCTTCGCATCTTCCACCACCATATCACCAAAGTGACCACCATGCCATGCCCACTTAATTTTTTTAAGGTTGTTTCTGACTAGAGACAAGTGAATGTTTCAATCTTCGTTTCGAATTCCGATCGCCGTTTTTGCAATATTTGCCAATGTAATTGTCCAATATTCGATGAAAATTGCTGAACGCCATTGGATTCAATGGGGGCCAAAAGCAAACGCATACACAACACCTTCAAACAGGACCAAAAGCTGCCAAAACACATCAATTTAGGGGCAGACTCCAGGAAAGTGCCATCAATTGACCCAGAGTACAAGTAGTAAATTTATTATTATTATTATTTATTATTATAGCGCCATTTATTCCATGGCACTTTACATGTGAAAAGAGGTCACCGACTGGTACAAGAGGAGAGAGGACCGTGCCTGTGAGGGTGCACAAACAGTCTATAAGGAATGGGTGAGGATACAGTAGGTGAGGGTACAGCTGGTCGTGCAGCGGTATGGTGGAGCGAGGGTTACTGCAGATTGTAGGCTTTTCGGAAGAGGTGGGTCTTCAGCTTCCTTTTAAAGGTTTCAACAGTAGGCGAGAGTCTGATATGTTGGGGTAGAGAGTTCCAGAGTAGGGGGGATGCACGGGAGATATCTTGTATGCGATTGTGGGAATATGAGATAAGAGGGGAGTAGAGAAGGAGATCTTGTGAGGATCGGAGGTTGCGTGCAGGTATGTTGGGGAGAAGAGGTCACAGATATATGGAGGAGACAGGTTGTGGATGGCTTTGGATATCATGGCTAGAGTTTTGAAGTGGAGTCTCTGGGCAATGGGGAGCCAGTGGAGGGATCTTATAAATTGTAATCTTATAGATTGCTGGAGTCAGTCCACAGCAAAAAAGCAGCCATAGAGTGTCCGGGAACCTTCCCACAGACTTTTCTTAGCCAGGGCTGCTTCTCGACAGGGTTGGACTTGCCCACCAGAGAACTAGAGACTCCTCCCGTGGGCCCTGGCTTCTCCTTCAGGACAATTCATAGTGCAAACCTTACAGGTCGTGTTGATGATAGAGGCCACCATCTTCTTAGCTTCCTGCTGGTACTTTTCTGTGGGAATCTGCTTGGCTCCTACCAGCCTGGAATATTTCTAGTGATGACGCCATGGTATTAGAAGTGCTCCCAGTACCAGTAGCTTCCTTCTCAGGAATTTTATGTGGCAGACTGATTAGCAGCCCAATACATTAGTTTCTCACAAAGGATCTGAAGATTCTGGTGCAAGTTTGTCCAGCATGTTAGATATTAGAGGGAGAACAGAGAGGGCAGCATAGTGGTTCAGTGGTTAGCACTGTAGCCTTGCAGCGCTGGGGTCCTGGGTTCAAATCCCACCAAGGAAAACATCTGCAAGGATTTTGTATGCTCTCCCCGTGTTTGTGTGGGTTTCCCCCTCAGTAAAAAAGCAGGCATAGAGTGACCAAGAACCTTCACACAGACTTTTCTTAGCCGGGGCTGCTTCTCGGCTCTGGCCCTGGCTTCTCCTTCTGGGGAGTTCATAGTGCAAACCTTTCAGCTGCTATGGAGCTCTTTAGCGGGGAAGGAAGATGGTCCCTCAGAATCAAATCTTCTGGTGGGTCCAATGTTCTTCAGTGTGACACTGCTTCTTGTATTTCATCACAGCCATATTCTTTAGCTTGGTGAAAAGACTGGCATAGAGGGAAACCTTATCTAATCCGGCTGTCATTTTTCCCAGGAAGTCCTCTAATGCAGCTTGTTGCATAAGCAATGCCAACTTGTCCAACAGCAGCTCACACTTCTCAATGGTGCTTCAACACACAAAGATCTTTCTTTACTCCTTGAATTTCATGACTACAGAGATGGGCAATGGTCTGATCTGCTATGCGGTTTGAGAAAAACCATGCATAGCACATCCAATCCACAGTAAAAAAAAAACCCATAGAGTGTCTTGGAACCTTAACAAAGACTTTTATTAGCCAGGGCTGCTTGTTGGAGAGAGTTGCATTTCACCACAGCCATATTCTTTAGGTTGGATGAAAGGACTGGCATAGAGGGAAACTGTATCTACTACAGCTGTCATTTCTCCGCCACCAGGTTCAGGCCATTGTCACACACCTGCCTGCCCGTATGTTCAGTGGTTAAAGACAGAGATCTGCTTGCTGTGTTACAGCTTTCAACAACTTTACAGCGGTTTTGCGGTTTGTCACCTAAGCATTAATCATATTATCTTCAGCACAGCCTGTTGCCTCTTGGCCAAGGCAGTGCTGCAGTGCTTCCAGCTTGTGACTGATCTGGTCATTTCGGAGATGCAGGCCGAACAGGAGGATGAGGTGTAAGAGCTGCACAATGTGATTACATTGAGGTTACATTGGCGAGTCTTGCTTTAATACTAAAGATCCGACTGTGTTTTTATTTATTTTTATTTTTTTAAGCGTCTCTTCAAATGTTTATTGGAGTGCATCCTAATTTTTGGCAGACCTTGAAATTGCTGCATATGCAATAACAGTATAGGAGACCCACTCCTTACTAATGGGGAGGACAATTCAAATAGATTCTATATTCTAGAATATTAACTGTATTATCTGAAATTTGTTTACAGGTGAGGTATTGCAGTATGGATAGCGTATTACACTGATTCAGCCAGGTATTATTGCCTTATACTTGTGATGTTGGTACTGCCCCCAAAAAATTAAAATCTATTCTATTCCCTATCAATAACACTGTTATGTGCATTTACAATAGGAATAGGTGCTGCTAGGTGGTCTCATTAGCTACAGATGAGTGTTGTTCTGTTCATGTTCATTCTGGTCACATAAATGTCTTCCACGGTCCATAACTTTTGTCTTTAGTATTTCTTTGGCCTTATATACAAGTCATTACTCTGGAAAGAATGTTTCTTAACATGTTTTCTATTTTACCTTGTTTTTTGTATTTTTCTTTTTCAGTCCGTAAAAGTGGCGTAATACTCTGACAACATTGTTCACAGATATGCTATTTGTCAGCGACCAACTGTGAATAGGTTTGAAACCACAACTGCAAAACTTTAAATTGAGTGTGATATTTGACACGCTCACAAAAATTGATGGATTATTACGGCAGTCATATGGCATCACGTCTGATCATTGAAAAAAGTTTCTCTGCTTCCACAATACAGTAATATGAATAAAATAAAAAAACAAATGGCTGTATTCTGCGAACAAGCAAATGGAGCTGTAAAATAGTGTACACTGAAAGACTGCTACAAACTCTAAATGGAGGACAACATTTTCCACATTCACTACAAATGGCTGGATTTGTAACGCAATTATATGTGATACGTCTGACGGACACCAACGGTTTTAAATAGCGGGACTGTAGTTTACTATTCTTCACAACGACCTCATGTGAACAGATTCATTGGCACACTGCAATAAATTGTAAATGGAGGTCATAAATGGCTGAATTTGGACCGCAGTTATATGTGATACGTCTGACGGACACCCACGGTTTTAAATAGCGGGCCTGTAGTTTACTATTCTTGACAGCGACCTTGTGTGAATAGTTTCACTGACACACTGAGACAAACTGTAAATGGAGGCCAATATTTTCCATGTTCACTACGAACTTCTGGATTTTTATTGCTGTAATATGGAAAAGATTTGGCTGTATTCTGCAGTGCTAACAAGCAAATGGAGCAGAAAACGGTGTACTCTGGATTGCATTTTAAGCAAATAATCAGGATTAAGATCCCAAAAACATCAGCCCTTGCCCATGATATCTGGGGCTATGTCTACAAATATCTGTAAAAGCAGCAGCAGACAGAACGTGCAATGGACCCTCTTATGCTGCATATACTGTCACAAACCCTGCCTGTTAGAACCCTCCTGTTTGTTTTTTCCATCTTGTGTTTTGTGGTCACGTGACCATCTGCCTTTATATTCCAGCTCTGCCCTTTTGGCTGTGCTGGACTTCAGTGTTGTTTGACTGTTTTGCTAGTCAGGTGCTTCTGTGCCTATCTCTGTCAGTTCGCTTGGTCCTTCTGGGACCTCTAGTACCTTTTTGTCAGTTTATCTTTTTGTGTTCTGCAACAACTTTCTCTGTCCAGGAGGTGTCCCATTTTTGTTCCAGTCATTAGTTCTTTTAGGGACCCCTTCCCTTTATGCTATAGGTCTTCATTCAGACTAGCCGAGGACTAAGGCGGGTCTGTTCACTAGGAACAGGCAGCCTGCTACATCGTAGGGATTCAGCTTAGTCTTACTGTAGGGACAGCTTTCCCCTTTCTTTCCTTAGTACTTGTTGCAGATCATAACAGTAAGTCCAGCCCAAAAAAACTAAAAGGACTGAATTTCGGGGATGAGTATGGCTTCCATCCAGGGATTGTCTCTGGAGGTGGCCGAGCTCCAGCAACACGTGATTTGCTGTTCTGGAGCATATTTTGTGGAATCCAAGGTAGGACTGCCTGATGTTTTTTATGGTAAACAGCAAGATTTTTTTTCCTTTAAAAATGCTTGTTTGTTATATTTTCGTTTGAGACCAAGGTCCTCTGGGAATGAATCACAGCGCAATGGTTTTATGTCACTTTTGCGCAATGAACCACAAGGGTGGGCCTTTTCTCTCCAACCTAATGATCCATGCTTAAGGTCAGTAGAAGAATTTTTTTCTACTATGGGTCTATTACATGACGATCCTGATCGAATCTCATCTGCTGAGGCAGAACTCAGGCGTTTGAATCAGGGGTCAGGTGATGTTGAAAATTATTGCACAGACTTTAGAAGGTGGGCTTCAGAAGTCAAATGGAATGATCCTGCTCTGAAATGTCTATTTCTTGCTGGTCTGAGTGAAAGGGTTAAGGATTTGCTAATTGCATTCCCTGCACCTGAGACACTGCAGGATGCCATGCAATTAGCTGTTCGTGTGGATAGGAGGCTGAGATCTAGGCAGAATGAGGTAAAGACTCCTGTAATGCCAGGTCCTAGTCCCCAGAAAATCTGCTCAGATGGCGGAGAACCGATGGAGGTTGGGGCGATGTCGCTCCGCTCTCAGGAAAGAGACCGGAGGTTCGCTGAGGGATTGTGTCTTTACTGTGGTAAAGCTGACCATTTGATTAAGTATTGTGAGCTTCGTTTAAGTAAAGAAAAAAAAAAGGTCAGGTACGCCCATATAGCTTGTTTACTCTTTGCAGGAGTATTTCTTTCAGGGAGTACTACTTTGCAGGAAAATTTGACTGAATTTCAGGTATTTGTGGATTGTGTTTCAGCACTTAATGTGATTGATAAAGAGTTTTTGGAAAAACTTAAATTGAAATCCAAACCTTTGTCATCACCTATTTCTGTGATTGCAATTGATAACACTCCCTTGAAATGTATTACTCACAAGGTTGCTGCATTTCCCCTCACTATCAATGGACTTCAAGAAATTTTGGACTTGGTTGTATTAAATAATTTACCCTCTCCGGTCGTTCTAGGATTGCCATGGTTAAAACTGCACAATCTTTTGCTTGACTGGTCTACTAATATGATAAAGTCTTGGAGTCCGAAGTGCTTTGATAAATGTTATAATGGTCGCACTGCGGCTGTGGAAAAAGGGGAATTACCTATACCTATTCAAGATTTTTGGAGGGTTTTTTCGGAGGAGGAGTCGCAAATTTTACCTCATCATAGGGATTATGATTGCGCCATTGAGTTTGTTCCGGGAGCTACTCTTCCCAAGAGTCGCTTGTTTAATCTGACTATCCCTGCAAGAAAGGCCTTGGAGGAGTACATACAGACTAGCCTGGCTGCTGGTCACATTAGACCTTCTAAGTCGCCTGTGGCAGTTGGATTTTTCTTTGTTAAAAAAAGGACGAGGTTTTACGTCCATGTCTGGATTTTCGTGAAATTAATAAGAATACCGTATGCAATTAGCAGCCATTGCTGTTAATTCTTGACTCGTTTAACCAGTTAGTGGGGGCCAAGTGGTTCTCTAAGATTGATCTGCGGGGGGCATATAATTTGTTACGAGTGAAGGAGGGTGATGAATGGAAAACTGCTTTTAACACTCCGGTAGGTCATTTTGAGAATCTGGTGATGCCTTTTGGTATTACCAATGCACCTGCATTTTTTCAGAACCTTATTAATGACATCCTAAGACCTTTGATTGTTAAGAATGTGGTTGTGTATTTAGATGACATTTTGATTTATTCGCCAGATCTGGAGTCCCATTGGCAGAGTGTACATAAAGATTTGCAGTTGAGTGATAATTCACTCTTTGCTAAGCTAGAGAAATGTGAGTTTTCTGTGCAAAAAAATAGTTTTTTGGGCTACATTGTCTCCAGCGAGGGCTTTGAGATGGATCCGGTGAAGGTTCAGGCTGTTCAGGAATGGCCTAGGCCTATTGGTTTGAAATCTATACAGAGATTTTTGTGTTTTGCCAATTATTACAGGAAATTCATTAAGAATTTTTCTGTAATTGTTAAGCCTCTAACCGATCTCACCAGGAAAGGTGCGAATACGGTCCAGTGGACTACTGAGGCCATTGAAGCGTTTAAGTATCTCAAAGAGAGGTTCAATTCAGCACCTATCCTTATGCAGCCTGATGAGACCAAGCCTTTTTTGGTCGAGGTCGATGCTTCATCAGTGGGGGTTGGAGCAGTTTTGTCTCAGGAGAACAGGGATGGAGTACATCCTTGTGCCTTCTTTTCGAAAAAATTTTTGGAAACCGAACTGAATTATGATGTTGGAAATCGGGAGTTGCTGGTTATTAAACTCGCATTTGAACATTGGCATCATTTTTTGGAAGGCGCTAGATTTCCTATTCAGGTTTTCACAGATCATAAGAATTTGATCTATCTGGATGCTGCCAAGCGCTTGAATGCCCGTCAAGCTAGGTGGGCACTTTTTTTTTCTCGGTTTCATTTTTCTGTTACCTATATCTCTGGTACTAAGAATGTTAAAGCCAATGCATTATCTCGCAGTTTCTCTCCTACGGTCAGTGCCGAGGAGGAGGAGAGCATTTTACAGAAAGGAGTTGTGGTGGCGGCATTGGACTCCGTTTTGGAGAATGGGATACTGAAAGCTCAAGATGATGCTCCATCTAACACTGACCCATGGGAGGTTGTTCGTGCCTAGAACCTTTAGGAGAGATTTGTTTGTGGAGTGTCATGAATCTCGGTTGGCAGGTCATCCAGGAATTTATGAGACTAAGAGACTTATCAGTCGCAGTTTTTGGTGACCTGGATGGCAGAAAGAAGTCATCAAGTGGGTGCATCAATGTACTGTGTGTGCTAGGTCAAAGGCTTCACATACTCCTGCTGCGGGGTTTCTTTGCCCTCTGGAGGTTCCTAGTGCGCCTTGGACGCATCTCACAATGGATTTTATTACTGATCTGCCTGTGTCCGAGGGTTTTACTGTCATCTGGGTGGTTGTGGACCGTTTTAGTAAGATGTGTCATTTGGTTCCATTCATTAAGTTTCCCTGCGCCAAGACTCTCGCTAAGGCGTTTGCTAAGGAGATTGTCAAGCTTCATGGCGTTCCTACAGATATTGTTTCTGATAGAGGACCTCAATTTGTGGCTCGCTTTTGGCGTGCTTTATGTGACAGGTTGGGAGTCCATTTGTCATTTTCGTCTGGGTATCATCCTGAGTCTAATGGATAGACTGAAAGAAAGAACCACGATGTAGAACAGTTTTTGCGTTGTTTTGTGGCGGTCAATTAAGAGGTGTAGTCTGAGTTTCTGTCTCTCGCAGAATTTGCTCTTAACAATCATACATCCTCCTCAGCTGGGTGTTCTCCTTTTTTTGCTGTACTTGAAGACATCCGTCTTTTGGTTCGTTCTCCAAATTGGGGTCTGCGGTGCCGGAGGAGGAGAATTTTTCCGGTGATTTGGAGAGAGTTTGGACTAATGTATGTTGCAACCTTCAAGAGGCTAACAAGAAGCCCAAGAAGTATTTTGACAGGAAACGTAAGGAGGTTTTGTGTACTGTGGGTGACATGGTTTGGTTGTCCTCAAGGAACTTGCGGTTGAGGATACCCTCTAAAAAACTGGGTCCTAAGTTTGTGGGTCCATTTAAAGTCCTTCAGGTTGTTAACCTGTCTGTGGTTAGGTTGGATGTCCCTACTTCCTGGAAGATTAATTCTGTGTTTCTTGTTTCCTTGTTGAAAAAGGCTGAGGTATCAGATAGGGATGCCACTGTCACAGTTCCTTCTGTGGTGGAAGACGGCGAATATGAAATTTCTCGTATCTTGAATTTTAGATGGCATAGAGGGAGATTACAGTATCTCGTCTCCTGGAAGGGTTTCGGTCCCGAAGATACCTCCTGGGTAAGGGCGGATGATTTCTCTGCTCCTAGGCTTGTTAGAGCTTTCCACAAGAGATTTCCGGATAGGCCTGGGTCTGGAGGATCCGGAGGATCCTCATAAAAAAGGGGTACTGTTAGAACCCTCCTGTTTGTTTTTGCCATCTTGTGTTTTGCGGTCACGTGACCATCTGGCTTTATATTCCAGCTCCGCCCTTTTGGCTGTGCTGGACTTCAGTGTTGTTTGACTGTTTTGCTAGCCAGGTGCTTCTGTGGGTATCTCTGTCAGTTCGCTTGGTCCTTCTGAGACCTCTAGTACCTTTTTGTCAATTTATCTTTTTGTGTTCTGCAACAACTTTTTCTGTTCAGGAGGTGTCCCATTTTTGTTCCAGTCATTAGTTCTTTTAGGGAACCCTTCCCTTTATGCTATAAGTCTTCATTCAGACTAGCCAAGGACTAAGGTGGGTCTGTTAGCAAGGAACAGGCAGCCCGCTACATCGTAGGGATTCAGCTTAGTCTTACTGTAGTGATAGCTTTCCCCTTTCTTTCCTTAGTACTTGTGCAGATTATAACACGGCCTGCCTTGTTTTTAAGCATATAATCAGGATTAAGATAAAAAAATTAGCCCTGGCCCCTGATATCTGGGGCTATGACTATAAATATCTGTAACAGCAGCAACAGACAGAACGTGCAAAGGACCCTCTTGTGCTGTATATACTGCCACAAACCCTTCCTGCCTTGCTTTTTAAACAAATAATCAGGATTAAGATAAAAAAAAATTGCTATTGCCCCTGATATCTGGGGCTATGTCTACAAATATTGGTAACAGCAGCAGCAGACAGAATGTGCAATGGACCCTCTTGTGCTGTATACACTGCCACATACCCTGCCTGCCTACCTAACTCCTGCTACCACCACTGAATATATGTAGCTGGATTAGTCCTCAGAAGGACTGTTAGTTCAGATGGATATATAGATATGTTGTGGAATACCTACACTAACTAATAAACAAGCAAATGACTCCCTCATGAAGCAGCATCTGTCCATATTCTGCCTGTTTCCGGGGTAGACTGTGACGAGCCTAGCGTCACCAGGTCTTAAATAGACCCGATGACGCTATGCAGCCAGCCAATCACTGTAATGCCTTACACCAACATGGCTACGGCATTACATTGAGTGGCAAGCAATCCCTGCATGTTCATTGGCTCTCTAAAAAGCGCTAAACATGCAGGGCAGGAACACGAGCTCCCACCCGAGCAAGCCGGAAATACTTGCCGAGCGCCGAGCTTGTCGAGCACTGTGATGCTCGGGTGAGTACTGAATAGTGGCAATCATGTTTGCTTATCACTAATGGTGAGAGGTTGAAAAAGTTGAGTTTGTTTAGCTTAGAAAAACGACGCCTCAGAGGGGATCTCATTTACATGTATAAATACAGTACAGACCAAAAGTTTGGACACACCTTCTCATTTAAAGATTTTTCTGTATTTTTATGACTTTGAAAATTGTACATTCACACTGAAGGCATCAAAACTATGAATTAACACATGTGGAATTATATACTTAACAAAAAAGTTTGAAACAACTGAAAATATGTCTTATATTCTAGGTTCTTCAAAGTAGCCAACTGTTGCTTTGTTGACTGCTTTGCACACTCTTGGCATTCTCTTGATGAGCTTCAAGAGGTAGTCACTGGAAATGGTTTTCACTTCACTGGTGTGCCCTGTCAGGTTTAATAAGTGGGATTTCTTGCCTTATAAATGGGGTTGGGACCATCAATTGTGTTGTGCAGGAATCTGGTGGATACACAGCTGATAGTCCTACTGAATAGACTGTTAGAATTTGTATTATGGCAAGAAAAAAGCAGCTAAGTAATGAAAAACGAGTGGCCATCATTACTTTAAGAAGTGAAGGTCAGTCAGTCCGAAAAATTGGGCAAACTTTGAATGTGTCCCCAAGTGCAGTTGCAAAAACCATCAAGCGCTACAAAGAAACTGGCTCACATGAGGACCGCCCCAAGAAAGGAAGCAGTCAGACTGTGGTATGTTCTACCGCTAGAGGTAGTAACAGCTTTCAAAAAAGGGCTGGATGACTTCCTCGATACATATAACATTGTGGGTTACAGTTAAATTAGACAAAATGTTAAACCTATAGAAGTGCATTTAGTACGGTAATAGTAATTACATTAATGTATTATAATTAGGTTTGATCCAGGGTTCTAGGACTGATCGCTTTTTCTCTGGGTCAAGAAGGAATTTTTCCCCGTGATGCAAATTGGCTGAATGTGGCCTGGGGTTTTTGCCTTCTTCTGGATCAACAGATTTACGCATAGGAGTTTTAGTAATACCATTAATAGAATCACAAGAGTAATACAAAAGATAAAACAAATTAAAAAAATTATAAATGGGTTCCTTTTTTAATTGTTATAGTGCAGCAATAATAAAAATGGTAATAATATATTGTGAGGCCTAGTCCCAGTAAGTTAGTAAGTTAGTGTAGTGTTAGTGTAAGGAGTACAATTGGGGGAGAAATGTTGAACTTGATGGACCTAAGTCTTTTTTGACCTACGTTGCTATGCTACTATGTTACTAGATAGGTGGCGTCTGAGCCGTACTTTCAGGGGACTTGTGGTGCAAACCACATATTGGACCCTGCAGATGGTACAATCTATGAGATAGACAACATTTGTAGTATTGCAGGTAATTAAATTGTTACTGAATAGGGAGTCATATTGGATTTTCATGTTAGAAACA
This sequence comes from Phyllobates terribilis, assembly GCF_046119375.1. NCBI lineage: Eukaryota > Metazoa > Chordata > Amphibia > Anura > Dendrobatidae > Phyllobates > Phyllobates terribilis. The sequence continues at coordinate 650,060,011 of NW_027362762.1, forward strand.
TGAATGCCTCTTGGACTGAACCTTAGACAGGATTTAATCGTACAGTATTGATTAATTGTATACTCTTACTGGCATTATTTGTTTTATTAGTTTTTAGCCTTTATACTAGTGACACCTTCTGGCTAAGCTAATCACATTAGGCTAAGAAACACTCATGTAATTTACATTTCCTATATAGGAGTGATTGTTAGTCAGTGAGTCAGACCATGAGTAAGACGCAAGTCGAAACGCGTAGGTCTGACCATTAGTATTGCATTATGCCTTACTGCCATATTCCATGTTTGGAGTTTCATGTTTAAATGGATGAATAATGACAGACGGGTACAGAAAAAAGTCTTTTGGATGATCAGTCATGAGGGCAACAGGTGTTTGCTTATCAAAAGCTTCATCAAGAAGGTAAAAGAGCTTATCCTGAAAGTAGGCCAATTTGCATTACCTTTCAGAGACTGGATAAAATTCCCACATTTTGTTTTTTAGTTAGTGTCAATAAGCAGGGTTATCAAATAGTAATGACTTTGTTTCATGTTTCCTCCCACAAGCATTGCAGTGTACAGACATCCATGTCTATCAGTAAGATCAAGGACCCTGTTTTTTTATTGTCGTTACTCCATAGCAACAGTTGGTTGTCATGGCAAGCGTATTCATCTTATTCATCATCATTCTTGCTCTGACTGTCTGCCTCATCTGCTGCCCATGCCAAGTCTATATCATCCTCCACTTCCACTTGCTTCTGCTCCTCCGCTTCCAAGTCCTGCAGCATGTAACATAGACCTTGAGGGTACCTAGCAGACACAAGGCAGCAGTGAGCTTATGTAATTTTGTGTTCCTCCATTTTCCCCACCTGCATGTTGGTGGATATTTTTTTCACAATAAATATTGGCGTGATTACATTGTTGACCAAACAATGTAGGCAATGTAGGCAAACGTGTCCCTAGTGTCAAATTTTGATATCACTTCAAAGGGCTTCAGTAGGTAACATGCATCCCTCATTAGCTACCAATGTCAGATCTCAAAGTAACCCATGCTCCAGTTTGACTACAGCATGATGTAGTCCTTCACTGCATTACGCTGTTCAAACAAATGCTGCAACATATACAGCATCGGATTCCAGTGGGTGTTGTGATGTTGTAAACCAGCTGGTGCTTTGTCAGTCCATTTTTTATTTGTTCTTTTCAAAACCAGGAATGTGTGCTTTCCTAAGTCCTATTGAAATTGGTTGACACATTTCTGGCCATAGCCACCACCATTTTCAAACCTTTAAATTTGTGAAAGAAATCTTGCACTATTAAATTCAGGACATGGGCCATGCATGGAGCATGAGATTTTGCGCCAGACCTTAAAGAAGCACCCCCATCTATATTTTTTTTTATTAAATGTGTGTATATATGTATTTAATGTATTGTGAGTGCATTAATATACTCTCCTACTGCCTCAATCTCTGGTGTCCAGCGCTGCTCTGCTCCCCTTCTCTGTGACATCACTGCTTTGCAGAGACTCTCTGGTTCACACTGCTCTTAATCTATTCGTCTGTGGAGCATTAGAACAAGGCTACATAGGATTTAATTGTAAAAGAGACTTCTGGCTCACTCATTGAGCATAGCGTGAGCTGGCTAATAGCAATTGTGGTGATATCACTGAGAAAAAGAGCAGAACAGCGCTGAATGCCAGAGAGAGGAGCAGTAGGTGAGTATAATAATACATTCACACTATATTACATGCATATACAGTGGGGGAAAAAAGTATTTAATCAGCCACCAATTGTGCAAGTTCTCCCACTTAAAAAGATGAGAGAGGCCTGCAATTGACATCATAGGTAGACCTCAACTATGAGAGACAAAATGAGAAAACTAATCCTGAAAATCACATTGTCTGAATTGGAAAGAAATTTATTTCAAATTTTGGTGGAAAATAAGCATTTGGTCAATTACAAACAAGCAAGATTTCTGTCTCTCACAGACTTGCAACTTCTTCTTTAAGAGGCTTCTCTGTCCTCCACTCATTACCTGTAGTACTGGCACCTGTTTGAACTTGTTATCAGTATAAAAGACACTTGTCCGCAACCTCAAACAGTCACACTCCAAACTCCACTATGGTGAAGACCAAAGAACTGCGAAGGACACCAGAAACAAAATTGTAGCCCTGCACTAGGCTCGGAAGACTGAATCTGCAATAGGCAAGCAGCTTGGTGTGAAGAAATCAACTGTGGGAGCAATAATTAGAAAATGGAAGACATACAAGACCATTGATAATCTCCCTCGATCTGGGGCTCCACACAAGATCTCACTCGTGGGGTCAAAATGATCTCAAGAACGGTGAGCAAAAATCCCAGAACCACACTGGGGTACCTAGTGAATGACCTGCAGAGGGCTTGGACCAACGTTACACAGGCTACCATCAGTAACACACTATGCCGCCAGGGACTCAGATCCTGTAGTGCCAGACGTGTCCATCTACTTAAGCCATTACATGTCAGGGCCTGTCTGAAGTTTGCTAGAGAGCATTTGGATGATCCAGAAGAGTATTGTGAGAATGTCATATGGTCAGATGAAACCAAAGTTGAACCGTTTGGTAGAAACACAACTCGTCGTGGTTGGAGGAGAAAATGTTGAGTTGCATCCAAAGAACACCATACCTACTGTGAAGCATGGAGGTGGAAACATCATGCTTTGGGGCTGTTTCTCTGCCAAGGGACCAGGACGACTGATCCGTATACATAAAAAAATGTATGGGGCCATGTATCGTGAAATTTTGAGTGCAAACCTCCTTCCATCAGCAAGGGCATTGAAGATGAAATATGGCTGGGTCTTTCAGCATGACTATGATCCCAAGGACACCGCCAGGGTAACAAAGGAGTGGCTTCGTAAGAAGCATTTCAAGGTCCTGGAGTGGTCTAGCCAGTCTCCAGATCTCCTAAACCCTATAGAAAACCTTTGGAGGGAGTTGAAAGTCCGTGTTGCTCAGCAACAGCCCCAAAACATCACTGTTCTAGAGGAGATCTGCAGGGAGGAATGGGCCAACATACCAGCAACAGTGTGTGCCAACCTTGTGAAGACTTACAGAAAACGTTTGACCTCTGTCATTGCCAACAAAGGATATATAACAGACTATTGAGATGAACTTTTGTAGTTGACCAAATACTTATTTTCCACCAAAATTTAAAAAAAAATTCTTTCAAAATAAGACAATGCGGTTTTCAGGATTTGTTTTCTCATTTTGTCTCTCACAGTTGAGGTCTACCTATGATGTCAATTACAGGCCTCTCTCATCTTTTTAAGTGGGAGAACTTGCACAATTGGTGGCTGACTAAATACTTTTTTTCCCCACTGTATACACACATTTGATAAAAGAAAATATAGATGGGAGTGCTTATGACAATCCTAAGCTGCAGTTCACAGGGAGCCAACAAGTGGGCGAGTTGTCTGTTGATGCATGTCACGACACAGCATTTATTCTTAATTATGCCAGCCATATAGTTCCTATATTCAGTAGATCATTGGACCTGAGCAACTGTTTCATATGAGCCTGTTGACTCTTGTTGTATGTTAATTTGTGGAATGCCTGTAGACTACTTATTGCATCAGCCCCCTGAGTTGTACTAGTCTACACAATTTAGGACAAAAATGTAGATAAATTGAACAATCAAACAATGAGGGATTACCTCTCCCAACCTTCCCCCAATCCTGTGCGAGATTGTCCAGAATGGGAGATGTGGGCATAAAGTCTCTGGCTCCCTCTTCATAGGGACTCTACAGGAGCATCCCAGGGAACCATAACTCCATCTGGTGGAATAGAGATCTGCTCTACTGCCCATCACTGAACCCACGAAGATGTTTGGAGAACCCAGATTGGGACACTCAGGTCACCTGGCCACATACCTCACTGTACTATATGTTGTTGCTGGCTGGATCTGGATGCATGCGCTATGGTCATGGTATCCATCGTCTGGAAGAGCATGGACTATGACTACAGACTATACTGGCAAGAGATATAAAAGCTGTGGACCAACCAAAAGTTGGGAGATAGTGGGTATTGCCTGGTACGGTGGCAGTGGAGCTACCGGCCCCGGGTTTGGATCTTGTGGACTGGGGGCATTGTATTTTGGCCTTCTATCCGGAGTTGCTATAAGACCATGGACGTAAGGAATAAAAAATAGTTGCATCATTAACCTGCCTAGGTGATTATTACAACTCACAAGCTCAGATCTTCACAATACACATCTGAAATTTTTCTGCCATGTGGCTTTTCTCCTCTTGGTTTCAATTTGGTAAAACTGCCTGACAATACTTTGCATTATTGAAAAAAAAAAAAGTAATGGATTCAACATGGTTCCCTCTGTATCTCGTGGATGGAGTTTTGTCAGAAGAACATCATCTGGAGAAGGTGTAGTAGATGACAGATAACCGCCACCTGGCAGTGGAAACAGACGTAGCTCAGACATGTAGGCCTCAACACTAGTGATGAGCGAGCATTAAAATGCTCGGGTACTCGTTGCTCGGGTCGAGCAAATTGGAATACTCGGGTGCTCGACCCAAGCAACGAGCCCAATGTAAGTCTATGGGAAACTTGAGCATTTCTCAGGTGGCTCCCCCCAGCGGTCTGCAGAGGGCCTAAAAATTGCACAAATCGATGGGAATAGTGCTCAAATGACATGGGAACAGCATGGGGAAGACCCCTGGAAGCATCTCTGACTCCCAGATCACTGCTGTCAGCAACGTGGTCAGAGTATTACGCCACTTTTATGGACTCACAATAAAACATACAAATACGAAACCAAAATGCATTTTCCTGGGAAATATGTTAAGGAACATCCTTTCCAGGGTAATGACTTGTATATAAGGCAAAATAAATAACCAAAACCAAAAATACTCCTCCACAACTTGGGCTATGTTCACATGTAGCGTTTTTGATGCGTTTTTGCACTTTTGCATTACTTTCAACCAAGACAAATGCATTCACCAGGAAATGTCATTTTAACATTTTACAACCTTATCTGGCCATGTGGTGTGTGACACATCATCAGACACATGCATACAGTGCTGAAAAGACATGGGAACAGCATGGGGAAGACCTCTGGAAGCATCTCTGACTCCCAGGTCACTGCCTAAAAGTGTGCCCATCATAAGGGATCCTTGGCGCATGCGAATATGCCTCCCGCCATGCACCTGTCGTTGCAGACTTGCAAAAATCACCGTCCACGTCCTTGTCCCAGTGCAGCGTTCAGTTGTCCCTACCCCATTCCTTGGAATGCAAGCGCAAGTATGCAGGCAAAAGGCTGCAATACTATACTGCCAAATTTTTGACAGCTGCTTGCACTAGAAATGAGGCCTTTTAGGCTCGTGGAGGCGAAAGCTTTTCACAACCTCATGCCGGCGGTGGCCGGGTGTCCATACTCGGTCTCCAGCCACCACTATATTTCCCGGTATCGCCTCCGCCTTCCACAAGCACGGGTCCCACAACATTACCCATGCCCTCCCCAGTGCACTTACTGGGAAGCACAACCTAACCACAAACACGTGGACAGGTGAATGTGGCCAGGGACGGTACGGAGCCAGTCCACAACTTTTTTTGCTGCGAGTTGTATTTATCTCGGTGAAAAGACTTGCATAGAGGGAAACCGTATCTACCCTGCGTGTCATTTCTCCCAGGTAGAAGTCCTGTAATTGAGCTTGTTGCAGAAGCAATGGCAGCCCGTCCAAAATCAACTCGCACTTGTCGGTGGTGCTTTGACACAAACATCTTTCTTTGCGCATTTAATGTCTTGAATACAGAGTTGGACAATGGCCTGATCTGTAATGCGTTTTGAGAAATAACATGCATAAGCATGGCCGATCCACATTAAAAAAGCAGCCATAGAGTGTCCGGGAACCTTCCCCCACACGTTTCTTAGCCAGGGCTGCTTTTCGGCAGGGTTGGATGGGCCCACCAGAGAACCAGAGACTCCTCCGGCGGGCCCTGGATTCTCCTTCAGGAGGGTTCATAGTGCCGAGGTGAGGCCATAATGATGATAGAGGCAACCATCTGCTTAGTTTTCAGTTACTTGGAATGCAAGTGCGAGTATACAGCCATGCGCCCACCCACCTACAGGCCACAACACTAAATGACAGATTTCTGGGCAGCTCTTTGCACTTGAAATATGGCCTTTTAAGCTTGTGGAGGCAGAAACTTTTCACAACCTCATGCCGGTGGCGGCCGGGTGTCCAGACTCGGTTCCCAGCCGCCACTATATTACCCGGTATCGCCTCCGCCTTCCACAAGCACGGGTCCCACAACATTACCCGTGCCCTCCCCAGTGCACTTACTGGGAAGGACTGCCTAACCACAAACACGTGGACAGGTGAATGTGGCCAGGGACGGTACGGAGCCAGTCCACAACTTTTTTTGCTGAGAGTTGTATTTATCTCAATGAAAGGACTGTCATAGAGGGAAACCATATCTACCCTGTGTGTTATTTCTCCCAGGAAGTACTGTAATTGAGCTTGTTGCAGAAGCAATGGCAGCCCATCCAAAATCAACTCGCACTTGTCGGTGGTGCTTTGACACACACACATCTTTCTTTGCGCATTTAATGTCTTGAATACAGAGTTGGACAATGGCCTGATCTGTAATGCGTTTTGAGAAATAACATGCATAATCATGGCCAAGCCGCATTAAAAAAGCAGCCATAGAGTGTCCGGGAACCTTTCCCCACACTTTTCTTAGCAAGGGCTGCTTTTCGGCAGCTTTGGATGGGCCCACCAGAGAACCGAAGACTCCTCCGGCTGGCCCAGGCTTCTCCTTCAGGAGAGTTCATAGTGCCGAGGTGAGGCCATGATGATGATAGAGGCCTCCATCGGCTTAGTTTTCAGTTACTTGGAATGCAAGTGAGAGTATACAGCCAGCCACCCACCCACCCTCAGGCCGCAACACTAAACTGACAGATTTCTGGGCAGCTCTATGCACTTGAAATATGGCCTTTTAAGCTTGTGGAGGCAGAAACTTTTCACAACCTCATGCCGGCGGCGGCCGAGTGTCCATACTCGGTCCCCAGCCACCACTATATTTCCCGGTATCGCCTCCGCCTTCCACAAGCACGGGTCCCACAACATTACCCGTGCCCTCCCCAGTGCACTTACTGGGAAGGACCGCCTAACCACAAACACGTGGACAGGTGAATATGGCCAGGGACGATACGGAGCCAGTCCACAACTTTTTTTGCTGAGAGTTGTATTTAGTGAAAAGACTTGCATAGAGGGAAACCGTATCTACCCTGCGTGTCATTCCTCCCAGGAAGTCCTCTAAAACTGCTTGCACTTGAAATGTGGCCTGAACATTACTGTTGGTACTTTTCTGTGGGAATTTGCTTGCCTCCTGCCAGCCTGGAATATTTCCAGCAAACTATGGTACAACGCCATGGTATTAGCACTGCCCCCAGTACCAGTAGCGAAGCCATCTCCAATTTCCTTCTCAGGAATTTTATTTGGTAGACTGAGTGGCTGCCCAAATACATTTTCTCACAAAGGAGCTGAAGATAGAGTGGCAGTAGGTGCAAGTTTCTCCAGCCTGTTAGATATTAGAGGGTGAATGGCAGCACATGGATCAGTGGTTAGCACTGAAGCCTTGCAGCACTGGGATCCTGGGTTCAAATCCCAGCAAGGACAACATCTGCAAGGACTTTGTATGTTCTCCCCGTGTTTACGTGTGTTTCCTCCACAGTAAAAATAGAGTGTCCGGGAACCTTCCCACACACTTTTCTTAGCAAGGACCGCTTTTTGTCAGGGTTGAACGGTCCCACCAGAGAATCCTCTGGTGTGCCTTGGCTTCTACTTCAGCAGAGTTCCTGATAGCGCTAACTTTGCAGCTGCTATGGGGCTCTTGAGCGGGTGAGAGAGGTTATCCCTCAGAATCAAATTCTCTGGTGGGCAAAATGTTTTTCAATCTGAAACAGCTTCTCAGTGGGAGTTGTATTTCACCACAGCCATATTCTTTAGCTCGGTGAAAGGAATAGAGGGAAACCGTATCTACCCCGGCTGTCATTTCTCCGTCACCAGGTTCCGCCCATTGTCACACACGACCATGCCTGGCTGTATGTTCAGCGGTGAGAGCCACAGATCAGGCTGCTGTGTTACAGCTTTCAACAACTCTGCAGCAATGGGCGGTTTGTCAATTAAGCATTAAGCAAGTCATCTTCAGCACAGCCTGTTGCCGCTTGGCCAAGGCAGTGCTGCAGTGCTGTCAGCTTGTGACTGATGTAGTCATTTCAGAGATGGAGGAGGAGGTGCATGAGCTGAACAATGTAATTACATTGAGGTTAAATTGGTGACACTGTTTTTTATACTAAAGAAAGATCCTATTGTTTTGTTTTTTTTACGTTATTTTTTAAGACAAATACATTCACTGGGAAATGTCATTTTAACATTTTACAACCTTATCTGGCAATGTGGTATGTGACACATCATCAGACACATCCTGCTTTATTTGTGATGGAGGGACTCTGAAAGTCATAAAGCCTATTTTTATAGGGCCATCAGACGGCCCTTACTATTCTTAAAAGGCCAGCAGTTGGCCCTCACTATTGTTAGAGTTCCATCAGCCGACTTTGTTGTTCCCATTATTAACAAGTGGGTCTCCTATACTGCTATTGAGTATCCAGTGACTGCAAGGGCTGCCAAAATTTGGACACAACCCAATACTCCTTTGAAGAGACATAGAGGAGGGTCTCAGTAAAAAAATGCTCCCATTATAAAGGCTGCCAAAAATTTGGAGGCACTTCAATGACCCTTGGAAGAGACGTGGAGGAAGGCCTCATAAAAAAATGTTCCCATTAGAAAAAATCGGGCCTCCTATATTTGTAATGCCCATACAATAAGTGTATGGGCTGACAAATATTTACCCCTGGGGGGTATACATGAAGATACTGTATAAAAATTTTTTTTTACAGGCATCATGAACACCCTTTAAAAATATTATGTGGGTGTTGCATCACGGACCATGGTCACCCTGGTGATATGGTGGTGGAGGATGAGGAGAAGGAGGAGGACAAGAGCAAATAGCCAAAATTAGGAAGCGTTTACCCATGTGTGGGTGTGAAAAGGTGCATGGGAATACACCTCCCCAGAAAAGACACTGGATTTAAGATTATGTTACGCTGCTATCATTTGGCGGTGTTGAGAAGTCAGGCCCAATCAAGCTCTTGTTCATTTTTATAAAAGTCAGCCTGTCAGCATTTTCAGCTGACAGGCGGATGCGCTTATCAGTTATAATTCCACCAGTGGCACTAAAAACCCGCTCTGATAAAACGCTAGCGGCAGGGCAGGCCAGGACCTCCAAGGCATAGAGAGCCAGTTCATTCCATGTTTCCAGCTTGGATACCCAATAATTATAAGGCACAGGGGAATCACGGAGGACCTTGGTACGGTCGTCAAGGTACTCCCTCAGCATCTTCCCCAACTTTGCACTCCTTGTGAGAGTACCCCGCGCCTCAGGGCCTGTCCGATGGGAGGGTCTGAGAAAACTCTCCCAGAACTTTGATAGTGTTCCCCTGCCTCTGCTGGATTGAAGTTGTGTCTCTCTCGCCTGTACTCCTTGGTTGTCCAACGAAGTGTGCCCTCTGCCGCCAGCGTTTTTAGATGGGAATTTCTTTAATAGTTCTGCAACAAGGGCCTTCTGGTACAGCCCCATTTTTGTAGACCTGTCTGCCTCACGAATAAAAGATAGAAAGTTCTCCTTGTAGCGTGGGCCTAGAAGTGTCACCAACCAGTAATGACTGTCACCTAATATTTTGAGAACGCGAGGGTCATGGGAAAGGCAGCGTAACATAAACTCAACCATGCGTGCCAAACTACTAACAGGCAAGACTTCATTGTCTTCACCAAGAGGATGACTGACCATGCTCTCCTCCTCCTCCTCTTTGTCCTCTGGCCATTCAGGCTGAACAGACGGTATGACAGCTGTGCAGGTAGTACCGCCTATAGTGCATGAAACTAGCTCCTGTCCTTCCTCCTCCTACTCTTCCTCATTGTCACCCAATCCACGTTGGGATGAGATGAGGCTTGGCTGTGTGTAATCACACTGTATGGTTCCTTGCTCTATCTCATCGTGCTCTGTCTGCAATGCATCCTCTTTGATTGTGAGCAGAGAGCGTTTCAGAAGACAGAGGAGCGGGATGGTGACGCTAATTATGGCATCATCGCCGATCACCATCTTGGTGGAGTACTCAAAGTTTTGGAGGATGGTACATATGTCTGACATCCATGTCCACTCCTGAGTTCTTATGTGTGGAGTCTCAACTGAATACCGACAGCCTTGTTGATGCTGGTACTCAACAACTGCCCTCTTCTGGTCACAAATAATGTTGAGCCACCCCCGTAGTGTTCGAATTCCATTCGGTTCGTCGAACACCCGTGTGTTCGCCGAACTGTTCGTCGAAATGTTCGTCGAACACCTTCGAACACCGTTAAAACCAATGGCAGGCAAACAAAAACACATAGAAACACATAGAAAACACCTTCAAAGGTGTCCAAAAGCTGACAAACTGCTCAGAAGACACAACTAACACATGGAAAAGTGACAAGTACATATAGTCATGCGAAAAGAAAAGAGGTGGAGGAGTAAAAGGAGGGGGAGACACAGATATAGGCATGTCATGCCCTTCTAAAATCCAAAAGTGTCCGTGTCGCCGGGTTTGTGCCAGAGCCACGGTGAACCCTGACGGCCAGCCCCCCTCTCCCAATACTGGTGCCTGTCCGCTGGTGGGTCGAGCGAGCCCCCCTGTGGTGGAGGCAGCTCTAAGCTTTTTAATTTAAATTGTCTCTCTAATTTGAATGAATACACTTTAAATCCATTTACAAGGATCTATTGGAGGGCAAGTCTCATGCCAGCAGCCGCGAAATTCCAGCTCCAGTAGCGTCCACTAAAGCTGCTGCAGTTAAAAAGCTTTTATAAGGATCGAGCTCGGCTGTCCACCGCAAGGCATCCTACTGCCAGTCCCAGCCCCTATGCCTTGGGGTGCCTCCTGATGCTCTTCACTGAGTATCCCGTGGTCCCGAAGCATTTCCTTTGAAAACATTAAGTGTGCAAACTACAGGTGGTGTAGCTTGCTTAACAGCCGGGATAATCCGCTGACTAGCAGACACTGCTACTAGGCACAAAGTATTTCCTGGGCTAGATGCAGTTAAAAATTTGTAATTAGATACTCTCGTTGGATGCTGAGAAAGCATTCCATAGAGTCTCCTGGCACGCCATATATGATTCTCTTAAAAAGCTTGGGGTAGGGGTCTAGGGGACCCTTTTATAGCCAAAATCACGGCCCTGTATCACAATACGTCACCTAGGCTGAAGATAAATGGAACTGTAGCACCCTGAGGGCTCGGTTGCTACAGAGGTATTGCACCTCACCCAGAGGTGTGATATCTCACTCTCAGGTAAGGATGGAGTGTGGATCAGGACCCGACACCTGCATGCATTACACCACATTGCCGTGGGGCAGGGCGACCAATATGCCTCTGAGATGGGCACAACAGTCCCTGTCCCTGGCTGGAGTGGGGGGAGGGAACACTGAGGAAGGGGAACCCTGTAGTGCAGGAGCAGGGAGGAAGCAGTTCCTGGGTGCATTGAGAAGGGAGTATAAAAGGTGGGCACCATCTTAGTTCAGTGCAGAGAAGTCTGAGCAGAAGTGGCAGGGAGCAGGGGCTCTGCATGAGCTCTGCTCCGGAGGCGGGCCTAGTAACAGAGGCCCAGGCCTGGAAGAGGGAGAAGGAAGGAAGAGGAGCGGAGAAGGCTCCAGGAACGAGGAATGAAGGGATCCCAGGGGTGCGGACGGGCGAGTCGCCACCGCACGCCCGAATCCACCTGCGTGGAGGGGTCAGGCCAAAGGGGGAGACCGGTCCCCGAAACTAGTGGAGGCAGGAAGTGACCCTCAGCTAGAAACCGGAGGCTGTGACATTTTATGTGGCACAGCCCCTCGCTACACCCGCTAGGAAGGCACCACATAGGGTCAGGGAAACTGGCACCAAGTTTACCAAGAGGAGGCCCGAGGCAGCCGGACAGAAGGGTTGGTAAGAAAGGCCAGACAAAGGACACACAAAGGGGGTCCCGTGAAGCGCTCCAAAGTTATCTGGGAGTTGTCTGAGCCCCTCACCTGGTGAGCACAGTACGACGTGGGCAGCCGTTACCTGCAGACGTGGTCTGGATAATAAGAACTGTGAGTAAAGGCCCTGGACTGCATCACTGACTCCGTGTCGTTACTGCTGCTGCCCTGCACCATCACCCCCATCCTCCGCATACACTGCCCTGAGGCTATACTCCTCCCGTGGGGAGTTATGCTACGCTCTGCTGCACCCACAACACCAGCCTCAGCGGTCTGCCCTGCAGCGGCGGTTCACTCTGACCGCAATCCACGGGTGGCGTAGTCGGACATTTAAACATCAAAACCACATAAATAGTTCCGCCACTGGTTTGACCACCCTGAGCCACGGAACCGGGTCGCCGCCACGAAGACTACAACCACCAGCATCCACCAAAAAGGGTCCGGCTCCGGGTGTCCCAAGGCCCAGGGGGTGCATCAGAACATTTTCATCACCTTTCACAATCACCAATGGGACAAGGCAGGGATGTCCTCTGTCCCCTCTCTTATACATCCTAGTGACGGAGCACCTGCTCTCATCAATTCGCCATAACCCCAATATTAGGTGGATTGAGGTGGGAGGCACCGAGTACAAGTGCTCTCTATTTGCTGATGATGTCCTAGTATATATCACTCAATCACATATATCCATCCATGCTGTTATGGCTGAAATAGATCACTTTGTTACATGGTCAAATTTTAAAATCAATGCAGCGAAGTCTGAGGCCCTCGATGTCTCCCTCCCCAAATCCATATAGGATTCCATCCAGTCCAACTTTCCCTTTGCCTGGCCCTCACAGGGTATCAAATACTTAGGAATTCCTATTCATAGAGACCTCTCCCATCTATGTTATCTTAATTTTGGGCCCTTTATTGAACAACTCCATACAGACCACGGTTGGCAAGTTAGAACTGTAAGATTCACTACGTGAACCACTGGTGTTTTGTGGAAAAGCACATGTACACTGTGTTCCAAATTATTATGCAAAAAGTGTTTAGGAGTGATAAGGGAATAATTTGTTTGTTTGTCAGTTAAGCTCATTGATGGTGATGTCTGTCAGGGCTCTTTATATCACTGTAAGCAATTGCAGACACCTGTGCTAATTAGTTTGGCAGGTGTGTCCAATGAAAGGCAAGAATACTTAAGAAGGCTGTCTCACATTATTAAGCAGCCTACATTTTCTGCCAAAATGGGAAAGAAAAAGGATGTGTCGGCTGCTGAGAAGCAACAAATTGTGGAGTGTTTAGGTCAAGGCATGACTACAATCAACATTGTGCGATGATCAGGATGAAGTGTCTTGGCAATCAAGAAGTATGTAGCTGATTCACAGTACACACGTGTGCGTGCTGATAAGGGCAAATTGAGTACTCTTTCCTACAGGCAATTACATCAGGTTAAAAGAGCAGCGTCAAAAAAGCCTTGTCATAGCAGCAGACAAGTTTTTGAAGCTGCTGGTGCCTCCAACGTCCCCCGAACAACAAGATGCAAGGTCCTTCAGAGGTTTGCAGCTGTGCATACGCCATCCTGTCGACCTCCTCTATCCACTTCACACAAGCAGAAATGGCTCCAGTGGGCCAAACATTACATGAAGACTGATTTCAAAACTGTTTTGTTCACGGATGAGTGCCGTGCAGTGCTCGATGGTCCAGATGGATGGAGTGGAGGATGGCTGGTTGATGGACACCCCACGCAAACACGGCTACAGCGCCAACAAGGAGGAGGTGGAGTAATGTTTTGGGCTGGAATCATGGGGAGAGAGATTGTCGGCCCCTTTAGGATCCCTGAAGGCGCTAAAGATGAACTCCATAATGTATGTGGATTTTCTCAAACAGCACTTCCTGCCATGGTTCAAGAAGAAGAACCGTGTATTTCACAGCAAGATCATTTTTTTGCATGATAATGCACCATCTCATGCTGCACATAAAACATCTGCATCTCTGGCTGATATGGGCATAAAAGGGGACAAACTTATGGTGTGGCCCCCATGCTCCCCTGACCTCTACCCCATTCAGAACCTCTGGAGCATCATGAAAAGGAGTGTCTATGATGGCGGGAGGCAGTTCACATCTAAGCAACAGCTCTGGGAGGGTATTCTGTCCTCATGCAAAACAATTGAAGCAGAAACCATCCAAAACCTGACAAATTCAATGGACGAGAGAGTTCAGAAGCTCCTTTCGAACAAGGGGTCCTATGTGAAAATGTAACATCACCTAGAATAAAGTTTTGAGTTGAAAACTGTTTGATTTCAGTTTCTAATAACCTGCTAATGCTTATAATTTCAAAAATGACCATTTTTTTGGTCTTTATTAAAATGAAAAGGTTGATCGAAAAGTTTGGGGGATCTAAGAGTGTGGCAACCCAGTAGTCATGATTACTTCGAATTCTGACAATATGAGGGTCGTGTTGCAGGTAGTGCAGCAAGAAGGCACTTATGTGTCTTGCGCATCTCGGAGCCCCAAAATTATTTTCCGGGCTAGATGCAGCTAAAAATTATTATTAATTTTAAATCTGGTGGAGCTTAGTATAGATGGCCTAATAGGATCAGTGGTGCACACTGCTACAAAGCCCAAATTATTTTCCAGTCAAGATACAGATAAACATGATTAGTAATTTTAAATCTGGTGGAGCTTATTATAGATGGCCTAAGAGAATCAGTGCTGCACACTGCTACAAAGCCCAAATTATTTTCCAGCCAAGATACAGATAAACATGATTAGTAATTTGAAAGCTTAAAACGGTTGTGTAACGGGTCTGGGAGGCGGAACCTCTGGGCTACAATACAAGGGGGCGATCCTTGTAAGGGAGCGGGTGGCGACCAGGCAGGTAGTCACAGGAGGTGACCAGGACAGTCTCTGGGTGTACGGGCAGGAGGACACGGCAAGTGATCGGGGCAGTCTCTGGGTAAAGGGTAGGTACGACCTGTGATGGCTGAACCTCCAGGTAGGCTAGCAAGGCAGATGGAGAATGTGTGCTCCCAGGTGAGCAAGCGAGAGTCTCTGGAATAGCAGGTGGTCACAGCACGTGACGGCGGAGCCTCCAGGTAGGCAAGCAGGCAGGTAACGGAGAAGCGCTCCCAGGTGAGCGGGCAAGAGTCTCAGGAATAGCTGGTGGTCACAGCACGTGACAGCGGAGCCTCCGGGCAGGCAAGCAGGCAGGTAGCGGAGAAGCGCTCCCAGGTGAGCGGGCAAGAGTCTGGAGTAGCTGGTGGTCACAGCACGTGACAGCGGAGCCTCCGGGCAGGCAAGCAAGCAGGTAGCGGAGAAGCACTCCCAGGTGAGCGGGCAAGAGTCTGGAGTAGCTGGTGGTCACAGCACGTGACAGCGGAGCCTCCGGGCTGGCAAGCAGGCAGGTAACGGAGAAGCGCTCCCAGGTGAGCGG
The DNA here is from genome assembly GCF_046119375.1 of Phyllobates terribilis. Lineage (NCBI taxonomy): Eukaryota > Metazoa > Chordata > Amphibia > Anura > Dendrobatidae > Phyllobates > Phyllobates terribilis. Next base: position 650,075,490 of record NW_027362762.1, read on the forward strand.
GCAAGCTGGTCCATAGACAGACTGACCGGAGTTGTAAGGCAGATCGTCGGACCTCTGGCAAGCAGGCAGGTAGCTGAGGTGCGCTCCCAGATGAGCGGGCAGGCTGGTCCTTAGACAGACTGACAGGAGTAGTAAGGCAGACCGTCGGACCTCAGACTAGCAGGCAGGTAGCAGATAATCAGGCAGGAATCTGGCAGGTAACTGGCAGGTAACTGGCAACGGGACCTGAGGGCTGAAGCACAGGTGAGACACAGGTGCAAACAACATTGCTCGGGCACCTCCATTTTGGAGGAGGTGCCTTATATATGATGAAGTCCTCCGGCCATTGGCCGGGGACTCCTTAGGACGGCGCGCGTGGCCCCTTTAAGAGGAGGGGAGCGCGCGCGCGCGCGCGCCCTAAGCACAGGGGCCGGGAAGGAGCGCGCGCTGAGAGCAGAGCGGGAGGAGGACGCCGGGAAGGAGCGCGCGCTGACAGCAGAGCGGGAGAGGGACGCCGGGCACGGGGCAGAGCGGTGAGGGGAGCAGCGTCCCTGCCTAGCAGAGGGCAGGGACGCCGGCACTACAGTACCCCCCCCTTTAGGCCCCCCCTTTTTTAGGCCAGACAGAAATTTAGCTAGGATGAGAGGGGCATGGATGTTCTCCCGGGGCTCCCACGTTCTCTCCTCAGGACCAAACCCCTTCCAATCTACCAGAAAAAAGGTCTTTCCTCTTACCCTTTTGGTGGCAAGAATGTTCTCTACCTCAAACTCGTCCTCAGCAGAAACCGGAGCAGGAGGCGTACCTGTAGACTTGGAAAAAGAGTTAAGTACCACAGGTTTGAGGAGAGATACATGGAAGGAGTTAGGGATCCGTAAGTTGGCCGGGAGTTTCAATTTATAGGCCACCGGGTTGATCTGACTGGTGACCTCCAGAGGTCCGATGAACCGAGGCCCTAACTTGTAAGAGGGTATCTTGAGTCGAACATATTTAGATGAGAGCCAGACCTTATCTCCTGGACGAAATTGAGGAGGATCCAGGCGTTTTTTGTCAGCGTGTCTTTTCATCCGCTCGGACGACTGAAGGAGTGCGGATCGGGTACTCTCCCAAATGGAGGAAAATTTGTTAACGAGAGATTCCGCAGCCGGGTTGTCCACCGAGGTGGAGACAGGAAAAGGAATCCGAGGATGCTGACCAAAGACTACAAAAAACGGGGATTTGGAGGAGAATTCGCTCTCGTGATTATTGTAAGAGAACTCGGCCCATGGTAGGAGATCCACCCAGTCAGAATGGTGGGCATTAACGAAGTGCCGGAGGTAACTGGTCAGGTTCTGATTGATCCGCTCCACTTGACCATTGGACTGTGGGTGGTAAGCGGAAGAGAAGTCCAGGGTGACGTCTAGTAGTTTACAAGTGGCTCTCCAGAAGCGTGAGGTGAACTGTACCCCACGATCCGACACGATGTGGAGGGGCAGGCCATGAAGACGGAAGATGTGACGAATAAAGTCTCTAGCTAGCTCGGGTGCAGACGGGAGGCCTGGCAGGGGAACGAAATGAGCCATCTTGGAGAAGCGGTCAGCGACCACCCAAATGACCGTACAACCGGCAGAGAGTGGGAGGTCAGTTATGAAGTCCATTGCAATATGCTGCCAGGGGGCAGCAGGTACTGGGAGCGGAAGGAGGCGACCGGCTGGCAGATGTCTCGGAACCTTGTTGCGGGCGCAGGACACACAGGCAGAAACAAAGTCTATTACATCCTTGTGCAGGGTAGGCCACCAGTAGTGCCGGGAAATAAGCTGGAGGGTCTTCTTCTGACCAGCGTGGCCAGCCAGTTTAGACGAGTGACCCCAGTGAAGGATCTTCTCCCGATCAGGTACTGATACGAACGTCTTTCCGGGAGGGAGACGATTTAGACTCACGGGAGCCACCTGCATTACTCTGGCGGGATCGATGATGTGTTTCGGATCTTCCTCGAGATCAGATACCAGAAAGGATCGAGACAAGGCGTCCGCCTTGACGTTTTTGTCAGCCGGGCGAAAATGAAGGACAAAATCAAAACGAGCAAAAAACAAGGACCACCGGGCTTGGCGCGGGTTAAGTCTCTGGGCATGCTGGAGGTAAGCCAAGTTCTTGTGGTCAGTGTAAATTATTACCGGGTGAAGAGCCCCCTCAAGCAGGTAACGCCACTCCTCCAATGCCAGTTTGATGGCCAATAACTCTCGATCTCCTATGGAATAATTGCGCTCAGAGGAGGAGAAGAGTTTAGAGAAGAAGCCGCAAGTTACCATCCTCCCGGAAGAAGATTTTTGAGTAAGTACCGCTCCAGCTCCAGAGGAGGATGCGTCCACTTCCAGGAAAAACTGCTTGTTGCCGTCCGGGCGATGCAGCACCGGGGCGGAAGAGAAGGCCTGTTTTAAGGAAAGAAAGGCTTCTTCTGCTTCGGGCGGCCACTCTTTGGGATTAGTACCCTTACGGGTGAGCGCGGAAATTGGGGCAGTCCGGGAAGAGAAGTGTGGTATGAAGAGTCGGTAGTAGTTGGCGAAGCCCAGGAACCGCTGAATGGCCTTCAACCCCTCCGGTCGGGGCCATTTCTCGATGGCAGACAGTTTCTCTGGATCCATTCGTAGGCCGGTCTGAGAAATAATGTAGCCCAAAAACGGAAGCGAGGTCTGCTCAAAGAGGCACTTCTCGTATTTAGCGAAGAGGTGATTCTGCCTGAGCCTGAGCAGGACCTGACGAACGTCCCTCCGGTGAGTCTGGAGATCCGGAGAGAAGACCAAGATGTCGTCCAGGTACACCACTACGCAGGAGTAGAGAAGGTCCCGGAAGATGTCATTGACCAACTCTTGAAAGACGGCAGGAGCGTTACAGAGACCAAAGGGCATTACCAGGTATTCATAGTGGCCGTCCCGGGTGTTGAATGCCGTCTTCCATTCATCCCCTTGACGGATACGAACCAGGTTGTACGCCCCACGGAGGTCTAGTTTGGTGAAGATTCTAGCCCCCCTCAGACGATCAAATAATTCTGGAATGAGCGGAAGGGGGTACTTATTCTTCACCGTGATCTGGTTTAGGCCTCTATAGTCTATACAGGGACGGAGAGAGCCGTCCTTCTTTTTGACGAAAAAGAAGCCTGCTCCCGCCGGGGAGGTAGATTTCCGGATGAATCCCCTGGCCAGATTCTCCTCAATATATTCGGACATCGACCGGGTCTCAGCAGCGGATAAAGGATAAATACGCCCACGGGGAGGAGTAGTACCGGGTAACAGGTCGATGGGACAGTCGTATGGTCTATGAGGGGGTAATGTCTCTGCCTCCTTTTTATTAAAGACATCAGCATAAGACCAATAAGGAATTGGAAGTCCAGGTAGATTAGCTGGGGTAGGAGAGGGACGGACGGGATGGACGGGAACCAGGCAGGTCTTATGACAGTCTTGTCCCCAGCGAAGGACTTCTCCGGTTTGCCAGTCAAGCACGGGTGCATGTTTCTGGAGCCAAGGCAGACCTAGCAAGAGGGCGTGAGAGAGTCCAGGCAGAACATGAAAGGAGATACTTTCAGAATGCAGCATTCCCACCTGCAGAGTAATGGATTCGGTGATGAGTTGGATGGGGCGTGGTAAGAGCCCCCCATCCACGGCAGCCACAGACAAGGGTACAGCCAGAGGTTTGGTGGGGATGCGGTATTTCTCTACCAGGGACTGTGAAATAAGATTCCCGGCTGCTCCAGAGTCCAGTTGGGCTAGTTCGAAATAACGGTTCTCCCCGTAGACGATTGAAACTGACAACAGCAGGGATGGAGAGGATTTATTCTTGTCTAGGTGGACCTCTCTGAGCGAACCTAGACACAGGCGTTTCCCGACCTCTCCGGGCAGGCATGAATCCGGTGCTCCTTACTGCCACAGTAGAAGCAGGTCCCCTCGGCACGGCGTAAGTCCTGACGGGTCTTGACCATCTTGGTCTGGTCGACCTGCATAGGCTCAGGAGGGTGTACCTGGTTAGAGACAGAAGGAGTGACGGGTTTCTGAAAAGTAGGAGCTAGACGTGGTAACCTCCTCTCACGGGTGACCTCTCTGGCACGCTCCTGGAACCGTAGGTCAATCCGGGTGGCAAGAGTTATTAAGTCATCGAGAGTGGTAGGAATGTCCCGACCGGCAAGTTCATCTTTAATACGGCCGGACAGACCCTCCCAGAAGACGGAAACCAGAGCGTCGTTATCCCAGGCCAGCTCCGAGGCAAGGGTACGGAACCGTATGGCATATTGGCCTACGGTGAGACTCTCCTGACGGAGGCGTAGCAACGATGATGCAGATGAGGTCTTCCGTCCGGGTTCGTCGAAGACTTTCCGGAAAGCCGTGAGAAAAGCAGGCAAGTTGGACACCAGGGGGTCTCCTCTCTCCCATAGAGGATTTAGCCAGGCCAGGGCCTCCCCGGTGAGATGGGACATGATGAAGGCAATTTTGGCCCGGTCGGAATTAAACTGGTGGGACAAAAGTTCAAAGTGCAGGGTGCACTGATTTAAGAAGCCCCGAGCCTGGACGGAGTCGCCTCCGAAGCGAGGAGGTGCAAAAAGCCGGGGTCCGGGGTAGGATACCATGGTATTAGTGGGCAGCGGAGCTGCCGGATTGCAAGATATGGCACTGGCGGAGGTTGTTGGTGGATCAGACAGAGTGTTCAGGCGAGTATTGACATTCCGCAGGTGACCCATGATGGACTCCTGTTGGGACCTCTGACGGGACAGTTCAAGACAGAGGTCCGAGAGCGAGGGAGCTTGGGTGCCACCGGGTTCCATGGCCCGAGCAAACTGTAACGGGTCTGGGAGGCGGAACCTCTGGGCTACAATACAAGGGGGCGATCCTTGTAAGGGAGCGGGTGGCGACCAGGCAGGTAGTCACAGGAGGTGACCAGGACAGTCTCTGGGTGTACGGGCAGGAGGACACGGCAAGTGATCGGGGCAGTCTCTGGGTAAAGGGTAGGTACGACCTGTGATGGCTGAACCTCCAGGTAGGCTAGCAAGGCAGATGGAGAATGTGTGCTCCCAGGTGAGCAAGCGAGAGTCTCTGGAATAGCAGGTGGTCACAGCACGTGACGGCGGAGCCTCCAGGTAGGCAAGCAGGCAGGTAACGGAGAAGCGCTCCCAGGTGAGCGGGCAAGAGTCTCAGGAATAGCTGGTGGTCACAGCACGTGACAGCGGAGCCTCCGGGCAGGCAAGCAGGCAGGTAGCGGAGAAGCGCTCCCAGGTGAGCGGGCAAGAGTCTGGAGTAGCTGGTGGTCACAGCACGTGACAGCGGAGCCTCCGGGCAGGCAAGCAAGCAGGTAGCGGAGAAGCACTCCCAGGTGAGCGGGCAAGAGTCTGGAGTAGCTGGTGGTCACAGCACGTGACAGCGGAGCCTCCGGGCTGGCAAGCAGGCAGGTAACGGAGAAGCGCTCCCAGGTGAGCGGGCAAGCTGGTCCATAGACAGACTGACCGGAGTTGTAAGGCAGACCGTCGGACCTCTGGCAAGCAGGCAGGTAGCTGAGGTGCGCTCCCAGGTGAGCGAGCAGGCTGGTCCTTAGACAGACTGACAGGAGTAGTAAGGCAGACCGTCGGACCTCAGACTAGCAGGCAGGTAGCAGATAATCAGGCAGGAATCTGGCAGGTAACTGGCAGGTAACTGGCAACGGGACCTGAGGGCTGAAGCACAGGTGAGACACAGGTGCAAACAACATTGCTCAGGCACCTCCATTTTGGAGGAGGTGCCTTATATATGATGAAGTCCTCCGGCCATTGGCCGGGGACTCCTTAGGACGGCGCGCGCGGCCCCTTTAAGAGGAGGGGAGCGCGCGTGCGCGCGCCCTAAGCACAGGGGCCGGGAAGGAGCGCGCGCTGAGAGCAGAGCGGGAGGAAGACGCCGGGAAGGAGCGCGCGCTGACAGCAGAGCGGGAGAGGGACGCCGGGCACGGGGCAGAGCGGTGAGAGGAGCAGCGTCCCTGCCTAGCAGAGGGCAGGGATGCCGGCACTACAGGTTGGTAGGGTGATTTTAACCAATCATCAAGCTTTTACTCTCCCCAGGATGACACAGGGGTAGAAAAGTCGTTTCGGATCCATGATTTGTTCATCTTTATGAACGTGAGTCTGTCTACATTATCAGTGGAGAGCCGCGTGCACTTATCTGTCAGCACACCACCAGCAGCGCTGAACACACGTTCAGACAGAACGCTGGCTGCGGGGCATGACAAGATCTCCAAGGCGTAAGTGGCTAGCTCCGGCCATTTATCCAGATTGGAAGCCCAAAAAGAGCAAGGGTCCAGTGACACAGTCATGGCTTCAATGTTTACTTGGAGATACTTCTGTACCATCGTCTCTAGGCGTTGACTATGTGTCAGACTTCTTGTCTCCTGTGGCCTTGCAAAGGATGGGCTAAAAAAGTGGTGAAATGATTCCGCAAAATTGATGTTACCAGCAGATACTGTGGTTCTGTTACGGTTTGAGTGCTGAACACTTGACGGTCCCACGGTTGGCAAGTTGGAACTGTGAGATTCACTACGTGCACCACTGGTGTTTTGTGGAAAAGCACATGTAAGATTCTGCAACAGTCTCTGCTGATATTCCTGCATGCGTGCATCCCTTTCTATGGCAGGAATAATTTCTGCAAATTTACTTTTGTACCGGGGATCTAACAGTGTGGCAACCCAGTAGTCAGGATTATTTCTAATTCTCACAATTCGAGGGTCATGTTGCAGGTAGTGCAGCAAGAAGGCACTCATGTGTGTTGCACATCCAGGAGCACCAAGTCCCTGTTGTGTTGGTGGCGAGGTAACAATCATGCTTCCTTCCTCTGTCCTCTCCCCCCAACCTCGCACAACAGAAATGTGATCAAGGTCTCCCTCATCTGATGAGTCTTCCATCAGTTCGTCCTCCACTTCTTCCTGGACTCCTGCACCTTCCTCACTAGTTTGGCTGCTACCATGCGCCCTGGTAAAACCATCTCCCCCACCCTCACATGCCTGCCGCCTTGGTGCTGCCGACCGTCTGGACCTTGCAGATGTTAGCCCTTCCGCATACAACTCCTCCTCCTCTACTTCCTCCACCTCCTCTTGTGCCACCACCTGACTCCGAATTCTGTTTAACATGTGCTCCAGCATGTAAATCACCGGAATAGTCATGCTGATAATGGCATCGTCAGCACTAAACATCTTCGTCGCCATTTCAAAACTGTGCAGAAGGGTGCAGCATTGTCGCACACGGCCTTCCCTGGTTTCAGGTCCAGTGGAGACAACCATTCATGAAATTGGTTCTCCAGAGCTGACCACAACTCCTCAGCTGTGTGACTCACATTTCCCAGACATTTCAAAGTAAAAACCGCCTGATGACGTTGAGCCCTACTGCCAGCATAGTAAGGAGGTGTGCAGGATCCCTTCTGCGCAGTTAGAAAGCTTGTGGCATGACCAGACAGGCTTTGGGTGCAGGTGGAAGACCGAGAGGAGGTTGAGGAGGCAGAAGCAGTGGAGGAACTTTGACATAAAGAGGATTGACGCACAACTCGTGGGGACGGCAAGACTTGGACAGCAGCCCCTTGTCCTGCTGTCACCATAGTTACCCAGTGCCCAGTCAGCGACATGTAACGCCCCTGTCCATGCCTACTCGTCCAAGTGTCTGTGGTGAAATGCACCCTGTCACACACAGAGTTTCTCAAAGAAGCGGTGATGTTGTGTGCGACATGCTGGTGGAGCGCAGGCACACCTTTCTTTGAGAAGTAGTGCCGACTGGGCATCTGGTACTGGGGCACTGCGACGGGCATAAGGTCTCGAAAATCCTCTGTGTCCACCAGGCGGAAAGGCAGCATTTCTGTAGCCAAGAGCTTGCAGATGGTGAAATTCAACCTCTTAGCTTTCTCATGGCTAGGAGGAAATGGTCTTTTACATGTCCACATCTGAGGGATCGAGGGCTGGCTATTGTGCTTAGACGGGGTTGATAAGGGTGTCCCCGGCAAACTGACGGTCTGTGAGGAAGATGCAGGCGGACATGTTAGGTTGCCTTGATCCAAAGGTGGTGCTATCGATGTCGGACAGCGCTCAACACCAGCTGGTGTTACCACCTCCAAAGAAAATGATGACCTGCCAATCACGCTAGCTGTTGCGGGTAAAGAGGTGGCAGGTCTGCGCCCCAAAACAGGTGTGACTGCTGTCCCCCCAGTCACAGAGGATGAAGAGGCCGCGGATGCACAAGATATGGCAGACGGTGGTTGGCCCGGCCGGCTAGGCCGCATTGTAGCACACTGAGCTTCCCACTGCAACTTATGCTTCATGTCCATGTGCCGGTTCATGCATGAAGTACTCAAACTATGTATTTTTTGGCCTCTACTTAGCTTTTGCTGACAAATGTTACAGATAACACGAGTTGGGTCATCTTTATCGATCTGAAAAAATGCCCAGGCTATGCAAGGCTTAGCACCCATGCGACCTGAAGAGCCACCACGACTTGTGGTGAGAGGCAGAGTTGTGTTTGAGGATGCAGTTGTTGACGTGCTTCCAGTACTACGTCTCTGTCCAGGAAGGCGCAACCTGACCTCGTCGTCACTAGCATCTTCCTCCACCTCCTCTGCTGACCTCATCTCTTGGCTGACTGTGGGTTGACAGTAAGTGGGATCTCCAACCTCATCATCATCACCCTGTGCGTTATCACACCCGTCATCCTCAGAGCCAACCTGTTCCTGCCCTGACAAAAAACTAAAGTTGTCGCTCCAATCAGGTATTTGAGTCTCATCATCGTCTTCCTCATTGTCTCCACCAACAGGAGTTACAGTTTGGGAATGAGGGTCTACATTATGGTCAGAACCTTCTGCGTCTGGTCCTGGATCCGACTCATAAAGATTCTGGGCATCAGTGCAGATCATTTCCTCGTCTGGATTCACAGAAGCGCTGGAGTCGACCTCTGATTCCCAGGCTATAGTATGAGTAAACAGCTCTGCAGACTCAACCATCTGTTCTACCTCATACTCAGACGGGCAGCTGGAGATTTGGGAGCAGTGAGGAAGCAAGTGCGATTGGGGTGACACCTTTGAGGACTGGAGTATTTGTGATGTTGAAGTTGATGTGGAGGAGAGCCCACTTAAAGGACCACTTGATATCCGTTGAAGCACCTGCTGTTTTTGTGCCTCATCTGGAATTTGTAGCGATTGGCGTGGCCGTAAGAAAGGGATCTTATCACATTGTCCGCTAAAAGAAGTAGACATTTTAGTTTGGCTGGAAGATGGTCTTTCTTCTGCAGATGTTACTGTTGCTTTAACACCTACCCCACGGACACAACCTTTTTTCCCCTTCCCAACATGCCTATTCCCCTTTCCACCAGCAGCAGGCCTTTTTCCACTCATTTTGGTGGTTAACTAATTCACAACTCTGGAGTTGTTTGCACAAAAAAACAATGGATGGTAACCGAGCAGAGCTGAGTGGCCAAACTGTGGTATTAGGCCAAAACTATTGGCTGGGTTAGATGCAGAAAAAAATTATATTCAATTTGCAACCTGATGGAGGTCAGTATAGATGGACTAATAGATCAAGTCCCACACACAGCTAGAAGCCCAAATATTTTTTCAGAGGTAGATGCAGAAAAAAATTGTATTCAGTTTGCAACCTGATGGAGGTCAGTATAGATGGACTAATAGAACAAGTCCTACACACAGCTAGAAGCCCAAATATTTTTTCAGAGGTAGATGCAGAAAAAAAATATATTCAGTTTGCAACCTGATGGAGGTCAGTATAGATGGACTAATAGAGAAAGTCCCACACACTGCTAGAAGGCCAAATATTTTTTTCAGAGCTAGATGCAGACAAAAAATTATTTTTAATTTGCAACCTGATGGAGGTCAGTATAGATGGACTAATAGAGAAAGTCCGACACACTGCTAGAAGGCCAAATATTTTTTCAGAGCTAGATGCAGATATAAATTATTTTTAATTTGCAACCTGATGGAGGTCAGTATAGATGGACTAATAGAGAAAGTCCCACACACTGCTAGAAGGCCAAATATTTTTTCAGAGCTAGATGCAGACAAAAAATTATTTTTAATTTGCAACCTGATGGAGGTCAGTATAGATGGACTAATAGAACAAGTCCCACACACAGCTAGAAGCCCAAATATTTTTCAGAGCTAGATGCAGATAAAAATTATTTTTAATTTGCAACCTGATGGAGGTCAGTATAGATGGACTAATAGAGAAAGTCCCACACACTGCTAGAAGGCCAAATATTTTTTCAGAGCTAGATGCAGACAAAAAATTATTTTGAATTTGCAGCGTGATGGAGGTCAGTATAGATGGACTAAAAGAGAAAGTCCCACACACTGCTAGAAGCCCAATATTTTTTCAGAGGTAGATGCACAAAAAAAATATATTCAGTTTGCAACCTGATGGAGGTCAGTATAGATGGACTAATAGAGAAAGTCCCACACACTGCTAGAAGGCCAAATATTTTTTCAGAGCTAGATGCAGATAAAAATTATTTTTAATTTGCAACCTGATGGAGGTCAGTATAGATGGACTAATAGAGAAAGTCCCAAACACTGCTAGAAGGCCAAATATTTTTTCAGAGCTAGATGCAGAAAAAAATTATATTTAGTTTGCAACCTGATGGAGGTCAGTATAGATGGACTAATAGAACAAGTCCCACACACAGCTAGAAGCCCAAATATTTTTTCAGAGGTAGATGCAGAAAAAAATTATATTCAGTTTGCAACCTAATGGAGGTCTGTATAGATGGATTAATAGAACAAGTCCCACACACAGCTAGAAGCCCAAATATTTTTTCAGAGGTAGATGCAGAAAAAAAATATATTCAGTTTGCAACCTGATGGAGGTCAGTATAGATGGACTAATAGAGAAAGTCCCACACACTGCTAGAAGGCCAAATATTTTTTCAGAGCTAGATGCAGACAAAAAATTATTTTTAATTTGCAACCTGATGGAGGTCAGTATAGATGGACTAATAGAGAAAGTCCCACACACTGCTAAAAGGCCAAATATTTTTTCAGAGCTAGATGCAGATATAAATTATTTTTAACTTGCAACCTGATGGAGGTCAGTATAGATGGACTAATAGAGAAAGTCCCACACACTGCTAGAAGGCCAAATATTTTTTCAGAGCTAGATGCAGAAAAAAATTATATTCAGTTTGCAACCTGATGGAGGTCAGTATAGATGGACTAATAGAACAAGTCCCACACACTGCTAAAAGCCCAAATATTTTTTCAGAGCTAGATACAGAAAAAAATTATATTCAATTTGCAACTTGATGGAGGTCAGTATAGATGGACTAATAGAATGATGCTATGCCCAAAAGATTTTCTTCACTAGGTGCAGTAAAAAAATTGGTATTCTATACACAGGTGGTATATCTTGCAACACAGATAGGCTACTCCACTGACTAACACACTCTGCAATAGGCCAAAAAGGATTAGCTTTGCTAGATTCAGCCAAATGCTGTGAAATAAACTTGCACAGCACTGGCACAGACCTGCCTGGCAAAAACTGATAGGAACTGATGTAACCTAGTCCTGAAAAGGACTGCAATTACAATTAGTCTTTACTCCCACAATCTATCTATTTAAGAGCACAGACCTGCCTGATAAAAGTCGTAGGAAATGCTGTAACCTAGTCCTTAAAAGGACTGCAATCACAACTATTCCCTACTCCCAAGCTATCTGTAGATTTGTGCGAAAATTGGCTTGAAATTAACAAGGTATAGCGCTCACAGCAACAGCGGTGCCGTCTAACACGCAGCTGCAGCAGTGAGAAAATGGTGGCGACGGGGAAAATGGCTTGGTCTTATAGGGCAAGGACATGTGACATACACTGCCAATGACACATGCCCTTGCTTGTGTGAAAAAAAGCACTTCGCTCCGTGTGTGCGCTGCTGATAGGCTGACAGAGTGTACCTCCCCACTGTAAATGCGGGAAAGAGAAAAAAAAATGGAGATCTTCATTATTCCTGCAGAGATCCATCCCCTGCCCCTCCCCCCACCCCGCTGTACACTCAAACTGCGTATTAACATTAATTTTCATCATTACTGAGAAAAAATCCAGTTATGATTTTGGTGCACGAACAGTTATCGAACATAACCTCGAATAGCCGAATTTTTCTCAAATCGTTCGTGTTCGCCGAACGGCTCGAACACCGCCCAAAACAGCTCGAATTTGAGATTGGCGAACAGTTCGAGTCGAACAACGCTCATCTCTAGTCACAAATTCTTCCCAACATCTGCAGTGTAGAGTTCCAAAGCATGGGGACATCACACACCAATCTGTGAGCCGGAAGCTGTAAACGCTGCTGAAGCACGGCAATGGCGGCAGAAGCTGTAGCTGACTTTCTAAAATGGGCACACAAGGCGGCGTACTTTAACAAGCAGATCCAGCAACTCCAGGTAGGATTTGAGAAACCGCTGAACCATGAGGTTAAGCACATGGGCCAGGCATGGTACGTGTGTGAGCTCGCCTTGCCTCAGAGCCGCCACCAGGTTCCTGCCATTGTCACACATGACCATGCCTGGCTGTAGGTTCAGCGGTGTGAGCCACAGATCTTCCTGCTCTTTCAGAGCTGTTCACAACTCTTCAGCATTGTGAGTTTTTTCAGCTAAGCATATTAGCTTCAGCACAGCCTGTTGCCGCTTGGCCGAGGCAGTGCTGCAGTGCTTCCAGCATGCACCATGTACAGGGGATTGGCTTGCATGCACAACAGCGTAAGAAGCAATTGTGCCACCCGCAGACACTGTTCCTGGAGCCTGGGGTTCGGCCCACAAAGTCAGGTGCTTTGCTGCCATGTGCCTGATCATGCTTGTGGTGGTCAGGCTGGTCGTTTTGCCACCCCTGATGATGCTGGCCTGGCAGGTGGTGCAAATGGCCTTTTTGGGTTTATCGGCTGAGTCTTTAAAAAACAACCAGACTCGGGAAGACGAAACAGTTGTACTGGCAACTTCCTTCGTGTTGGTGTTATGGGGGAACGGTTGCGTGCCTTCTGTCTGCGGCCACCACACTGCTTCTTCCTGCCTGTTGGGGTGCTCTGCCTCCCTCCCCCTGTGTGCTGCTGTCCTCGCTCTGCATGTCCTCCTGCCAGGTTGGGTCAGTTACTATATCATCCACCATCTCGTCTTCCACTTCCGCACCCTGGTCCCCCTCCTGACTTTCTGGCATTTGTGTCTCATCATAGTCCACCTCTTGTGACATTTTCGTACCGTCGCCTTCGTGTGACCGTGGCTGCTCAAATATTTGGGCATCGCTACACGCAATCTCCTCTTGTCCCGCTTCAAGTGAACCGGGCGAGAGGACCGAATCTATAAATGGAAAAGTGAACAGCTCTTCAGAGTGTCCAAGTGTGGGATCAGTTGTCTCTGGGTACTCAGCATGATGAGAGGAAGGAGGATCAGGGTGAGGAATATGCGGTCCAAACTCACGGCTACTGAGACTTGACTGTGTGGAAGACATGGTGGTGGTGGTGGTTAAGTGACTGGAAGCATAATCCGCTATCCAACAAACAACCTTTTGACACTGCTCTGGGTTCAATAGTGGTGTGCTGCGGTCCCCTAGAAATTGGGACAGGAAGGTCAGGCGAGAAGAAGTTGGTGTTTGTTGTGGCACAATTTCGGCTTGCCCACGGCCTTGTCCTCGGCCTCTGCATGCACCATTACCATCACGTCCAGTTCCCCATCCCTTGCCGCGTGCCTTGCCCATTTTAAATGGAGGACAGTATCTTCCACGCTCACTACAAATGACTGAGTTTGGAGCGAACTTGTATGTGATCCGTGTGATGGAGAAAACAGAGTTATAAATACCTGGCCTGTAGGTTAGTAGTTTGACCAGCAAACTGCTGAGAATTGCTTCACTGACACACTGAAAGAAATTTTTAATTGAGGCTAGAAATGGCAGTATTTTCTGACAACATATATATGATCCGTGTGACAGAGAAAGCAGAGTTTTAAAAACCTGGCCTGTAGGTAAGTAGTTTGAACAGCAAACTGCGGTCAATTCCTTCAATGACACACTAAAGGAAATTTTTAATGGAGGCCAGAAATGGCAGTATTTTCTGAAAACAAATATGTGGTCCGTGTGATGGAGAAAGCAGAGTTTTAAATACCTGGCCTGTAGGTAACTAGTTTGAACAGCAAACTGCGGTCAATTGCTTCAATGACACACAAAAGGAAATTTATAATGGAGGCCAGAAATGGCAGTATTTTCTGACAACGTATATGTGATCCGTGTGACGGAGAAACAGAGTTTTAAATACCTGGCCTGTAGATAAGTAGTTTGAACAGCAAACTGCGGTGAATTGCTTCAATGACACACTAAAGGAAAATTTTAATGGAGGCCAGAAATGGCAGTATTTTGTGACAACGTATATGTGATCCGTGTGACGGAGAAACAGAGTTTTAAATACCTGGCCTGTAGGTAAGTAGTTTGAACAGCAAACTGCGGTGAATTGCTTCAATGACACACTAAAGGAAATTTTTAATGGAGGCCAGAAATGGCAGTATTTTCTGACAACGTATATGTGATCCGTTTGATGGAGAAAACACAGTTTTAAATAGCTGGATTTCTAGCGCTCTAATATGGAAAGGACCTGGCTGTATTCTGCAGTGCCAACAAGCAAATGGTGCAGAAACAATGGTGTTCTCTGGATTGCTTTTTAAGCAAATAATGAGGATTAAGTTCCAAAGAAAAGTATTCCTGGCCCCTGAGACCTGGGCCTTTGTATAGAAATATCTAACAGCAGCAGAAGGCAGAATTAGAATGGAGCCTCTTGTGCTATTTGCACTGCAGTCTGCTATATACACTGCCTGCCTATACACCCTGCTTGCCTGATATCTCTGCAGATGGATTAGTCCTCAGAAGGACTGTTTGTTAAGCTGGATATGTGTAATGTACGTTTTTTCTCCCTACACTACCTAATACAAAATCAAATCTCTCCCTAACGCAGCAGCAGCTCTCCCTACACTGTCTGTTCCGGAGTAACTGTGACGAACATGGCGGCGCCAGGTCTGATATTGACCTGCTGACGCTGTGCGGCCAGCCAATCACTGTAATGCCCTCAACTAACATGGCTACGGCACTACAGTGCATGGCAGGCAATCCCTGCATGTTCATTGGCTCTCTAAAGAGCACTGAACATGCAGGGAGGCGACCCGAGTTCCTGCCCGAGCAACCCGGAAATACTCAGCGAGCGGCGAGCAGTAAGATGCTTGGGCGAGTGCCGAGCAGTGGCGAGCATGCTCGCTCATCACTACTCAACACCTGTCTCAGATGCATTGGTGCATCGCAGCTACTTAAAATATTTACCCAGTGAGCTGTGAAACACAAGCATTGTTCTAAGCTGCACATGCAGGTCCAGTTGTCTTTTATGCAGTGCTCTTTGGAGCTCAAAGACAAGTTGAGAGATCAGCCAATATTCTCCTGCACATGAAAAAAAAGTGCACACCCCTTTCTGTGAGAATTACTGGCAGGTTGCTATCTTCCAGAGAGGCTAAGGCAATGCCATAATTTCTCAAAATTCAGCAGAATCCACAAACTGGTAAGGCATCGACTTCACCACCAGCAACTTGACAAGATGCATGTTTATTTGGCAAATTATTGGATGACTATGCTCATCACAGTCTACCCTGGAAACAGGCAGAGTTGGGAGAGGTGCTGCTGAGTGAGGGAGACATTTGCTTGTTTATTAGTTAGTGTAGGTATTCTACAACATATCTATATATGCATCTGAACTAACAGTCCTTCTGAGGACTAATCCAGCTGCATATATTCAGTGGTGATAGGAGGAGTTAGGCAGGCAGGCAGTGTATGTGGCAGACTGCAGTGCATGATATAGCACAAGAGGGTCCATTGAATGTCCTGTTAGTATAGGTATTCCACTATATATATATATATATAGACATATATATATATATATACATATCCATCTGAACTAACAGTCCTTCTGAGGACTAATCCAGCTGCATATAATCAGTGCTAAGCAGGCAGGAAGTGTATGTGGCAGACTGCAGTGTATGATACAGCACAAGAGGGTCCATTGAACATCCTGTCTGCTGCTGCTGAAATAATTACAGATATTTGTAGACTTAGCCCCAGATATCAAGAGCCAGGGCAAATTATTTTTTATCTTAATCGTGGTTATTTATGTTATGATATGCTACAAGAACTAAGGAAAGATAGGAAAACTGTCCCTACAATAGGACTAAGCTGATTCCCTACGATGCAGCGGGCAACCTGTTCCTTGTGAACAGACCCGCCTTCGTCCTCAGCTAGACTGAACGCAGACCTATAGATATAAGGGAGGGGTCCCCAAAAGTACTAAGGACTGGGATAAAATTGGACACCTCCTAGCAGAAGTTGTAGCGGAGCTAAAAGACAAACAGACAAAAATACTTAGAGGTCCAAGGACCAAGCAAACTATAGAGATAGGTACAAAGCACCTGGCTACATTAAGAGTCAAAGTAACACTGAAGTCCAGCAAAGCCAGAAGGGCGGAGCTGGAATAAATAAGCAGCAGGTCACGTGACCACAAAATAGAAAAAAACTAACAGGAGGGTTCTAACAATTTGCTTAAAATGCTATCCAGAGTACACCATTTTTCTGCTCCATTTGCTTGCTAGCACTGCAGAATACAACCAGATCTGTTCCATATTTCAGCTATAAAAATCCAGAAATTTGAACTGAACGTGGAAAATATTGGCCTTGTTTTCCATTCTGTTGCAGTGTGTCGGTCAAGCTATTCACACTAGGTCTCTGTGTAAAATAATATTAGTAAATTACAGGCCTGCTATTTAAAACCGTGGTTCTCTATCAGACATATCACCAATAAAACTGTTTCAAAATCAGCCATTTCTTCCATTTCCATTCTGTTGCAGTGTGTCGGTCAAGCTATTCACACTAGGTCTCTGTGTAGAATATTATTAGTAAATTACAGGGCTGTTATTTAAAACTGTGGTTATCTGTCAGGCATAGCCGTTGCTTCACTGCATAGGCAAACAGTATGGGAGACCCACTTCCTAATAATGGGAACATTGTTTTCAGGAGCCCTCAGACCTCTACGTCTCTTGCAAGGCGCATTTGAGTTCCTCCAAATTTTTGGCAGCCGTTGCTTCACTGCATAGGCAAACAACCCGCTCCTTTCATATGGAATATGTCGTTACTGAGGTCCATCTCTATGTGTGTTTAAGTTGTTAGTGGAGCTTTTCCTAAATTTTGGCAGCCGTTGGACACACTGCATACCCTATAACTGTATAGCAGACCCTCTCCTTTCTAATGGGAACATATCGCTACTTTGGTCCAGCTCTATGTGTGTTTAAATTGTTAGTGGGGTTTTTCCAAAATTTTGGTAGCCATTGGACTCACTGCATACCCTATGACTGAATAGCAGATCTTCATTAACGCATTAACGAGTCTTAATCATAGCCATGATTTTATCTACATGCCATCTTCGCTCGATCATTTGATATTGTTTTGGATCCTCTCCTAGTTGCTCTGGCTGGATACGTGCGTGGCATAGATTGCTCCACACCTTGAACAGGTGAACTAACTACTTTTCTTGTATTTATAAATAGCAGACCCTCTCCTTTCTAATGGGAACATGTCGTACTCGTTACTTTGGCCCAGCTCTAAGTGTCTTTAAATTGTTAGTGGGGTTTTTCTTAAATTTTGGCAGCTGTTGGACTCACTGCATACCCTATAACTGAATAGCAGACCCTCTCCTTTCTAATGGGAACATGTTATACTCGTTACTATGTGTGTTTAAATTGTTAGTGGGTTTTTTCCTACATTTTGGCAGCCATTGGACTCACTGCATACCCTATAACTGTATAGCAGACCCTCTCCTTTCTAATAGGAACATGTCATTACTGTGGCCCAGCTCTATGTGTCTTTAAATTGTTTGTGAGGTTTTTCCTAAATTTTGGCAGCCATTGGACTCACTGCATACCCTATAACTACATAGCAGACGCTCTCCGTTCTAATGGGAACACGTCATACTCGTTACTGTGGCCAGCTCTATGTGTCCTTAAATTGTTAGTAGGTTTTTTGCTAAATTTTGGCAGCCGTTGCACTCACTGCATACCCTATAACTTTATAGCAGACCCTCTCCTTTCTAATGGGAACATGTCGTTACTGTGGCCCAGCTCTATGTGTCTTTAAATTGTTAGTGGTGTTTTTCCCAAATTTTTGCAGCCCTTGCAGTTACAGCATGGGCATTACCAATATAGGAGACCCACTCCTTTATAATTGGAACATTTATTTTACTGAGACCCTCCTCTATGTCTCTTCAAAGGGGTATTTGGTTGCGTCCAAATTTTTGGCAGCCCTTGCAGTCACTGCATACACAATAAAAGTATACGAGACGCATTTGTTAATAATGGGAACAACAAAGCATAGCCGGCTGATGGCTCTCTAACAATAGTGAGTGCCGACTGATGGCCCTATAAAAATAGGCTTTGTGACTTTCAGAGTCCCTCCATCACAAATGAAACAGGATGTGTCTGATGATATCTCACACACCACATGGCCAGAAAAGGTAGTAAAATGTTAAAATGACATCTCCTGGTTGAAAGCAATGCAAAAGTGGAAAAACGCATCAAAAACGCTACGTGTCAACATAGTCCAAGGTGTGGAGGAGCATTTTTCTTTTTGTGTATTTATTTTGCCTTATATACAAGTCATTACCCTGGAAAGGATGTTCCTTAACATATTTCGCGGATTGCCGGAAACAGTGATCTGCAGCCTAGGATCGGTGCTCCTATGAGCACCGATCCTAGGATGTTGATAGGACACCCCAGCCCTGGCCCCGGACTGCTATGATCAGTGCGATCGCCCATCACATCGATCGCACCAATCGTAGCGCGACCGCGCGGTGACAGGGCGGTCAGGGGGCGGTGACCGGCTTGTGACCTGCCTGTCACCGCCCCATGACCCCCTGTAATGTGATTCAAGCCCCCAGACTGCTCTGATTGGAGCGATCGATGATGACATCGATCGCTCCAATCAGAGTACCTGAATACAGGTGACCGGCGGTCACAAGGAAGTGTCACCTCTCTGTGACCCCCTGTGGTGCGTGCTCTGCTCCAGCCATATCTGATTGGTGCAATCAGTGTCACCAATCAGATGGCTGGGGCACAACATGCACCACAGGGGGTCACAGAGGGGTGACACCTCCCTGTGACCGCCTGGTCACCTGTATTCAGGTACTCTGATTGGAGCGATCAATGTCATCAATGATTGCTCCAATCAGATTACCTCCACCTGTCACCACCCCATCATCACCCTGTGATCGCCCTGCAGACCCTCACATTTGGTGAGGATTTCTACAGAGCGATCACATCTGATGTGTCTGTGCTGGGCCTTGTAGTGCCACAGAATATTCTGTGACACCACAAGACCATCTTCTCACTGTTCCAGTCGCTGCTGCTGCTGCTGCTCCTGGATCTTCTGTTCCTGCGTCCTGGATCTTGTGCTCCAGCTCCTGGATCTTCTGCTCCTGACCTGCTGTGGTTCCTGCTCCAGAGCCTACTGCTGATCCTGCAGAGAAGACTTTGGTAAGTCTGTTCTCCCCTCATCCACCCCAATCCCCCCTCCCCCCTCTTTTTACCCCCGTAACCTTTTTTTCTGCATCCTGCAGCGGTCTCCAGCTCTGGTCCGAGTCTCCAGCTCCACTCCCGGTCACTAGCGCCGGGCTCCTGGTCACCAGCGCCGGGCTCCTGGTCACCAGCGCCGGGCTCCCGGTCTCCTGCTCTGGGTCTTCTGTTCCAGTCCTGCTGACCCTTTGGTAAGTCCATCTCTGATCTCCCCTCATCCACCCCAATCCCCCTCTTCCCACTCCCCTGTCTTTTTACCCCTCTTCCCACTCCCCTGTCTTTTTACCCCCCTTCCCACCCCAATCCGCCTCACCCCAGTGTCCCTGTTTTGCTTCTGATCTCCAGCTCCAGTACCGGTCTCCTGCTCCAGGCTCCTGGTCTCCTGCACCGGGCTCCTGGTCTCCTGCACCGGGCTCCTGGTCTCCTGCACCGGGTTCCTGGTCTCCTGCTCCGGGCTCCTGCTCTGGGTCTTCTGTTCCAGTCCTGCTGACCCTTTGGTAAGTCTATCTCTGATCTCCCCTCATCCACCCCAATCCCCCTCTTCCCACTCCCCTGTCTTTTTACCCCTCTTCCCACTCCCCTGTCTTTTTACCCCCCTTCCCACCCCAATCCGCCTCACCCCAGTGTCCCTGTTAATTCTTTTGCTTCTGATCTCCGTCTCCAGTACCGGTCTCCTGCTCCCGGGCTCCTGCTCCGGGCTCCTGCGCCGGGCTCCTGATCACCAGCTTCGGGCTCCTGGTCACCAGCGCCAGGCTCCTGGTCACCAGCTTCGGGCTCCTGGTCACCTGCACTGGGCTCCTGGTCTCCTACACCGGGCTCCCGGTCTCCTGCTCCGGGCTCCCGGTCTCCTGCTCTGGGTCTTCTGCTCCAGTCCTGCTGACCCTTTGGTAAGTCCATCTCTGATCTCTCCTCATCCACCCCAATCCCCCTCTTCCCACTCCCCTGTCTTTTTACCCCTCTTCCCACTCCCCTGTCTTTTTACCCCCCTTCCCACCCCAATCCGCCTCACCCCAGTGTCCCTGTTAATTCTTTTGTTTCTGATCTCCAGCTCCAGTACCGGTCTCCTGCTCCGGGTTCCCGGTCTCCTGCTCCGGGCCCCCGGTCTCCTGCTCCGGACCCCCGGTCTCCTGCTCCGGGCCCCCGGTCTCCTGCTCCGGGCCCCCGGTCTTCCTGCTCCGGGCTCCCGTCTTCCTGCTCCGGGCTCCCGGTCACCAGCGCCGGGCTCCCGGTCTCCTGCTCCGGGCTCCCGTCTTTCTGCTCCGGGCTCCCGTCTTTCTGCTCCGGGCTCCCGTCTTCCTGCTCCGGGCTCCCGGTCACCAGCGCCGGGCTCCCGGTCACCAGCGCCGGGCTCCTGCTCCAGGCTCCCGGTCCTGAAAGAAGAACAGAGGGGACTTTGGTAAGTAATCTGATCTCCCCTCATCCAACCCAATTCCCCTCTTCCCACTCCCCACACATTTGTGCGCACATCCAGCAGCCGCCAAGTATTGATCGGTGGCATAGTTCACCAATCCACACTCGTGCTCGCTGTTTGCACCACATACAGTATTTCCTTTTTCCACACACTCTAAATAAAGTACTGACACACACACTCTCAAAGTATTGACACACACGCACCACATACATAACAAACAATGTCCGGCTCATCCCAAACTCAGTATTCAGCGGAGGAGGCATACGCTATTCTTGCCTCCGACACTGACAGTGAGGGTGAGGATCCCACATTTCTTTATTTTTCCGACTCCTCGTCGTCTTCCTCCTTCTCTTCTTCCTCCTTCTCTTCTTCCTCCTCTTCCTCAGGTTCTGCTGGCCCGTCCCGCCGTCGTCGCAGGAGAGATGTTCCAGCGCCCCCCACTACTGAGCCTATATGGACTTCGCCCCCCGAAAATTATGAGCCGCTGATTCCTGATTTCGTAGCGGAATCAGTAATCAAGTTTGACACCACCGGCCTCACAGAAATAGACTTTTTCAAAGTCTTTTTCTCTGAGGATTTTATAAACCTCATGGTGGGCCAAACTAATTTATACGCTCATCAATTTTTAGAACAAAACCCCTCTTCATCATTTTCTAACTGGTCTCCTGTAGACGCAGTAGAAATGATGAAGTTTTGGGGCTTGGTCCTTCTTATGGGGATCTTGAAGAAGCCCGAGCTTCGGCAATACTGGAGTGTTGATGTTTTGTATAACACTCCAGTGTTCCGAATGGTCATGCCCCGGACACGTTTTCAGGCCATCTACAAGTTCTTGCATTACCAAGATAATGCAAGGTGTCCTGCACGCGATGACCCGAACTTTGATCGTCTTTTCAAAGTTCGGCCGGTCATCGAACACTTCAACAACAAGTTTGGTGAAGTGTACGTGCCCCAAAGGGACATCTGTGTGGATGAGTCCTTAATTTCTTTTAAGGGGCGGCTTGGATTCCGGCAGTACCTGCCCAGTAAGAGGGCAAGGTATGGGATCAAGCTGTATAAACTTTGTGAGAGTACCTCAGGATACACTCACAAGTTTAGAGTTTATGAAGGAAAGGACTCCCGGATTGAACCCCCTGAAAGCCCCCCTGTTCTGGGAGTGAGTGGGAAAATTGTGTGGGACTTGGTGCACCCACTGCTTGATAAAGGTTATCACCTCTACGTGGATAACTTTTATACAAGTATCCCGCTCTTCCAGTCCCTCTCTGCGCGATGTACCGCAGCCTGCGGTACTGTCCGCAAAATTCAGAAAGGCCTCCCAAAGACGCTAATTGGGCAGCTGCTCAAAAGGGGTGAGAGCAGAGCCCAATGTAGCGACCACCTGTTGATGGTCAAGTACAAGGACAAAATGGATGTCCTTTTCTTGACCACCATACATGGTGATGGCAGCACACTCAGCACTGTACAAGGTTCCACTACACAGGTCGTCAAACCAGACTGTGTAGTGGGGTACAACAAGTACATGGGGGGAGTTGATCTCTCTGATCAAGTCCTCCAGCCATACAGTGCTTTGAGAAAGGCCAGAGTGTGGTACAAGAAGCTGGCCGTGCACATTGTACAGATAGCAATGCACAACGCTTTCCTTCTGTCACGATGTGCTGGCCAGACTTCTGCGTCGTATCTTCAGTTTCAGGAAACAGTTATCAAGGCCCTGATATTTGGCAGCGGTGACAGAGCGGGCCCAAGTACTTCTGGAATTGAAGGACCAAGAATTGTACCAGGCCAGCATTTCCCAGGGCAGATCCCTCACAGCGGAAAAAAAGGAAAGTCGCAAAAGAGGTGCCGAGTGTGTTACCGAAGGGGAATACGCAAGGACACCATTTACCAATGTGACACCTGCCCCGACAAACCTGGCCTGTGTATGAAACACTGCTTCAAAAGGTACCATACTTCGATGGACTATTGAATTAATTTCTGACGTATGACAACCTGACGAACACTGCACAGCTGACGTAGTGTTCGTCAGGTTGTCATACGTCAGTTGTGTAGTGTTCGTCAGATTGTCCTACACAACTGATGTATAACACTACATTACAAAATTCAAAAATCAACTAACACTACCAAAAATGGGGCACTTGTTAGGCATTTCACTGTTTAGGCACATCAAGGGCTCTGAGAACATGACATGACGCCAGCAGACCATTCCATCAAAGTCTGCATTCAAAAGCGCCACTCCTTCCCTTCCGAGCCCTTACATGCACCCAAACAGTAGTTTTTTCCAACACATGGGGTATATGAGTACTCAGGAGAAATTGCACAACAACTTATGGGGTGCAATTTCTCCTGGTACCCTTGTGAAAATATTTTTTTTTGCATTTTTGTGGAAAAAATGTTTTTTTTTTATTTTCACAAGTCAACATTATGATTTTCTATGAGGCACCTGGGGGTTCAATGGGCTCAACACACATCTATATAAGTTCCCTGGGGGATCTAGTTTCCAAAATGGGGTCACTTGTGGGGGAGCTCCAATGTTTGGACACACAGGGACTCTTCAAATGCAACATGGTATCCGCTAAAAAATTGTCGGCTCAAATTGTTAGCGGACACCATGTTGTGTTAGGAGAGCCCCTCTGTGCCCAAACATTGGAGCTCCCCCACAAGTGACCCCATTTTGGAAACTAGACCCCCCAAGGCACCTATCTAGATGCATAGTGAGCACTTGAAACCCCTAGGTGCTTCACAAATTGATTCATAAAAATGGAAAAGTATTTTTTTTTCCACTTTTTCATTTTTACGAATCAATTTGGGAAGCACCTGGGGGTTCCAAGTGCTCACTATGCATCTAGATAGGTGCCTTGGGGGGTCTAGTTTCCAAAATGGGGTCACTTGTGGGGGAGCTCCAATGTTTGGGCACACAGGGGCTCTCTAAACCCAACATGGTGTCCGCTAACAATTTGAGCCGACAATTTGTTAGTGGATACCATGTTGCATTTGAAGAGTCCCTGTGTGCCCAAACATTGGAGCTCCCCCACAAGTGACCCAATTCTGGAAACTAGACCCCCCAAAGCACCTATCTAGATGCATAGTGAGCAGTTGGAACCCCCAGGTGCTTCACAAATTGATTCGTAAAAATGAAAAAGTGAAAAAAAAACACTTTTTCATTGTTACGAATCAATTTGTGAAGCACCTGGGGGTTCCAACTGCTCACTATGCATCTAGATAGGTGCCTTGGGGGGTCTAGTTTCCAAAATGGTGTCACTTGTGGGGGAGCTCCAATGTTTGGGCACAAAGGGGCTCTCTAAATGCAACATGGTGTCCGCTAACAATTTGAGCCGATTTTCCATTCAATTTGTTAGCAGACACCATGTTGCATTTGGAGTGTCCCTGTGTGCCCAAACATTGGAGCTCCCCCACAAGTGACCCCATTTTGGAAACTAGACCCCCCAAGGCACCTATCTAGATGCATAGTGAGCAGTTGCAACCCCCAGGTGCTTCACAAATTGATTCGTAAAAATGAAAAAGTGAAAAAAAAACACTTTTTCATTGTTACGAATCAATTTGTGAAGCACCTGGGGGTTCCAACTGCTCACTATGCATCTAGATAGGTGCCTTGGGGGGTCTAGTTTCCAAAATGGTGTCACTTGTGGGGGAGCTCCAATGTTTGGGCACAAAGGGGCTCTCTAAATGCAACATGGTGTCCGCTAACAATTTGAGCCGATTTTCCATTCAATTTGTTAGCAGACACCATGTTGCATTTGGAGTGTCCCTGTGTGCCCAAACATTGGAGCTCCCCCACAAGTGACCCCATTTTGGAAACTAGACCCCCCAAGGCACCTATCTAGATGCATAGTGAGCAGTTGGAACCCCCAGGTGCTTCACAAATTGATTCGTAACAATGAAAAAGTGTTTTTTTTTTCACTTTTTCATTTTTACGAATCAATTTGTGAAGCACCTGGGGGTTGCAACTGCTCACTATGCATCTAGATATGTGCCTTGAGGGGTCTAGTTTCCAAAATGGGGTCACTTGTGGGGGAGCTCCATTGTTTGGGCACACAGGGACACTCCAAATGCAACATCGTGTCTGCTAACAAATTGAATGGAAAATCGGCTCAAATTGTTAGCGGACACCATGTTGCATTTAGAGAGCCCCTTTGTGCCCAAACATTGGAGCTCCCCCACAAGTGACCCCATTTTGGAAACTAGACCCCCCAACGCACCTATCTAGATGCATAGTGAGCAGTTGGATCCCCCAGGTGCTTCACAAATTGATTCGTAACAATGAAAAAGTGTTTTTTTTTTTCACTTTTTCATTTTTATGAATCAATTTGTGAAGCACCTGGGGGTTGCAACTGCTCACTATGCATCTAGATAGGTGCCTTGGGGGGTCTAGTTTCCAAAATGGGGTCACTTGTGGGGGAGCTCCAATGTTTGGGCACACAGGGGCTCTCTAAACGCAACATGGTGTCCGCTAAGTATTCAAGCAAATTTTACAATCAAAAAGTCAAATGGCGCTCCTTCCCTTCCGAGCCCTACAGTGCGCCCAAACAGTGTTTTTTCCCCAAATATTGGGTATCTGCGTGCCCAGGGGAAATTGCACAACAAATTTTGCGGTCCATTTTTTCTTGTTACCCCTGTGAAAATAAAAAAAATTGGGTCTAAAGTAACATTTTTGTGAAAAAAGTTAAATGTTAATTTTTTTCTTCCACATTCAAAAAATTCCTATGAAGCACCTGAAGGGTTAATAAAGTTCTTGAATGTGGTTTTGAGCACCTTGAGGGGTGCAGTTTTTAGAATGGTGTCACTTTTGGGTATTTTCTGTCATAAAGACCTCTCAAAGTGACTTCAAATGTGATGTGGTCCCTAAAAAAATGGTTTTGTAAATTTTGTTGGAAAAATGAGAAATCGCTGGTCAACTTTTAACCCTTATAGCTCCCTAACAAAAAAAAATTTTGGTTCCAAAATTGTGCTGATGTAAAGTAAACATGTGGTAAATGTTATTTATTAACTCTTTTGTGTGACATATCGCTCTGATTTCAGGGCTTAAAAATTCAAATTTTGAAAATTGCAAAATTTTCAAAATTTTCGCCAAATTTCCATTTTTTTCACAAATAAACGCAAGTGATATCGAAGAAATTTTTCCACAATCATGAAGTACAATATGTCACGAAAAAACAATCTCAGAATCAGGGGGATCCGTTGAAGCGTTCCAGAGTAATTACTTCATAAAGTGACAGTGGTCAGAATTGTAAAAATTGGCCCGGTCATTAACGTGCAAACCACCCGCGGGGCTTAAGGGGTTAAAATAAAAAGTTGATTTAAACAACTGGACCTCTTCTGATGATACATTTTCTTCAGAACCAAACGAAAAAAAGCTAATTTACCTATTTGTCTAAATAATTTCATTTCACTTCATAGCACAGTTGGAACTAGAAATTATCAAAAATAAAGCTATGGTACAGCAACTAGCACTTGTGTTCAGTTACAATAATTATAGTTATTTTATAATAATAAAGAAATGTATTATTATTTATAATTATTTAATAATTGTGTGATACATTATTAATTATAATAAAATAATTATTAGAGGCATAAAACATGCATCATGTAGTGTACAATCATGGCCCCTGCAGTAGTAAGCATTCAATATTTTTCAAGTATGGGGTTTTGAACCTCAGTTTAATATAGAAAGGCAGGATATGTGTTTCTTATGTTTCTGAATATTCAAGAGAAGTTTATTATTGGGGTTTAGATAAAGAAATTATGATGCTGGGATACTGGCATTATTGTGTTAGAAACTCATGTGAGTGTCTGGCATTGATGAAACACACAATTCATATGTAAAAAATACATCAAATGCTGCTTGACAATAAGAGGAAATTAATTCAAAAATTCAAATGATAGAAGAGAAATGCTTATTGTGTTGTATAATCCACTTGATGTGCTGTTGTGGTTGCCATGGTATTGTTCTGCGTTCATTGCTGAAATCCACACCTCCACTGGGCCTACCCTGATTGACCTTTACAAATTACCCAGCTAAAAGTATTCAGGATTTGACCTGTGTGTTTCTATTCAGCAATGAGTGAGATTTGCCAGCACATTTTCTCATATTATTATGAAAATCCCATGAAAATTTCCACAGAAACTATCTGACTGATAATTGCGCTAGCATAAATCCATGTTTTTACATTTTAGGTACTAAATAATTTATGTTAATGCACAAGAGACAAATACATAAAAAAGTCACAATTATTTGTCTGCAAAAATGGAGCAGAAGAAGTCTGACAGATTAGCCATAATTTACGGCACAAAAGTTGCATAAATTGTGGCTGAAATTTACTGCCATCATTTTTAGAGGCTGTTAGTCACCCTTGATCTGGAGGTCCATCAGAGCAGCATTGAGAACTGGCGGACCAGAAAAAGGAGAGCTGAGTTATAATCCGAGTTCTGTCACCAAACTCCTTCAATACAGCACTTATATTGCAATGTTCCTGAATGCAGAAGGCTAGAGAATCTCATGACATCATTAAACAGGGATTCCTTATGCAGAGGGGACAAGAAATGTGCCTTTACTGCATGTCTGGTAAGGGTGCTTTCACATTTTGTTCTGTGTCCCTGTCGGGGCATACGTCCTAAAATTCGCTGCAAAATGGGGTCCGGACGTATGCGCTGAAAGGGGCAATAGACCGCAATGGTGACGGCAGAGGGAACGTGCGCTCTGCCGTGCACTTTTTTCAGGAGTGTACGCCCACAGGAGGCGGACACTCAGACGTAGGTTGCTGCGTCTGAATGTCTGCCTCCTGTGGGCGCACACTCCCGAAAAAAGGAAAAAGTCTGGTGAAACAGTGAAAAAAAAATCAATTCCCCCATTGTTTAGGGGATTTTATTTATACAGTGTAAATTGTTTGGTAAAAAATAACCAGAAACATTATTTGCAGTTTTGTGTTGCCATTTTCTGAGACCCATAACATTTTTTTATATTTCTGTCAGAGCTTGTTTTTTGTGCGTTAAGCTGCCATTTCTATTGATATCATATTGGGGAACATGCAAATGCATTTTTGGTGGTAATTATGATAACTGAAAACATCAATTTCTAGAGATGAATGAATCTAATTAATGTAAATCAAATTTTTGGAAAATTTTTTGGAAAATTTGCCCAGTGCCAGCAAATTCAAACAAAGCAATTTTACACAATAGAATATTTCATCTGTCAGAGAAGGCTCACATGATCTCGTCCACCGGTGTGATTTATAGTTACCACATCACATGGTATAGCACAGCCAATCAAGGTGGCATTATCATAGCCTTTATAAAAGCAAAGGCAGGGAATGTGCAGTTATTTTGGGGTTAATCTCAATATTGAGAGATTGTTACAGATTACAACTTGGAAATAGAAATAAGGGAGAGAAAGCCACAAAAAATTTGAAATACTACAGGCAGTGTGTGTTGTACAACTGGAACAGTGAAAAAGAGTAATATTGCAGTCTGAGATAGAGATAGAAAGACAGAGAGAGACAGAGAGAAGGCTGGCAGCAGATGATAGAGATCGATCACACAGTTATGTAAATTTAGCTCACATCTGCTGCATTTGAATTATACTTTTTTTTCATTTCTCATGAAGATGCAAGCAGCAAGCCAACACAATGGTTCTTGAAGAAAAACAAAATATGAACTAAATATTTGTCAGAAAAATTGTGTCACAAGCTATTGCACTGTATTTTTGAATTTCGTGTTCTGTCCTTTTTGGGAAAGTGGGAATGATTGTAATAAAAAAAACAAACAGACTGTCTCTGTCTACCCCTTAAGGTGTGCATGTCATAAACTTTAGTTTTTTTCACATCTGTTTCAGTAGTCAAATTTTACATTAGTATACGCCACACCAATACTTCTGCCTGTTGCCACTGCTGGCTTATTGGGAATGTACCATGCATTGCTTGTTCAGTCCTGTTTGTGAAGAGTGGATTCGTTTTGTTAACAAAATATAAAATAAAAAATCAGATATTTATCAGCAATAAGCAATGGTTCTCCTTGATATAAATTCAATATACTTATCACATGCAATGGTAAAGTGAGTATATAAGTCTATCAAAAAAGCACTGCTGTAATTTAAATTTTACATGCAAGTTCATTCCATCCTTCTCATTCCAAGGGGAACAGTTCCTAATGATCAAGCTATCCATGAGCTACAGCCTGATTAGGTTAAATCTCAATTTTGACATAGGGGCTATAATTTTATAGATTTTGAACTGGGAAACTAAAGGGTTAAAGCTATGTCCAGGGATAGGTTACTCTTCTCAAAGTCATATCTATGGTGTTCAACTGTTAGAACCCTCCTGTTTGTTTTTTCCATCTTGTGTTTTGCAGTCACGTGACCATCTACCTTTATATTCTAGCTCCGCCTTCTTGGCTTTGCTGGACTTCAGTGTTGCTTGACTGTTTTGCTAGCCAGGTGCTTCTGTGCCTATATCTCTCAGTTTGCTTGGTCCTTTGGGACCTCTAGTACCTTTTTGTCAGTTTATCTTTTGTTTTCTGCAACAATTTTCTCTGTTTAGGAGGTGTCCCATTTTTGTTCCAGTCCTTAGTTCTTTTAGGGACTCCTTCCCTTTATTCTATAGGTCTTCGTTCAGACTAGCCTAGGACTAAGGCGGGTCTGTTCGCTAGGAACAGGCAGCCCGCTACATCGTAGGGATTCAGCTTAGTCTTACTGTAGGGAAAGCTTTCCCCTTCTTTCCTTAGTTCTTGTTTGCAGATCATAACATCAACACGTTAGGCTATAGGTAGAACTCGATGGACTTAAGTCTACCTTCAAGCTTAGAACTATGAAACTATGATCATATGATCATATGAAGATGATCACCCCTATCTAGTTACCACTATATCAGTATTTGGATTCAACAGGTCATCTCTTCTTCAAAATACTACACTGCAGAAAATGTAATAGCAGAGGAATAATTTCTAACATTGCATGCTTAGGAGAAAGGAACAGATGGAGGCCAAGTGGTTCGTCAAACTTCAAACTCCATAATTTAACCATTTACCATCGAAGCCTGTTTTCACCTTCCTGACAAAACCAAAATATTTGAATTGTTACTATTGTCATTTCATGTGGTAATAACTCTGAAATGCTTCAACTTACCCAGGCGATTTTGAGTCTGTTTTTTAAGACACATTGAGCTTCATGTTAATGGTAGATTTAAGTTGATATGATTTGCATTGATTTTTCAAAACATTGAAAATTTTTCAAAAAAATGTGAAAAAGTTGCAATTTTCAAACTTTCAATTTTGATGCCCTTCAACCAGATAGTTATACCATACAAAAAAATAACAAACAACATTAAACACGTCTACTTTACATAAGCATCATTTTCAAAAGATTATTATTTTATGAAGTTATGAGAGTTAAAGGTTCATCAGCAATTTTCATTTTTCTAACAAAATGTACAAAACTGTTTTTTTTAGGGACCATGTCACATTTGAAGTGACTTTGATGGACCTATGTGAGAGAAAATACACAAAAGAGACACCATTTTAAAAACTGCAGCCCTCAAATTGCTCAAACCCATATAAAGAAGTTTATTAACCCTTTAGGCGCTTCACAGGAATTAAAGTAATGTGAACGGAAAAAATGAAAGTTTTAATTTTTCTCACAAAAATGTTGCTTTTAGCCCTAAATTCTTCATTTGACTTTTGGAGCACAACATTTGCTTGAATAGATTGTGGATGCCTTGTCACATTTGGAGAGCCCCTGATGTGCCTAAACAGTGGAAAACCCCACAAGTGACCCTATTTTGAAAACTACACCCCTCAAGGAATTTATATAGAGGTGTGGTTAGCACCTTGAACCCACAAGTGCTTCACAGAATTTTCTAGCATGAAATGTGAAAATGAAAAATGAAACTTTTGCTACAAAAATGTTGCTTTAGACCCAAATTTTTAATTTTCTCAAGGATAACAGGAGAAAATTAATCCCACAATTCGTTGTCCAATTTATCCTGAGTAGGATGATATACCACATGTGGTTGGAAACTACTGTTTGGGCACACTGCCGAGCTCTGAAAGAAAGGAACGACGTTTTGCAGAGCAGACTTTGATGGAGTGGTTTGCAGGGCTCTTGAGGTGTCAAAACACCAGAAATGACATTATTCTGGAAACTACACCCACAAAGAATTTATCTAGCGGTGTGGTGAGCACATTGAACCCACAAGTGAAAGTGTAAAATGGAATTTTTCCCACAAAAATTTCTACTGAGTATGACGATACCCCATATGTGGCCAGAAACTACTGTTTGGACACATGGTAAGGTTTGAAAGGAAGTTGATCTACTTGAATTTTGGAGCCAACTTTGGCTGTAAAGATTGTGGACGCTATGTTGAGTCCCTGATATGCCAAAACAGAATAAAACCCCAAAAAGTGACACAAGTTTGCAAACTACACCCCTCAAGGACTTAATCGAGGGGTATAATTATAATAATGCTTGCGCTTTTATTGGTGAATGAATTTATAATACAGTGGTATGTGTAAGTTGTATGGAGTACATCAGGCTAAAAAAGGGTCTTGTGTTAACAGGGTAAAGAAAATTTTAAAAATTCATGGAAAGATGGTTTGTTTTGAAGCAATTCTTAATGCAAAGGCTAGGTTTCTGAGGGCAGGTTTCACAATTGTAAATTGTGTCCTTTCGTATTCTCTTTTGGAACATAAACTGCACCTTTTCTGTGTTTTTTTCTTCCTCGCTGTTTGGGGAACCTCACCGGGAAAATGTTGCCCTGGCACAGACATCTTCGCTTTCAAAAGTACTGGGACCCTCACCTTCTTGGCTGCCAAACATTAAGGTCTTGATAACTACCTCCTGAAACAGAAGGAAGGTCCCCATATTGCCTGCACATCGAAACTGCACAAAAGCATTGTAAAGTCCCATCTGTACGATGTGCATGGCCAGCTTTTTGTACCAAACTTTTGCTTTTCCCATGGTTTTAAGACCTGATCTCAGAGATTTACACCCCAATGAATTGATTATAATCCAGGATACATTCTGGCTTTGGGACTTCTGTTGTGGAACCTCGGACTGTGACAGGGAAGCTGTTGTCATGGTGTATTGTGGTCAAGGTAAGGACACCCCTCTGCTCTTTACACTTGACCACCAGCATGTTGTCAGTACATTGGGCTCTGCTGTCAACCTTTCTCAGCAGTTGCCAAATTAGCGGCTTAGGGAGGCCTCTCTGATGCCTTCACATGGTGCCGCCTGCAACAGTACTTCTAGCAGAGAGGTTCTTGAAGAGGGAGATGCTGGTGTAGACATTATCCTCATAGAGGTGATAATCATGATCCAGCAGTAGGTGCACCAATGCCCACACAATTTTCCCACTAACTCCCAGGACAGGGCGGGGGCATTCAGGGTGGTCAACCTGGGGTGTTCTTTCTTCCCTTCATAAACCCTAAATCTGTTGGTGTACCCTGAGGTACTCCTGCATAGTTTGTACCTTTTAATTCTGTACCTTTCCCTCTTACTGGGAAAGTATTGTCAGAATTTTAGCCTCCCTTTGAAATAAATTATAGATTCATCAATGCAGATGGGTGATGTATACCTCAGAAAATGTTCTGCTGAAGTGGTCAATTACTGGCCGAGTTTTGAATAGACAATCAAAGTTAGGTTATTCTCAGAGAGGACACTGTGCATTATCATTGTAATGAAAAATATTTAGGATTGCTTCAAATCATGCCCTTTCAATGGCCATATGGAAAACTGGTGTGTTGTATAGAATATCAGTACTCCAGCACTGCTGAATCTCTATTTTTTTCACTATGCCCATATGCAGCACAATGCCCCAAAATGTCATAATTTCTGCTGCATTTACAGGGGTCCATCTGGAAACTTATCATGTGGGATTTTGGGTGAAAAATTGATGGGCATTTGTCTGGGCCACCATCAGATTTATTATATCTTCAGTGAAGAAGAGTTTGAAAAAATCAATTTCAGTGAGGGCTGTAGTGTCAAATTGGATTCCTGAGCTGCCCATGAAATCAGGAATAAAAGACTTATAATTTTAGTGGGGGTGGAGTCAATATGGGATGAATTGCTGAAGGGGTAGACCAAGTCCTAGGGTGTGTCACTAGATGAGGAGGAAGAAAAAAAGAGGAATGTGACATCTTCCTCACTGCCTGAACCATGTTACAGTCAAGGAAAGTGTATGCCTCCTCTGGTAGTGTCTTATTGATGATTGGACCATTTTTATTTTATTCTTCTAAACATGTGGAGATGTCTGTGCAAATGGCACTTTTACATGCGTATTGTGTGAGGTGGGTATAAAAGGTACTATTGATTATGAAATTTACTATGAAAAGTAGAAAAGAAAAGTAGAGAACAAAAATTTGAGAAAAGTAGAGAAAAGAAAATTAGAAAAAAATAGAACAGTAAATAAAAAATGTAAAAAAGAAAAGTAAAGAAGAAAATTGAAAAGAAACATTAAGAAGAAAAAGTTAGAGGAAAAAATGAAAGAAAAATCAGTAGAAGTAAAAAAAACTTTGTATATAAAAATTACAGTGACATCCACTCCCCTAATGCCCTACCTATAAACCTACTACAGTGGATACGGAAAGTATTCATACCCATTTACATTTTTATTCTCTTTGTTTCATTGCAGCCATTTGGTAAATTCTAAAAAGTTAATTTTTTTCCTCATTAATGTACACTTTGCACACCATCTTGACTGAAAAAAAAAACAGAAATGTAGAAATTTTTGCAAATTTATTAAAAAAGAAAAAGTGAAATATCACATGGTCATATGTATTCAGACCCTTTGCTTAGTATTGAATAGGAGCACCCTTTTGAGCTAGTACAGCCATGAGTCTACCTGGGAATGATGCAACAAGTTTTTCACACCTGAATTTCGGGGATCCTCTGCCATTCTTTTTGCAGATCCTGTAAAGTTCCATCAGGTTGGATGGTGAACGTTGGTGGACAGCCATTTTCAGGTCTCTCCAGAGATGCTCAATTGGGTTTAGGTCAGAGCTCTCGCTGGGCCAGTCAAGAATGGTCACAGAGTTGTTCTGAAGCCACTCCTTTGTTATTTTAGCTGTGTGCTTAGGGTCATTGTCTTGTTGGAAGGTGAACCTTCAGCCAAGTCTGAGGTCCAGAGCACTCTGGAAGAGGTTTTCATCCAGGATATCTTTGTACTTAGCCGCATTCATGTTTCCTTCAATTGCAACCAGTCATCCTGTCCCTGCAGCTAAAAGACACCCCCATAGCATGATTCTGCCACCATGTTTCACTGTTGGGATTGTATTGGGCATGTGATGAGCAGTGCCTGGTTTTCTCCACACATACCGCTTAGAATTATCACCAAAAAGTTCTATCTTCATCTCATCAGACCAGAGAATCTTATTTCTCAAAGTCTGTGAG
Organism: Phyllobates terribilis; assembly: GCF_046119375.1. Classification (NCBI taxonomy): domain Eukaryota; kingdom Metazoa; phylum Chordata; class Amphibia; order Anura; family Dendrobatidae; genus Phyllobates; species Phyllobates terribilis. Next base: position 650,109,847 of record NW_027362762.1, read on the forward strand.
TCCTTCATGTGTTTTTGAGCAAACTCTATGCGGGCTTTCATGTGTCTTGAATTTCCGTCAGGCCACTCTGCCATAAAGGCCTGACTGGTAGAGGGCCGCAATGATAGTTGACTTTGTGGAACTTTCTCTCATCTCCCTACTGCATCTCTGGAGCTCAGCTACAGTGATCTTGGGGTACTTCTTTACCTCTCTCACGATTGCTCAGTTTGACTGGACAACCAGGTCTAGGAAGACTTCTGGTGGTCCCAAACTTCTTCCATTTAAGGATTATGGCATCCACTGTGCTCTTAGGAATCTTGAGTACTGCAGAAATTCTTTTGTAACCTTGGCCAGATACAGTACAGACCAAAAGTTTGGACACACCTTCTCATTTAAAGATTTTTCTGTATTTTCATGACTATGAAAATTGTGCATTCACACTGAAGGCATCAAAACTATGAATTAACACATGTGGAATTATATACTTAACAAAAAAGTGTGAAACAACTGAAAATATGTCTTATATTCTTGGTTCTTCAAAGTAGCCACCTTTTGCTTTGATGACTGCTTTGCACACTCTTGACATTCTCTTGATGAGCTTCAAGAGGTAGTCACCGGAAATGGTTTTCACTTCACAGGTGTGCCCTGTCAGGTCTAATAAGTGGGATTTCTTGCCTTATAAATGGGGTTGGGACCATCAGTTGTGTTGTGCAGAAGTCTGGTGGATACACAGCTGATAGTCCTACTGAATAGACTGTTAGAATTTGTATTATGGCAAGAAAAAAGCAGCTAAGTAAAGAAAAACGAGTGGCCATCATTACTTTAAGAAATGGAGGTCAGTCAGTCCGAAAAATTGGGCAAACTTTGAAAGTGTCCCCAAGTGCAGTTGCAAAAACCATCAAGCGCTACAAAGAAACTGGCTCACATGAGGACCGCCCCAGGAAAGGAAGACCAAGAGTCACCTCTGCTTCTGAGGATAAGTTTATCCGAGTCACCAGCCTCAGAAATTGCAGGTTAACAGCAGCTCAGATTAGAGACCAGGTCAATGCCACACAGAGTTCTAGCAGCAGACACATCTCTACAACAACTGTTAAGATGAGACTTTGTGCAGCAGGCCTTCATGGTAAAATAGCTGCTAGGAAACCACTGCTAAGGACAGGCAACAAGCAGAAGAGACTTGTTTGGGCTAAAGAACACAAGGAATGGACATGAGACCAGTGGAAATCCGTGGTTTGGTCTGATGAGTCCAAATTTGAGATCTTTGGTTCCAACCACCGTGTCTTTGTGCGACGCAGAAAAGGTGAACGGATGGACTCTACATGCCTGGTTCCCACCGTGAAGCATGGAGGAGGAGGTGTGATGGTGTGGGGGTGCTTTGCTGGTGACACTGTTGGGCATTTATTCAAAATTGAAGGCATACTGAACCAGCATGGCTACCACAGCATCTTGCAGCGGCATGCTATTCCATCCGGTTTGCGTTTAGTTCGACCATCTTTTAGTTTTCAACAGGACAATGACCACATACACACCTCCAGGCTGTGTAAGGGCTATTTGACCAAGAAGGAGAGTGATGGGGTGCTACGCCAGATGACCTGGCCTCCACAGTCACCAGACGTGAACCCAATCGAGATGGTTTGGGGTGAGCTGGACCGCAGAGTGAAGGCAAAAGGTCCAAAAAGTGCAAAGCATCTCTGGGAACTCCTTCAAGATTGTTGGAAGACCATTTCCGGTGACTACCTCTTGAAGCTCATCAAGAGAATGCCAAGAGTGTGCAAAGCAGTCATCAAAGCAAAAGGTGGCTACTTTGAAGAACCTAGAATATAAGACATATTTTCAGTTGTTTCACACTTTTTTGTTAAGTATATAATTCCACATGTGTTAATTCATAGTTTTGATGCCTTCAGTGTGAATGTACAATTTTCATAGTCATGAAAATACTGAAAAATCTTTAAATGAAAAGGTGTGTCCAAACTTTTGGTCTGTACTGTATGTGCCTTGCCACAATTCTGTCTCTGAGCTCCTTGGGCAGTTCCTTTGAGCTCATGATTCTCATTTGTTCTTACATGCACTGTGAGCCATGAGGTCTTATATAGACAGGTGTGTGCCTTTCCAAATCAAGTCCTATCAGTTTAATTAAACACAGCTGGACTCCAATGAAGGAGTAGAACCTTCTTGAGGAGGATCACAAGAAATGGAAAGCATGTGATATTTCAGTTTTACTTTTTTAATACATTTGCAAAAATTTCTACATTTCTGGATTTTTTCAGTCAAGATGGGGTGCAGAGTGTACATTAATGAGAAAAAAATGAACTTTTTAGTATTTACCAAATGGCTGCAATGAAACAAAGAGTGAAAAATTTAAAAGGGTCTGAATACTTTCCGTACCCACTGTAGGTACTAACTATTATTTTGTTCTGCAAAAAAAAAGGACATCACTAACACTGCAATATCCACTCCTCTAATGCCCCACCTACAAAGCTGCTAGGTGCTATTATTTTTTTCTGCAAAAAAAAAAACAACACAAAACGGATGTCACTAGCCCTGCGATATCCAGATGTCAAACACTGAAATGTCCGCTACTCAACTTATAGAAAAACAAGAAAAAACCCTTGGCAATACTGATCAGAGTGTAAAGGACATATTGATATTCATGCTATAGCTACTCCATTTTTGCAGCTTGCTCCTAAAATCATGTTATTGTTACTATATACATTCTTTCATTCTTTTATCCTGCTTCACACGCAATTTTCTCACAAGAACTTTTTCTCTCAAGAACATTCTATGAGACACCCTGCTCCTGTTATCTAACTAGTCTGAGCCGGGATGTATAACCTTGTAACTTTCCATCATGCACTGAACTAACGATAATATGACCATATGTGTGTTTCCGTAATAATTGTACTAACATTGGTTCACGCCTGTAGTATGGCTGTAGGTGATTGGCTATTGATATACTCAAAACAATATATAATGCTAAGTAGAAATAAACGGGGTTAGAGATTCTCAAATCCTCCCATACAGAGCTTTGCCTCCGTCTAGTTTCCTGATTGCAATCAATCTTGTAACATAATAATTTGACACTCACTTGGTCAACCGTGAAGGGTCATTGCTGCCCTCCCTCAACAAGAGCACTATGGCAGCGGAACGCACACAAGTGTGCAAAAAAAAAAGTGTGCCAAAAATTGAGTACGGATGCTCAGCGCAGAATGCAATGGGTACTCTGATCAGCAATACTGATCGGAGTACTGTGAACGTAAAAGGCGCAAAAAAAAGTTTGTCAAAAATGAAATTGGAAAAGGGGGAAGAGGGTGGGGTGGGGATGAAGATGGAACAGTGATTGGAAACTTGGCTGCTGCTGTGATCACAGATGAGTCACACAAAGCAGACAGCAGGACAGCACAGGATAGGGACACAGCACAGAAGATCAGATGATCTGGATCAAGGAGGATCGCAGCCACTGGCCAGCAATTATTTCTTTCACAGGTACATAGAACGGCTATAGAACCTCTTTCCATGTCGAATATGAATAAAATATGGTGTTCAGAACAGCAATTATTATTTTACAATAACCCTTTTGACTCTGGTTTTAACTATTGATTGACCAATCAGGGCCAAAAGAGTTAATAAACAGAGGTGACATCAAATCATCTCATCCTTTTTACTTGTTATGATTGGTGCTTTCTCAGACACCACCAATCACCACTTCGATTTTTTTTTATCTTATTACTAAAACTCTGTGATAGTCAAATTTGGTCAGTCAATCACAGCTATCAGCGATGCAGAGGAGTGGCAAAGCACTCCCGGACGGTATGCAGGGAAGGTCTACTTTCAGGGACAGCAGCTATCTTTACTCTTACAGCGTCATACATAAATGGCAATTTGCGGGAACACACTTCCCACTGAACCTTTTAAGTACGGTGGATATTGGTAAGGTGTTAAATAAAAGGGTATGTTTTGCATAATTTTTGTGACTTTTTCATTTGTTTTTTTCTTAACCTGTAGTGTGATGTCAACTTATGTCAGGTATGTAGATACTTTTAGGGTTTTTGCTGACATTGCTGTTTCTAGTGTCCATATATTTCTCTCTTAAGAGTGGTTAAATCTTTGAACTACGTATGGACATGTTTCACTTTGTTTGTACTTTTTGGTAGTTTTTATTATACCCAGTTTTGCCATGCTGGATTTAAGTAATTTATTTTCAGTCAATTTTCCTTTTCTTTTTTTTTCTATTTTTAGGCAATGAAGATAAAAATTACTTTTATTGTCTGCATAGCTGTATGCTTTTCCTGGAGGTTTCCTGGAGGTTTTTCTCCTGGAGGTGCCAGACAAAATTGTTGGCACCCTCAAATTAATTTTTGGTTGCACACCCTTTGGAATATATAACTGCAGTCAATCGCTTCCTATAACCATCAACAAGCTTCTGGAATTTTGGACCACTCTTCTTTTGCAAACTGCTCCAGGTCTCTCATATTTGAAGAGTGCCTTCTCCCAACATAAATTTTAAGAACTCTCTACAGGTGTTCAATGGAATTTAGATCTGTACTCATAGCTGGCAACTTCAGAATTATCCACTTCAGATCTCTGGAGATGAACTTGTAATCTTGAGATTGTTGATATTTTTCAAGTCCTCAGACAGTTCTCTTCTGTTCTCAATGCTTAGAGTGGCACAAGCAGGCATACAATGCAAACATTGAATCAACTTCTCCCCTTTTTATCTGGCTTCAGGTGTGATTTTCATATTGGCCACACCTGTTACTTGCCACAGGTGAGTTTGAACGAGCTTCACATGCTTGAAACAAAGTTGTTTACCCACAATTTTCCAAAGGTGCCAACAATTTTGTCCAGCCTATTTTTGGGGTTTTGTGTGAAATTACGTCCAATTTGTCTTTTTTGCTCAGATTTATTTTATGCTGTTCCAATACACAGCAAGTGTAATTGCAATAATTGGGAGAAATATTTAAGTTTCTGTAACAATTTCAAGGGTGCCAACTCTTTTGGCCATGACTGTATGTACTATAAATTTTTTCCCTATAATTATCTGTCTTTTCACTATTTTGTTTATCAGCATTTTTCTTTAAACCACCTTTATTTATTAGTTGTTTACTCTATGTTATTATGATCACCTGGTGTTTTTCCAATAATCATGTTCATTACAGATGATTTGATGTTTTGAAATTCAAATTTGCCAATTTTGTCAAATTTTCCCATAATAAATACATTTTCCATAATAAATTTGCACGAATAGCTTAAATAAAATGCCTATGATTGCCTGAAAAATATGTATACAACACTGTGAATTTCCCTTGCTGTCAATTGAACATGTTTGGAGCTCTGTAATGGAAACACAGCCTTTTTAATGTACTAATGACTTCAACCTATCTGGCTACGTTAAAACGTATGATAACCAAAGGTATTGATCAGCATATATAACAAAACTCTGCAGTATCAGACTTTTGAAGCTACCTACATTTTATAAAAAGTCTAAAAATTATCTATTTGGTGGGTGGGTAGAATCATTTTTACATAGTTGGGTGCAACAATTATAAGTATAAGGAACTTTGCACATTGCTAAATGGAGCAGCGATAGCTTTTTCATAAGCTGTAAAATAATTATTAGTGATGAGCGAGTACCGTAATATTCGTAATCGCTATACTCGTAATGAGTGCTTTGTAATAATCGCGTATTCGTTACGAATAGCGAGTACAATGTAAGTCAATGGGAAATGCGAGTAATTTTCTGCTGGACCCTACAAAGGGGACTGGGGCCTGATGAAAAGGCTGAAATGGATGGGAAAGTGATGAAACTGAATGGGAAGAGCCTGGAAAATGTGCCTGCATGCATTTCTGACTCACATATTTTACAGACACACAAGAACAACTACCAAACCTAAACCTATATTGCATTTAACAGGCCAAAAAGGTTAAGAAACAGTTTTTCCTGCATAATCACTTGTATATAAGGCTAAATAAACGAGAGAAACAAAAAAAAATCCCATTTAGCGTTTGTTCACACATACTGTACTGTTGTGGCTTTTTTTCGCCTTTTACAATTGGGAGGGCCCTGACATACATTTTGAAGGTCCCGCTGTCATTCATCATTTTAAGTTCGCTATTCCCCAGCACTTTACAAGCACAGCTAGAACGTACCAGTTGGTATGTTGATCTTTGACCTGAGAGGCGTCAGGTGGCTCTGTAACATGAGTTTTGAAGGGACAGCTGTTACTTAGACATTTGGGCGGTCCCTCCATCATTGACACTCAGATAGTGGAATACATATTCTATAGCAGTTTACAATGTGCCCATTGTAGCGCTGGGTTTGACCCTCATCCTCCACCTCCTCCACCACCATGTGATACTGCGGCCCTAAATTCAAATGTTCAGAGGGCCTGCAGTAGGCAGGAAGGCTGAGTTTTGTGAGAACCCTCGTGTGGCCCTGTAACATACATTTTGAAGTGCCATCCTCTAGAAATTTTTTAGGTGCCTCTTGTGTACATTTGAGAGTGCCCTCACTTTTTCATATTGTAGGGCCCTCGCTCTATTATTTAACTCATTTAAGGGCAGAGACTACAAAGAAAATGGCATGAGATATGGAGTACAAGAAGGTAGCAGTGAGTGCGGCCTGTGATCCTCAGGCACGGCTGAATTCTGTGAACCAGAAAAATAAAGCTGCACTAGTCAACTGGATGACAAGCTCAAATATATCACTTGTGCAAGTCAATGAACAAAGGATATATGGTGCCGCCCCTCCAGGATGGGTTGGAGAAGCTTCTCCAAATGGCTCAGAGATTTTGATTGTCAATATTCCCCAGATTATATAGGAAGAGAAGACTTCTGGCTACTGTACTACTTGGTCCAGTGCAGAATGTGCATCGTATTTCCAAAAATTACTCCTGGGGGCTGTGTCATAGGTGCAGTAAGATTCCATGACAAGGACCTCCCTTGACAAACATTATCTACGATGGAGTACTGTAGTAGTTGTGTCCCTCAATTCAAGTTTTCAGAGGGCCATCAGTCGGTCATCAACAGTCAGTGTAAATTTCTATTGAATATGTATCCTCTATCTCAGTCACAATGTGGCACAAGCCAGGCAAGTTTTTTTGCCAAATAGGGTGACTGACAGTACATTTCTATTGAATATGTATACCCATTGGGAAATCTGGCTCCATACCAAAATGCTGGGCACTGAAAGCTTCCTCTTTGAGATTATGCAGTGATTGTTTCAAGAGACACAGCAGTGGGATGGTTACGCTGATAATAGCCTGATCACCTCTCATGAGGTTGGTGCCGTACACAAAGTTCTCAAGAACCTCACAAATGTCAGCGATCCACACCCACTCGAAAGTTGTTATGTGTGGTGGCTGACTCTCAGTCTGGTGGGCATGTTAAAGCTGGTATTCAGCTACTGCACTCTGCTGTTCACTAATCCTCGCCAACATATGATATGTTGAGTTCCCCAGCGTGGGCAGGTCACAAATGAGTCAGTGACTTGGCAAATTCAAGCACTTTTGCAGTGCTGTAAGAGCAGAAAAAGCGGTAGAGGAATGGCGGAAATGGGTGCTAATACGGCGCACCTTCTCAAGTAGGTACGGCATGTCACGATAAGTTTTCAGAAATTTCTGAACAACTAGGTTCAGCACGTGAGCCATGCATGGCATGTGTACCAGTTTTCCGACCTTTAAAGCCGCCACCAGGTTACGCCCATTATCGCAAACGACCAGACCTGGTTGGAGGTGCAGTGGGGAGGGCCACTGATTGGCCTGTTGTTTTAAAGCTTGCCACAGCTCTACTGCAGTGTGTGCTTTCTGACCTAAACAGATCAGCTTCAGCAGAGCATGTTGCCACTTTGCCCATGGGGAGGGTAATTCAGCAGAGGATGAGGAGCAGGAGGAGGGGAGAGAGGAAGTGGAACATGAAGAGGCGGAATCCATGACAGTAGTTGGGCCCGCTATTCTTGGCGTAGGTAGGATGTGTAGTGTTCCAGTTTGCACCTTTGGCAATGTGCGAGTTTAGTATTTGTGCCTGTAGGTGCGTGGCTGGGTATTTACGTTTTCTTTCCAAGCTCTCAGTCACGGACAATTGGATGCGTCGCTGGGTCAAGGAAGTGGATGTGGTTGGTGTTTGTTGTGTGTGAGCAACCGCAGCTTGTGGGCAGGAGGTATGAGAGCCTACTTCTTGAACAGCAGATTCTGAAGGACATAGCCCAGAAGACATGGCATTGGTTTGACCCGCAGACGCAGATTTGGTACCCTGGTGTTCCACCCACCTACTGGGGTGCTTGGCTGACGTTTGATTTTGCATACTAGTGGTGCTCAGGTTGCCTTTGCCCTGGCCTCTGCTAAACTTGGTAAGGGAGATGCTACAGACTACAATGTTTTTCTCTGAAGGACTTTCAGAAAAAAAATTCCAAACAGCAGCTGAACGCCCCCTTGCCCTGACTTGGCGCACAGCGGAGGTGCTCTTGGGAACAGTTGACCCAGTTCTCACTCTGGCCAAACCACGACCCCTTGGTGCCTATGTTGGTGCTACATATTCACCTTTCTCTGTGTTGCTGTCACGGCTATGCATGCCAACAGTCCAGGTTGGATCAGTGAACTCATCATCGACCACCTCATCTTCCATCTCATCTTCTTTCTCAGTTGACATTGTAGGCTGACCTGATGGCAACTGTGTCTGATCATCATCAGCCTCCACCTCTAGAGACAGTAAATGACATTCCTCCAAGTGGTTTCTTCTGGCCGTAGGTACTCAAATACTTGAGCATCAATGCACGCCACCTCCTCTTGTCCCTCTTCAATGCTGCACGGTGATAGGCCAGAGCCAACCAAAGGATGCGTACCAAACAGATTCTCAGATTGGCCAAGCTTGGGGTCATATGTCTCCTGTGACTGAAAATGGCGGTTGGAAGGGGAACCAGCTTCAGGATTGGATGGGCAGCCTTCTGTGTATCGACAGTAGACTGTGTGGTCATGGAAGTTGCTTGGCAAATGCGTAGAGGCCTTGTCTGCTATCCAAGACAGAATCTGCTCTCACTCTTCTGGCTTCTACACACATTTACGTTCCAGACCGGGAAATTTTTCCAGGAACATAGTGGATGCATCAAGCTTCTTTTGACCTAACATAGAGTGCCTTCTCTCGCTCCACTGACAACACCACGTCCACGTCCCTTATCAAAAGACTTTTTTGGCATTTTGGGTTTTGTTGACAGATTTTCAGATGTTGATGGCACAAGCCAAGCTAGCTGTCACAGCCAAAATAGTGGGTAAAATGGCCTGGTGCGTGCTTGGTAGCAGGCAGTAAGAATTGTTTGGACTACTGCTTTGTGTAGCGCACTAAACGTTTTTTAAGTGGTCTAATATGGACAGAAGGCAGGCTGTCACCCCAAAAACAGCATCGAAAATGGGCTGGTGAGTGCTTTGTAGCCAGCAGTAGGAAATATTTGAACTACTGCTTTGTGTAGTGTTCTAAACACTTTTTAAGTGGACTAATGTGGACAAAAAGGCAGGCTGTCGCCCCAAAACAGCGGGGAAAATGGGCTGGTGTGTGCTGTGCAGCAGGCAGTAGGAAATGTTTGGACTACTGCTTTGTGTAGCATACTAAACGCTTTTTTAAGTGGGCTGTCACCCAAAAAACGGCGGGGAAAATGGCCTGGTGCGTGCTTGGTAGCAGGCAGTAGGAAATGATTTGGGCGACCAGCCAATCACAGTAATGCCACAACCACGATGTCTGTGGAATTACTGTGATTGGTTAGGAAGCCTAGCATGTTTAGTGGCTGCAAAGGAGGTATCAAAACTGCAGAGTGGGACATTCAAATATAGCAAGGCGAGTACAGAAATACTCGCAATATAGCGAGCAACCCAAATACCGTACTATCCATGCGAATAGTAACGAATACACGCGCTCATCACTAATAATTATCCCCTTATTTAGGGAGACAGTACAGCTGTACTGCACTGTACTGTACTATACTCTTTTACTGTGAAGATGTTATGGCTTATCAATGAGAAGTGACCAAAGTTAACCCATTTTGGGGGTATACAACTGGTTTGCTAATCACAAAATGATTAGGCAATTACCCGGACTTTTTGAAAAACTTTCCCAAAATTATCCATTTTTTTCTGGAGACAAAACAGGAGTACTGTTTTGAATATGAAGAAGTTATGGCATGGCTGTGACTGGCTGGCGCACCACATGACCCGGCCTGTCTTAAGGCCGGATGACATGTTACGCCGCCATTCTGTCTTCAGAGCCAATGTCAAAAAAAATAAATCTCTAGAGTGTCCTAGTATAGCATGCCCATAATACAGTCTGGTGTAGCGTGCCTGTAATACAGTCTGGTGTAGCATTCTGGTAATAAAGGCTGGTGTAGCATGCCCGTAATAAAGGCTGGTTTACTGTGCCAGTAATAAAGGCTTGTGCAGCGTGCCCGTAATACAGGTTGGTGTAGCATGCCTGTAATACAGCCTGGTGTAGAATGTCCGTAATCCAGCCTGGTGTAGTGTGCCCGTAATAAAGGCTGGTGTAGCGTACCCATGATATAGGCTGGTGTTTTATGCCCATAATACAGGTTGGTCTAGCATGCCTCTAATAAAACCTGGTGTAGCGTGCCCGTAATACAGCCTGCTGTAGCATGCCCATAATAAAGGCTGGTGTAGTGTGCCTGTAATAAAGGCTGGTGTAGCATGCTTGCAATAAAGGCTGGTGTAGCATGCCCGTATTACAGGCTGGTGTAATGTGCCCGTAATAAAGGCTGGTGTAGCGTGACCATAATACAGCCTGGTGTAGCGTGCCTGTAATACAGGCTGGTGTAGTGTGCCCGTAATACAGCCTAGTGTAGCTTGCCTGTATTAAAGGCTGGTGTAGGGTGCCCGTATTACAGGCTGGTGTAGCATGCCTGTAATGAAGGCTGGTGTAGCGTAAACGTAATAGAGGTTGGTTTAGCGTGCCCATAATAAAGGCTGGTGTAGCATGCCTGTAATACAGGCTGGTGTAGCGTGACCATAATAGAGGCTGATATAGCGTGACCATAATACAGCCTGGTGTAGCGTACCCGTAATAAAGGCTGATGTAGCATGCCCATAACACAGGCTGGTGTAGCATTCCCGTAATAAAGGCCGATGTAGCGTGCCCGTAATAAAGGCTGATGTAGTGTGCCCATAATAAAGGCTAGTGTAGCTTGCCCATAATAAAGGCTGGTGTAGTGTGCCCATAATAAAGGCTAGTTTAGCGTGCCCATAATAAAGGCTGGTGTAGTGTGCCCATAAAACAGGCTAGTGTAGCGTGCCTGTAATACAACCTTGTGCAGAGTGCCCTAATCCAGTCTCTTCTCTTCTGGGAATATTTCCTCGGAAGAAAAACATGAGGAGAGCATCAAATAGGGGATGTGGATGTGGTCATGGTTCTACTGAGGGTGATGGTGTAGCTACTGCAGGGAGAGGACGTGGTTGATCTGTGCCTGTTACATGTCCAAGTAATACACTTTCCTTAAGTGCGCAGGCGACAGGACGTTCTGCCTCATTTCGTAGGCCCGCATCCTGAATGATAAGGCCAGAACATTTGAGGCGGTTTTAGGTTGGATGGCAGAGAGTGCGTCCAGTTCCTTTGCATTATATTCTACTCGGTCCCCTGCAGAAAGTGCAGAATTGGCACCTGAGGACCATGGGCATCTTTGTTGCACCTCACCCCCTTGCAAATTAGTCAAGCAGTCTAAGCCCAAAGTCATGCGGCACTCTCTTCAGCTTTTTAATGACTTCTCTGGCTGGGATTCCGTGGCCTATCCACCTGGCCCTGCCCCACAAAAGGAAGAGACTGAGTGCACTGCTGCCCAACCACTTGTTATGTTGGAGGATGAGTACGTTGGAGGGCTAGTGCACTCAGTCAGCTGACCACCACAGCACATCTCAGAGGATGATGAAACTCAGGTGCCAACTGCTACGTCTTTCTGCAGTTTGCAGATTGGCAAGGAGGGCAGGTTTGAGGACTGGGTGGAAGATGATGCAGAGGATGATGAGGTCCTAGACCCACATGGAGCAAAGGCCATCTTAGTGACGTGTGCAGTTTGAAGGGAGAGGAGGTTGTCATGCTCTGCCCTAGCAGCGTAGAAAAAGTGGATGCAGGGTGCAGAAGCACAGAGGTTGGTACCTAGCAAGTACATCGGCTGCTACTGCCCATCACGCAGTGGAAATGAGCGAATTTCTTCGGGCAATGTGCTGAATGACAATATATGGGTGGTTTGCACGCTGTGCCGTCAGAGCCTGAAGCGAGGCATAAATCTGCTGAATCTGAGCACCACTTTCATGACGAGGCATCTGAATTCCAAGCACTAGGTCTAGTGGAGTACATATCTTAAAAAGAATGACAGATCTGAGCCTCCTCCTGCTCCCACTTCTGCTGCGGTCTTGGCTTCTTCTTCCCTTTCAAGATCAACAGGGCCACCTGCCTTCCCGCAAAGAGAGGATGTGATAGCATCACCACCACCAGCAGTGTCACCAACAATCTCCACACTTTCCCATGGAAGTGTTCAGCTCTCTATCCCCCAAATCCTCGAGTGAAATAATTCTTCGCCTTTGAAATGCTGCCACTGATGGCAGTGTCTGTCCCACAGTACATTGTTCCCAGATGCCACTACTTTTCCAGTTGGGCAGTTCCCACCCTGCACACACATGTTGCGGACCAAATCAGGTGTGCATTGTGCAACGCCATCAGTGGAAAGGTCCACATGACCTCTGATACGTGGTCCAGTAAGCACGGGCAGGAATGTTACATCACCCTAAATGACCACTGCTTAAATGTAGTGGCAGCTGGGACAGAGGTGGAAGGCATTCTAGCTCATGTCCTACCACCTGCAGAAACAGGCGAAATCTTGTAGCAGCTCTGGGCCTAGCCGGTTTGATGCACATCCCTTGCCTTACGTGTTTGCTGAATTTGGTGGCGCAGAGCTTCCTTAAAAATCACCCACATATGTCAGAGCTGCTGCTGAAAGTGCAAGCAGTGTTTTTGTACTTTTGACATTCTTACCCTGCAGCTCACCTATCTGCAGCGTCACTTCTGCCTTCCCACTCACCGGCTGATATGCAATGCACCAATAAGGTTGAACTCCACCTTGCATATGCTGGAGAGACTATGCGAGCTTCAGCAGGCAATAGTGGAGTTTCAGCTGCAGCACGCAAAAGTGAGTCACTCTGCGGAATAACACCACTTCACCACCAATAAGTGGGCCTCCATGCGAGATGTGTGTGCCATGTTGCACTGCTTCAAATATTCCACCAACATGGCTAGCACTGATGATGCCATCAGGAGCATTACTATACCACTTCTATGTCTGCTGGAAAAAATATTTCAGGCAATGATGGATTAGGTGGTGGCACAGGAGGAAGAGGAGCAGGAGGAATAGTTACATCATTATCAGGCCTGTCATCCACACATGGCTAGGATGGTGTCTTCATGCACCAACAGCGGCCAGGTACACAACTGTCCAGCCAGGGGACAGTTTTGGAGGATGAGGAGGAAGAACCGTGTTAACAGTAGGGTGGTACTCAAAACAGCTCACGAGCATTACTGGAGCGTGGCTGGTGTGATACAGAGGACCCAGAGCATACACCACCCACCGAGGACAGCTTATCATTGCCTCTGGGCAGCCTGGCACACATGAGCCAATACATGCTGCTGTGCCTGCACAATGAGTTGCCCAAATTGTTACCAGTGCTGATTACTGGGTGGCCACCATGCTGGATCCACAAGGACAAGTACCATTATTACTTTCGTCACTGGAGTGGGATTGGAAAATGCGTTAATACAAGCTCACACTGGTTGAGGCACTACTGACGGCATTCCCACCCGACAACGGTGGCTTGGTGGAAGAACAAGGCGGAGGAGGAGGAAGTCGCCAATACAGCTGGGTTGCCGCCACTCCATTGGAAGGGTTATCATACCCATGCAATTGGCTGCAACACAACCCCAAAGCATGATTGATCCACCCCCATACTTAATGGTTGATGATATGTTCTTTTCCTGAAATTTTGTGCCTTTTTTTTCTCAACACATACAGTGGGGAAAATGAGTCTTTGATACACTGCCAATTTTGCAAGTTTCCCTACAAAGAATGGAGAGGTCTGTTATTTTTATCATAGGTACACTTCAACTGTGAGAGATAGAATCTAAAAATAAAAACAGAAAATCACATTGTATGACTTTTAAATAATTAAATTGCATTTTATTGCATGAAATAAGTATTTGATCACCTACCAACCAGCCAGAATTCTGGCTCTCACAGACCTGTTAGTTTATCTTTAAATAGCCCTCCTACTCTGTACTCATTACCCGTCTTAATTGCATCTGCTTGAACTCGTTACCTGTATAAAAGACACCTGTTCACACACTCAATCAATCACACTTCAACCTCTCCACCATGGACAAGACCAAAGAGCTGTCTAAGGACACCAGGGACAAAATTGTAGACCTGCACGTGGCTAGGATGGGCTACAGGACAGTAGGCAAGCCGCATGGTGAGAAGGCAACAACTGTTGGCACAATTATTGGAAAATGGAAGAAACACAAGATGACTGTTAATCTTCAACGGTCTGGGGCTTCCTGCAGGATCTCACCTCGTGGGGTAGGGATGATTCTGAGAAAGGTCAGGAATCAGCCCTGAACTACCTGGTCAATCACCTGAAGAGAGTTGGGATCACAGTTTCAAATATTACTGTTAGTAACACACTACTCCGTTATGGATTAAAATCCTGCAGGCACGCAATGGCCCCCTGCTCATGCCAGCTCATGTCCAGGCCCATTTGAAATTCACCAATGACCATCTGGATGATCCAGAGGTGGCATGGGAGAAGGTCATGTGGTCAGATGAGATCAAAATATAACTTTTTAGTAACAACTCCACTCGCCGTGTTTAGAGGAAGAAGAAGGGTGAGTACAACCCCAAGAACACCGTCTCATCTGTGAAGCATGGTTGGGAAAACATCATACTTTGGAGGTGCTTTTCTGCAAAGGTGACAGGATTACTGTACAGTATTGGAGGGAGGATGGATGGGGTCATGCATCGTGATATTTTGGCCAACAACCTCCTTCCGTCAGAAAGATCATTGAAGATGGGTCGTGGCTGGGTCTTCCAGCGTGACAGTGACTCGAAAAAAACATAGCAAGGGCAACTAAGGAGTGGCTCTGTAAGAAGCATTTCAAGGTCCTGTAGTGGCCTTGCCAGTCTCCAGACTTGAACCCAATAGAAAATCTTTGTAGGGAGCTGAAGCTCAATGTTGCCCAGTGACAGCCATGAAATCTGAAAGATCTGAATAACATCTGTATGGAGTGGGACAAAATCCCTGTTGCAGTGTGTGCAAACTTGGTCAAGAATAAAACTACAGGAAACATCTGACCTCTGTAATTGCAAACAAAGGTTTATGTACTAAATATTAAGCTCTGCTTTTCTATTGTATCAAATACTTATTTCATGCAATAAAATGCTAATTAAATAATTATATAAAAATCATCCAATGTGATTTTCTGGATTTTTCTTTAAGATTCTGTCTCTCACAGTTGAAGTGTGCCTACGATAAAAATTACAGACCTCTCCATTCTCTGTAGGTTGGAAAATTTGGAAAATCGGCAGTGTAGTAAACACTTATTTTCTCCACTGTATCTAGCAATCCTACGAGCAACTCTCACTGAAATTTTGCTTGGTCTTTCATACCTTATCTTGACCTCCACTGTTCCTGTTAACTGCCATTTCTTAATTACATTTCAAACTGAAGAAAGGGCAACTTGAAATCACTTTGTTATCTTCTTATAGCCTTCCCCTACTTTGTGGGCCTCCTTTCATTTTCAGAGTGCTAGGCAGCGGCTTAGAAGAACCCATGGCTACTGTTTTTTGACACAAGGTTAGAGGAGGCTGGGTTTTTATAAAGCTGGGAAATTTGCATCACCTGGCCTTTCCTAAAGATGATACTGAACAAGCCATAACCCTAACAGGCTAATTAAGGTCTGAAATCTTGGTCAAAGTTATCTGAGCACTCAAATCTCCAATGGTGCTCAAACTTTTCCATCGGCCCATTTTCCTTTTTGTAATTTTTGAAATTTAAAAGATGACAATATATATATTTTTTGCCTAAAATACAAATTAAATTTGTTATCTTTAACTTTAGGCCTTCTAGAGATCATGTCATCTTCAACTTGTTTAACTATTCATAATAATAGTAATTTTGACCAAGGGTGTCCAAACTTTTACATGCCACTGTGTAGCCTCGAATAAACTTATGGTAAAAGGTAACGGTTGGCTGTTTGGGCCAACAAGACAGAGGTGCGGAACAGGATGCCAGTGACTGGTAAGTATTTTAATGCATGCACTGTACATAAATTGCTGATAGATAACGGATGGAGTAATTAATAAAAAAAAGGCTGGAATGTACTTTAAGTATATGGCTGTGTGCCCACGATGCGTTTTTAATGCGTTTCTGCAGCGTTTTTGCAGCTGCGGAAACGCATTAAAAACGCATGGTAGAAGGGCAGCAATGTTCCCCAATGATAATCCGCATGTGCTGTGCACATGCTGCGGAAATTTCCGCTGCGGATTATCATTGCGGAAAAAACCGCAGCACTACCAATTATTTTGCGGAAGTGCTGCATCTTCGCCGCCATTGACTTGCATTATACCGCATGGATTACACATCATTGTAGATGTAGATGCGTAATCCAAGCGTTCTAATGTGCGGATGGTACCCGGGTGTAGATGAGAGGAGAGTCTCATCCACACCCAGGTACCATTAAAAAATCTGTAAAAAAAGAATAAAATAAAAAATAAATGTATACTTACCTTCTGGCGGCCCGTGCTGCGCTCCTGCTTGCTTCCCGGCACTTTGCATTGGATTGAAGGACCTGCGCTGACGTCAGAGTCATGTGACGGGTCACGCGACGCTGACGTCGGCAGGTCTTTCAATTCACTGCTGCCGGCAGCCGGGACCAAGGGAAACAAACCAGCGCGGGCCATCGGAGGGTAAGTATATATTTATTTTTTTATTTTTACCACTCTCTCGGGTCACACTATATAAATCCATGCCGTTTGCATGGATTTATATAGTGTGACCTAGTTGTACAAGCACTTTCCAAGTGATGCGTTTTTTTCTGCCAGGGAGATGCAGAAACGCTCAGGAAAAAATCCTGAGCATTTCTGCATCGTGGGCACATAGCCTATCAGCAGTGTCTTTATCAGCATGCATTTGTGCACAGTCTCTGTTCTCTCATTCTCTGTGCTTCCTTGTCTGGAGTTCTCATTGTTGATATCATTTGTATCCCAGCTCTCTGGCTTTCCTTCTCTGCACTGTTGCATAGGAATGAAATGAACTGCCTATCTCTGGCTTTGTGCATTCACATTAGGAAGTGCTCCCTTCACATTTTTTAGATCTATTTAACTAATACACCTTGGTATATACAATTGCACCCATAACCCATAATATCTGATTATTAAAAAGTAGGTGTTTTATATTTTTGGTTTCAACAACCTTGGTTGATTAACAATACAAAATGTAAACTTTATTGATTTAATATATAAAATATGTTTATTTATGTTTCCACCATGCTAACATCAAATCTATCCAGCAACCTTAATAGTACAGTACAATGTTGCAGTTCTAGTCACCGGCCAGCCTATGGGAAAGATACAAAGTTATCTCTCCATACCTTCATCAATGCTGGCCAATCCTATTCTCTAGACCAGGGGTGTGCAAGTAATTTTCTTGAGGGGCCACATAAGAGATTGTGACTATTGTGACTATTGTGGATGGATGAACCAATAGGCTGAAATGAATTCTATTAATATATTAACCCCTTCACGACCTTGGGATTTTCTGTTTTTGCGTTTTCATTTTTGCTCCCCTTTTTCCCAGAGCCATAACTTTTTTATTTTTCGCTCAATATTGCTTGTTTTTTTGTGGCAAGAGTTGTACTTTTGAGCAACACCATTGATATTATCATATAGTGTACTGAAAAACTGGAATAAAAATTCCAAGTGCAGTGAAATTGCATAAAAGTGCAATTCCACAATTGTTTTGTGGGTTTATTTTTACCATGTTCACTAAATTCTAAAACTGACCTGCCTTTAAGATTCTCCAGGTCATTACGAGTTCACAGATACCAAACATGTATAGGTTATTTTTTATTTGTGTGGTGAAAAAATACAAAGTTTGTAAAACAAAATGGCGCCGTTTTCCGAGGCCTGTAGCATCACGTTTTTACAGAATCTGGGACTGGGTAAGGGCTTATTTTTTGCTTGCCAAGCTGACATTTTTATTGATACAATTTTGGGGTTGATTCAATATTTTCATCGTGTGTTATTGCATTTTTTTGCAATGTTGTTGCGACCAAAAAGACCATAATTCCGGCATTTTGATCTTTTTTTGATCATTACACCGTTTACCGATAGGATTAATTCTTTTTATATTTGGTACATCGGGCGTTTATGAACACAGAAATAACAAATATATGTTTTTTATTGTTTTACTTTGAATGGGGTAAAAGGGGGATGATTGGAATTTTTATATTTTTTTATTTTTTTTAATATTTGAAAAAAAAATTCTGCTTTTTACTTGCTTCAATAGTCTCCTTAAGAGACTTGAAGTTGCAATGTGTAGCAAAAACCATCATCTGCTATGAATGCCGGCCACGGGCTGGCGTTCATAGCAATCAGCAATGACAAGCACGGGGGTCTTCTGCTGCTTCCCAGTATATCACAGGCTTGTCTAAATGTTGTTGGGCAAACTTTAAACAAGCTTGTACATGCTTTTTGTTCAGCAATGGAGTCTTACATGGTGAGCGTGCATAAAGGCCATGGAGGTTGAGTGCATTACTTATAGTTTTCTTTGAAACAATTGTACCTGCTGATTCCAAATCTTTCTGTAGCTCTCCACAAGTAGTCATTGTCTCTTGGACAACTCTTCTGAAATTATTTTGACTTCTCTGTCTGAAATCTTGTGGGGAGCACCTGGCCATGGTCTGTTTACAGTGAAATGATGTTTCCGATTATGGCCCCAACAGTGCTCGCTGGAGTCTTCAGTAGTTTAGAAACTTTTCTGTAACCAATGTCGTCAGTATGTTTTCCTACAGAAAGGTTGGAAAGTACTTGAGACAGCTCACTGGTTTTACCCATCATGAGATGTTTCTTGTGTGGCAGCTTGTTAATGAGACACTCTTTTATAGGCCATCAGTTGAGCCAGCTGATATTATTTTTCACTAAGTGGAAGGATTACTTTCTAATTACTGATAGGTATTAGCTGGTATCATGACTTTACAGGGTCTTTCTTCATGTGTTCAATACTTTTTTCCTGTGTCATTTCTCATTATACATAACTTAATTTATGGACATCTCTGGTTTGACTTCTTTGCCTGTGTGGATTGGATGGATTGTTACCGACATCTGATGAGAATTTCATGTAAATAGCATCTTTAGAAATATATTTACCTAGAAAATTGGTGTCGTATTCAATACTTATTTTACCCGCTGTATATGCAGGAATAATTTTCATACTTTTAGGTTGCAGAAAAAGATTTTTGAAGACCAATAGATGGCAGTATGAACTTTCTGAAAACTCATTCTGATCCCAAGCAAGTTTCAATTATTTTCCTCTTCTTCCAAACCTAATAAATAGAAATGGTATTGGAGCTAGATATGATCCTTGCTCTGCTATCAGCAAGCGTCTATACTTCAGCACCACATTTCCTCCTACCTTTGGTGCCAACTTTGATGAGATAAATTGCAATGTAACAGCTGCATAATAAAAAGACAGCAGAGCAGCAATATTATGACTAATAGCAAAACTACTTCCACCATTACCATAGTACATACAATTATTACTGTTATATTGTATTGTGTCATCTAAAACTATCCATATATTAACTGTTTTGTGCTATAGATTAAAATTTTAATTACAACAGAATCTTCATTACTAACACACGTTATACAATATGTCAAACAAATCAAATTATTATTGTCTACAAATACTGTGGGTATAATGTCTATATTTCAGCATTGACTTTAGTATAGTAAATATAGCAACTATCATAAGTCCCAGATATAATGGATAATCATTATAGTCATAATCTAATTGACTGTATAGAGTGCCTTCCCTACAAAAACAATTTTAGAAAGCTTTGCTTAAAAAATAGAGACTTTCTAACTCTAGCAAACTACATATTGCAAATGTAAAGATGTCCTCTACTATTTCACAATTTATTAGACAATTAAAAAACTAATTTACTTTTTCATAACCCTGTATATCATCACATTTGAATTTTGTCTACATCATTCTTCATTGCATAATTTTGCAATATACTAAACTATCTAGTATTAAAAATTATATAAGCAAAAAGAAATGATAAATATGATAAACAGAATAAATCTGGGTCTGAAGTCTAGAAAGTATCTCCTCATTTTTAAACCAATAATAGTTTCAGATTTCCGTTGTCTTTCATGTAGTCGCATTTTACTAATTGTTGAAAATAGTTGTATAGGTCACAAATTCACCTAAAGTGTTAGTTTTGAAAACTTTTGCCAAATTAATCAAAGTTTTTCATGCTGATAAATGTGGTATATTTTTAGACTGCCTTGCCTAATTCTGCTTTTGCCATGGCCAATAATTGGGAACGAATATTCATAGGAAGGCTTGTTTCCAAATTACCTGCCTGTCTAAAAAGGCTGTCAGTTACCCATCAAAAAAAAGAAAATGTTCATTTGTCAGAGAAATTATTTTTCAGCTTGCCCAAAAATCATAATTTTCGGCAGCACATCATCCTGTATGAGCAGGACATGTGCTGCCAAGAAAAATGATATTCTGTGCACAAAGAACTATCATACTAAAAAATTTGTGCATATGGAAGTACAGCTGGCCTGTCCAAAAAGACTATGAAATAGAGATGAGCAGATCTTTTGAAATTCGAATTTGCCAGCTTTGCCAAATTTTCCCAAAAGATTTGATTCACGGCGAATAACTTACGGTGAACTGCATAACTTAACCCCTTAATTACCGGGGACGTATTAGTACGCATATTTGCGTACTGCCCGTTCAGTGAGGGTTGCTGCGCTGAGCCCTCACTGAACGGAGCACATGTCAGCTGATTCTTACAGCTGACATGTGCCCGCAACAGCCGCGGGTGGAATCGCGATCCATCCGCGGCTGTTAACATGTTAAATGCCGCTGTCAATCTCTGACAGCAGCATTTAACGCGCGCTTCTGGATAGCGCGTCATAAGCCCCACCCACCGGCGACCCCGTCACGTGATCGCGGGTCGCCGATGGGTGGGCATGACAACCCAGGGTCTGCAGCAGACGCCTGTGGTTGTCATGATCTTGTCGCTATGAGCGCCACCTAGTGGTCGGCGCTCATAGCACAGGACCATTTCTGCTGCATGCAGGGGACCTGCTCGTCCCCTGTATGTAGCAGAGGTGATCGGATAGTTGCTGCTTCTAGTCTCCTATGGAGACTATAGAAGCATGCAAAAAGTAAAAAAATATAGTTTTTAAAAAAAAAAAAAATATATATAAAAGTTTAAATCACCCCCCTTTTGCCCCATTCAAAATAAAATAATAAAAAATAAACCCCACATGCACATATTTGGTATCACAGCGTTCATAATCGCCCGATCTATCTATATAAAAAAATAATTAATCCGATCGGTAAAGGGCGTAACGAGAAAAAAATTCTAAACGCCAGAATTACGTTTTTTGGTCGCCGCAAAATTGCAATAAAATGCAATAACGGGCGATCAAAACATCGGATCTACCCCAAATGTTATCAATAAAAATGTCAGCCCGGTGCACAAAAAATAAGCCATCAACCAGCCCCAGATCACGAAAAATGGAGACGCTACGGGTCTTAGAAAATGGTCCTATTTTTTTTTTTTTACCAAATTTTTGAATTTTTTTTCACCACTTAAATATAAAAGAACCTATACATGTTTGGTGTCTATGAACTCGTAATGACCTGTAGAATAAGAAGGGCAGGTCAGTTTTAGCATTCAGTGAACGTGGTAAAAAAATAAATAAAAAACAACTGTGGTATTGCACTTTTTTTGCAATTTTACAGCACTTGGAATTTTTTTCCCGTTTTCGCGTACAGGATATGGTAAAACTAGCAATGGCGTTGAAAAGTACAACTCGTCCCGCAAAAAATAAGCCCTCACATGGCCATATTGACCAAAAAATAAAAACGCTATGGCTCTGGGAACAAGGGGAGCAAAAACGAAAATGCAAAAACGGAAAATGCTCCGGGGCTTAATTAAAAGCCTCTAATTTCCTGGAAAATATGTGTATTGACGCGCCCCCTGGGCCATATTCTTTAGGGGAATACCCGGAGCCGGATCAGATGGGGGTTGTAGTCTCCGAGTGGCTGTGACCCGGTCCGTGCCCAGGGTGTCAAGCTCAGAGTATGTGGCAGTCCTACAGATGTTACAAAGTTCGTTATGTCGACTACGCCACCCGTTGGATTGCGGTCACTACGGCCGCCGCTGCAGCAGGGTCCGCTGAGGCTGATGGTGTTGGTGCAGCTTTAGATAGTATAACCCCCAACGGGAGGGGTATGGCCTCAGGGGGGTCAGGTGCAGAGGATGGGGGTTGTGGTGGTGCAGCATAGATGATAATTAAAGACAGAGTCGGGTTGTGCAGTTCAGGGTGTTTACTTACTGCAGATATTCCGGTCACTCCGGCCTTAAGTGACCACCCGAGCCGTGCTGCGTCCACCAGGTCCTGGATTCAGCCAACCCCCAAGCAAGTCCGGAGCGTGTCCCTGAGCCCTCCTTCTTGTCCTTTCTTCTGGCCGTCCCCACCAGGGATCCACCTAGGTCCAGCTCCCTCGGGCCTTCTGTTGGGAGACCCTTGGCCTTGGGTTCCCTGACCCTACACGTGGTTTGCCTTCAGGGTGGATGTGGTGGGTGGCCGTGGCAGATCCTGCCCACGGCCTCCGGTCTCTGGCTGAGGTATGCTTTAGCCCCCACCAGTTTGGGATCCGGTACCCTGTTGCCAACTCTTCACCCTAGGGTTGTACTTGGGTTCTCAGAGTTCCTTCTTTCTCCCCCTCTGGGTCTTTCTTTCTTCTCCTCTCTCACTCTGGGCCTGGGGCTGCTCTGCTCTTCTGCTCTCTTCCTCTCCTCTGGCTTCTCTGCAAAGACTGGCTGACTGACCCCTCTCTGCAAAAGACCCTGTCCTAAGATGGTGCCCACCTTAAATACTCCCTCTATGTGTGAGCTCAGGTGACCAGCACCCAATGAGCTCCTAACTTTACCCAGGCTGCTCCCCCTATCTGCCCCTACACTACTGGGATGTACCACCCCCCTCCCACTCCAGCCAGGAACAGACTCGGTCGTACCTGCACATTTCTAAGTGGGAGTACCGTTGGTCTGCTCCTCGGAAATGGGATGTGTGTAGTGCATGCAGCTTTCTGAGCTCAGTTCCACACTCCATCCTTACCCGGGAGTGGAATATCACACCTCTGGGTTGAGGTGCAATACCCCTGTAGCAGCCAAATCCTCAGGGTGCTACATTCCCCCCTGGTAAATCACAGCACGTCCTCGGGCTGTAAGATATAAAAACACCAAAACATACAATTTTTGCATAAACAACATAATAAACACATATAAAACATATATATCAGCAATAAAACTTTTTTTTTCATAAATAACATTCTCGTAGACTTCTCTTGCTTCTAGCTCCTCCTCCGGACACTGTGCAACG
Source organism: Phyllobates terribilis (assembly GCF_046119375.1). Classification (NCBI taxonomy): domain Eukaryota; kingdom Metazoa; phylum Chordata; class Amphibia; order Anura; family Dendrobatidae; genus Phyllobates; species Phyllobates terribilis. The sequence goes on from NW_027362762.1 coordinate 650,133,542, forward strand.
TGTGCCCGGGAAAAGTGCAACAGTTTCTCTAGAAAAATGGTTTTCCTATAAAACCGGTAGGGGGCGCTTTAGGAAGCGCAACTATATACAAGGGGATATGGCCGCTCTCAGTCCTCGGCCAGGTATTTAGGAAAGGGATGACCGCTCTCAGTCCTCGGTCAGAGGGATTAAGGGAAATACGGGTAACAGTTCAGTTCTCTGGTCCCGACGGGGACTATATTAGCAGCAACGGTTCACTGTGCCCCGACGGGCAACTATATACAGCTTCTACTCCGCTGTACTCAACGACGACGTCCTCCTGCTCTTTCTTTGTGATTAACTTTAGCTTCAGACCCGTCCGGGTCCTCTTGCTCCTCCTCACACCGCAGCTCCTCCTCCGTCAGGCGATGCACATGGAGGGCGTAGGGTCCTTTGGCACACTTGTGCCGGGTGAAGGTGACCTCGTCCCCTATATAAAGGTCACGACCTCTGTGTCCCTCCGGTAGGTGGGACTCAACGTCTCTCCTGGTCACGAAGACGTCGCCTGGGGTGCGGTGATCTCGGATGAAGCCCCACCCGTGCTGCATATTGAACTTGATCACAGTCCCGGTGGAAGGGGGACCATGAGCTGCACGGGGACTCCTCCTGGCCCGGCTCTTCTGCTCCGCGCTCTTTATTTGGGCTTGTTGTTCCCGGACCCGCCTCTCTCTCCGCTCTCTCTCAAAGACCTCGAGCTGCTGCCGGCAGCACTCTGCACGCTCCGCTGCAGCCGCCCGGGTCTCCTGAGTGAACCCCATGAGATCTTCTCCGGTGGGGTCCCACTCAAACTGTGCCTCCTCTAGCGGGGGCGAGATCCTCTTTATGGGCTTTGGAGCCGGGATCAGGGGTTCGTCTAGGGGTCTCTCTTTCCGGAGTCGAGGATGGTGAAACTCCGGTGGGGATATGAAGGGCTGCCCATCCGGGCACGTATGTTGGGCAAACAGATCTTCTCCCAGATGCGGCACTCTTGTTTTTATGGGCGCGGTGGTGGTGGCGCCCGGGTTGCCCAGGCCTTGCGGCCAGGCCTGGGGCACCTGGAAAGTGAAGGGCACCGTAAGGACGGCGGCGCCCTGGGCTACTTGGCCCTGCGACCAGGCCGGTGGCTCCGCGGAGGTAGGGGGCGCTGTTGGTATTGCGGCGCCCGGGGGTACTAGGCCTTGCGACCAGGCCGATGGTACTTCCTGCTTGGTCACGCTCGGGGTAGAGGCGTATAACGTCACAGGGGTCGCGGCTCCCGTTTGAGGCCTAGTCTGCGGCGGTGACGTTGCAGCGACGGGCACGGAAGGGGATACTTCGGGCTCTGCAACGGGGAGCTGGGGCAGGTGCGCGGTTTCCCGGTTTGGGGTAGAGACGTCCCCTTTACCTGCCTCCTTTCGTTCGGCTCCCTTCTCGGCGCCGTCTCCGGCCTTCAGTCCTCCTGCGCCATCCTCAGAGGCGGTCTGTCTCCTCGTCTCGGGTGGCGTGCTCCGCTGACGAGTTCTTGTCTGCTGGACCATCTCACGGCTCCATTCTGCTAACGTCTCTCGCTGCACCCGGGCCATCCTCCGTGCGAGGCCCTCCAGCGCGGTCTGTGCACACTCCCGATCTCGGGGGAGCTGTGCCAAGACCTCCACTAAGCCTAGTGGGGTCGTTGCTTCTAGCAGGCTCCTGACCAACGGGTCGGTGCTGCTCTGCTCTCCTTCCGTTGTCTCCAGCAGGCTCCTGGCCAGCGGGCCGGTGCTGCTCTGCTCTTCTTCCATCTCCGGGTAAGCTTCTTCTGGACTCAGCTCTAGGCTTCTTGTCTCCGGGTGCGCTCTCTCCAGACTGCTCCAGGCGACACCCATCTTTGCTCTCTCCTTCTCAGTCCTCCCACTTCGAGGGCGGTCCCGGGGCCACTTGGTGATTGTCAGCTCCAGGGGCAGTTCTTTCACGCTGACAGACACCTCTAGCATCACAGTCTCTGTTGGTGGGGGCGGTTTCCACTTTTGGCGCCATTTTCGGTCCTGGCCCACGATGGGAGGTGGCCTCTTGCCACCCTCTGGCACGCCCATAATGGCGTCCGCTCTTCCAAGGCGGGAAACCTGTGGAAATGGCGGGAATCGTCTCCCAGTGGCGGGAAACTCTGCAGATGGCGGGAAAAAGCTGTTAATGGCGGACAACCGGCGGGAATCGATCTGTGACGGAGTCCGATGGCGGGGACCCTCCGGAACCGGCAGGAGACTTCTTTTTGAGGTAAACTTGTTCTTTTCTTCAGGCACGCAGTACCCGGTTGTTGCGGGCACGTGATCCTGCCGACTACGCCAAAGTTGACGCGCCCCCTGGGCCATATTCTTTAGGGGAATACCCGGAGCCGGATCAGATGGGGGTTGTAGTCTCCGAGTGGCTGTGACCCGGTCCGTGCCCAGGGTGTCAAGCTCAGAGTATGTGGCAGTCCTACAGATGTTACAAAGTTCGTTATGTCGACTACGCCACCCGTTGGATTGCGGTCACTACGGCCGCCGCTGCAGCAGGGTCCGCTGAGGCTGATGGTGTTGGTGCAGCTTTAGATAGTATAACCCCCAACGGGAGGGGTATGGCCTCAGGGGGGTCAGGTGCAGAGGATGGGGGTTGTGGTGGTGCAGCGTAGATGATAATTAAAGACAGAGTCGGGTTGTGCAGTTCAGGGTGTTTACTTACTGCAGATATTCCGGTCACTCCGGCCTTAAGTGACCACCCGAGCCGTGCTGCGTCCACCAGGTCCTGGATTCAGCCAACCCCCAAGCAAGTCCGGAGCGTGTCCCTGAGCCCTCCTTCTTGTCCTTTCTTCTGGCCGTCCCCACCAGGGATCCACCTAGGTCCAGCTCCCTCGGGCCTTCTGTTGGGAGACCCTTGGCCTTGGGTTCCCTGACCCTACACGTGGTTTGCCTTCAGGGTGGATGTGGTGGGTGGCCGTGGCAGATCCTGCCCACGGCCTCCGGTCTCTGGCTGAGGTATGCTTTAGCCCCCACCAGTTTGGGATCCGGTACCCTGTTGCCAACTCTTCACCCTAGGGTTGTACTTGGGTTCTCAGAGTTCCTTCTTTCTCCCCCTCTGGGTCTTTCTTTCTTCTCCTCTCTCACTCTGGGCCTGGGGCTGCTCTGCTCTTCTGCTCTCTTCCTCTCCTCTGGCTTCTCTGCAAAGACTGGCTGACTGACCGCTCTCTGCAAAAGACCCTGTCCTAAGATGGTGCCCACCTTAAATACTCCCTCTATGTGTGAGCTCAGGTGACCAGCACCCAATGAGCTCCTAACTTTACCCAGGCTGCTCCCCCTATCTGCCCCTACACTACTGGGATGTACCACCCCCCTCCCACTCCAGCCAGGAACAGACTCGGTCGTACCTGCACATTTCTAAGTGGGAGTACCGTTGGTCTGCTCCTCGGAAATGGGATGTGTGTAGTGCATGCAGCTTTCTGAGCTCAGTTCCACACTCCATCCTTACCCGGGAGTGGAATATCACACCTCTGGGTTGAGGTGCAATACCCCTGTAGCAGCCGAATCCTCAGGGTGCTACAGTATAATACTCAGAGTCCTGCTTTTTTGAGCTATATAATGCAAACACAGCTGTTTTAATGTCCAAGTGACCTCAAACTAGCTGGTTAGAGGAAAACTGATGGCATGTGGTGGTAACCAGCAGCCTACATAACCACACACAGCAGTTTCTGTATTTGCAGGCTACTTATTTTGTACAAATGGTCTAACAATTATCACTGTTTGGGGACAGATGCCTGCCTTGCTACAGTCAGTGCATATGGAAGAAATCATCATATTTTCACACAGTCGGGTGCAAAAAATTATCCCTATTTGGGAAGTTTCAAGAGCTTAGCACCTTGGTAAATGAAAAAGTAATAGCCTTTTCACAAATCATTCAAATATTTCCCTTTAGTTAGGAAATCAAAAACAGGTGTAGTGTTTTGAATGTGAAGAAGTTATTGTTTCTCTACTAGGATTGAACAATAATGATTATTCTTTTTCCGTGGTCCGCTAATCACAAAATGGGTAGGTAATCACAAAGGTTTTTTATTGAACAGTCAAAAAAGTATGCCCCTTTTTAGGGAGACAAAACAGGAGTACAGTTTACAAAATGAAGAAGTTATGGCTTCTTGTCACCAAGCCTTTCAAAAATAGCCCTATTTTGGGAGCATTTTCATATTTGTGTATCTTCAATACATATTCAGTATATTTCACAGCATCAGTGGTACTGTCTAGCTGTTAGAACCCTTCTGTTAGTTCTTTTTCTATTTTGTTGGTCACATGACTTTCTGCCTATATAATCCAGCTCCGCCCTTCTGGCCTTGCTGGACTTCAGTGTTTCATTTACTCTTAAGCTAGCCAGGTGCCTTGTACCTTACTCAGTAGTTTGCTTGGTCCTTGGACCACTAGTACTTTTGTTTGTTTGTCTTTGCTCTGCTACAATTTCTGCTAGGAGGTGTCCATCTATATCCCAGTCCTTAGTTCTTGTAGGGACCCCTCCCTTATATCTATAGTTCTGCGTTCAGACTAGCCGAGGACTTAGGCGGGTCTGTTCACAAGGAACAGGTCCCCCGCTGCATCGTAGGGAATCAAATATAAGGACTAGATACAAATGTACTAAGGCACAAATGTGTCTATATCAAGGTAACCTATATATGTGACACATCAGCTATATTGTTGAAATAAATAACATTTATTGAGTAGATATAATAAAATACATGACAAGATAAAATAAGGGAAAGGATAACACAAAGAGTAGGTTACTGGGTAGGACAATACTTGATATATAATAGATACATAGTGTACTCAGTTTCTATACATCAGTAGGACAATATATATAAAAAGACCAGTGCTTTAAATGGGGTCCACAGTAAAGTGCATAGTGCTAAAAAAATGGACCATAATAATAGAAATGTGCTACATTATAGATAAATAAATAAGGCGTACAGAAACAGAAGGTGCATTATTAGTGAAGTATGTACTAACCCAGACAGCCAGATCCGACGCGCGTTTCGCTAAGGGGAGGCTTTGACGAGGATGTCTCGTCCTCGTCAAAGCCTCCCCTTGGCGAAACGCGCGTCGGATCTGGCTGTCTGGGTTAGTACATACTTCATTAATAATGCACCTTCTGTTTCTGTACGCCTTATTTATTTATCTATAATGTAGCACATTTCTATTATTATGGTCCATTTTTAGCACTATGCACTTTACTGTGGACCCCATTTAAAGCACTGGTCTTTTTATATATATTGTCCTACTGATGTATAGAAACTGAGTACACTATGTATCTATTATATATCAAGTATTGTCCTACCCAGTAACCTCCTCTTTGTGTTATCCTTTCCCTTATTTTATCTTGTCATGTATTTTATTATATCTACTCAATAAATGTTATTTATTTCAACAATATAGCTGATGTGTCACATATATAGGTTATCGTAGGGAATCAGCTTAGTCCTATTGTAGGGACAGTTTTCCTTTCTTTCCTTAGTGCTTGTAGCAGTTCATAACAGTAAGTCCAGCCCAAAACAAAAATAAAACACTCTTAGTAAAGAAATCCAGATATCAGCATGGTGTCGGTTCAGGAGTTGGCTCAACGCCTACAGGGACTGTCTTTGGAGGTGGCCGAGCTCCAGCAACACGTAAGTCCTGGGGCGCATTTTGTGGAACCGAAGGTAGGACTGCCAGATTTTTTTAATGGTAAACAGCAAGATTTTTTTTCCTTTAAAAACGCTTGTTTATTATATTTTCGTTTAAGACCCAGGTCCTCTGGGAATGAATCACAGCGCATTGGGTTTATAATGTCACTTTTGCGCAAAGAACCACAGGGATGGGCCTTATCTCTCCAACCTAATGATCCGTGTTTTAGATCAGTGGAAGATTTTTTTTCTGCTATGGGGTTGTTGTATGACGATCCTGATCGAGTCTCAGCTGCTGAACTGAATTAAGACGTTTGAAGCAGGGATCAGGTGATGTGGAAAATTATTGTACATACTTCAGAAGATGGTCGGCCGAAGTGGAATGGAATGACTCTGCATTAAAATGTCTGTTTCTTGCTTGTCTAAGTGAAAGGGTTAAGGATCTACTGATTGCCTTCCCAACACCTGGAACCTTGCAGGACGCAATGCAATTAGCTATACGTGTGGACAGGAGACTGCGTGCTAGGATTAATGAAGAGAAATCTACTGCTATAGCAGCTCCTAGTTTTCAGAGGGTCTGCTCGGAAGGTGGAGAACCGATGGAGATTGGGGCAACGACACCCCATTCTCAGGAAAAAGACCGCAGGTTTGCTAAGGGATTATGTTTTTATTGCGGTAAATCTGACCACTTTATTAAGAACTGTGTGCTTCATTTGAACAAAGAAAAAAAAAAAGATCAGTTACGCCCATATAGCTTGTTTAAACACTAAGGGAGTATTTCTTTCTGGGAGCACCTCATTTCAGGAGGAGTTGATTGAATTTCGGGTATTTGTTGATTGTGGTTCTACACTCAATGTGATTGATAAGGGATTTTTGGAAAAATTTAAATTAGAATCCAAACTTTTGTCATCTCCTATTTCTGTGGTTGCTGTTGATGGCTCTTCTTTGAAATGTATTACTCACAAGGTTTTTGAGTTTCCCCTCACCATTAATGGTATTCACCAAGAGAATTTGGATTTGGCGGTATTAAATAATTTGCCTTCTCCAGTGGTTTTGGGGTTACCTTGGTTAAAATTGCACAATCCTGTACTAGACTGGTCTACCCATGAAATTAAGTCTTGGAGCCCTAAGTGTCATGATAAATGTTGTAACGGTCGCATTGTTGCTGTGGAAAAAGGGGAATTACCTGTACCTATTCAGGATTTTTGGAAGGTTTTTACTGAGAAGGAGTCGCAAGTTTTGCCTCCTCATAGGGACTATGATTGCACCATTGAGTTTGTCCCTGGAGCTACTCTTCCCAAGAGTCGCCTATTTAATCTGACCATCCCTGAGAGAAAGGCCTTGGAGGAATACATACAGACAAGCTTGGCCGCCAGTCACATTAGACCTTCTAAGTCTCCTGTGGCTGTTGGATTTTTTTTTGTAAAAAAAAACGACGGCGGTTTACGTCCATGTCTGGACTTTCGTGAAATTAATAAAATTACCGTACGCAATTCCTACCCACTGCCATTAATTCCTGACTTGTTCAACCAGTTAATGGGGGCCAAGTGTTAGAACTCTCCTGTTAGGTTTTTTCTATCTTGCTGGCCCCATGACCTTTTTTGCCTATTTAATCCTGCTCCGCCCTCCTGGCCTTGCTGGACTTCATTGTAATTTCTACTCTTAAGCTAGCCTGGTGCTTAGTTCCTTTCTCAGTCAGTTTTGCTAGGTCTTCGGACCTTTATGTTCTATGTTGTGTGTTTGTCTTTTACTGCTACAATCTCTGCTAGGAGGTGTCCAACTTTATCCCAGTCCCTAGTTCTTGTAGGGATCCCTCCCTTGTATCTATAGGTCTTTGTACAGACTAGCCGAGGACTTTAGCGGGTCTGATCGCAGGATCAGGTTCCCCGTTACATCGTAGGGATCTAGCTTAGTTCTATTGTAGGGACAGATCTCCTTTCTTTCCTTAGTGCTTATAGCAGATCATAACAGTAAGTCCAGCCCAATAATATCTCTAAGGAAAGACCTCCAGTTTCCATCATGGTGTCGGTTCAGGATTTGGCTCAACGCCTGCAGGGACTCTCTCTGGAGGTGGCTGAGCTCCAACAACACGTGAGTAGCTGTTCTGGAGCACATTTTGTGGAGCCAAAGGTACGTTTGCCTGATTTATTTTTTGGCGATCAACAAGAATTTTTTTCCTTTAAAAATGCTTGTTTGTTGTATTTTCGTTTGAGACCCAGATCCTCTGGTGATGAATCACAGCGCATAGGGTTCATAATGTCACTTTTGCGCAAAGAACCTCAGAGATGGGCCTTTTCTCTCCAACCTAGTGATCCATGCTTTAGATCAGTGGATAGTTTTTTTTCTGCTTTGGGTTTGTTGTATGATGATCCTGATCATGTCTCATCAGCTGAGACTGAATTGAGACGTTTGAGGCAGGGATCAGGTAATGTGGAAAAATATTGTTCTCACTTCCGTCGGTGGTCTGCCCAGGTGGGGTGGAACGATTCAGCTTTGAAAAGTTTGTTTCTTGCGGGGCTAGGTGAAAGGGTTAAGGATTTGCTGATTGCTTATCCCACACCTGGAAACTTGCAGGAGGCAATGCAATTAGCTATACGGGTGGACAGGAGACTGCGTGCAAGGGTTAATGAGAGTAAATCCTCTGCCATGTCAGCTCCGAGTCTTGAGAGGGTCTGTACTGACATTGGAGAGCCGATGGAGATTGGGGTGATGGCACCCCGCTCTCAGGAAAAAGACCGCAGATCTTCTGAAGGTTTGTGCTTTTATTGCGAGAAATCTGACCATTTTATTAAGAACTGTGTGCTTCGCATGAACAAAGAAAAAAAAAGGTCAGTTACGCCCGTATAGCCTGTTTAAATACTATGGGGGTATTTCTTTCTGCTACTACTGCTGCTCAGAGAGAATTAATTGAATTTCGGGTATTTGTGGATTGTGGTTCTACTCTGAATGTGATTGATGGTGGATTCTTGGAAAAACTTAAATTAAATCCCAAACCTTTGTCATCCCCTATTGCTGTGGTTTCTGTCGATGGCTCCCCCTTGAAGAGTGTTACTCACAAGGTCTGTGAATTTCCCCTCACTATTAATGGTATTCACCAAGAAAATTTGGATTTGGTAGTATTAAATAATTTGCCTTCTCCAGTAGTTTTGGGGTTACCCTGGTTAAAATTGCACAATCCTGTACTGGATTGGTCTACCAATGAAATTATGTCCTGGAGCCCTAAGTGTTATGACCAGTGTTGTAATGGACGTATTGCTGCGGTGGAAAAAGGGGAATTACCTGTACCTATTCAGGATTTTTGGAGAGTTTTTCTGAGGAGCAGTCACAAATTTTGCCTCCCCATAGAGACTATGATTGTACCATTGAATTTGTCCCTGGAGCGACTCTTCCTAAAAGTTGTTTATTTAATCTTACTATTCCTGAGAGAAAGGCTTTGGAGGAATACATACAGACAAGCCTGGCTGCCGGTCACATTAGGCCTTCCAAGTCTCCTGTGGCTGTTGGATTTTTTTTTGTTAAAAAAAAGGACGGCGGTTTACGTCCTTGTCTGGATTTTCGTGAGATTAATAAAATTACTGTACACAATCTTTACCCACTGCCATTGATTCCTGATTTGTTTAGCCAGTTAGTGGGGGCCAAGTGGTTCTCTAAAATTGATCTCCGGGGGGCATACAATTTGTTGCGCATGAAGGAGGGTGATGAATGGAAGACTGCTTTTAACACTCCGGTGGGTCATTTTGAGAATCTGGTTATGCCTTTTGGTCTTACCAATGCTCCAGCATTTTTTCAGAATCTTATTAATGACATCCTTAGACCTTTGATCAGCAAAAATGTGGTTGTGTATTTGGATGACATTTTGATTTATTCACCGGATCTGGGGTCTCATTGGCAGAGCGTACGTGAGGTATTACAGTTATTGATTGACAATTTGCTTTTTGCTAAGCTAGAGAAATGTGAGTTCGCTGTACAGAGAATTAGTTTTTTGGGCTACATTATCTCCAGCGAGGGTTTTGAGATGGACCCGGTGAAAGTTCAAGCTGTGCAGGAATGGCCTAGGCCTATTGGTTTGAAATCGATACAGAGGTTTTTGGGTTTCGCCAATTATTACAGAAAATTCATTAAAAATTTTTCTATTATTGTCAAACCACTGACCGATCTCACCAGGAAAGGTGCTAATGCGGTTCAGTGGACTACTGAGGCCATTGAAGCTTTTGTGTTTCTAAAGGAGAGGTTCAGCTCTGCTCTCATCCTTATGCAGCCTGATGTGACTAAGCCGTTTTTGGTTGAGGCTGATGCTTCTTCGGTGGGGGTCGGTGCAGTATTGTCTCAGAAAAACAAGGATGGAGTACATCCCTGTGCTTTTTTTTCAAAATTTTTTTCTGAGACTGAACTTAATTACGATATTGGTAATCGGGAATTGCTGGCTATTAAACTCGCATTTGAACACTGGCGTCATCTCTTGGAAGGAGCTGAATTTCCCATTCAGGTTTTCACTGATCATAAGAATCTGATCTATCTTGATGCTGCCAAGCGCTTGAATGCCCGTCAGGCTAGGTGGGCACTTTTTTTCTCGCGGTTTAATTTTTCCGTTACTTACATCCCGGGTACCAAAAATGTTAAAGCTGATGCTTTGTCTCGCAGCTTTTCTCCCATGGTCGGTGCTGAGGAGGAGGGGAGCATTTTACAAGAAGGTGTTGTGATTGCTGCATTGGACTCCGTTTTTTAAGATGAGATTCTTAAAGCACAGGAGAATGCCCCATCTAACACTCCCCATGGGAGGTTGTTTGTGCCTAGGACCTTTAGGAGAGATTTGTTTGTTGAGTGTCATGAGTCTCGGTTGGCAGGTCATCCGGGAATTTCTGGGACCAAGAGACTTGTGGGTAGCAGTTTTTGGTGGCCTGGATGGAAGAAGGAAGTCATTAAGTGGGTGCGTCAATGTACGGTGTGTGCTAGATCTAAGTCTTCACATACTCCTGCAGCTGGGTTGCTTTGCCCTCTGGAGGTTACTAGTGCACCTTGGACACATCGGGCTATGGACTTTATTACTGACCTTCCCCCCTCTGAGGTGGTTGTGGACCCTTTTAGCAAGATGTGTCACTTGGTTCCTTTCATCAAACTGCCCTGCGCTAAGACACTCGCTAAGGCCTTTGTCAAGGAAATTGTCAGACTACATGACGTTCCTACTGACATTGTTTCGGATAGGGGACCTCAGTTCGTGGCTCGTTTTTGGCGTGCTTTTTGTGACAGGTTGGGAGTTCATTTGTCGTTTTCATCCGGATATCATCCTGAGCCTAATGGCCAGACAGAAAGGAAGAATCAGGATGTTGAGCAGTTCTTGCGTTGTTTTGTGGCAGACAATCAGGAGGGGTGGTCTGAGTTTCTGCCACTTGCTGAGTTTGCTCTTAACAACCATACATCCTCTTCTGCTGGTTGTTCTCCTTTTTTTTGTTGTTCTGGGAGACATCCGTCTTTTGGGTCATTCTCCAAATTGGTATCGGCTGTGCCTGAGGAGGAGAGTTTTTCTGGTGATTTGGAGAGAGTTTGGACGGATGTGCGTGGTAATCTTCAGGAGGCTAACAAAAAATCTAAGAGGTACTTTGATAGGAAACGGCAAGAGGTTTTGTTTGCTATTGGTGACATGGTTTGGTTGTCCTCTAAGAATCTGCGGTTGAGGATTCCTTCTAAAAAATTGGGTCCCAAGTTTGTAGGGCCCTTTAAGGTGCTTCAGGTAGTTAACCAATCTGCTGTTAGGTTGGAGGTTCCTACCTCCTGGAAGATTAATCCGATGTTTCATGTTTCTCTGTTGAAAAGAGCTTATGTGTCGGATGGAGACGCCTCTGACACTGTTCCTCTGGTGGTGGAGGACGGGGAATACGAAATTTCCCGCATCCTAAATTCTAGACGGTATAGAGGGAGTTTGCAGTATCTCGTCGCTTGGAAGGGTTTCGGACCCGAGGATAACTCATGGGTGAGGGTGGATGATGTTTCTGCTTCCAGACTTGTCAGAGCGTTTCACAAGAGGTTTCCTGATAAGCCTGGGCCTAGGGGATCCGGAGGATCCTCATAGAAGAGGGGGTACTGTTAGAAATCTCCTGTTAGGTTTTTTCTATCTTGCTGGCCAAATGACCTTTTTTGCCTATTTAATCCTGCTCCGCCCTCCTGGCCTTGCTGGACTTCATTGTAATTTCTACTCTTAAGCTAGCCTGGTGCTTAGTTTCTTTCTCAGTCAGTTTTGCTAGGTCTTCGGACCTTTATGTTCTATGTTGTGTGTTTGTCTTTTACTGCTACAATCTCTGCTAGGAGGTGTCCAACTTTATCCCAGTCCCTAGTTCTTGTAGGGATCCCTCCCTTGCATCTATAGGTCTTCGTACAGACTAGCCGAGGACTTTAGCGGATATGATGGCAGGATCAGGTTCCCCGTTACATCGTAGGGATCTAGCTTAGTTCTATTGTAGGGACAGATCTCCTTTCTTTCCTTAGTGCTTGTAGCAGATCATAACACCAAGTGGTTCGCTAAAATTGATCTCCGGGGGGCATACAATTTGTTACGTATGAAGGAAGGTGATGAATGGAAAACTGCTTTTAACACTCCGGTGGGTCATTTTGAGAATCTGGTTATGCCTTTTGGTCTTACCAATGCACCAGCGTTTTTTCAGAACCTTTGATTGGTAAGAATGTGGTTGTGTATTTGGATGACATTTTGATTTATTCGCCGGATCTGGAGTCTCATTGGCAGAGCATACGTGAGGTATTGCAGTTGTTAAGTGACAATTCACTTTTTGCTAAGCTGGAGAAATGTGAGTTCGCTGTGCAGAGAATTAGTTTTTTGGGCTACATTATCTCCAGCGAGGGCTTTGAGATGGACCCGGTGAAGGTTCAGGCGGTGCAGGAATGGCCTAGGCCTATTGGTTTGAAATCAATACAGAGATTTTTGGGTTTCAGCAATTATTACAGAAAATTCATTAAGAATTTTTCTATAATTGTTATCCGCTGACCGATCTCACCAGGAAAGGTGCGAATACAGTTCTGTGGACTACGGAGGCCATTGAAGCTTTTGTGTATCTCAAGGAGAGGTTCAGTTCTGCCCCCATCCTTATGCAGCCTGATGAGACCAAGCCTTTTTTGGTCGAGGTTGATGCTTCTTCGATGGGGGTTGGTGCTGTTTTGTCTCAGGAAAACAAGGATGGAGTACATCCCTGTGCTTTTTTTCAAAAAAATTTTCTGAGACCAAACTTAATTACGATGTTGGTAATCGGGAATTGCTGGCTATTAAACTCGCATTTGAACATTGGCATCATCTCTTGGAAGGTGTTAAATTTCCCATTCAGGTTTTCACTGATCATAAGAATCTGATCTATCTTGATGCTGCCAAGCGCTTGAATGCCCGTCAGGCTAGGTGGGCACTTTTTTTTTCGCGGTTTAATTTTTCTGTTACTTACATCCCGGGTGCCAAGAATGTAAAAGCTGATGCTTTATCTCGCAGCTTTTCTCCCATGGTTGGCACCGAGGAGGAGGAGAGCATTTTACAGGAAGGTGTTGTGATAGCAGCATTGGACTCCGTTTTGGAAGATGGGATTCTGAAAGACCAGGAGGACACCCCGTCTAACACTCCCCATGGGAGGTTGTTTGTGCCTAGTAACTTTAGGAGAGGTTTGTTTGTGGAGTGTCATGAGTCTCGGTTGGCAGGTCATCCAGGAATTTCTGAGACTAAGAGACTTGTAGGTTGCAGTTTGTGGTGGCCTGGGTGGCAGAAGGAAGTCATTAAGTGGGTGCGTCAATCTACTGTGTGTGCTAGATCTAAGTCTTCACATGCTCCTGCTGCGGGGTTGCTTTGCCCTCTGGAGGTTCCTAGTGCACCTTGGACGCATCTTGCTATGGATTTTATTACTGATCTTCCCCCCTCTGAAGGTTTCACTGTCATCTGGGTGGTCGTGGACCGTTTTAGCAAGATGTGTCACTTGGTTCCTTTCATCAAACTGCCCTGCGCTAAGACACTCGCTAAGGCTTTTGTTAAGGAAATTGTCAGACTCCATGGCGTTCCTACCGACATTGTTTCCGATAGGGGACCTCAGTTCGTGGCTCGTTTTTGGCGTGCGTTTTGTGACACGTTGGGAGTTCATTTGTCATTTTCATCTGGATATCATCCTGAGTCTAATGGACAGACAGAAAGAAAGAACCAGGATGTTGAACAGTTTTTGCGTTGTTTTGTGGCTGACAATCAAGAGGGGTGGTCTGAGTTTCTGCCACTTGCTGAATTTGCTCTTAACAACCATACATCCTCTTCTGCTGGATGTTCTCCTTTTTTTTGTTGTACTGGGAGACATCCGTCATTTGGGTCATTCTCCAAATTGGTATCGGCTGTGCCGGAGGAGGAGAATTTTTCCGGTGATTTGGAGAGAGTTTGGACTGATGTACGTTGTAACCTTCAAGAGGCTAACAAAAAATCTAAGAGGTACTTTGACAGGAAACGTCAAGAGGTTTTGTTTACGGTTGGTGACATGGTTTGGTTGTCCTCTAAGAATCTGCGGTTGAGGATTCCTTCTAAGAAATTTGGCCCGAAATTTGTAGGGCCGTTTAAGGTACTTCAGGTAGTTAACCAATCTGCTGTTAGGTTGGAGGTTCCCACCTCCTGGAAGATTAATCCGGTGATTCATGTTTCCTTACTGAAAAAAGCTGATGTTTCAGATAGGGACGCCACTGTCTCTGTTCCTCCGGTGGTGGAAGACGGTGAATATGAAATTTCTCGCATTCTTAATTCTAGATGGCATAGAGGGAGATTGCAGTATCTCGTCACTTGGAAAGGTTTCGGTCCCGAGGATAACTCCTGGGTAAAGGCGGATGATGTCTCTGCTCCTAGACTTGTCGGAGCGTTTCCCAGGAGGTTTCCTGATAGACCTGGGCCTGGAGGATCCGGAGGATCCTCATAGAAGAGAGGGTACTGTTAGAACACTTCTGTTAGTTCTTTTTCTATTTTGTTGGTCACATGACTTTCTGCCTATATAATCCAGCTTCGCCCTTCTGGCTTTGCTGGACTTCAGTGTTTCATTTACTCTTGTAAATGCCTTGTACCTAACTCAGTAATTTGCTTGGTCCTTGGACCACTAGTACTTTTGTTTGTTTGTCTTTGCTCTGCTACAATTTCTGCTAGGAGGTGTCCATCTATATCCCAGTCCTTAGTTCTTGTAGGGACCCCTCCCTTATATCTATAGTTCTGCATTCAGACTAGCCGAGGACTTAGGCGGGTCTGTTCACAAGGAACAGGTCCCCCGCTGCATCGTAGGGAATCAGCTTAGTCCTATTGTAGGGACAGTTTTCCTTTCTTTCCTTAGTGCTTGTAGCAGTTCATAACACTAGCACTATGAAACACAGTTGGAAAAGCAATATGTTAGAGAGTTAGAATGGGGCAGGCAAGGAGATATGTGGCATTTAAGGACCAGTAATGGTGACCCCGGCAGCAGCAGTACAATCTAGCTCTATTAAACACAGTGCATGGCTGCCGCAGGAGCAGCACGGTAGAAAATTAGAAATGTGCAGGCAAGAAGTTGTTTGGCAGTTTAGGCCCAGAAATGGCAGCCAGACAGCAGCAGTACAGTAGTATAGATGACGTGATGGATAGGGAGTAGTGTTGAGCGAACATGCTCGACACTGCTCGGTACTCGCCCGAGCATCACGCTACTCGGGATGTTCGGCGAGCACCGAGCATTTCCGGGTTACTCGGGCGGGAGCTCGGGTCTCCGCCCTGCATGTTTGGCGCTCTTTACTATTTAAAAAAGTCTGGTATACACCAATAAATTATAACTGTGGTTTTGCTGTTCCACGGTAAAAAATCTCTATTATCCTGCTTTTGGCATTTTTTTCCGTAAAAAAAAACTGTAATAGTGTCTCCCTGATTGTTCAGACACAAATATATCTGTTTAAAATAGAAGAAGCGAAAACGAGTAAAGATGGCATAAAGGGACAATATTTTATTATTCAAATGTTAGATATATAAATAGTAATACCAAAGGGGTACATACAAAAACATTGGGTGATCATAGGACATGGGAGCATTCCGCTACGACTTGAAACCCCTCATAGATATACCTTCCAATCCAAGATGGATACAGATACAATTCATAAAGAATTAAAGGTTACGGGAAGAAAAAGACAGGAAGAGGGAAGACATAAATCCGCAGGAGAAATGGGGACACAGGGAGAATGCCAAATGTCAGTGCAGCCATGGTGAGTGAGCCATTGTCACAAGTAAAGAAATAGTACTATTCAGTAAATCATTAGACAGACTCACCCAGGCAGTTAGTATACTCTCTATGATGTGGGGGCACAGGGAGGCAAATCGTTCACATCCACGGAGGGCCTCGACGTGCGTTTCGCGTCGGCTTTATCAAGAGGCACATGTTAATAATACACAAGGACCTAGAATAAGTAGGACCTTGATAGATCACGTGGGCGATCATGTGATCGCCGCGTCACGACTGCCGCGAGGGCCACCCCTAGGGCGCATGCGCCGGGGTCATAGCAGCCACAGCAGCCGTGCGACGTCCATCATGGCAGGCGCGCATCCCGGAAGTGTCAATTGACCACATCCGGGGGCGCGTCTTCGCCATAGAGATAGACGCGCGCGGGTGCCGGACCGCAGATAACCCAGCGCATGCGCACCACGGGCCATCGCAGCAGTCGGTGTAATGCACACGCCCGGACTGACTGGCGTGTGCGTGTTTATGTAGTGATTCCACTGTGCCATGAACCGGAGAGTGCCTGGAGGGGCGTAACTAAGTATCTGCCCGATCCGACCAAGGTCGCACGACGGCATACGACGCCAGTGCACCAGGGAGGAACCGAGCAGAGGAACCAGGGTCTACTCCAGGTCAGACTCCGGACACGGCTGTTGACCCACACCGGGGAATACAGGAACAGGCTGACTAGAGCACAGGCTGGGTAGGGTCCAGTACAGACTGGGAGACAAATTCGAAACCGCAGACGCGGTGGACAGAGCTGAGCAAAGCAAAAACCGCAGACGTGGTGGACAGAGCTGAGCAAAGCGAAAACCGCAGACGCGGTGGACAGAGCTGAGCAAAGCGAAAACCGCAGACGCGGTGAACAGAGCTGAGCAAAGCGAAAACCGCAGATGCGGTGGACAGAGCTGAGCAAAGCGAAAACCACAGACGCGGTGGACAGAGCTGAGCAAAGCGAAAACCGCAGACGCGGTGGGGACAGGGCTCTGTACACACGGAACAGACTAGAAGGGAAAGGCAGAACCAGATACCCACAGGGTACTTGCAGAGAAGTAGCGAGTGGACCACAAACGCACAAACGGAAGTACAGTGACAACGAGCAAGAGTTAGGTACGAGTTCAGACTCTGCAGAAAAAGGGAAAGTACATAGAGAAAAACAAAACAGACTAGGAGAGTATTCAGACAAGAACAGACACAGCAGCAAGATACAGGAGCGGGTCTAGGTATACGGTCCCTAGAAGGCGGATCGAACAGGCAGGAGTGAGTTCACACAGGCCTGGAAATACAGCCTCCAGGATAGGCAGAAGACAACAGGCTAGAAAATAATACAGACAGGACACAGTTCAGACACGGGAACTGATACCGAATGCAGGAAACATAAACGGGACCTGGCATATCAGTGACAAAAGGCCAACTGACAGAACACAATGCTCAGGCAGGGATTCATTGGAACAGCTGGGTTAAATACCAGATGGCAGACAGCAATAGGCTGAGGACGCACAAGGGGTGTGTCTGCAGCAGGTACAAAAAGCAGGAAGTGATCGGGCGCCGCCCTTAAGCAGCAGACCCAGAGGCAAACAGACAGCATGGAGGGAAGCCAGGCTAGCAAACTGGACTGGAGATCAAGTGCGAGCTCTTGCACAGTGGGAGATGGACCACTATGCAAGGACGCCGCCAGGTATGTTACAGTCGGCAGTGTGTCCCATAGAGAAGAGTGGTAAGTATAGTGGATAAGAAAAACGCAGGCAGAAACAGAACAATGATAGTGTAAATGAAATGGAAAAAGAACAAAAACGAAAGGAAAGAGGAGCAAACAAGGGGTACAGATAACCATGACAAAAGGCAATGAAGATTATAAATGTAGGTACAAGCAAAAAAATAAAAAAGATATATGAAGAAATAAATACAAAAGACATAAAGAGAAATAATGAATAAAAATAATAAAAATAAAAATAAATAAAGAATAAGCATAAACAAATAACAGAAATCAATTTGTTAGAAGACGACTCCTGGAGGGTATTTCTAATTCCGGCATATTCATCATATTGACGCGAAGAAGATCACTGTCCCAAATATTAGTGTGGGAATTGCAAGGGGAATATGGTGAAAGCACTAGACAAAAGATAGCAAAAAAATATAAAATTAATTATTAAGACACACACACAATTAAAAGCAATGGTGAGAATAAAAAGTGGATGTTTATCCCCTAGAGAAAAACATCAGGGGAAGGCCCCTGAAGGGCACAAGGAAAGATGCAAACACAAGGGAGAAATCAGACGCAGGAGGGCACATGTGGACACCCAGACAGGAAAGTACAATGAAACATAAAGGTAGAAATACTACCAATAACATAACCAATAAACAAGGCTAATCGTCTCCATAACCAATATGTAGACATCCATAAGGGTCAATACCCAGAGAGAAATCATAAAAACGAGGAGAAACCAAGATGTTCATTAAGTCCCCGTGGCATAAGAGTATCAAGGTTAATGATCCACCTGGCCTCCTTTTGCGCCAGGAGGCGTTTGGCATTCCCTCCCCGGGAGCCCAAGTGTACCACATCGATGCCGCAAACCTTCAAAGATCGTGGATCACAGTTATGAGCAGATTTAAAATGCCGTGGTAAGGTCTTGAGCTCCCCAGGATCAAGAACCGTCCCCGCCGCGCCAATGTCCCTCACATGCTCACAAACTCTGACCCGCAGCTCCCTGGATGTAAGACCTACATAAATAAGTCCACATCCACATGTAGCGTGATAAATCACATGTGTAGTGCTACAAGAGATGTAATGATGGATGTTAAAGTTACGGGAGCCGTCAGAGTTCGTGAACACAGTGGTCCATAGGACATTGGCGCAGGCGGCACAATGACCACATGGAAAGGTACCCAAGGTGGGGCCACGGGAGCCGAAGGGGTTTCTCCCAGAGGGGACATAATGACTGGAGACCAGAATGTCAGCTAGGGTATTGGAACACCAAGGTGTCATGCACGGAGATTCACCGATATATTCCCTCAGGGAGGGCTCAGTACCCAATACATCCCAATGTCGGGAGAGGATGCGCCGCACCCCACACCACTCAGAGTTAAATGTGGAGATAAAGCGAATCCTGTCCGAACTTTTCAGTTTGCATCCGGGGAGGGGATGGATAAGTTGATCACGAGGAGTATTCCGAGCCCTTCTATAGCCGCGGCCGATACATCGATTACTGTACCCCCTATGTTTGAAACGTGCGGCCAAATCTGAGGCACGTGTCTCAAACTTAGAGTTGGTCGAGCAGATCTGCCTCACCCTGAGAAATTGTCCAATATGGACGGCTTTGATGGTAGAGAAATCGTGTGCCAATGTAGCATGAATGAGAGAGTTCACTGCGGTGGGTTTCCTAAACAGATCAGTTTGGACACGGTACTCAGAGTCCACCTCCAATGTGATGTCTAAAAAATCGATCTTCTTAGGACTGTATGAATAAGATAACCTCACCGCACGATCATTCAAGTTTAGTTGTACCATAAACTCCTCGAGCTCCTCGACCGTCCCCTGCGGAAGAATAGAATATCATCTATGTACCTCATCCACGACACGACATGGTCAGCGCCCCGCGTCCCCTCATCCACAAAAATCTCTCTCTCCCACGCACCATGAAGAGATTGGCGTATGAGGGGGCGCAGGCCGCACCCATTGCCGTGCCGCGTATCTTGAGGTACACCCTGTCCTTGAACAGAAAGTAGTTATGGCAGAGGACAAATTCGAGGAGCTCGAGGATAAACTCTCTTGAAGGGCCGTCTAGATCGGAACTACCCAGAAAGAGGCGGACCGCGGCCAGGCCTAAGTTATGGCCAATACAAGTGTACAGACTTTCGACGTCGGCCGTGACAAGAAGGGTGTCATTTGTAAGAAGGACGCTGTCAACCCGGGTCAGGACGTCCGTCGTGTCTTTAATATAAGAAGGAAGGGTCTCTACTAGAGGTCGGAGATTGTTGTCAATATATTGGCATATAGGGCCGCATAGGCCTTCTAGACCCGACACGATCGGACGTCCCGGAGGGTTAGCGGCGTCCTTATGAACCTTCGGAAGAAGATAGAAGGTAGCTGTTTTTGGGAAGCGGATAGTGAGCGCCTCCACCGTCCTTCTATCAATGAGACCCCGCTCACAAGCACGACCCAAAATTTCCTGGAGTGCGTCGGAGAAGGAGGCCGTGGGGTTATAAGACAGGCGTGTATAGGTTTGAGTGTCTCTCAGTTGGCACAGGGCCTCCCTCTCATAAAGGGAGCAGGGCCATGGAACAATATTCCCTCCCTTGTCAGCTGGCTTGATGACAATGTCAGATAAAGATTGTAATTCACTAAGTGAAGTGCGCTGTGAGTATGAGAGGTTGTCGCGACGTCTTCGTGTAGGGAGACGTCTTAGATCGCCCGCCACAAGCCGCACGAACAACTCTATTGCTGGGCTCAGGGACAAGGAAGGGAATCTTGTGGACCTGGGGTGTCTAGCTTGTAATGACCCACCTACCAAAGGTTGCTCCTGCTCCAGAAGGAGGTCTTCTAAATTAGCCAAGGCCTCCCTCTCCACCGCAGTCACAGAGGTCCCCTCACCAGATGCTCTGAAATGTAATTTTTTTAGAATGAGTTTACGGGCAAACAGGTGGAGGCCCTTAAGGGCTGTGAAATAATGAAACCCATTAGTTGGTGAAAATGAAAGCCCAAAACTAAGGACCTCCTTCTGTGCCTGAGTAAGAATGTGAGAGGATAGATTGATAATACGGAGCCCCCCCGGTGGGTCACCCACCTAGAAAGGAGTAGTGCGTTTTTTCTTGTGTGTGGGTCTGGTCTGAATTTTTTAAGTGGACAGAACCTTCGATGCATGACAGGCGTCCAAATTCCCCGTAGATCCATGTTCATCAGTAGATAGTGATGAGGCAGCCGAGGTGGACCTAGAGCTCGAGGGATGGTTCTTACGGGACCTCAACCGAGATCTATCATTCATATTACGCCACCTATATACCGATCCGGTTTGCTTGTCGCTGATGTCCCGATGTAATTTCTGAAATTTATTAGCATGGATCTCCTTGACCCATCTCTGGCACTCAAGGTCCACCTCGTCATTTAGCTGTTTGAGCTGGACCGGATCCAGATCTTTATGAAGTTGAATCTGGATTGCTTCAATTTCCGACTCCATATCCTTAAGGAACGTTTCATTAGAGTCCCTTAGGAGAGTCAGAAATCCAAGCGAACAAGTGTTGGCCAGATCCTCCCATTTGGTTTTAAAAGTCTCATCTATAATGGGAAACGAGGGAAAGATCTGGATTCGTAACTAGTGTTGAGCCACCCCCGTAGTGTTCGAGTTCGGTTCGGTTCGTCGAACACCCGTGTGTTCGCCGAACTGTTCGTCGAACTGTTCGTCGAACACCTTCGAACACCGTTAAAACCAATGGCAGGCAAACAAAAACACATAGAAACACATAGAAAACACCTTCAAAGGTGTCCAAAAGCTGACAAACTGCTCAGAAGACACAACTAACACATGGAAAAGTGACAAGTACATATAGTCATGCGAAAAGAAAAGAGGTGGAGGAGTAAAAGGAGGGGGAGACACAGATATAGGCATGTCATGCCCTTCTAAAATCCAAAAAGTGAGAAGCCGAGACGGCCAGTCCGCTCCTGCCCGTGCCACCTCCGTGTCGCCGGGTTTGTGCCAGAGCCGCGGTGAACCCTGACGGCCAGCCTCCCTCTCCCAATACTGGTGCCTGTCCGCTGGTGGGTCGAGAGAGCCCCCCTGTGGTGGAGGCAGCTCTAAGCTTTTTAATTTAAATTGTCCCTCTAATTTGAATGAATACACTTTAAATCCATTTACAAGGATCTATTGGAGGGCAAGTCTCATGCCAGCAGCCGCGTAATTCCAGCTCCAGTAGCGTCCACTAAAGCTGCTGCAGTTAAAAAGCTTTTATAAGGATCGAGCTCGGCTGTCCACCGCAAGGCATCCTAGTGCCAGTCCCAGCCCCTATGCCTTGGGGTGCCTCCTGATGCTCTTCACTAAGTATCCCGTGGTCCCGAAGCATTTCCTTTGAAAAAATTAAGTGTCCAAACTACAGGTGGTGTAGCTTGCTTAACAGCCGGGATAATCCGCTGACTAGCAGACACTGCTACTAGGCACAAAGTATTTCCTGGGCTAGATGCAGTTAAAAATTTGTAAGTAGATACTCTCGTTGGATGCTGAGAAAGCATTCCATAGAGTCTCCTGGCACGCCATATATGATTCTCTTAAAAAGCTTGGGGTAGGGGTCTAGGGGACCCTTTTATAGCCAAAATCACGGCCCTGTATCACAATACGTCACCTAGGCTGAAGATAAATGGAACTGTAGCACCGAGGGCTCGGTTGCTACAGACGTATTGCACCTCACCCAGAGGTGTGATATCTCACTCTCAGATAAGGATGGAGTGTGGATCAGGACCCGACACCTGCATGCATTACACCACATTGCCGTGGGGCAGGGAGACCAATATGCCCCTGAGATGGGCACGACAGTCCCTGTCCCTGGCTGGAGTGGGGGGAGGGAACACTGAGGAAGGGGAACCCTGCAGTGCAGGAGCAGGGAGGAAGCAGTTCCTGGGTGCATTGAGAAGGGAGTATAAAAGGTGGGCACCATCTTAGTTCAGTGCAGAGAAGTCTGAGCAGAAGTGGCAGGGAGCAGGGGCTCTGCATGAGCTCTGCTCCGGAGGCGGACCTAGTAACAGAGGCCCAGGCCTGCAAGAGGGAGAAGGAAGGAAGAGGAGCGGAGAAGGCTCCAGGAACGAGGAATGAAGGGATCCCAGAGGTGCGGACGGGCGAGTCGCCACCGCACGCCCGAATCCACCTGCGTGGAGGGGTCAGGCCAAAGGGGGAGACCGGTCCCCGAACTAGTGGAGGCAGGAAATGACCCTCAGCTAGAAACCGGAGGCTCTGACATTTTATGTGGCGCAGCCCCTTGCTCCACCCGCTAGGAAGGCACCACATAGGGTCAGGGAAACTGGCGCCAAGTTTACCAAGAGGAGGCCCGAGGCAGCCGGACAGAAGTGTTGGTAAGAAAGGCCAGACAAAGGACACACAAAGGGGGTCCTGTGAAGCGCTCCAAAGTTATCTGGGAGTTGTCTGAGCCCCTCACCTGGTGAGCACAGTACGACGTGGGCAGCCGTTACCTGCAGACGTGGTCTGGATAATAAGAACTGTGAGTAAAGGCCCTGAACTGCATCACTGACTCCGTGTCGTTACTGCTGCTGCCCTGCACCATCACCCCCATCCTCCGCATACACTGCCCTGAGGCTATACTCCTCCCGTGGGGAGTTATGCTACGCTCTGCTGCACCCACAACACCAGCCTTAGCGGTCTGCCCTGTAGCGGCGGTTCACTCTGACCGCAATCCACGGGTGGCGTAGTCGGACATTTAAACATCAAAACCACATAAATAGTTCCGCCACTAGTTTGACCGCCCTGAGCCACGGAACCGGATCGCCGCCACGAAGACTACAACCACCAGCATCCACCAAAAAGGGTCCGGCTCCGGGTGTCCCAAGGCCCAGGGGGTGCGTCAGAACATTTTCATCACCTTTCACAATCACCAATGGGACAAGGCAGGGATGTCCTCTGTCCCCTCTCTTATACATCCTAGTGACGGAGCACCTGCTCTCATCAATTCGCCATAACCCCAATATTAGGTGGATTGAGGTGGGAGGCACCGAGTACAAGTGCTCTCTATTTGCTGATGATGTCCTAGTATATATCACTCAATCACATATATCCATCCCTGCTGTTATGGCTGAAATAGATCACTTTGTTACATGGTAAAATTTTAAAATCAATGCAGCGAAGTCTGAGGCCCTCGATGTCTCCCTCCCTAAATCCATATAGGATTCCATCCAGTCCAACTTTCCCTTTGCCTGGCCCTCACAGGGTATCAAATACTTAGGAATTCCTATTCATAGAGACCTCTCCCATCTATGTTATCTTAATTTTGGGCCCTTTATTGAACAATTCCATACAGACCACGGTTGGCAAGTTGGAACTGTGAGATTCACTACGTGCACCACTGGTATTTTGTGGAAAAGCACATGTAAGATTCTGCAACAGTCTCTGCTGATACTCCTGCATGCGTGCATCCCTTTCTATGGCAGGAATAATTTCTGCAAATTTACTTTTGTACCGGGGATCTAACAGTGTGGCAACCCAGTAGTCAGGATTATTTCTAATTCTCACAATTCGAGGGTCATGTTGTAGGTAGTGCAGCAAGAAGGCACTCATGTGTGTTGCGCATCCAGGAGCACCAAGTCCCTGTTGTGTTGGTGGCGAGGTAACAATCATGCTTCCTTCCTCTGTCCTCTCCCCCCAACCTCGCACAACAGAAATGTGATCAAGGTCTCCCTCATCTGATGAGTCTTCCATCAGTTCGTCCTCCACTTCTTCCTGGGCTCCTGCACCTTCCTCACTAGTTTGGCTGCTACCATGCGCCCTGGTAAAATCATCTCCCCCACCCTCACATGCCTGCCGCCCTGGTGCTGCCGACCGTCTGGACCTTGCAGATGTTAGCCCTTCCGCATACAACTCCTCCTCCTCTACTTCCTCCACCTCCTCTTGTGCCACCACCTGACTCCGAATTCTGTTTAACATGTGCTCCAGCATGTAAATCACCGGAATAGTCATGCTGATAATGGCATCGTCAGCACTAAACATCTTCGTCGCCATTTCAAAACTGTGCAGAAGGGTGCATAGGTCCCTGATCTGAGACCACTCCTCCAGCGTGATTTGCCCCACCTCTGAATCTCGTTGGCCCAGGCTATACGTCAGAACGTATTGCACCAGGGCTTGTCGGTGCTGCCACAGTCGCTGCAACATGTGCAGAGTTGAATTCCACCGGGTAGGCACATCGCATTTTAGCCGGTGAAGTGGCAGGCCCAACGACTTCTGTAGAGATGTAAGTCGCTGAGCTGCGGGATGCGAACGGCGGAAGTGAGCACACAGCGACCGTGCCCTCTGCAGAAGGCCATCTAGTCTGGGATAGTGGGCTAAAAATTGCTGGACAACCAGGTTCAACACGTGAGCCATACAAGGCACGTGTGTGACATTGCCCCGGCGAAGGGCCGCACCCAGGTTTGCAGCATTGTCGCACACGGCCTTCCCTGGTTTCAGGTCCAGTGGAGACAACCATTCATGAAATTGGTTCTCCAGAGCTGACCACAACTCCTCAGCTGTGTGACTCACATTTCCCAGACATTTCAATGTAAAAACCACCTGATGACGTTGAGCCCTACTGCCAGCATAGTAAGGAGGTGTGCAGGATCCCTTCTGCGCAGTTAGAAAGCTTGTGGCATGACCAGACAGGCTTTGGGTGCAGGTGGAAGACCGAGAGGAGGTTGAGGAGGCAGAAGCAGTGGAGGAAAAATGACATAAAGAGGATTGACGCACAACTCGTGGGGACGGCAAGACTTGGACAGCAGCCCCTTGTCCTGCTGTCACCATAGTTACCCAGTGCCCAGTCAGCGACATGTAACGCCCCTGTCCATGCCTACTCGTCCAAGTGTCTGTGGTGAAATGCACCCTGTCACACACAGAGTTTCTCAAAGAAGCGGTGATGTTGTGTGCGACATGCTGGTGGAGCGCAGGCACACCTTTCTTTGAGAAGTAGTGCCGACTGGGCATCTGGTACTGGGGCACTGCGACGGACATAAGGTCTCGAAAATCCTCTGTGTCCACCAGGCGGAAAGGCAGCATTTCTGTAGCCAAGAGCTTGCAGATGGTGAAATTCAACCTCTTAGCTTTCTCATGGCTAGGAGGAAATGGTCTTTTACTTGTCCACATCTGAGGGACCGAGGGCTGGCTATTGTGCTTAGACGGGGTTGATAAGGGTGTCCCCGGCAAACTGCCGGTCTGTGAGGAAGATGCAGGCGGACATGTTAGGTTGCCTTGATCCAAAGGTGGTGCTATCGATGTCGGACAGCGCTCAAGACCAGCTGGTGTTACCACCTCCAAAGAAAATGATGACCTGCCAATCACGCTGGCTGTTGCGGGTAAAGAGGTGGCAGGTCTGCGCCCCAAAACAGGTGTGACTGCTGTCCCCCCAGTCACAGAGGATGAAGAGGCCGCGGATGCACAAGATATGGCAGACGGTGGTTGGCCCGGCCGGCTAGACCGCATTGTAGCACACTGAGCTTCCCACTGCAACTTATGCTTCATGTCCATGTGCCGGTTCATGCATGAAGTACTCAAACTATGTATTTTTTGGCCTCTACTTAGCTTTTGCTGACAAATGTTACAGATAACACGAGTTGGGTCATCTTTATCGATCTGAAAAAATGCCCAGGCTATGCAAGGCTTAGCACCCATGCGACCTGAAGAGCCACCACGACTTGTGGTGAGAGGCAGAGTTGTGTTTGAGGATGCAGTTGTTGACGTGCTTCCAGTACTACGTCTCTGTCCAGGAAGGCGCAACCTGACCTCGTCGTCACTAGCATCTTCCTCCACCTCCTCTGCTGACCTCATCTCTTGGCTGACTGTGGGTTGACAGTAAGTGGGATCTCCGACCTCATCATCATCACCCTGTGCGTTATCACACCCGTCGTCCTCAGAGCCAACCTGTTCCTGCCCTGACAAAAAACTAAAGTTGTCGCTCCAATCAGGTATTTGAGTCTTATCATCGTCTTCCTCATTGTCTCCACCAACAGGAGTTACAGTTTGGGAATGAGGGTCTACATTATGGTCAGAACCTTCTGCGTCTGGTCCTGGATCTGACTCATAAAGATTCTGGGCATCAGTACAGATCATTTCCTCGTCTGGATTCACAGAAGCGCTGGAGTCGACCTCTGATTCCCAGGCTATAGTATGAGTAAACAGCTCTGCAGACTCAACCATCTGTTCTACCTCATACTCAGACGGGCAGCTGGAGATTTGGGAGCTGTGAGGAAGCAAGTGCGATTTGGGTGACACCTTTGAGGACTGGAGTATTTGTGATGTTGAAGTTGATGTGGAGGAGAGCCCACTTAAAGGAGCACTTGATATCCGTTGAAGCACCTGCTGTTTTTGTGCCTCATCTGGAATTTGTAGCGATTGGCGTGGCCGTAAGAAAGGGATCTTATCACATTGTCCGCTAAAAGAAGTAGACATTTTAGTTTGGCTGGAAGATGGTCTTTCTTCTGCACCTACCCCACGGACACAACCTTTTTTCCCCTTCCCAACACGCCTATTCCCCTTTCCACCAGCAGCAGGCCTTTTTCCACTCATTTTGGTGGTTAACTAATTCACAACTCTGGAGTTGTTTGCACAAAAAAACAATGGATGGTAACCGAGCAGAGCTGAGTGGCCAAACTGTGGTATTAGGCCAAAACTATTGGCTGGGTTAGATGCAGAAAAAAATTATTTTTAATTTGCAACCTGATGGAGGTCAGTATAGATGGACTAATAGACCAAGTCCCACACACCGCTAGAAGCCCAAATATTTTTTCAGAGCTAGATGCAGAAATTTTTTTTATTCAATTTGCAACCTGATGGAGGTCAGTATAGATGGACTAATAGACCAAGTCCCACACACTGCTAGAAGCCCAAATATTTTTTCAGAGCTAGATGCAGAAAAAAATTATTTTTAATTTGCAACCTGATGGAGGTCAGTATAGATGGACTAATAGACCAAGTCCCACACACCGCTAGAAGCCCAAATATTTTTTCAGAGCTAGATGCAGAAAAAAATTATTTTTAATTTGCAACCTGATGGAGGTCAGTATAGATGGACTAATAGACCAAGTCCCACACACCGCTAGAAGCCCAAATATTTTTTCAGAGCTAGATGCAGAAATTTTTTTTATTCAATTTGCAACCTGATGGAGGTCAGTATAGATGGACTAATAGACCAAGTCCCACACACTGCTAGAAGCCCAAATATTTTTTCAGAGCTAGATGCAGAAAAAAATTATTTTTAATTTGCAACCTGATGGAGGTCAGTATAGATGGACTAATAGACCAAGTCCCACACACCGCTAGAAGCCCAAATATTTTTTCAGAGCTAGATGCAGAAAAAAATTATTTTTAATTTGCAACCTGATGGAGGTCAGTATAGATGGACTAATAGACCAAGTCCCACACACCGCTAGAAGCCCAAATATTTTTTCAGAGCTAGATGCAGAAAAAAATTATATTTAATTTGCAACCTGCTGGAGGTCAGTATAGAAGGACTAATAGAACAAGTCCCACACACTGCTAGAAGCCCAAATATTTTTTCAGAGCTAAATGAAGAAAAAAATTATTTTTAATTTGCAACCTGATGGAGGTCAGTATAGATGGACTAATAGACCAAGTCCCACACACTGCTAGAAGCCCAAATATTTTTTCAGAGCTAGATGCAGAAAAAAATTATTTTTAATTTGCAACCTGATGGAGGTCAGTATAGATGGACTAATAGACCAAGTCCCACACACCGCTAGAAGCCCAAATATTTTTTCAGAGCTAGATGCAGAAAAAAATTATTTTTAATTTGCAACCTGATGGAGGTCAGTATAGATGGACTAATAGACCAAGTCCCACACACCGCTAGAAGCCCAAATATTTTTTCAGAGCTAGATGCAGAAAAAAATTATATTCAATTTGCAACCTGCTGGAGGTCAGTATAGAAGGACTAATAGAACAAGTCCCACACACTGCTAGAAGCCCAAATATTTTTTCAGAGCTAAATGAAGAAAAAAATTATTTTTAATTTGCAACCTGATGGAGGTCAGTATAGATGGACTAATAGACCAAGTCCCACACACTGCTAGAAGCCCAAATATTTTTTCAGAGCTAGATGCAGAAAAAAATTATTTTTAATTTGCAACCTGATGGAGGTCAGTATAGATGGACTAATAGACCAAGTCCCACACACCGCTAGAAGCCCAAATATTTTTTCAGAGCTAGATGCAGAAAATTTTTTTATTCAATTTGCAACCTGATGGAGGTCAGTATAGATGGACTAATAGACCAAGTCCCACACACTGCTAGAAGCCCAAATATTTTTTCAGAGCTAGATGCAGAAAATTTTTTTATTCAATTTGCAACCTGATGGAGGTCAGTATAGATGGACTAATAGACCAAGTCCCACACACAGCTAGAAGCCCAAATATTTTTTCAGCGCTATATGCAGAAAAAAATTATTTTTAATTTGCAACCTGATGGAGGTCAGTATAGATGGACTAATAGACCAAGTCCCACACACCGCTAGAAGCCCAAATATTTTTTCAGAGCTAGATGCAGAAAAAAATTATTTTTAATTTGCAACCTGATGGAGGTCAGTATAGATGGACTAATAGACCAAGTCCCACACACCGCTAGAAGCCCAAATATTTTTTCAGAGCTAGATGCAGAAAAAAATTATATTCAATTTGCAACCTGCTGGAGGTCAGTATAGAAGGACTAATAGAACAAGTCCCACACACTGCTAGAAGCCCAAATATTTTTTCAGAGCTAAATGAAGAAAAAAATTATTTTTAATTTGCAACCTGATGGAGGTCAGTATAGATGGACTAATAGACCAAGTCCCACACACTGCTAGAAGCCCAAATATTTTTTCAGAGCTAGATGCAGAAAAAAATTATTTTTAATTTGCAACCTGATGGAGGTCAGTATAGATGGACTAATAGACCAAGTCCCACACACCGCTAGAAGCCCAAATATTTTTTCAGAACTAGATGCAGAAAAAAATTATTTTTAATTTGCAACCTGATGGAGGTCAGTATAGATGGACTAATAGACCAAGTCCCACACACCGCTAGAAGCCCAAATATTTTTTCAGAGCTAGATGCAGAAAAAAATTATATTCAATTTGCAACCTGCTGGAGGTCAGTATAGAAGGACTAATAGAACAAGTCCCACACACTGCTAGAAGCCCAAATATTTTTTCAGAGCTAAATGAAGAAAAAAATTATTTTTAATTTGCAACCTGATGGAGGTCAGTATAGATGGACTAATAGACCAAGTCCCACACACTGCTAGAAGCCCAAATATTTTTTCAGAGCTAGATGCAGAAAAAAATTATTTTTAATTTGCAACCTGATGGAGGTCAGTATAGATGGACTAATAGACCAAGTCCCACACACCGCTAGAAGCCCAAATATTTTTTCAGAGCTAGATGCAGAAAAAAATTATTTTTAATTTGCAACCTGATGGAGGTCAGTATAGATGGACTAATAGACCAAGTCCCACACACCGCTAGAAGCCCAAATATTTTTTCAGAGCTAGATGCAGAAAAAAATTATATTCAATTTGCAACCTGCTGGAGGTCAGTATAGAAGGACTAATAGAACAAGTCCCACACACTGCTAGAAGCCCAAATATTTTTTCAGAGCTAAATGAAGAAAAAAATTATTTTTAATTTGCAACCTGATGGAGGTCAGTATAGATGGACTAATAGACCAAGTCCCACACACTGCTAGAAGCCCAAATATTTTTTCAGAGCTAGATGCAGAAAAAAATTATTTTTAATTTGCAACCTGATGGAGGTCAGTATAGATGGACTAATAGACCAAGTCCCACACACCGCTAGAAGCCCAAATATTTTTTCAGAGCTAGATGCAGAAAATTTTTTTATTCAATTTGCAACCTGATGGAGGTCAGTATAGATGGACTAATAGACCAAGTCCCACACACTGCTAGAAGCCCAAATATTTTTTCAGAGCTAGATGCAGAAAATTTTTTTATTCAATTTGCAACCTGATGGAGGTCAGTATAGATGGACTAATAGACCAAGTCCCACACACAGCTAGAAGCCCAAATATTTTTTCAGCGCTATATGCAGAAAAAAATTATTTTTAATTTGCAACCTGATGGAGGTCAGTATAGATGGACTAATAGACCAAGTCCCACACACCGCTAGAAGCCCAAATATTTTTTCAGAGCTAGATGCAGAAAAAAATTATTTTTAATTTGCAACCTGATGGAGGTCAGTATAGATGGACTAATAGACCAAGTCCCACACACCGCTAGAAGCCCAAATATTTTTTCAGAGCTAGATGCAGAAAAAAATTATATTCAATTTGCAACCTGCTGGAGGTCAGTATAGAAGGACTAATAGAACAAGTCCCACACACTGCTAGAAGCCCAAATATTTTTTCAGAGCTAAATGAAGAAAAAAATTATTTTTAATTTGCAACCTGATGGAGGTCAGTATAGATGGACTAATAGACCAAGTCCCACACACTGCTAGAAGCCCAAATATTTTTTCAGAGCTAGATGCAGAAAAAAATTATTTTTAATTTGCAACCTGATGGAGGTCAGTATAGATGGACTAATAGACCAAGTCCCACACACCGCTAGAAGCCCAAATATTTTTTCAGAACTAGATGCAGAAAAAAATTATTTTTAATTTGCAACCTGATGGAGGTCAGTATAGATGGACTAATAGACCAAGTCCCACACACCGCTAGAAGCCCAAATATTTTTTCAGAGCTAGATGCAGAAAAAAATTATATTCAATTTGCAACCTGCTGGAGGTCAGTATAGAAGGACTAATAGAACAAGTCCCACACACTGCTAGAAGCCCAAATATTTTTTCAGAGCTAAATGAAGAAAAAAATTATTTTTAATTTGCAACCTGATGGAGGTCAGTATAGATGGACTAATAGACCAAGTCCCACACACCGCTAGAAGCCCAAATATTTTTTCAGAGCTAGATGCAGAAAATTTTTTTATTCAATTTGCAACCTGATGGAGGTCAGTATAGATGGACTAATAGACCAAGTCCCACACACTGCTAGAAGCCCAAATATTTTTTCAGAGCTAGATGCAGAAAAAAATTATTTTTAATTTGCAACCTGATGGAGGTCAGTATAGATGGACTAATAGACCAAGTCCCACACACTGCTAGAAGCCCAAATATTTTTTCAGAGCTAGATGCAGAAATTTTTTTTATTCAATTTGCAACCTGATGGAGGTCAGTATAGATGGACTAATAGACCAAGTCCCACACACTGCTAGAAGCCCAAATATTTTTTCAGAGCTAGATGCAGAAATTTTTTTTATTCAATTTGCAACCTGATGGAGGTCAGTATAGTTGGACTAATAGACCAAGTCCCACACACTGCTAGAAGCCCAAATATTTTTTCAGAGCTAGATGCAGAAAAAAATTATTTTTAATTTGCAACCTGATGGAGGTCAGTATAGATGGACTAATAGACCAAGTCCCACACACCGCTAGAAGCCCAAATATTTTTTCAGAGCTAGATGCAGAAAAAAATTATTTTTAATTTGCAACCTGATGGAGGTCAGTATAGATGGACTAATAGACCAAGTCCCACACACCGCTAGAAGCCCAAATATTTTTTCAGAGCTAGATGCAGAAAAAAATTATATTCAATTTGCAACCTGCTGGAGGTCAGTATAGAAGGACTAATAGAACAAGTCCCACACACTGCTAGAAGCCCAAATATTTTTTCAGAGCTAAATGAAGAAAAAAATTATTTTTAATTTGCAACCTGATGGAGGTCAGTATAGATGGACTAATAGACCAAGTCCCACACACTGCTAGAAGCCCAAATATTTTTTCAGAGCTAGATGCAGAAAAAAATTATTTTTAATTTGCAACCTGATGGAGGTCAGTATAGATGGACTAATAGACCAAGTCCCACACACCGCTAGAAGCCCAAATATTTTTTCAGAGCTAGATGCAGAAAAAAATTATTTTTAATTTGCAACCTGATGGAGGTCAGTATAGATGGACTAATAGACCAAGTCCCACACACCGCTAGAAGCCCAAATATTTTTTCAGAGCTAGATGCAGAAAAAAATTATATTCAATTTGCAACCTGCTGGAGGTCAGTATAGAAGGACTAATAGAACAAGTCCCACACACTGCTAGAAGCCCAAATATTTTTTCAGAGCTAAATGAAGAAAAAAATTATTTTTAATTTGCAACCTGATGGAGGTCAGTATAGATGGACTAATAGACCAAGTCCCACACACTGCTAGAAGCCCAAATATTTTTTCAGAGCTAGATGCAGAAAAAAATTATTTTTAATTTGCAACCTGATGGAGGTCAGTATAGATGGACTAATAGACCAAGTCCCACACACCGCTAGAAGCCCAAATATTTTTTCAGAGCTAGATGCAGAAATTTTTTTTATTCAATTTGCAACCTTATGGAGGTTAGTATAGATGGACTAATAGACCAAGTCCCACACACTGCTAGAAGCCCAAATATTTTTTCAGAGCTAGATGCAGAAAAAAATTATTTTTAATTTGCAACCTGATGGAGGTCAGTATAGATGGACTAATAGACCAAGTCCCACACACTGCTAGAAGCCCAAATATTTTTTCAGAGCTAGATGCAGAAAAAAATTATTTTTAATTTGCAACCTGATGGAGGTCAGTATAGATGGACTAATAGACCAAGTCCCACACACCGCTAGAAGCCCAAATATTTTTTCAGAGCTAGATGCAGAAAATTTTTTTATTCAATTTGCAACCTGATGGAGGTCAGTATAGATGGACTAATAGACCAAGTCCCACACACTGCTAGAAGCCCAAATATTTTTTCAGAGCTAGATGCAGAAAAAAATTATTTTTAATTTGCAACCTGATGGAGGTCAGTATAGATGGACTAATAGACCAAGTCCCACACACTGCTAGAAGCCCAAATATTTTTTCAGAGCTAGATGCAGAAATTTTTTTTATTCAATTTGCAACCTGATGGAGGTCAGTATAGATGGACTAATAGACCAAGTCCCACACACTGCTAGAAGCCCAAATATTTTTTCAGAGCTAGATGCAGAAATTTTTTTTATTCAATTTGCAACCTGATGGAGGTCAGTATAGTTGGACTAATAGACCAAGTCCCACACACTGCTAGAAGCCCAAATATTTTTTCAGAGCTAGATGCAGAAAAAAATTATTTTTAATTTGCAACCTGATGGAGGTCAGTATAGATGGACTAATAGACCAAGTCCCACACACCGCTAGAAGCCCAAATATTTTTTCAGAGCTAGATGCAGAAAAAAATTATTTTTAATTTGCAACCTGATGGAGGTCAGTATAGATGGACTAATAGACCAAGTCCCACACACCGCTAGAAGCCCAAATATTTTTTCAGAGCTAGATGCAGAAAAAAATTATATTCAATTTGCAACCTGCTGGAGGTCAGTATAGAAGGACTAATAGAACAAGTCCCACACACTGCTAGAAGCCCAAATATTTTTTCAGAGCTAAATGAAGAAAAAAATTATTTTTAATTTGCAACCTGATGGAGGTCAGTATAGATGGACTAATAGACCAAGTCCCACACACTGCTAGAAGCCCAAATATTTTTTCAGAGCTAGATGCAGAAAAAAATTATTTTTAATTTGCAACCTGATGGAGGTCAGTATAGATGGACTAATAGACCAAGTCCCACACACCGCTAGAAGCCCAAATATTTTTTCAGAGCTAGATGCAGAAAAAAATTATTTTTAATTTGCAACCTGATGGAGGTCAGTATAGATGGACTAATAGACCAAGTCCCACACACCGCTAGAAGCCCAAATATTTTTTCAGAGCTAGATGCAGAAAAAAATTATATTCAATTTGCAACCTGCTGGAGGTCAGTATAGAAGGACTAATAGAACAAGTCCCACACACTGCTAGAAGCCCAAATATTTTTTCAGAGCTAAATGAAGAAAAAAATTATTTTTAATTTGCAACCTGATGGAGGTCAGTATAGATGGACTAATAGACCAAGTCCCACACACTGCTAGAAGCCCAAATATTTTTTCAGAGCTAGATGCAGAAAAAAATTATTTTTAATTTGCAACCTGATGGAGGTCAGTATAGATGGACTAATAGACCAAGTCCCACACACCGCTAGAAGCCCAAATATTTTTTCAGAGCTAGATGCAGAAATTTTTTTTATTCAATTTGCAACCTTATGGAGGTTAGTATAGATGGACTAATAGACCAAGTCCCACACACTGCTAGAAGCCCAAATATTTTTTCAGAGCTAGATGCAGAAAAAAATTATTTTTAATTTGCAACCTGATGGAGGTCAGTATAGATGGACTAATAGACCAAGTCCCACACACTGCTAGAAGCCCAAATATTTTTTCAGAGCTAGATGCAGAAAAAAATTATTTTTAATTTGCAACCTGATGGAGGTCAGTATAGATGGACTAATAGAACAAGTCCCACACGCTGCTAGAAGCCCAAATATTTTTTCAGAGCTAGATGCAGAAAAAAATTATATTCAGTTTGCAACCTGATGGAGGTCAGTATAGATGGACTAATAGAATGATGCTATGCCCAAAAGATTTTACTTCACTTGGTGCAGTAAAAAAATTGGTATTCTATACACAGGTGGTATATCTTGCAACACAGATAGGCTACTCCACTGACTAACACACTCTGCAATAGGCCAAAAAGGATTAGCTTTGCTAGATTCAGCCAAATGCTGTGAAAAAAACTTGCACAGCACTGGCACAGACCTGCCTGGCAAAAACTGATAGGAACTGATGTAACCTAGTCCTGAAAAGGACTCCAATTACAATTAGTCTTTACTCCCACAATCTATCTATTTAAGAGCACAGACCTGCCTGATAAAAGTCGTAGGAAATGCTGTAACCTAGTCCTTAAAAGGACTGCAATCACAACTATTCCCTACTCCCAAGCTATCTGTATATTTGTGCGAAAATTGGCTTGAAATTAACAAGGTATAGCGCACACAGCAACAGCGGTGCCGTCTAACACGCAGCTGCAGCAGTGAGAAAATGGTGGCGACGGGGAAAATGGCTTGGTCTTATAGGGCAAGGACATGTGACATACACTGCCAATCACACATGCCCTTGCTTGTGTGAAAAAAAGCACTTCGCTCCGTGTGTGCGCTGCTGATAGGCTGACAGATTGCACCTCCCCACTGCAAATGCGGGAAAGAGAAAAAAAAATGGAGATCTTCATTGTTCCTGCAGAGATCCATCCCCTGCCCCTCCCCCCGCCCCGCTGTACACTCAAACTGCGTATTAACATTAATTTTCATCATTACTGAGAAAAAATCCAGTTATGATTTTGGTGCACGAACAGTTATCGAACATAACCTCGAACAGCCGAATTTTTCTCAAATTGTTCGTGTTCGCCGACCGGCTCGAACACCGCCCAAAACAGCTCGAATTTGAGATTGGCGAACAGTTCGAGTAGAACAACGCTCATCTCTATTCGTAACCCTCTAGGAATCAGGGATCTCTCAATATATTTGGTTAGAAAGGCTTTGTTCCACCATGTGCGCGTCCTGAGCCTGAGAAGTCCCTTAAGCTTGACTATATTCTCCCTCGTGCCATTCTGTGCCCCCGTTCCACCATGACCCAAGTCCATATTGTCACCCGATATATGATTCAGCTGAGCGAGCCACGTTTGGTCTCGAGGACGGAAGTCCATGGCCGGCCTGAAAAAAGCTGTGAAAACACAGATATAACTAATAAGAAACGCTATGGCCAGCATAACACCAACTTACGGAAAGGTGGTGACAGGAAAAAGCTGCTCACCACCCATAACCGCAGGAAGAGAATGCCTACTCGGGAAGCAGGATAGAAGAAGCGAAAACGAGTAAAGATGGCATAAAGGGACAATATTTTATTATTCAAATGTTAGATATATAAATAGTAATACCAAAGGGGTACATACGAAAACATTGGGTGATCATAGGACATGGGAGCATCCCGCTACGGCTTGAAACCCCTCATAGATATACCTTCCAATCCAAGATGGATACAGATACAATTCATAAAGAATTAAAGGTTACGGGAAGAAAAAGAGAGGAAGAGGGAAGACATAAATTCGCAGGAGAAATGGGGACATAGGGAGAATACCAAATGTCAGTGCAGCCAAGGTGAGTGAGCCATTGTCACAAGTAAAGAAATAGTACTATTCAGTAAATCATTAGACAGACTCACCCAGGCAGTTAGTATACTCTCTATGATGTGGGGGGCACAGGGAGGCAAATCGTTCACATCCACGGAGGGCCTTGACGCGCG
The DNA here is from genome assembly GCF_046119375.1 of Phyllobates terribilis. NCBI lineage: Eukaryota > Metazoa > Chordata > Amphibia > Anura > Dendrobatidae > Phyllobates > Phyllobates terribilis. The sequence goes on from NW_027362762.1 coordinate 650,170,368, forward strand.
TTTCGCGTCGGCTTTATCAAGAGGCACATGTTAATAATACACAAGGACCTAGAATAAATAGGACCTTGATAGATCACGTGGGCGATCATGTGATCGCCGCGTCACGACTGCCGCGAGGGCCACCCCTAGGGCGCATGCGCCGGGGTCATAGCAGCCACAGCAGCCGCGCGACGTCCGTCATGGCAGGCGCGCATCCCGGAAGTGTCAATTGACAACATCCGGGGGCGCGTCATCGCCATAGAGACAGACGCACGCAGGTGCCGGACCGCAGATAACCCAGCGCATGCGCACCACGAGCCATCGCAGCAGTTGGCAGTGTGTCCCATAGAGAAGAGTGGTAAGTATAGTGGATAAGAAAAACGCAGGCAGAAACAGAACAATGATAGTGTAAATGAAATGGAAAAAGAACAAAAACGAAAGGAAAGAGGAGCAAACAAGGGGTACAGATAACCATGACAAAAGGCAATGAAGATTGTAAATGTAGGTACAAGCAAAAAAATAAAAAAGATATATGAAGAAATAAATACAAAAGACATAAAGAGAAATAATGAATAAAAATAATAAAAATAAAAAGAAATAAAGAATAAGCATAAACAAATAACAGAAAATCAATTTGCTAGAAGACGACTCCTGGAGGGTATTTCTAATTCCGGCATATTCATCATATTGACGCGAAGAAGATCACTGTCCCAAATAGTAGTGTGGGAATTACAAGGGGAATATGGTGAAAGCACTAGACAAAAGATAGCAAAAAAATATAAAATTAATTATTAAGACACACACACAATTAAAAGCAATGGTGAGAATAAAAAGTGGATGTTTAACCCCTAGAGAAAAACATCTGTTTCATCTGTTCTGTTTCTGCCTGCGTCTTTCTTATCCACTATACTTACCACTCTTCTCTATGGGACACACTGCCGACTGCTGCGATGGCCCGTGGTGCGCATGCGCTGGGTTATCTGCGGTCCGGCACCCGCGCCCGTCTGTCTCTATGGCGATGACGCGCCCCGGATGTTGTCAATTGACACTTCCAGGATGCGCGCCTGCCATGACGGACGATGCACGGCTGCTGTGGCTGTTATGACCTCGGCGCATGCGCCCTAGGGGTGGCCCTCGCGGCAGTCGTGACGCGGCGATCACATGATTGCCCACGTGATCTATCAAGGTTCTATTTATTCTAGGTCCTTGTGTATTATTAACATGTGCCTCTTGATAAAGCCGACGCGAAACGCGCGTCGAGGCCCTCCGTGGATGTGAACGATTTGCCTCCCTGTGCCCCCTACATCATAGAGAGTATACTAACTGCCTGGGTGAGTCTGTCTAATGATTTACTGAATAGTACTATTTCTTTACTTGTGACAATGGCTCACTCACCTTGGCTGCACTGACATTTGGTATTCTCCCTATGTCCCCATTTCTCCTGCGGATTTATGTCTTCCCTCTTCCTCTCTTTTTCTTTCCGTAACCTTTAATTCTTTATGAATTGTATCTGTATCCATCTTGGATTGGAAGGTATATCTATGAGGGGTTTCAAGCCGTCGCGGGATACTCCCATGTCCTATGATCACCCAATGTTTTTGTATGTACCCCTTTGGTATTACTATTTATATATCTAACATTTGAATAATAAAATATTGTCCCTTTATGCCATCTTTACTCGTTTTCGCTTCTTGAGTAGGCATTCTTTTCCTGCGGTTATGGGTGGTGAGCAGGTTTTTTCCTGTCACCACCTTCCCGTAAGTTGGTATTATGCTGGCCATAGTGTTTCTTATCTGTTTAAAATAGTCTGGTGTAGGCCAGAGAAACAGAAGTGTGGTTTTGCAGTTCCACGGTTCAAACCTCTGTATTATCCACTTTTGGGCCATTTGTACCTAAAAAAACTGTTTGAGTGTGTCGCTCACTGTTCTGCCGCAAATATATATATTTAAAAAAGTCTGGTATACACCAGTAAATTATAACTGTGGTTTTGCTGTTCCACGGTAAAAAATCTCTATTATCCTGCTTTTGGCATTTTTTGCCGTAAAAAAAAAACTGTAATAGTGTCTCCCTGATTGTTCAGACACAAATATGTCTGTTTAAAATAGTCTGGTGTAGGCCTTAGAAGCAGAAGTGTGGTTTTGCAGTTCCACAGTTCAAACCTCTGTATTATCGACTTTTAGGCCATTTGTTCCTAAAAAAAAACAGTTTGAGTGTTCAGACGCAAATATATAAATTTAAAAAAGTCTGGTATACACCAGTAAATTATAACTGTGGTTTTGCTGTTCTGTGGTAAAAAAGCTCTATTATCCTGCTTTTGGCATTTTTTCCGTAAAAAAAAAAACTGTAATAGTGTCTCCCTGATTGTTCATGAACAAATAAAGTAGCACACTGTAACACTGAGTATATAGATGTGAAATATGAAATATGAATAGCATAACTGCTGTAAAAAATAGAAATAAATGAAAAATTTTTTTGAAAATTTTTTTTTTTTTAGCGCATGAAATATGAAGTATGGAAAATGAATAGCATTACTGCTGTAAATAAATGAGAAATCTTAGCGCATAAATTGGCCAATTCATGTGTACCTGACAGCCGCGGTAAGGCGTTTCTCGATGTCAGGACCTACCAATGTGAATACCTCTCTAAGAGACCTCCGTCTGCTTATGTGTGGGAAAGACAGATCCTGATGCATTTAAAACCACCTGCGGCATGGGGGTGGGGGTGGAGTGCTCAGTCAACGCTAAATCTAGTAACAAAGAAAATGACGGCACTTCCACTACAAAAACTAGGTGTGAACAGGTGTTTACTAAGAGCAGCTACCTCCATATATAATGAACAAATAAGGTAGCACACTGTAACACTGAGTATATAGATGTGAAATATGAAATATGAATAGCATAACTGCTGTAAAAAATAGAAATAAATGAAAAAATTTTTTGAAATTTTTTTTTTTTATAGCGCATGAAATATGAAGTATGGAAAATGAATAACATTACTGCTGTAAATAAATGAGAAATCTTAGCGCATAAATTGGCCAATTCATGTGTACCTGACAGCCGCCGTAAGGCGTTTCTCGATGTCAGGACCTACCAAAAAAATTTTTCATTTATTTCTATTTTTTGCAGCAGTTATGCTATTCATATTTCATATTTCACATCTATATACTCAGTGTTACAGTGTGCTACTTTATTTGTTCATTATATATGGAGGTAGCTGCTCTTAGTAAGCACCTGTTCACACCTAGTTTTTGTAGTGGAAGTGCCGTCATTTTCTTTGTTACTAGATTTAGCGTTGACTGAGCACTCCACCCCCACCCCCATGCCGCAGGTGGTTTTAAATGCATCAGGATCTGTCTTTCCCACACATAAGCAGACGGAGGTCTCTTAGAGAGGTATTCACATTGGTAGGTCCTGACATCGAGAAACGCCTTACTGCAGCTGTCAGGTACACATGAATTGGCCAATTTATGCGCTAAGATTTCTCATTTATTTACAGCAGTAATGCTATTCATTTTCCATACTTCATATTTCATGCGCTAAAAAAAAAATTTTCAAAAAAATTTTTCATTTATTTCTATTTTTTACAGCAGTTATGCTATTCATATTTCATATTTCACATCTATATACTCAGTGTTACAGTGTGCTACTTTATTTGTTCATTATATATGGAGGTAGCTGCTCTTAGTAAGCACCTGTTCACACCTAGTTTTTGTAGTGGAAGTGCCGTCATTTTCTTTGTTACTAGATTTAGCGTTGACTGAGCACTCCACCCCCACCCCCATGCCGCAGGTGGTTTTAAATGCATCAGGATCTGTCTTTCCCACACATAAGCAGACGGAGGTCTATTAGAGAGGTATTCACATTGGTAGGTCCTGACATCGAGAAACGCCTTACCGCGGCTGTCAGGTACACATGAATTGGCCAATTTATGCGCTAAGATTTCTCATTTATTTACAGCAGTAATGCTATTCATTTTCCATACTTCATATTTCATGCGCTAAAAAAAAAAAAATTTTTCAAAAAAATGTTTCATTTATTTCTATTTTTTACAGCAGTTATGCTATTCATATTTCATATTTCACATCTATATACTCAGTGTTACAGTGTGCTACTTTATTTGTTCATTATATATGGAGGTAGCTGCTCTTAGTAAGCACCTGTTCACACCTAGTTTTTGTAGTGGAAGTGCCGTCATTTTCTTTGTCCCTGATTGTTCAGACACAAATATATCTGTTTAAAATAGTCTGGTGTAGGCCAGGGAAACAGAAGTGTGGTTTTGCAGTTCCACGGTTCAAACCTCTGTATTATCCACTTTTGGGCCATTTGTACCTATAAAAAAAACAGTTTGAGTGTGTCGCTCACTGTTTAGCCGCAAATATATATATTTAAAAAAGTCTGGTATACACCAGTAAATTATAACTGTGGTTTTGCTGTTCCACGGTAAAAAATCTCTATTATTCAGCTTTTGGTATTTTTTCCGTAAAGAAAAACAGAAATAGTTTATCCCTGATTGTTCAGATTGTTTAAAAGAGTCGGGTGTAGGCTAGAGAAATACAACTTTTTATTACCCTTTTTCCATTGATAGTGCGAGTGTAAGCTATTTTACTTCCTTTACAATGGTCAAGGCGTGTGGCAAGGGACGTGGAACTGGATGTTCTGGTGATGGTGCGTGTAGAAGATGGGGCCGTGGCCAAGGTGAAAATGTGCCACAGCCAACAGCCACATCTTCTCGCTCCCACTTCTTGACCGAATTACTAGGGAAGCACAGAACAACACCAGTATTGCGAACTGATCAGTGTGAACAGGTTATTAATTGGATACCAGATAATACTTCCAGTTACCTGGGCACCACCACCTCCGGTCTGTCTTCCACACGGTCAAGTCTTAGTAGCCATGAGTCTTGACCACATACTCCTCCTCACCCACATGCTCCTTCCTCCCACCATGACGAGTGTGGTCAGACATCAACTGATCCCACACTTGGACACTCTGAAGAGCTGTTCACTGGTCCATTTCCAGATTTGTGCCCCTCGCCTGCTCTGCTTGAAGTTGTGGAAGAGGAGATCCCATGTAGCGATGCCCAAATATTTGAACAGCCACGGTCACAGGAAGTCGACGCTGGCAAATTGTCACAAGAGGTGGACGATGACGAGACACAATTGCCAGGAAGTGAGGAGGAGGATCGTGGTGTGCAAGTGGAAGAGGAGAAGGTGGTGGATGATCTAGTAACTGACCCAACGTGGCAGGAGCACATGCAGAGCGAGGCCAGCAGCACACAGGGTGAGGGAGGCAGAGTACCCCAACAGGCAGGAAGAAGCAGTGTGGTGGCTGCACACAGAAGGCAGGCAACAGTTCCCCGTAGCACCAACACGAGGGACGTTGCCAGTACTACCTGTAGGTCTTCCAGAGTCTGAAATTTTTTTAAAAAATCTGCTGATAATTCCAAAAAGGCTATTTGTACCACCTGTCATGCCAGCATCAGCAGGGGTGACAAAACTACCAGCCTGACCACCACCAGCATGATCAGGCACATGGCAGCAAAGCACCCGACTTTGTGAGGCGAACCCCAGGGTCCACGACCAGTGTCAGCGGGTGTCACCACTGCTTCTGTTGTGTGTGTAATAAAACCCCCTGTTGTGCGTGCAAGGCAATCCCCTATCAATACTGCATGCAAAGATGCCCCCTCCTCTCAGTCTTCACTTTCTCAAGAAACAGCATCAATGTCCACGTCCTCGTCCCACTGCATCGTTCAATTGTCCATATCCCAGACCTTTGAATGAAAGCGGAAATTCGCAGCCAACGCCCCACAGGCCACAGTCCTAAATTCGCACATTTCATGACAGCTTGCGTTGGAAATGCTGCCTTTTAGGCTGGTGGAGACGGAATCCTTTTGCAACCTTATGGCGGTGGCCGTCCCTCGGTACTCGGTCCCCAGCCGACACTTTTTTGCCCGGTGTGCCATCCCCGCACTACACAAGCACGTGTCCCAAAACATCTGCCGTGCCCTCAACAACGCAGTTACTGGGAGAGTCCACCTGACAATGGACACGTGGACAAGTGCTTGTGGCCAGGGGCGGTATATCTCCCTGATGGCACACTGGGAAAACATAGTGGAAGCCGGGACCCAGTCGGACCTTGGGACGGAACACATCCTCCCCACACCGAGGATTGCGGGCCCTATGTCAGTCAGAGTTGCCCCCACAGTGTACAGCTCCTGTGCATCATCCTCCTCCTCATGTTCAGCCTCCATCTCAGATATCACCACATCAGATACAAGCAGGAAGCACTGCAGTGCTGCCTCCTCCAAGCGGCAAAAGGCTGTGCTGAAACTCATAAGCTTAGGTGAGAAACCTCACACTGCTTGTGAGTTGTGGACAGCTGTGAAAGAGCAGGCAGATCTGTGGCTGACACCGCTGAACCTACATCCAGGCATGGTCGTGTGTGACAATGGCAGTAACCTGGTGGCGGCTCTGAGGGGAGGTGAGATCACACACGTACCATGCCTGGCTCATGTGCTTAACCTCGTGGTTCAGCGGTTTCTTAAATCGTACCCCGAGTTGCCAGATCTGCTCGTCAAAGGACGCCGCCTGTCAGCTCATTTTCGCAAGTCGGCTACAGCTTCCGCTGCCCTTGCTGTGTTGCAGCAGCGTTTGCAGCTTCCGTCACACTGACTGGTGTGTGATGTCCCCACACGTTGGAACTCTACCCTCCACATGTTGCAAAGGATTTGTGAGCAGAAGAGAGCAGTTGTGAAGTACCAGCTGCAACAAGCCCGTCGATATTCAGGTCAGACTCCACACATAAGACCTCAGGAGTGGACCTGGATATCTGACATATGTACCATCTTGACAAACTTTGAGGAGTCCACCAAGATGGTGAGTGGCGATGACGCCATCATTAGCGTCAGAATCCCAATTGTCTGTCTTTTGCAGCGCTCTCTGCAGAGAATTAAAGAGGAGGCATTGCAGCCAGAGTATGATGAGATGGATCAAGAAGCCGTAGCGGTCGATTACACACAGCCCAGCCTCATCTCATCCCAACGTGCATTGGGGCACAATGAGGGAGAGGAGGAGGAGGAGGAGGAAGAACAGGAGCTTGTATCATGCGCTGTAGACGGTAGTACCTGTACAACTGTCATACCGTCGGTTCAGTGTGGGTGGCCTGAGGACAGGGAGGGGGAGGAGAAGGAGGAGAGCATGGTCAGTCGTCATCTTGATGAGAACACGAAGTCTTGCCCGTTACCAGTCTGACACGCATGGCTGACTTTATGTTACGCTGCCTTAACCGTGACCCTCGCGTTGTCAAAATGTTGGGTGACAGTCATTACTGGTTGGTGATACTTTTAGACCCCCGCTACAAGGAGAACTTTCAATTTCTTATTCCTGAGGTGGGGAGGTCTACAAAAATGGGGCAGTAACAGAAGGCCCTTGCTGCAGAACTGTTAAAAAAATTCCCATCTGAACACGCTAGCGGCAGAGGTCACAGTTCGTTGCCCAACCAAGGCATACATGCGAGAGAGACGCAACTCCAATCCAGCAGAGGCAGGGGAACACTGTCAACGTTCTGGGACAGTTTTCTCAGACCCTCCCTTCGGACAGACCCTGAGACGCAGGGTACTCTCACAAGGAGTGGAAAGTTTCAAAATATGGTGAGGGAGTACCTTGCCGACCGTACCAGCATCCTCCGTGATTCCTCTGTGCCTTTAAATTATTGGGTATCCAAGCTGGACACTTGGAATGAACTCGCTCTGAACGCCTTGGAGGTCCTGGCCTGCCCTGCCACTAGCGTGTTATCGGAGCGTGTTTTTAGTGCCGCTGGGGGAATTATAACTGATAAGCGCACTCGCCTGTCAACTGACGATGCTGACAAGCTGACCCTTATCAAAAGGAACAAGCTCTGGATTGGGCCTGACTTCTCATCACCACCAAATGACAGCAGAGTAACATAAAGTCAAATCCACTGTGTTATTTCGGGACGTGTATTCACATGCACCGCTTCACACCCAAACATGAGTATACGCTTCCTCATTTCGGCTGTTTTATATTCTTCTCCTTATCCTCAGCCTCCACTAAACCACCAGGGTGACAGTGGTCCATGTTGCCATTATTATTTTGCTTGGAAGGCATAAGCAAAGACTGTGGGAGACCCACTCCCCAATAATGGGAATAATATTTTTAAGAAGCAGTACTCTATGGCTCTTGTAAGGGGCATTAAAACCATCTTGTAAAGCTACTGGGACCTCCACGTCTCTTCCGAGGGGCATTAAAACTGTCTTGTTAAGCTACTGTGACCTCCACGTCTCTTCCGAGGGGCATTAAAACCATCTTGTTAAGATACTGCGACCTCCACGTCTCTTCCGAGGGGCATTAAAACCGTCTTGTTAAGCTACTGCGACCTCCATGTCTCTTCCGAGGGGCATTAAAACCGTCATGTTAAGCTACTGTGACCTCCACCACTTTTCCAAGGGGCATTAAAACCATCTTGTTAAGATACTGTGACCTCCACCACTCTTCCAAGGGGCATGAAACCGTCTTGTTAAGCTACTGTGACATCCACCACTTTTCCAAGGGGCATTAAAACCGTATTGTTAAGCTACTGGGACCTCCACGTCTCTTCCAAGGGGCATTAAAACCATCTTGTTAAGCCACTGGGACCTCCATGTCTCTTCCGAGGGGCATTAAAAGCGTCTTGTTAAACCTCTCTGAACTCCACAGCTCTTCCAAGGGGCATTGAAATGTTGTTTTTAATTAAATCTAACCTCCACGACTCTTCGAACGGGCATTGCATTTCCTCCTAATTTTTGGCAGCTTTTGCTTGGAAGGCATAGGCAAAGACTATGGGAGACCCACTCCCCATTAATGGGAATAAAGTTTGTAATATGCTGTATTGCATGGCTCTTGTAAGGGGCATTGCAAGTTCCTCCATCCTAATTTTTGACAGCTTTTGCTTGGAAGGCATAGGTAAAGTCTATGGGAGACCCACTCCCCAATAATGGGAATAATGTTTGTAATATGCTGTACAGCATGGCTCTTGTAAGGGGCATTAAAACAAACTTCTTAAGCTACTGCGACCTCCACCACTTTCCAAGGCGCATTAAAACCGTCTTGTTAAGCTACTGTGACCTCCACCACTTTTCCTAGAGGCATTAAAACCATCTTGTTAAGCTATTGTGCCTCCACGTCTCTTCCGAGGGGCATTAAAACCGTCTTGTTAAGCTACTGTGACCTCCACGTCTCTTCCGAGGGGCATTAAAACTGTCTTCATAAGCTACTGCGACCTCCACGTCTCAACCGAGGTGCATTAAAACCATCTTGTTAAGCTACTGTGACCTCCACCACTTTTCCAAGGGGCATTAAAACCGTCTTGTTAAGCTACTGTGACCTCCACCACTTTTCCAAAGGGCATTAAAACCGTCTTGTTAAGCTACTGTGACCTCCACGTCTCTTCCGAGGGGCATTAAAACCATCTTGTTAAGCTACTGCGACTTCCACGTCTCTTCCGAGGGTCATTAAAACCGTCTTGGTAAGCTATTGCGACCTCCATGTCTCTTCCGAGGGGCATTAAAACCATCTTGTTAAGCTACTGTGACCTCCACCACTTTTCCAAGGGGCATTAAAACCATCTTGTTAAGCTACTGAGACCTCCTCCACTTTTCCAAGGGGCATTAAAACTGTCTTGTTAAGCTACTGCGACCTCCACGTCTCTTCCGAGGGGCATTAAAACCGTCTTGTTAAGCTACCGTGACCTCCACCACTTTTTCAAGGGGCATTGAAATGTTGTTTTTAATTAACACTAACCTCCACGACTCTTCGAACGGGCATTGCATTTCCTCCTAATTTTTGGCAACTTTTGCTTGGAAGGCATAGGCAAAGACTGTGGGAGACCCACTTCTCAGTAATGGGAATAATGTTTGTATTATCCTGTACTGCATGGCTCTTGTAAGGGGCATTGCAAATTCCTCCGTCCTAATTTTTGGCAGCTTTTGCTTGGAAGGCATAGGCAAAGAATATGGGAGACCCACTCCCCAATAATGGGAATAACGTTTTTAATATGCTGTACTGCATGGCTCTTGTAAGGAGCATTAAAACCGTCTTATTAAACTTCTGCGACCTCCACTACTTTTCCAAGGGGCATTAAAACCGTCATGTTAAGCTACTGCGACCTCCATGTCTCTTCTGAGGGGCATTAAAACCGTCTTGTTAAGCTACTGTGACCTCCGCCACTTTTCCAAGGGGCATTAAAACCGTCTTGTTAAGATACTGTGACCTCCACCACTCTTCCAAGGGGCATTAAAACAGTCTTGTTAAGCTACTGTGACATCCACCACTTTTCCAAGGGGCATTAAAACCATCTTGTTAAGCTACTTTGACCTCCACCACTTTTCCAAGGGGCATTAAAACCGTCTTGTTAAGATACTGTGACCTCCACCACTCTTCCAAGGGGCATTAAAACAGTCTTGTTAAGCTACTGTGACATCCACCACTTTTCCGAGGGGCATTAAAACCATCTTGTTAAGCTACTGCTACCTCCACCACTTTTCAAAGGGGCATTAAAACCATCTTGTTAAGCTACTGTGACCTCCTTCACTTTTCCAAGGGGCATTAAAACCATCTTGTTAAGCCACTGGGACCTCCATGTCTCTTCCGAGGGGCATTAAAAGCGTCTTGTTAAACCTCTCTGAACTCCACAGCTCTTCCAAGGGGCATTGAAATGTTGTTTTTAGTTAACTCTAACCTCCACAACTCTTCGAACGAGCCTTGCATTTCCTCCTAATTTTTGGCAGCTTTTGCTTGGCATGCATAGGCAAAGACTATGGGAGACCCATTCCCCAATAATGGGAATAATGTTTGTAATATGCTGTATTGCATGGCTCTTGTAAGGGGCATTGCAAGTTCCTCCATCCTAATTTTTGGCAGCTTTTGCTTGGAAGGCATAGGCAAAGACTATGGGAGACCCACTCCCCAATAATGGGAATAATGTTTGTAATATGCTGTACAGCATGGCTCTTGTAAGGGGCATTAAAACAAACTTCGTAAGCTACTGCGACCTCCACCACTTTTCCAAGGGGCATTAAAACCGTCTTGTTAAGCTACTGTGACCTCCACCACTTTTCCAAGAGGCATTAAAACCATCTTGTTAAGCTACTGTGCCTCCACGTCTCTTCCGAGGGGCATTAAAACCGTCTTGTTAAGCTACTGTGACCTCCACGTCTCTTCCGAGGGGCATTAAAACTGTCTTGATAAGCTACTGCGACCTCCACGTCTCAACCGAGGTGCATTAAAACGATCTTGTTAAGCTACTGTGACTTCCACCACTTTTCCAAGGGGCATTAAAACCGTCTTGTTAAGCTACTGTGACCTCCACCACTTTTCCAAAGGGCATTAAAGCTGTCCTGTTAAGCTACTGTGACCTCCACGTCTCTTCCGAGGGTCATTAAAACCGTCTTGGTAAGCTACTGCGACCTCCACGTCTCTTCCGAGGGGCATTAAAACCATCTTGTTAAGCTACTGTGACCTCCACCACTTTTCCAAGGGGCATTAAAACCATCTTGTTAAGCTACTGAGACCTCCTCCACTTTTCCAAGGGGCATTAAAACTGTCTTGTTAAGCTACTGGGACCTCAACGTCTCTTCCGAGGGGCATTAAAACCGTCTTGTTAAGCTACCGTGACCTCCACCACTTTTCCAAGGGGCATTGAAATGTTGTTTTTAATTAACTCTAACCTCCACGACTCTTCGAACGGGCATTGCATTTCTTCCTAATTTTTGGCAACTTTTGCTTGGAAGGCATAGGCAAAGACTGTGGGAGACCCACTTCTCAGTAATGGGAATAATGTTTGTAATATCCTGTACTGCATGTCTCTTGTAAGGGGCATTGCAAATTCCTCCGTCCTAATTTTTGGCAGCTTTTGCTTGGAAGGCATAGGTAAAGAATATGGGAGACCCACTCCCCAATAATGGGAATAACGTTTTTAATATGCTGTACTGCATGGCTCTTGTAAGGAGCATTAAAACCGTCTTATTAAACTTCTGCGACCTCCACCACTTTTCCAAGGGGCATTAAAACCATCTTGTTAAGCTACTGCGACCTCCATGTCTCTTCCGAGGGGCATTAAAACCGTCTTGTTAAGCTACTGTGACCTCCACCACTTTTCCAAGGGGCATTAAAACCGTCTTGTTAAGATACTGTGACCTCCACCACTCTTCCAAGGGGCATTAAAACAGTCTTGTTAAGCTACTGTGACATCCACCACTTTTCCAAGGGGCATTAAAACCGTCTTGTTAAGCTACTTTGACCTCCACCACTTTTCCAAGGGGCATTAAAACCATCTTGTTAAGCTACTGTGACCTCCACCACTTTTGCAAGGAGCATTAAACCCGTCGTGTTAAGCTACTGGGACCTCCACGTCTCTTCCGAGGAGCATTAAAAGCGTCTCCATTCTGAACTCCACAACTCTTCCAAGGGGCATTGAAATGTTGTTTTTAATTAACTCTAACCTCCACGACTCTTCGAACGGGCATTGCATTTCCTCCTAATTTTTGGCAGCTTTTGCTTGGAAGGCATAGGCGAAGACTATGGGTGACCCACTCCCCAATAATGGGAATAATGTTTTTAACATGCTGTACTGCATGGCTCTTGTAAGGGGCATTGCAGGTTCCTCAGTCCTGATTTTTGGCAGCTTTTGCTTGGAAGGCATAAGCAAAGACTATGGGAGACCCACTCCCCAATAATGGGAATAATGTTTTTAAGATGCTGTACTGTATGGCTCTTGTAAGGGGCATTAAAACCATCTTGTTAAGCTACTGCGACCTCCACCACTTTTCCAAGGGGCAATAAAACTGTCTTGTTAAGCTACTTTGACCTCCACCACTTTTCCAAGGGGCATTAAAATCGTCTTGTTAAGCTACTGCGACCTCCACGTCTCTTCCAAGGGGCATTAAAACCGTCTTGTTAAGCTACTGCGACCTCCACGTCTCTTCCAAGGGGCATTAAAACCATCTTGTTAAGCTACTGCGACCTCCATAACTCTTCCAACGGGATTGCCTTTCCTCCTAATTTTAGTCAGCTTTTGCTTTTCAATGCATAGGCGAACACTAAGGGAGACCCACTCCCCAATAATGGGTAGAAGGTTTATAGTATGCTGTAATCCACGTCTGTTTCAAGGGGTCAGAGATGCTTCCATGGGTCTTCCCTATGCTGTTCCCATGTCTTTTCAGCACTGTATGCATGTGTCACACAGCACATGGCCAGATATGATTGTAAAATGTTAAAATGACATTTCCCGGTGAATGCATTTGTCACGGTTGAAAGCAATACAAAAGTGCAAAAACGCATAAAAAATGCTACTTGTGAACATAGCCCAAGGTGTGGAGGAGTATTTTTTGGGGGGGTTATCTATTTTACCTTATACACAAGTCTTTGCCCTGGAAAGGAACTTCCTTAACATATTTCACAGGAAAGCAGTTTAAGTTTCGTTTTTGAATGTTTTATTGTGAGCCCTTAAAAGTGGCTTAATACCTCTGACCACATTGTTGACAGCAGTGACCTGGGGGGCAGAAATGCTTCCTCGGGCGATCCCCATGCTGTCCCCATGTCATTTGAGCACTGTCACTATCGTTTTGGGCACTTGTTGGGCTTTTAAAAGACTGCCGGGGGTGCCACCGCAAAAATGCTCGGGTCCCCCATAGACTAACATTGGGCTCGTTGCTCGGGTCAAGCACCCGAGTATCACGGCAAGCTCGGCCCGAGCTTCGAGCACCCGAGCATTTTAGTGCTCGCTCAACACTAATAGGGAGCAGATGCGAACCATTAGCATTGGCGGTGGCAGAAAAAGTGTTGAAAACAGACAACGAACACCTGACTGTCAAGTGACATGGCAGTTTTAATAATTGGTATCAGCTGTAGGTGAATGATAGTTGACACTGTGCCCTGCTTTATTCATTTTGACAAATGTTAGATTTTCGACGCCTGTGGTGGATAAGTTGCTTCAATTGAATGTGACAAAGTCACCGGCCATGCCTAACACTCTGTCTGACATTACACTAAAGGCTGGACATGACAGTATGCCCATAGCAAACTGGGCAAGTTAACCCCGAAATCCATGGGATTGGAGCTTAGGGTATTTGCTGGAGAAAGGACACAGTGTAGGCAATATGGTGATACCATATTTCTCATTTATTGCAACGTATCTCCTTGGTGGTCCTGCTGCAGCCTTTACATGCTTCTATTGGAGTTGTGACTGTCACAACCCAATCAGGTGAGTTTACCTACAATATTTTATCCTTCTTTGTTATCTGATAAGACTCTATTTGGGCTTTTTGTCTCTCCAGTTTTACCATTTGATTTATTATTGAAAAAATAATCAAAATGTTTTATTTCAATTATGGACTTTAAAGAATTTTGATGTGATAAATTCAAACAGGTTTGCCCTTTCTCACAATCCTGATTAGAGTGCTACTGGAAAAACATACTCCAGCTGCACTAACAATTCATTTGAATTTTGCCCAAAATCAGAAAAAAGGAGAGTTCATTGTACATTGGGTTGAAAAATTGATATACTTAACTTGATAAATTTTGGGCTATGTGTAAGGTGTGCAGGGTGGTAGTCATGGTTGATTGGTTGCGATCCCAATCCCTGGCACCTCACAAATAAACAGTGCCCCTGTCCATCAATGTTCTGCTGTGTACAATGTAGTATACTCACTTTTAGACTGGAGGCCTTCCTTGCATCCATATCCCTGGGCCCGGGATCAGCCACACACAAATAAGGGTACATTCGCTTCTTAACAACTAGTTCAACTTTACTTAGTTGAAGTTGAATTGATGAGTTGAATTGATGATACAGCACATTACATTTCAATGTTCTCTGTTAATTCAGCCTGAGCTATCCCTCCACTTACTGGCTCCTTCAGCCCCCAGAATACTCCATCCACTCTTCAGTAGTCACAAGACCCGTCCCGTCTCCCTCACTCATTTTCCCGTCCGGCTTCTACTTGTTGGAAATAAATAAGGCATGCTTTTCAGTGCCTAGTTCATGCCATAGGCCCCGGACTTTACAGGAATGTCTGCTGAAGATCAATGCTGATGTTCTTATACTGCCAGAACACTGCGTACTTCTTGTGCCCTCCAGCCCTCGGCCTTGAACTCTTACTAAAACTTTATCTATCACTCAATCTAATCTAATTAGGATGTGCTCCCCTTTTTATATGACCCTATCTCCTCCTGTGCTGGGCTGGTACCAAACATATTAGCTGTATCTAAGCCTGTGCACTACTTCCTGCAACTAATATGCCAACCACTGCATATTTCTCTTTTCTAATCTAAACTATAAGCTCTATACTATACCTTATGTGCTAGATTGTGAGCCCTCGTGGGCAGGGTCCTCGCTCCTCCTGTACCATTCGCTGTCACATTGTGTTCAAGATTATTGTACTTGTTTTTGCTATGTATACCCCTTTTCACATGTAAAGCGCCATGGAATAAATGGCGCTATAATAATAATAAATAATAATAATAATAATGTGCTAAACCTATCTCTATTCTTTCCATATTCTCTATTCATTAATAACATTGTATACTAATTGTAATACATTAGGATAACCACATACTTTATTGCCTGTAAGGTTCTATGCACTCTACATTTTACACTGATACAAAAATACAATAAAATCACACATTTTAATACACATCTTGTCAATGATGTTTTCAGGGGGAGAGGCATATGAAAGTCCCTTTCACACCCTTACATGTACACCTTGTCTATTTAGCTTTCCACAGGTAGGCGCACATAACAGTCAGATACTAGTACTGCTATGTCCCCCTCACTCTCTGCCCTGTCTATTTTTAAGCCTGCTGGCACATAGTGAGGTGCATTACTAAAGTAAGGGACCATCTTGATTGGGTACACCTTGACGTGGTGGGATGGATTTTATGCTCATTTGATCTGAGTGGTGCCGACTGGGTGCCCTATCCTTTTTGCATGTGTTACTATTATTTATATACTTACTGCAGAACAGCTATTGTTTTTATTTTAGGTTTTGTCTGTTAATGGCCATAGTGTGAATGTGCACCTACACATTGCACTTATACTAACAGATATGCTGGCCCATGATTACGGTTTTGCTTTACTTTTTTTACTTGGTACATTTGGTGTAGAGGCCAATCCCCTTTGGGCTGTGCACTTTGTCTATTTAGCTTTCCCCAGGTAGGCGCAAAACAAAGTCAGGTCCAGGTACTGCTCTGCCCTTTGTCTATTTTTAGGCTTGCTGGCACATAGTGAGGTGAAATAATAGAATTAGGGACTATCCTGATTGGGTACACTTTGTTGCGGTGGGATGACTTTTACTCTCTTTTGATCAGAGTGATCTCGGCTGGGTGCCCTGTGTTTTTTGAATGTGGTAGTATTATTTATTTACTTGCAATCCAGGTCCTCTAGCATCAATTGTAATGAACTTGGACATATGAGAGCACAATTTCCCAATTTCCTTGTAATTGAATAAATGAATGCATATTTTTGGGCACACAAAAGGAGAACTGACAATGCAATGGAGGTAGAGGATGATTATGGGGCTGATGATGATGACAACGACTAGGCCGTAATAGTGGGAGTAGACTGGTTAGAAGAAGATCACAAGAAGAAGGAAAACAGCTTGAGTCTTGCTCGTTTTTATTGGTCAGTTTGCTTTCCCCACAAAAGCAGGTGATGATATTTCATGTGCTGATGGAGTGATATAATTCCTAGTCTATAAATGCCAGGAAGTACTCAGCTTATTTTACAACAGCATAACCTGCACACTGCAAACATGTGGAACATAATGCCAACAGATGAGATGCCTGCACATAGGACCGGTTACTACCATAACCAGCACAGCTTTCAGGCACTGTGGCTCTTCCTACAACAACAAGTCAAGACATTTCCTATTCCAGAGCAAACCCTGGAAAACATATTTTACCCCAGATGCTGTTTAGCCACATATTGCCTGGGCTGATCTAAGTGTCATTATATGTAGAGGATTCACATGTACCAACAACAAAAGTGCAGCATTAGAACACCGTGTTTTGTATGCAACAAAATTACCTTGTGTCCAACGTATATTAGTAGCCATTTAGAAAATGTGCAGAAGGGTGCAGAGGTCCTTCATCTGTGTCCACTCCACAAGTGTGATTTGCACCATGTCCGTATTGCATTTTCCCAGGCTATACGACATGAGATTCTGCTTCAGGGCTCGTCACTGCTGCCACAGTCGCTGCAACATTTGCAGAGTTGAATTACACCTTGTCGGCACATCGCATATCAACCGGTTAACCGGTAGGGTGAAAGTTCTCTGTAGTGACACAAGTCGATGACCCGCGAGTTGCAAATGGCGGAAGTGAGCACACAGAGACCATGGTTTCTGCAGAAGCGCATCCAGGCCAGGATAGTGGCAGAGAAATTGATGTAGCATCAGGTTGAGGATGCGAGCCATGAAAGGCAAATGTGAGGTTGCCCCGGCATATGGCCGCCACCAGGTTTGCATCATTATCGCACACGGCCTTCCCTGGCTCCAGGTTCAGTGGAGACAGCCATTGCTCAAACTCGGTATGGATAGCGGTTCACAACTCTTGATCTGTATGACTGTGATATCCAATGCATATTAATTTAAACACTGTCTGATTCCGGTGAGCTCTGGCTGAGCAGTACGGAGGTGGGCGGGATCATCTCTGCAGTGTATGAACGTGTGTCTCATGAAGGCAAAGGTTGAGGGTGCAGGTCGAGGCCCTGGAGGAGGTGCAATAGGCAAAAGCACTGGAGAAAGTGTTAGATAAAGAGGTTTGTCCCCCAAGCCTTGGGGATTCCAAGACTTGGTGTCTAGTTCTAGTGCTTTAGTTCTCCATCCCCTAGTGTGTAGTAGTTTAGTTATCCAACCCTAGCTGTTTAGTAGTTTAGTTCTACAACCCTTGTTGTCTAGTAGTTTAGTTCTCCTTCTTCTGGTTGGTAGTGCTTTAGTTCTCCATCCCCAAGCACCATTCAAGCCTTGGGGGTTCCAAGACTTGTGGAGTAGCCCATTCCCTGCCTGCCCCCACAGCCACCAGAGTCAACTAGTGCCTAGTCAGTGAGATGTAATGCCCCTGGCTATAATTGCTTGTACATGTGCCAGTGGTGAAATGCACATAGATAATTTCAAGGAATGGCGGATGTTGTCTGCAACATGCTGGTGTAGCGCAGGCACATCTTTCTTAGAGAAGTAATTGAAACTGGGCAACTGGTACTGGGGGACTGTGACGTCCATCAGCTTTCAAAAACCGTCTGCATCCACCAGGCGGAAAGGCAGCATTTCTGTGGTCAACAGATTGGAGATGGTGAAGTTCAAGCTCTTTGCTTTGGCATGTGTAGGAGGAAACAATCTTTTACGTGACCACAACTGTGGGATTGAGGGCTGGCTGCTGAGCTGAGGGTGGAGTAAGGTGAACATGACAAGCTACTGGACTGTGAAAGAGGTGCAGATGGAGATGTTACAGTGGATTGAGAAAAATGGGGAGTACTCGGTGTCTGAGATAAGTCAAAAACAGCAGGCATGTCCACTTCCTTAATAGCTAATGGGCTCTCACTTGCCTCGACTTTAGTGGGTAAACAAGTGGAGGTTTTGCTGCCGGAGACCTGTGTGAGAACACTTGCCACGGTGACGGAGGAGGAAGAAGCAGAAAATGCGGTTGACGGGGCGGCCAGTGGTTGGCGAGGCCCACTAGTCTGCATTTTAGCACAGTGAGATTCCCAGATTAACGTATGTTGATCGTGCATGTGCCAGTTCATGCATGTAGTGGTCAAATTATTGCATTTTTTTTACTCTACTCTGTCATTTTTAACAAAGTTGGCAGATAATGTGAGTTGTGTCATTTTTTGCTGTTTCAAAAAAGACCCAGGCTAGGCAACTGCAGATCCGCGAACGCTGCTGGCCACAGCCAGATTTGGGGCTGAGGATGCAGTGCTTCTCATAATTGCATAACCCTGTGTCTGTGCGGGAAGCCGCAGCGTAACCTCTTCATCTTCCTCCTCCTCCACCTCCTCTGCTGAGCTACTCATCTGCGTGCCTCTGGGTTCACACCAAGTGGGATCTACAACCTCAGTGTCATCCTACTTCGTCCGGCCCCGGATCAAACTGAAAATAATTTTGGGCATCGCTGCACATGCTTTCCCCCTCTCGAGTCTGTGAAGCTTTGGCTCAGACCTCTGATGCCCCAGAATAGAATGTGTGAGCAGCTCTGCAGACTCGCCCACCTGTGGTTCCTCACAATCAGGTGGGTGGTTAGAGAGTTGTGACGTGGGTGAAACAAGGATAATTGGGGTGCCACCTCTGAGGACTGTACTGTGTGTGATGTTAAGGTAGAGGAAGAGGAGCAGAAGCCACTTGATGTTGCCCTTGCCATCTACTAGAGCATATGTTCTTTCTGGACCTCATCTACAAAGTGTATCTCTGCGACTGCCAAAGAAAGAAAGTGAAGTAGCCTGTCCATAACAGAAGCTGTCAAAATGCTGCACAATTGCTCACTGCAGCAAAACAAACCTGCTTCTCATCTCTCATATCATACCTGTATCACAACCCTAAACAGCTATTAAGTACTTTCAAGTCTCTTCTCTGTCCACCAGCTCCACCTCCCTCTCCTCTTATCTCACCTAAAGACTTTGCCTCATACTTCAAGCAAAAGATTGACAACATAGGGCAAAGCTTTTGCTTAAAGTCCCCACAGCTCCTCCTCATAACTACTCAACTCTCCTTCTCCAAAACCAGCTTCTCCGCCATCACGGAAGATCATCTTTACTTTCCAAATCACATTTCACTACCTGTGAACTTCACCCAATACCATTACACCTCATTCCAAACTTTACCACAGTCTTCATCCCAAGCCTAACCCACCTCTTCAACCTGTCACTAACAACTGGTGTCTTTCCCTCATGATTCAAACATACCTCAATCATACCCATTCTCAAAAAGCCCTTCCTTGACCCATCCTCTGTGTCTAGCTATCTCCTCATCTCACTTCTCCCCTATACCTCCAATCTACTGGAAAAATATGTCCATTTTGAACTATCCTCCCACCTCTCCTCCTACTCCCTCTTTTACTGCTTACAATCTGGCTTCCGACTGCACCATTCCACTGAAACTGCCCTGACTAAAGTCACCAATGGCTTAATAGCAACCAAATCCAAGCGACGCTAGTTTGTCCTCCTCCTCCTGCACCTGGCATCTGCTTTTGACACAGTGGACCATTCCCTCTTACTATAGACTTTCTCATCTCTTGGCATTACAGAATTGGCCCATTGTTGAATCTCCTCATACCTAACAGACAGGACATTCAGTGTCTCCCACTCACACACCTCTCCTCATCTCATCCCCTATGTGTCGGTGTCCCCTAAGGAACAGTTCTAGGACCCCTGCTCTTCTCCATCTCTACTTTTGGCCTGGGACAGCTCATAGTCTCACGGCTTTCAGTATCACCCTTATGCTTATGACACACAGATCTACCTCTCTGGACCTGATATCACCTCCTCATTAACCAGAATCCCACAATGTCTTTCTTCTCTGCTAGATTTGTAGAACTTAACATGGATAAAACCGAATTCATCATCTTTACACCATCTCATTCATCACCCCAACTGAACTATCCATCAAAGTCAATGGCTGCCCACTCTCCCATGTCCCGCAAGTTTGACACTGATCTGTCCTTCAATCGTCGGCTCCAAGCCATTTCCACTTGTTGCCGACTCCAACTCCAAAATATCTCCGGGATCCACACATACAGTACAGACCAAAAGTTTGGACACACCTTCTCATTTAAAGATTTTTCTGTATTTTGATGACTATGAAAATTGTACATTCACACTGAAGGCATCAAAACTATGAATTAACACATGTGGAATTATATACTTAACAAAAAAGTGTGAAACAACTGAAAATATGTCTTATATTCTAGGTTCTTCAAAGTAGCCACCTTTTGCTTTGATGACTGCTTTGCACACTCTTGGCATTCTCTTGATGAGCTTCAAGAGGTAGTCACCGGAAATGGTCTTCCAACAATCTTGAAGGAGTTCCCAGAGATGCTTAGCACTTGTTGGCCCTTTTGCCTTCACTCTGCGGTCCAGCTCACCCCAAACCATCTCGATTAGGTTCAGGTCTGGTGACTGTGAAGGCCAGGTCATCTGGTGTAGCACCCCATCACTCTACTTCTTGGTCAAATAGCCCTTACACAGCCTGGAGGTGTGTTTGGGGTCATTGTCCTGTTGAAAAATAAATGATGGTCCAACTAAACGCAAACTGGATGGAATAGCATGCCGTTGCAAGATGCTGTGGTAGCCATGCTGGTTCAGTATGCCTTCAATTTTGAATAAATCCCCAACAGTGTCACCAGCAAAGCACCTCCACACCATCACACCTCCTCCTCCATGCTTCACGGTGGGAACCAGGCATGTAAAGTCCATCCGTTCACCTTTTCTGCGTCGTACAAAGACACGGTGGTTGGAACCAAATATCTCAAATTTGGACTCATCAGACCAAAGCACAGATTTCCACTGGTCTAATGTCCATTCCTTGTGTTCTTTAGCCCAAACAAGTCTCTTCAGCTCATTGCCTGTCCTTAGCAGGGGTTTCCTAGCAGCTATTTTACCATGAAGGCCTGCTGCACAAAGTCTTCTCTTAACAGTGGTGTTGAGCGAGCATGCTCGACACTGCTCGTTACTCGTCCGAGCATCACGCTACTCGGGATGTTCGGCGAGCACCGAGCATTTCCGGATTACTCGGGCGGGAGCTTGGGTCTCTGCCCTGCACGTTTGGCGCTCTTTACAGAGCCAATGAACATGCAGGGATTGCCAGCCAGTCACTGTAATGCCGCAGCCATGTTGTTTGTAGGCATTACAGTGATTGGCTGGCCGCACAGCGTCACCTCGAGTATTTAAAACCGGGCACCGCAATCTTGGACACAGTCGCTCCGGATCAGCCAGTGTAGGGTCAGTGCTGCTGAGTTAGGGAGAGATATATAGTGCGAAATAGGTAGTGTAGGGTCTCTAAAGGCTGCCAAATCAAACAAACAGTCATTCTCAGGACTAATATCCATCCCAGATATCAGGCAGGCAGGCAGGCTGTATAGGAGACGCAGTGGTTATACCAGCAAACGCTGCATTACAGTCCTGTGTGCTCCTGTTGGTCAAATTGCTAGACTTATCAACCCGGTCTCAGGGGCCAGGAAAAATTATTATTTTTTTTCATCTAAATCCTGTTTTGTTTTTTTTTCTTCAGTCAGACTGTACAAATACCCGTCTTATTAACCTTTTGGTATTTTTTCCCCTCCCAAAAAAAATTGAGTGTGTCTGTGACTGTTCAGACACCAATAAATCTGTTTAAAAGAGTCTGGTGTACGCCACATAACTATAACTGTGGTTTTGCAGTTCCACAGGTCAAATCTCTGTATTATCCTGTTTTTGGCATTTTTTGCCTTAAAAAAAAGCTGTAATAGTGTCTCCCTGACTGGTCAGACACCAATATATCTGTTTAAAAGAGTCTGGTGTAGGCCATAAAAATAGAACTGTGGTTTTGAAGTTCCACGGGTCAAATCTCTGTATTATCCTGTTTTTGGCATTTTTTGCCATAAAAAAACAGTAATAGTGTCTCCCTGACCGGTCAGACACCAATATTTCTGTTTAAAAGAGTCTGGTGTACGCAACATAACTATAACTGTGGTTTTGCAGTTCCACGGATCAAATCTCTGTATTATCCTGTTTTTGGCATTTTTTGCCGTAAAAAAAAACTGTAATAGTGTCTCCCTGACTGGTCAGACACCAATATATCTGTTTAAAAGAGTCTGGTGTAGGCCAGACAAATAGAACTGTGGTTTTCCTCTTCCACGGTTCTAATCTCCTTTTTATTACCCTTTTTCCATTGATAGTGTGAGTGTAAGTTGTTTTACTTCATTTACAATGGGCAAGGCGCATGGCAAGGGACGTGGAACTGGACGTTCTGGTGATGGTGCGTGTAGAGGACGGGACCGTGACCAAGGTGAAAATGTGCCACAATCAACAGCCACATCTTCTCGCTCCCACTTCTTGACCGAATTACTAGTGAAGTACACTACAACACCAGAATTGCGAACTGATCAGTGTGAGCAGGTTATTAATTGGATAGCAGATAATACTTCCAGTTACCTGGGCACCACCACCTCCGGTCTGTCTTCCACATGGTCAAGTTTTAGTAGCCGTGAGACTCGACCGCATACTCCTCCTCACCCTGATGCTCCTTCCTCCCACCATGCCGAGTGTTGTCAGACATCAACTGATCCCACACTTGGACACTCTGAAGAGCTGTTCACTGGTCCATTTCCATATTTGTGCCCCTCACCTGCTGAGCGTGAAGTGGTGGAAGAGGAGATCCCATGTAGCGATGCCCAAATATTTGAACAGCCACGGCCAGAGGAAGTCGACGCTGGCAATTTGTCACAAGAGGTGGACGTTGACGAGACACAATTGCCACGAAGTGAGGAGAAGGATCGTGGTGCGCAAGTGGAAGAGGAGGAGGTGGTGGATGATCTAGTAACTGACCCAACGTGGCAGGAGGACACGCAGAGCGAGGCCAGCAGCAAACAGGGGGAGGGAGGCAGAGTACCCCAACAGGCAGGAAGAAGCAGTGTGGTGGCCGCACACGGAAGGCGGGCAACAGTTCCCCGTAACACCAACACGAGGGACGTTACCAGTACAACCGGTAGGATTTCCAGAGTTGGGTATTTTTTTAAAGACTCTGCTGATAACCCCAAAAAGGCCATTTGTACCACCTGCCATGCCAGCATCAGCAGGGATGACAAAACTACCAGCCTGACCACCACCAGCATGATCAGGCACATGTCAGCAAAGCACCCAACTTTGTGAGGTGAACCCCATGGTCCATGACCAGTGTCAGCGGGTGTCACCACTGCTTCTGTTGTGTGTGTAATAGAACCCCCTGTTGTGCGTGCAAGGCAATCCCCTGTCCATACTGCATGCAAAGATGCCCCCTCCTCTCAGTCTTTACTTGTTATGGCAGTTTCTCAAGAAACAGCATCAACGTCCACATCCCACCGCAGCGTTCAATTGTCCATATCCCAGAGCTTTGAATGAAATCGCAAATTCGCAGCCAACGCCCCACAGGCCACAGTCCTAAATTCACACATTTCACGACTTCTTGCGTTGGAAATGCTGCCTTTTAGGCTGGTGGAGACGGAATCCTTCCGCAACCTTATGGCGGTGGCCGTCCCTCGGTATTCGGTCCCCAGCCGACACTATTTTGCCCGGTGTGCCATCCCTGCACTACACAAGTACGTGTCCCAAAACATCTGCCGTGCCCTCAACAACGCAGTTACTGGGAGAGTCTACCTGACAACGGACACGTGGACAAGTGCTTGTGGCCAGGGACGGTACAGCTCCCTGATGGCACACTGGGTAAACATAGTGGAAGCCGGGACCCAGTCGGACTTTGGGACGGAACACATCCTCCCCACACCGAGGATTGCGGGCCCTATGTCAGTCAGAGTTGCCCCCACAGTGTACAGCTCCTGCATATCATCCACCTCCTCCTCCTCATGTTCAGCCTCCATCTCAGATAACACCACATCAGTTACAAGCTGGAAGCACTGCAGTACTGCCTCCACCAAGTGGCAACAGGCTGTGCTGAAACTCATAAGCTTAGGTGATAAACCTCACACTGCTTGTGAGTTGTGGACAGCTGTGAAAGAACAAGGAGATCTGTGGCTGAGACTGCTGAACCTACATCCAGGCATGGTCGTGTGTGACAATGGCCGTAACCTGGTGGCGGCTCTGAGGCGAGGCGAGATCACACACGTACCAAGCCTGGCTCATGTGCTTAACATTGTGGTTCAGCAGTTTCTTAAATCGTACCCTGAGTTGCTAGATCTGCTCGTCAAAGTACTACGCCTGTCAGCTCAATTTCGCAAGTCAGCTACAGCTTCTGCTGCCCTTGTTGTGTTGCAGCAGCGTTTGCAGCTTCCGGCACACCGACTGGTGTGTGATGTCCCCACATGTTGGAACTTTACCCTCCACATGTTGCAAAGGATTTCTGAGCAGAAGAGAGCAGTTGTTGAGTACCAGCTGCAACAAGGCCGTCGATATTCAGGTCAGACTCCACACAAAAGACTTCAGGAGCAGACCTGGATGTCTGACATAAGTACCGTCCTGACAAACTTTGAGGAGTCCACCATGATGGTGAGTGGCGATGACACCATCATTAGCGTCCGCATCCCACTTGTCTGTATTTTGCAGTGCTCTCTGCAGAGAATTAAAGAGGATGCATTGCAGCCAGAGTATGATGAGATGGATCAAGAACCCGTAATGGGCTATTACACACAGCCCAGCCTCATCACATCCCAATGTGCATTGGTGGACAATGAGGGAGAGGAGGAGGAGGAGGAGGAGGAAGAACAGGAGCTGGTATCATGCGCTGTAGACGGTAGTACCTGTACAACTGTCATAAAGTCGGTTCAGCATGAGTGGCCTGAGGACAGGGGGGAGGAGGAGGAGGAGGAGAAGGAGGAGAGCATGGTCAGTCGTCATCTTGGAGAGGACATGGAAGTCTTGCCCGTTACCAGTCTGGCACGCATGGCTGACTTTAAGTTGCACTGCCTTAACCGTGACCCTCGCGTTGCCAAAATGTTGGGTGAAAGTCATTACTGGTTGGTGACACTTTTAGACCCCCGCTACAAGGAGAACTTTCACTCTCTTATTCCTGAGGTGGAGAGGTCTACAAAAATGGAGCAGTACCAGAAGGCCCATGCTGCAGAACTGTTAAAAAAATTCCCATCTGAACACGCTAGTGGCAGAGGTCACAGTACCTTGACCAACCAAGGCATTCAGGCAAGAGAGACACAACTACAATCCAGCAGAGGCAGGGGAACACTGTCAACATTCTGGGACAGTTTTCTGACACCCGTCCAGCTTACAGGCCCTGAGGCGCGGGGTACTCTCACAAGGAGTGGAAAGTTTCAAAAGATGGTGAGGGAGTACCTTGCCGACCGTACCAGTGTCCTCCGTGATTCCTCTGTGCCTTTTAATTATTGGGTATCCAAGCTGGACACTTGGAATGAACTCGCTCTGTACGCCTTGGAGGTCCTGGCCTGCCCTGCCACTAGTGTGTTATCAGAGCGTGTTTTTAGTGCCGCTGGGGGAATTATAACTGATAAGCGCACTCGCCTGTCAACTGACAATGCTGACAAGCTGACCCTTATCAAAATGAACAAGGGCTGGATTGGGCCAGACTTCTCATCACCACCAAATGACAGCAGATTAACATAAAGTCAAATCCACTGTGTTATTTCTGGAGGTGTATTCCCATGCACCGCTTCACACCCACACATGGGTATACGCTTCCTCAATTCGGCTTTTTTTTGCTCTTCTCCTTATCCTCAGCCTCCACTATACCACCAGGGTGACCGTGGTCCGTGCTGCCAGCATTGCAAGTTCCTCCGTCCTAATTTTTGGCAGCTTTTGCTTGGAAGGCATAGGCAAAGACTATGGGAGACCCACTCCCCAATAATGGGAATAATGTTTTTAATATGCTGTACTGAATGGCTCTTGTAAGGGGCATTAAAACCATCTTGTTAAACCACTCTGACCTCCACGTCTCTTCCAAGGGGCATTTAAACCATCTTGTTAAGCTACTGTAGCCTCCACGTCTCTTCCAAGGGGTATTAAAACCGTCTTGTTAAGCTAATACGACCTCCACCACTTTTCCAAGGGGCATTAAAACCATCTTGTTAAGCTACTGCGACCTCCACCACTTTTCCAAGGGGCTTTAAAGCTGTCTTGTTAAGCTAATGCGACCTCCACCACATTTCCAAGGGGCATTAAAGCTGTCTTGTTAAGCTACTGTGACCTCCACAACTCTTCCAAGGGGCATTAAAACCGTCTTGTTAAGCTACTGCGACCTCCACCGATCTTCCGAGGGGCATTAAAACCATCCTGTTAAACCACTATGACCTCCACGTCTCTTCCAAGGGGCATTAAAACCGTCTTGTTAACCTACTGCGACCTCCACCACTTTTCCAAGGGGCATTAAAGCTGTCTTGTTAAGCTACTGCGACCTCCACCACTTTTCCAAGGGGCATTAAAAGCTGTCCTTTTAAGCTACTGTGACCTCCACCACTCTTCCAATGGGCATTAAAACCATCTTTTTAAGCTACTGCGACCTCCACCACTTTTCCCAGGGGCATTGATATTGACTTTTTATTCCACTGCGACCTCCACGTCTCTTCGAAAGGGCAATAATACCGTCTTGTTAAGCTACTGTGACCTCCACCTCTCTTCCAAGGGGCATTAAAAGAGTCTTGTTAAGCTACTGCGACCTCCACCACTTTTCCAAGGGACATTAAAGCTGTCTTGTTAAGCAGCTGTGACCTCCACCGCTCTCCCAAGGGGCATTAAACCGTCTTGTTAAGCTAATGCGACCTCCAACACTTTTCCCAGGGGCATTGATATTGTCTTTTTATTCCACTGCAACCTCCAAGTCTCTTCAAAGGGGCATTAAAACAGTCTTGTTAAGCTACTGTGCCCTCCACCACTCTTCCAAGGGGCATTAAAACTGTCTTGTTAAGCTGCTGCGACCTCCACCACTTTTCCCAGGGGCATTGATATTGTCTTTTTATTCCACTGCAACTTCCACGTCTCTTCCAAGGGGCATTAAAACAGTCTTGTTAAGCTACTGTGACCTCCACCACTCTTACAAGGGGCGTTAAAACCGTCTTGTTAAGCTACTGCGACCTCCACCACTTTTCCCAGGGGCATTGATACTGACTTTTTATTCCACTGCGACCTCCACGTCTCTTCCAAGGGGCATTAAAATCATCTTGTTAAGCTACTGCGACCTCCACCACTTTTCCCAGGGGCATTGATATTGTCTTTTTATTCCACTGCGACCTCCACCACTTTTCCAAGGTGCATTAAAACTGTCTTGTTAAGTTACTGCGACCTCCACCAATTTTTCAAGGGGCATTGATATTGTCTTTTTATTCCACTGCGAACTCCAACATTCTTCAACGGGCATTGCATTTCCTCCTAATTTTAGTCAGCTTTTGCTTTTCAATGCCTAGGCGAACACTAAGGGAGAATCACTCCCCAATAATGGGTAGAAGGTTTTAGTTTGCTGTAATCCACGTCTGTTTCAAGGGGCATTGCAGTTCCTCATAATTTTTGGAAAGCCTTCCATTCACTGCTTAGGCCAACAGTGCACAGGAGACCCAGTTGCTATAAATGGAAAAAATGGTTTAGATAAGGCCCTCTGACCTCCATGTCACTTCCTAGAGGCATTTGAGTGCCTCGAAATTTTTGATAGGCATTGCACTCACTGCATGCCCTATAACTGTGTAGCCGAACCTCTCCTTTTGGTATAGAAACATATCCTACTAGACATATGTGGTTGCCTGGCCTGATATTGATGTGAATGGTCCCTGTTCCTCCTGCTCTTTCTCCTTTGCCACCACCTCATCCATCATTCATCACCTGAAGCTTTGTTTTAATGGGAGTCATAGAATTGGGATAGTAGCAGGAAAACATCCAACAATCCTTGGAGGAGGTAGGATATGCGCCAAAACGCTGACCACCTCAGGCCTAGCCGCTACTACATACATGCGCTTGCATTCCAAGAAAACAAAGCAGATGCTAACTTCTATCATCATCATCATGCTCCTCACCTTGGCACTCTCAACTCCCCTGATGGAGAAGCCAGGGCCCACCGGAGGAGTCTGGTTCTCTGGTGGGCTCGTCCAATGCTGCCCTAAAGCAGGCCAGGCTAAGAAAAGTGTGTGGGGGGATGTTCCAAGGAGAAATAGGGGCGGCTGGGGACCGTGTGTGGACACCCGGACGCGGGGCGGCTGGGGACCGAGCGTGGACACCCGGCCGCCGGGCGGCTGGGGACTGAGTATGGATACCTCACTGCCGAAGCAGCCATGAAGTTGTGGCCATCTTCAGCCTCCTCCAAACTAAAAGGCCCCATTTCAAGTGCAAGCAAGCTAGCAGTATGGTATTGAAGCCTGGGGGTGGGTGGGTGGCAGGCTGCATACTTGAGCTTGCATTGCAAGGAATGGGGGAGGCACAACTGAACACTGCCCTGGGACAAGGACTTGCACGGGGATAATTGCAAGTCTGCATCTTCTGATGCGGAAAGGATCACTTCTGATGGGCACACTTTTAGGAAGTGACCTGGGTGTCAGAGATGCTTCCAGGGGTCTTCCCCATGCTGTTCCCATGTCTTTTCAGCACTGTATGCATTTGTCACACAGCACATGGCCAGATAAGATTGTAAAATGTTAAAATGACATTTCCCGGTGAATACATTTGTCACGGTTGAAAGCAATACAAAAGTGCAAAAACGCATAAAAAATGCTACTTGTGAACATAGCCCAAGGTTTGCAGGGGTATTTTTGTTTTTGGTTATTCATTTTACCTTATACACAAGTCTTTACCCTGGAAAGGAAGTTCCTTAACATATTTCACAGGAAAACCGTTTCAGTTTCGTTTTTGAACATTTTATTGTGAGCCCTTAAAAGTGGCTTAATACCTCTGACCACGTTGTTGACAGCAGTGACCTGGGGGTCAGAAATGCTTCCTGGGGCGATCCCCATGCTATCCCCATGTCTTTTGAGCACTGTCACTATCGTTTTGGGCACTTTTTTGGCTATCTACAGACTGCCGGGTGTGCCGCCGCAATAAAGCTCGGGTCTCCCATAGACTAACATTGGGCTCGTTGCTTGGGTCGAGCACCTGCGTATCGCTGTGAGCTCAGCCCGAGCTTCGAGCACTCCGAGCATTTTAGTGCTCGCTCAACACTACTTAACAGTTGTTGTAGAGATGTGTCTGCTGCTAGAACTCTGTGTGGCATTGACCTGGTCTCTAATCTGAGCTGCTGTTAATCTGCGATTTCTGAGGCTGGTGACTCGGATAAACTTATCCTCAGAAGCAGAGGTGACTCTTGGTCTTCCTTTCCTGGGGCGGTCCTCATGTGAGCCAGTTTCTTTGTAGCGCTTGATGGTTTTTGCAACTGCACTTGGGGACACTTTAAAAGTTTGTCCAATTTTTCGGACTGACTGACCTTCATTTCTTAAAGTAATGATGGCCACTCATTTTTCTTTACTTAGAATTTGTATTATGGCAAGAAAAAACAGTCTATTCAGTAGAACTATCAGCTGTGTATCCACCAGACTGCTGCACAACACAACTGATCGTCCCAACCATATTTATAAGGCAAGAAATCCCACTTATTAAACCTGACAGGGCACACCTGTGAAGTGAAAACCATTTCCGGTGACTACCTCTTGAAGCTCATCAAGAGAATGCCAAGAGTGTGCAAAGCAGTCATCAAAGCAAAAAGTTTTTGTTAAGTATATAATTCCACATGTGTTAATTCATAGTTTTGATGCCTTCAGTGTGAATGTACAGTTTTCATGGTCATGAAAATACAGAAAAATCATTAAATGAGGAGGTGTGTCCAAACTTTTGGTCTGTACTGTATGTTCCCCTCCTTCCTCTTATACGTGGCCCCATCCCTATATGCATGGAACCCCTTGATCCCTATCCTGGTATGCAAGGCACCCCCTGATCCCCATCCTGGTATGCATGGCATGCCTGATCCCCTTCCTGGTATGCATGTGACTCCCTGATCCCCATCCTGGTATATTTGGCATCCCTGATCCCCATCCTAGTATGCATGGCACCTCCTGATCCCCATCCTGGTATGCAAGGCACCCCTGATCCACATCCTGGTATGCTTGGCACCCTCGATCCCCATCCTAGTATGCTTGGCACCCCCTGATCCCCATCCTGGTATGCTTGGCACCCCTGATCCCCATCCTGGTATGCATGGCACCAATAGGATTTAGGTCAGGACTCATAGAAGGCCACTTCAGAATAGTCCAATGTTTTCATCTTAGCCTTTCTTGGGTGTTTTTAGCTGTGAGTTTTGGGTCATTCTCCTGTTGCAAGACCCATGACCTGCAACTGAGACCAAGCTTTCTGACACTGGGCAGCACATTTGGACCTAGAATCTCTTGATAGTCTTGAGATTTCATTGTACCCTGCACAGATTCAATACACCCTGTGCCAGATGCAGCAAAGCAGCCCCAGAACATAGCAGGGCCTCCACCATGTTTCACAGTAGGGACAGTGTTATTTTCTTGATATACTTCATTTTTCCATCTGTGAACATAGAGCTGATGTGCCTTGCCAAAAACTTCCATTTTTGTCTCATCTGTCTATAGGACATTCTCCCAGAAGCTTTGTGGCTTGTCAACATGTAGTTTGGCAAATTACTGTCTGGCTTTTTTGATTTTTTTACAACAATGGTGTTCTCCTTGGTCGTCTCACATGAAGTCCATTTTGGATCAAACAACAACAGATGGTGCGATCTGACACTGATGTTCCTTGAGCTTGAAGTTCGCCATTAATCTCTTTAGAAGCTATCCTGGGCTCTTTTGTTACCATTAGTGATGAGCGAGCATGCTCGCTACTGCTCGGTGCTCGCCCGAGCATCCCATTGCTCGAGATGCTTGGAGCTCGCCGAGTTTTTCTGGAGTTGCTCGGCGGGAGCTCGGTTCTCCTCCCTGCATGTTTTTCACTCTTACAGAGCCAATGAACATGCAGGGATTGCCTGCCACTCACTGTAATGCTGTAGAAATGTTGGTTGTGGCATTACAGTGATTGGCTGGCCACACAGCATCATCAGGTCTATATCAGACCTGGCGCCGCCATGCTCGTCATAGTCACTCTGGAATCAGACAGTGTAGGGAGAGGTGCTGCTGAGCTAGGGAGAGATTTGCTTGTTTCTACTTAGTGTAGCTGTACAAAACTATATTAGAGACACATATCCATCCCAACAAGCAGTCCTTCTGAGGACTAATCCATCTGCAGAGATATCAGGCAGGTAGTGTATATAGGTAGGTAGGGTATATAGCAGACTGCAGTGCACGTAGCACAAGAGGCTCCATTCCAGTTTGGTCTGCTGCTGCTGCTGTTAGATATTTCTAGAAATAGGCCCAGGTCTCAGGGGCCAGGAATCATTTTTTTTGGATCTTAATCCTCATTTTTTGCTTAAAAAGAGAGCAATGTTGTTCTGCGCCATTTGCTGTTCAAAATTGATACCTAGAGGCCAGCTATTCAAAATTATGTTTTCTCCATCACAAGGATACCATATACGTTTTCAGAAAATACTGCCATTTCTGGCCTCCATTATATATTTTTTTCAGTGTCTCAGTGAAGCAATTGACACCAGTTTGCTGTTCAAAATAGTTACCTACAGGCCAGGTATTTAAAACTGTGGTTTGTCTGTCACACGGATCACATATACTTTTTCAGAAATTACTGCCATTTCTGACCTCCATTAAAAATATGCTTCAGTGTGTCAGTGAAGCAATTGACACCAGTTTGCTGTTTAAAATAGTTACCTACAGGCCAGCTATTTAAAACTGTGTTTTCTCCATCACACGGATCACATATATGTTTTCAGAAAATACTGCCATTTCTGGCCTCCATTAAAAAATGTTTTCAGTGTGTCAATAAAGCAATTGACACCAGTCTGCTGTTCAAATTATTTACCTACAGGCCAGCTATGTAAAACTATGTTTTCTCCATCACACTGATCACATATACGTTTTCAGAAAATACTGCCATTTCTGGCATCCATTAAAAAAAAATTTCAGTGTGTCAGTGAAGCAATTGACACCAGTTTGCTGTCCAAAATAGTTACCTACAGGCCAGCTATTTAAAACTGTGTTTTCTCTGTCACACAGATCACATATATGTTTTCAGAAAATACTGCCATTTCTGGCCTCCATTAAAAATTTGATTCAGTGTGTCAGTGAAGCAATTGACACCAATTTGCTGTTCTAAATAGTTACCTACAGGCCAGCTATTCAAAACTGTGTTTTCTCCGTCACATGGATCACATATACGTTATCAGAAAATATTGCCATTTCTGGCCTCCATTAAATTTTTTTTCCAGTGAAGCAATTTACAGCAGTTTGCTGTTCAAAATAGTTAGCTACAGGCCAGATATTTAAAACTGTGGTTTGTCGTCACACAGATCACATATATGTTTTCAGAAATAACTGCCCTTTCTGGCCTCCATTAAAAAAAATTTCAGTGTGTCAGTGAAGCAATTGACACCAGTCTGCTGTTCAAAATAGTTACCTACAGGCCAGCTATGTAAAACTGTGTTTTCTCCATCACACTGATCACATATACGTTTTCAGAAAATACTGCCATTTCTGGCATCCATTAAAAATTTTTTTCACTGTGTCAGTGAAGCAATTGACACCAGTTTGCTGTCCAAAATAGTTACCTACAGGCCAGGAATACAAAACTGTGGTTTGTCCGTCACACGGATCACATATACGTTATTGGAAAATACTGCCATTTCTGGCCTTCATTATATATTTTTTTCAGTGTGTCAGTGAAGCAATTGACACCAGTTTGCTGTTCAAAATAGTTATCTAGGGGCCAGCTATTTAAAACTGGGTTTTCTCCGTCACACGGATCACATATATGTTTTCAGAAAATTCTGCCATTTCTGACCTCCATTAAAAATTTGTTTCAGTGTGTCAGTGAAGCAATTGACATTACAAGAATAGGAGACCTGCTCCTTTCTAATGGGAACATTTTTTTATGAGGCTCTCTAAGTCTCTTCCAAGGGGCAGCCCTTGCATTCACTGCATAGGCCAACACTATGGGAGACCCACTTCCTAATAATGGGAACATTTTTTCATGAGGCCCTGTACGTCTCTTCCAAGGGACATTAGAGTGCCTCAAAATTATTGGCAACCCTTGCATTCACTGCATAGGCCAACACTATGGGAGACCTTCTCCTTTCTAATGGGAATTTGTTGTTACTGTGGCCATGCTCTATGTGTCTTTAAATTGTTAGTGGGGTTTTTCCTAAATTTGGTCAGCCGTTGGACTCACTGCATACCCTATAACTGTATAGCATACTCTCTCCTTTCTAATGGGAACATGTCGTACTTGTTACTGTGGCCCTGCTCTATGTGTCTTTAAATTCTTAGTGTGATTTTTCCTAAATTTGGTCAGCCATTGGACTCACTGCATACCCTATAACTGTATAGCAGACTCTCTCCTTTCTAATGGGAACATGTTGTACTCATTACTGTGGCCCTGCTCTATGTGTCTTTAAATTCTTAGTGGGGTTTTTCCTAAATTTTGTCAGCTGTTGGACCAACTGCATACCCTATAACTGTATAGCAGACTCTCTCCTTTCTAATGGGAACAGATCATACTCATTACTGTGGCCCTGCTCTATGTGTCTTTAAATTCTTATTGGGGTTTTTCCTAAATTTGGTCAGCCTTTGGACTCACTGCATACCCTATAATTGTATAGCAGACTCTCTCCTTTCTAAAGGGAACATGTTGTACTCGTTACTGTGGCCTTGCTCTATGTGTCTTTAAATTCTTAGTGGGGTTTTTCCTAAATTTGGTCAGCCGTTGGACTCACTGCATACCCTATAACTGTATAGCAAACTCTCTCCTTTCTATTGGGAACATGTCGTACTCGTTACTGTGGTCCTACTCTATGTGTCTTTAAATTCTTGGTGGAGTTTTTCCCAAATTTTGGCAGCCCTTACGGTCACAGCATGGGCATTACCACTATAGGAGACCCGCTCCTTTATAATGGGAACATTTTTTTTACTGAGACCCTCCTCTATGTCTCTTCAAAGGGGTATTGGGTTGCGTCAGAATTTTTGGCAGTCCTTGCAGTCACTGCAGACTCTCTCCTTTCTAATGGGAACATGTTGTACTCGTTACTGTGGCTCTGCTCTATGTGTCTTGTGAGGCAGTGACCGGGATCGTATACGAGGGACGTTATATATCCCCCAGAATGTGTACAGAGACCTATTAAATCCATTGGAGTGCATTGCAGTCACAAACTCACCTGCGGCTGCAATGCAGGATTGAAGGTGTGCAATGACAGATGTAGTGAGTGAAGTTCCCGGAACAGGACACAGGAAAGTCTCTCTCCATTTGTTAATATCGGGTAGCACCAAAGGATTCATGGGACAACTGGAGATCCTCCACTGGGTTGGAGGGGTGCAGAGACTCGGGGGTAACCACCGCCTTGAACAACACTTTGCCAAGCTTACTGGATGAAGTGGGCGAAGTACCAGGTACAGGGTGCAGAAAAGTCTCTCTTCATTTGTTATCAGGTAGCACCCCAGAAGATTTAAGAGACAACTGGAAGTCCTCCGCCTGGTTGGAGGGGTGCAGAGACTTGGAGGTAGCCACCGCCTTGATGGACTTATTGCCTGATTTATTAGACATGGAGGATCCTTGCTTAGGGACCAACTTCAGTCTGGTTTCTGAGATGACACGTCTGGAAAGGCGGGACGGTACCTGAAGCCAGATCATTGCTACAATCGTCGAGACTGTGTGGGGACAATGCCTCCGCTTCCCTTCCTTCGGAGACTTCAGCACACAGCGAGTCAGCGACTAGCAGATCTGGTGAAGAAGAAGACACTGCTGACTGTCCTAAAGATATGGGGACTGGACTTGAACCTCAGCAGTCCCCCAGGAAACACCATGCAGGATCTCCAGACCTGAGCGGGCACTAGATCTCTCGGCTCTGGAT
The DNA here is from genome assembly GCF_046119375.1 of Phyllobates terribilis. Taxonomy (NCBI): domain Eukaryota; kingdom Metazoa; phylum Chordata; class Amphibia; order Anura; family Dendrobatidae; genus Phyllobates; species Phyllobates terribilis. Next base: position 650,205,975 of record NW_027362762.1, read on the forward strand.
GACCTGTGGGTAAACCAGACAGCACCTGGAATGTGAACTTCTTCATGTGTCATGCTCCAATCTGGAGCTTAATTTGTACAGACATATTTGACTGTTTCTAAGTAGGGCTCGTCCTTCTGCTGACAATGCCCAAACCGGATTCTGGAGTTGTCGGACGGGAATCAGACACCGACTCTTCAAGGCTATACGCCCGAAACTTCCGGTTAATCCGAGGCCTTCACTTGCCACGGAGACAGTCACGGTCATATGTGGAGAGGAAACACTAACGCCAAGGGCAGCCTCTCCTACAGGCCTAATGTCTTGGGATTCTCCAACCTTCGCTGGACAAAGACCATCAGGGTGTCCCAAACAACTGCAGCAGAACCGCAATCCGATTTTGTGACTGAGTTCCGGCTTCTGCTTTGCTTGATGAACATGGTCATCCTTCATGGATTCTGTGCGGGTAGCTGGCTCTACAGGCTGGGGAACAGGAGGTCTTTGGGAGGACAGAACCTGGTGTGATGGTAAACTTCTACGCCTAGCACGTCTGGACTGCCTCTTGAGGTTGGGAAGAAAAGAATTCTGTGGAGCATTGCCATCCTGTGTGGATTCTGTGTGGGCAGCAGTCTGGAGAGCTGGTGGGCTACCTACACACATCACCCATTGGGACAGCTCCAGGATATTGGGAAGGGAAGCTTTAGCAGAAGCCTCAGGGTTAGGGTCATCGAAGACCATTAGAAAGGCCACCAGGAAGGCCTGCAGGTCAGAGACGATAGTATCCCATGCTTCCCATAGGGGGGTGATCCAATTCAAGGCATTACCTGCTAAGTAGGACATCATAAATGCTACTTTTACCCGATCAGTGGGAAAATAGTGAGCATAGAATTTGAAATGCAGCATACATTGCTCCACAAATGCACGGCTTTGTTTTGGATCCCTGTAGTACTGTGGTGGATCTGCAGGAATGAGTGCTGATAGCTCCATTTGGACTGGTGCGTAAATCGCCTGGACCTCAGCTTGAGAAAAATTTTTTTCCTTGGTGCACGTATTCGCCAGACAAGAATTCAAATGTCTCTGCGAGCGAAGGGCCGTTTGGCTCAACGGGGACCATGGCCTGAGCAAACTGTTACGCACACTCCCAGACTAACTTGCATGAGCATAGTTATTGATCCCACTGGACCATTAACCGAGGAGTGCCTGGAGGGGCGTGACTAAGTATCAACTCGGTCCGACCAATGTCGCACGGCGGCTCAGTCGACTCCGTGAACCAGGGAGGAACCGAGCAGAGGGATCAGGTGCTACTCCAGGTCAGACCCCGGTCACAGCTGTTGACCCACACAGGGGAATGCAGGAACAGGCAAGTTAGGCTGGCACACTGACAGGTGGGTACTGGCAGGCACGGCAGGTATGCAGACAGGTGGGTACTGGCAGGCACGGCTAGTATGCAGACAGGTGGGTACTGGCAAGTAGGAACGCAGGAAGGATATGGACCAGTACAGACTGAGATACAGGAACAGAGTCGCAGGTGCGGTAGACAAGCAGAGCAGAGCAAAACCCGCAGATGCGGTAGACAAGCAGAGCAGAGCAAAACCCGCAGGTGCGGTAAACAAGCAGAGCAGAGCAAAACCTGCAGATGCTGTAGACAAGCAGAGCAGAGCAAAACCCGCAGGTGCGGAAGACAAGCAGAGCAGAGCAAAACCCGCACGTGCAGTAAACAAGCAGAGCAGAGCAAAACCCGCAGGTGCGGTAAACAAGCAGAGCAGAGCAAAACCCGCAGATGCGGTAGACAAGCAGAGCAGAGCAAAACCAAAACCCACAGGTGCGGTAGACAAGCATAGCAGATCAAAACCCGCAGGTGCAGTAGACAAGCAAAGGAGAGCAAAACCTGCAAGTGCGGTAGACAAGCAGAGCAGAGCAAAACCCACAGGTACAGTAAACAAGCAGAGCAGAGCAAAACCCGCAGGTGCAGTTGACAAGCAAACAGAGCAAAACCCGCAAGTGCGGTAGACAAGCAAAGCAGAGCAAAACCCGCAGGTGCGGTAGACAAGCAGAGCAGAGCAAAACCCGCAGGTGCGGTAGACAAGCAGAGCAGAGCAAAACCCGCAGGTGCGGTACACAAGCAAAGCAGAGCAAAACCAGCAGATGCGGTAGACAAGGAGAGCAGAGCAAAACCCACAAGTGAAGTAGACAAGCAGAGCAGAGCAAAATCCGCAGGTGCAGTAGACAAGCAGAGCAGATACACACAAGGTACTTACAATGAAGCAGTGAGTAAACACTAAACTCACAAACAGAAGTACAGAGACAACGAATTGGAGTTAGGTGCAGGTTCAGACACTGCAGGAAAAGGGAAGATACGAACATAGAGACAAACTAGTAACGGGCTAGGACACTGTTCAGACAGGAACTGAACCAGGAACAAGATACAGGAACGAGCCTGGGAACTCAGCCCCCAGGGTGGCGGAAACAGACTAGAAGTCACAGATACAGGTAACAGGCCTGGGTACTCAGCCCCCAGGGTCGCAGAAACAGACAAGATACAGGACAGGACCTGGCAACTCAGTTGCACAGAACACACTGAAAGAAAGTGTTGCTCAGGCACCTCCTACTGGGTGGAGGGGGTTTAAGTATCCAGTGACTCACAACAATAGGCTGGAGACGCATTAGGAGTGCGCACACAGTAACTATAAGAATCAGACAGTAACCGCGCTGCCGCCTTAAGCAATCAGATAAGAGACATGCACATAGCAGATACTGGAGCAAAGTGTGCAGCCATGACTGATAGGTAAGTTGGCGGACTTGCATGGTGGGAGGTGGTAAGCCATGCCAGCACGCCTCCAGGGATGTTACAATGGGTACCCCACGGTGGCCCTCCTGGACTCAGGGAGCCTCATGACTCTGGTACATGGGTCACTGGTGGCAGGAGATAACCCCAGTGGATGGCCAGACGGGATTGTGTGTATCCATGGGGACCTCCGAGAGTACCCAACTGCGGAGGTAGTTTTGTCCACGCCATGTGGAGATATAAAACATGTGGTGGGGGTGGTAAAAACTTTTCCCTATGGGACTGTGTTGGGAAGAGACTTGCCCCTGTTCTGGGCTCTGTGGAAAAACAAAATCCACTCTCCCCCGGTAAAATTTATTACAGGCGCTGTACCCGACGAACCTGCTGTAGGTGTGTCCAACCTAGGGACAGAGTGTGACCCCGATAGGTTTCCCTTAGAGGTGCTGGCAGGAGAGGATGAGGAGACCCCATCGATCCTCGAGCTGGAAGTGTCCCAGGACGTTTGGGACGGCTCAGCTACAGGATACCACCCTGACTCAGGCGCGGGAAAGGGTGGTAGAGGTAAACAGCGTAGCCCAACAGCCCGGTGAAGATACTGTATTTCCATGCATAATAGTCAACGGTGAGTTGCTCTATAGGATAGATAAGATCAGGGATGAGGTCATGGAACAGTTGGTGGTACCTCAGCTGTACCGTCGGGTGTTTCTAGATTTGGCACACACACACTTGCTGGGTGGACATTTAGGAATAAAAAAGACGCAAGAATGTATCTTGCAGCGGTTCTTTTGGCCTGGGGTTTACGAGGAGGTCAAAAGGTACTGTGAATCCTGCCCCGAATGTCAGTTGACCACACCCACCGCAAGTTTCTGTAGCCCATTGGTACCCCTGCCAGTGATAGAGGTACCTTTTGAATGGATTGCAATGGACTTGGTAGGGCCCATTGTAAAATCCGCCCGTGGCCACCAACACATGCTGGTGGTCGTCGACTATGCCACCCGGTACCCGGAGGCTATACCACTACGCCACACCTCGGCAAAACTGATTGCACGGGAGCTCTTTGCCATGTTCTGTCACCTTGGACTATCTAAGGAGATCCTGGCGGATCAGAGGACCCCTTTTATGTCCAAAGTGACAAGGAAACTGTACAAATTGCTAAAAATTAAACAATTGCGCACCTCGGTGTACCACCCTCAAACCGACGGACTAGTAGAACGATTCAATAAAGCCCTCAAGTCCATGTTGAAAAAGGTGGTTTCTAAGGACGTAAGGGATTGGGACATGTTGCTACCCTATTTGGTGTTCGCCGTCCGTGAGATACCCCAAGCTTCCACAGGGTTCTCACCCTTTGAGTTATTGTACGGCAGACACCCTAGGGGTCTCTTTGACATAGCCAAAGAGACATGGGAACCGACTCCACATAGGAGTATAGTTGAACACGTGGCTAGTATGCAGGACCGGATCGCAGCGGTCATGCCCATCGTGAAAAACATCTGTTAGATGCCCAGGCAGCCCAGAGGCGCACATATAATAAGAGAGCCAGAGTCAGGTCTTTTAACAAGGGCGATCGGGTGTTAGTAGTGGTACCCACAGCCGAAAGTAAGCTCATGGCCAAGTGGCAAGGGCCATATGAGATTCGAGAAAAAGTGGGGGAGGTAAATTACCAGGTGTATCAGCCCGGAAGGAGGAAACCTGAGCAGCTTTACCATGTAAACCTGTTAAAGCCTTGGAAAGATTGAGAGTGTTTAGTTACAGATGTCACCCCGGGCATATCGACAGAGAGTTCTCTACCTTCAGCCAGGGAGGTCAGGGAGGGGGAGGTCAGGATAAGTGATGCCCTCACTAAACAGCAGCGACAGGAGGCTCGCTCGCTGGTGCAGCACAATTCCGACGTGTTCTCAGAGCTACCGGGTAGGACTACGGTTATCCAACATGACATTGTCACCGAACCTAGGGTAAGGGTGCGAGTAAGACCGTACCGGGTACCTGAAGCCCGGAGGCAAGCCATCACGGCTGAGGTAAAACTAATGCTTCAGTTAGGCGTCAAAGAGGAATCACAGAGTGAGTGGGCTAACCCCATGGTAATGATTCCAAAACCAGACGGATCTCTACGCTTCTGTAACGATTTCCAGAAATTGAATGAAGTGTCAAAGTTTGACCTCTATCCAATGCCCAGGGTGGACAAGCTGATTGAGAGACAGGAGTAGGCCCAGTACTTTACCACGCTCAATCTCACCAAGGGTTACTGGCAGGTACCTCTCACAGATTCGGCGAAAGAAAAGACCACCTTCGTAACTCCGGAGGGTCTATACCACTATGTGCTCTTACCTTTTGGGTTACATGGGGCCCCGGCTACATTCCAGAGGATGATGGACATAGTGCTCAAGCCTCATCAGGACTACGCATCCGCGTATCTAGATGATATTATCATCTTTAGCACCGACTGGCATACGCACCTATCACAGGTACAAGCGGTGCTGGATTCTCTCAGAGCCGCGTGGTTAACGGCAAACCCCAAAAAATGTGCGATAGGGCTAGAAGAAGCCCGATATTTGGGGTATGTGATAGGCCCAGGAGCTATCAAGCCCCAAATCAATAAAGTTGAGGCCATAAAAAACTGGCCTAAACCGTCAAGTACAAAACAGGTGAGGGCGTTCCTTGGCATCCTTGGGTATTACCACCGGTTTATACCTAATTTTGCTGGGCAAACGGCGGCCCTGACCGATCTCTTGAAAGGAAAAAAATCGGTAATGGTTCGGTGGAACCCTCAGGCAGAAGAAGCTTTTCAGTCCATGAAGTTGGCCCTGTGTGGACAGCCGGTCCTCATCAGCCCCAACTTCAAGGAAACCTTCATTGTACAGACAGATGCCTTGGAGATAGGCCTAGGGGCGGTATTGTCGCAAAAAGTGAATGGTGAAGAGCACCCAGTAACCTACTTGAGTAAAATACTTGTCCCGGCAGAGAAAAACTATTGCGTGGTAGAAAGGAGTGTTTGGCAATTAATTTTTCAATCGCTACGTTATTATTTACTCGGGCGTCAGTTCCGCTTGGTGACGGACCACTCATCCTTGGTATGGATGAGGAATGCCAAGGAGAGGAATGCGCGAGTCACCAGGTGGTTCCTGTCACTGCAAAATTTCAGTTTCTATGTAGAACATTGCCCTGAGAAGTTGCAAGCAAACGCGGATGCCCTGTCCCGGGCACCCTGTATGGTGGCAAATGTTTAACCCCACAAGTTTGAACAGAGGGGGGTGATATGTGAGGCAGTGACCGGGATCGTATACGAGGGACGTTATATATCCCCCAGAATGTGTACAGAGACCTATTAAATTCATTGGAGTGCATTGCAGTCACAAACTCACTTGCGGCTGCCATGCAGGAATGAAGGTGAGCAATGACCTGGTCAGACTACCTGGCTAAGGCAGATTAAGTAAAACCCGGCAGGGCCTTCATTTCTTGGAGGAGGTCACAGGAGGCAGTGGGGCGGCCTCCTCTCTCCAACCCGGGTTTTCCAGTGGCTCTTGCCACAGGTGCTTTAAAACCCCTGCACTAAGGATTAGTGTGGTTCTATGTTGGAACCTGCTAGGAGCATATCAGGAAAACTCAGCAGGACTGAGTGTGGCTGAACCCCCGCCTGGGAAGGCTCTGCACCTGTCAGGCTCTGAGCGGCCAGGCGCGGCCAATGCCCCCAGCAACCGTTGTTTATGGACTAATGTTAACCCGGCTGCGAACCGGAGGACTTTCTGTTTACCCGTGTGTTGCTGAATAAAAGCTGCTTATGTTGGACTTGCTTGGGTCACTGCCTCAGTTTCTGCATGGTGTGAACACCGCTGCCCTACAATCTTTAAATTCTTAGTGGGGTTTTTAATAAATTTGGTCTGCCGTTGGACTGACTGCATACCCTATAACTGTATAGCAGACCCTCTCCTTTCTAATGGGAACATGTCATACTCATTACTGTGATCCTGCTCTATGTGTCTTTAAATTCTTGGTGGGGTTTTTCCCAAATTTTGGCAGCCCTTGCGGTCACAGCATGGGCATTACCCCTATAGGAGACCCGCTCCTTTATAATGGGAACATTTTTTTTACTGAGACCCTCCTCTATGTCTCTTCAAAGGGGTATTGGGTTGCATCTGAATTTTTGGCAGTCCTTGCAGTCACTGCATACGTAATAACAGTATAGGAGACCCACTCGTTAATAATGGGAACAGCAAAGCATAGCCGGCTGATGTCTCTCTAACAATAGCGAGGGCCGTCTGCTGGCCTTTTAAGAATAGTAAGAGCCGCCTGATGGCCCTATAAAATAAGCTTTGTGACTTTCAGAGTCCCTCCATCATAAATGAAACAGGATATGTCTGATGATGTGTCACACACCACATTGCCAGATATGGTTGTAAAATGTTAAAATGACATTTCTCAGTGAATGCATTTATCGTAAAAAATAAAGTTAAAAAATAATTAGTAGGATCTTTCTTTAGCATAAAAAACAGAGACGCCAATGTAACCTCAATGTAATCACATTGTTCAGCTTCTGCACCTCCTCCTCCATCTCTGAAATGACCACATCAGTCACAAGCTGAAAGCACTGCAGCACTGCCTTGGCCAAGCGGCAACAGGCTGTGCTGAAGATAACATGCTTAATGCTTAATTGACAAACCACCCAGCGCTGCAGAGTTGTTGAAAGCTGTAACACAGCAGCCTGATCTGTGGTTCTCATCACTGAACATACAGCCAGGCATGGTTGTGTGTGACAATGGGCAGAACCTGGTGACGGAGAAATGACAGCCGGAGTATATACGGTTTCCCTCTATGCCAGTCCTTTCACCAAGCTAAAGAACATGGCTGTGGTGAAATACAACTCCCACTGAGAAGCTGTTTCAGATTTAAAAACATTGGGCCCACCAGAGGATTTGATTCTGAGGGCTCACCATTCTCCCCTGCTCAAGAGCCCCATAGCAGCTGCAAAGTTAGCGCAATCATGAACTCTCCTGATGTAGAAGCCAGGGCACACCAGAGGATTCTCTGGTGGGACTGTCCAACCCTGCCGAGAAGCAGTCCTGGCTAAGAAAAGTGTGTGGGAAGGTTCCCGGACACTCTATGGCTGCTTTTTTACTGAGGTGGAAACCCACGCAAACAGGGGGAGAACATACAAAATCCTTGCAGATGTTGTCCTTGCTGGGATTTGAACCCAGGATCCCAGTGCTGCAAAGCTTCAGTGCTAACCACTGATCCAATGTGCTGCCGTTCACCCTCTGATATCTAACAGGCTGGAAAACTTGCACCTACTGCCACTCTATCTTCAGCTCTTTTGTGGGAAACTAATGTATTTGGGCACCCCCTCAGTCTACCAAATAAAAATACTGAGAAGGAAATTGGGGATGGCTTTGCTACTGGTACTGGAGGCAGTGCTAATACCATGGCGTCGTACCATAGTTTCCTGGAAATATTCCAGGCTGGTAGGAGGCAAGCAGATTCCCATAGAAAAGTACCAGCAGTAATGTTCAGGGACCCGCGCTGGTAGAAGGCGGAGACAACACAGAGTATGGACACGAGGCATGAGGTTGTGAAAAGCTTCCGCCTCCACAAGCCTAAAAGGCCACATTTCAAGTGAAAGCAGCTTTAGAGGACTTCCTGGGAGAAATGACAGCTTAAGTATATATGGCTTCCCAAGGTTTTTCGCCAAGCTAAAGAATATGGCTGTGGTGAAATACAACTCAGCAAAAAAAGCTGTGGACTGGCTTCGTATCATCCCTGGCCACATTCACTTGATCACGTTTTTGTGGGTAGGCGGTCCTTACCAGTAAGTTCACTGGGGAGGGCATGGGTAATGTTGTGGGACTCGTGCTTGTGGAAGGCGGAGATGACATCGGGAGAAATAGTGGCGGCTGGGGACCGAGTATGGACACGAGCCTAAAAGGCCACATTTCAAGTGCAAGCAGCTGCCCAAAAATCTGGCAGTTTAGTATTGCGGCCTGTGGGTGGGTGGCTGGCTGCATTCTTGCGCTTGCATTCCAAGTAACAGAAAACTAAGCAGATGGTGGCCTCTATCATCATCATGGCCTCACCTCGGCACTATGAACTCTCCTGAAGGAGAAGCAAGGGCCCACCGGAGGAGTCTCCGGTTCTCTGGTGGGCTCGTCCAACCCTGCCGAGAAGCAGTCCTGGCTAAGAAAAGTGTGGGGAAGGTTCCCGGACCCTCTCTGGCTGCTTTTTAATGTGGATCAGACATGCTTATGCATGTTATTTCTCAAACCACATTGCAGATCAGGCCATTGCCCAACTCTGTGGTCATGAAATTAAATGCAAAAAGAAAGATGTTTGTATGTCAAAGCACCACCGACAAGTGCGAGCTGATGTTGGACGGGCTGCCATTGCTTCTGCAACAAGATGCATTAGAGGACTTCCTGGGAGAAATGACACCCAGAGTAGATACGGTTTCCTCTATGCCAGTTCTTTCGCCGAGCTAAAGAATATGGCTGTGGTGAAATACAACTCTCAGCAAATAAAGCTGTGGACTGGCTCTGTACCGTCCCTGGCCACATTCACCTGTCCACGTGTTTGTGGATAGGCAGTCCTTCCCAGTAAGTGCACTGGGGTGGGCACGGGTAATGTTGTGGGACTCGTGCTTGTGGAAGGCGGAGATGATACTGGGAGAAATAGTGGTGGCTGGGGGCCGAGTATGGACGCCCAGTTGCCACTGGCATGAGGTTGTGAAAAGCTTCCGCCTCCATGAACCTAAAAGGCCACATTTCAAGTGAAAGCAGCTTTAGAGGACTTCCTGGGAGAAACGACAGCTGAGTAGATATGTTTTCCCAAGTCCTTTCACCAAGCTAAAGAATATGGCTGTGGTGAAATGATACTCAGCAAAAATTCTGTGGACTGGCTCCGTACCGTCCCTGGCCACATTCACTTGCCCACGTGTTTGTGGGTAGGCGGTCCTTCCCAGTAAGTGCACTGGGGAGGGCACGGGTTATGTTGTGGGACCCGTGCTTGTGGAAGGCGGAGACGATACCGGGAGAAATAGTGACGGCTGGGGACCGAGTATGGACACCCAGCTCCATGCTGTTCTCATGTCTTTTCAGCACTGTATGCATGTGTCTGATGATGTGTCACATGCCACATGGCCAGATAAGGTTGTAAAATGTTAAAATGACATTTCCCAGTGAATGCATTTGTCTTGGTTGAAAGCAATGCAAAAGTTCAAAAACACATCAAAAACGCTATGTGTGAACATAGCCCAAGTTGTGGAGGAGTATTTTTGGTTTTGGTTATTTATTTTGCCTTATATACAAGTCATTACCCTGAAAAGGATGTTCCTTAACATATTTCCCAGGAAAATCCATTTTGGATTCGTTTTTGTATGTTTTATTGTGAGTCTGTAAAAGTGGCGTAATACCTCTGACAACGTTGCTGACAGCAGTGACCTGGAAGTCAGAAATGCTTCCCCATGCTGTTCCCATGTCATTTAAGCCCTGTTCCCATCGATTTGGGCAATTTTAAGGTCATCTGGAGTCCGCCTGGGGGAGCCGCCTGAAAAATGCTCGAGTTTCCCATAGACTTACAATCGGCTCGCTGCTTGGGTCGAGCACCCGAGTATTCCAATTTGCTCGACCTGAGCAATGAGTACCCGAGCATTTTAGTGCTCGCTCATCACTAGTTACCATTCGTATTATCCGTCTCTTTGATTTGTCATCAATTTTCCTCCTGCGGCCACGTCCAATAATATGTGCAACTGTAGTCACAGGAACATCAAGCTGCTTGGAGATGGTCGTAGAACCTTTACCTTTAACATACTTGTCTATAATTTTATTTCTAATCTCCTGAAACAACTCTTTCCTTTGCTTTCTCTGGTCCATGTTGAGTATGGTACACACCATGTCACCAAACAGCACAGTGAGTATCTGTAGCCCTACATACAGGCCCACTGACTGATTACAAGATTGTAGACAACTGTGATGCTAATTAGTGGACACAACTTGATTTAACATGTCCCTTTTCTCACATTATTTTCAGGGGTACCATCATTTCTGTCCAGGCCTATTTCATGAGTTTAATTTTTTCAAAACTTCAGTGGAAGCAGCCTTGAAAAGCAATGTCTGACTTTCACTTGTTCATTTTCATAGATTTTTAATTTATTATTACTTTTGTCAGATTCAAGTTATTTCTGTGACCAGTGTGGGTTTTTCTTTCATTAAATGAGGGGTACCAACAATTTTGACCACGTGTGTAATTATATTCAAAAATGTAAGTCATACAAAGAGATCATGTAATGTACATAAGGTAGGGTAAACAACAATAGGAAGTGCAAGGAAGAAGAAAAGGAAAAATGTAACATACCAGTATATTTAGGCAAGGGGGCATATGAGACAGGAGCCCGTTAAGTGCGGTAGCTGTAGACAATAATAAGGTATGAGAACAAGGTGAAAGTACCAATAGACTACAAAGGAAAAGAAGGTACATTCCTATATAATGGAGTACAGAGTATTACTGGCAGTGGGAACGCGGTGTCCACCACTTGTTCCAGTGGGTGAAGGAAAGAGGAGGTAAGAGGAGATTTTATAGGGAGTGGGTGGGACCCAGAAGTGCAAGGGAGACTGCTCATTGGTGGCAGTAGAGAATGTGTGCTGGAAGATAGTCGCACAGGACATGCGCTACCGGAAATTATGTCACGATGACGTTGCCAGGTCCTGCGGCGTATTGGTGGATCACGTGACATATGTGGTTGAAGATACAGTCACGCAGGACCTGCGCGACCGGATGTGATGTCACAGTGACGTCACCAGGTCCTGCTGCATGCTGGTGGGTCACGTGACAGGAAGTGATGCGGCTTATGTGTTCCATCATCAATTCTATGCGTTTCACTGTGAGGTAGAAGCGGAATAATGCCAGATTTGGTAGAATTAAAGTAGATGAATGGTTAAGTGGTCTCAAAGAGGGGGTACCAGGAGGGAGGATGGGATTCAGGAATGGGAACAGAGGTCAGGATTGAGTCTAGAAAATAAGAGGATGCTGTTAAAAATATGCAAAACAGTGCAATAAATACATAATACTTCCCAGGACCTTTTACAGCAAACGGTTGCTGAAAGAGAAGGCTGCATATATGCAAATGTGCAAATAAATGAAACAAATGAGTACAAAATTACATAAACTGACATAGAATTAAGGAACAGTTTTTATGCACAAGTGGTATGATGATGTGGAAAAGAACAGTCAGGACAATGAAAATCAAATGAATGAAAGCATGTCATACTTCATGTTTAACCCTTTGGGACTTAATGATTGTAGCTCATGTATCCAGTAGGCCTCCCTGTATTTGAGCAGACGGATGCGATCCCCTCCACATCTAGGTGGAGGGACATGTTCGATGACTTGAAATTTCAATTGAGATACCGAGTGTCCAGTGGATACAAAATGAAATGGCAACGGAAGGAGCAGATTCTTACAACGGATAGTAGATTTGTGTTTTGAAATGCAATCTTTGATGGGTTGGGTGGTTTCTCTGATGTAAATGAGAACGCAGAGTCACTTGATAAGGTATACGACATTTGAGGAATTGCATGTTTAGTAATCCTTCACAGAGTACTGTTTCCCTGAATGGGGATGGTGTATAGTGCTGCCCCTTATGATGTTGCTACATTGGTAGCACTGTAGGCAAGGATACATTTCTGTTTTGGGTGTAGAGTAGACACATGAGTGCCAAGTTATTATAATTGTAGTTACGGGTTTGGACCTTGCTTGAGTACCTTTACCCCAGAGCGGTACTTTTTTGCTTACTGCTTGTCAGGTGTGACAGTCGTCCTGGATCCAGCTGTAGAAGGTCATTGTGCTTGGCTCTGCAGGCACTTTCTTGATCTTTTCATCTCTGTAGTGTAGTGATTTCCTTCTCCTTCAAGGACCTAGCAATGACCTCCACCTTCTGCTGCTAATTGGCACACCCTTGCTGGATGTTTAAACTCCTTCATTCTCTCCAGAAAGTTACCGGTGATAGCTATATTTTCCTTTGTCCAGTCCAGAAGTACTAGTAGTTGGCTAGTGTCTTCTTGAAGTTCTCTTGGAGGATAATTGGTGTGATTTCTCTGGTGTCTTCTCAAGCTAAGTTTATTCCCTTGTCTGTTTACCTGTTTCTCTTTAGCTGCAGTGGGTGCTGACTAGGGCCCACCCTGCCCCCTCCTTATCGAGGGCCTATCGCTAGTGGCAGTCAAGGATTAGGTTTTCTGCTCAGGGTGTTGTCAGAACTGGCTAGGGGTTTCCATTCCCCCTTTCCCTAGTGTTTGGGCTCCCCCCCCCCCCCCTTCCCGTCTTTGTGCACTTAGTCTTTCCCTCACCTTGCGTGACACTGCAACCGGCTAAAGATTTGTGTGCAGAGAAGGGAGAGGCCTCCAACGTGGGAGGAATTGGGTGAGGTGATTTCAGTTTATTTATTTATTTTTTGTCAGAGCTTAGAATGACTTAAAGGAAGGGGGTAAGGCTACATTTACATTGAAGTGAGATGAGAATTTTGCCTCAAGCAGAGCTCTGTGGTATCTCTCAGTGGGTGTCACAATCCTCTTGCAGCAGGAGTGTTGTGTGGCACCTTGAGAGATACCACTCAGCACTGCAGTGATGGCTGGCTGGAGTCAGGAGTAGTCCTGACACAGAATAGAACTCACTGATACTTGCAATCAGTAGTGGAGCTGAGACACTGAGCAGCAAACCCTCCCCTGTAACAGCTCTCAGAATTTGTGGAGAGCCATCAAGGTTGTCAAGAAATAAATGAAAGAGTGGCAGTGAGGCTAAATGGAGAAGGAAAAGCCCAAATAAAGCATGGAGAAAGGAAAACACAGAAGGAAAGAAAAGTGCTGGAGAGAGGAAAAAATAAAGAAGCAACAGGAGAGACAGGAGAGAAGGAAGAGGCTCCAGACTTGAAGCAGCCTAGAGAAGTGAAGTAGCAATGAGATAGCAACTCAGGTAGTACAGGTAGGAAAAATCTTAAATGGGTTGTCAGCTACCAGGCTCCATCACCCCCTTGTCAGTCAGCTCACTCCTCCACAGGTACTACAGAAACAGAACACATCACTTTTATAAGTGTGCATTTATTGTCAATCACATTGTATGGACTTCATCTTTATAGGGGCACATCACTTTGGTCTATTTTAGTGTCTTAGCTTTTCCCCGTTGGTTCGCTTTTTCACTTTATATATTGCTCATCGGTAACAGAACCTTAAATAGTTTACTGGTGAAGGGATTCATTTATGTGGGTACATCCTTCTGTGTACAATGTATTGGAGTGCGAAAAGTGCAGGTTGTCATAACTGATAGAACATGAGACTTGGATATTTTTTGTTGTTCTGGGATTGTACTAGGTTTTAACTTTGGTGTCTGTACTTTTGGTACTAAAAATATAGTTTACGTCCATTTTTCATGTACAAGTACTATCCATGTTTTTCTTTGGGGCTGTTCACATATCCAATTTTTTGTTGGACCAAGTGGTCTACAAAAAATAATGGAGACATGTCCAATATGAAACAATTATTAGATCAAAATTGTCAATGCAAATCTAGGGGACCATGAAGAAATCACTCGAATGCTGTAATTTTTTCATGGTTGACAGTAGAAGCTGAAAAATTTTTTTTTTCCTCATTTCTGATGCAAATTCGACCAAATTCTGATGAAATTCTGACAACACTGCTAAAACTTGAATCAAAAACACTAATGAAACTCGGTCCTTTTTTCTCATACATGAAAAAATGGATGTCTGAATGAGCCCTTAGTGTGTTAACTTTTTTTGTGTGGGTTAAAACATTTGTAATTTTTTCATGGATTACACCTCACAGCTGGGATACAGAACAACCATACCTTAGTGGATGAAGCAGTTAAGGCTCCATTTCAGACTTGCCCTTTTCCCCTTTGCCCTATTGACAACTGCTTGTTGTTAAGTTAAAATCAGCACACTTGTTTTAGTTTAATAGTTAAATTCAATATGGTGTATCCACTTTCTATTATTACGTTCACATGTGGTGGTCCTAATAAAGGCCAAGTTCACCCTCCAAAAATCGTGCCAATCTTTAGATCAGTATGGTTTGCAAATGACTGTAGATAAAAGCACTTTTAGTGTCAATGGTTGTGCAGTAAACCACCATTCTACTGAATAACCGTGTGACCATAATCCATTAAAGTTGAATGTCATGAAAAATTAATATAATTTTCAAACTACGTGGCATGGTGAGGTTTGTCCGCCAAGGCTGCTTTTAAGTCCTAGTCTGTTCCTGGTGTATGTATGTATATATTTTATCTGTATGTGTATATGTGTGTGTTTATATGAGTTTATAATGAGTATTTATTGTACAGCATGTGTGTATATATTTTAAAGGTTTTCCAGGAATATTTTTTTAATGATTTTTTTTTAATAAACTCCAGTGTTACTTACCTTTCCCAGTCTAGCAATGCCTCTCTACTGTAGCTCAAGTCTTTGTTGATACGCTAAAGCAGTGATGTAATGTTTACAGCACATGTGACTGCTGCAGCCAATCCCTGAGGTCAGCAGTCACATAGTCATGACATCACCACTATGGCACATCAACAAAGATTGGAGCAAAGCTGATGAGGCATAGCTAGAGCAGGGAAGGAAAGTAGCAAAGGAGTAAATAAAAAAAATTATATTCCTGAAAAACTCCTTAAAAGTATATACAATTGCAGAATATTGAATGATGCGATGTACATAACATATACAGTAGATATAGTAGATTTTACATAAATTTATTGCTGATATATGTTTATGTATGTGGTATATATTTATGTATACAAATATGTAGAGAATGCAGTTAATTAATTTCTGGATTATATGAATGTTTTATGGATTTATGAATGCAGTTTATGTATCTGCATTATTTTGTTCTGAAAAATTTATATGTGTCTGTAAAGACATGGAGGTCAGTGGGTGCTCTCATCTGCTGGCCCGGCTGTCTTTAGAAAGACCGCATGGACCAGGGCTCATACCACTGAATGCCTGCTCTCATTTTCCATAGGCAGAACACTGCTCAGACAAGACAACGTAAGGGTAAAACAGTGTGGCAATAATTCATTGAATCACCAACAAACATTAACATATAGAACAGTCCCAGCAAATACCCAAGATAGAGCAAATTAACGAGCCTTACTATTCTGCTGACTCGCTGGGATTAGAATCACAGCAACTTTGGGGCTTCCAGGGCTGACTACCCCCAACAGTGCCACCCCGCTTTTGGTGGGCATCCACAGGATGCTGACCTGATTGTCCCAACCTGGATTCTTCAAGACATCTCTGTGGGTTCAGCGATGGTCAATGGAGCAGATCTGTGGTCTTCCAGCTGAGGCCATGGTCCCCTAAGCTGACATCCTGTAGAGTCAAATCGGTGTCCTTCTTGATGGAGCCATGTCCCCTGGTTGCTGTTCTGAAGAGTTTCTCTTGGCTGTGATTTTGTAAAGTCTCCCTAAGCAGGATAAAGGTCCTTTTTATATCCACATCTGTGGTTCATGTCATCATCCACAGATCGGGGAGTGGTAGGGGCTCATCTCTCATTGTTTGAGCATTTAATTGATCTGTATAGTTTGTCCTTCTCTGTTGTGCAGGTAAACAAGCCACAGGGCCCACACAATGGTCAATTAAGATATTTAGTAAACATCCATTGTTCAATGACCCTGCGTCCCTGTCTTGCAAAGTAAGCTGACAATAAGTTGCAGTAAATATCAACTCAAGTGTCAACATCCAGGCTTATTCAAACAATAGTCTGTGTTGACCAACCAAAGAAAAACACATAAATTCAAAAGTCAACATGAGCCCCCCCGGCTTTTTACTTATTTTGCTACATTACAACCTGTGTTTAACCCCTTAGTGGCCACTGACTAGCATCCCCTGACAGGTGACAATCCTGTAGATATCAGCTGTTCACTATAGCTGAAAACTTGCTGCATCAGCCATGATTATTGTTGGCACCGACCATGACCGTTTAACTCCTTAGGTACTACCTTCAATAGTAACTACAGAATCTAAATGGTTAACAAAGTGTGAAGGCTTCATCTTTAAAACCACTTTACAGCCTGTGGCGTATTAGTACGCACCATGCTGTCACCCCCTATTCAGTGCGGGCTTCGGCGCTGAGCCCACACTGAACCGGGCACATGTCAGCTGATTACTACAGCTGACATGTGCCCGCAACAGCCACGGGTGGAATCGCGATCCACCCGCGGCTGTTAACATGTTAAATGCTGATGTCAATCTCTGATAGCGGCATTTAACATCGCCGCGCTGGAAGCGCGTCACTTACCTCGCCCATCGGTGACCCCGGGTCACTGATGGGTGGGCATGACAACCCTGGGTCTGCAGCAGACCCCAGTGGTTGTCATGTGCTGATCGCTATGAGCGCCACCTAGTGGTCGGCGCTCATAGCACAGGAGCATTTCTGCTACATAGAGGTGATCTGCTCATCACCTTTATGTAGCAGAGGCAATCAGACAAGTGCTGCTTCTAGTCCCCTATGGAGACTATAGAAGCATGCAAAAAATGAAAGAAAAATGTTTTAAAAATTTTTAAAAAATTAAAAAAATATAAAAGTTTAAATCACCCCCCTTTCGCCCCATTCAAAATAAAATTCTAAAAAAAAAAAAAAAAAACACATACACATATTTGGTATCGCCGCATTCAGAATCACCCGATCTATCAATATAAAAAAAGAATTAATCCGATCGGTAAATGGCGTAAGAAAAATTCAAAATGCCAGAATTACGTTTTTTGGTTGCCGCAACATTACAATAAAATGCAATAACAGGCGATCAAAACATCAGATCTACCCCAAAATGGTATCAATAAAACTTCAGCTCGGCACGCAAAAAATAAGTCCTTACCCGGCCCCAGATCCCGAAAAATGGAGACGCAACGGGTCTTGGAAAATGGCGTCTATTTTATTTATTTTTTTTAGCAAACTTTGGAATTTTTTTTCACCACTTAAATAAAAAAGAACCTATTAATGTTTGGTGTCTATGATCTCATAATGACCTGGAGAATAATAATGGCAGGTCAGTTTTAGCATTCAGTGAACGTGGTAAAAAAAAAAAACTCATCTGTGGTATTGCACTTTTTTGCAATTTCACCGCACTTGGAATTTTTTTCCCGTTTTGCCGTACATGATATGGTAAAACCAGTAATGTTGTTCAAAAGTACAACTCATCCCGCAAAAAAATGAGCCCTCACATGGCCATATTGACCAAAAAATAAAAACGCTATGGCTCTGGGAACAAGGGGAGCAAAAAACGATAATGCAAAAATGGAAAATCCCAGGGTTGCGATGGGGTTAACCCCATTGGCACCCTGAGATCTCTAACGTGTGGTCATATTTGCCATAGCAATTCATGGCCAAATAACTGCCTTAGAATCAGCTGGCTATAGCGGCCTGTTAAGAAGTTATCAAAATTTAGGTGATAAAAATAAACTTTTTCATTCCTGTCATGTGACTTTGCATTAATGCCTGAAAAGCACCTGAAGAGTTAGTCAACTATGTGAAAGCAATTTTGAATACGTTGAGGGGTGTGGTTTTTAAAATGGTATCACTTTTGGGTGGTTTCCAATATATAGGATCCCCAAAGTCACTTCAAAACTGAAAAAATACTTTTTGTAAATCTTGAAAAATTACTGCTACATTTTTAAACCTTCTAAAATGTTAACCAAATAAAATAACATTTTACAAATGGTGCTGATGTAAAGCATACGTGAGGGAAATGTTATTTATTAATATTTTTGTAAGATATGACTATCGTGATTAAAGAGATAATCATTCAAATCTACATCACACAAAAAGAAAGAAAGAAGGAAGCCCTCAAAATAAGAGAGCTTATACGACCAGAGTTTTTTAAAGAAAATTGCTGCTTTATTTAGACATTATTACATAGTTAAAAACATCATGGTGCTGCATAAAGAGGACACTGCTGACTCTCATATTATTTCGATTGTAATCCAACTTAATTAGAGTGCATAAAGATATCAAGGGTACATGATTATTATATACAATTTATGTCTTAGCAATAATACCAACTCAAATCATTATTCCTCCATCTCATTTAGATTAAAGTGACCGGTGCATAGTTCATAGAGCATAGTACAAACATAGTTTCTTGACTGGGCTCATATAATCCCCATTGATTTTGGATCAAAATTTATATATCCATGAAACCAGCACCCGGCCCATCTAATGATTTAGTCTTTGACTAGACCCCACCTGATATTAAGCCTCTCTCAAAGGTGATCTACATAGACTCGGCAATATCCCATGATAGTACATATTGGTCATCAGTACTTACTGGCGGGAATATCAGAGTGCTGCCCGTGTCCTCACGCCCCTACGCGCATTTCGCCCTCGCTTCGTCGGGGGGGCGTGTGTTTTCAGAGTGAGCCTGCATAGCCTTATAAAGGGACCTGTTGTTGTATTCCATATCCGGTCAGTGTGCAGTGATATTTCCGGGTAGCGCTAACCCTTAGCGGCGCATGCGCAATCGCACGTCACATCCTGTTGGGCACTTCCGCTCGCCGACAGTGGAACGCATGCGTGCCACCGCTGCTTAGCAGCGATGCGCACGCCAGAGTGTCAAGTGTCAGCAGGCGGAAGGTCCGGAGTGACAGCGACGCGCATGCACACTGGGGAGCACAAGAGGAATCATGGAGTCAAGGGTCGGTATGGTGAAGTACATTGTACATGTTTAGGTTTAGTTATGAGAAATATTCACCTACTCTATTAATCAATTAGCGCTGGTCATTTAAGAAGTACCGTTATCGCAATGAAATTTATTTTACATATTAGGCAATAACTATGAAAAAATGCTCCTCACCAGGTCTATTGATCAATTAGCACTGGTCATTAACCACTTCGCGCCAGAGCCTGTTTTTGCCTTCGTGACAGGGCCAATTTTTTCTGACCACTGTCACTTAATGAGGTAATTACTCTGGAACGCTTCAACGTATTCCCCTGATTCTGAGATTGTTTTTTCATGAGATATTGTACTTCATGATAGTGGTAAAATTTCTTCGATATAACTTGCGTTTATTTGTGAAAAATCGGAAATTTGGCGAAAATGTTGAAAATTTTGCAATTTTCAAACTTTGAATTTTCATGCCCTTAAATCAGAGAGATATGTCACACAAAATAGTTAATAAATAACATTTCCCACATGTCTACTTTACATCAGCACAATTTTGGAACCAAATTTTTTTTTTGTTAGGGAGCTATAAAGGTTAAAAGTTGACCAGCGATTTCTCATTTTTCCAACAAAATTTACAAAAACATTTTTTTAGGGACCACATCATATTTGAAGTCACTTTGAGGGGTCTTTATGACAGAAAATACCCAAAAGTGACACCATTCTAAAAACTGCACCCCTCAAGGTGCTCAAAACCACATTCAAGAACTTTATTAACCCTTCAGGTGCTTCACAGGAATTTTTGGAATGTGGAAGAAAAAAATTAACATTTAACTTTTTTCACAAAAATGTTAATTTAGACCCAATTTTTTTTATTTTCACAGGGGTAACAGGATAAAATGGACCCCAAATTTTTTTGTGCAATTTCTCTTGAGTGTGCTGATACCCCATATGTGAGGGAAAACCACTGTTTGGGCGCACTGCAGGGTTCGGAAGGGAAGGAGCGCCATTAGACTTTTTGAATGTAAAATTTGTCTGAATAATTAGCAGACGCCATGTTGCGTTTGGAGAGGTCCTGATGTGCCTAAACAGTGGAAACCCCCCACAAGTGACACCATTTTGGAAACTAGACCCCTTAGGGAACTTATCTAGATGTGTGATGAGCACCTTGAACCCCAAGGTGCTTCACAGAAGTTTCTAATATTGAGCTGTAAAAATAAAATTTTCACATTTTTCCCACAAAAACGTTTTTCATCCCTTAATTTTGCATTATCATAAGGGTAATAGGAAAAATTGCACCATGAAATTTATTGAGCAATTTCTCCTGAACACGCCGATACCCCATATGTGAGGGAAAACCACTGTTTGGGCGCACGGCAGGGTTTGAAAGGGAAGGAGCGCCATTTGACTTTTTGAATGTAAAATTTGTTTGAATAATTAACATACGCCATGTCACATTTGGGGAGCCCCTAATGTGCCTAAACAGTGGAAACCCCCCACAAGTGCCACCATTTTGGAAACTAGACCCCTTAGGGAACTTATCTAGATGTGTGGTGAGCACCTCGCACCCCCAGCTGCTTCACAGAAGTTTATAATATTGAGCAGTGAAAGTAAAATTTTCACATTTTTCCCATAAAAAATGTTTTTCATCCCCTAATTTTGTATTATCATAAGGATAACCGGAGAAATTGCACCATGAAATTTGTTGTACAATTTCTCCTGAGTACGCCGATACCCCATATATGGGGGAAAACCACTGCTTTGGTGCACGGCAGGGTTCGGAAGAGAAAGGAGCGCTATGTTGGCTGGGATAGGTTGCAGACACCATGTCACATTTGAAGAGTCGCTGACATGCCAAAACAGCAGAAACCCCCACAAGTGACCCCATTTTGTAAACTACACCTCTCAAGGAATTCATCTAGGGAAGTAGTGAGTATTTTTTAATTTTTAAATTTATACCATTGGGCAGTGAAAAAAGCATAATTATATTTTTACCACAAAAAAATGTTTTACCCTCAGATTTTACATTTTCACACAGGGCAATGGGTAAAAATGGTGCCGAAATGTGTCACACAATTTCTTCTAAAAGTGTCAATACCCCATATGTGGCTGTATCGTACCGCTTAGCCATACGGTGAGATCTGGGGGGGACGGAGTGCTATTTGACAATTGGAGAACAAATTATTGTAGAATAGGCATTTGGATTTGGGAGCACAAAATTTTCTGAATTTATTTGGGGGGGCAAGGGTCATTATGCTTTTCCAGAGCCTTTCTGCTACCAGTAACTTGGAAGTCCCTTATATTTTTAACAGATGACGGACCTGAGTGGGGACTAGCTTTTTTTGAGGACTGAGTTGAAGCTTTTATTGGGAACATTTTACGTAACATTTATCCGGCGCTCTAGGCTGAGCACTTACATCGGGGTTTCCATCTAAATTTCCAAGTGATGTAATTCAGATGAAACCCCTGCAGGATCCATTCACTGTAATGAGGCAGCAGAGTTACTTTGGACACTGTCTGGCCTCTGTTTAGCGGTGTCCTTTTTTTCAGAAGTGCACATAACTGTGGCCAACCGCACTTTTATGCACGCCTAAAAGAAATGACACCGTGGGATCCCAGGCTAGACGGTGTCCACAGTGGCCTATATCTGTCTCATTACAGGGAATCTTCATGGGTTCCGGCTGAATCATGTATTTCAGAGATTTACACGGAAACTCTGGTGTAAGTGCTCAGCGCAGAGCACAGGATAAATGTGGGCAGAGCCTTACTGGGATCTTTGGGGACATAATAAACAAATCAGTAGCAGGTGAAGAATTGGTTTTATTCATTTTTTACGCCGTTCCTAGTGTGATATAACTGATTTGATTACTTTATTCTTCGGGTCGGTGCGATTACAGAGATACCAGATTTATATCGGGTTTTTATGACTGACAGCTGTCACACACTAAAAGACGCTTTTTTTGCAAAATCTAGTTTTTGCATCACCATATTTTGAGAGCTATAATTTTTCCATATTTCGGCCGACAGAGTCATGTGATGGCTTGTTTTTTGCGGGACGAGTTGACATTTTTATTGGCACCATTTTTGGGTACGTGACATTTTTTGATCGCTTTCTATTCCGTTTTTTGGGAGGTAAAATGAACAAAAACAAACAATTCAGGAATTGTTTTTGAGGGGTTTTTTTTATGCCGTTCTGCGTGTGGTAAAAGTGATCAGGCAGCGTTATTCTTTGGGTCAGTACGTTTACACCGATACTACACTTACTGTATTTTTTTTTATGTTTTGGCGCTTTTACACAATAAAACAATTTTATAGAAAAAAAAATTTTTTTGCATTGCTTTATTCTGAGCGCTATAACTTTTTTATTTTTCGGCTGATGGAGCTGTATGGCGGCTTTTTTTTTGCGTAACAAGATGACGTTTTCAGTGGTACCATTTTTATTTCTATTTTGCTTTTTGATCGCATTTTTTTCCACTTTTTGTTTGGCGATATGATGAAAAAGCATATTTTTTTGCTCCGTTTTCTATTTATTTTTATTACGGTGTGCACAGAAGGAGTTAGTGTGACAGTTTTATTGCTCGGGTTGTTTCGGACGCGGCGATACCAAATATGTGTACTTTTTTTGGTTTTGTAAAAATATACGGATTTATTGGTTTAATATTTTATTTATTTATTTTTATTTATTTTGTGATTTTTTTTTTAATTGTTTAAAAACTTTTTTTTTACTTTTTTTTACATTTTTTCTTAGTCCCTGTATGGGACATTAATTTTTATTTTTCTGATCACTGATCTCACGTAATGTAATAGACATGTATTACATTACATTACATGAGATCTTCCTTGACTGTTTCAGTCAGAGTCTCCTGTCTGGCTACAGCTGCAGCTGAGCCAGACAGGACACCATATATGGCAGAGCTGGAGGCGGTCATGTGACCTCCAGCTGCCATAGCAACCCCAGGTCCTGGAAGGACTTGGAGGTCTTCAGAGAGGTAAGTTCACGACCACCTCTCCTCCTGCTGTCTCCTATATGTCGCGATCACTATAGATCGCAGCATATAGAAGACAGCTAAGAGTTAACATCACTGGGACCTGATCTAATCAGGTCCCGATGATGTTCCCTGTCAGAGCTAACGCTCTGCACCGGAATCGCAGCGCTTGCAGGACCCTGGGGGTCCTGAGAGCTGCGAGACCACCCACCGTTTTTAAACATCGGCGCTGCACAGAGCCCAGCAAGCGCCGACGTTTATCTACAGTGGGCGGTCGGGAACCGGTTAAATCATTTGAGAGGTACCTTTGTACCTATTGATATATTCCACCATATCATTTAACATAGGGCACCCCTGGTCAAAATTACTGTTATTGTGAACAGTTAAGCAAGTTGAAGATAGAATCATCTCTAAAGTTAAAGCTGACACATTCCTTTGTATTTTAAGCAAATATATATATTTTTTAGGACTTTAAGACGCATCGGATCTTAAGACGCACCTAGGTTTTAGAGGAGGAAAATAGAAAAAAAATTTAAGCAAAAAATGTGGTCATGTTGCACTGTCATGGGGGAGGGGATCTGCTGATGACACTGTTATAGGTGTAGCATGTACTAATACTCCCCATCCTGGTATATATGGTCCCCCTTCCTCTTATACAGTACATGGTCCCCATCCCCATTCTCATATAAATGGCCCTTCATCCTGGTATACATGGTCCCCCATTCTGGTATGCATGGCACCCCCATCCCCATCCTGGTATGCATGGCACCCTCATCTCCATTACACTGCACACAGAAAAAAAATACAGGATTCTACTCTACCATCCCTCTGCTAAAGCTCTCCTTGTTGTGATGCCAGCTGCTGATCTCAGCGTGTGAACAGCACAAGACATCACTGCCATGTGTTCTCACATGCTGAAGGTCAGCAGCTGAAATATTCACTGCTCCCCACACCCGGACAATGGGCATAGGGAGCAGTGAATATTAATTTTCTTTAACAGTGGACACAGTGTTAGCTTCAGCAGATGGCTCCTGTCTCCTCTGACCCACTCAGGCCACACCCACCACCATCCACAGCCGGAAAAAAATGCGTCTCATAGTCCGAAAAATACAGTATATATATATTTAACATGAAAACAGAATAAACCTTTCTCGTTTTAGGTCAATTAGGATTACCATAATTTTTAATATTTCCCAAATGCCAGAATAATGGGAGAGAGAGAATGTTTTAAGGCATTTTTATTACTTACTGCAAAGTGAAAACTTTACATAGATTTCATTAGTATTTGGTTCCATTGCCCTTAAACTGAATGACTTGGATCAAACGTTTGGGATATCCTTCAACAAGCTTCTCACAATAGTTGGTTGGTTGGATAAAGTGCTTTTTACAAAAGATTATAGCATTGATTTTAATGAAAAAAGCGTGTTATTGATGCACATTGCATCACTAACAACAACCTGGGTGCAGTTTACTTGCTCCAACTGACATGACAGGTTCCCTTTAAATTCTCCAACTTTGACAAATTTTCCAAACGATTCGATTTGCAGCAAATCAGTTCAACACTAATTTAAAACACAGCAAAGCTTTCAATTACCCTTAACCCTCCGTCACATACAATAGGCCTGACAGGCACATCTCTTTTACTTTCATTTCTCCTTCCTCACCAGATTGTGAGGAAATCCCATCCCTCCAGGTAGTCTCCTGTCTCTAGCAGCTCTGTGAAACCTCATACCACAGTTGGATTGCAGAGCTTCAGGAGGACAGATATAACTGCGCTAATGTCTCAGACTCATTGTATGTGAACACGTCACACTCAATAAGGTTGGTATTTTATGTTTTTATTCATCACAATTGTTTATTTAGCTTGTTTTATGAATGAATAGCACAAAGTGTGAGGATATTTCATAGAAATAAGGCAGATTAAAAAAGAAAGAGTGCTGCTCAGGCATATACAGTAGTTCCCTAACACATATTCCTTCTCTTGCTTCAGATTATCTGCTGAAATGGAGAGGAAAATGTACAATTTATCAAAAAACCTTGATGCTGAGGAAGTAACAAACATGCTGTTAGATGATGCAGACCCCACACTGAATGAGGATTTAGGAGAGGAAAGTGAGATTGATTCTCGTGATGAGGTGGAAGTATGTGAAGTGGATTCTGAAACAGAGCAAGATGGTGACAGTGATGAGGATGAAGATGTAGAATCTTATTATATGGGAAAAGATAAAAAAAAAACAATGGAACAAGAAGCCACTCCAGAAAAAACGTAGGGAACCTCAAAACATTATTACTCACCTTCCTGCAGTTATAGGAACTGCAAGTAATGCAAAAACTGCAGTTGAATGCTGGAATAGTTTATTCACAGATGACATTCTGGACTCTATTGTCACATATACCAACCAATATATAGACATTATAAAGGACAAGTTCATCTGCAACAGAACCATCAAGGCCACAGATGAAATAGAACTGCGTGCTTTTTTTGGATTATTATACCTTGCAGGAGCTTATAGGGCAAATAGACAAAGTTTGGAGGAACTTTGGAGTAAAGATGGGGATGGAGTTGAAAAATTTGGCCTTGTTATGTCCATAAACAGATTCAAACTTCTAATTCGTTGCCTTCGGTTTGACGACAGAACTACCCGAACCGAACGTAAAACACATGACCGACTTGCTCCAATTCGTGATATATTCCAAAAATTTGTTGAAAACTGTAAAATAAGCTATTGCCCTGGGGAGAATCTCACTATTGACGAAATGCTCCCTGGTTTTCGTGGTAGATGTGCCTTTCGTCAATATATTCCATCAAAGCCTAACAAATATGGAATAAAAATGTATGCCCTTGTTGATGCCAGTAAGACCTACACTTACAACCAGGAAGTTTATGCAGGAAAACAACCAGAAGGTCCTTACTGTGTCAGCAACAAACCCAGTGATGTTGTAAAAAGACTGGCTGATCTTGGATCGGGTCGCAATATAACAGCTGACAATTGGTTTTCAAATTGTGATCTGATTGATTATCTGAAAATGCAGAAGCTTTCATATGTCAGAACTGTAAGAAAAAATAAAAAAGAATTGCCTACACAGTTTGTAAGTGTGAAAGGGAGACAACAGTACAGCAGTATGTTTGCATTCCATAATGGAAAGGTTTTGGTTTCCTATGTACCACAAGCAAACAAAATTATACTTCTTCTATCAACACTTCATGATGATGATGCCATCGATCCTGGGACTGAGGCACAAAAAAACCCGGAGATCATTACATTTTATAATGCAACCAAAGGGGGTGTTGATACAGCTGATCAGATGTGCTCAACTTTCAACGTCAGCAGAAACACCAAACGCTTGCCAATGGTCATATTTTTTGCTATGCTGAATTTGGGTGGTATAAATTCACAAGTCATTTACCTTGAAAACAAGCTTGAACCACTCCGTAGACGATTCTATCTGAAAAAATTGGCCCATGAACTAGTGCTTGGAGAGCTAGCAGGAGAAGTATGAAAACAATCGGTATCCGCTCTCGCCTTCAAGTTCAGCTCAAAAGATTCCGCCCAGAAGATGATAGTGAAAATTCACCACCTGCACCACCTCCCAAAAGAAGGAGATGCACCACCTGAACCACGGAAAGCGGAATCAGAAGGCTTTCTAATTATGAATGTCACAAATGTCATAGTGCAATCTGTCTGACACATGCAAAAATGATGTGTAATTCTTGCTCTTTGCTCTGCAAGTGTAATTTTTCTGGGGAAACTTCAGGATCTAATTCTGATTGAATATGTGTTTAATAGTACTTAAGGTACCTTAAAATTAAGTTTGTTTCCATAAATTTTCTTTGTAGAGTTTTTTGACAGGGGACTATTTGGCGGGAGTTTTGAAATGTTTGTATTTCAGAGTTATTAGTTTTATATTAAGTATATGGTTTTTTTTTTGCATCTGATTATGTGTAGTCTCTTTTATTACATCCCTATGAAGGTCACTGATCACTTTTAGAGCACTGAAATTGCAAACATTAGATATTATAGGTATTTTCCTAGCCTGCGCCTGACAGTCACATTGTATGTGAACTCGTTAGAACCGATATTGTATGTGACGGAGGGTTAAATTTGTGTATAACACGCTGAGGTTTCCTAGTACTATATGCAACCACGTTCAAGCTCTTTACTGCATACACAGCCTTAGTAATGTCAAAATGACCTCAATATTTATGGCTATGGGTGAACTGACCACAGTTGTTTTTTATTGCTGTGCTGTTACAAGCAATCTGTATACAACTTTGTAGTTTATTTTGTGTTTTATGGCTTTCTCTCCCTATGTACATGGATAAGCTGTGAGCTGTGAAGTTCTCTCACTATCCAGATTAACAGAAAATAGCTGCAGCATTTTCTGATTCTGCTATTATACAGTCTATGATAGTCCCACCTGATTGGATGTGCTCTGCCTTGTGATATAGAAGCTGAAAAGCATTATGGGGAAGCTCATCAGGCCAAACTCTAGATCATATGAGCTTTCTTGGCTTGATGCAATTTTCTGCGACTGCCATTTTAGACGATTCATGTGAATTAAAGCTAATTTCTAACAATTTTGACAAATTTGATGTGCATTGAATTAATATGCTCATCCCTAATTTACATCTTTTGACATCTGAATTTAGCTGCTTGCTTCATTTATCATAGAATTTCTATAAAATCTTGTATTTAAACAAAACATTGCTGCATAGTCTATGTATTTTTGAAAATGGTAGGAAACATTTTCTGTGAGCATTCAACTGCAATCAGCCATATTACATGCTTTATTTTTATTTCCCCTGTGTTTCCAGTGCGGCTTTTGGGAGAGTCCCCAGCTAAAACTCAAATTTGCATTTAAATTGAGATTTTTGTTTTAATGAGCAAGACTGGTGGGGGACTAAGACTATTATGTATCCTTATGAGAGAGCCTAGAATTGTATCAACTTTTAGTGCTTAAATCAGACCTTAAACATAAAAAATAATCCCTTTGGTTTATGTATGCTTTTCATGCATTGCAAAATCAAAACACCATAGGAAATATTTGTCAATGAAGGATTTTATACTCAAAATATTACTTGAACATGTAGATGACATATCAGCAAAAATAATATTCATTTATGTGCACCGTTATAAAGGTATCGAACATCAACCACACACGTAAGTTTTTGTCAGGGAAAGTATTGACAATATTTATAAAATTAAATCCATTCTCTTTAGAAATATTTGTGTTAGAATGACAAAATGAGTTTATTGTGATGACATTTTCTACTAATATAATAATATTACAATATATCTGCATATTTAAAACCAATTTGAAGGACATGTGAAACTTATTCGATTCACTTATTTTACAGACACCTTTTTTGCCTCTATTTTTTTATTTAAAGAATATGGACACCTTCTGTATTTTGAGCTAAAAATTTTTGGGGGGATTTATTTTTTTTAAATTTTGCACCGTTTGGCCTTTACAAGCTCTTTATTTCAATGCACATTACTTGCAGAATTAATTGAGAATCTGTCAATAAGCTGTCCTGACAGAGTTTGTAACTATTTTATGTCTTTTCCTGATTGATCTCCTCGCAGCAGAGTTATGACCACATCAAAGTTTAGCTCAACTTTGATGTGGTCTGTGGTCATAAATCAGCATAGAGTTTTCCTAACATTGCAGCTCAATCCTATTCCCTTGAATGAAGCAGAGCTGCAATACAAGGCACAGATGTTAGTAAGTAGTAACATAACTTATTAGATAACAAAAAATCTTTATTTTTTTCTAATTTTTGGCAATACTTGTGTTCCTGATGTAACATTACCTGCCCTACCTGATTAACATTAACATTATGTGTTGGGCGTGGGTTTATAGAACGGGCTCAGGATATGTGATGAAGCAGCTCTGATCACTCCTCTGCTATTGTCATTCTATTACCCAAACTCTGACAGCAGCATTTATTTGGCACGATCGTGATGGGGCATCTGTTCCTGTGCCCAAAGTCCACTCTGGGACATGAATCACAATATGACAATGGATTTCCATGGCAACCGAGAGCCCATTGAAAACCACAGAATGGGCTTCATAGGAAATCAGTATTGCAGTATATACTGTACTATAAATAATAAATGATTGTGGTTTATAGTACAACCAATGATAGTAGGTTATAGTAGCCTGGGAGGAATAAAAAAAATTAAGTTCAAAGTAATAAAACAAGTATTAAAAATATTAACATTAATTAAAAAAAAGTGTAAATTACCCCCTTTACAAGATGAAAAAAACTATAAAAAAACAAGCAAACAAAAAAACATATTTGGTATTGCTGCAGCTGGAAGAGCCTGATCTATCAAAATTTTAAATTCATGAACCCCTACGGTAAACAGTTTAGTTGTCAAAATCCCTATTTTTGATCACTTTAACTCCCCTAAAAATGCTACAATAAGTAATCAAACCATTTTATTTATCCTAGAATGTTATTACTAATAACTTCAGCTTGAGTTACAAAAAACAAATCCTCATACAGTTTTATTAATGAAAAAATAAAAAAATATACAGGTCTCGGAAAATGATGACAGAGATCATGAAAATATGAAAAATATATACATTTTATTTTTTTGTAATCATTGACCTGAGGAATAATGTTATCTGTTCATTTTTATAAAATCATGAATGCTGTAAAAATGAAACTCCAAAAATCATGCAATAATTTCATTTTTTTATCAGTTTATCCCACTTGGATTTTTTTTGGTACATTATGTGATAAAATTAATGAGGTTCTTAAAAATTACAACTTTTCATTAAAAAAACAAGCCCTCATATAGCTATGTCAACAGTAAAATAAAGAAAGTTATGGCTCTTGACCGAAGGGGAGGAAAAACAAAAGCACAAAAACGAAAACTGTCTCCCTCAGGAAGAGGTTAAATGTCAATGCATTACAAGCATGCTGGTCAGGGCAAACAGAAACAAAAATTATGGATACATATGTACAGTATATGCATAATATATATATATTTACATTTATATATATATATATATATATATACATATATATATATATATATATATATATAATTGCCTAATTCTGTCTGTTTGTCTGTAACAGAAATCCCGCGTCACTGATTGGTCGCGCCAGCCGCCCGCGACCAATCAGCGACAGGCGCAGTCTGGCCTCGAATTGGCGCGGGATTTGAACCACGCTTCGCTGATATTGGAGTGGAATTTAACCCCCACTCACGTTTACTGGACAAATTCTGTCAGTCACAGTGTGATGTAGTTCACTCACGTTTACTGAATAAGTTCTGTCAGTCACAGCGCGCTGAACAGATACTTCTTTACTGTACGCTATCACGATTTACGCTTCCTGTCTTCCAATGGGTCGTAAGGCAAAATATGCCAATGAGGATGACAGAATAAACTATATACATATTCTAGAATACCCGATGCGTTAGAATCGGGCCACCATCTAGCATATATAGTATGTATATATACAGGGGCATCTAACTAAATTAGAATATCATCAAAAAGTTAATTTATTTCAGTTCCTCAATACAAAAAGTGAAACTCATATTTTATAGAGTAATTACAAACAGAGTGATCTATTTCAAGTGTTTATTTCTGTTAATGTTGATGATTATGGCTTACAGCCAATGAAAACACAAAAGTCATTATCTCAGTAAATTAAAATAATTAACAAAAAACACCTGCAAAGGCTTCCTAAGCATTTAAAAAGGCCCCTTAGTCTGTTTCAGTAGGCTCCACAATCATGGGGAAGACTACTGACTTGACAGATGTCCAGAAGGCAGTCATTGACACACTCCACAAGGTCCTAGAGTTCCAATTTTCATTTGGAAATTAAGGTCCCAGAGTCTGGAGGAAGAGTGGAGAGGCACACAATCCAAGCTGCTTGAGTTTTAGGGTGAAGTTTCCACAATCAGTGATGGTTTGGGGAGCCATGTCATTTGCTGGTGTAGGTCCACTGTGTTTTATCAAGACCAAAGTCAGCGCAGCCATCTACCAGGAAATTGTAGAGCACTTCATGCTTCCCTCTGCCGACAAGATTTTTGGAGATGGAAATTTAATTCTCCAGCAGGACTTGGCACCTGTCCACACTGCTAAAAGTACCAATGCCTGGTTTAAAAACAACAGTATCACTGTGGTTGATTGGACAGCAAACTCGCCTGACCTTAACCCCATAGAGAATCTATGGGGTATTGTCAAGAGGAAGATGTAAGACACCAGACCCAACAATGCAGACAAGCTGAAGGCTGCTATCAAAGCAACCTGGGATTCCATAACACCTCAGCAGTGCCACAGGCTGATCACCTCCATGGCACGCCACATTGATGTAGTAATTGATGCAAAAGGAGCCCCGACCAAGTATTGAGTGCATTTACTGAACATACATTTCAGTGGGCCAATATTTCAGATTTTAAAAACATTTTTCAAGCTGTTGTTATAAAGTATTCTAATTTACTGAGATAATGACTTTTGTGTTTTCATTGGCAGTAAGCCATAATCATTAGTGTTGAGCGAGCATGCTCGACACCGCTCGGTACTCGCCCGAGCATCACGCTACTCGGGATGTTCGGCGAGCACCGAGCATTTCCGGGTTACTCGGGCGGGAGCTCGGGTCTCCGCCCTGCATGTTTGGTGCTCTTTACAGAGCCAATGAACATGCAGGGATTGCCAGCCAGTCACTGTAATGCTGCAGCCATGTTTGTTGTGGGCATTACAGTGATTGGCTGGCCGCACAGCGTCACCTCGAGTATTTAAAACCGGGCACCGCCATCTTGGACACAGTCGCTCCAGATTAGACAGTGTAGGGACAGCGCTGCTGATTTAGGGAGAGATATAAACTGCGAAATAGTTAGTGTAGGGTCTGTAAAGGCTGCCAGAACAAACAAACAGTCCTTTTCAAGACTAATATCCATCCCAGATACCAGGCAGGCAGGCTGTATAGGAGACACAGTGGTTATACCAGCAAACGCTGCATTACAGTCCTGTGTGCTCCTGTTGCTGAAATTGCTGGACTTAGCACCAGGTGTCGGGGGCCAGGAAAAATTTTTTTTTTTTCATCTAAATCCTCCTTTTTTTTCCTCCTTCACACTGTACAAATACCCGTCTTATTAACCTTTTGGTGTGACCCCCCCCCCAAAAAAAAAGCGTGTCTCTGATTTTTCAGACACAAATATGACTGTTGAAAATAGTCTGGTGTAGGCTAGAGAAACAGAAGTGTTGTTTTGCCCTTCCACGGTTCAAACCTCTGTATTATCAATTTTGGGCCATTTGTATGTAAAAAAAAAACTGTTTGAGTGTGTCGCTCACTGTTCAGCCGCAAATATTTCTATTTAAAAAAGTGTGGTATACCCCAGTAAACAATAACTGTGGTTTTGCCATCCCATGGTAAAAAATCTCTATTATTCAGCTTTTGGTAGTTTTTTCCGTAAAGTAAAACAGTAGTGTCTCCTGACTGTTGTGACACAAAAATATATCTGTTGAAAATAGTCTTGTGTAGGCCCGACATCCCAGTGTGGTTTCGCAGTTCCACGGGTCAAATCGCTGTACTATCCAGTTTTGGGCCTTTGGTATCTAAAAAAAAAGCAGTTTGAGTGTGTCGCTCACTGTTCAGCCGCAAATATCTCTATTTAAAAAAGTGTGGTATACCCCAGTAAACAATAACTGTGGTTTTGCCATCCCACGGTAAAAAATCTCTATTATTCAGCTTTTGGTAGTTTTTTCCATAAAGAAAAACAGTAGTGTCTCCTGACTGTTGTGACACAATAATATATCTGTTGAAAATAGCCTTGTGTAGGCCCGACATCCCAGTGTGGTTTCGCAGTTCCACGGGTCAAATCGCTGTACTATCCAGTTTTGGACCTTTGGTATCTAAAAAAAAAAAGCAGTTTGAGTGTGTCGCTCACTGTTCAGCCGCAAATATCTCTATTTAAAAAAGTGTGGTATACCCCAGTAAACAATAACTGTGGTTTTGCCATCCCACGGTAAAAAATCTCTATTATTCAGTTTTTGTTAGTTTTTTCTGTAAAGAAAAACAGTAGTGTCTCCTGACTGTTGTGACACAAAAATATATCTGTTGAAAATAGTCTTGTGTAGGCCCGACATCCCAGTGTGGTTTCGCAGTTCCACGGGTCAAATGACTGTACTATCCAGTTTTGGGCCTTTGGTATCTAAAAAAAAAGCAGTTTGAGTGTGTCGCTCACTGTTCAGCCGCAAATATCTCTATTTAAAAAAGTGTGGTATACCCCAGTAAACAATAACTGTGGTTTTGCCATCCCACGGTAAAAAATCTCTATTATTCAGCTTTTGGTAGTTTTTTCCGTAAAGAAAAACAGTAGTGTCTCCTGACTGTTGTGACACAAAAATATATCTGTTGAAAATAGTCTTGTGTAGGCCCGACATCCCAGTGTGGTTTCGCAGTTACACGGGTCAAATCGCTGTACTATCCAGTTTTGGGCCTTTGGTATCTAAATAAAAAGCAGTTTGAGTGTGTCGATCACTGTTCAGCCGCAAATATCTCTATTTCAAAAAGTGTGGTATACCCCAGTAAACAATAACTGTGGTTTTGCCATCCCACGGTAAAAAATCTCTATTATTCAGCTTTTGGTAGTTTTTTCCGTAAAGAAAAACAGTAGTGTCTCCTGACTGTTGTGACACAAAAATATATCTGTTGAAAATAATCTTGTGTAGGCCCGACATCCCAGTGTGGTTTCGCAGTTACACGGGTCAAATCGCTGTACTATCCAGTTTTGGGCCTTTGGTATCTAAAAAAATAGCAGTTTGAGTGTGTCGCTCACTGTTCAGCCGCAAATATCTCTATTTAAAAAAGTGTGGTATACCCCAGTAAACAATAACTGTGGTTTTGCCATCCCACGGTAAAAAATCTCTATTATTCAGCTTTTGGTATTTTTTTCCGTAAAGAAAAACAGTAGTGTCTACTGACTGTTGTGACACAAAAATATATCTGTTGAAAATAGTCTTGTGTATGCCCGACGTCCCAGTGTGGTTTCGCAGTTCCACGGGTCAAATCACTGTACTATCCAGTATTGGGCCTTTGGTATCTAAAAAAAAAGCAGTTTGAGTGTGTCACTCACTGTTCAGCCGCAAATATCTCTATTTAAAAAAGTGTGGTATACCCCAGTAAACAATAACTGTGGTTTTGCCATCCCACGGTAAAAAATCTCTATTATTCAGCTTTTGGTAGTTTTTTCCATAAAGAAAAACAGTAGTGTCTCCTGACTGTTGTGACACAAAAATATATCTGTTGAAAATAGTCTTGTGTAGGCCCGACATCCCAGTGTGGTTTCGCAGTTCCACGGGTCAAATCGCTGTACTATCCAGTTTTGGGCCTTTGGTATATAAAAAAAAGCAGTTTGAGTGTGTCGCTCACTGTTCAGCCGCAAATATCTCTACTTAAAAAAGTGTGGTATACCCCAGTAAACAAAAACTGTGGTTTTGCCATCCCACGGTAAAAAATCTCTATTATTCAGCTTTTGGTAGTTTTTTCCGTAAAGAAAAACAGTAGTGTCTCCTGACTGTTGTGACACAAAAATATATCTGTTGAAAATAGTCTTGTGTAGGCCCAACATCCCAGTGTGGTTTCGCAGTTACACGGGTCAAATCGCTGTACTATCCAGTTTTGGGCCTTTGGTATCTAAAAAAATAGC
The DNA here is from genome assembly GCF_046119375.1 of Phyllobates terribilis. Classification (NCBI taxonomy): domain Eukaryota; kingdom Metazoa; phylum Chordata; class Amphibia; order Anura; family Dendrobatidae; genus Phyllobates; species Phyllobates terribilis. Next base: position 650,241,032 of record NW_027362762.1, read on the forward strand.
AGTTTGAGTGTGTCGCTCACTGTTCAGCCGCAAATATCTCTATTTAAAAAAGTGTGGTATACCCCAGTAAACAATAACTGTGGTTTTGCCATCCCACGGTAAAAAATCTCTATTATTCAGCTTTTGGTAGTTTTTTCCGTAAAGAAAAACAGTAGTGTCTCCTGACTGTTCTGACACAAAAATATATCTGTTGAAAATAGTCTTGTGTAGGCCCAACATCCCACTGTGGTTTCTCAGTTCCACGGGTCAAATCGCTGTACTATCCAGTTTTGGGCCTTTGGTATCTAAATAAAAAGCAGTTTGAGTGTGTCGCTCACTGTTCAGCCGCAAATATCTCTATTTAAAAAAGTGTGGTATACCCCAGTAAACAATAACTGTGGTTTTGCCATCCCACGGTAAAAAATCTCTATTATTCAGCTTTTGGTAGTTTTTTCCGTAAAGAAAAACAGTAGTGTCTCCTGACTGTTGTGACACAATAATATATCTGTTGAAAATAGCCTTGTGTAGGCCCGACATCCCAGTTTGGTTTCGCAGTTCCACGGGACAAATCGCTGTACTATCCAGTTTTGGGCCTTTGGTATCTAAAAAAAAAGCAGTTTGAGTGTGTCGCTCACTGTTCAGCCGCAAATATCTCTATTTAAAAAAGTGTGGTATACCCCAGTAAACAATAACTGTGGTTTTGCCATCCCACGGTAAAAAATCTCTATTATTCAGCTTTTGGTAGTTTTTTCCGTAAAGAAAAACAGTAGTGTCTCCTGACTGTTGTGATACAAAAATATATCTGTTGAAAATAGTCTTGTGTAGGCCCGACATCCCAGTGTGGTTTCGCAGTTCCATGGGTCAAATCGCTGTACTATCCAGTTTTGGGCCTTTGGTATCTAAATAAAAAGCAGTTTGAGTGTGTCGCTCACTGTTCAGCCTCAAATATCTCTATTTAAAAAAGTGTGGTATACCCCAGTAAACAATAACTGTGGTTTTGCCATCCCACGGTAAAAAATCTCTATTATTCAGCTTTTGGTAGTTTTTTCCGTAAAGAAAAACAGTAGTGTCTCCTGACTGTTGTGACACAAAAGTATATCTGTTGAAAATAGTCTTGTGTAGGCCCGACATCCCAGTGTGGTTTCGCAGTTCCACGGGTCAAATCACTGTACTATCCAGTTTTGGGCCTTTGGTATCTAAAAAAAAAGCAGTTTGAGTGTGTCGCTCACTGTTCAGCCGCAAATATCTCTATTTAAAAAAGTGTGGTATACCCCAGTAAACAATAACTGTGGTTTTGCCATCCCACGGTAAAAAATCTCTATTATTCAGCTTTTGGTAGTTTTTTCCGTAAAGAAAAACAGTAGTGTCTCCTGACTGTTGTGATACAAAAATATATCTGTTGAAAATAGTCTTGTGTAGGCCCGACATCCCAGTGTGGTTTCGCAGTTCCATGGGTTAAATCGCTGTACTATCCAGTTTTGGGCCTTTGGTATCTAAAAAAAAAGCAGTGTGAGTGTGTCGCTCACTGTTCAGCCGCAAATATCTCTACTTAAAAAAGTGTGGTATACCCCAGTAAACAATAACTGTGGTTTTGCCATGCCACGGTAAAAAATCTCTATTATTCAGCTTTTGGTAGTTTTTTCCATAAAGAAAAACAGTAGTGTCTCCTGACTGTTGTGACACAAAAATATATCTGTTGAAAATAGTCTTGTGTAGGCCCGACATCCCAGTGTGGTTTCGCAGTTACACGGGTCAAATCGCTGTACTATCCAGTTTTGGGCCTTTGGTATCTAAAAAAATAGCAGTTTGAGTGTGTCGCTCACTGTTCAGCCGCAAATATCTCTATTTAAAAAAGTGTTGTATACCCCAGTAAACAATAACTGTGGTTTTGCCATCCCACGGTAAAAAATCTCTATTATTCAGCTTTTGGTAGTTTTTTCCGTAAAGAAAAACAGTAGTGTCTCCTGACTGTTGTGACACAAAAATATATCTGTTGAAAATAGTCTTGTGTAGGCCCAACATCCCACTGTGGTTTCGCAGTTCCACGGGTCAAATCGCTGTACTATCCAGTATTGGGCCTTTGGTATCTAAAAAAAAAGCAGTTTGAGTGTGTCGCTCACTGTTCAGCTGCAAATATCTCTATTTAAAAAAGTGTGGTATACCCCAGTAAACAATAACTGTGGTTTTGCCTTCCCACGGTAAAAAATCTCTATTATTCAGCTTTTGGTAGTTTTTTCCATAAAGAAAAACAGTAGTGTCTCCTGACTGTTGTGACACAAAAATATATCTGTTGAAAATAGTCTTGTGTAGGCCCGACATCCCAGTGTGGTTTCGCAGTTCCACGGGTCAAATCACTGTACTATCCAGTTTTGGGCCTTTGGTATCTAAAAAAAAAGCAGTTTGAGTGTGTCGCTCACTGTTCAGCCGCAAATTTCTCTACTTAAAAAAGTGTGGTATACCCCAGTAAACAATAACTGTGGTTTTGCCATCCCACGGTAAAAAATCTCTATTATTCAGCTTTTGGTAGTTTTTTCCGTAAAGAAAAACAGTAGTGTCTCCTGACTGATGTGACACAAAAATATATCTGTTGAAAATAGTCTTGTGTAGGCCCAACATCCCACTGTGGTTTCGCAGTTCCACGGGTCAAATCGCTGTACTATCCAGTTTTGGGCCTTTGGTATCTAAAAAAAAAAGCAGTTTGAGTGTTTCGCTCACTGTTCAGCCGCAAATATCTCTATTTAAAAAAGTGTGGTATACCCCAGTAAACAATAACTGTGGTTTTGCCATCCCACGGTAAAAAATCTCTATTATTCAGCTTTTGGTAGTTTTTTCCGTAAAGAAAAACAGTAGTGTCTCCTGACTGTTATGACACAAAAATATATCTGTTGAAAATAGTCTTGTGTAGGCCCGACATCCCAGTGTGGTTTCGCAGTTCCACGGGTCAAATCACTGTACTATCCAGTTTTGGGCCTTTGGTATCTAAAAAAAAAGCAGTTTGAGTGTGTCGCTCACTGTTCAGCCGCAAATATCTCTATTTAAAATAGTGTGGTATACCCCAGTAAACAATAACTGTGGTTTTGCCATCCCACGGTAAAAAATCTCTATTATTCAGCTTTTGGTAGTTTTTTCCGTAAAGAAAAACAGTAGTGTCTCCTGACTGATGTGACACAAAAATATATCTGTTGAAAATAGTCTTGTGTAGGTCCGACATCCCAGTGTGGTTTCGCAGTTACACGGGTCAAATCGCTGTACTATCCAGTTTTGGGCCTTTGGTATCTAAAAAAATAGCAGTTTGAGTGTGTCGCTCACTGTTCAGCCGCAAATATCTCTATTTAACAAAGTGTGGTATACCCCAGTAAACAATAACTGTGGTTTTGCCATCCCACGGTAAAAAATCTCTATTATTCAGCTTTTGGTAGTTTTTTCCATAAAGAAAAACAGTAGTGTCTCCTGACTGTTGTGACACAAAAATATATCTGTTGAAAATAGTCTTGTGTAGGCCCGACATCCGAGTGTGGTTTCGCAGTTCCACGGGTCAAATCGCTGTACTATCCAGTTTTGGGCCTTTGGTATCTAAAAAAAAGCAGTTTGAGTGTGTCGCTCACTGTTCAGCCGCAAATATCTCTATTTAAAAAAGTGTGGTATACCCCAGTAAACAATAACTGTGGTTTTGCCATCCCACGGTAAAAAATCTCTATTATTCAGCTTTTGGTAGTTTTTTCCGTAAAGAAAAACAGTAGTGTCTCCTGACTGATGTGACACAAAAATATATCTGTTGAAAATAGTCTTGTGTAGGCCCGACATCCCAGTATGGTTTCGCAATTCCACGGGTCAAATCGCTGTACTATCCAGTTTTCAGCCTTTGGTATCTAAAAAAAAAGCAGTTTGAGTGTGTCGCTCACTGTTCAGCCGCAAATATCTCTATTTAAAAAAGTGTGGTATACCCCAGTAAACAATATCTGTGGTTTTGCCATTCCACGGTAAAAAATCTCTATTATTCAGCTTTTGGTAGTTTTTTCCGTAAAGAAAAACAGTAGTATCTCCTGACTGTTGTGACACAAAAATATATCTGTTGAAAATAGTCTTGTGTAGGCCCAACATCCCACTGTGGTTTCGCAGTTCCACGGGTCAAATCGCTGTACTATCCAGTTTTGGGCCTTTGGTATCTAAAAAAAAAGCAGTTTGAGTGTTTCGCTCACTGTTCAGCCGCAAATATCTCTATTTAAAAAAGTGTGGTATACCCCAGTAAACAATAACTGTGGTTTTGCCATCCCACGGTAAAAAATCTCTATTATTCAGCTTTTGGTAGTTTTTTCCGTAAAGAAAAACAGTAGTGTCTCCTGACTGTTATGACACAAAAATATATCTGTTGAAAATAGTCTTGTGTAGGCCCGACATCCCAGTGTGGTTTCGCAGTTCCACGGGTCAAATCACTGTACTATCCAGTTTTGGGCCTTTGGTATCTAAAAAAAAAGCAGTTTGAGTGTGTCGCTCACTGTTCAGCCGCAAATATCTCTATTTAAAATAGTGTGGTATACCCCAGTAAACAATAACTGTGGTTTTGCCATCCCACGGTAAAAAATCTCTATTATTCAGCTTTTGGTAGTTTTTTCCGTAAAAAAAACAGTAGTGTCTCCTGACTGATGTGACACAAAAATATATCTGTTGAAAATAGTCTTGTGTAGGTCCGACATCCCAGTGTGGTTTCGCAGTTACACGGGTCAAATCGCTGTACTATCCAGTTTTGGGCCTTTGGTATCTAAAAAAATAGCAGTTTGAGTGTGTCGCTCACTGTTCAGCCGCAAATATCTCTATTTAACAAAGTGTGGTATACCCCAGTAAACAATAACTGTGGTTTTGCCATCCCATGGTAAAAAATCTCTATTATTCAGCTTTTGGTAGTTTTTTCCATAAAGAAAAACAGTAGTGTCTCCTGACTGTTGTGACACAAAAATATATCTGTTGAAAATAGTCTTGTGTAGGCCCGACATCCGAGTGTGGTTTCGCAGTTCCACGGGTCAAATCGCTGTACTATCCAGTTTTGGGCCTTTGGTATCTAAAAAAAAGCAGTTTGAGTGTGTCGCTCACTGTTCAGCCGCAAATATCTCTATTTAAAAAAGTGTGGTATACCCCAGTAAACAATAACTGTGGTTTTGCCATCCCACGGTAAAAAATCTCTATTATTCAGCTTTTGGTAGTTTTTTCCGTAAAGAAAAACAGTAGTGTCTCCTGACTGATGTGACAAAAAAATATATCTGTTGAAAATAGTCTTGTGTAGGCCCGACATCCCAGTGTGGTTTCGCAATTCCACGGGTCAAATCGCTGTACTATCCAGTTTTGGGCCTTTGGTATCTAAAAAAAAAGCAGTTTGAGTGTGTCGCTCACTGTTCAGCCGCAAATATCTCTATTTAAAAAAGTGTGGTATACCCCAGTAAACAATAACTGTGGTTTTGCCATCCCACGGTAAAAAATCTCTATTATTCAGCTTTTGGTAGTTTTTTCCGTAAAGAAAAACAGTAGTGTCTCCTGACTGATGTGACAAAAAAATATATCTGTTGAAAATAGTCTTGTGTAGGCCCGACATCCCAGTGTGGTTTCGCAATTCCACGGGTCAAATCGCTGTACTATCCAGTTTTGGGCCTTTGGTATCTAAAAAAAAAGCAGTTTGAGTGTGTCGCTCACTGTTCAGCCGCAAATATCTCTATTTAAAAAAGTGTGTTATACCCCAGTAAACAATAACTGTGGTTTTGCCATCCCACGGTAAAAAATCTCTATTATTCAGCTTTTGGTAGTTTTTTCCGTAAAGAAAAACAGTAGTGTCTCCTGACTGTTGTGACACAAAAATATATCTGTTGAAAATAGTCTTGTGTAGGCCCAACATCCCACTGTGGTTTCGCAGTTCCACGGGTCAAATCGCTGTACTATCCAGTATTGGGCCTTTGGTATCTAAAAAAAAAGCAGTTTGAGTGTGTCGCTCACTGTTCAGCTGCAAATATCTCTATTTAAAAAAGTGTGGTATACCCCAGTAAACAATAACTGTGGTTTTGCCTTCCCACGGTAAAAAATCTCTATTATTCAGCTTTTGGTAGTTTTTTCCATAAAGAAAAACAGTAGTGTCTCCTGACTGTTGTGACACAAAAATATATCTGTTGAAAATAGTCTTGTGTAGGCCCGACATCCCAGTGTGGTTTCGCAGTTACACGGGTCAAATCGCTGTACTATCCAGTTTTGGGCCTTTGGTATCTAAAAAAATAGCAGTTTGAGTGTGTCGCTCACTGTTCAGCCGCAAATATCTCTATTTAACAATGTGTGGTATACCCCAGTAAACAATAACTGTGGTTTTGCCATCCCACGGTAAAAAATCTCTATTATTCAGCTTTTGGTAGTTTTTTCCGTAAAGAAAAACAGTAGTGTCTCCTGACTGATGTGACACAAAAATATATCTGTTGAAAATAGTCTTGTGTAGGCCCAACATCCCACTGTGGTTTCGCAGTTCCACGGGTCAAATCGCTGTACTATCCAGTTTTGGGCCTTTGGTATCTAAAAAAAAAAGCAGTTTGAGTGTTTCGCTCACTGTTCAGCCGCAAATATCTCTATTTAAAAAAGTGTGGTATACCCCAGTAAACAATAACTGTGGTTTTGCCATCCCACGGTAAAAAATCTCTATTATTCAGCTTTTGGTAGTTTTTTCCGTAAAGAAAAACAGTAGTGTCTCCTGACTGTTATGACACAAAAATATATCTGTTGAAAATAGTCTTGTGTAGGCCCGACATCCCAGTGTGGTTTCGCAGTTCCACGGGTCAAATCACTGTACTATCCAGTTTTGGGCCTTTGGTATCTAAAAAAAAAAGCAGTTTGAGTGTGTCGCTCACTGTTCAGCCGCAAATATCTCTATTTAAAATAGTGTGGTATACCCCAGTAAACAATAACTGTGGTTTTGCCATCCCACGGTAAAAAATCTCTATTATTCAGCTTTTGGTAGTTTTTTCCGTAAAGAAAAACAGTAGTGTCTCCTGACTGATGTGACACAAAAATATATCTGTTGAAAATAGTCTTGTGTAGGTCCGACATCCCAGTGTGGTTTCGCAGTTACACGGGTCAAATCGCTGTACTATCCAGTTTTGGGCCTTTGGTATCTAAAAAAATAGCAGTTTGAGTGTGTCGCTCACTGTTCAGCCGCAAATATCTCTATTTAACAAAGTGTGGTATACCCCAGTAAACAATAACTGTGGTTTTGCCATCCCACGGTAAAAAATCTCTATTATTCAGCTTTTGGTAGTTTTTTCCATAAAGAAAAACAGTAGTGTCTCCTGACTGTTGTGACACAAAAATATATCTGTTGAAAATAGTCTTGTGTAGGCCCGACATCCGAGTGTGGTTTCGCAGTTCCACGGGTCAAATCGCTGTACTATCCAGTTTTGGGCCTTTTGTATCTAAAAAAAAGCAGATTGAGTGTGTCGCTCACTGTTCAGCCGCAAATATCTCTATTTAAAAAAGTGTGGTATACCCCAGTAAACAATAACTGTGGTTTTGCCATCCCACGGTAAAAAATCTCTATTATTCAGCTTTTGGTAGTTTTTTCCGTAAAGAAAAACAGTAGTGTCTCCTGACTGATGTGACACAAAAATATATCTGTTGAAAATAGTCTTGTGTAGGCCCGACATCCCAGTGTGGTTTCGCAATTCCACGGGTCAAATCGCTGTACTATCCAGTTTTGAGCCTTTGGTATCTAAAAAAAAAAGCAGTTTGAGTGTGTCGCTCACTGTTCAGCCGCAAATATCTCTATTTAAAAAAGTGTGGTATACCCCAGTAAACAATAACTGTGGTTTTGCCATCCCACGGTAAAAAATCTCTATTATTCAGCTTTTGGTAGTTTTTTCCGTAAAGAAAAACAGTAGTGTCTCCTGACTGTTGTGACACAAAAATATATCTGTTGAAAATAGTCTTGTGTAGGCCCGACATCCCAGTGTGGTTTCGCAGTTCCACGGGTCAAATCGCTGTACTATCCAGTTTTGGGCCTTTGGTATCTAAAAAAAAAGCAGTTTGAGTGTGTCGCTCACTGTTCAGCCGCAAATATCTCTATTTAAAAAAGTGTGGTATACCCCAGTAAACAATAACTGTGGTTTTGCCATCCCACGGTAAAAAATCTTTATTATTCAGCTTTTGGTTGTTTTTTCCGTAAAGAAAAACAGTAGTGTCTCCTGACTGTTGTGACACAAAAATATATCTTTTGAAAATAGTCTTGTGTAGGCCCGACATCCCAGTGTGGTTTCGCAGTTCCATGGGTTAAATCGCTGTACTATCCAGTTTTGGGCCTTTGGTATCTAAAAAAAAAGCAGTTTGAGTGTGTCGCTCACTGTTCAGCCGCAAATATCTCTATTTAAAAAAGTGTGGTATACCCCAGTAAACAATAACTGTGGTTTTGCCATTCCACGGTAAAAAATCTCTATTATTCAGCTTTTGGTAGTTTTTTCCGTAAAGAAAAACAGTAGTGTCTCCTGACTGTTGTGACACAAAAATATATCTGTTGAAAATAGTCTTGTGTAGGCCCAACATCCCACTGTGGTTTCGCAGTTCCACGGGTCAAATCGCTGTACTATCCAGTTTTGGGCCTTTGGTATCTAAAAAAAAAGCAGTTTGAGTGTTTCGCTCACTGTTCAGCCGCAAATATCTCTATTTAAAAAAGTGTGGTATACCCCAGTAAACAATAACTGTGGTTTTGCCATCCCACGGTAAAAAATCTCTATTATTCAGCTTTTGGTAGTTTTTTCCGTAAAGAAAAACAGTAGTGTCTCCTGACTGATGTGACACAAAAATATATCTGTTGAAAATAGTCTTGTGTAGGTCCGACATCCCAGTGTGGTTTCGCAGTTACACGGGTCAAATCGCTGTACTATCCAGTTTTGGGCCTTTGGTATCTAAAAAAATAGCAGTTTGAGTGTGTCGCTCACTGTTCAGCCGCAAATATCTCTATTTAACAAAGTGTGGTATACCCCAGTAAACAATAACTGTGGTATTGCCATCCCACGGTAAAAAATCTCTATTATTCAGCTTTTGGTAGTTTTTTCCATAAAGAAAAACAGTAGTGTCTCCTGACTGTTGTGACACAAAAATATATCTGTTGAAAATAGTCTTGTGTAGGCCCGACATCCGAGTGTGGTTTCGCAGTTCCACGGGTCAAATCGCTGTACTATCCAGTTTTGGGCCTTTGGTATCTAAAAAAAAGCAGTTTGAGTGTGTCGCTCACTGTTCAGCCGCAAATATCTCTATTTAAAAAAGTGTGGTATACCCCAGTAAACAATAACTGTGGTTTTGCCATCCCACGGTAAAAAATCTCTATTATTCAGCTTTTGGTAGTTTTTTCCATAAAGAAAAACAGTAGTGTCTCCTGACTGATGTGACACAAAAATATATCTGTTGAAAATAGTCTTGTGTAGGCCCGACATCCCAGTGTGGTTTCGCAGTTCCACGGGTCAAATCGCTGTACTATCCAGTTTTGGGCCTTTGGTATCTAAAAAAAAAGCAGTTTGAGTGTGTCGCTCACTGTTCAGCCGCAAATATCTCTATTTAAAAAAGTGTGGTATACCCCAGTAAACAATAACTGTGGTTTTGCCATCCCACGGTAAAAAATCTTTATTATTCAGCTTTTGGTTGTTTTTTCCGTAAAGAAAAACAGTAGTGTCTCCTGACTGTTGTGACACAAAAATATATCTTTTGAAAATAGTCTTGTGTAGGCCCGACATCCCAGTGTGGTTTCGCAGTTCCATGGGTTAAATCGCTGTACTATCCAGTTTTGGGCCTTTGGTATCTAAAAAAAAAGCAGTTTGAGTGTGTCGCTCACTGTTCAGCCGCAAATATCTCTACTTCAAAAAGTGTGGTATACCCCAGTAAACAATAACTGTGGTTTTGCCATCCCACGGTAAAAAATCTCTATTATTCAGCTTTTGGTAGTTTTTTCCATAAAGAAAAACAGTAGTGTCTCCTGACTGTTGTGACACAAAAATATATCTGTTGAAAATAGTCTTGTGTAGGCCCAACATCCCTCTGTGGTTTCGCAGTTCCACGGGTCAAATCGCTGTACTATCCAGTTTTGGGCCTTTGGTATCTAAAAAAAAAGCAGTTTGAGTGTGTCGCTCACTGTTCAGCCGCAAATATCTCTATTTAAAAAAGTGTGGTATACCCCAGTAAACAATAACTGTGGTTTTGCCATTCCACGGTAAAAAATCTCTATTATTCAGCTTTTGGTAGTTTTTTCCGTAAAGAAAAACAGTAGTGTCTCCTGACTGTTGTGACACAAAAATATATCTGTTGAAAATAGTCTTGTGTAGGCCCAACATCCCACTGTGGTTTCGCAGTTCCACGGGTCAAATCGCTGTACTATCCAGTTTTGGGCCTTTGGTATCTAAAAAAAAAGCAGTTTGAGTGTTTCGCTCACTGTTCAGCCGCAAATATCTCTATTTAAAAAAGTGTGGTATACCCCAGTAAACAATAACTGTGGTTTTGCCATCCCACGGTAAAAAATCTCTATTATTCAGCTTTTGGTAGTTTTTTACGTAAAGAAAAACAGTAGTGTCTCCTGACTGTTATGACACAAAAATATATCTGTTGAAAATAGTCTTGTGTAGGCCCGACATCCCAGTGTGGTTTCGCAGTTCCACGGGTCAAATCACTGTACTATCCAGTTTTGGGCCTTTGGTATCTAAAAAAAAAGCAGTTTGAGTGTGTCGCTCACTGTTCAGCCGCAAATATCTCTATTTAAAATAGTGTCGTATACCCCAGTAAACAATAACTGTGGTTTTGCCATCCCACGGTAAAAAATCTCTATTATTCAGCTTTTGGTAGTTTTTTCCGTAAAGAAAAACAGTAGTGTCTCCTGACTGATGTGACACAAAAATATATCTGTTGAAAATAGTCTTGTGTAGGTCCGACATCCCAGTGTGGTTTCGCAGTTACACGGGTCAAATCGCTGTACTATCCAGTTTTGGGCCTTTGGTATCCAAAAAAATAGCAGTTTGAGTGTGTCGCTCACTGTTCAGCCGCAAATATCTCTATTTAACAAAGTGTGGTATACCCCAGTAAACAATAACTGTGGTTTTGCCATCCCATGGTAAAAAATCTCTATTATTCAGCTTTTGGTAGTTTTTTCCATAAAGAAAAACAGTAGTGTCTCCTGACTGTTGTGACACAAAAATATATCTGTTGAAAATAGTCTTGTGTAGGCCCGACATCCGAGTGTGGTTTCGCAGTTCCACGGGTCAAATCGCTGTACTATCCAGTTTTGGGCCTTTGGTATCTAAAAAAAAGCAGTTTGAGTGTGTCGCTCACTGTTCAGCCGCAAATATCTCTATTTAAAAAAGTGTGGTATACCCCAGTAAACAATAACTGTGGTTTTGCCATCCCACGGTAAAAAATCTCTATTATTCAGCTTTTGGTAGTTTTTTCCGTAAAGAAAAACAGTAGTGTCTCCTGACTGATGTGACAAAAAAATATATCTGTTGAAAATAGTCTTGTGTAGGCCCGACATCCCAGTGTGGTTTCGCAATTCCACGGGTCAAATCGCTGTACTATCCAGTTTTGGGCCTTTGGTATCTAAAAAAAAAGCAGTTTGAGTGTGTCGCTCACTGTTCAGCCGCAAATATCTCTATTTAAAAAAGTGTGGTATACCCCAGTAAACAATAACTGTGGTTTTGCCATCCCACGGTAAAAAATCTCTATTATTCAGCTTTTGGTAGTTTTTTCCGTAAAGAAAAACAGTAGTGTCTCCTGACTGATGTGACAAAAAAATATATCTGTTGAAAATAGTCTTGTGTAGGCCCGACATCCCAGTGTGGTTTCGCAATTCCACGGGTCAAATCGCTGTACTATCCAGTTTTGGGCCTTTGGTATCTAAAAAAAAAGCAGTTTGAGTGTGTCGCTCACTGTTCAGCCGCAAATATCTCTATTTAAAAAAGTGTGTTATACCCCAGTAAACAATAACTGTGGTTTTGCCATCCCACGGTAAAAAATCTCTATTATTCAGCTTTTGGTAGTTTTTTCCGTAAAGAAAAACAGTAGTGTCTCCTGACTGTTGTGACACAAAAATATATCTGTTGAAAATAGTCTTGTGTAGGCCCGACATCCCAGTGTGGTTTCGCAGTTCCACGGGTCAAATCGCTGTACTATCCAGTTTTGGGCCTTTGGTATCTAAAAAAAAAGCAGTTTGAGTGTGTCGCTCACTGTTCAGCCGCAAATATCTCTATTTAAAAAAGTGTGGTATACCCCAGTAAACAATAACTGTGGTTTTGCCATCCCACGGTAAAAAATCTTTATTATTCAGCTTTTGGTTGTTTTTTCCGTAAAGAAAAACAGTAGTGTCTCCTGACTGTTGTGACACAAAAATATATCTGTTGAAAATAGTCTTGTGTAGGCCCGACATCCCAGTGTGGTTTCGCAGTTCCATGGGTCAAATCGCTGTACTATCCAGTTTTGCGCCTTTGGTATCTAAAAAAAAAGCAGTTTGAGTGTGTCGCTCACTGTTCAGCCGCAAATATCTCTACTTAAAAAAGTGTGGTATACCCCAGTAAACAATAACTGTGGTTTTGCCATCCCACGGTAAAAAATCTCTATTATTCAGCTTTTGGTAGTTTTTTCCGTAAAGAAAAACAGTAGTGTCTCCTGACTGTTGTGACACAAAAATATATCTGTTGAAAATAGTCTTGTGTAGGCCCGACATCCCAGTGTGGTTTCGCAGTTCCACGGGTCAAATCGCTGTACTATCCAGTTTTGGGCCTTTGTTATCTAAAAAAACAGCAGTTTGAGTGTGTCGCTCACTGTTCAGCCGCAGATATCTCTATTTAAAAAAGTGTGGTATACCCCAGTAAACAATAACTGTGGTTTTGCCATCCCACGGTAAAAAATCTCTATTATTCAGCTTTTGGTAGTTTTTTCCGTAAAGAAAAACAGTAGTGTCTCCTGACTGTTGTGACACAAAAATATATCTGTTGAAAATAGTCTTGTGTAGGCCCAACATCCCACTGTGGTTTCGCAGTTCCACGGGTCAAATCGCTGTGCTATCCAGTTTTGGGCCTTTGGTATCTAAATAAAAAGCAGTTTGAGTGTGTCGCTCACTGTTCAGCCGCAAATATCTCTATTTAAAAAAGTGTGGCATACCCCAGTAAACAATAACTGTGGTTTTGCCATCCCACGGTAAAAAATCTCTATTATTCAGCTTTTGGTAGTTTTTTCCGTAAAGAAAAACAGTAGTGTCTCCTGACTGTTGTGACACAATAATATTTCTGTTGAAAATAGCCTTGTGTAGGCCCGACATCCCAGTTTGGTTTCGCAGTTCCACGGGTCATATCGCTGTACTATCCAGTTTTGAGCCTTTGGTATCTAAAAAAAAGCAGTTTCAGTGTGTCGCTCACTGTTCAGCCGCAAATATCTCTATTTAAAAAAGTGTGGTATACCCCAGTAAACAATAACTGTGGTTTTGCCATCCCACGGTAAAAAATCTCTATTATTCAGCTTTTGGTAGTTTTTTCCGTAAAGAAAAACAGTAGTGTCTCCTGACTGTTGTGACACAAAAATATATCTGTTGAAAATAGTCTTGTGTAGGCCCGACATCCCAGTGTGGTTTCGCAGTTCCATGGGTCAAATCGCTGTACTATCCAGTTTTGGGCCTTTGGTATCTAAAAAAAAAGCAGTTTGAGTGTGTCGCTTACTGTTCAGCCGCAAATATCTCTATTTAAAAAAGTGTGGTATACCCCAGTAAACAATAACTGTGGATTTGCCATCCCATGGTAAAAAATCTCTATTATTCAGCTTTTGGTAGTTTTTTCCATAAAGAAAAACAGTAGGGTCTCCTGACTGTTGTGACACAAAAATATATCTGTTGAAAATAGTCTTGTGTAGGCCCGACATCCCAGTGTGGTTTCGCAGTTCCATGGGTCAAATTGCTGTACTATCCAGTTTTGGGCCTTTGGTATCTAAAAAAAAAGCAGTTTGAGTGTGTCGCTCACTGTTCAGCCGCAAATATCTCTATTTAAAATAGTGTTGCATACCCCAGTAAACAATAACTGTGGTTTTGCCATCCCACGGTAAAAAATCTCTATTATTCAGCTTTTGTTAGTTTTTTCCATAAAGAAAAACAGTAGTGTCTCCTGACTGTTGTGACACAAAAATATATCTGTTGAAAATAGTCTTGTGTAGGCCCGACATCCCAGTGTGGTTGTTATGTTCTGCTACCAGAGCTAAGGAAACAGAGGAGATCTGTCCCTACGATAGAACTCAGCTGAATCCCTATGATGTAACACGGAACCTGATCCTGCGATCAGACCTGCTTAAGTCCTAAGCTAGTCTGTACGGAGACCTATAGGTGGGGAAGGAATCCCTACAAGTACTAAGGACTGGGAGGAAAATGGGACACCTCCTAACAGAAATAGTAGCAGACAGACGAACAAACAAAATATATAGAACATAGAGGTCCGTAGACCAAGCAAACTAACAGAGTTAGATACAGAGCACAGGCTAGCTAGAAAGTAGTTATACAATGAAGTCCAGCAAAGCCAGAAGGGCGGAGCAGGATTAAATAGGCCTACAAGGTCATGTGACCAGCAAAGGAAAACACCTAAGAGCAAGGTTCTAACAGTACCCCCCCTTCTAAGAGGATCCTCCGGATCCCCTAGGACCAGGCTTTTCAGGAAATCTCCTGTGAAATGCTCTGATAAGTCTGTACGCGGAAACATCATCTGACCTCACCCAAGAGTTATCCTCGGGTCCGAAACCTTTCCAGGCCACAAGATACTGCAAACTACCTCTATACCATCTAGAGTTAAGGATGCGAGAAATTTCATATTCCCCGTCCTCCACCACCAGAGGAACAGAGGCAGAGGTGTCACCATCCGACACAACAGCTTTTTTTAACAGAGAGACATGAAATACCGGATTCTCCAGGAGGTAGGAACCTCCAACCTAACAGCAGATTGGTTGACAACCTGAAGCACCTTAAAGGGCCCTACAAACTTGGGACCCAATTTCTTAGAAGGAATCCTCAACCACAGATTCCTAGAGGACAACCAAACCATGTCACCAACAGCGAACAAAACCTCCTGTCGTTTCCTATCAAAGTAGTCTTTAGATTTTCTGTTGGCCTCCTGAAGATTACCACGCACATCCGTCCAAACTCTCTCCAAATCACCGGAAAAATTCTCCTCCTCAGGCACGGCAGATCCCAACTTGGAGAACGACCCAAACGACGGATGTCTCCCAGAACAACAAAAAAAAGGCGAACAACCAGCAGAAGAAGATGTATGATTGTTCAGAGCAAATTCAGCAAGTGGCAGAAACTCAGACCACCCCTCTTGATTGTCTGCCACAAAACAACGCAAGAACTGCTCAACATCCTGGTTTTTCCTTTCTGTCTGGCCATTAGATTCAGGATGATATCCGGACGAGAACGACAAATGAACTCCCAACCTGTCACAAAAGGCACGCCAAAAACGAGCCACGAACTGAGGACCCCTATCAGAAACAATGTCAGTAGGAACGCCATGAAGTCTGACAATTTCCTTGACAAAGGCCTTAGCGAGAGTTTTAGCGCAGGGCAGTTTGACGAAGGGAACCAAGTGACACATCTTGCTAAAACGGTCCACGACCACCCAGATGACAGTAAAACCCTCAGAGGGGGGAAGGTCAGTTATAAAGTCCATAGCAAAATGTGTCCAAGGAGCACTGGGAACCTCCAAAGGACAAAGCAACCCTGCAGCAGGAGTATGTGAGGACTTAGATCTAGCACATATAGTACATTGACGCACCCACTTAATGACTTCCTTCTGCCATCCAGGCCACCAAAAACTGCGACTCACCAGTCTCTTGGTCTCAGAGATTCCGGGATGACCTGCCAACCGAGATTCGTGACACTCAACAAACAAATCTCTCCTAAAGGTCCCAGGCACAAACAACCTCCCATGAGGAGTGTTAGATGGGGCATTCTCCTGTGCTTTAAGAATCTCATCTTCCAAAACGGAGTCCAAAGCAGCTATCACAACACCTTCTTGTAAAATGTTCTCCTCTTTCTCAGCACCGACTATGGGAGAAAAACTGCGAGACAAGGCATCCGCCTTAACATTCTTAGTACCAGGGATGTAAGTAACGGAGAAATTAAACCGCGAGAAAAACAGTGCCCACCTAGCCTGACGGGCATTCAGGCGCTTGGCAGCATCAAGATATATCAGATTTTTATGATCCGTAAGAACCTGAACGGGAAATTCCGCACCTTCCAAGAAGTGGCGCTAGTGTTCAAATGCGAGTTTAATAGCCAATAATTCCCGATTACCAATATCGTAATTCAGTTCAGTCTCCGAAAATTTTTTTGAAAAAAAGGCACAGGGATGTAATCCATCCCCGTTATCCTGAGACAATACTGCGCCAACCCCCACAGAGGAAGCATCAACCTCAACCAAAAACGGCTTAGTCACATCAGGCTGCATAAGGATGGGAGCAGAGGTGAACCTCTCCTTGAGATACACAAAAGCTTCAATGGCCTCAGAAGACCACTGAACCGCATCAGCACCTTTCCTGGTGAGATCGGTCAGAGGTTTGACAATACTAGAAATTTTTTTTATGAATTTTCTGTAATAATTGGCGAAACCTAAAAACCTCTGTATCGATTTCAAACCAATAGGCCTAGGCCATTCCTGTACAGCTTGAACTTTAACCGGGTCCATCTCAAAACCTTCACTGGAGATAATGTAACCCAAAAAACTAATTCTCTGTACAGCGAACTCACATTTCTCCAGCTTAGCAAAAAGCGAATTGTCCATTAATAACTGTAATACCTCACGTACGCTCCGCCAATGAGACTCCAGATCCGGCGAATAAATCAAAATGTCATCCAAATACACAACCACATTTTTGCCGATCAAAGGTCTAAGGATGTCATTAATAAGATTCTGGAAAAATGCAGGAGCATTAGTAAGACCAAAAGGCATAACCAGATTCTCAAAATGACCCACAGGAGTGTTAAAAGCAGTCTTCCATTCGTCACCCTCCTTCATGCGCAACAGATTGTATGCCCCCTTAAGGTCAATTTTAGAGAACCACTTGGCCCCCATTAACTGGTTAAACAGATCAGGAATCAATGGCAGTGGGTAAGGATTGCGTACAGTAATTTTGTTAATCTCACGAAAATCCAGACAAGGACGTAAACCGCCGTCCTTTTTTTTTACAAAAAAAAATCCAACCGCCACAGGAGACTTAGAGGGCCTAATGTGACCGGCGGCCAAACTTGTCTGTATGTATTCCTCCAAAGCCTTCCTCTCAGGAATAGTAAGGTTAAATAAACGACTTTTAGGAAGAGTCGCTCCAGGGACAAATTCAATAGAACAATCATAGTCTCTATGGGGAGGCAAAACCTGCGATTCCTTCTCAGAAAAAACTCTCCAAAAATCCTGAATAGGAACGGGCAATTCTCCCCTATCCAAAGCTGCAATACGCCGGTTACAACACTTGTCATAACATTTATGGCTCCAGGATTTAATTTCACTGGTAGACCAATCCAGTACAGGATTGTGAAATTTTAACCAGGGCAATCCCAATATTACTGGAGAAGGCAAGTTATTCAAAACTACCAAATCCAATTTCTCATGGTGAACACCATTAATAGTGAGAGGAAATTCACAGACCTTGAGAGAAATATTCTTCAAAGGGAAACCATCCACAGAAACCACAGCAATGGGGGATGATAAAGGTTCGGGTTTTAAATTGAGTCTTTCCAAGAATCCCCCATCAATTACATTCAGAGTAGACCCACAATCAACAAACACCCGAAATTCCATTAATTTTTCCTGAGCAATCGTGGAAGCAGCTAAAAATACACCCTTGGAATTTAAACAGGCAATACGGGCATGACTGACCATTTTTTTTTCTTTCTTCATACGAAGCTCACAGCCTTTAATCAAATGACCAGATTTTCCGCAATAGAAACACAAGCCTTCAGAAAATCTACGGTCTTTTTCTTGAGAGCGAGGTGCCACCGATCCAATCTCCATCGGTTCACCACTGTTAGTACACACATTCTCATAACCAGAAACTGACATAGCAGAGGATTTGCTCTCATTAACCCTTGCACGCAGTCTCCTATCCACCCGTATAGCTAATTGCATAGCCTGTTGCAAATCTTCAGGTGTAGGATAAGCAATTAGCAGGTCTTTAACCCTTTCATTGAGCCCAGCAAGAAATAGACTTTTCAGAGCAGAATCGTTCCACCCTGTTTGAGTAGACCAACGACGGAAATGAGTACAATATTTTTCCACATTACCTGATCCCTGTTTCAAACGTCTCAACTCAGTCTCAGCTGATGCGACACGGTCAGGATCATCATATAATAGTCCCAAAGCAGAAAAAAAACTATCCACTGATCTGAAGCATGTATCACTAGGTTGCAAAGAAAAGGCCCACTCCTGAAGCTCTTTGCGCAAAAGTGACATAATGAACCCTATGCGCTGGGATTCATCCCCAGAGGACTTGGGTCTCAAATGAAAATACAATAAGCAAGCATTTTTAAATGAAAAAAATTCTCGGTGTTCACCAAAAAATAAATCTGGCAAACATACCTTAGGCTCCAAGAAATGTGCTCCAGGACAGTTACTCACGTGCTGACGGAGCTCGGCCACCTCCAGAGAGAGTCCCTGCAGGCGATGAGCCAAATCCTGAACCGACACCATGGTGGAACAGAAAAATCTTTCCTTAGAGAATTTGCAGGCTGGACTTACTGTTATGTTCTGCTACCAGAGCTAAGGAAAGAGAGGAGATCTGTCCCTACGATAGAACTCAGCTGAATCCCTACGATGTAACAGGGAACCTGATCCTGCGATCAGACCTGCTAAAGTCCTAAGCTAGTCTGTACGGAGACCTATAAATGTGGGGAAGGAATCCCTACAAGTACTAAGGACTGGGAGGAAAATGGGACACCTCCTAACAGAAATAGTAGCAGACAGACGAACAAACAAAATATATAGAAAATAGAGATCCGTAGACCAAGCAAACTAACAGAGTTAGATACAGAGCACAGGCTAGCTAGAAAGTAGTTATACAATGAAGTCCAGCAAAGCCAGAAGGGCGGAGCAGGATTAAATAGGCCAACAAGGTCATGTGACCAGCAAAGGAAAAAACCTAAGAGCAAGGTTCTAACAGTGGTTTCTCAGTTCCACGGGTCAAATCGCTGTACTATCCAGTTTTGGGCCTTTGGTATCTAAAAAAAATAGCAGTTTGAGTGTGTCGCTCACTGTTCAGCCGCAAATATCTCTATTTAAAATAGTGTGGTATACCCCAGTAAAAAATAACTGTGGTTTTGCCATCCCACGGTAAAAAATCTCTATTATTCAGCTTTTGGTAGTTTTTTCCGTAAAGTAAAACAGTAGTGTCTCCTGACTGTTGTGACACAAAAATATATCTGTTGAAAATAGTCTTGTGTAGGCCCAACATCCCAGTGTGGTTTCTCAGTTCCACGGGTCAAATCGCTGTACTATCCAGTTTTGAGCCTTTGGTATCTAAAAAAAACGCAGTTTGAGTGTGTCGCTCACTGTTCAGCCGCAAATATCTCTATTTAAAATAGTGTGGTATACCCCAGTAAACAATATCTGTGGTTTTGCCATCCCACGGTAAAAAATCTCTATTATTCAGCTTTTGGTAGTTTTTTCCGTAAAGAAAAACAGTAGTGTCTCCTGACTGTTGTGACCCAAAAATATATCTGTTGAAAATAGTCTTGTGTAGGCACGACATCCCAGTGTGGTTTCGCAGTTCCACGGGTCAAATCGCTGTACTATCCAATTTTGGGCCTTTGGTATCTAAAAAAAAAAGCAGTTTGAGTGTGTCGCTCACTGTTCAGCCGCAAATATCTCTATTTAAAAAAGTGTGGTATACCCCAGTAAGCAATAACTGTGGTTTTGCCATCCCACGGTAAAAAATCTCTATTATTCAGCTTTTGTTAGTTTTTTCCGTAAAGAAAAACAGTAGTGTCTCCTGACTGTTGTCACACAAAAATATATCTGTTGAAAATAGTCTTGTGTAGGCCTTACATCACAGTGTAGTTTCGCAGTTCCACGGGTCAAATCGCTGTACTATCCAGTTTTGGGCCTTTGGTATCTAAAAAAAAAGCAGTTTGAGTGTGTCGCTCACTGTTCAGCCGCAAATATCTCTATTTAAAAAAGTGTGGTATACCCCAGTAAGCAATAACTGTGGTTTTGCCATCCCACGGTAAAAAATCTCTATTATTCAGCTTTTGGTAGTTTTTTCCGTAAAGAAAAACAGTAGTGTCTCCTGACTGTTGTGACACAAAAATATATCTGTTGAAAATAGTCTTGTGTAGGCCCGACATCCCAGTGTGGTTTCGCAGTTCCACGGGTCAAATCGCTGTACTATCCAGTTTTGGGCCTTTGGTATCTAAAAAAAAGCAGTTTGAGTGTGTCGTTCACTGTTCAGCCGCAAATATCTCTATTTAAAAAAGTGTGGTATACCCCAGTAAACAATAACTGTGGTTTTGCCATCCCACGGTAAAAAATCTTTATTATTCAGCTTTTGGTTGTTTTTTCTGTAAAGAAAAACAGTAGTGTCTCCTGACTATTGTGACACAAAAATATATCTGTTGAAAATAGTCTTGTGCAGGCCCGACATCCCAGTGTGGTTTCGCAGTTCCATGGGTCAAATCGCTGTACTATCCAGTTTTGCGCCTTTGGTATCTAAAAAAAAAGCAGTTTGAGTGTGTCGCTTACTGTTCAGCCGCAAATATCTCTATTTAAAAAAGTGTGGTATACCCCAGTAAACAATAACTGTGGATTTGCCATCCCACGGTAAAAAATCTCTATTATTCAGCTTTTGGTAATTATTTCCGTAAAGAAAAACAGTAGTGTCTCCTGACTGTTGTGACGCAAAAATATATCTGTTGAAAATAGTCTTGTGTAGGCCCGACATCCCAGTGTGGTTTCGCAGTTCCACGGGTCAAATCGCTGTACTATCCAGTTTTGCGCCTTTGGTATCTAAAAAAAAAAGCAGTTTGAGTGTGTCGCTCATAGTTCAGCCGCAAATATCTCTATTTAAAAAAGTGTGGTATACCCCAGTAAGCAATAACTGTGGTTTTGCCATCCCACGGTAAAAAATCTCTATTATTCAGCTTTTGGTAGTTTTTTCCATTAAGAAAAACAGTAGGGTCTCCTGACTGTTGTGACACAAAAATATATCTGTTGAAAATAGTCTTGTGTAGGCCTTACATCCCAGTGTAGTTTCGCAGTTCCACGGGTCAAATCGCTGTACTATCCAGTTTTGGGCCTTTGGTATCTAAAAAAAAAGCAGTTTGAGCGTGTCGCTCACTGTTCAGCCGCAAATATCTCTATTTAAAATAGTGTGGTATACCCCAGTAAACAATAACTGTGGTTTTGCCATCCCACGGTAAAAAATCTCTATTATTCAGCTTTTGTTAGTTTTTTCCGTAAAGAAAAACAGTAGTGTCTCCTGACTGTTGTGACACAAAAATATATCTGTTGAAAATAGTCTTGTGTAGGCCCGACATCCCAGTGTGGTTTCGCAGTTCCACGGGTCAAATCGCTGTACTATCCAGTTTTGGGCCTTTGGTATCTAAAAAAAAAGCAGTTTGAGTGTGTCGCTCATAGTTCAGCCGCAAATATCTCTATTTAAAAAAGTGTGGTATACCCCATTAAGCAATAACTGTGGTTTTGCCATCCCACGGTAAAAAATCTCTATTATTCAGCTTTTGGTAGTGTTTTCCGAAAAGAAAAACAGTAGGGTCTCCTGACTGTTGTGACACAAAAATATATCTGTTGAAAATAGTCTTGTGTAGGCCTTACATCCCAGTGTGGTTTCGCAGTTCCACGGGTCAAATCGCTGTACTATCCAGTTTTGGGCCTTTGGTATCTAAAAAAAAAGCAGTTTGAGTGTGTCGCTCACTGTTCAGCCGCAAATATCTCTATTTAAAATAGTGTGGTATACCCCAGTGAACAATAACTGTGGTTTTGCCATCCCACGGTAAAAAATCTCTATTATTCAGCTTTTGTTAGTTTTTTCCGTAAAGAAAAACAGTAGTGTCTCCTGACTGTTGTGACACAAAAATATATCTGTTGAAAATAGTATTGTGTAGGCCCGACATCCCAGTGTGGTTTCGCAGTTCCATGGGTCAAATCGCTGTACTATCCAGTTTTGGGCCTTTGGTATCTAAAAAAAAAGCAGTTTGAGTGTGTCGCTCACTGTTCAGCCGCAAATATCTCAATTTAAAAAAGTGTGCTATACCCCAGTAAACAATAACTGTGGTTTTGCCATCCCACGGTAAAAAATCTCTATTATTCAGCTTTTGGTAGTTTTTTCCGTAAAGAAAAACAGTAGTGTCTCCTGACTGTTGTGACACAAAAATATATCTGTTGAAAATAGTCTTGTGTAGGCCCGACATCCCAGTGTGGTTTCGCAGTTCCACGGGTCAAATCGCTGTACTATCCAGTTTTGGGCCTTTGGTATCTAAAAATAAAGCAGTTTGAGTGTGTCGCTCACTGTTCAGCCGCAAATATCTCTATTTAAAATAGTGTGGTATACCCCAGTAAACAATAACTGTGGTTTTGCCATCCCACGGTAAAAAATCTCTATTATTCAGCTTTTGGTAGTTTTTTCCGTAAAGAAAAACAGTAGTGTCTCCTGACTGTTGTGACACAAAAATATATCTGTTGAAAATAGTCTTGTGTAGGCCCAACATCCCAGTGTGGTTTCGCAGCTCCACGGGTCAAATCGCTGTACTATCCAGTTTTGGGCCTTTGGAATCTAAAAAAAAAAGCAGTTTGAGTGTGTCGCTCACTGTTCAGCCGCAAATATCTCTATTTAAAAAAGTGTGGTATACCCCAGTAAACAATAACTGTGGTTTTGCCATCCCACGGTAAAAAATCTCTATTATTCAGCTTTTGGTAGTTTTTTCTGTAAAGAAAAACAGTAGTGTCTCCTGACTGTTGTGACACAAAAATATATCTGTTGAAAATAGTCTTGTGTAGGCCCGACATCCAAGTGTGGTTTCGCAGTTCCACGGGTCAAATCGCTGTACTATCCAGTTTTGGGCCTTTGATATCTAAAAAAAAAAGCAGTTTCAGTGTGTCGCTCACTGTTCAGCCGCAAATATCTCTAATTAAAAAAGTGAGGTATACCCCAGTAAACAATAACTGTGGTTTTGCCATCCCACGGTAAAAAATCTCTATTATTCAGCTTTTGGTAGTTTTTTCCGTAAAAAAAAACAGTAGTGTCTCCTGACTGTTGTGACACAAAAATATTTCTGTTGAAAATAGTCTTGTGTAGGCCCGACATCCCAGTGTGGTTTCGCAGTTCCACGGGTCAAATCGCTGTACTATCCAGTTTTGGGCCTTTGGTATCTAAAATAAAAGCAGTTTGAGTGTGTCGCTCACTGTTCAGCCGCAAATATCTCTATTTAAAATAGTGTGGTATACCCCAGTAAACAATAACTGTGGTTTTGCCATCCCACGGTAAAAAATCTCTATTATTCAGCTTTTGGTAGTTTTTTCCGTAAAGAAAAACAGTAGTGTCTCCTGACTGTTGTGACACAAAAATATTTCTGTTGAAAATAGAATTGTGTAGGCCCGACATCCCAGTGTGGTTTCGGAGTTCCACGGGTCAAATCGCTGTACTATCCAGTTTTGGGCCTTTGGTATCTAAAAAAACAGCAGTTTGAGTGTGTCGCTCACTGTTCAGCCGCAAATATCTCTATTTAAAAAAGTGTGGTATACCCCAGTAAACGATAACTGTGGTTTTGCCATCCCACGGTAAAAAATCTCTATTATTCAGCTTTTGGTAGTTTTTTCCGTAAAGAAAAACAGTAGTGTCTCCTGACTGTTGTGACACAAAAATATATCTGTTGAAAATAGTCATGTGTAGGCCCGACATCCCAGTGTTGTTTTGCAGTTCCACGGATCAAATCGCTGTACTATCCAGTTTTGGGCCTTTGGTATCTAAAAAAAAAGCAGTTTGAGTGTGTCGCTCACTGTTCAGCCGCAGATATCTCTATTTAAAAAAGTGTGGTATACCCCAGTAAACAATAACTGTGGTTTTGCCATCCCACGGTAAAAAATCTCTATTATTCAGCTTTTGGTAGTTTTTTCCATAAAGAAAAACAGTAGGGTCTCCTGACTGTTGTGACACAAAAATATATCTGTTGAAAATAGTCTTGTGTAGGCCTTACATCCCAGTGTAGTTTTGCAGTTCCACGGGTCAAATCGCTGTACTATCCAGTTTTGGGTCTTTGGTATCTAAAAAAAAAGCAGTTTGAGTGTGTCGCTCATAGTTCAGCCGCAAATATCTCTATTTAAAAAAGTGTGGTATACCCCAGTAAGCAATAACTGTGGTTTTGCCATCCCACGGTAAAAAATCTCTATTATTCAGCTTTTGGTAGTGTTTTCCGTAAAGAAAAACAGTAGTGTCTCCTGACTGTTGTGACACAAAAATATATCTGTTGAAAATAGTCTTGTGTAGGCCCGACATCCCAGTGTGGTTTCGCAGTTCCACGGGTCAAATCGCTGTACTATCCAGTTTTGGGCCTTTGGTATCTAAAAAAAAAAGCAGTTTGAGTGTGTCGCTCACTGTTCAGCCGCAAATATCTCTATTTAAAATAGTGTGGTATACCCCAGTAAACAATAACTGTGGTTTTGCCATCCCACGGTAAAAAATCTCTATTATTCAGCTTTTGGTAGTTTTTTCCGTAAAGAAAAACAGTAGTGTCTCCTGACTGTTGTGACACAAAAATATATCTGTTGAAAATAGTCTTGTGTAGGCCCGACATCCCAGTGTGGTTTCGCAGTTCCACGGGTCAAATCGCTGTACTATCCAGTTTTGGGCCTTTGGTATCTAAAAAAAAAGCAGTTTGAGTGTGTCGCTCACTGTTCAGCCGCAAATATCTCTATTTAAAGAAATGTGGCATACCCCAATAAACAATAACTGTGGTTTTGCCATCCCACGGTAAAAAATCTCTATTATTCAGCTTTTGGTAGTTTTTTGCGTTAACAAAAACTGTAGTGTCTCCTGACTGTTGTGACACAAAAATATATCTGTTGAAAATAGTCTTGTTTAGGCCCGACATCCCAGTGTGGTTTCGCTGTTCCACGGGTCAAATCGCTGTACTATCCAGTTTTGGGCCTTTGGTATCTAAAAAAAAAAGCAGTTTGAGTGTGTCGCTCACTGTTCAGCCACAAATATCACTATTTAAAAAAGTGTGGTATACCCCAGTAAACAATAACTGTGGTTTTGCCATCCCACGGTAAAAAATCTCTATTATTCAGCTTTTGGTAGTTTTTTCCGTAAATAAAAACAGTAGAGTCTCCTGACTGCTGTGACACAAAAATATATCTGTTGAAAATAGTCTTGTGTAGGCCCGACATCCCAGTGTGGTTTCGCAGTTCCACGGGTCAAATCACTGTACTATCCAGTTTTGGGCCTTTGGTATCTAAAAAAAAAGCAGTTTGAGTGTGTCGCTCACTGTTCAGCCGCAAATATCTCTATTTAAAAAAGTGTGGCATACCCCAGTAAACAATAACTGTGGTTTTGCCATCCCACGGTAAAAAATCTCTATTATTCAGCTTTTGGTAGTTTTTTCCGTAAAGAAAAACAGTAGTGTCTCCTGACTGTTGTGACACAAAAATATATCTGTTGAAAATAGTCTTGTTTAGGCCCGACATCCCAGTGTGGTTTCGCAGTTCCACGGGTCAAATCGCTGTACTATCCAGTTATGGGCCTTTGGTATCTAAAAAAAAAGCAGTTTGAGTGTGTCGCTCACTGTTCAGCCGCAAATATCTCTGTTTAAAAAAGTGTGGTATACCCCAGTAAACAATAACTGTGGTTTTGCCATCCCACAGTAAAAAATCTCTATTATTCAGCTTTTGGTAGTTTTTTCCATAAAGAAAAACAGTAGTGTCTCCTGACTGTTGTGACACCAAAATATATCTGTTGAAAATAGTCTTGTGTAGGCCCGACATCCCAGTGTGGTTTCACAGTTTCACGGATCACATCGCTGTTCTATCCAGTTTTGGGCCTTTGGGATCTAAAAAAAAAAGAAGTTTGAGTGTGTCGCTCACTGTTCAGCCGCAAATATCTCTATTTAAAAAAGTGTGATATACCCCAGTAAACAATAACTGTGGTTTTGCCATCCTAGGGTAAAAAATCTCTATTATTCAGCTTTTGGTAGTTTTTTCCGTAAAGAAAAACAGTAGTGTCTCCTGACTGTTGTGACACAAAAATATATCTGTTGAAAATAGTCTTGTGTAGGCCCGACATCCCAGTGTGGTTTCGCAGTTTCATGGGTCAAATCGCTGTACTATCCAGTTTTGGAAGTTTGGTATCTAAAATAAAGAAGTTTGAGTGTGTCGCTCACTGTTCAGCCGCAAATATCTCTATTTAAAAAAGTGTGGTATACCCCAGTAAACAATAACTGTGGTTTTGCCATCCCACGGTAAAAAATCTCTATTATTCAGCTTTTGGTAGTTTTTTCCGTAAAGAAAAACAGTAGTGTCTCCTGACTGTTGTGACACAAAAATATATCTGTTGAAAATAGTCTTGTTTAGGCCCGACATCCCAGTGTGTTTTCGAAGTTCCACGGGTCAAATCGCTGTACTATCCAGTTATGGGCCTTTGGTATCTAAAAAAAAAGCAGTTTGAGTGTGTCGCTCACTGTTCAGCCGCAAATATCTCTATTTAAAAAGTGTGGTATACCCCAGTAAACAATAACTGTGGTTTTGCCATCCCACAGTAAAAAATCTCTATTATTCAGCTTTTGGTAGTTTTTTCCGTAAAGAAAAACAGTATTGTCTCCTGACTGTTGTGACACAAAAATATATCTGTTGAAAATAGTATTGTTTAGGCCCGCCATCCCAGTGTGGTTTCGCAGTTCCACGAGTCAAATCGCTGTACTATCCAGTTTTGGGCCTTTGGTATCTAAAAAAAAAGCAGTTTGAGTGTGTCGCTCACTGTTCAGCCGCAAATATCCCTATTTAAAAAAGTGTGGTATACCCCAGTAAACAATAACTGTGGTTTTGCCATCCCACGGTAAAAAATCTCTATTATTCAGCTTTTGGTAGCTTTTTCCATAAAGAAAAACAGTAGAGTCTCCTGACTGCTGTGACACAAAAATATATCTGTTGAAAATAGTCTTGTGTAGGCCCGACATCCCAGTGTGGTTTCGCTGTTCCACGGGTCAAATCACTGTACTATCCAGTTTTGGGCCTTTTGTATCTAAAAAAAAAGCAGTTTGAGTGTGTCGCTCACTGTTCAGCCGCAAATATCTCTATTTAAAAAATTGTGGCATACCCCAGTAAACAAAAACTGTGGTTTTGCCATCCCAAGGTAAAAAATCTCTATTATTCAGCTTTTGGTAGTTCTTTCCGTAAAGAAAAACAGTAGTGTCTCCTGACTGTTGTGACACAAAAATATATCTGTTGAAAATAGTCATGTGCAGGCCCGACATCCCAGTGTGGTTTCACAGTTCCACGGGTCAAATCGCTGTTCTATCCAGTTTTGGGTCTTTGGTATCTAAAAGAAAAGCAGTTTGAGTGTGTCGCTCACTGTTCAGCCGCAAATATCTCTATTTAAAAAAGTGTGATATACCCCAGTAAACAATAACTGTGGTTTTGCCATCCCACGGTAAAAAATCTCTATTATTCAGCTTTTGGTAGTTTTTTCCGTAAAGAAAAACAGTAGTGTCTCCTGACTGTTGTGACACAAAAATATATCTGTTGAAAATAGTCTTGTGTAGGCCCGACATCCCAGTGTGGTTTTGCAGTTCCACGGGTCAAATCGCTGTACTATCTAGTTTTGCGCCTTTGGTATCTAAAAAAAAAGCAGTTTGAGTGTGTCGCTCACTGTTCAGCCGCAAATATCTCTATTTAAAAAATTGTGGCATACCCCAGTAAACAAAAACTGTGGTTTTGCCATCCCACGGTAAAAAATCTCTATTATTCAGCTTTTGGTAGTTTTTTCCGTAAAGAAAAACAGTAGTGTCTCCTGACTGTTGTGACACAAAAATATATCTGTTGAAAATAGTCTTGTGCAGGCCAGATATCCCAGTGTGGTTTCACAGTTCCACGAGTCAAATCGCTGTTCTATCCAGTTTTGGGCCTTTGGTATCTAAAAAAATAGCAGTTTGAGTGTGTCGCTCACTGTTCAGCCGCAAATATCTCTATTTAAAAAAGTGTGGTATACCCCAGTAAACAATAACTGTGGTTTTGCCATCCCACGGTAAAAAATCTCTATTATTCAGCTTCTGGTAGTTTTTTCCATAAAGAAAAACAGTAGTGTGTCCTGACTGTTATGACACAAAAATATATCTGTTGAAAATTGTCTTGTTTAGGCCCGACATCCCAGTGTGGTTTCGCAGTTCCACGGGTCAAATCGCTGTACTATCCAGTTTTGGGCCTTTGGTATCTAAAAAAAAAGCAGTTTGAGTGTGTCGCTCACTGTTCAGCCGCAAATATCTCCATTTAAAAAGTGTGGTATACCCCAGTAAACAGTAACTGTGGTTTTGCCATCCCACGGTAAAAAATCTGTATTATTCAGCTTTTGGTAGTTTTTTCCGTAAAGAAAAACAGTAGTGTCTCCTGACTGTTGTGACACAAAAATATATCTGATTAAAATAGTCTTGTGTAGGCCCGACATCCCAGTATGGTTTCGCAGTTCCACGGGTCAAATCGCTGTACTATCCAGTTTTGGGCCTTTGGTATCTTAAAAAAAAGCAGTTTGAGTGTGTCGTTCACTGTTCAGCCGCAAATATCTCTATTTAAAAAAGTGTGGTATACCCCAGTAAACAATAACTGTGGTTTTGCCATCCCACGGTAAAAAATCTCTATTATTCTGCTTTTGGCAGTTTTTTCCGTAAAGAAAAACAGTAGTGTCTCCTGACTGTTGTGACACAAAAATATATCTGTTGAAAATAGTCTTGTGTAGGCCCGACATCCCAGTGTGGTTTCGCAGTTCTACGGGTCAAATCGCTGTACTATCCAGTTTTGGGCCTTTGGTATCTAAAAAAAAAAGCAGTTTGAGTGTGTCGCTCACTGTTCAGCCGCAAATATCTCTATTTAAAAAAGTGTGGTATACCCTAGTAAACAATAACTGTGGTTTTGCCATCCCACGGTAAAAAAATCTCTATTATTCAGCTTTTGGTAGTTTTTTCCGTAAAGAAAAACAGTAGTGTCTCCTGACTGTTGTGACACAAAAATATATCTGTTGAAAATAGTCTTGTGTAGGCTCGACATCCCAGTGTGGTTTCGCAGTTACACGGGTCAAATCGCTGTACTATCCAGTTTTGGGCCTTTGGTATCTAAAAAAAAAGCAGTTTGAGTGTGTCGCTCACTGTTCAGCCGCAAATATCTCTATTTAAAAAAGTGTGGTATACCCCAGTAAACAATAACTGTGGTTTTCCTCTTCCACGGTTCTAATCTACTCTCTATTACCCTTTTTCAATTGATAGTGCAAGTGTAAGCTATTTTACTTCATTTACAATGGGCAAAGAGCGTGGCAAGGGTCGTGGAAGTGTACGTTCTGTTGATGGTTCGTGCAGAGGACGGGGCCGTGGCCAAGGTGAAAATGTGCCACAACCAACAGCCACATCTTCTCGCTCCCACTTCTTGACCGAATTACTAGGGAAGCACAGAACAACACCAGTATTGAGAACTGATCAGTGTGAGCAGGTTATTAATTGGACAGCAGATAATACTTCCAGTTACCTGGGCACCACCACCTCCGGTCTGTCTTCCACACGGTCAACTCTTAGTAGCCGTGAGTCTCGACCACATACTCCTCCTCACCCTGATGTTCCTTCCTCCCACCATGCCGAGTGTCGTCAGACAGCAAGTGATCCCACACTTGGACACTCTGAAGAGCTGTTCACTGGTCCATTTCCATATTTGGGCCCCTCGCCTGATACGCTTGAAGTGGTGGAAGAGGAGATCCCATGTTGCGATGCCTAAAGATTTGAACATCCACGGCCACAGGAAGTCGACGTTGGCAATCTGTCACAAGAGGTGGACGATGACGAGACACAATTGCCAGGAAGTGAGGAGGAGGATCGTGGTGCGCAAGTGGAAGAGGAGGAGGTGGTAGATGATCTACTAACTGACCCAACGTGGAAGGAGGACATGCAGAGTGAGGCCAGCAGCACACAGGGGGAGGGAGGCAGAGTACCCCAACAGGCAGGAAGAAGCAGTGTGGTGGCCGCAGACTGAAGGCAGGCAACCGTTCCCCGTAACACCAACACGAGGGACGTTGCCAGTACAAGCGGTAGGTCTTCCCGAGTCTGGAATTTTTTTAAAGACTCTGCTGATAACCCCAAAAAGGCCATATGTTCCACCTGCCATGCCAGCATCAGCAGGGGTGACAAAACTACCAGCCTGGCCACCACCAGCATGATCAGGCACATGGCAGCAAAGCACCCGACTTTGTGGGGCGAAACCCAGGGTCCACGACCAGTGTCAGCGGGTGTCACCACTTCTTCTTCCACTGTTGTGCGTGCAATAGAACCCCCTGTTGTGTGTGCAAGGCAATACCCTGTCCATACTGCATGTAAAGATGCCCCCTCCTCTCAGTCTTCACTTGTTATGGCAGTTTCTCAAGAAACAGCATCCACGTCCACGTCCCACCGCAGCTTTCAATTGTCCATATCCCAGACCTTTGAACGAAAGCGGAAATTCGCAGCTAACGCCCCACAGGCCACAGTCCTAAATTCGCACATTTCACGACTGCTTGCATTGGAAATGCTGCCTTTTAGGCTGGTGGAGACGGAATCCTTCCGCAATCTTATGGTGGTGGCCATCCCTCGGTACTCGGTCCCCAGCCGACACTATTTTGCCCAGTGTGCCATCCCCGCACTACACACGCACGTGTCCCAAAGCATCTGCCGTGCCCTTAACAACGCAGTTACTGGGAGAGTCCACCTGACAACGGACACGTGGACAAGTGCTTGTGGCCAGGGACGGTACATCTCTCTGACGGCACACTGGGTAAACATAGTGGAAGCCGGGACCCAGTCGGACCTTGGGACAGAACACATCCTCCCCACACCGAGGATTGCGGGCCTTATGTCAGTCAGAGTTTCCCCAACAGTGTACAGCTCCTGCGCATCCTCCTCCTCCTCCTCCTCATGTTCAGCCTCCATCTCAGATATCACCACATCAGTTACAAGCTGGAAGCATTGCAGAACTGCCTCCGCCAAGCGGCAACAGGCTGTGCTGAAACTCATAAGCTTAGGTGATAAACCTCACACTGCTTGTGAGTTGTGGACAGCTGTGAAAGAGCAGGCAGATCTGTGGCTGAGACCGCTGAACCTACATCCCGGCATGGTCGTGTGTGACAATGGCCGTAACCTGGTGGCGGCTCTGAGGCGAGGTGAGATCACACACGTACCATGCCTGGCTCATGTGCTTAACCTCGTGGTTCAGCGGTTTCTTAAATCATACCCCGAGTTGCCAGATCTGCTCGTCAAAGTACGCCGCCTGTCTGCTCATTTTCGCAAGTCGGCTGCAGCTTCCACCGCCCTTGCTGTGTTGCAGCAGCGTTTGCAACTTCCGGCACACCGACTGGTGTGTGATGTCCCCACACCACACGTTGGAACTCTACCCTCCACATGTTGCAAAGGATTTGTGAGCAGAAGAGAGCAGTTGTGGAGTACCAGCTGCAACAAGGCCGTCGATATTCAGGTCAGACTCCACAAATAAGACCTCAGGAGTGGACCTGGATGTCTGACATATGTACCATCCTGACAAACTTTGAGGAGGCCACCAAGATGGTGAGTGGCGATGACGCCATCATTAGTGTCAGCATCCCACTTGTCTGTCTTTTGCAACGCTCTCTGCAGAGAATTAAAGAGGAGGCATTGCAGCCAGAGTATGATGAGATGGATCAAGAAGCCGTAGCGGGCGATTACACACAGCCCAGCCTCATCTCATCCCAACGTGCATTGGGGGACAATGAGGGAGAGGAGGAGGAGGAGGAGGAGGAGGAAGAACAGGAGCTGCTATCATGCGTTGTAGACGGTAGTACCTGTACAAGTGTCATACAGTCGGTTCAGCGTGGGTGGCCTGAGGACAGGGGGGAGGAGGAAGAGGAGGAGGAGGAGGAGAGCATGGTCAGTCGTCATCTTGGTTAGGACACGGAAATCTTGCCCGTTACCAGTCTGGCACGCATGACTGACTTTATGTTACGCTGCCTTAACCGTGACCCTCGCGTTGTCAAAATGTTGGGTGACAGTCATTACTGGTTGGTAACACTTGTAGACCCCCGCTACAAGGAGAACTTTCACTCTCTTATTCCTGAGGTGGAGGGGTCTACAAAAATGGGGCAGTACCAAAAGGTCCTTGCTGCAGAACTCTTAAAAAAATTCCCATCTGAACACGCTAGCGGCAGAGGTCACAGTTCGTTGCCCAACCAAGGCGTACAGGCGAGAGAGATGCAACTCCAATCCAGCAGAGGCAGGGGAACACTGTCAACGTTCTGGGACAGTTTTCTAACACCCGTCCAGCTTACAGGCCCTGAGGCGCGGGGTACTCTCACAAGGAGTGGAAAGTTTCAAAAGATGGTGAGGGAGTACCTTACCGACCGTACCAGCGTCCTCCGTGATTCCTCTGTGCCTTTTAATTATTGGGTATCCAAGCTGGACACTTGGAATGAACTTGCTCTGTACGCCTTGGAGGTCCTGGCCTGCCCTGACGCTAGCGTGTTATCGGAGCGTGTTTTTAGTGCCGCTGGGGGAATTATAACTCATAAGCGCACTCGCCTGTCAACTGACAATGCTGACAAGCTGACCCTTATCAAAATGAACAAGGGCTGGATTGGGCCAGACTTCTCATCACCACGAAATGACAGCAGAGTAACATAAAGTCAAATCCACTGTGTTATTTCAGGCGGTGCATTCACATGCACCGCTTCACACCCACACATGGGTATACGCTTCCTCGTTTCGGCTGTTTTATCTTCTTCTCCTTATCCTCAGCCTCCATCACCACTATACCACCAGGGTGCCAGCATTGCAAGTTCCTCTGTCCTTATTTTTGGCAGCTTTTGCTTGCAAGGCATAAGCAAATACTATGGGACACCCACTCCCCAATAATGGGACTTATGTTTGTAAAATGCTGTACTGCATGGCTCTTGTAAGGGGCATTGCAAGTTGCTCCGTCCTAATTATTGGCAGCTTTTGCTTGGAAAGCATCAGCAAATACTATGGGAGACCCACTCCCCAATAATGGGACTTATGTTTGTAATATGCTGTACTGCATGGATCTTGTAAGGGGCATTGCAAGTTGCTCCATCCTAATTTTTGGCAGCTTTTGCTTGCAAGGCATAAGCAAATGCTATGGGAGACCCACTCCCAATAATGGGACTTATGTTTGTAATATGCTGTACTGCATGGCTCTTATAAGTTGCATTGCAAGTTGCTCCGTCCTAAGTTTTGGCAGCTATTGCTTGCAAGGCATAAGCAAATTCTATGGGAGACCCACTCCCCAATAATGGGACTTATTTTTATTATATGCTGTACTGCATGGCTCTTGTAAGGGGCATTGCAAGTTGCTCCGTCCTAATTTTTGGCAGCTTTTGCTTGCAAAGCATAAGCAAATACTATGGGACACCCACTCCCCAATAATGGGACTTATGTTTGTAATATGCTGTACTGCATGTGACGCACCCCCTGGGCCGTGTGTACACGTGTGTGGGATACCCGGAGCCGGGTCTCTGGGGTCTGTAGTCTCCGTGGCGGTGACCCGGTCCCGTGGCTCAGGCTGGTCAAACCAGTGGCAGTCTTTCTTAGGTTTTGAGGTTAATTGTCCGACTGCGCCACCCGTGGATTGCGGTCAGGGAGTACCACCGCTGCGAGGTATACCGCTGAGGCTGGCATTGTGTGCGCAGCAGAGAATGGGATAACTCCCCACAGGAGGAGTATAGCCTCAGGGCAGTGAGTGTGGATGATGGGGGTGATGGTGCACGAGCGCAGCAGGAATGACTCAGAGTCTTTGCAGTGCAGTTCAGGGTCTTTACTGATGATTATAAGGTAGACCCTTCCGGGACTACTGGCTAGCATAAGAGGCCTGGTCAGTCTGTGAACGAGCAGGAGTTCCCCTGGCCAGGTGGAGTTGTAGGCCTCCCCGTCTGTCTGCACTCTTCCTGGCTACCTTGCTGTAAGCGGGTAGAAGTAGCCCACGTCTCTGAGTGTACCGTGTAGTGCTCACCCGTATGGCTGGTGACTTGGGGCCTTCTGTTAGCCTCCGCTCCACGACGGCGGTGCTGGTCCCTTGCTTGTGACTGAGCCTTCGGGCTTCTATGGCCAGAGGACCTGAAATCCCTGCCGGCTGGTTTCTGCTGCTGGATATATAAGTCCTCACAGCCTCGGACTACTGTGTCCGGTTCCTATTGTCTTCTGCCAGGGCGAGCTCTGCTCAGCTTCCAGCCCCTGGTCTTTAGTTTCTAGCTCCTACAGAGCTCCTTGCTGTTACTTTCCCTTGCTCTCACTCTGACTCTCACTGTTCTCTGTTCTCTGACTCACTCAACCCCGCCCCAGATCCAGTTTATTAGGGCAGAATTCTCCCCTCCCAGGACTGGGGCAGGAGGATGTTGCATGTTTAAGGGATCCTGACTAGGAAACTTCCCACTTGCTCTCTGACGTAATATATCTCTATTACTGTGGTGACCAGACCCCTGGGGTGCCACACATGGCTCTTGTAAGGGGCATTGCAGTTCCTCATAATTTTTGGAAAGCCTTCCATTCACTGCTTAGGCCAACAGTGCACAGGAGACCCAGTTGCTATAAATGGAAAAAAAGGTTTAATTAACGCCCTCTGACCTCCATGTCATTTCCAAGGAGCATTGGATTGCCTCAAAATTTTTGGTAGGCATTGCACTCACTGTATGCCCTATAACTGTGTAGCCGAACCGCTCCTTTTGTTACAGAAACATATCCTACAAGACATATCTGGTTGACTGGTCTGATATTGATGTGAATGGTCCATGTTCCTCCTGCTCTTTCTCCTTTGCCACTACCTCATCCATCATTTATCACCTGAATTTTTGTTTTAACAGGAGTCATAGAACTTGGATAGTAGCAGGAAAACATCCAGCAATCCTCGGAGGAGGTAGGATATGCACCAAAACGCTGACCACCTCAGGCCTAGCCGCTACTACACACATGCGCTTGCATTACAACAAAACAAAGCAGATGCTAACTTCTATTATCATCATCATGCATGAGTCTGATAGTCCGGTGGGCTCGGCCAATGCTGCCCTAAAGCAGGCCAGGCTAAGAAAAGTGTGGGAAAGGTTACCGGGACAAATAGGGGTGGCTGGGGACCGAGTATGGACACCCGGCCACCCCCTGGAGGCTGGGGAGCAAGCGGGGACACCCGGCCACCAGGCGGCTGGGGACTGAGTATGGATACCAGGCCGCCGACGCAGCCATTGCGTGGTGGCCAGATTCCACCTCCACATGCCTAAAAGGCCCAATTTAAAGTGCAAGCAAGCAGTATGGTATTGCAGCCTGGGGGTGGGTGGGTGGCAGGCTGCATACTTGCGCTTGCATTGCAAGGAATGGGAGAGGTACAATTGAACACTGCCCTGGGACTAGAACTTGCATGGGGATAGTTGCTAGTCTGCATCTTCTGATGCGGTAAGGATCACTTAGGATGGGCACACTTTTATTCAGTGACCTGGGTGTCAGAGATGCTTCCAGGGGTCTGCACCATGCTGTTCCCATGTCTTTTCAGCACTGTATGCATGTGTCACATAGCACATGGCCAGATAAGGTTGTAAAATGTTAAAATGACATTTCCCGGTGAATGCATTTGTCACGGTTGAAAGCAATACAAAAGTGCAAAAACGCATAAAAAATGCTACTTGTTTTTGGTTATTTTTTTTACCTTATACACAAGTCTTTACCCTGGAAAGGATGCTCCTTAACATATTTCACAGGAAAACAGGTTCAGTTTCGTTTTTGAACATTTTATTGTGAGCCCGTAAAAGTGGCTTAATACCTCTGACCACGTTGTTGACAGCAGTGACCTTGGGGTCAGAAATGCTTCCTGGGGCGATCCCCATGCTGTCCCCATGTCATTTGAGCACTGTCACTATCCTTTTGGGCACTTAGTTGGCTTTTAAAAGACTGCCGGGGGTGCCACCGCAAAAATGCTCGAGTCTCCCATAGACTAACATTGGGCTCGTTGCTCGGGTCGAGCACCCGAGTATCACGGCTGTAGCGCCGGCGTCCCTGCCCTCTGCTAGGCAGGGACGCTGTTCCCCTCACCTCCCTGCTCCGTGCCCGGCGTCATCCTCCCGCTCTGCTGGCAGAGCGCGCTCCTTCCCGTCTACTGTACTTAGGGCGCGCGCGCGCGCTCTCCCTCCCTCTTAAAGGGGCCGCGCGCGCCGTCCTAAGGAGTCCCCGGCCAATGGCCGGAGGACTTCACCATATATAAGGCACCTCCTTCAAAATGGAGGTGCCCGAGCAATGTTGTTGCACTGTTCACTACTCTGCTTCAGCCCTCAGGTCCCGTTGCCAGTTCCTGCCAGTTACCTGCCAGTTTCCTGCCAGATTCCTGCCTGATTATCTGCTACCTGCCTGCTAGTCTGAGGTCCGACGGTCTGCCTTACTACTCCTGTCAGTCTGTCTAAGGACCAGTCTGCCCGCTCACCTGGGAGCGCACATCAGCCACCTGCCTGCTTGCCCGAGGTCCGACGGTCTGCCTTCCAACTCCTGTCAGTCTGTCTATGGACCAGCTTGCCCGCTCACCTGGGAGCACACACCTGCTACCTGCCTGCTAGTCTACCTGGAGGCTCCGCCGTCACATGCTGTGACCACCTGCCTGTCCAGTGACTCCTGCTCGCTCACCTGGGAGCGCTCATCTGCTGCCTGTCTGCTAGCCTACCTGGAGGCTCTGCCGTCACGTGCTGTGACCACCCGCCTGTCCAGAGACTTCTGCCTGCTCACCTGGGAGCGCTCATCTGCCGCCTGTCTGTTGGTCTTCCTGGAGGCTCCGCCGTCACATGCTGTGACCACCCGTTCATCCAGAGACTCTCGCCTGCTCACCTGGAAGCTCACGTCTATCATCAGCCGCCACAGGTCGTACCAACCCTTTACCTAGAGACTGCCCCGGTCACTTGCCGTGACCATCTGCCCGTTCATCCAGAGACTGCCCCGGTCACTTGCCGTGACCCTCTGCCCGTTCACTCAGAGACTGCCCCGGTCACTTGCCGTGACCATCAGCCCGTTCATCCAGAGACTGCCCCGGTCACTTGCCGTGACCTCCAGCCCGTTCACTCAGAGACTGTCCCGGTCACCTGCTGTGACCTCCTGCCCGTCTTCCCTGGTCGCCACCCGCTCCCTTACAAGGACTGCCCCCTTGTATAGTAGCTCAGAGGTTCCGCCTCCCAGACCCGTTACAGTTTGCTCGGGCCATGGAACCCGGTGGCACCCAAGCTCCCTCGCTCTCGGACCTGTGTCATGAACTGTCCCGTCAAAGGTCCCAACAGGAGTCCATCCTGGGTCACCTGCGGAATGTCAATACTCGCCTGGACACTCTGACTGCTCCACCAGCAACCTCCGCCAGTGCCATGTCTCGCAATCCGGCAGCCCCGCTGCCCACTAATACCATGGTATCCTACCCCGGACCCCGGCTTTCTGCACCTCCTCGCTTCGGAGGCGACTCCGCCCAGGCTCGGGGCTTCATAAATCAGTGCACCCTGCACTTTGAACTATTGTCCCACCAGTTTAACTCCGACCGGGCCAAAATTGCATTCATCATGACCCATCTCACCGGGAAGGCCCTGGCCTGGCTAAATCCTCTATGGGAGAGAGGAGACCCCCTGGTGTCCGACTTGCCTGCCTTTCTCATGGCTTTCCGGAAAGTCTTCGACGAACCCGGACGGAAGACCTCATCCGCATCATCTCTGCTACGCCTCCGTCAGGGAAGTCTCACCGTGGGCCAATATGCCATACGGTTCCGTACCCTTGCCTCGGAGCTGGCCTGGGATAACGACGCTCTGGTATCCGTCTTCTGGGAGGGTCTGTCCGGCCGTATTAAAGATGAACTTGCCGGTCGGGACATTCCTACCACTCTCGATGACCTAATAACTCTTGCCACCCGGATTGACCTACGGTTCCAGGAGCGTGCCAAAGAGGTCACCCGTGAGAGGAGGTTTCCACGTCTAGCTCCTACTTTTCAGAAACCCGTCACTCCATCCGTCTCTCCCCAGGTACACTCTCCTGAGCCTATGCAGGTCGACCAGACCAAGATGGTCAAAACCCGTCAGGACTTACGCCGTGCCGAAGGGAGCTGCTTCTACTGTGGCAGTAAGGAGCACCGGATCCGTACCTGCCCGGAGAGGTCGGGAAACGCCTGTGTCTAGGTTCGCTCAGAGAGGTCAACCTAGACAAGAATAAATCCTCTCCATCTCTGCTACTGTCAGTCTCAATTATCTGCGGGGAGAATCGTTATTTCGAACTAGCCCAACTTGACTCTGGAGCGGCCGGGAATCTTATCTCACAGTCCCTGGTAGAAAAATACCGCATTCCCACCAAACCTCTGGCTGTACCAATATCTGTCGCTGCTGTGGTTGGGGGCCTCTTGTAGTGCCGGCGTCCCTGCCCTCTGCTAGGCAGGGACGCTGTTCCCCTCACCGCTCTGCTCCGAGCCCGGCGTCCCTCTCCCGCTCTGCTGGCAGCGCGCGCTCCTTCCCGGCCACTGTGCTTAGGGCGCGCGCGCGCGCCCTCCCTCCCTCTTAAAGGGGCCGCGCGCGCCGTCCTAAGGAGTCCCCGGCCAATAGCCGGAGGACTTTACCGTATATAAGGCACCTCCTCCAAAATGGAGGTGCCCGAGCAATGTTGTTTGCACCTGTGTCTCACCTGTGCTTCAGCCCTCAGGTCCCGTTGCCAGTTACCTGCCAGTTACCTGCCAGATTCCTGCCTGATTACTTGCTACCTGCCTGCTAGTCTGAGGTCCGACGGTCTGCCTTACTAATCCTGTCAGTCTGTCTAAGGACCAGCCTGCCCGCTCACCTGGGAGCGCACATCAGCTACCTGCCTGCCTGCCTGAGGTCCGACGGTCTGCCTTCCAACTCCTGTCAGTCTGTCTATGGACCAGCTTGCCCGCTCACCTGGGAGCGCACATCTGCTATCTGCCTGCTAGCCTACCTGGAGGCTCCGCCTCACGTGCTGTGACCACCTGCCTGTCCTGTGACTCCTGCCCGCTCACCTGGGAGCACTCTTCTGCTACCTGTCTGTTTGCCTACCCGGAGGCTCTGCCGTCACGTGCTGTGACCACCCGCCTGTCCAGAGACTTCTGCCCGCTCACCTGGGAGCGCTCATCTGTCGCCTGTCCGCTGGTCTTCCTGGAGGCTCCGCCGTCACATGCTGTGACCACCCGTTCATCCAGAGACTCTCGCCTGCTCACCTGGGAGCTCACGTCTATCTTCAGCCGCCACAGGTCGTACCAACCCTATACCTAGAGACTGCCCCGGTCACTTGCCGTGATCTCCAGCCCGTTCACTCAGAGACTGTCCCGTTCACTCAGAGACTGTCCCGTTCACTCAGAGACTGTCCCGTTCACTCAGAGACTGTCCCGTTCACCTGCTGAGACTTCCACCCCGTCTTCCCTGGACGCCACCCGCTCCCTTACAAGGACCGCCTCCTTGTATAGTAGCTCTGAGGTTCTGCCTCCCAGACCCGTTACAGTTTGCTCGGGCCATGGAACCCGGTGGCACCCAAGCTCCCTCGCTCTCGGACCTGTGTCATGAACTGTCCCGTCAAAGATCCCAACAGGAGTCCATCCTGGGTCACCTGCGGAATGTCAATACTCACCTGGACACTCTGACTGCTCCACCAGCAACCTCCGCCAGTGCCATGTCTCGCAATCCGGCAGCTCCGCTGCTCACTAATACCATGGTATCCTACCCTGGACCCCGGCTTTCTGCACCTCCTCGCTTCGGAGGCGACTCCGCCCAGGCTCGGGGCTTCATAAATCAGTGCACCCTGCACTTTGAACTTTTGTCCCACCAGTTTAACTCCGACCGAGCCAAAATTGCATTCATCATGTCCCATCTCACCGGGGAGGCCCTGGCCTGGCTAAATCCTCTATGGGAGAGAGGAGACCCCCTGGTGTCCAACTTGCCTGCTTTTCTCACGGCTTTCCGGAAAGTCTTCGACGAACCCGGACGGAAGACCTCATCCGCATCATCGTTGCTACGCCTCCGTCAGGAGAGTCTCACCGTGGGCCAATATGCCATACGGTTCCGTACCCTTGCCTCGGAGCTGGCCTGGGATAACGACGCTCTGGTTTCCGTCTTCTGGGAGGGTCTGTCCGGCCGTATTAAAGATGAACTTGCCGGTCGGGACATTCCTACCACTCTCGATGACTTAATAACTCTTGCCACCCAGATTGACCTACGGTTCCAGGAGCGTGCCAGAGAGGTCACCCGTGAGAGGAGGTTACCACGTCTAGCTCCTACTTTTCAGAAACCCGTCGCTCCTTCTGTCTTTAACCAGGTACACCCTCCTGAGCCTATGCAGGTCGACCAGACCAAGATGGTCAAGACCCGTCAGGACTTACGTCGTGCCGAGGGGACCTGCTTCTACTGTGGCAGTAAGGAGCACCGGATCCGTGCCTGCCCGGAGAG
The DNA here is from genome assembly GCF_046119375.1 of Phyllobates terribilis. Classification (NCBI taxonomy): domain Eukaryota; kingdom Metazoa; phylum Chordata; class Amphibia; order Anura; family Dendrobatidae; genus Phyllobates; species Phyllobates terribilis. Next base: position 650,281,667 of record NW_027362762.1, read on the forward strand.
ATCGGGAAACGCCTGTGTCTAGGTTCGCTCAGAGAGGTCCACCTAGACAAGAATAAATCCTCTCCATCCCTGCTGTTGTCAGTTTCAATCGTCTACGGGGAGAACCGTTATTTCGAACTAGCCCAACTAGACTCTGGAGCAGCCGGGAATCTTATTTCACAGTCCCTGGTAGAGAAATACCGCATCCCCACCAAACCTCTGGCTGTACCCTTGTCTGTTGCTGCCGTGGATGGGGGGCTCTTACCACGCCCCATCCAACTCATCACCGAATCCATTACTCTGCAGGTGGGAATGCTGCATTCTGAAAGTATCTCCTTCCATGTTCTGCCTGGACTCTCTCACGCCCTCTTGCTAGGCCTACCTTGGCTCCAGAGACATGCACCCGTTCTTGACTGGCAGACCGGAGAAGTCCTTCGCTGGGGACAGGGCTGCCATAAGACCTGTCTGGTTCCCGTTCATCCCGTCCGTCCTTCTCCTACCCCAGCTAATCTACCTGGACTTCCGATTCCTTATTGGTCTTATGCTGATGTCTTTAATAAAAAGGAGGCAGAGACACTACCCCCTCATAGACCATACGACTGTCCTATCGACCTGTTACCTGGTACTTCTCCTCCCCGTGGGCGTATTTATCCATTATCCGCTGTTGAGACCCGGTCGATGTCCGAATATATTGAGGAAAATCTGGCCAGGGGATTCATTCGGAAATCTACCTCCCCGGCGGGAGGAGGCTTCTTTTTCGTCAAAAAGAAGGACGGCTCTCTCCGTCCCTGTATAGACTATAGAGGCCTTAACCAGATCACGGTGAAGAATAAGTACCCCCTTCCGCTCATTCCGGAGTTATTTGATCGTCTGAGGGGGGCTAGAATCTTCACCAAACTGGACCTCCGTGGGGCGTACAACCTGGTTCGTATCTGTCAGGGGGATGAATGGAAGACGGCATTCAACACCCGGGACGGCCACTATGAATATCTGGTAATGCCCTTTGGTCTCTGTAACGCTCCTGCCGTCTTTCAAGAGTTGGTCAATGACATCTTCCGGGACCTTCTCTACTCCTGCGTAGTGGTGTACCTGGACGACATCTTGGTCTTCTCTCCGGATCTCCAGACTCACCGGAGGGACGTTCGTCAGGTCCTGCTCAGGCTCAGGCAGAACCATCTCTACGCTAAATATGAGAAGTGCCTCTTTGAGCAGACCTCGCTTCCGTTTCTGGGCTACATTATCTCTCAGACTGGCCTACAAATGGATCCTGAGAAACTGTCTGCCATCGAGAAATGGCCCCGACCAGAGGGGTTGAAGGCTATTTAACGGTTCCTGGGCTTCGCCAACTATTACCGCCTCTTCATCCCGCACTTCTCTTCCCGGACTGCCCCAATTTCCGCACTCACCCGTAAGGGTACTAATCCCAAAGAGTGGCTGCCCGAAGCAGAGGAGGCCTTTCTTTCCCTAAAACAGGCCTTCTCTTCCGCCCCGGTGCTGCATCGCCCGGACGGCAACAAGCAGTTCTTCCTGGAAGTTGACGCCTCCTCCTCTGGAGCCGGAGCGGTACTTACTCAAAAATCATTTTCCGGGAGAATGGTAACTTGTGGCTTCTTCTCCAAACTCTTCTCCTCTTCTGAGCGCAACTATTCCATAGGAGACCGAGAGTTATTGGCCATCAAACTGGAGTTGGAGGAGTGGCGTTACCTACTCGAGGGGGCTCTTCATCCGGTAATAATTTACACTGACCACAAGAACTTGGCTTACCTCCAGCATGCCCAGAGACTTAACCCGCGCCAAGCCCGGTGGTCCTTGTTTTTTGCTCGTTTTGATTTTGTTCTTCATTTTCGCCCGGCTGAAAAAAACGTCAAAGCAGACGCCTTGTCCCGATCCTTTCTGGTGTCCGATCTCGAGGAAGAACCTAAACATATCATCGATCCCGCCAGAGTAATGCAGGTGGCTCCCGTGAGTCTAAATCGTCTCCCTCCCGGTAAGACGTTTGTTTCAGTACCTGATCGGGAGAAGATCCTACACTGGGGCCATTCGTCTAAACTAGCTGGCCACGCCGGTCAGAAAAAGACCCTCCAGCTTATTGCCCGGCACTATTGGTGGCCTACCCTGCACAAGGACATAATAGACTTTGTTTCTGTCTGTGTGTCCTGCGCTCGCAACAAAGTCCCGAGACATCTGCCAGCCGGACGCCTCCTTCCGCTTCCTGTACCTGCTGCCCCCTGGCAGCATATAGCAATGGACTTTATAACTGATCTCCCCGTCTCTGCTGGTTGTACGGTCATTTGGGTGGTCGCTGACCGCTTTTCCAAGATGGCTCACTTTATTCCCCTGCCAGGCCTTCCGTCTGCACCCGAGCTGGCTAAAGACTTTATCCGCCACATCTTCCGTCTTCATGGCCTGCCCCTCCACATCGTGTCGGATCGTGGGGTACAGTTCACCTCACGTTTCTGGAGAGCCACTTGTAAACTACTAGACGTCACCCTGGACTTCTCTTCCGCTTACCACCCACAGTCCAATGGTCAAGTGGAGCGGATCAATCAGAACCTGACCAGTTACCTCCGGCACTTCGTTAATGCCCACCATTCTGACTGGGTGGATCTCCTACCATGGGCCGAGTTCTCTTATAATAATCACGAGAGCGAATCCTCCTCCAAATCCCCGTTTTTTGTAGTCTTTGGTCAGCATCCTCGGATTCCTTTTCCTGTCTCCACCTCTGTGGACAACCCGGCTGCGGAATCTCTCGTTAGCAAATTTTCCTCCATATGGGAGAGTACCCGGTCCGCACTCCTTCTGTCATCCGAGCGTATGAAAAGACACGCTGACAAAAAACGCCTGGATCCTCCACAATTTCGTCCAGGAGATAAAGTCTGGCTCTCATCTAAATATGTTCGACTCAAGATACCTTCTTACAAGTTAGGGCCTCGGTTCATCGGCCCTCTGGAGGTCATCAGTCAGATCAACCCGGTGGCCTATAAATTGAAACTCCCGGCCAACTTACGGATCCCCAACTCCTTCCATGTATCTCTCCTCAAACCCGTGGTGCTTAACTCTTTTTACAAGTCTACAGGTACGCCTCCTGCTCCGGTTTCTGCTGAGGACGAGTTTGAGGTAGAGAACATTCTTGCCACCAAAAGGGTAAGAGGAAAGACCTTTTTCTGGTAGATTGGAAGGGGTTTGGTCCTGAGGAGAGAACGTGGGAGCCCCGGGAGAACATCCATGCCCCTCTCATCCTAGCTAAATTTCTATCTGGCCTAAAAAAGGGGGGGCCTAAAGGGGGGGGTACTGTAGTGCCGGCGTCCCTGCCCTCTGCTAGGCAGGGACGCTGTTCCCCTCACCGCTCTGCTCCGAGCCCGGCGTCCCTCTCCCGCTCTGCTGGCAGCGCGCGCTCCTTCCCGGCCACCGTGCTTAGGGCGCGCACGCGCGCCCTCCCTCCCTCTTAAAGGGGCCGCGCGCGCCGTCCTAAGGAGTCCCCGGCCAATGGCCGGAGGACTTTACCGTATATAAGGCACCTCCTCCAAAATGGAGGTGCCCGAGCAATGTTGTTTGCACCTGTGTCTCACCTGTGCTTCAGCCCTCAGGTCCCGTTGCCAGTTACCTGCCAGTTACCTGCCAGATTCCTGCCTGATTACTTGCTACCTGCCTGCTAGTCTGAGGTCCGACGGTCTGCCTTACTAATCCTGTCAGTCTGTCTAAGGACCAGCCTGCCCGCTCACCTGGGTGCGCACATCAGCTACCTGCCTGCCTGCCTGAGGTCCGACGGTCTGCCTTCCAACTCCTGTCAGTCTGTCTATGGACCAGCTTGCCCGCTCACCTGGGAGCGCACATCTGGTATCTGCCTGCTAGCCTACCTGGAGGCTCCGCCGTCACGTGCTGTGACCACCTGCCTGTCCTGTGACTCCTGCCCGCTCACCTGGGAGCGCTCTTCTGCTACCTGTCTGTTTGCCTACCCGGAGGCTCTGCCGTCACGTGCTGTGACCACCCGCCTGTCCAGAGACTTCTGCCCGCTCACCTGGGAGCGCTCATCTGTCGCCTGTCCGCTGGTCTTCCTGGAGGCTCCGCCGTCACATGCTGTGACCACCCGTTCATCCAGAGACTCTCGCCTGCTCACCTGGGAGCTCACGTCTATCTTCAGCCGCCACAGGTCGTACCAACCCTATACCTAGAGACTGCCCCGGTCACTTGCCGTGATCTCCAGCCCGTTCACTCAGAGACTGTCCCGTTCACTCAGAGACTGTCCCGTTCACTCAGAGACTGTCCCGTTCACTCAGAAACTGTCCCGTTCACCTGCTGAGACTTCCAGCCCGTCTTCCCTGGTCGCCACCCGCTCCCTTACAAGGACCGCCTCCTTGTATAGTAGCTCTGAGGTTCCGCCTCCCAGACCCGTTACACCTCTTACCACGACCCATCCAACTCATCACCGAATCCGTAACTCTGCAAATGGGAATGCTGCATTGTGAGAGCATCTCCTTTCATGTTCTGCCTGGACTCTCTCACGCCCTCTTGCTAGGCCTACCTTGGCTCCAGAGACATGCACCCGTGCTTGACTGGCAGACCGGAGAAGTCCTTCGCTGGGGACAGGACTGCCATAAGACCTGTCTGGTTCCCGTCCATCCCGTCCGTCCTTCTCCTACCCCAGCTAATCTACCTGGACTTCCGATTCCTTATTGGTCTTATGCTGATGTCTTTAATAAAAAGGAAGCAGAGACACTACCTCCTCATAGACCATACGACTGCCCTATCGACCTGTTACCTGGTACTACTCCTCCCCGTGGGCATATTTATCCTTTATCCGCTGCTGAGACCCGGTCGATGTCCGAATATATTGAGGAGAATCTGGCCAGGCGATTCATCCGGAAATCTACCTCTCCGGCGGGAGCAGGCTTCTTTTTCGTCAAAAAGAAGGACGGCTCTCTCCGTCCCTGTATAGACTATAGAGGCCTTAACCAGATCACGGTGAAGAATAAGTACCCCCTTCCGCTCATTCCGGAGTTATTTGATCGCCTGAGGGGGGCTAGAATCTTCACCAAACTGGACCTCCGTGGGGCGTACAACCTGGTTCGTATCCGTCAGGGGGATGAATGGAAGACGGCATTTAACACCCGGGACGGCCACTATGAATATCTGGTAATGCCCTTTGGTCTCTGTAACGCTCCTGCCGTCTTTCAAGAGTTGGTCAATGACATCTTCCGGGACCTTCTCTACTCCTGCGTAGTGGTGTACCTGGACGACATCTTGGTCTTCTCTCCGGATCTCCAGACTCACCGGAGGGACGTTCGTCAGGTCCTGCTCAGGCTCAGGCAGAATCACCTCTTCGCTAAATACGAGAAGTGCCTCTTTGAGCAGACCTCGCTTCCGTTTTTGGGCTACATTATTTCTCAGACCGGCCTACGAATGGATCCAGAGAAACTGTCTGCCATCGAGAAATGGCCTCGACCGGAGGGGTTGAAGGCCATTCAGCGATTCCTGGACTTCGCCAACTACTACCGCCTCTTCATACCACACTTCCCTTCCCGGACTGCCCCAATTTCCGCGCTCACCCGTAAGGGTACTAATCCCAAAGAGTGGCCGCCCGAAGCAGAGGAGGCCTTTCTTTCCCTAAAACAGGCCTTCTCTTCCGCCCCGGTGCTGCATCGCCCGGACGGCAACAAGCAGTTCTTCCTGGAAGTTGACGCCTCCTCCTCTGGAGCCGGAGCGGTACTTACTCAAAAATCATCTTCCGGGAGAATGGTAACTTGTGGCTTCTTCTCCAAACTCTTCTCCTCTTCTGAGCGCAACTATTCCATAGGAGACCGAGAGTTATTGGCCATCAAACTGGCATTGGAGGAGTGGCGTTACCTACTCGAGGGGGCTCTTCACCCGGTAATAATTTACACTGACCACAAGAACTTGGCTTACCTCCAGCATGCCCAGAGACTTAACCCGCGCCAAGCCCGGTGGTCCTTGTTTTTTGCTCGCTTTGATTTTGTTCTTCATTTTCGCCCGGCTGACAAAAACGTCAAAGCAGACGCCTTGTCCCGATCCTTTCTGGTGTCCGATCTCGAGGAAGAACCTAAACATATCATCGATGCCGCCAGACTAATGCAGGTGGCTCCCGTGAGTCTAAATCGTCTCCCTCCCGGTAAGACGTTCGTATCAGTACCTGATCGGGAGAAGATCCTACACTGGGGTCACTCATCTAAACTAGCTGGCCACGCCGGTCAGAAAAAGACCCTCCAGCTTATTGCCCGGCACTACTGGTGGCCTACCCTGCACAAGGACGTAATAGACTTTGTTTCTGCCTGTGTGTCCTGCGCCCGCAACAAAGTCCCGAGACACCTGCCAGCCGGTCGCCTTCTTCCGCTTCCTGTGCCTGCTGCCCCCTGGCAGCATATTGCTATGGACTTCATAACTGATCTCCCTGTCTCTGCCGGTTGTACGGTCATTTGGGTCTTCGCTGACCGCTTTTCCAAGATGGCTCACTTTATTCCCCTGCCTGGCCTCCCATCTGCACCCGAGCTGGCTAAAGACTTTATCCGCCACATCTTCCGTCTTCATGGCCTGCCCCTCCACATCGTGTCGGATCGTGGGGTACAGTTCACCTCACGTTTCTGGAGAGCCACTTGTAAACTGCTAGACGTCACCCTGGACTTCTCTTCCGCTTACCACCCACAGTCTAATGGTCAAGTGGAGCGGATCAATCAGAACCTGACCAGTTACCTCCGGCACTTCGTTAATGCCCATCATTCTGACTGGGTGGATCTCCTACCATGGGCCGAGTTCTCCTATAACAATCACGAGAGCGAATCCTCCTCCAAATCCCCGTTTTTTGTAGTCTTCAGTCAGCATCCTCGGATTCCTTTTCCTGTCTCCACCTCTGTGGACAACCCGGCTGCGGAATCTCTCGTTAGCAAATTTTCCTCCATTTGGGAGAGTACCCGATCCGCACTCCTCCAGTCGTCCGAACGGATGAAAAGACACGCTGACAAAAAACGCCTGGATCCTCCACAATTTCGTCCTGGAGATAAAGTCTGGCTCTCATCTAAATATGTCCGACTCAAGATACCTTCTTACAAGTTAGGGCCTCGGTTCATCGGTCCTCTGGAGGTCATCAGTCAGATCAACCCGGTGGCCTATAAATTAAAACTCCCGGCCAACTTACGGATCCCTAACTCCTTCCATGTATCTCTCCTCAAACCTGTGGTACTTAACTCTTTCTCCAAGTCTACAGGTACGCCTCCTGCTCCGGTTTCTGCTGAGGACGAGTTTGAGGTAGAGAACATTCTTGCCACCAAAAGGGTAAGAGGAAAGACCTTTTTTCTAGTAGATTGGAGGGGGTTTGGTCCTGAGGAGAGAACGTGGGAGCCCCGGGAGAACATCCATGACCCTCTTATCCTAGCTAAATTTCTGTCTGGCCTAAAAAAGGGGGGGCCTAAAGGGGGGGTACTGTAGCGCCGGCGTCCCTGCCCTCTGCTAGGCAGGGACGCTGTTCCCCTCACCTCCCTGCTCCGTGCCCGGCATCCTCCTCCCGCTTTGCTGGCAGCGCGCGCTCCTTCCCGTCCACTGTGCTTAGGTCGCGCGCGCGCTCTCCCTCCCTCTTAAAGGGGCCGCGTGCGCCGTCCTAAGGAGTCTCCGGCCAATGGCCGGAGGACTTCACCATATATAAGGCACCTCCTCCAAAATGGAGGTGCCCGAGCAATGTTGTTGCACTGTTCACTACTCTGCTTCAGCCCTCAGGTCCCGTTGCCAGTTCCTGCCAGTTACCTGCCAGTTTCCTGCCAGATTCCTGCCTGATTATCTGCTACCTGCCTGCTAGTCTGAGGTCCGACGGTCTGCCTTACTACTCCTGTCAGTCTGTCTAAGGACCAGTCTGCCCGCTCACCTGGGAGCGCACATCAGCCACCTGCCTGCTTGCCCGAGGTCCGACGGTCTGCCTTCCAACTCCTGTCAGTCTGTCTATGGACCAGCTTGCCCGCTCACCTGGGAGCACACACCTGCTACCTGCCTGCTAGTCTACCTGGAGGCTCCGCCGTCACGTGCTGTGACCACCTGCCTGTCCAGTGACTCCTGCTCGCTCACCTGGGAGCGCTCATCTGCTGCCTGTCTGCTAGCCTACCTGGAGGCTCTGCCGTCACGTGCTGTGACCACCCGCCTGTCCAGAGACTTCTGCCCGCTCACCTGGGAGCGCTCATCTGCCGCCTGTCTGTTGGTCTTCCTGGAGGCTCCGCCGTCACATGCTGTGACCACCCGTTCATCCAGAGACTCTCGCCTGCTCACCTGGAAGCTCACGTCTATCATCATCCGCCACAGGTCGTACCAACCCTTTACCTAGAGACTGCCCCGGTCACTTGCCGTGACCATCTGCCCGTTCATCCAGAGACTGCCCCGGTCACTTGCCTTGACCATCTGCCCGTTCACTCAGAGACTGCCCCGGTCACTTGCCGTGACCATCAGCCCGTTCATCCAGAGACTGCCCCGGTCACTTGCCGTGACCTCCAGCCCGTTCACTCAGAGACTGTCCCGGTCACCTGCTGTGACCTCCTGCCCGTCTTCCCTGGTCGCCACCCGCTCCCTTACAAGGACTGCCCCCTTGTATAGTAGCTCAGAGGTTCCGCCTCCCAGACCCGTTGCAACGGCGAGCTCGGCCCGAGCTTCGAGCACCCGAGCATTTTAGTGCTCGCTCAACACTAATAATCATCAACATTAACAGAAATAAACACTTTAAATAGATCACTCTGTTTGTAATGACTCTATATATGAGTTTCACTTTTTATATTGAAGAACTGAAATAAATTAACTTTTTGATGATATTCTAATTTAGTGAGATGCACCTGTGTGAATACATATATATAGATATATATATATATCTTCATATACATATATATATATATTTATATATATATATATATATATATATATACAGTACAGACCAAAAGTTTGGACACACCTTCTCATTTAAAGATTTTTCTGTATTTTCATGACTATGAAAATTGTACAGTCACACTGAAGGCATCAAAACTACGAATTAACACATGTGGAATTATGTACTTAACAAAAAAGTATGAAACAACTGAAAATATGTCTTATATTCTAGGTTCTTCAAAGTAGCCACCTTTTGCTTTGATGACTGCTTTGCACACTCTTGGCATTCTCTTGATTCATGTGACACATCAAAGTTATTGAGAATTTCATAAGAAGCAACCGATACTGGAAGCCTGTGCTAGCATTTCTTCTGCGGTGTTGCTATCAGTGTGTCAAGAGTGGGAGAAGAGGGTTGCATTGACAATCCAACACAATGGGCAGCACTTTGAACACATTTTATAAGTGGTCATAAACTTATAAAAAACTCATGAAAGAATAAGTTACATTAAAACCAAGCACACCATTGTTTTTCTTATGAAATTCTCAAGAAGTTTGATGTGTCACATGACCCTCTTCCCATTGAAAAAAATAAAGTTTGATCCAAAATATACAGGGTGGTCCAAAAGTAGGTGGACAGAAAGTGTAATAAGGTTATGAAGGGGGAGATTTATCAAACATGGTGTAAAGTGAAACAGGCTCAGTTGCCCTTAGCAACCAATCAGATTCCACTTTTCATTCCTCACAGACTCTTTGGAAAATGAAAGGTGGAATCTGATTGGTTGCTAAGGGCAACTGAGCCAGTTTCACAGATCTAGTTTTCACAGATAGATCTCCCCCAAATCTGGTTTCTTTTCAGATAATTCAGGTAACACATAATGCAAATAATTTAAATACAGATCAAAGAAAATGGATTTTAACACAGTATAGGAAATCTCAAAATGCTGAAACCGTTAGAGCAAATTGGGTTGAAACATTTGGTATTCAAGCCCCAAAGAGACAAACCATTTACCGCATTCGTGACAAATTCAATGCCACTGGCTCAATCCTTAATGCTCCAAAAACTGGTCGACCCAAAACAGTCTGTGCAGAAGATAATAAACAACTTGTTGCTGTAACATTTGTTCAGAGTCCAAAAAAGTCCACCAGAAGAGCCTCTTTGGAATTTGGAATTTCACAAGCTTCTGTCATGTGAATCCTGAAATCTATTGGTTGGAAAGCTTATCATCCACGTCTAATTCATGGTTTATTGGAGGATGATCCAGACAGGCGGCTGCAATTTAGTGAGATTATGCTAAACGAAATTGAAGAAAATCCAGTAATTTTAGAAAACATTATGTGGAGTGATGAAGCTTCTTTCAAATTATCCGGCCATATTAACAGACATAATTGTATTTACTGGTATAATGAGAACATGCATTTAACATTAGAGCAACAACTAAATGAGCCTGTTGTCAATGTTTGGGGTGGTATTTCAAGTTTTGGTGTTTTAGGACCAATATTTTTTGATGGAACAGTCACAGGAGATAAATATCTCGAAATTCTAATGAATCAAGTTGTTCCCCAGTTACAGCAACAGCCTAATTCAAATGACCTTTATTTCCAACAAGATGGGGCCCCTCCACATTATTCAAGAGTAGTCCTCGAGTATCTTGATGAAACATTTCCTAATAAATGGATTGGCCGAAGAGGCCCACTTGATTGGCCGGCACGTTCACCAGACTTGACCCCAATGGATTTTTTCTTTTGGGGAGTACTCAAGGACAAAGTTTATAGTCGAAAACCAAAAAGAGTCAGTGATTTGAAAAATTACATAAGAGATGCATTTCAAGAAATTAATACCCAAAGAGACTTGTGCAAAAAAGTTTGTCGAAGCGCAAGAGGCAGACGTCAAAGCTGTGCAAATTGTAATGGAAAGCAGTCTGAGCACCTGCGTTGATAAAATTGAAGGGCTTTTGTATTACTCTTCAGAATAAAATTTAATTGTCAACATGATGCTTGTGTTAGTAAATATAATTTTATAAGTAAAGTGAAAGTAAAAAAAAAAAATTTAAAATACATAATTTTTTACATTAAAATAATAAACACATAATGTTCACCTACCACTTACCTGCACCTTGACCCCGATGTTCTCGTCCCTTGTAAAAAAATAAAAAAACACAATATACTCACCTTACAGCTAATCCCCAAAGCCATGGTCACCAGCAATAAAGGTAAAATAATAAACCAACCTCATCCTCACCTATACGCCACAGTCCATATACCGAGTGTCCCACGATAATCTCATTGATAGCATGGCCACGTCCGGAGATGTGACTGTCCTATCAGGCAGCTGGCGATACACTGACAGGAGCTATGGCTCCCACAGTGTATCGTGAGAAGCTGTTGGCTGAGGTCACCGGAGTTCAAACAGCTGATGATCAATATTTTCCCACGCAGAACTAATGCCGTAAGTGAGATCACTGGAGCTCTCAGCTGATCATCAGCTGTTTGAACTCAAGTGACCTCATCCCCAGCTGCACAGCACTATACACTGACAGGAGTGAGTACACTCCTGTCATTGTATACAGTGTTGTCTTCTACAGCAGTCACATCAGTGATTGCTGATGTCCCCGCTGTAGAAGTAACCTGGATCACCATGGGACACTCGGATTACATCATGATGATGGACAGGTGAGGGATATGGTTGTTTTTTATTTTTGCTTTGTTTTGCAGGAGACGAGGGATTCGATGACTAGGCGAGTAATGAATACATTATTAAAACTGTGTGGAATTTTATTTAAATAAAAGACTTTATTCTGGCCTTGTCTTTATTGAAAAAGCGTTGTAAGCCTTTACTATGTGGTTAGTAATGGGGGTGTCTCATTGACATCAGGGTCAAGGTGCAGGTAAGTGGTAGGTGAGCATGATGTGTTTATTATTTTTATTTAAATAATTATTTATTTTAACTTCTTTTTTTTACTTTGACTGCGCAAGCGCACTGATGAGAGATTACTTCTCACATCAGCAGCGCTTGTGTACAGTGACAGGAGGCTAGTGTCCCATTAGCTGGTGTTTATCAACCGCAGTAAATTTTTTACCTTGGTTGACTGACACAGCTGCTGGGATCATGCTGACAGCTGACAGCATGATCCCCGCAGCACTGTTACCGGCAGTAATGATCTTACCGGCGTTCACAGCCCCTGATTGCCAAGGGTCACTGTCACAGCTGTGGGGATCACGCTGACAGCATGATCCCTGCAGCGCTGTTACCGGCGGTAACAATCTTTCCGCCGGTCACAGCCCCTGATTCCCACGGGTCACTGTCACAGCTGCAGGGATCATGCTGACAGCTGACAGCATGATCCTCGCAGAACTGTTACTGGGGTTAAAGATCTTCCCGATGGTCACAGCCCCTGATTCCCACGGGTCACTGTCACAGCTGTGGGGATGCGATGTCACGCAGATTACAGCATGGGAAACCAGGAATGTTCGGGGCCATGTTCGTGTTCGGGTTCGTGATCTAACAGTTTTTTGCTGTTCGGGTTTATTCGCCGAACCCTAACATCAAAAAATTCACTCATCTCTAGTCAAGACGCCTCCTGTATTGAGAAACTAGTCGCATTCATTGCTCAGGTGTGATTTAGTCCCATTTTTCCTCTCAAACACTCTTCAAATCCAGAAGGATCTGTGAGATCTTTCTATGAACTCTGAGCTTTAGCTGCTTCCATAGATTTTCTATTGGATTCTGGTCAGGTGATTGACTGGGCCATTCTAGCACCTTTTTTTTTTTTTTTTCTTGGAAACCAATTGAGAGTTTCCTTGGCTGTGTGTTTGGGATCATTGTCTTGCTGAATTGTCCATCCTTGTTTCATCTTCATCATCCTGGTAGATAGCAGCAGAATTTTTCAAGAATGTCTCGGTACATTCATCCTTCCTCCAATTAAATGAAATTTGCAAGTGCCGTATGTTGAAAAACAGCCCCATATCATGATGTTCCCACCTCCAGTCTCCCCTGTTGGTATGGCATTTTTAGAGTGTCATGCAGTGCCTTTTGTCCTTCAAATATGGTGTGCATTTTTGTATCCAAAGAGTTTAATTTTGGTCTCATCTAATCAGACAATATTCTCACAGTATTTCAGAGGCTTGTCTAAAAGTTTTTGAGCAAACTTTAAATGCTCTCCAACATGCTTTTTGTTCAGCATTGGAGTCTTGTGTTGTGAGCATGCATAAAGGCCATGGAGACTGAGTGCATTACTAATTGTTTTCTTTGAAACAATTGTACCTCCTAATTTCAGGTCTTTTTGTAGCTCTTCACAGGTGGTCCTTGGCTCTTGAACAACTCTTCTGAAATTCTTTTCACTCTTCTGTCTGGAATCTTCCGGGGAGCACCTGGTCATTGTCGGTTTATGGTGAAATGATGTTCTTTCCACTTCCAGATTATGACGCCAAGAGTGCTCACTGGAACCTTCAGTAGTTGAGAAATTCTGCTGTAACCAATCACATCAGTATGTTTTGCTACAATAAGTTTTGGAAGGTCTTGAGCAGCTCACTGGTTTTACCCTTCATGAGATGTTTCTTGTGTGGCACCTTGTGGCACCTTGGTAATAAGAAACCTTTTTACAGGTCATCAATTGAACCAGCTGATATTATTTTTCACTAAGTGGCAGGATTGCTTTCTAATTACTGAATGATCACTTTTTCACATAGGGCCCTGTAGGTTTGGATTTCTTTTCCCCTTTATAATAAAGACCTTCGTTTAAAATTAAAGACCTTCATTTAAAATTTGCATCTTGTGTTTACTTGTGTTATCTTGGTCTAATTTTAAATTTGTGATCTGAAACATTTACCCCTTCCCGACATACTCCGTATGTATGCGTCGCTGCAGGAGATTGCTCCCGCAAAGCGCCGTATACGGCGCCGCGATTGCATGGGCTCACGATGAGCGCCGTTGCAATCGAGTGCGGGTGTCAGCTCTATGTGAGAGCTGACACCCCGCAGCAACGCCCACGATCAGTGCTAGACTGATCGCGGGCGTTTAATCCCTGTGATTGTCAATAGTGACAGCGACATCACAGGGCATCAAAGAGGGAGTGAACTCCTTCTGTGCTTCCATCAGCACAACGTGATTTGATCGCGTTGTGCTGATGGTCTCCATGGTGACCCCCGGTCCCAAGATGGCAACGGGGTCCTTCAGGGTCCTGCAGGGAGAGGGCCTGTCAGCGCCTGCTCAGAGAGCAGGAGCTGAGACGCATTCTTACTGCCTATCAGACACTGATCTGATGCACTGCAGTGCAGATGCATTATAGAGTATAAGATCAGCGATCAGGGCAGGGAAAGTTGATGTCCCATATTGGGACAATGTGAAACAGTAAATACAAAGTAAAAAAAATTATAAAAATATTTAAAAAAATCACAAAATAAAGAACAAAAAAAAAGAAAAAACATTAATCCAATAAATACATTTATCTGTAAAAAAATAAATAAATAAAAAAGTACACGTTTGGTATTGTCGCGTCCAGAATGACCCGACCTATACAACTGTTCCACTAGTTAACCCCTTCAGTGAACAACGTAAAAAAAAATAAGAAAACAACAAGGCAAAAAACTATCATCATACCTCCGAACAAAAAGTGGAATAAACAGTGATCAAGGAGCCTAATGCAAATAAAAATGTTATCCTTGAAGATGTCATTTTGTCCCGCAAAAAAAAGCCACTATACAGCTCCATCAGCGGAAAAAAAAAGTTACGGCTCTCAGATTAAAGCGATGCTGAAATAATTATTTTTTCTATAAAATAGTTTTTATTGTGTAAAAGCGACAAAACATAAAAAACAATATAAATGTGGTATCACTGTAATCATACTGACCCGAAGAATAAAGCTGCCTTATCAATTTTACCACACGCCTAGTAGAAATATGGAAAAATTATAGCAAAATATGGCGATGCAAAAACTTGTTTTTACATTAACCCCTTTAAAGCCCAAGATGTACTAATACATATCTGCGCCATGGGACTTAAGAGACTGATACGTATTAGTACGTCATGGCGATCGCGCCCGCACACAGGCTGTGCGGGCGCGATCGCCGCCGGGTGTCAGCTGATTGTCACAGCTGACACCCGGTGCTATGTGCTGGGAGCGGTCCCGCACCGCTCCCGGCACATTAACCCCCGTAATGCTGCGATCAAAGTCGATCGCAGCATTGCGGTGGCAAGGGGAGGTGATCGGGATACTCACCTCTCCTGCCGGCGTCCAACGCTGTCTGCCGCGGCTTCCCGGATGTTGCCATAACAAACCGATGTCGTCATGACAACATCCGGGTCACCAGACAGCAGGAAGATATTTTGGTCATGCGCAGTGCATGACCAAAGTATCTTCTGCATCTGCAGCACTGACAGCCTGTATAGCACAGGGATGGTACTCCATCCCTATGCTATACAGGCAATCAGAGTAAAAAAAGTTAAAGTCCCATAGTGGGACACAGAAAAGATATAAAAAAAAAGTGCTTAAAAATGAAAAAAAATTTTTTTGTAAAAATATAAAAAAAAAATAAAAAAAAATAATCCACCAAAAATAAATAATATAATGTACCCATCAATAAGTACACTGTGTTTCAAATTATTATGCAAATAATATTTTCTCAGATTTTCCCAAAGTACCTATATGAATTGCAGTCATTGTAATTTTTCAGTCAAATAACTATTACAGTACAATTGAAAGGTTTTTGTACAAACTGCCTATGATAACAGTATATTTTTTAAAAAATAAAAAACTCAAACTGCACTCAAAATGCATGTTCCAAATTTTTATGCACAGCAGAGTTTTCAACCTTTTCATTTTAATAAAGAACAAAAAAATGTCATTTTTGAAATTATAAGCATTAGCAGGTTATTACAAACTGAAATCAAGCAGTTTTCAACTCAAAACTTTATTCTAGATGATGTTACATTTGCACATAGGACCGCTTGTTCGAAAGGAGCTTCTGAACTTTCTCGTCCATTGAATTTGTCAGGTTTTGGATGGTTTCTGCTTCAATTGTTTTGCATGAGGACAGAATACCCTCCCAGAGCTGTTGCTTAGATGTGAACTGCCTCCCGCCATCATAGACACTCCTTTTGATGATGCTCCAGAGGTTCTCAATGGGGTTGAGGTCAGGGGAGCATGGGTGCCACACCATAAGTTTGTCCCCTTTTATGCCCATAGCAGCCAGAGATGCAGATGTGTTTTGTGCAGCATGAGATGGGGCATTATCATGCATGAAATGATCTCGATGGTCCAGATGGATGGAGTGGAGGATGGCTGGTTGATGGATACCCCATGCAAACACGGCTACGGCGCTAACAAGGAGGAGGTGGAGTAATGTTTTGGGCTGGAATCATGGGGAGAGAGATTGTCGGCCTTTTTAGGATCCCTGAAGGGGTAAAGATGAACTCCATAATGTATGTTGAGTTTCTCAAACAGCACTTCCTGCCATGGTTCAAGAAGAAGAACCGTGCATTCCACAGCAAGTTCATATTCATGCATGATAATGCTCCGTCTCATGGTCCACATAACACATCTGCATCTCTGGCTGCTATGGGCCTAAAAGGGGACACACTTATGGTGTGGCACCCATGCTCCCCTGACCTCAACCCCATTGAGAACCTCTGGAGCATCATCAAAAGGAGTGTCTATGATGGCGGGAGGCAGTTCACATCTAAGCAACAGCTCTGGGAGGGTATTCTGTCCTCATGCAAAACAATTGAAGCAGAAACCATCCAAAACCTGACAAATTCAATGGACGAGAAAGTTCAGAAGTTCCTTTCGAGCAAGCGGTCCTATGTGCAAATGTAACATCACCTAGAATAAAGTTTTGAGTTGAAAACTGTTTGATTTCAGTTTGTAATAACCTGCTAATGCTTATAATTTCAAAAATGACATTTTTTGTTCTTTATTAAAATGAAAAGGTCGAAAACTCAGCTGTGCATAATAATTTGGAACATGCATTTTGAGTGCAGTTTGAGTTTTTTATTTTTTTAAAAATATACTGTTATCATAGGCAGTTTGTACAAAAACCTTTCAATTGTACTGTAATAGTTATTTGACTGGAAAATTACAATGACTGCAATTCATATAGATAATTTGGGAAAATCTGAGAAAATATTATTTGCATAATAATTTGGAACACAGCGTATTATTATGAAAAAACAAAAAACAAAAAAAAGTACACATATTTGGTATCGCCGCATCCAGAATGACCTGACCTATAAAACTGTCCCACTAGTTAACCCCTTTAGTGAATACGGTAAAAAAAATAAATAAAAAACGAAGCAAAAAACAATGCTTAGGAATCATACTGTCAAACAAAAAATGGAATAACATGCGATCAAAAAGACGAATATAAATGAAAATGGTACCGCTGAAAACGTCATCTTGTCCCAGAAAAAACAAGCCGCCTTACTGCTCCATCAGCCAAAAAATAAAAAAGTTATAGCTCTCAGAATATAGAGATGCAAAAAAATTATTTTTTCTATAAAATAGCTTTTTTGTGTAAAAGCGCCAAAACATAGAAAAACGATATAAATATGATACCGCTGTAAACGTACTGACCCGAAGAATAAAGCTACCTTATCAATTTTACCACACGCGGAAGAGCATAAATTTAAAAAAAAAAACAACAATTCCTGAATTGTTGGTTTTTGTTTATTCTGCCTCCCAAAAATCAGAATAAAAAGCAATCAAAATATATCATGTGCCTGAAAATGGCACCAATAAAAACGTCAACTCATCTTGCAAAAAACAAGCCATCATGTGACTCTGTCGGCCAAAATATGGAAAAATTATATCTCTCAAAATATGGCAATGCAAAAACTAGATTTTACAAAAAATGCAACTTTTAGTGTGTGACAACTGTCTATCATAAAAACCCGATATGATTCTGGTATCGCTGTAATTTCACCAACCCGAAGAATAAAGTCGTCTAATCACTTATACCGCACGAGGAATGGCGTAAAAAATAAACTCTAGGGTTAGGGTTAGGGTTGTGCTAGGGTTAGGGTTGGGGTTAGGGTTTGGCTAGGGTTAGGGTTGGACTATGGTTAGGGTTGGGGTTGGGCTAGGCTTAGGGTTGGGATTATGGTTAGGGTTGGGCTAAGGTTGGGGTTGGGCTAGGGTTGGGGTTGGGGTAAGGGTTGGCTAGGGTTAGGGTTGGGCTAGGGTTAGGTTTGGGCTAAGGTTAGGGTTGGGGTTAGGGTTGGGCTAGGGTTAGGGTTGGGGTTATGGTTATGGTTAGGGTTGGGCTAGGGCTAGGGTTGGGCTATGGTTGGGGTTGGGGTAAGGGTTGGGCTAGGGTTAGGGTTGGGCTAGGGTTAGGGTTGGAATTAGCGTTGGGCTAGGGTTGGGATTAGGGTTAGGGTTGTGCTAGGGTTGGGGTTAGGGTTGGGCTAGGGTTATGGTTGGGCTAGGGTTAGGATTGGCATTGGGGTTAGGGTTGGCCTAAGGTTAGGGTTGGGCTAGGGTTAGGGTTAGGGTTGGGATTTTTTTCAAAAGTAAAAAAAAATAAAAATGACGATATGGCAACTAGTGTTGAGCGAAAGTGCTCGCTACTTGAGTTTGCATCAGGTGCTCGGGTATGCACTGAGTATCGCGGGTGCTCAAGTGACATGCTCAAGTCTCCGTCCAATATGCTTCATGGCCAAAAAAACCTTGCGGGGATTGCCTGCCATGCACGATCGATCCCCGCATGTTTTTTTTGGGTGTCTAATAACCGTGAAACATGTGGGCGGGCACTCGAGCATGTCCCTCGAGCACCCGCTATACATGGTGCATACCTGAGTACCCAATGCAGACTAAAGTTGCTCGCAAGACTAATGACAACTTATTCAATATGATGGCCTAATATTATCAAATTCTGTGTCATACCTCAAAATGTTCACTATACCCATTGATAAAATCCTTGAGGGGTGTAGCTTCCAAAATGGGGTCACTTGTGGGGGGTTTCCACTATTTAGGCACACCAGGTGCTCTCCAAACGCTACATGGCGTCAGCTCTCGATTCCAGCCAATTTTGCATTCAAAAAGTCACACAGTGCTCCTTTCCTTCTGAACTCTTCCGTGTGCCCAAACACTGTATTTTCCCCACATATGGGGTATTGGCGTACTCAGGAGAAATTGCACAAAAGTTTTTGGGGTCCATTTTCTCTTCTTGCCCTTGTGAAAATAAAAAAATTGGGGCTAAAACATCATTTTTGCGGAAAAAGTTTGATTTTTTATTTTCACGGCTTCATGTTATAAAGTTCTGTAAAGCACTTGGAGGTTCAGGGTGCTCACCACACATCTAGATAAGTTCCCTGAGGGGTCTAGTTTCCAAAATGATGTCACTTGTGGGGGGTTTCCACTGTTTAGGCACATCAGGGGATCTCCAAACGCGACATGGCATCCACTAATTATTCAAGCAAATTTTACATTCAAAACGTCAAATGGCGCTCCTTCCCTTCCGAACCCTGCCGTGCACCCAAACAGTGTTTTTTCCCCACATATGGGGTATCTGCATGCTCAAGGGAAATTTCACAACAAATTTTCCAGTCCATTTTTACCTGTTACCCCTGCAAAAATAAAAAAATTGGGTCTAAAGTAACATTTTTTTGAAAAAAGTTAAATGTTATTTTTTTTCTTCCACATTCCAAAAATTCCTGTGAAGCACCTGAAGGGTTAATAAAGTTCTTGAATGTGTTTTTGAGCACCTTGAGGAGTGCAGTTTTTATAATGGTGTTACTTTGGGGTATTTTCTGTCATAAAGACCCCTCAACGTGACTTCAAATGTAATGTGGTCCCTAAAAAAATGGTTTTGTAAATTTTGTTGGAAAATGAGAAATCACTGGTCAACTTTTAACCCTTATAGCTCCCTAATAAAAAAAAAATTTGGTTCCAAAATTGTGCTGTAAAGTAGACATGTTGGAAATGTTATTTATTAACTATTTTGTGTGACATATCTCTCTGATTTAAGGGCATAAAAATTGAAATTTTGAAAATTGCAAAATTTTCCAAACTTTCACCAAATTTCCATTTTTTTCACAAATAAACGCAAGTGATATTGAAGAAATTCTACCACAATCATGAAGTACAATATGTCACAAAGAAAAAAATCTCAGAATCAGGGGGATCTGTTGTAGTGTTCTAGAGTAATTACCTCATAAAGTGACAGTGGTCAGAATTGTAAAAGTTGGCCTGGTCATTAAACGTGCAAACCACCTTGGGTTGTAAAGGGGTTAAAAAGTTTATTTTAGTGTGTGATATCTGCCAATCATAAAAATCCAATATAAATCTGGCATTGCTGTAATAGCACTGACCTGAAGAAAAAAGTCGCCAAATCACTTATACCGCATAAGCAATGGTGTAAAAAGTAAATAAAACAAATTCTTCACCTTCTGTTGATTTGTTCATTCTGCCTCCCAAAAATCTCAGTAAGGTTCATCTCACATTTATCCTGTGCTCTGCACTGAGTGCTTATATCTGGGTTTCCATATAAATCTCTGAAATACGTGATTCAGCCGGAAACCCCGGTGGAAGATTCCCTATAATGTGGCAGATTGAGGCACTGTGGACGCCTTATGGCCTATGATCTGGTGGTGTCTGTCTTTTCATTAGGCGTGCATAAAAATGCCGTCGGACACAGCTTTGTGCACTTCTGAAAAGAAGGGAGACGCTGAACAGAGGCCAGACGGAGTCCAGAGTAACTCTGCTGCCTCATTATAGTGAATGGATCCCTTGGAGGTTTCATCTGAATCATGTCACAAGGAGATTTAGATGGAAACTCCTGTAGCGCCGGCGTCCCTGCCCTCTGCTAGGCAGGGACGCTGTTCCCCTCACCTCTCTGCTCCGTGCCCGGCATCCTCCTCCCGCTCTGCTGGCAGCGCGCGCTCCTTCCCGGCCACTGTGCTTAGGGCGCGCGCGCTCTCCCTCCCTCTTAAAGGGGCCGCGCGCGCCGTCCTAAGGAGTCCCCGGCCAATGGCCGGAGGACTTCACCATATATAAGGCACCTCCTCCAAAATGGAGGTGCCCAAGCAATGTTGTTGCACTGTTCACTACTCTGCTTCAGCCCTCAGGTCCCGTTGCCAGTTACCTGCCAGATACCTGCCAGATTCCTGCCAGCTTGCTGTCTTATTCCTGCCTGATATTCTGCTACCTGCCTGCTAGCCTGAGGTCCGAAGGTCTGCCTTACAACTCCTGTCAGTCTGTCTAAGGACCAGCTTGCCCGCTCACCTGGGAGCACATATCAGCTACCTGCCTGCTTGCCTGAGGTCCGACGGTCTGCCTTCCAACTCCTGTCAGTCTGTCTATGGACCAGCTTGCCCGCTCACCTGGGAGCGCACATCTGCTACCTGCCTGCTAGCCTACCTGGAGGCTCTGCCGTCACGTGCTGTGACCACCCGCCTGTCCAGAGACTTCTGCCCGCTCACCTGGGAGCGCTCATCTGCCGCCTGTCTGTTGGTCTTCCTGGAGGCTCCGCTGTCACATGCTGTGACCACCCGTTTATCCAGAGACTCTCGCCTGCTCACCTGGGAGCTCACGTCTACCATCAGCCGCCACAGGTCATACCAACCCTTTACCCAGAGACTGCCCCGGTCACTTGCAGTGACCATCTGCCCGTTCATCCAGAGACTGCCCCGGTCACTTGCCGTGACCTCCTGCCCGTTCTTCCAGAGACTGTCCCGGTCACCTGCTGTGACTGCCTGCCTGGTCGCCACCCGCTCCCTTACAAGGACCGCCCCCTTGTATAGTAGCTCAGAGGTTCCGCCTCCCAGACCCGTTACAACCCCTATATAAGTGATCAGAGTAGAGCGCAGGATAAATGTGATACCAAAATGTTATGTAAAATGTTCCCAATAAAAACTTCATCTCCATTCACAAAAAAAGCAAGTCCCCACTCAGGTCCATCATCTGTTAACGGAAATATAGGGGGCTTCCATGTTATCAGTAGTCCAAAGGGTCTGGAAAAACTGAATGGCTCCTCGCCCTCCAAAAGGAACTCCAGTGAATTGTGCACCCCCAAATCCAAATGTCCCCCTCTTTTCTGAGCTCCACAGTGTGCCTAAACCGCAGTTAGCATCCACATGTTTGGCCTTCCTGTAGCAATGAGAACCCCCCTAATTTTTGGGGTGCATGTCTCCAGAAGCACGAGCAGGGCATTGTCACTACAATGTACTGGTCACTACAACATTTTGGTCACTACAATGGCAGTTTGCAATCTTTACTTAGCATCATCCACTGCTGCTTGTTTCTGGAAAAAAAACCATGGAGTCACTACACCTGTAGATAAATTCACAAAAGGGTATAATTGCCAAAATGGGTTCATTTGATGGTGATTCTTCTGTTCTAGCACGTAGGGGCTCTGTATATGGAGTCCGCAAACTATTCTAGGAAAATCTGCGCTCCAGGAGGCAAAAAGTGCTCTGTCCCTCCCGAATCTTGACGTATGGCAAAGCAGTACTGCACAGCCACATATGGGTTATTTCTTCATTCAGTTGAATTTGTAGGACACATTTTGGTGCCATTTTACCCATTTCCCAGTGTGAAAATGTAAAATCTGGTGGTAAAACAAAATTTTGGTGGTAAAAATTTTTTTTTTTCTTCACTGCCCAATGGAATAAAATGCTGTGACACACCTGTGGTGTCAATATGATCTCCTAGATGAATTCATTGAGTTGTGTAGCTTGTAAAATGGGGTCACTTATGGGGGGTTTGGCTGATCTGGCAACTCAGGGGCTCTATCAATGCGACATGGCACCCTCAAACTAGTCCAGCAAAATCTGAACTCCAATATGGCGCTTCTTCCCTTCTGAGCTTTGCACTATGCCTCAAAAGTAGTTTTTGACCACATATGTGGTATCTGCGTACTCAGGAAAAATTGCACAAAGTGCAAAATTTGGGGTTAAAAAATATTCTTACAATGTGATTTTTTTATTTTCACGGCTCAATGTTATAAACTCCTGTGAAGCGCCTGGGGTTTCAAGGTGCTCACCACACATCTAGATAAGTTCCCCAAGGGATCTAGTTTCCTAAATGGTGTCACTTGTGGGGGGGTTCCACTGTTTAGGCACATCAGGGGCTCTCCAAACGCGACATGGCATCTGCTAATTATTCAAGCAAATTTTGCATTCAAAAGGTCAAATGGCGCTCCTTCCCTTCAAATCCCTGCTGTGCGCACAAACAGGGGTTTGCCCCCACATATTGGGTATTGGTATGCTCAGGAGAAATTGCACAACAAATTTTGTGGTCCACTTTCTCCTTGTGAAAGTAAAAACATTGGGTCTAAAGTAAAATTTTTGTAAAAAAAAAGTTAAATGTTTATTTTTTCCTTCCACATTCCATTAATTCCTGTGAAGCACCCAAACTTAACTGAACTGGAATTGTTTTGTAAAGAGGAGTGGTCAAAAATACCTTCATCTAGGATCCAGGAACTCATTAAAAGCTACAGGAAGCGACTAGAGGCTGTTATTTTTGCAAAAGGAGGATCTACTAAATATTAATGTCACTTTTCTGGTGAGGTGCCCATACTTATGCACCTGTCAAATTTTGTTTGAATGCAGATTGCACATTTTCTGTTAGTACAATAAACCTCATTTCAAGGCAGAAACATTACTGTGTCCAACAGTTATTACATATATCAAACTGAAATAGCTGTTGCAAAAACACCAATTTTTATAAAACATTAAGCTTAAGATTAATAGGGGTGCCCAAACTTTTTCATATGACTGTATATATATATATATATATATATATATAGTAGGGATTGTACTCACTTAGGTGCGGTGGGAGGCAAACTGGAGGCTTGTTTCTTTAAATGTCCAGAACGTTTTATTTTCTTAATAAACCGGTCAAAAGCAAAATGCCAACAAACAGCCTTAGGTGCAGGCAAAAAAAACAAAGAAAACAGTCCTTTTAAGACCGTCTCTGGTTAGCCAGCGCTGTGGTCACACAGGCTGGTAGACATCCAGCACACGGCAGAGTCTGGAGACAACCACACACAACCCTTTCTCCCTCCAGACGCACAGACCATGTGCCAAATAACAACTTCCATTATATAGGCTGTTAACCACACCCAGACGTGAGGTATGTGGGTAGCTAGACCCACCCAACACTCTAAGTTACCAGTAACCTGGCTCCCAGGTGAATCAAATGATCCTCTTAGTGCTTATGTGCGCTTGAGAAAACACTTCGGGTTACATCACAAAGACCAGCCATTTCTGTGACAAATACTTGCCATTAACTACGTGACCATTAGCCACCTTACATAACTCCTCCTCTGCCTAAAACCATGGGGCTTGGCACCTTCTACTACCAGACAGGGGATTCTCGAGAGGGCATCGACATTACCATGTAGCTTCCCTGCTCTATGTTCTACATGGAAGTTGAATTCCTGTTGGGCTAAAAACCAGCTGCTGTCCCTGGCATTTTTTCCCTTTATTTACGTAATCCATATGAGTGGGGCGTGGTCAGATACTAATCTAAATTTTTGACCATAGTACCCTAACGTGTCCACCACTTTATGGCCAAGCACTCCTTCTCTGACTGAATAATTTTTCTCACAGAAGGACAGTGTCACGATACTAGTGGATACAACTGGACACCAGTAGCTAGGTCAAAGAGACTGCAGACACAAGGGTTAAACAAGTCATATTGTATTGATGATTTGAATGCAATACAGCATAGAAGTTCAGACGAGTCTTTAGCCAATCCAACAGACAATAGCGGCAGAACTTACACTCGGCAATATAGCATGCAAAGTCACTGAGCAATAAGAGCACCAAGATGTCCGGCACTGACAGATTCTCTTGCAGAGCAGAGGAACACAAGCTGGCGGGAGTTCTTACATAGCCGCAGGTGTAGTCAGGTTGGAGATTTCTGAAGTCGGGTGTTAGCAATCACTCGGTCACCGGGCGGGGATCCAGACGTGCAGGTCGGCAGAGGACTCCGCCGTTAGGAAAGGACCAACAGGGATCGTAAGTCCAGGCTTGAGACTGCAGAGGAACAAGGTCCAAAACATAATGCACAAGCAAGGAAACAGAACAGGTGCTGACTTTATATATATCTTTGGCAGGAAGCAAGATGGCTAATGTGAAACATAAAGATCCATGTTAACTAAGGGCAAAAGAAACAACAGGTTTCAGGCCTAGATCCTGACATTACTCCCGCCTCAAGAACGGCCTCAGGACGATCCCAGACCAGGCTTGCCAGGGTACCTTTGATGGAACTGCTCAATCAATCGGGATGCATTAATATTATCCACGGGTTCCCAGGAATTCTCCTCTGAAGAATAGCCTTGCCATTTAATCAAGTACTGCAATCGATTTCTGTAGATTCTCGAGTCCAGAATCCTCTCAACGATAAACTGTTCTTGACCATCCACGAGAATGGGATCGGGAGGAGGAGATGAATGTCCTGGAAAAGGATTTGGTACTACAGCCTTAAGTAAGGAAGTATGAAAGACGGGATGTATCCTCATAGTTCTTGGGAGTTTTAAGCGACATGCAACAGCACCTACCAACCCACTGATCCTATAGGGACCGATATACTTCTGTCCCAACTTAGGGGAAGGGATCTTCAGCTTTAAATTTTTTGTAGACAACCAGACTAAATCTCCTACCTTGAATGTTGTTGTTGGTTTGCAAAATCTGTCAGCTGCCTTCTTGTACCTATCTTGTGCTGAAACCAAAGTCTCTTTCAGAAGTTCAAGGTTCTGCTGAAGTGAAGAGATCCTGTCGGCAACTGCTGGTAATGATGTATCTACCGGTAATCTGGGAAGAATGCTAGGGTGATATCCAAAGTTAGCGTAAAATGGTGACTGCTTGGTGGAAGCACTCTGGGCATTATTATACGAAAATTCAGCCAATGGGAGTAGTCTTACCCAACCATCTTGTAAATGGCCAACGTAACAGCGAAGGTATTGCTCCAATGTTTGATTGGTACGTTCTGTCTGCCCATTTTACAGTGGGTGGAAAGCAGAAGATAAATTAACCTCAATACCTAATGCCGAACAAAAGCTTCGCCAGAACTTTGAAGTAAATTGAACTCCACGGTCAGAAACAACTTAATCCGGAGCCCCGTGCAAACGAAAGATGTTCTGGATGATTAGGTCAGCAGTGTCCTTCGCAGAGGGTAAGCCGGAGCAAGGGATGAAATGGGCAGCCTTGGTCAGGAGATCAACCACCACCAAAATTGTACTCTTTCCCTCGGAAGTGGGCAGTTCCACAATAAAGTCCATGGAAATTGACCCCCACGGGCGAGACGGCACCGGCAAAGGCTGTAGCAGACCTGTAGGGGAGGCACGTGGGATCTTGAATTTAGCACATACCTCACAAGATGAAACGTACTTCTGGACATCCTTCCGAAAATCTGGCCACCAGAAGAAGCGAGATAAGAATTCTTGAGTCTTCTGAATTCCTCTGTGCCCCGCAACCTTAGAGTCATGAACCAATCTCAACACTCTTAGCCTCACGGTCTCAGGAATGTAGAGGCGCCGTTCTCGGGTCCAAGCTCCATTCCTAAAAAGAAGGCGTACCTAATCAGATGGCTGAGACAGGAAAGAGTCCGAGTTGTAAGCCTCTTTGATGACCTGCAACAAATCTTGATTATGAATGACTCCTACAAAATTGCGATCAAAAAGTATGGTCTTAGGTGGAGCATCTGGAACAGCATCAGTGGAGTACATCCGAGATAAAGCATCCGCTTTTCCATTGCGAGAACCTGGTCTATAAGATATTGTAAAATTTAATTGGTTAAGGAAAAGACTCCAGCGGGCCTGTCGTGGGGTCAGACATCTTGCTGACCTGATAAACTCGAGGTTGCGATGATCTGTGAGGACAATGATAGGCTGTGAAGCTCCTTGGAGAAGATGTCTCCACTCCTTGAAGGCGGTGATGATAGCCAGTAATTCTTTATTTCCTGCATCATAGTTCTTTATAGCTGGAGACAGTCGCTTGGAAAGGAAAGCACAAGGATGAAGTAAGTTCTTCTCACCTGTTCTTTGGGACAGTATAGCCCTGACGGCACAGTTTGAGGCACCTACTTCAATAATGAAGGCGAGTTCCGGGTCAGGGTGGATCAGTACTGGTGCCGATGTGAACTTGATCTTGAGCCGAGAGAATGCCTCTTGGGCTTGAGGGGACCAAATAAACGCTGTCTTCTTCTGTGTCAGCCGGGTGATGGGCAAGATGATGTCAGAGAAGTTCTTAATAAAGCGTCTGTAAAAGTTAGCAAACCCGATGAAACGTTGGACCTCTTTGACGTTCTTGGGGATCGGCCACTCCTGAATCGCCTTGATCTTACTGTTATCCATACTCAGACCCCGTGGAGAAATTACATATCCTAAGAATTGGACCTCAGTCTTGTGAAATTCACATTTCCCCAACTTGATGTATAGATGGTGTTCCTTCAAACGCTATTGGACAGTCTTGACATGTTGCTGATGTTCCTCCATTGAGCTAGAAAAAATCAGAATGTCATCCAGATAGATTACGACAAAAAGGTCCAGAATATCTCTAAAGATATCGTTTACTAGATGTTGGAAGGTCACTGGGGCATTACAAAGTCCAAATGGCATGACCAGATACTCAAAGTGTCCATATCGAGACTTAAATGCTGTTTTCCATTCGTCTCCAGGTCTTATACGGACTAGATTATATGCCTCGCGTAGGTCCAATTTTGAAAAGACCTTGGCCTGATGGACTCTCTCGAGAAGCTCCGGAATTAATGGCAGGGGGTAGCTGTTCTTGATGGTCACTTTGTTAATTTCCCGGTAGTCAACACAGGGTCTGAGGGATCCATCCTTCTTTTTAACGAAAAAAATGGGTGGGCCGGCTGGAGAGGATGAGGGGCGTATGAAACCTTTGGACAGATTCTCATCAATGTATTCTTTGAGGGTCTTGAGCTCAGGACCGGACAAAGGATAAATATTTCCAAAGGGAATGGCAGCAGCAGGTAGGAGCTTGATTGGACAATCATAAGGGCGATGTGGTGGCAACTTGTCTGCATTCTTTTTATCGCACACATCCGAAAATTCTTTATAAACTGCCGGTAACTTTAAATCCGAAGATGGGTCGCCTGAAAATGGTCCACTCAAATCCCCAGAAATTACCTCCCTAGCTGGGAAGCGCAAACTCTTGGTCACCCAGTCAATAATGGGATTCTGAGCCTGCAACCAGGGTAAACCCAAGATAATAGGGAAGTGTGGGGAGGAAATCAGAAGGAAGGGCAATTTCTCCTGGTGGTCATCTCCCATGAGAATCTTCAGGGGCTCAGTCTGCAGGTCCAGTGGCCCCGAGGTCAAAGGAGAGCCATCCACAGTCTCCATCAGAATAGAAGATGCTCTTTTCTGTGATCGGATACCATATTCATTAGCAAAGGAGGTGTCCATGAAGTTACCGCTGGCCCCCGAATCTATCATGGCGGAACTGTTCACCCAATGTGAGTCAATCCAGATCTTAATAGGGAGATAGCAATGTGAGTCTTTTTTCTTACTGTAGAGGTCTGAAACTGCAGAAGACAAAATAACAGCATTGATAGGTAGCACCGTTTCGGATGTAACAGAGTTCATGTCTGAAAAGTCATAGTCCGGAACAGCTGCTGCAATTCCGGGTGGCCCTGGTTCGGAAACCACGGAACGTGAGTCTGAGAAGTCATGTTCTACCACGGCTGCGGTTATTCTGCGAGAATGGCTGGGACAATTGATAATAAAATGTCCTGATTTTCCGCAGTAGAAACATAAATTCTCCTTCAAATGAAATTCCTTCCGTACGTCACTTGCTCGACTTCGTAGGGAATTTACCTGCATCGGTTCGGGTGCGGACTCCTGTGGACCTGGATCCAGAATCTCCTTGGGAAGGAAAGGTAGAAGCGATTTATTGCTGCGGTTCATCTCAGACCACCTCTCTAGTCTTCGTTCGGAGATGCGAGCATCTAGGCGAATACAATGATTGATGAAGTCGCCTCCTCATGTGTAAGCTCATCCTTGATAGAACTGGACAACCCCTTCTTGAATATTGAGCACTTTGCTGCACTATTCCAGGTGGTATCCTGGGCCCACATTCTAAAATCCATAGCATACTCAGTCACTGGGCGTTTACCTTGACGCAAGTTCAACAAGGCCGTTTCCGCTGTAAGGCTACGGTTCGGATCGTCAAACATCTGCCCCATGGCGGTGATAAACATATTGAAGTCATTCAGACATGCATCCTGCGATTCTATCAAGGGGTTTGCCCAGGCAAGAGCCTTGTTAGTCAGCAACATGATGATAGTCAATACTTTGGATCGATCCGCAGGAAACTGTGTGGCATGTGCAGCAAAAAATAAACGACACTGGTTCAGAAATCCACGGTACTTATCTCAGTCGCCACCGAACCTGAATTGCGGTAGTTTGGGGATGGCAGGGACTGAAGTCTGGGGCTGTGCTTCCAGGGCCGCAACCCGGGCACGCAATTCCTGAATGGTCTGACTAAGTACTTGCACATCATATTTTGTTTGACCCTCTAGGCCTTCTATTCTGCTCTTCCATGTCTGCATCTCAGCGTGTACAGCGGCAGTGACATTATTAAGCTTCTTAACACGCAAGTCCAAAGTCTCTGACCCAGCGGCATCCATTTTAGCTGGCTTGTGTATCCTGTCACGATACTAGTAGATACAACTGGACACCATTAGCTAGGTCAAAGAGACTGCAGACAC
This sequence comes from Phyllobates terribilis, assembly GCF_046119375.1. Taxonomy (NCBI): domain Eukaryota; kingdom Metazoa; phylum Chordata; class Amphibia; order Anura; family Dendrobatidae; genus Phyllobates; species Phyllobates terribilis. The sequence continues at coordinate 650,311,168 of NW_027362762.1, forward strand.
AAGGGTTAAACAAGTGATATTGTATTGATGATTTGAATGCAATACAGCATAGAAGTTCAGACGAGTCTTTAGCCAATCCAACAGACAATAGCGGCAGAGCTTACACTCGGCAATATAGCATGCAAAGTCACTGAGCAATAAGAGCACCAAGATGTCCGGCACTGACAGACTCTCTTGCAGAGCAGAGGAACACAAGCTGGCGGGAGTTCTTACATAGCCGCAGGTGTAGTCAGGTTGGAGATTTCTGAAGTCGGGTGTTAGCAATCACTCGGTCACCAGGCGGGGATCCAGACGTGCAGGTCGGCAGAGGACTCCGCCGTTAGGAAAGGACCAACAGGGATCGTAAGTCCAGGATTGAGACTGCAGAGGAACAAGGTCCAAAACATAATACACAAGCAAGGAAACAGAACAGGTGCTGACTTTATATATATCTTTGGCAGGAAGCAAGATGGACGATGTGAAACATAAAGATCCATGTTAACTAAGGGCAAAAGAAACAACAGGTTCCAGGCCTAGATCCTGACAGGCAGCTTTCTACTCAGGTAGAGGACAGGGTGCTCCTCCCGTCTATATCCTGGGAAAGGACTGCTCCTAAACTGACATCTGAGGCATCTGTCTGGAGTATAAACTCTTTCTTGAAGTTGGGGGCAACCAGGAACGGTTGCCTACATAGAGCCACTTTCATTTCTTGAATGGCCGTCTCTGCCTTTGCAGTCCATTTGGCCATTGCTGATTTTGTCCCCTTAAGGATATCAGTCATGGGTGTGGCCATCATTGCAAAGTTTGGGATGAACCTCCTGTAGTATCCCACGTTTCCCAGGAAGGCTCTAACTTGCTTTTTCAACAGCAGTCTCGGCCAAGTTTAGATTGAATTTGGAGTTTGATCTCTGATCTCGCCTCTACCCACTACATATCCGAGGTACTTAGCTTCTTCTTTCCCCCTGGCACATTTTTTTGGATTTATTGAAAACCCCGCCTTCCTCAAAGCATCAATCACTGCCTGGACCTTTTCCAGATGACTCTCCCAGTCTGGGATGAAGATGACAATATCGTCCAGGAATGCTGCTGCATTTTTCTTATGGGATTCAAGGATGTGATCCATGGCTCTCTGGAAGGTTGCTGGGGCCCCATGCAGCCCAAGCAGCAACCGGACATACTAGAAGCATCTATCCGGCATAGAAAATGCAGTCTTCTCTTTGGCTCCCTGTGCCATGGGGATCTGCCAATATCCCTTTGTCAAATCCAAGGTGGTTATGTACCTTGCTGGCCCAAGCCTCTCGATCAGCTCATTGACGCGGGTTTTGGGACCAAGTTGATCGGGCTCGACAAACCGCTCTTGGATTCTTCATTGAGACTGAGTTTCAGCATATGAGACTCCTCTTTGGAGATTAACTCTCGTCGAGCCTCAGGTATCCAATAGGCTTTCAAGTTCACCCACATATGTGGCTCCATCAGAACCTCATGTTCTGTGGCCCTTGTGCAGGCCGGAATTTCCGAGAACAAATCCTGGTTCTTCTGCAGCAACTCCCGACACTGCTGTTTCTGGGCTTTCGTTAGCTAATGCGACTCCTCCAACGTCACCTTCTGGCTTGCCCAGCAAACAGGGAGCTTCCACAGCCTCTGTGTCTTTCCATGGCTTGATGAGGTTGACGTGGAATATCTGGTATGGGTTAAGTCGTCCCGGTTGATGAACCTTGTAGTTCACTTCACCCACTTTTTCCACCACCTCATACGGCCCCTGCCATTTGGCCAATCACTTACTCTCCACAGTAGGAATTAGCATGAGAATTCGCTCTCCCAAATTGAATTTCCTAACTCTGGCTGACTGGTTGTAGACCCTGGCCTGAGCTTCTTGTGCCTGGAGGAGATGTTCTTTTACGATGGGCATCATTTTTGCAATCCTCTCCTGCATCAGAGCGACGTGCTCGATGATGCTCCTGTGGGGCGTGACCTCTGCTTCCCAGGTTTCCTTTGTGACATCCAGAAGACCCCGCAGATGTTGGCCATACAGGATTTCGAATGGCAAGAAATCATTGAGGCCTGTGGAACCTTTTGGATGGAGAACAACAGATACGGTAGGAGACAGTCTCAGTCTCTACCGTCCTTTTCTATGGCCTTCCTCAGCATACTTTTCAGAGTCTTATTAAACCTTCCAACAAGGCCATCTGTCTGAGGATGGTATACTGAAGTCCTCAGTTGGGAGATTTGCAGGACTTTGCATAACTCCTTCATCACCTTACTCATAATGGTAGTTCCCTGGTCTGTCAGGATCTCCTTCAGTAAGCTTGTTCGGGAAAAAACATGGACCAACTTGCGGGCTCTACGCATTGCAGAGGAGTTTATCAGTGGAATCGCTTCAGTATAGCATGTGGCATAGTTCAGAATAACCAATACATATTGATGTCCACGAGCAGATTTAACCAGGGGACCGACCAAGTCCATAACAATTCTCTCGAACGGCAATTCAATAATGAGCAATCACACAAGGGGACTTCGAAAGTGAGAGGTGGGGGCGGTTAACTGGCACGTAGGTCAAGACCTGCAATACTTCAATATTTCCTGGTGACATCCGGGCCAATAGAACCTCTGCATGATCTGTTCCTGTGTTTTTTCCAACCCAGATGTCCCCCCAAGACATGTGAGTGGGCCATGTCCAACACCTTCCATTTATAGGGGCCTGGCACTATTAACTGCTCCACACGCTCCTCCCTAACTTTCGTGACCCGGTACAACAACTCCCCACTCATCATAAAATCGGGAAATCTTGTGTCAGCCCCGGCTCCTGTGCCACCCCATTTATGACAGTGACATTATTAAAGGCTTCCTTCAGAGTTAGGTCCCTATGTTGGGCAGATCCAAAATTCTCGCTGGTCACCCCTAATTCCAGGGGTCACTACCTGCTCATCTCCCACAAGGACACAAAGAGGAAACCCATCTGGCTCTGGGTGTGGTGATAGCTCATCAAGGTTAACTGGTCTCTTATCCGAGCCTGCGAACCTGGAACCCTTTCCCCACAGCTCCCAAAATAAACAAAAGTCCCAGCCTTTAATTGGGTGCAACAAGTCCTGAATGACGTCGACCTTGTGGGACTCAGTACCGTGGGCCGTTTCAATGTCCACTCTGGCCATGGGGTAGTCCTTCGCATCACCATGAATGCACTGTACGCTTTTTTCCCCGGGATCAGTTGGAGAGGAAGGGTGGCCCTCACCAGGGTCACCAGACTCCTGGAGTCTAGCAGTGCCATTACCTGCCGCCTGTTCACCTTCATGGGACACGCTTGTGGCCCCTCGCTGGGTGGAGAGTTCACACTGCAGGCCGGATACACATAATATGTGTTACGGGTCCGGGTGGTGGAACCTCTGTGCTGTGGTGCAAGGAGGGACCCAGAGGGGCGTGACTAAGTATAAACCCGGACCGACCCAGGTCGTACGGCGGCTAACGACTCCGTGACCAGGGAGGGACCGAGCAGAGGGACCAGGTGCTACTCTGGGGACGACCTTTTAAGAGAGCAGTTGACTCCCACGGGTCAGATGGCTGGGACTGACCGGTATAGCAGATGACACAGCAGGCAGGTTGACGGGTGGTCCTGGAGGATGGACTGGTAGACACGGCAGGTGACAGGCGGAAGCCTCCGGGTAGGCTGTCAGGTGGTCACGGCAAATGACGGGCAGAAGTCTCTAGATGGACGGTCTGGTAACAGGCAGGTAACAAGCGAGAGCTCCCAGGTGAGCGGGCTGACAGACACGGAAGGTAACAGGCAGGTAACAGGCGAGCGCTCCCAGGTGAGCGGGCTGACAGACACGGAAGGTAACAGGCGGGTGCTCCCAGGTGAGCGGGCTGACAGACACGGCAGATAACAGGCGGGTGCTCCCAGGAGAGCGGGCTGACAGACACGGCAGGTAACAGGCAGGTAACAGGCGAGTGCTCCCAGGTGAGCGGGCAGACAGACACGACAGGTAACAGGCAGGTAACAGGTGAGCGCTCCCAGGTGAGCGGGCTGACAGACACGGCAGGTAACAGGCAGGTAACAAGCGAGCACTCCAGGTGAGTGGGCTGGCAGACTCGGCAGGTAACGGGCAGATAACAGGCTGGCAGGCAGGACGAGGAGTCAGGCTAGCAGTGGAACCTGAGGGCTGAGGCAGAGATAAATAACACTGTGCAACAACTTTGCTCGGGCACCTCCATTTTGGAGCAGGTGCCCTATATATGGGAGGACCCTTGGCAATTGGCTGGGGACTCCTTAGGACGGCGCGCATGGCCCCTTTAAGAGGGGGGGAGCGCGCGCGCGCCCTAAGCACAGTGCCCGGGGGACTGCGAGCGCTGACAGCAGGAAGAGAAGGAGAGCGGGGAGCGCGGGGAGAGATGAGGTGAGAGGGATGGCGTCTCAGCCTGACAGGAGGCAGAAACGCCGATGCTACAATATGAACTGCGGCATCCATTGCTGCAGTTCATCTGCTCGGGATCAGGGGACAACAGGAGGCTATATGGCCTGGGCCGCGGCACCTCCAGCAAATAACATCACCCGTAGGGACCTTGGGCATCACCTCCCCCGCCCCTTTGGACCTTGGATGCCCACCCCCTTTTGGGCCTCCACCTCCTGTTGATACCCCCAGTATGGAGGGGGCTGCCTTCCCAAGGAACCTTCAACCACCTGGTATCTCTCGACCAGTCCGACCAGTTCATCGGCATTCCGGGGATCACCCTGGGCAATCTAATTCTGTTTAGGCCTCGGCAGGGAGTGCACAAAACTGTCTATCACCACCCGTTCTACCATCTGTGCAGGCGTAGAGGACTCTGACTGCAGCCACTTCTGGACCAGGAGCAACAGGTCAAACATTTGGGAGAGAGGTGGTTTGTCCCGGTGATACGTCCAGTGGTGAACCCATTGTGCCCTGATAGTCATTGTCACCCCCAAGAATGCCAGAAACTCAGTCTTTAGCTTGCCATACTCCTTAGCTTCCTGCAAAGAAAGGTCATAGTACGCTTTCTGGGGCTCCCCCGCCAGGTATGGTGCCAGCACCTCTGCCGATTGCTCTGGCGGAAGTTTCTCCCTCTCAGCAACCCTTGCAAATACTGTCTGGAAGGCCTCTACATCATCCCCAGGGGTCATTTTCTGCAAGGCCCATCTTAACACCTTCCGGACATGGGAGTCATCAGCTGGACCTGGGGTTGAGGTGCTTGTCCTCCCCTGGATGGCGGTTGCCAGAAGCTGCATCTGCTGCTGCTGTTCCTGCTGGTGCTGCTGGATCTACTGTAACAACAGGCTGTTGGTCTTCTGTTGCTGCTGCTGTCACTGGACCAGGTGTTTCAGCAGGTCCTCCATTTTGTCCGAGGATGCTTGCTGGCTTGTTGCAGACTCTACCCAGGACATGCAGACCTATTTGTAGCAGTCACACATATCTGCTGGGAATGCTGCCAGCACATCTAACACCAATTGTAGGGATTGTACTCACTTAGGTGCGGTGTAAGGCAAACAGGAGGCATGTTTCTTTAAATATCCAGAACATTTTATTTTCTTCATAAACCAGTCAAAAGCAATATGCAAACAAACAGCCTTAGGTGCAGGCAAAAAAAACAATGAAAACAGTCCTTTTAGCAATGTCTCTGGTTAGCCAGTGCTGTGATCACACAGGCTGGTAGGCATCCACTACACGGCCGAGTCTGGAGACAACCACACACAGGAGGCCTTTCTCCCTCCAGACACACAGACCATGTGCCAAACAACAGCCTCCATTATATAGGCTGTTAACCACACCCAGACGTCAGGTATGTGGGTAGCTAGACCCACCCAACACTCTAAGTTACCAGTGACCCGGCTCCCAGGTGCATCAAATGATACTCTTAGTGCCTATGTGCGCTAGAGAAAACACTCCGGGTTACATCACAAAGACCAGCCATTTCTGTGACAAATACATGCCATCAACTACGCGACCATTAGCCACCTTACATACCTCCTCCTCTGCCTAAAACCATGGGGCTTGGCACCTTCTACTACCAGACAGGGGATTCTCGAGAGGGTATCGACATTACCATGTAGCTTCCCTGCTCCATGTTCTACATGGAAGTTGAATTCCTGTTGGACTTAAAACCAGCTGCTGTCCCTGGCATTTTTTCCCTTTGTTTACATCATCCATCTCTAATCTACCAGTAACCTGGCTCCAAAGTGCACCAAACAATCCTCTTAGTGCTTCTGTGTACTAGAGAAAACACTCCGGGTTACATCACAGAGAACAGCCATCTCTATGACACATACCTCCCATCAACTATGCGACCATTAGCCACCTTACAATATATACATATATACTGTATATATATTGTGACAGAGTCACTGGTATGATTTATGAGGGGAGGTATGTGTCGCACAGGTTTCTAGCCTGTGTGAACTGAAACCAATGGACTTTCTGCCAGCATGTTATATGCTGGTGGGTTAACTCACTTAAAGGGCATTGTTTTAGGGGAATGACATAGTGATGGGAGGGACGTCATTCCCCATACCTCCACCCACGGGTGTGGCTAAGCAACGTTTAAATGTTCAGTCCTGTTTTTTTTTCTTTGTGTTGTGTTTGGAGAGGCAAGGTCTCCAGACTGGACAGCCATAGCTCAGGAGGGAGCTGAATGCTGGACATAACCTGTGTAAGCGACTCGAACACACATATATGGACTGTGCTACAATTTATCTTTTTGTTTTGTTATTTTGCCTAGTAAGGCTGTGTTTATTTTGCTGGAGTGCAGAGTTTTATGCTATTAATAAAGCCAGCAAAGAAAACCAGGGTTCCTGAGTCTACTTCCGAAAGTGGCAGAGCAAGTCATCCTACCATAATATATATATATATATATATATATATATATACTAGCTTTTACCCGCGGCTTCGCTCGCGTGGAATTTGGTCTGCCACATTAAGTTTCGTGACAGATCATTTTAATAGTAAAAAAAAATAATCTTGGTAGTAAAAAAAAATAATCTTAATAGTAAAAAAAAAATAATCTTCTTTAGTTACTCGTACATCCAAAATTTCAGATGTCTAACTTCAAAACTTACGGATTCCATACAATCTTTGAACCCCTATAATATGAAGAGGGAAACTCATGAGGGTGGAATTATTAAAATTCCTTTCTTAGTGCTCATTTACGCTATAATAGAACCTATCTGCAAATTTCAAGATGCTAAGTTCAGTGGTTTCGGCTGTGCGTTGACCGCTAGGTGTGTCAGTCAATCAGGTTTACAGTTTTATATAATCTTCGCCTGTATGGTGTGTTTATAAAAAGTAGCCCTATGTCCTTCCCCAGGCTTGAAATTATCCATATCAAATTTCATCACAAACGGATTACTAAACACTGATTAATAAACAGGACGGACTGAAGTTACTTGCGTTTAATATTGTTCGTGTTAGTAAAGAATTAGTATGTAATTGGAATAATGGACATCTGCAGGTAATTTATCTATGTGTTTTTACTGCAATATACTCCTGTAAACTATGTTATTTGATTTCTTTCGTTCAGTGAAAATATGTAGATTTTGCGATTTAGAAACACGTGAGCAAGCTACGTATAGCTGACCATGGGAAAAACAGGGCGTGCCTAAATGTATCCCCGCTACCTTCAAAGTTTGCCCTTGCGATTTATTGATGGTCATTGAAAATTCAACTTTAAGTGGGAACTGCAAATGTTTGAAATTAAAGGGTAAGTTATTGGGTATTATTAGGATGAGTGGTATAAGAATATTTTCACCCTTAGCTTCTCCAGTTAAAATTGTGGCCTTTACAATGTGCCTGCCTAGTTCAGTGACTTGCAATCTAGTGCCATTACATAATCTCGGGGCGTCCAAGTTGCGCATTAACAAAACGGGTATACCGACCTTTAATTCGAGCTTATGAGATGGGACCCCGGATAGCTCCAAAGAGTTAAGAAACTCCACGGGGTAGCTCGTACAGTCTTCAGATGACATGACTGTGTTGATGGAGTTGTAGGTTGTTGCATCGCTGGTTATTTGGTCCAAGATAATTTTATTGATTTTCGCAACTGTTTCATTTCTTGGTGCTAGTATAGTTCTTTCACATAGCCAATTTTCATCGTGGATGTTTTGTTGCAAATTTGGAAAAACTTGAGCAATAAGTGCGTCTTCCGAATCCACAACATGACAAAATTGGTTAGTGAATAGAACCATACCTTCTTCGTCAGTTTCGATTCGACCTTCACCGATCTCGAGCAGTTTCTCAGCGTACGCGCCCGACTCTAGATCACTGAATAACTGGACACGCATGTTAGTGGTGAGGTGCAGCTTTCCAACTTTGGTCCATAAATATGAGGATTTCAGACATGCGTTAATTTCGTCTGCTGCAGTGCCTCGCTCGATGACAGGCAAAGTTTGCCTAAAGTCCCGAGCCAATAAAACAACCACACCACCCATTATTGTTTGTTTACTGTGTAAGTCTTGTAGACAACGATCAAGAGCTTCGATGGCGCGTTTGTGTGACATTGTGCACTCGTCCCACACGATTAGTTTGCACTGTTGCAACAGGAGGCCACGGGTGCTGCTCTTGCTGATATTACATGATGGGGTTTCTTCGTTCACCAGATTAAGAGGTAATTTAAAGACTGAATGTGCTGTCCGTCCACCGCTTAGCAATGTTGCAGCAATTCCAGAGGAAGCCACAGCTAATGCAACGTTATGATCGCTATGAATTTTTGCTAAAAGTAAATTAAGCAAGAAAGTTTTTCCTGTACCACCCGGGGCATCAAGGAAAAAAAGTCTGCCTTCACCATTCTCAACTCGTCCTACTATTTTGTGATAAATCTCTCTTTGATCAGGTAGCAAACGTGGCTCAGTTTCGCTAACGTCAGCGCCTAACTGGTTGGTATCATAGCTTAGCTCTTTTATCAACTCGTTCGACAGCTCTCCTCTACGCCGCGGTGAGGGTAGACCAAAATCGGACAATTTCTTCCCAGAAATTATTAATATTTTGTCCTTGATGAGCCCCAACGCCTCATTGAAACAGAGATCATCGTTAACGTGATCCATTCTTTCAAATCTGTGCATGATATCCTCTGATAACGCAGTTTTATACTTGTGCCAGAGTTGTAGAGGATTGGATAAACCGCAAGTGCATATCAATATGGCAAACAGCTCTCTTATTTGCGCCGGGGAGCGACATAGCACGGCCTCTTTTAAGGTGGTATCCCAGTGGTTATCATCTTCCAACAACCCCATCTTCTCACACACCTGCCGAAAAGTTGCAAGTTCTTGACCTTCAAATGTTTTTAAATCCGAGTAGTTGGTTGGACCCCTTATTGCATTCAGCAGCATACGCAAGCAATAACATTCAAAATTGCTAACGTGCACCGTGTAAATGCGACCTAGAGTGTCTCCTGCATTCACACCTGGCCAGCCATCGACAGGTGTTCCTTGTAAATGACGTTTCCATTGCTTCCGTGCCACATTCCAAGTATAGTAGCGAGGCACGTCAATGTAAAGTAATGTTTTTGCAAACGTATCACTTTGGCACAACAGGAAAAATGCAGTTAGTGTAGTTTTAGGTGGTGCTTCTAATCTCTCTCTAAAATTATTTTCCGTAAAGTAAACCCTCTCGCCATTGGGTAAATGAATCGCGAGATGAGTGACGGTTGGGTGTCTCTCGTGCAGAGGCAGACCTAAGATCCGCCACGCTGCTTCGTTACTACTAACATATCGGCCGGTTCTAAAGGTCTGCACCTCATCTCTTGGGTCAATGTTAACATTCCCTTGCTGGCGGATGTTAAAAATAGCCTGGTCGCTACCCTTATTAATATATTTACAAATATATTTTATCGCATGTACCGTATTACAGAACTCTACATTTAAATGAGAATTAAAAATTTTTGATAAGAGTAGAGAATATGGGACCACCCAGCTATTGTCCACCAATATTTCCTGTGTTCCTCTACGGGTTTTTATAATCGTCGTGCGTCCACCATTCTCTGGTGCTCTGCGCCTGTACAAAGGATAACCTTTGTCATTGGTTTGAGTATCTTTTGAAAGCTTCCTCGGATATTTTTTGGTACATTTTCCTTCCTTCATACATGGCGATGAAGAATTGAATGTACCACATGGCCCGTGAATCATATTCTTTGTCACTGTATCATAGAGCTTTTGATCGGTTTCTGGGTTTGGTATCTCAGCACATATGATTTCGTCAATTTGGTGCGGATGCAATTTTTCCTTTAACCACAGCAGTAAGTGCACATGAGGCAAACCTCGCTTTTGCCACTCGATCGAGTACATGAAGCATTGCATATCACCAAATATGTTACCTTTTGTAAGTAGAGCTACCAACTTCTGTACTTTTATTCTAAATACTCGAGCTGTTAAGTCATGTCTGTCCGTTGAATTTTGACCAGCCATAAGCTCTTTGGTGATTTCTGGCCAAGCGGGGTTGCAAGTCATTGTAATAAAAAAATCAGGCCTCCCATAATTACGTACGTATGTGAACGCATCTTGTGTGTATTCGTGTAGGTATCTCGGGCTATTTACAAATGATGACGGGAGAATCACCACCTGACCTAAGCTATTTGGATCCAAATCCGCATCATTTCTTATTGCATCTTGCAAGTGAATATAATTTTCTGCGCACAGTTTTTTTTGATTTAAAGAAATGAACCTTAAGCTCTCACTTTCCATCTTTACATACATGTCGACCAGAAACTGATGAAGTAGGAGCCTACACTTAAGCATCAAATTAAAATCGCTGCGACAGACCATCAAGTGAAAGGCATAAAAATCTTTGCAGGACACCTTTTTGCTTGCCATTGCTTGTTTGGTAATTGGATTTATCTGAGGAATATCAATGCTGTACCCCTCTTGTCCTTTCCAAAAAATTATTGGGTACTCGAGAGTAGAGATGAGCGGTGTTCGACTAGAACTGTTCGCCAATCTCAAATTCGAGCTGTTTTGGGCGGTGTTCGAGTTGTTCGACGAACCCGAACGATTTGCAAAAAATTCGGCTGTTCGAGGTTATGTTCGATAACTGTTCGTGCACCAAAAGCGTGTCCTGCATGTCTGGTGCTATTTAGAGCACCAATCATGCAGGGATTGTCTGCCACTCACTGTAATGCCACAGCCATGGTGGTTGTGGCATTACAGTGATTGCCCAAATCGATGGGAACAGTGCCAACAGTGAAACATGAAAAGCCGGCAATTCAGCAGCGGCATACACCTGTACCCGACAATTTAGAACCGAAAGAATAGAGCTTCACACATAGATTAGATAGATATAAACATGTCAGCCACATATATACGAAGTACAGTGAAAGTGCTGCTTACTGTACTTGTCATTTAGCGTAAAGGATTTATCAAAAAAAATAATAGTGTTTTCATGCACCGTCTCTTTAAAAAAGCCGGCCGGCAATTCAGCACCGGTACCCGACAATTTATAACAGAAAGAATAGAGCATCACACATAGATTAGATAGATAGAAACATGTCAGTCACATATATACGAAGTACAGTGACAGTGTTGGTTACTGTACTTGTCATTTAGCGTAAAGGATTTATCAAAAAAAATAATAGTGTTTTCATGCACCGTCTCTTTAAAAAAGCCGGCCGGCAATTCAGCATCTGTACCCGACAATTTATAACAGACAGAATAGAGCTTCACACATAGATTAGATAGATAGAAACATGTCAGTCACATATATATGAAGTACAGTGATAGTGTTGGTTACTGTACTTGTCATTTAGTATTAAAATAAAGGATTTATTATTAAAAAAATTTGCGTGGGGTTCCCCTTAATTTTAGGCTCTAGCGGAGGTTAAGCAGACGGCTGGGGCAGATGTTTGAAGCCTGGGAAGGGGGTAATACCCACGGAGCTTCCCAGGCTACTAATATCAGCCCCCAGCTGAATACATAGCCTTTACTAGCTATTAAAATGGGGGACCCCCCCAAAAAAATGACGTGGGGTCCCCCCTAATTTAATAGCTAGCAAAGGCTAGGCAGACAGCTGGGGGCTGATATTAATAGCCCAGGAAGGGAGCCATGAATATTGGCCCCCTCCCAGGCTAGAAACACCAGCCGTCAGCCGCCCCAGAAATGGCGCATTCATAGGATGCGCCAATTCTGGCACTTAGCCTCGCTCTTCCACGCTGCCCTGGTGCGGTGGCAGGGGGTAATAGGGTTGGGGTTGATGTCAGCTTATAATGCCAGCTGACATCAAGCCCAGGTTAGTAATGGAGAGGCGTCTATAAGACACCCCCATTACTAACCCCATAGTCAAAGTTAAAAAAAACACAAACACCCAGAATAAAGTCCTTTAATTGAAATAAAGACACAATCCTTTATTGTTCTAAATTAAACCATACTTACCGTCACGCCCATTCCAGCTGAAGCCAACGATCTCCTGCAATAAAAGAAAAATAATAAAGCAACCTCATCCTTACCTTTCCATGGTTCCCACGACAGCTTCAGCTCTGCTACATCGAGATGACAGGCTGGACCGCAGCAGAACGCTGCCATCCAGCCTCTCATCCCGCAGACACTGAGAAGCGCAGGCTTGCTTGCGCTGCTCAGCGTCTCTCTGTGACGACATCCAGATGAGCCGAGTTCATGTCCAATGAACTCGGCTCACCTCATGCACGTCACTGACAGCGTGGGAAAATTCTCACGCTGAAGCGGTGAGTGCAGGAGAATTCTCCCACGCTGTCAGTGACGTGCATAAGGTGAGCTCATGTCCAATGAACTCAGCTCACCTCCTGCACGTCACTGACAGCGTGGGAGAATTCTCCTGCACTCAGCGCTTCAGCGTGAGAATTCTCCCACGCTGAAGCGCTGAGTGCAGGAGAATTTTCCCACGCTGTCAGTGACGTGCATAAGGTGAGCTCATGTCCAATGAACTCAGCTCACCTCCTGCACGTCACTGACAGCGTGGGAGAATTCTCCTGCACTCAGCGCTTCAGTGTGAGAATTCTCCCACGCTGAAGCGCTGAGTGCAGGAGAATTTTCCCACGCTGTCAGTGACGTGCATGAGGTGAGCCGAGTTCATTGGACATTAACTCGGCTCATCTGGATGCCCTCACAGAGAGACACTGTGGAGCGCAAGCAAGCCTGCGCTTCTCAGTGTCTGCGGGATGACAGGCTGGATGGCAGCGTTCTGCTGCGGTCCAGCCTGTCATCTCGATGTAGCAGAGCTGAAGCTGTCATGGGAACCATGGAAAGGTAAGGATGATGTTGCTTTATTATTTTTCTTTTATTTCAGGAGATCGTTGGCTTCTGCTGGAATGGGCGTGATGGTAAGTATGGTTTAATTTAGAACAATAAAGAATTGTGTGTTTATTTCAATTAAAGGACTTTTTTCTGGGTGTTGTGTTTTTTTTAAATACTTTACTAGAAATTCATGGTGGTCATGTCTAATATTGGCGTGACCCCATGAATTTCGGGCTTAGGGCCAGCTGATAATGCCAAGCTGGCCCTAACCCCTTTATTACCCAGTGAGCCACCGCATCAGGGCCCTGGATGAGTTGGGTACAGCGCCAGAAGATGGCGCTTCTATGAACGCGCCATTTTCCGGGGTGGCTGCGGACTGCAATTTGCAGCGGGGGTGGCCCAGAAAGCTTGGGCCTCCCTGCGCTGCGGATTCCAGCCCCCAGCTGCCTAGTTGTACCTGGCTGGACACAAAAACAGGGCGAAGCCCCACGTCAATTTTCTTTAAATTATTTCATGAAATAATTATGATAAAAAGGGCTTCCCTATATTGTTGTGTCCGGCCAGGTACAAATAGGCAGCTGGTGGTTGGGGGCAGCCCGTTCCTGCCTGCTGTACCTGGCTGGACACAAATATAGTGCGAAGCCCCACGTCAATTTTTTTTAAATTATTTCATGAATTTCCTGAAATAATTTAAAAAAATTGAAGTGGGGCTTCGCACTATATTTGTGTCCAGCCAGGTACAGCAGGCAGGAACGGGCTGCCCCCATCCACCAGCTGCCTATTTGTACCTGGCCGGACACAACAATATAGGGAAGCCCTTTTTTTCTTAATTATTTCATGAATTTCATGAAATAATTAAAAAAAATTGAAGTGGGGCTTCGCACTATATTTGTGTCCAGCCAGGTACAGCAGGCAGGAACGGGCTGCCCCCAACCACCAGCTGCCTATTTGTACCTGGCCGGACACAACAATATAGGGAAGGCCTTTTTTTCTTAATTATTTCATGAATTTCATGAAATAATTAAAAAAAAAGTACGTGGAGCTTCGCCCTATTTTTGTGTCCAGCCAGGTACAACTAGGCAGCTGGGGGCTGGAATCTGCAGCGCAGGGAGGCCCAAGCTTTCTGGGCCCCCCCCCGCTACAAATTGCAGTCCGCAGCCACCCCGGAAAATGGCGCGTTCATAGAAGCGCCATCTTCTGGCGCTGTACCCAACTCATCCAGGGCCCTGGTGCGGTGGCTCACTGGGTAATAAAGGGGTTAGGGCCAGCTTGGTATTATCAGCTGGCCCCAAGCCCAAAATTCATGGGGTCACGCCAGTATTAGACATGACCGCCATGAATTTCTAGTAAAGTATTTAAAAAAAACACAACACCCAGAATAAAGTCCTTTAATTGAAATAAAGACACAATTCTTTATTGTTCTAAATTAAACCATACTTACCATCACACCCATTCCAGCTGAAGCCAACGATCTCCTGCAATAAAAGAAAAATAATAAACCAACCTCATCCTTACCTTTCCATGGTTCCCACGACAGCTTCAGCTCTGCTACATCGAGATGACAGGCTGGACCGCAGCAGAACGCTGCCATCCAGCCTGTCATCCCGCAGACACTGAGAAGCGCAGGCTTGCTTGCGCTGCTCAGCGTCTCTCTGTGACGACATCCAGATGAGCCGAGTTCATGTCCAATGAACTCGGCTCACCTCATGCACGTCACTGACAGCGTGGGAAAATTCTCACGCTGAAGCGCTGATTGCAGGAGAATTTTCCCACGCTGTCAGTGACGTGCATGAGGTGAGCCGAGTTCATTGGACATGAACTCGGCTCATCTGGATGTCGTCACAGAGAGACGCTGAGCAGCGCAAGCAAGCCTGCGCTTCTCAGTGTCTGCGGGATGACAGGCTGGATGGCAGCGTTCTGCTGCGGTCCAGCCTGTCATCTCGATGTAGCAGAGCTGAAGCTGTCGTGGGAACCATGGAAAGGTAAGGATGAGGTTGCTTTATTATTTTTCTTTTATTGCAGGAGATCGTTGGCTTCAGCTGGAATGGGCGTGATGGTAAGTATGGTTTAATTTAGAACAATAAAGGATTGTGTCTTTATTTCAATTAAAGGACTTTATTCTGGGTGTTTGTGTTTTTTTTAACTTTGACTATGGGGTTAGTAATGGGGGTGTCTTATAGACGCCTCTCCATTACTAACCTGGGCTTGATGTCAGCTGGCATTATAAGCTGACATCAACCCCAACCCTATTACCCCCTGCCACCGCACCAGGGCAGCGTGGAAGAGCGAGGCTAAGTGCCAGAATTGGCGCATCCTATGAATGCGCCATTTCTGGGGCGGCTGACGGCTGGTGTTTCTAGCCTGGGAGGGGGCCAATATTCATGGCTCCCTTCCTGGGCTATTAATATCAGCCCCCAGCTGTCTGCCTAGCCTTTGCTAGCTATTAAATTAGGGGGGACCCCACGTCATTTTTTTTGGGGGGTCCCCCATTTTAATAGCTAGTAAAGGCTATGTATTCAGCTGGGGGCTGATATTAGTAGCCTGGGAAGCTCCGTGGGTATTACCCCCTTCCCAGGCTTCAAACATCTGCCCCAGCCGTCTGCTTAACCTCCGCTAGAGCCTAAAATTAAGGGGAACCCCAAGCCAATTTTTTTAATAATAAATCCTTTATTTTAATACTAAATGACAAGTACAGTAATCAACACTATCACTGTACTTCATATATATGTGACTGACATGTTTCTATCTATCTAATCTATGTGTGATGCTCTATCTTTCTGTTCTAAATTGTCGGGTACAGCTGCTGAATTGCCGGCCGGCTTTTTTAAAGAGACAGTGCATGAAAACACTATTATTTTTTTAAATAAATCCTTTACACTAAATGACAAGTACAGTAAGCAACACTATCACTGTACTTATTATATATGTGACTGACATGTTTCTATCTATCTAATCTATGTGTGAAGCTCTATTCTGTCTGTTATAAATTGTCGGGTACAGATGCTGAATTGCCGGCCGGCTTTTTTAAAGAGACGGTGCATGAAAACACTAATATTTTTTTTAATAAATCCTTTACACTAAATGACAAGTGCAGTAAGCAACACTGTCACTGTACTTCTTATATATGTGGCTGACATGTTTCTATCTATCTAATCTATGTGTGATGCTCTATTCCTTCTTGTCTAAATTGTCGGGTACCGGTGTATGCCGCTGCTGAATTTGCCGGCCGGCTTTTTTAAAGAGAGTGTCTTCTGAGCAGTTTGTCAGCTTTTGGACACCTTTGCAGGTGTTTTCTATGTGTTTCTATGTGTTTTTGTTTGCCTGCCATTGGTTTTAACGGTGTTCGACGGTGTTCTAAGGTGTTCGACGAACAGTTCGACGAACAGTTCCTCGAACATCCCGGTGTTCGACGAACCGAACCGAACCCGAACACTACGGGGGTGGCTTAACACTACTCGAGAGCATCATAGAATCTATGTGTATCGGGAACCCTAGTGAGCATGCCATCGCGCGGCTGCACAACGATGTCCCGAGACAGCTTGTTCGCTACTAACTATTACAGCAGCTATTTCATTTGTAGTAGGGGCATTGAATCGTCTCTCATGTTGACCACGTTGTACACGGTCTGGGTGAATCACTACTTTGAAATGATCGTCATTGATCATTCTGTCTTTAGCCGTTTTAAATTCAAGCACCAAAATGTTGTGGTCGTGAAGTACTCGTAATTTTTTAACTATGTTTCTATCTACGCTTTGCACGCACTCAGTACGCTTGTTGATTTGTTCTTCTTCGTCACCTATGAAATAAACTAGTAAAAATTGTGGTTGCAAAATGGACGTAGGAATTAAAGAACCGATACGGTGGTATACTTGTCCTTGTATTGTAAAGGTCGGGCAAAACCCTGGCATTGAGACAATTTGATCTGCTCCAAAAGACGTCATATGAAAGCACATGTTGTATTTTCTTATATTATTTAGAAAAAGGCGAGATTCATCAGTTTCATTAGAGAAAAGCTCTTTTAAAGGTTGAACTGGCTCGTCTATATAAGGAAGAGCTACTTTCCCGCCCAAACAAGACATACCTGCTGCTTCCTCTTTCCACTTAAGAGCTCCGCAATATTTGCAATCTATGGTCATTGCTTCTATTTTTATAAGCTTGTGAGTTTCATAATCAAGAGTCTCGTCATACTCAAATGCAGCTTTATTAAACAATATCCATGTATTTCTTGTAAATGTTTGACGTCGCTGTGCTGCCCTTTCAGCAACAGTGCGTCTGCGAGATTCGGCCATTTCATAAGTTTCAGTGGCTCTTTGGGACGCCATGTAAGTCGCTTGCTGCTGACGTCGAGCTTGGGACTGTTCTGGAGTTTCAGCAGCCCGTTGAGACGCCAGATACTCCGCATGCTGTTCACGTCGGGCTTGGGACTGTTCTGGAGTTTCAGCAGCCCGCTGAGATGCCAAAAACTCTGCATTCCGTTCACGTCGGGCTTGGGATTGTTCTGGAGTCTCTGCAGCTCTATGTGCCGCACAACGCACCGCCTGCTCAAGCCTTCGTTGCTCGGCTTGTTGAGACGTCTCATCACGTCTAATTATTTTCATAGCTCGGGCTTTATTAGAGCTTTGTGAAATGTTAGACTTACGCTTTTGCGGCATTTTTATAAGTACTAATTACAAAATAGGTACTTAGTAAAGTTGAAACAAAATACTAAAACAATCTAATTAGTTATATTACGATCACTGTACAGACGATATCAGTTGTATATGACTGGTCTATGAGGAGCAGCTGTGGCGCGGTTACCCATAGCAACCATTCCCAGTGCTCTGTGGGAGCTGAGAGCAGCCTGCTGGTGCTGTGGGTGACATGGTCTATGAGGAGCAGCTGTGGCACGGTTACCCATAGCAACCATTCCCAGTGCTCTGTGGGAGCTGAGAGCAGCCTGCTGGTGCTGTGGGTGACATGGTCTATGAGGAGCAGCTGTGACGCGGTTACCCATAGCAACCATTCCCAGTGCTCTGTGGGAGCTGAGAGCAGCCTGCTGGTGCTGTGGGTGACATGGTCTATGAGGAGCAGCTGTGGCGCGGTTACCCATAGCAACCATTCCCAGTGCTCTGTGGGAGCTGAGAGCAGCCTGCTGGTGCTGTGGGTGACATGGTCTATGAGGAGCAGCTGTGGCACGGTTACCCATAGCAACCATTCCCAGTGCTCTGTGGGAGCTGAGAGCAGCCTGCTGGTGCTGTGGGTGACATGGTCTATGAGGAGCAGCTGTGGTGCGGTTACCCATAGCAACCATTCCCAGTGCTCTGTGGGAGCTGAGAGCAGCCTGCTGGTGCTGTGGGTGACATGGTCTATGAGGAGCAGCTGTGACGCGGTTACCCATAGCAACCATTCCCAGTGCTCTGTGGGAGCTGAGAGCAGCCTGCTGGTGCTGTGGGTGACATGGTCTATGAGGAGCAGCTGTGGCGCGGTTACCCATAGCAACCATTCCCAGTGCTCTGTGGGAGCTGAGAGCAGCCTGCTGGTGCTGTGGGTGACATGGTCTATGAGGAGCAGCTGTGGCACGGTTACCCATAGCAACCATTCCCAGTGCTCTGTGGGAGCTGAGAGCAGCCTGCTGGTGCTGTGGGTGACATGGTCTATGAGGAGCAGCTGTGGTGCGGTTACCCATAGCAACCATTCCCAGTGCTCTGAGGGAGCTGAGAGCAGCCTGCTGGTGCTGTGGGTGACATGCTGCGCTGCACACACACAGGGCTGTGCTGCACACAGGAGGGGAGGACGCCATTTGTGTAGCGCTGCTGCCGGTGCTGTCAGGCTGCAGTGTGTGCATCCTCCATGGAGCCGCGCTCAGGTTACTGCCCCTCCCCGTGTGTGAGTCACTTCCCCTCCGCCCAGGTGAGGCGCTCGGAACTTTCCCGGCTGCAGCAGCTGGCGCAGGTGAGCGCATGTTTTATTATACGGTGTTATGTGGAGGGACAATGGCGGCGGGGACCCCCTGTGTGAGGACAATGACGGCCTGGTGCCCCTGGGCAACCTGCAGGAGGAAGCCTCACACTCCCCCCGGGCTGTGGGCGCGGGCAGGCCGTGCTGGGACGTGTAGTTCCCTAGTAACCTGTTCCTGACATATGGGCTGTTTTCCGGGCTATTTATTTATTTATTTATTTTTTTTTAAGTCTGAGAAAATGTCATAAATTATCCTTCTCCCTTCAGCTGTTTCCAGAGTGTAATGTATCAGGGTGAGCTCATGACTGACAGCTGCTAAAGTTTCTAGGAAATGTCAGTCCCTGGGGGTCGTGTGTGAACCCCCTGTGCCACACTTGTACCTGGCCACGGTATATGATCACCCCTGTATTCTGACTGTGGACAGGCGGCAACTGTGACCTCACTATACAATGATCCACTATGGGCAAATTATTGTATTATCAATCTCTTCTGACTGCTGTAAATCAGTCATTTAAATATCACCTGTGTTTGTGTGTATATAAGAGTTTGATAAATATACTAAAAAGTTTGATAAATATACTAAAATGTGCATTGTAAAATAGTATCTAATTTAATTAAATTTATGGTTCACAAGTTTGGTCATAGTGACTTCCACATAAAAGGTAGATATATGCTGTCGCGGACTTTTATTTAGAACTATTCAAGACAAATAATTCTACGGTACATCATCTTTGTGTAACTCCAACGGTTTAGGCAGCGTACGCCAAGATAGCTCTCAGAGGCCAGATTTTTTTCCGACTTAATTGACATGTATCGTTATATTGCGACCAAAATTACATAAAATCATTACAAATTGTAGCCTATATGTTATTCCGATGTATAATCTATATTACTGTAAAGTTTCATGCAAATCCGTCCAGTAGTTTTTTCGTGAAAGAGTAACAAACATACATACTCACAAACTTTCGCATTTATAATATTAGTAGGATATATATATATATATATATATATATATATATATACAGTACAGACCAAAAGTTTGGACACACCTCATTTAAAGATTTTTCTGTATTTTCATGACTATGAAAATTGTACATTCACACTGAAGGCATCAAAACTATGAATTAACACATGTGGAATTATATACTTAACAAGAAAGTGTGAAACAACTGAAAATATGTCTTATATTCTAGGTTCTTCAAAGTAGCCACCTTTTGCTCTTATGACTGCTTTGCACACTCTTGGCATTCTCTTGATGAGCTTCAAGAGGTAGTCACCGGCATGGCCCCCCCAGATCCCTATCCTGGTATGCATGGCACTCCTCATCCCCAATCCTGATATGCATGGCACCTCTCATCCCCAATCCTGGTATGCATGGCAGCCCGAATCCCCAATCCTGGTGTGCATGGCACCCCTCATCCCCAATCCTGGTGTGCATTGCACCCCTCATCCCCAATCCTGGTATGCATGGCACCCCTCAGCCCCAATCCTGGTATGCCTGGCCCCCCTCATCCCCAATCCTGGTATGCATGGCAATCCTCATCCCCAATCCTGGTATGCATGGCACCCCTCATCCCCAATCCTGGTATGCATGGCACCCCTCATCCCCAATCCTGGTGTGCATGGCACCCCTCATCCCCAATCCTGGTGTGCATTGCACCCCTCATCCCCAATCCTGGTATGCATGGCACCCCTCAGCCCCAATCCTGGTATGCCTGGCCCCCCTCATCCCCAATCCTGGTAGGCATGGCACCCCTCACCCCAATCCTGGTGTGCATGGCCCCCCTCATCCCCAATCCCTGTAGGCATGGGACCCCTCACCCCAATCCTGGTATGCATGGCACCTCTCATCCCCAATCCTGGTACGAATGGCACCCCTCATCCCCAATCCTGGTATGCATGACACCCCTCATTCCAAACCTGGTATACATGGCTCCCCTCATCCCAATCCTGGTATGCATGGCCCCCTTCATCCCAAATTTGATTTACATGGCACCCCTCATTCCAATCCTGGTATGTATGGCACCCCTCATCCCCAATCCTGGTATGCATGGCACCCCTCATTCCAAACCTGGTATACATGGCACCCCTCATCCCAATCCTGGTAGGCATGGCATCCCATCTCTAATCCTGGTATGCATGGCCCCCTCATTCCAAAGCTGGTATACATGGCACCCCTCATCCCAATCCTGGTATGCATGACCCCCCTCATCCCAAATTTGATATACATGCCACCCCTCATTCCAATCCTGGTATGTATGGCACCCCTCATCCCCAATCCTGGTATGCATGGCACCCCTCATTCCAAATCTGGTACACATGGCACCCCTCATCCCAATCCTGGTATGCATGGCACCCCATCTCTCATCCTGGTATGCATGGCCCCCTCATCCCAAATTTGATATACATGGTACCCCTCATTCCAATCCTGGTATGTATGGTACCCCTCCTCCCCCAATCCTGGTATGTATGATACCCAATCCCTCATCCTGGTATGAATGACTTCCTCATCCCCAATCCTGGTATGCATGTTACCCCTCATCTCCAATTCTGGTATGCATGGCACTCCTCATCCTGGTATGCATGGCACCCCATCCCTCATCCTGGTATGCATGGTACTCCGCATCCCTATCCTGGTATGCATGGTACCCCTCATGCTGGTATGCATGGCACCCCATCCCTCATCCTGGTACGCATTGTACCCCATCCCTCATCCTGGTATGCATGGTACCCCGCATCCCTATCCTAGTATGTATGGTACCCCTCATGCTGGTATGTATGGCACCCCATCCCTCATCCTGGTATACATGGCACCCCTCATCCCAATTCTGGTATGTATGGCACCCCTCATCCCCCAATCCTGGTATGTATGGCCTCCTCATCCCCCATTCCCCAATCCTGGTATGCATGGCACCCAATCCCTCATCCTGGTATGCATGGCTCCTTCATCCCCAATTCTGGTATGTATGGCCTCCTCATGCCTCAATCCTGGTATGCATGACACTTCATCCCTCATCCCGGTATGCATGGTACCCCACATTTCTATCCTGGTATGCATGGTACCCCACATCCCTATTCTGATATGCATGGTACCCCTCATCCTGACACGCATGGCACCCCATCCCTCATCCTGGTATGCATGGCACCCCATCCCTCATACTTTTATGCATGGTACCCCACATCCCTATTCTGATATGTATTTTCCCCCTCATCCTGGTATACATGGCACTCCTCATCCCAATTCTGGTATGTATGGCACCCCTCATCCCCCAATCCTGGTATGTATGGCCTCCTCATCTCCCAATCCTGGTATGCATGGCACCCAATCCCTCATCTTGGTATGCATGGCACCCCTCATCCCTAATCCTGGTATGTATGGCCTCCTTATTCCTATTCTGGCATGCATAGCACCCCTCATTCTGGTATGCATGGCACCCCATCTATCATCCTGGTATGCATGGTACCCCGCATTTCTATCCTGGTATGCATGGTACCTCTCATCCCTATTCTGGTATGCATGGCACCCCTCAACCCCAATCCTGGTATGCATGGTCCCCTCACCCCCAATCCTGAAATGCATGGCACCCCTCATCCCCCATCCTGGCATGTGTGGCCATCTCAACCCCCAATCCTGGTATGCGTGGCTCCCCTCATCCCTTTCACGCTGCACACATACAAAAAAAAACCACTTATACTCACCTTTCTTCCCTGTGCTCCAGCACTGCTGTATCCTGTTCTGCCGGAGGCCGAGGGAAGAGTGCGGCATTGGAGTACACGCATACCCATACGGCGCTGTCTGGCGCCATTTTGCTGAAGACACACTGCAAATGTGTCTTCAGTAAAATGGCGCCGGATAGCGCTACGCCGATTCTGACGCCTGCCCCGGTCTCCGGCGAGAAGAGGCGCTGAGGCAATGCTCCTCCCAGTCAGGTAAGTATGTAAGTATGGTGCCAGAGATCATGGTATGCGTTCAGTGTCTATGCATACCGCAATCTCCGGCACCATACACACTCCTCTTACCTGTAACGGCTCCATGCGTTCTTCTGTCTGGAGCCAGACTGCGCAGGCGTGTCGCGCTTGCGCAGTCAATAAAGGCTTTAGGCAAAGGGACGCTTGTAGTGTTATATTATAGATATATACAGTACAGACCTAAAGTTTGGACACACCTTGTCATTTAAAGATTTTTCTGTATTTTCATGACTTTGAAAATTGTACATTCACACTGAAGTCATCAAAACTATGAATTAACACATGTGGAATTATATACTTAACAAAAAGTTGTGAATCAACTGAAAATATGTCTTATATTCTAGGTTCTTCAAAGTAGCCACCTTTTGCTTTGATGACTGCTTTGCACACTCTTGGCATTCTCTTGATGAGCTTCAAGAGATAGTCACCGAAAATGGTTTTCACTTCACAGGTGTGCCCTGTCAGGTTTAATAAGTGGGATTTCTTGCCTTATAAATGGGACTGGGACCATCAGTTGTGTTGTGCAGAAGTCAGGTGGATACACAACTAATAGTCCTACTGAATAGACTGTTAGAATTTGTATTATGGCAAGAAAAAAGCAGCTAAGTAAAGAAATACGAGTGGCCATCATTACTTTAAGAAATGAAGGTCAGTCAGTGTGAAAAATTGGGCAAACTTTGAAAGTGTCCACAAGGGCAGTTGCAAAAACCATCAAGCGCTACAAAGAAACTGGCTCACATGAGGACCGTCCCAGGAAAGGAAGACAAAGAGTCACCTCTGCTTCTGAGGATAAGTTTATCCGAGTCACCAGACTCAGAAATCGCAGGTTAACAGCAGCTCAGATTAGAGACCAGGTCAATGCCACACAGAGTTCTAGCAGCAGACACATCTCTACAACAACTGTTAAGAGGAGACTTTGTGCAGCAGGCCTTCATGGTAAAATAGCTGCTAGGAAACCACTGCTAAGGCCAGGCAACAAGCAGAAGAGACTTGTTTGGGCTAAAGAACACAAGGAATGGACATTAAACCAGTGGAAATCTGTGCTTTGGTCTGATGAGTCCAAATTTGAGATCTTTGGTTCCAACCACCGTGTCTTTGTGCGACGCAGAAAAGGTGAACGGATGGACTCTACATGCCTGGTTACCACCGTGAAGCATGGAGGAGGAGGTGTGCTGGTGTGGGGGTGCTTTGCTGGTGACACTGTTGGGTATTTAGTCAAAATTGAAGGCATACTGAACCAGCATAGCTACCACAGCATCTTGCAGCGGCATGCTATTCCACCCAGTTTGCGTTTAGTTGGACCATCATTTATTTTTCAACAGGACAATGACCCCAAACACACCTCTAGGCTGTGTAAGGGCTATTTGACCAAGAAGGAGAGTGATGGGGTGCTACGCCAGATGAGCTGGCCTCCACAGTCACCAGACCTGAACCCAATCGAGATGGTTTGGGGTGAGCTGGACCGCAGAGAGAAGGCAAAAGGGCCAACAAGTGCTAAGCATCTCTGGGAGCTCCTTCAAGATTGTTGGAAGACCATTTCCGGTGACTATCTCTTGAAGCTCATCAAGAGAATGCCAAGAGTGTGCAAAGCAGTCATAAGAGCAAAAGGTGGCTACTTTGAAGAACCTAGAATATAAGACATATTTTCAGTTGTTTCACACTTTTTTGTTAAGTATATAATTCCACATGTGTTAATTCATAGTTTTGATGCCTTCAGTGTGAATGTACAATTTTCATAGTCATGAAAATTCAGAAAAATCTTTAAATGAGAAGGTGTGTCCAAACTTTGGTCTGTACTGTATATGTATATATATATTCTGTAAAATGTATTTGCCGTCTACATCTATAGTGACCTAAGCCATGAAACTATTTATCCCTATAAACTATTAACACTATAAAAAAAAAAAAAAAACATGGGAAAAAATATATATTTTTTTCATCAAGCTGTTGCACAATACGTGGAATAAGTCACAATTAAAAAGTTGTATGTATAGAAAAATGGGATCACTGAAAACGTCCTGCAAAAAACAAGCTCTCACTCAGCTCTCTAGGCAGAAAGATTAAAAAAAATAGTTTTATCTATAAAATTGCTCTTAGTGTAGAAAATTATAAAAATATAAAACCAACTATGTAAATCTGGTATCACTAAACTCATACCTACTTGAAGATTACCGCAGTTTTAGCACTTTTAGTATATGATAAACAGTGTGACTAAAAATGAAATAAAAGCAACTTGTGAATTGCTATTTGTTGTTCATTCTGCCGGAGAAAAATCTGAATCTGAGTCCCCTCCCTCTGCCTGCCTTCTAAAAGCTGCGATTGATATCAATCGACATCGATTGCAGCATTTATTGGGTGTACAGCATTTATGGCTGTACTAGCTCAAAAGGGTGCTTCTACTCAATACTGAGCAAAGGGTCTGAATACTTATGACCATGTGATATTTCAGTTTTTCTTTATTAATAAATTTGTAAAAATTTCTACATTTCTGCTTTTTTTCAGTCAAGATGTGGTGCAGAGTGTACTTTAATGAGAAAAAAATGAACTTTTTAGAATTTACCAAATGGCTGCAATGAAACAAAGAGTGAAAAATGTAAAGGGGTCTGAATACTTTATGTACCCACTGTAGTAATTTAAAGTTAAAATGTATTTTATAATATTGTTCATCTGAGGGTTAAAGGGTGACAAATAGTCACAAATGAGATTTATGGACTTACATCCAAAGCATGAGCAATACTATTGGGAAGGACTAGCAAGCCTTTCCTTTCAGAGCTGGCTGCTGAACAGTGGGATAATAGAGATGCCGTGAAAAGGATCCCTGTGGTAAAAACTATTAGAGGCGGTGAATTATAAAACTATTAACCCAAATGTACTGTAACTCACAATTAAAAGATGATTTCAATGTGGAATCAGATGTATGAATTTTGATTAAATAGAGTGCTATTAAGAGCCCTGGGA
The DNA here is from genome assembly GCF_046119375.1 of Phyllobates terribilis. Lineage (NCBI taxonomy): Eukaryota > Metazoa > Chordata > Amphibia > Anura > Dendrobatidae > Phyllobates > Phyllobates terribilis. Next base: position 650,337,203 of record NW_027362762.1, read on the forward strand.
AACTAACTTATACTGGCCCTTCTAAAAGTTGAAAGGCAGTTTAACATAAAAAATATATAAATTAAGGTTAATAACTATACAATATGCCCGTTAGCAGTAAAATAATGGCCAATCTTTCCAAAGAAATAGGATAGAGTCTTGACTTATACAATAGAAAACTAAAGTAGAAAAATCTATTATAATTCACTTTCAATCCAAACAATCATGTCCCAAACTATAAAACTAAAAATGGCTTAATACATTTTATGTCTGAATACTCAGCAGCTCAGTGGTAAGCACAAGTGATGAGCGAGTATGCTCGCCACTATTCGTTACTCACCCGAGCATCACAGTGCTCGAGATGCTTGGTGCTCAGCGAGTAATTTTGAAATGCTCAGGCGGGAGCTTAAGTCCCCGTCCCGCATGTTAGGCGCAATTTTGGGCAGCCAATTACTATGTAGGAATTGCATGACAGTCACTGTAAAGCCGTAGTCATGTTGGTAGGGGCATTACAGTGATTGTTTGGCCGCATAGCATCATCGTGTCTATATAAGACCCGTAACTCTATTCTTGTCACAGTCTACCAGTCAAAGACACAGAGTAGGTAGAGCGGCAGATGAGTGAGGGAGAGTATTGGCAGTTATTTTAAACAGAGATTCCACATTGTGAGAAGGAGTTGTGTGGACATTGGTGTTTTACCAGCCTCCGGCCACCAGAGGCCTCTGTTGCCTCTAAAAGAAAGGAACTCTTTGGTGAACTTGTTGGTGTGAGTCAGCAAAAAGAGAAGCTGGAGTGGAGAGAGGAGAGACATGGTGGAGGTGCATCCTAAGAGCTGGTGTGTGCAGCATGCAGAGAGTCTAATAGAACTTTGCCTGAAGGAGGAGCTTTGCCTGCGGCTCTGGGCAGAGAGAAGAAGTTACCTTGAAGGGACAACTGTTGTTGGATACAGAGGTGGATTCATCCCCAGTGCATCTGAGTGACGTGGAGGACCCTCTTCTGGCCTTACAGACTGAAAACTGCACTCCAGAGACTAGTTCAGGACCCTCTCCTCAGACTCCAGCTTCTTCAGAGAACAATTACTGTCCGGTAAGATCTGAGCTCAGATATCACCACAGGATCCTGTTGGTACATGCAAATAGCAGGGTTTGTTTGGGGCCAAACACCAGTTCTCAAAGACATTGGTTGTCGGAAGGTTTTGGGCGAACCTTAGTTAGAGACTCCCCCCTGTAGGGAGATTGTGTATAGTTAGAATAACAGGATTGTAAACATAGAGATTTGTTAAGTTTGTTAACTTTTGCGCTACACCACTGTACGAGCCCTCTTGTGCACCCATCTGTTCTTATCATTCCTCGGGGTAACGCACGGTTACTGCATTAGGCAGAACCATTTGGTAGGCAAATTATAGTTCGGTTGTTAGTACATCCTGGCCCTGCTGGTTGTGTAGCGCAAGGGACCTAGCTGTCTTGAGCTAGGTATGTGTGAGGTTTACTGCTGTTCCTTTCTTGCATTGCTAGGGCAACCCAGTTTCAGTCCTAAGTAAAAAGGTGTTACTCCAACAAATTGACTCTAGTATCCTCTGTCCTTGGTCCATTGTATTCTGTGAAAGACCTCATCGGTACGTGGTTAGAAATCTACTCTAACAGTCCTTGTAAGAGCTCATTCTGAAGAAAATATTAATCCTGCTCATAGCACTAGTTGGGTAGAGTTTGTGTAGAGCTAGTATAGTACAGAATAGGATTCACTGCACGTTCTTTCTGCTGCTGGAACTCCTATCAATAGCCCTAGATATCAGGGCTAATAATATTCTTTTTGCTCTTAATTCTGCTAATTTTGGTGAAAAGCAATATAATGCACCGTTTTTACTGCTTCATTTGCTTGCATACTGCCAGATTTGGTTGATTTGAATAGCATTACTGTATTGTGGAAGCAGAGAAACTTGTCCTCCATCATCTGAGGTGGTCAATAGCGATGAGCGAGCACTAAAATGCTCGGGTACTCATTGTTTGAGTTGAGTAAATTGGAATGCTCGAGTGCTCGGTTCGAGTAATGAGCCCAGTGTAAGTCTATGGGAAACTCGAGCATTTTCCGGCAGCTCCACCCGGCGGTCTGCAGAGGGCCTAAAAATTACTCAAATCTATGGGAACAGTGCTCAACTGACATGGGAACTAAATGGGGAAGACCCCTGGAAACATTTCTGACTCACAGGTCAATGCTGTCAACAATGTTTCAAAGGTGTTATGCCATTTTTGCGGACTCACAATAAGACATACAAACATACAAAAGCGAAACCAAGGTGGAATTTTCTGGGAAATATGTTAAGGAAAATCCTTTCCAGGGTAATGACTTGTATATAAAGCAAAACAAATATACAAAAACAAAAATTCTCCTCCATACCTTGGGCTATGTTCACACGTAGTGTTTTTGATGCATTTTTGCACTTTTGCATTGCTTTCAACCAAGACAAATGAATTCACCACGAAATGTAATTTTAACATTTTACAACCTTATCTGGCCATGTGGCGTGTGACACCTCATCAGACACATCCTGTTTCATTTATCATGGAGGGACTCTGAAAGTCACAAAGCCTATTTTTATAGGACCATCAGGAGGCCCTTACTACTTTTAAAGGGCCAGCAGTCGGGCCTTGATATTGTTAGAGAGCCATCAACTGGCTATGCTTTGTTGTTCCCATTATTAACGAGTGGGTCTCCTATACTGTTATTGAGTATGCAGTGACTGCAAGGGCTGCCAAAAATTTGGACGCAACCCAATACCCCTTTTAAGAGACAAAGAGGAGGGTCTCAGTAAAAAAAATGTTCCCATTATAAAGGAGTGGGTCTCCTATAGTGGTAATTCCTATGCTGTGAGTGCAAGGGCTGCCAAAACTCGGGAAAAACCCCACTAGCAATTTAAAGACACATAGAGCTGGGCCACAGTACAAGTATGACATGTTCCCATTAGAAAGGAGAGGGTCTGCTATTCAATTATAGGGTATGCAGTGAGTGCAATGGCTGCCAAAATTTAGGAAAAACCCTACTAACAATTTAAAGACACATAGAGCTGGGCCACAGTAACAACATGTTCCCGTTAGAAAGGAGATGGTCTGCTATTCAGTTATAAGGTATGCAGTGAGTCCAACCGCTGCCAAAATTTAGGAAAAACCCCACTAACAATTTAAAGACACATACAGCTGGGCCACAGTAACGAGTACGACATGTTCTCATTAGAAAGGAGAGGGTCTGCTATGCAGTTATAGGATATCCTGTGAGTCCAATGGCTGCCAAAATTTAGGAACAACCCCCACTAACAATTTAAAGACACATAGAGCTGGGCCACAGTAATGACATGTTCCCTTTAGAAATGAGAGGGTCTGCTATACAGTTAAAAGGTATGCAGTGAGTCCAACAGCTGCCAAAAGGTAGGAAAAACCCCAGTAACAATTTAAAGACACAAAGAGCTGGGCCACAGTATCAAGTATGACATGTTCCCATTGGAAAGGAGAGGGTTTGCTATTCAGTTATAGGATATGCAGTGAGTCCAACGGTTGTCAAAATTTAGGAAAAACTCCAGTAACAATTTAAAGACTTATAGAGCTGTGCCACAGTAACGAGTATGACATGTTCCCATTAGAAAGGAGAGGGTCTGCTATTCAATTTTAGGGTATGCAGTGAATCCAACGTCTGCCAAAATTTAGGAAAAACCCTACTAACAATTTAAAGACATATAGAGCTGGGCCACAGTAATATGGTGGTGGAGGATGAGGACGCGGAGAAGGAGGAGGAAAAGAGCAAATAAACAAAATCAGGAAGCGTATACCCATGTCTGGGTGTGAAGACAGAGGTGCATGGGAATAGAGTTGGACCTCCCATAAAAAAGACAATGTATTTGAGTTTATGATACGCTGCAATCATTCGGTGGTGTTGAGAAGTCTGGCCCAATCCAGACATTTTTATAAGAATCAGCTTGTCAGCATTTTCAGTTGACAGGAAATTTGTTATAATTCCACCAGCGGAACTAAAAGCCCGATGACAAAACGCTAGTGGCAGGGCAGGCCAGGACTAGAGATGAGCGTTGTTCGACTCGAACTGTTCGCCAATCTCAAATTCGAGCTGTTTTGGGCGGTGTTCGAGCCGTTCGGCGAACACGAACGATTTGAGAAAAATTCGGCTGTTCGAGGTTATGTTCGATAACTGTTCGTGCAACAAAATAATAACTGGATTTTTTCTCAGTAATGATGAAAATTAATGTTAATACGCAGTTTGAGTGTACAGCGGGGCGGGGGGAGGGGCAGGGGATGGATCTCTGCAGGAATAATGAAGATCTCCATTTTTTTTCCTCTTTCCCGCATTTACAGTGGGGAGGTGCAATCTGTCAGCCTATCAGCAGCGCACACATGGAGCGAAGTGCTTTTTTCACACAAGCAAGGGCATGTGTCATTGGCAGTGTATGTCACATGTCCTTGCCCTATAAGACCCAGCCATTTTCCCTGTTGCCACCATTTTCTCACTGCTGCAGCTGCGTGTTAGACGGCACTGCTGTTGCTGTGTGCGCTATACCTTGTTAATTTCAAGCCAATTTTCGCACAAATCTACAGATGGCTTGGGAGTAGGGAATAGTTGTGATTGCAGTCCTTTTAAGGACTAGGTTACAGCATTTCCTACGACTTTTATCAGGCAGGTCTGTGCTCTTAAATAGATAGGTTGTGGGAGTAAAGACTAATTGTAATTGCAGTCCTTTTCAGGACTAGGTTACATCAGATCCTATCAGTTTTTGCCAGGCAGGTCTGTGCCAGTGCTGTGCAAGTTTTTTTCACAGCATTTGGCTGAATCTAGCAAAGCTAATCCTTTTTGGCCTATTGCAGAGTCTGTTAGTCAGTGGAGTAGCCTATCTGTGTTGCAAGATATACCACCTGTGTATAGAATACCAATTTTTTTACTGCACCTAGTGAAGTAAAATCTTTTGGGCATAGCATCATTCTATTAGTCCATCTATACTGACCTCCATCAGGTTGCAAATTGAATATAATTTTTTTCTGCATATAGCTCTGAAAAAATATTTGGACTTCTAGCAGTGTGTGGGACTTGTTCTATTAGTCCATATATACTGACCTCCATCAGGTTGCAAACTGAATATAATTTTTTTCTGCATCTAGCTCTGAAAAAATATTTGGCCTTCTAGCAGTGTGTGGGACTTTCTCTATTAGTCCATCTATACTGACCTCCATCAGGTTGCAAATTAAAAATCATTTTTTGTCTGCATCTAGCTCTGAAAAAATATTTGGCCTTCTAGCAGTGTGTGGGACTTTCTCTATTAGTCCATCTATACTGACCTCCATCAGGTTGCAAACTGAATATATTTTTTTTCTGCATCTACCTCTGAAAAAATATTTGGGCTTCTAGCTATGTGTGGGACTTGTTCTATTAGTCCATCTATCCTGACCTCCATCAGGTGGCAAACTGAATATAATTTTTTACTGCATCTACCTCTGAAAAAATATTTGGGCTTCTAGCTGTGTGTGGGACTTGTTCTATTAGTCCATCTATACTGACCTCCATCAGGTTGCAAACTGAATATAATTTTTTTCTGCATCTAGCTCTGAAAAAATATTTGGCCTTCTAGCAGTGTGTGGGACTTGTTCTATTGGTCCACCTATACTGACCTCCATCAGGTTGCAAATTCAAAATAATTTTTTGTCTGCATCTAGCTCTGAAAAAATATTTGGCCTTCTAGCAGTGTGTGGGACTTTCTCTATTAGTCCATCTATACTGACCTCCATCAGGTTGCAAATTAAAAATAATTTTTATCTGCATCTACCTCTGAAAATATATTTGGGCTTCTAGCTGTGTGTGGGACTTGTTTTATTAGTCCATCTATACTGACCTCCATCAGGTTGCAAACTGAATATAATTTTTTTCTGCATCTAGCTCTGAAAAAATATTTGGCCTTCTAGCAGTTTGTGGGACTTTCTCTATTAGTCCATCTATACTGACCTCCATCAGGTTGCAAATTAAAAATAATTTTTATCTGCATCTAGCTCTGAAAAAATATTTGGCCTTCTAGCAGTGTGTGGGACTTGTTCTATTAGTCCATCTATACTGACCTCCATCAGGTTGCAAATTCAAATTAATTTTTTGTCTGCATCTAGCTCTGAAAAAATATTTGGCCTTCTAGCAGTGTGTGGGACTTTCTCTATTAATCCATCTATACTGACCTCCATCAGGTTGCAAACTTAATACAATTTTTTTCTGCATCTACCTCTGAAAAAATATTTGGGCTTCTAGCTGTGTGTGGGACTTGTTCTATTAGTCCATCTATACTGACCTCCATCAGGTTGCAAATTGAATATAATTTTTTTCTGCATCTAACCCAGCCAATAGTTTTGGCCTAATACCACAGTTTGGCCACTCAGCTCTGCTCGGTTCCCATCCATTGTTTTTTTATGCAAACAACTCCAGAGTTGTGAATTAGTTAACCACCAAAATGAGTGGAAAAAGGCCTGCTGCTGGTGGAAAGGGGAATAGGCGTGTTGGGAAGGGGAAAAAAGGTTGTGTCCGTGGGGTAGGTGTTAAAGCAACAGTAACATCTGCAGAAGAAAGACCATCTTCCAGCCAAACTAAAATGTCTGCTTCTTTTAGCGGACAATGTGATAAGATCCCTTTCTTACGGCCACGCCAATCGCTACAAATTCCAGATGAGGCTCAAAAACAGCAGGTGCTTCAACGGATATCAAGTGTTCCTTTAAGTGGGCTCTCCTTCACATCAACTTCAACATCACAAATACTCCAGTCCTCAAAGGTGTCACCCCAATCGCACTTGCTTCCTCACAGCTCCCAAATCTCCAGCTGCCCGTCTGAGTATGAGGTAGAACAGATGGTTGAGTCTGCAGAGCTGTTTACTCATACTATAGCCTGGGAATCAGAGGTCGACTCCAGCGCTTCTGTGAATCCAGACGAGGAAATGATCTGCACTGATGCCCAGAATCTTTATGAGTCGGATCCAGGACCAGACGCAGAAGGTTCTGACCATAATGTAGACCCTCATTCCCAAACTGTAACTCCTGTTGGTGGAGACAATGAGGAAGACGATGATGAGACTCAAATACCTGATTGGAGCGACAACTTTAGTTTTTTGTCAGGGCAGGAACAGGTTGGCTCTGAGGACGACGGGTGTGATAACGCACAGGGTGATGATGATGAGGTTGGAGATCCCACTTATTGTCAACCCACAGTCAGCCAAGAGATGAGGTCAGCAGAGGAGGTGGAGGAGGATGCTAGTGACGACGAGGTCAGGTTGCGCCTTCCAGGACAGAGACGTAGTTCTGGAAGCACGTCAACAACTGCATCCTCAAACACAACTCTGCCTCTCACCACAAGTCGTGGTGGCTCTTCAGGTCGCATGGGTGCTAAGCCTTGCATAGCCTGGGCATTTTTTCAGATCGATAAAGATGATCCAACTCGTGTTATCTGTAACATTTGTCAGCAAAAGCTAAGTAGAGGCCAAAAAATACATAGTTTGAGTACTTCATGCATGAACCGGCACATGGACATGAAGCATAAGTTGCAGTGGGAAGCTCACTGTGCTACAATGCGGCCTAGCCGGCCGGGCCAACCACCGCGGCCTCTTCATCCTCTGTGACTGGGGGGACAGCAGTCACACCTGTTTTGGGGCGCAGACCTGCCACCTCTTTTCCCGCAACAGCCAGCGTGATTGGTAGATCATCATTTTCTTTGGAGGTGGTAACACCAGCTGGTGTTGAGCGCTGTCCGACATTGATAGCACCACCTTTGGATCAAGGCAACCTAACATGTCCGCCTGCATCTTCCTCACAGACCAGCAGTTTGCCGGGGACACCCTTATCAACCCCGTCTAAGCACAATAGCCAGACCTCGGTCCCTCAGATGTGGACAAGTAAAAGACCATTTCCTCCTAGCCATGAGAAAGCTAAGAGGTTGAATTTCACCATCTGCAAGCTCTTGGCTACAGAAATGCTGCCTTTCCGCCTGGTGGACACAGAGGATTTTCGAGACCTTATGTCCGTCGCAGTGCCCCAGTACCAGATGCCCAGTCGGCACTACTTCTCAAAGAAAGGTGTGCCTGCGCTCCACCAGCATGTCGCACACAATATCACTGCTTCTTTGAGAAACTCTGTGTGTGACAGGGTGCATTTCACCACAGACACTTGGACGAGTAGGCATGGACAGGGGCGTTACATGTCGCTGACTGGGCACTGGGTAACTATGGTGACAGCAGGACAAGGGGCTGCTGTCAAAGTCTTGCCGTCCCCACGAGTTGTGCGTCAATCCTCTTTATCTCAAAGTTCCTCCACTGCTTCTGCCTCCTCAACCTCCTCTCGGTCCTCCACCTGCACCCAAAGCCTGTCTGGTCATGCCAGAAGCTTTCTAACTGCGCAGAAGGGATCTTGCACACCTCCTTACTATGCTTACAGTAGGGCTCAACGTCATCAGGCGGTTTTTACTTTGAAATGTCTGAGAAATGTGAGTCACACAGCTGAGGAGTTGTGGTCAGCTCTGGAGAACCAATTTCATGAATGGTTGTCTCCACTGGACCTGAAACCAGGGAAGGCCATGTGCGACAATGCTGCAAACCTGGGTGCGGCCCTTCTCCGGGGCAATGTCACACACGTGCCTTGTATGGTTCACGTGTTGAACCTGGTTGTCCAGCAATTTTTAGCCCACTATCCCGGACTAGATGGCCTTCTGCAGAGGGCACAGTCGCTGTGTGCTCACTTCCGCCGTTCGCATCCCGCAGCTCAGCGACTTACATCCCTACAGAAGTCGTTGGGCCTGCCATTTCACCGGCTAAAATGCGATGTGCCTACCCGGTGGAATTCAACTCTGCACATGTTGCAGTGACTGTGGCAGCACCGACAAGCCCTGGTGCAATACGTTCTGACGTATAGCCTGGGCCAACGAGATCCAGATGTGGGGCAAATCACGCTGGAGGAGTGGTCTCAGATCAGGGACCTATGCACCCTTCTGCACAGTTTTGAAATGGCGTCGAAGATGTTTAGTGCTGACGATGCCATTATCAGCATGACTATTCCGGTGACTTACATGCTGGAGCACATGTTAAATAGAATTCGGAGTCAGGTGGTGGCACAAGAGGAGGTGGAGGAAGTAGAGGAGGAGGAGTTGTATGCGGAAGGGCTAACATCTGCAAGGTCCAGACGGTCGGCAGCACCAAGGCGGCAGGCATGTGAGGGTGGGGGAGATGGTTTTACCAGGGTGCATGGTAGCAGCCAAACTAGTGAGGAAGGTGCAGGAGCCCAGGAAGAAGTGGAGGACGAACTGATGGAAGACTCTTCAGATGAGGGAGACCTTGATCACATTTCTGTTGTGCGAGGTTGGGGGGAGAGGACAGAGGAAGGAAGCATGATTGTTACCTCGCCACCAACACAACAGGGACTTGGTGCTCCTGGATGCGCAACACACATGAGTGCCTTCTAGCTGCACTACCTGCAACATGACCCTCGAATTGTGAGAATTAGAAATAATCCTGACTACTGGGTTGCCACACTGTTAGATCCCTGGTACAAAAGTAAATTTGCAGAAATTATTCCTGCCAAAGAAAGGGATGCACGCATGCAGGAGTATCAGCAGAGGCTGTTGCAGAATTTTACATGTGCTTTTCCACAAAACACCAGTGGTGCACGTAGTGAATCTCACAGTTCCAACTTGCCAACCGTGGGACTGTCGAGTGTTCAGCACTCAAACCGTAACAGAACCACATTATCTTCTGGTAACATCAATTTTGCAGAATCATTTCACCACTTTTTTAGCCCATCCTTTGCAAGGCCACAGGAGACAAGAAGTCTGACACATAGTCAACGCCTAGAGACGATGGTACAGGAGTATCTCCAAGTAAACATTGAAGCCATGACTGTGTCACTGGACCCTTGCTCTTTTTGGGCTTCCAATCTGGATAAATGGCCGGAGCTAGCCACTTACGCCTTGGAGATCTTGTTATGCTCCGCAGCCAGCGTTCTGTCTGAACGTGTGTTCAGCGCTGCTGGTGGTGTGCTGACAGTTAAGCGCACGCGGCTCTCCACTGATAATGTAGACAGACTCACGTTCATAAAGATGAACAAATCATGGAATCCGAAACGACTTTTCTACTCCTGTGTCATCCTGCGGAGAGTAAAAGCTTGATGATTGGTTAAAATCACCTCACCAACCGTTTTAAGGTTTCAAATTACTAATCATGTTTATCTGTATTTTGGCTGGAAAATAATTTGGGCTTTGCAGCAGTGTGCAGCACGGATTCTATTAGGCCATCTATAATAAGCTCCACCAGATTTAAAATTACTAATCATGTTTATCTGTACCTTGGCTGGAAAATAATTTGGGCTTTGTAGCAGTGTGCAGCACTGATCCTATTAGGCCATCTATACTAAGCTCCACCAGATTTAAAATTAATAATAATTTTTAGCTGCATCTAGCCCGGAAAATAATTTTGGGGCTCCTAGATGCGCAAGACACATTAGTGCCTTCTTGCTGCACTACCTGCAACATGACCCTCATATTGTCAGAATTCGAAGTAATCCTGACTACTGGGTTGCCACACTCTTAGATCCCCCAAACTTTTCGATCAACCTTTTCATTTTAATAAAGACCAAAAAAATGGTCATTTTTGAAATTATAAGCATTAGCAGTTTATTAGAAACTGAAATCAAACAGTTTTCAACTCAAAACTTTATTCTAGGTGATGTTACATTTTCACATAGGACCCCTTGTTCGAAAGGAGCTTCTGAACTCTCTCGTCCATTGAATTTGTCAGGTTTTGGATGGTTTCTGCTTCAATTGTTTTGCATGAGGACAGAATACCCTCCCAGAGCTGTTGCTTAGATGTGAACTGCCTCCCGCCATCATAGACACTCCTTTTGATGATGCTCCAGAGGTTCTGAATGGGGTAGAGGTCAGGGGAGCATGGGGGTCACACCATAAGTTTGTCCCCTTTTATGCCCATATCAGCCAGAGATGCAGATGTTTTATGTGCAGCATGAGATGGTGCATTATCTTGCATAAAAATGATCTTGCTGTGGAATACATGGTTCTTCTTCTTGAACCATGGCAGGAAGTGCTGTTTGAGAAACTCCACATACATTATGGAGTTCATCTTTACCCCTTCAGGGATCCTAAAGGGGCCGACAATCTCTCTCCCCATGATTCCAGCCCAAAACATTACTCCACCTCCTCCTTGTTGGCACTGTAGCCGTGTTTGCGTGGGGTGTCCATCAACCAGCCATCCTCCACTCCATCTTTCTGGACCATCGAGCGTTGCACGGCACTCATCCGTGAACAAAACAGTTTTGAAATCAGTCTTCATGTAATGTTTGGCCCACTGGAGCCGTTTCTGCTTGTGTGAAGTGGAGAGAGGAGGTCGACAGGATGGCGTATGCACAGCTGCAAACCTCTGAAGGACCCTGCATCTTGTTGTTCGGGGGACGTTGGAGGCACCAGCAGCTTCAAAAACTTGTCTGCTGCTATGACAAGGCTTTTTTACCGCTGCTCTTTTAACCTGACGTAATTGCCTGTAGGAAAGAGTCCTCAATTTGCCCTTATCAGCACGCACATGTGTGTACTGTGAATCAGCTACATACTTCTTGATTGCCAAGACACTTCATCCTGATCATCGCACAATGTTAATTGTAGTCATGCCTTGACCTAAACGCTCCACAATTTGTTGCTTCTCAGCAGCCGACACATCCTTTTTCTTTCCCATTTTGGCAGAAAATGTAGGCTGCTTAATAATGTGGGACAGCCTTCTTAAGTAGTCTTGCCTTTCATTGGACACACCTGCCAAACTAATTAGCACAGGTGTCTGCAATTGCTTACAGTGATATAAAGAGCCCTGACACACATCACCATCAATGAGTTTAACTGACAAACAAACAAATTCTTCCCTTATCACTCCTAAACACTTTTTGCATAATAATTTGGAACACAGTGTACATGTGCTTTTCCACAAAACACCAGTGGTTCGCGTAGTGAATCTTACAGTTCTAACTTGCCAACCGTGGTCTGTATGGAGTTGTTCAATAAAGGGCCCAAAATTAAGATAACATAGATGGGAGAGGTCTCTATGAATAGGAATTCCTAAGTATTTGATACCCTGTGAGGGCCAGGCAAAGGGAAAGTTGGACTGGATGGAATCCTGTATGGATTTGGCGAGGGAGACATCGAGGGCCTCAGACTTCGCTGCATTGATTTTAAAATTTGACCATGTAAAAAAGTGATCTATTTCAGCCATATCAGCATGGATGCATATATGTGATTGAGTGATATATACTAGGACATCATCAGCAAATAGAGAGCACTTGTACTCGGTGCCTCCCACCTCAATCCACCTAATATTGGGGTTATGGCGAATTGATGAGAGCAGGTGCTCCGTCACTAGGATGTATAAGAGAGGGGACAGAGGACATCCCTGCCTTGTCCCATTGGTGATTGTGAAAGGTGATGAAAATGTTCTGATGCACCCCCTGGGCCTTGGGACACCCGGAGCCGGACCCTTTTTGGTGGATGCTGGTGGTTGTAGTCTCCGTGGCGGCGACCCGGTTCCGTGGCTCAGGGCGGTCAAACCAGTGGTGGAACTATTTATGTGGTTTTGATGTTTAAATGTCCGACTACGCCACCCGTGGATTGCGGTCAGAGTGAACCGCCGCTGCAGGGCAGACCGCTGAGGCTGGTGTTGTGGGTGCAGCAGAGCGTAGCATAACTCCCCACAGGAGGAGTATAGCCTCAGGGCAGTGTATGCGGAGGATGGGGGTGATGGTGCAGGGCAGCAGCAGTAACGACACGGAGTCAGTGATGCAGTCCAGGGCCTTTACTCACAGTTCTTATTATCCAGACCACGTCTGCAGGTAACGGCTGCCCACGTCGTATTGTGTTCACCAGGTGAGGGGCTCAAACAACTCCCAGATAACTTTGGAGCGCTTCACAGGACCCCCTTTGTGTGTCCTTTGTCTGGCCTTTCTTACCAACCCTTCTGTCCGGCTGCCTCGGGCCTCCTCTTGGTAAACTTGGCGCCAGTTTCCCTGACCCAATGTGGTGCCTTCCTAGCGGGTGTAGCGAGGGGCTGCGCCACATAAAATGTCACAGCCTCCGGTTTCTAGCTGAGGGTCGTTTCCTGCCTCCACTAGTTTTGGGGACCGATCTCCCCCTTTGGCCTGACCCCTCCACGCAGGTGGATTCTTGCGTGCGGTGGCGATTCGTCCGTCCGCACCCCTGGGATCCCTTCGTTCCTCGTTCCTGGAGCCTTCTCCGCTCCTCTTCCTTTCTTCTCCCTCTTCCAGGCTTGGGCCTCTGTTACTAGGCCCGCCTCCGGAGCAGAGCTCATGCAGAGCCCCTGCTCCCTGCCACTTCTGCTCAGACTTCTCTGCACTGAACTAAGATGGTGCCCACCTTTTATACTCCCTTCTCAATGCACCCAGGAACTGCTTCCTCCCTGCTCCTGCACTACAGGGTTCCCCTTCCTCAGTGTTCCCTCCCCCCACTCCAGCCAGGGACAGGGACTGTCGTGCCCATCTCAGGGGCATATTGGTCGCCCTGCCCCACGGCAATGTGGTGTAATGCATGCAGGTGTCGGGTCCTGATCCACACTCCATCCTTACCTGAGAGTGAGATATCACACCTCTGGGTGAGGTGCAATACCTCTGTAGCAACCGAGCCCTCAGGGTGCTACAGTTCCATTTATCTTCAGCCTAGGTGACGTATTGCGATACAGGGCCGTGATTTTGGCTATAAAAGGGTCCCCTAGACCCCTACCCCAAGCTTTTTAAGAGAATCATATATAGCGTGCCAGGAGACTCTATGGAATGCTTTCTCAGCATCCAACGAGAGTATCTAATTACAAATTTTTAACTGCATCTAGCCCAGGAAATACTTTGTGCCTAGTAGCAGTGTCTGCTAGTCAGCGGATTATCCGGGCTGTTAAGCAAGCTACACCACCTGTAGTTTGGACACTTAATTTTTTCAAAGGAAATGCTTCGGGACCAAGGTATACTCAGTGAAGAGCATCAGGAGGCACCCCAAGGCATAGGGGCTGGGACTGGCAGTAGCATGCCTTGCGGTGGACAGCCGAGCTCGATCCTTATAAAAGCTTTTTAACTGCAGCAGCTTTAGTGGACGCTACTGGAGCTGGAATTACGCGGCTGCTGGCATGAGACTTGCCCTCCAATAGATCCTTGTAAATGGATTTAAAGTGTATTCATTCAAATTAGAGAGACAATTTAAATTAAAAGCTTAGAGCTGCCTCCACCACAGGGGGACTCGCTCGACCCACCAGCGGACAGGCACCAGTATTGGGAGAGGGGGGCTGGCCGTCAGGGTTCACGGCGGCTCTGGCACAAACCCTGGCGACACGGAGGTGGCACGGGCAGGAGCGGACTGGCCGTGTCGGCTTCTCACTTTTTGGATTTTAGAAGGGCATGACATGCCTATATCTGTGTCTCCCCCTCCTTTTACTCCTCCAACTCTTTTCTTTTCGCATGACTATATGTACTTGTCACTTTTCCATGTGTTAGTTGTGTCTTCTGAGCAGTTTGTCAGCTTTTGGACACCTTTGAAGGTGTTTTCTATGTGTTTCTATGTGTTTTTGTTTGCCTGCCATTGGTTTTAACGGTGTTCGAAGGTGTTCGACGAACAGTTCGACGAACAGTTCGGCGAACACACGGGTGTTCGACGAACCGAACTCGAACACTATGGGGGTGGCTCAACACTAGCCAGGACATCCAAGGCGTATAGAGCCAGTTCATGCCACGTGTCCAGCTTGGATACCCAATAATTGTAAGGCACAGAGGAATCACGGAGGACGTTGGTACGGTCGGCAATGTGCTACCTCAGCATCTTCCGCATCTTTTCCCTCCTTGGGAGAATACCCCGCGCATCAGGGCTTGTGCGATGGGAGAGTCTGAGAAAACTCTCCCAGAACTTTGACAGTGTTCCGCTACCGGATTGAATTTGTGTCTCTCTCGTCGATACTCCTTCATTGTCCAATGAACTGTGACCTCTGCCGCCAGCGTTTTCAGATGGGAATTTTTTTAATAATTTCGCTAAAAGGGCCTTCTCGTACTGCCCCATTTTATTAGTCTGGTCCTGCATGGGAATAAGAGACAGAAAGTTCTCCAACCAATAATGACTGTCACCCAAAATTTGGACAATGCCAGGGTCACGGGAAAGGCAGTGTAACAAAAACTCAGCCATGTGTGCCAGACTGCAAAGAGGCAAGACTTCCATGTCCACACCAAGAGAACGACTGACCATGCTCTCCTCCTCCTCCCTGTCCTCAGGCCATCCACGCTGAACAGACGGTATGACAGTTGTGCAGGTAGTACCGTCTATAGCACAGGAAACTAGCTCCTGTTCTTCCTCCTTCTCCTTCTCTTCCTCATTGTCACCCAATCCACATTGGGATGAGATGAGGCTGGGCTATGTGGAATCACCCTGTATCATTCTTTGCTGCATCTCATCGTGCTCCCCCTGCAATGCATCCTCTTTAATTGTGAACAGAGAGTGCTTCAGAGGGCAGAGAAGCGGGATGGTGATGCTAATTATGGTACATATATTTGACATCCATGTCCACTCCTGAGGTTTTATGTGTGGAGTCTGACCTGGATACCGATGGCCTTGTTGATGCTGGTAGTCAACAACTGCCCTCTTCTGTTCACAAATCCTTCCCAACATCTGCAATGTAAAGTTCCAATACGTGGGGACATCGCAGATCAGTCGGTGAGCTGGAAGCTGCAAACGCTGTTGAAGCACGGCAAGGGCGGCAGAAGCTGTAGCTGACTTTCCAAAATGGGCACACAGGCGGCGTACTTTGACACTTTGGAGTACAATATTTTCCACGTTCACAAGAAATAGTTGATTTTGTAACGCAGCTAAATGTGAAACGTCTGACAGAGAACCACGATTTTAAATAGCAGCCCTGTAATATACTTATATTATTCTACACAGAGACCGAGTGGGAATAGCTTGATCGACACACTGCAACGGAATGAAAATGGAAGAAATGTCTGATTTTGGAACCGTCTTATAGGTGATATGTCTGACAGAGAACCACGGTTTTAAATAGCAGGCCTGTAATTTACTAATACTATTCTTCACAGACACCTAGTGTGAATAGCTTGACCGACATACTGCAACAGAATGGAAAAGGAGGCCAGTATTTTCCACGTTCAGTTCAAATTTCTGGATTTTTATTGCTGAAATACAGAACAGATCTGGCTTTATTCTGCAGTGAGAACAAGCAAATGGAGCAGAAAATGGTGTACGCTGGATTGCTTTTTAAGCAAATAACCAGGATTAAGATAAAAAAAAAATTGCCCTGGCCCCTGATATCTGGGGCTATGTCTACAAATATCTGTAATTATTACAGCAGCAGCAGACAGGATGTTCAATGGACCCTCTTGTGCTGTATCATACACTGCAGTCTGCCACATTCACTGCCTGCCTGCCTAGCACTGATTATATGCAGTATATATATATGTAGCGACTGCTTGCATATAGGATATTAATCCAAGAAGAGCAAGAAATTGAGTATATCAGATCATAAAATTTAATCTTTATTGAATAAAGTCAAGACACAATAAAAACTTGATAAAAAGCACACCAGTAACTTCATAAGGTGGGTATTATCAAAATGGCATTGAATCACATGTACCATGCAAATGGATCACAGGACACTGACAACAAAGTTGTGGAAATAAGGTATATAAAGTGTACAAATTGGACCCAGTAGCTTTAACATACCAAAAAATAAGTAAAGTTGCATAGCAATTTTATAACATAGAATTGGTGTTAATAGCTCACATCCATGGGTCAAAATGAACCTAATCCACATATAATCACATATACAGTGTTTGCCATGGTGTCCATTACCTGGTGGAATAGGGGGGTGAACAGACCAGATGACTGGTGGTCTGAGGTAATTATTTATAATACATATTTTATATGTATCCTAATCGTGTTCGACTGTGATTAAAGGAACATTGGAGCTGGCAGTGTCCTCTCTGTGTAGCACTATGATGTTTTAATTATGTTATAAATGTTCAAATAAAGTAATAATGTTGTGTAAAAAAACTCTGGTCATTTGGGCTCTCTTTTTTTTGGTCTCTCTCTTTGGTTTAACCAGAGAGATAATGCCAACTGTTCTCCAAGGGCACCTAAGAAGAAACTAGCAGACAGGTAGTGCTCCAAGCCTGCACAGAGGTACCTAGAACTGTCACCAGTGACTCTCTGGAAAAACTGAGAGTTTTTAACTACCAAGCAAAGGTGTGTCAATCAGCAGCAGAAGGCGGAGATCACTGCTAGGTCCTAGAGGAAGAAGGATATAACTATACTACAGAGATGAGAGGATCAAGAAGGCGTCTGCAATGCCAAGCGCAGCAACCTTCTACAGCAGGATCCAGAGCGACTGTCACACCTGACACGCCCGTGACAGTACTGCCCTTCTACGAGTGGCCTCCGGACACTCAGGACCAGGTTTCTCAGGATAAGAGGTGTGAAATGAATGAACCAACACGGGAGTGTTCACCTCTGATGCTAAAACCCACATCCTCTCTTCTGGACCATAACCCTTCCAGTGCACCAAGTACTGTAAGGAACGATGCTGGAGACGAGAATCTACAATCTTCGAAATCTGAAACTCCAAATTACCATCAACCATGATTGGGGGTGACGGCAGGGGAGAGGACTCAGGAGGTTCTACATATTTCTTGAGCAGAGACCTGTGAAACACATTGTGGATATTAAGCACCTGAAGTAGCTCAAGACGAAACGCTGCTGAGTTAATGATGGCTGTTATTTTATAGGGACTAATAAATCCAAGTCACAGTTTCCAGGAAGGAACAATCACTTTGATATTCCTGGTAGACAACCACACAAAGTCATTCACACTTAGGTCCTGACCTGTCGAGCGTTTCCTGTCAGCCATACATTGGTATCTGTCTCCCATGATCTTCAAATTACTCAGAACCCCCCCGCCATACAGAGGAGAGTGAAGAAGCAAAACGTTCCTCCTAAGGAACTCCCAAAGCCCCTCCCCCACTAAAAGTACAAAACTGTGGATGGAAGCCCTTGCATTGTACACATTTTGGGTGACAGTAATTACTGGTTGGTCACACTTCAGGATCCGTGCTACAAGGAGAACTTTCTATCTCTCCTACCTGTGGTGGAGAGGTCTAATAAAATGTTGCAGTACCAGAAGGCCCTTGTTGAAGAATTATTAAAAAAATTCACAGCTGACAATGCTGGCAGCAGAGGTCACTGTTCATTGGACAACCAAGGAGTACAGGCGAGGGAGACACAAACCAGATGCAGTACAGGCAGGGGAAAACTGTCAAAGGTCTGGGACAGTTTTCTCAGCCCTTCTGAGTGCCAAAGCCATGATGCGCGGGTACTCTGAAAAGGAGGGAAAAGTTTTGGAAGATGTTGAAGGAGTAACTTGCTGACCGTACAAGCATCCTCCGTGATTCCTCAGTGCCTTATAACTATTGAGTATCCAAGCTGGACACCTGGCATGAATTGTCTCTCTATGACTTGGAGGTTCTGGCCTGCCCTGCCACTAGTGTTTTGTCAGAGCGGGATTTTAGTGCGGCTGGGGGTATTTTAACTGATAGGCGCATCCGCCTGTCAACTGAAAATGCTGACAGGCTGACACTTATCAAAAGGGCTGGATTGGACCAGACTTCTCCACACCATCGGATGATAGCAGCGGAACATCAATTCAAATGAAGTGGTTATTTTTGGGGGGTCTATTCCCATGCACCTCTCCACACCCAGACATAGGTATACGCTTCATGATTTTGTCAACAGGGTGACCATCATGCAACATCGCATCATTTTTTTTAAGGGTGTTTATGATGCCCATAGGAAATATTTTTATAGGCCTACCTCTAACATTCTATATGTTATACAGTATGTTCATGTATACCCCCAGGGGTAAATGTTTTTCAGCCCACTGCACTTGGTGCATGAGAATTACCAGTATAGGAGACCCACTCCTTAATAATGGGAACATTTTTTTTTAATGAGGCTCTCCTCTACATCTCTTCAAAGGGGTATTGGAGTGCATCATAATTTTTGGCAGCCCTCAGGGCTATTGAACGCTGTTTTCCATTCATCTCCTTCTCTAATTCTAACCAGATTGTAGATTCCACTTAAATCCAACTTGGAGAACAACTTAGCTCCGACAAACTGGCTGAACAAATCTGGAATCAGACGAAGAGGGTATGGATCTCAGATGGTAATTTGATTCAATTCCCGGAAATTTAAACAGGGACGGAGACCGCCATCTTTCTTCTTCACGAAGAAGAACCCTACTGCCACGAATGAAGATGGGAGTCTCATATGTCTTTTCTCCAGACTTACCGCAATGAAATCCTTCATGGCTTGTCTCTCAGGGCCAGAAAGATTATAGAGTTTGGACTTTGGTAGTTTAGCTCCTGGGGTCAGGTTAATAGGATAGTTATATGCACGATGAGGAAGCAAATCCTGACACCCCTTCTCAGGAAAAGCATCCTCAAAAACAGACAAAAACGCAGGTAAGATCTCTGTAGAGACTGCAGTAAGGGAAATGTGTAAACAGTTCCCATGGCAGTAATCCGCCCTTCTTTTTGCAGATCTCAGGGGAAACGTATGATGCAGAGGCACCCCCTAACTGCATGGGTTCTTCCACATCCACCAGTACCAGTTCATCCCCAGACCACTCGCCCGGCAAAGGGGCACTACCCCTAAAAGAGGGCTCCGAAGAAAGTGGTCTCACCCACCTATCCCGAAGACGTCAATCAACACGGATAGCCAATTACATGGCAGCCTCAAAGGACTCTGGGGTTTCATACACTGCCAAGGCATCTTTCAACCTTTTATTAAGGCCTTGACAAAATTGGCTTTTAAGAGCCGGGTCATTCCATTTGGTATCAGTTGCCCATCTGCAGAATTCAGAGCTATACGTCTCCACTGACCGATTTCCCTGCAGCCTGGACTCAGCCAAAGAGATTCGGTCAGGATCATCATAGATGAGGGCTAGAGCCCCAAAAAATCCCTCCACTGACTGGAGAAAAACAGAGCCCTGTGGCAAAGAGAAAACCCAGGATTGAGGATCTCCTTGCAACAGTAAGATCACAATTCCCACTCGCTGCATCTCATCTCTAGAGGAGTAAGGACAAAGTTTAAAATAAAACTTGCAAGCTTCCTACCTACCTCCTGAAAACCTGTCTGGGAGGGCAATTTTAGGTTCAAGCTGGACCGGCCTACCCACAGAGACCCTAAAATTAGGAGTCTGCAGCTGCTTCCATTGCAGCTGAACCTCAGAGCAATGGTCAGTCACCTCCAGAGACAGCTTGTGCAGCTGCTCTGCCAGCATTGCAGTGGGATCCATGAACCAAGGGAGAAGGAAAAAAAAAAACACACACCCCCAAAAAAAGCACAGAAAAAAAAACAAGTGTCAGTTTTTTTTTTCTTTTTTATGCACGGCTGGTGATAATGTCACGCAAGGTAAGGGAAGGCACAAGTTTACAATGATGTGAAGGGGGGAAGGGAGCCCAACAACTAAGGAAAGGCGGAGTGGAGACCCTTAGGCAGATCTAATATCACCCTGCCTACCCTATCATCCTTATATAGGTTCCACACCTATCACCGAACAGGAACCTAATCCCTGAATGACCCTAGTGCTAATCCCTAGATAGGAGGGGAGCGGGTGAGCACTAGTCAGGCCCACTACAAACTAAAGACAACAAGGTAAACAAACAAAATGGATACACTTAGCTTGAGCAGACACCAGAAAGATAACGCCAACTGTCCTCCAAGGGCACCAAAGAAGAAATTAGCCTACTGCTAGTGCTCCAAGCCTGCACAGAGGTACATAGAACTATCACCAGAGACTCTCTGGAGAAACTTGGTGCTTTTAACTACCAAGCAAGGGTGTGTCAATCAGCAGCAGAAGGTGGAGGTCGCTGCTGGGTCCTAAAGGAAGAAGGATATAACCATGCTAGAGAGATGAGAGGATGAAGAAGGCATCTGCAATGCCAAGCGCAGTGACCTTCTACAGCTGGATCCAGAGCGACTTTCTGTCACACCTGACACAACCACCCACAGCCCACAACTGTTAGAATCTATGTTGTTTTACTATTGGCTATCTTGTTGTGGTTTGCTGGCTTCTAGTCTTTTCCTCTGGTGCTGAGTGTCTTGGTCACGTGGTCACTTCACTCTTTATTACTCAGCACCTGTCTCCTATTCCCCGCTGGACATCAGTGTAGTTACGCTTGTGCGCTGGCTAAGTAGCCTTGTAGCCTTGTTTAGTTCTTTGTGCTTTGGTCAATTGTTATCCTGGGACTTCTTGTTCCACCAGTTTTGTTTCCTTTAATCTTCATTTCTGCAACTAACTTTTCTGTTAGGAGGTCTCCTGCTTTTGCTCCCAGTCCTTAGATCTTTTAGGGACCACTTTCTCCTTTCTACAGGTCTTCGTTTGAGTTCAGTGCAAGAGTTTCGGTGGGGCTATTCATAAGGAATAGGACACCCTCCCCAGCGTAGGGTTAAGCTGAGTCTCAGTGCAGTGACAGCTTTTCCCTCCTATTCCTTAGTTCTAAGTTGCAGAACATAACAGTATGTCCAACCCCGTTTAAAAAGAAAAAAATATATATATAAAAAAAAAAGGAAAAGTTTTTTTTTTTTTTTCTTCCTCTTCCTGGATTTTCTTCTGTATGAGTATCATCCAGGAGCTTGCTCAACGCTTGCAATGGTTGACTCGGGATGTTGCCGGTCTTTAGCAGTACGTGAGTAAATACCCTGCAGAACGCTATGAAGAACCTAAGATAGGATTACCTGAGTGATTCTCGGGGAAACAACAGGATTTTTTTTCATTTAAAAATGCTTGTTTGTTGTATTTTCGGCTCAGACCTAGATCTTCTGGTAGTGAACTACAGCGTGTAGGAATTATTATATCTCTATTGCGTAAGGAACCTCAAATCTGGGCGTTTTCCTTCACTAATGATGACCATTGTTTGAGTTCTGTGGAGGCATTTTTTGTTGCCATGGGTTTGCTATATGATGATCCTGATCAGGTTACATCAGCTGAGGCAGAGCTCAGGCGTCTCAAATAGGGTTCTCTTGATGCTGAGAGTTATTGCACCCTGTTCAGATGATGGTCTGCAGAGGTCAGGTGTGAAAAACCCTGCACTCAAGTCTCAGTTTCTGGCAGGCTTGAGTGAAAGGGTTAAAGATTTGCTCATTGCATTCCCTGCACCTGATACTCTGCATGTTGCATGCAGTTAGTTATCCGTGTGGATAGAAGGTTGAGGGCTAGACAGAATCAGAAGTTTCCTGTATTGCTGGATACTGTTTCTCACGATATTCCAACCGACACTGGGGAACCTATGCAGGTCGGGGCAATGTCATCCCATTCCAAGGAGAGGGACAGGAGGTTCTCTGAGGGACTTTGCTTGTATTGCGGTAAGGCTGATCATTTTTTAAAGCAATGTGAGGTTCGCTTAAGGAAAGAAAAAAAAAAGGTCAGTAGAAATAACACTCCCGTTAGCATTGCGTTTTTACGTTCTGCTGGGGTGTTTTTTCCTGGTAATACCACCTGTCAGGGTTGTTTGATTGAGTTTCAGGTTATGGTGGATTGTGGTTCTGCACTTAATTTGATTGATCAACAATTTCTTGAAAAGTATAAGTTTGATTCTAAACCTTTGTCGTCTCCTTTTCCTGTGGTGGCGATTGATAATACTCCCCTGGAGCATGGGAGCATTCTTCGAAAGGTCACTGGGTTTCCGCTTACTATGAATATGAAACATCAGGAGCAGATTGACTTATTTGTACTTGCTAAGTTGCCTTCCCCAGTCGTCCTGGAGCTGCCCTGGTTAAAAGTGCATAATCCTTTGCTGGACTGGTCATCTGGTTCCATAAGATCCTGGGGTCAGGGATGTTATGGTAAGTGTTGTAATGTTCATATTGCGGCTCTTGTGAAGGGGGAGTTACCAGAACCCATTCTGGATTTCTGGAGGGTTTTTTCAGAGGTGGAGTCGAAAGCTTTACCACCTCATAGAGATTACAATTGTGGTATTGACTTCGTCCCTGATGCTAAGCTCCCTAAGAGTCGGTTGTTTAATCTGACAATTCCCGAGAGGGAGGCTTTGAAGGAGTACCTTCAGACTAGTTTAGCTGCAGGTCACATAAGATCCTCTAAGTCTCCTGTGGCAGTTGGGTTCTTTTTTGTCAAAAAGAAGGATAGGGGTATTAGGCCATGTCTGGATTTTCGGGAGATTAATAAGATCACTGTGCTCAATCCTTACCTGTTGCCACTTATTCCGGATTTGTTTAACCAATTGACCGGAGCTAAATGGTTTTCCAAGATTTACCTTCGTGGGGCATATAATTTGCTGCGGGTGACGGACGGAGATGAATCGAAGACAGCTTTTAACACCCCGGAAGGTCATTTTGAGTGTTTAGTGATGCCTTTTGGGCTTACTAACGGCCCTGCATTTTTTCAAAATTTCATCAATGACATTCTGGGACCCTTGATCGGTAGGAGTGCTATTGTTTATCTGAATGACATTTTGATTTATTCATCGGATCTTGAGTCTCATTGGCAGAGAGTCTGCGAAGTTCTTCAGATACTGAGAGATAACACACTCTTTGCTAAATTGGAGAAGTGTCAGTTTGCTGTCCAGAAAATTCGTTTTTTGGGTTACTTTGTCTCTTGTGATGGTTTTGAGATGGACCCAGTGAAAGTTCAGGCTGTGATGGAGTGGCCGAGGCCTGAGGGTTTGAAGTCCATACAGAGGTTTTTGGGGTTTGCCAATTATTACTGGAAATTCATAAAGAATTTCTCTGTCATAGCTAAACCCATTACTGATCTCACCAAGAAGGGTGCAAATGCAGTCCAATGGTCCACTGAGGCTATTGAAGTTTTTGAGTATCTCAAGGAGAGGTTCAGCTCTGCTCCTGTTCTTATCCAGATGATTGAGACCAAGCCATTTTTGGTTGAGGTGGATGCCTCATCTATAGGCGTAGGGGCAGTTCTGTCCCAGGAGGGTAAGGATGGGTGCATCCCTGTGCTTTCTTTTCCAAAAAAATTTCTGAGACAGAGCTCAACTATGATGTTGGGAGTCGTGAGTTGTTGGCTGTTAAACTCGCGTTCGAGCATTGGCAACATTTTTTGGAGGGGGCTCGACATCCTATACAGGTTTTCACTGATCATAAGAGTTTGATTCATCTGGACGCAGCTAAACGTTTGAATGCCCGTCAGGCTAGGTGGGCACTGTTTTTGCCCTGTTCAATTTTCCCATAACCTTTGTCCCGGGGACAAAGAATGTTAAGACTGACACTTTGTCTCGTAGTTTCTCTCCAGCGGTGAATGCTGAGAGGGAGAAGTGTATTTTGCAGAGAGGGGTGGTGGTGGCCGCATTGGATTCTGAGGTGGAGAATAGCATCCTAGGAGCTCAGAGTACGGCACCAACTAACACTCCGTGTGGTAAATTGTTTTTGCCTAGAGCCTTGAGGAGTGCGTTGTTTGTTGAATGTCAAGAGTCTTGGTTGGCGGGTCACCCAGGGATTTCGGAAACTAGGAAGTCTATCGGTCGGAGTTTCTGGTGGCCAGGGTGGCAAAGGGAAGTCATCAAGTGGGTGCGTCAGTGTTCTGTGTGCGCTAGGTCGAAGGCCTCTCACGCTCTGGCTGTGGGGTTGCTATGCCCCTTGGAAGTTCCTAATTCGCCATGGACTCACCTTGCCATGGATTTTATCACCGATCTGCCTTTATCGGAGGGTTTTTCTGTCATCTGGGTTGTTGTGGACCGGTTTAGTAAAATATGTCATCTGGTTCTGTTCAACAAGTTACCTTGCGCCAAGACTCTTGCTAAGGCTTTTGTGAAGGAGATTGTCAGGCTCCATGGTGTTCCCACGGACATTGTTTCCGATAGAGGACCACAGTTTGTGGCTTGCTTTTGGCGTGCTTTTTGTGACAGATTGAAAATTCATTAGTCATTCTCGTCGGGGTATCATCCAGAGTCCAATGGACAGACTGAAAGGAAGAACCAGGCTGTAGAGCAGTTTTTGAGATGTTTTGTGGCAGACAATCAGGAAATGTGGTCAGAATTTCTACCACTTGCGGAGTTTGCCCTTAATAATCATACTTCTTCCTCGGCTGGTTGCTCTCCTTTTTTTTTGTTGTACTGGCAGGTATCCATCTTTTGGTCCATTTTCCAGAGTTGGGACTGCAGTACCGGAGGAGGACAATATTTCTGGTGATTTGGAGAGGGTTTGGACCAGTGTACGCCTAAACCTTAAAGAGGCTAACAGGAGATCAAAAAGGTATTTTGACAAAAAAAGAAAGGAGTCCTTGTTTGCTGTTGGGGATATGGTTTGGTTGTCCTCCAGGAATCTTTGTTTGAAAATTCCTTCTAAAAACCTGGAGCCTAAATTTGTGGGTCCTTTCAAAGTGGTTCAGATTGTCAACTCGACAGAGGTGAGGTTGGGCATTCCCTCGTCTTGGAGGATTAATTCCGTGTTTCATGTGTCGTTACTCAAGAAGGCGGACATGCCTGATAAGCAAGCAAAGCCTACTGATTCTCCTGTTGATGAGGACTGTGAATCTGAGATTTCTCGCATTTTGGATTCCAGGTAGCATAGAGGAAGATTACAGTATCTTGTGTCCTGGAGAGGTTTCAGCTCCGAGGATAATTCCTGGGTGAAGGCTGAGGACTCTAATTAAGGCTTTTCACAGGAGATTTCCTGGTAAGGCTCTGCCTAGAGGATCTGGAGGATCCTCGTAAAAGGGGAGGTACTGTTAGAATCTATGTTGTTTTACTTTCGGCCATCTTGTTGTAGTTTGCTGGCTTCTAGTCTTTTCCTCTGGTGCTGGGTGTCTTGGTCAGGTGATCACTTCACTCTTTATTACTCAATACCTGTCTCCTATTCCCCGCTGGACATCAGTGTTGCTACACTTGTGCTCTGGCTAAGTAGCCTTGTTTAGTTCTTTGTGCTTTGGTCAGTTGTAATCCTGGGACTTCTTGTTCCATCAGTTTTGTTTCCTTTAATCTTCATTTCTGCAACTAACTTTTCTGTTAGGAGGTCTCCTGCTTTTTCTCACGGTCCTTAGATCTTTTAGGGACCCCTTTCCCCTTCCTACAAGTCTTAGTTTGAGTTCAGTGCAGGAGTTTCGGTGGGGCTATTCATAAGGAATAGGGCACCCACCCAAGCATAGGGTTAAGCTGAGTCTCAGTGCAGGGACAGCTTTTCCCTCCTATTCCTTAGTTCTAAGTTGCAGAACATAACAACAACATTAACTGCCACATTTCTCAACTGCTTGACTGGAAATGTTGCCTTTTAGGTTCGTGGAGTCGCAAGCTTTCCGCAACCTCATGGTGGCGTCCGTCCCTCGGTCTCCAGCTGCCACTATATCTCTGGGAGTGCCATCCCCACCTTATACAAGCATGTGTCTCAGAACATTACCCGTACCCTTAACAATGTAGTTACTGGGAAGGTCTACATAACCACAGACAAGTGGACAAATGCTTGTGACTAGGGATGATACATCTCACCGACAGCACACTGGGTTAATATTTTGGAATCCGGGACCCATTCAAACCCTGGGACGGAACACGTCCTTGCAAAGCCTTGTGAGCAGCAGAGGGCAGTTGTTGAGTACCAGCTTCAACACGGCCATCGTTATTCAGGTCAGCCTGCGCACATAAGAGCTGATGAGTGGGCACGCATGTCTGACATATGTGCCGTCCTCCAAAACTTTGAGTACTCCACCAAGATGGTGAGCGGCGATGACACCATAATTTGATTCACCATCCAACTTCTCTGTCTACTGAAACGCTCGCTGCTCACAATTAAAAAGGAGGCATTGCAGGTGCAGCATGTTGAGATGGAACAAGGAACAATACAGGGTGATGCTACACAGCCTTGAATCATCTCATCTCAACGCGGATTGGGTGATAATTAGGAGGAGGAGGAGGGGGAACAGGAGCTGGTTTCCTTCGCTACAGACGGTAATAGCCACACAACATTCATACCGTCTGGTCAACGTGGATGGCCTGAGGAGAGGGAGAATGAAGAGGAGGATGAGGAGTAGAACATGGACAGTTGTCCTCTGGGTGGGGACAGGGAGTCTTGGCTGTTGGCAGTTTGGCACACATAGCTGACTTTATGTTCCTCTGCCTTTCCCATGATCCTTGTGTTGTACGCATTTTGGGTGACAGTAATTACTGGTTGGTCACACTTCTAGCCTCGTGCTACAAGGACAACTTTCTATCTCTCCTAATGTTGCAATACTGTCAAGGTAAAATATATACATTAAAGAAAATCAATTAGTTCCTTTAATAGATTACCTAATCTGTGTGAATTAATATAGAGATGATGGAATAATCTATGTATATGTATGTATGCAAATATGTATATGCACATGGATTATGTTAATAGTTAATATATAACTAACAGTTTCTGTTCTTATTGTAGGCATGAACAACTAAATGATTTCCTGGGAATGACGTATGCATGTCCATGGCTGATAGCAGAAAAATTCATGTCGAGTTGGCAAAGATGGCGCTGAGAGACGACATCACCCCTCCCATCAGAATTCCTAAGGTGTTACTGAGGCCAAGAGATACATGGATGAGCAAATTGCAGTGTGCCAAGTTATCAGAAAGAGGAATGAATTTTACTAATCCCACCTAGGAATAGAATACTATATAACCCCATGTTTACATAATAAAGTATGACATTTTGCGTGGTTCAGTCTCTGAGTGAAGTGTTTCAACCAGATTAGCAAATTTGGTTAATTAGCTCCTTTGCATGCACTCGGACATCTTTAATTACCTACTAATCTTTAGTTACCTGGTGTATCTTAAATTGGCGAAACCTCCACAAATGGTACTGTGACTCGGATCACACTCGAGGGGACTCCAGGTCTTGGGGTGCCCGTCACCGGGCCACCTACGGACGAGCCGGAACTGCTCAAAGCGAGAGCATGATCAACTCTCATCACTGAATACGGTAAGTCTGCAGATTTAATGAATCCGTAGTGCTTATTCGTATTTTGAGCGGTCTCTGGTGAGTTTGTGGTGTCTAGATTGGCCCTTAGGGACAGCCCGTGCGACTGAGCGGGTCCCCGCTGTGTGATTCCAAGAACTCTGGTGTGTAGTCACTCCTGGCTAACTGCTGCTCTGTGGTTTCTGAGGTGTTCTGTCCCATTAGAACGATCTTTGTACACAGGGGCATACAATTATACACTTGAGAATTTAGGAAAACTTCTTTGTTTATAACGTGGGCACGCAGGGAGTGACGTTGCTGATAAGTCGTGTATTAAGACGCCATTAGGGCGCGGGCACGTGGGGCCAATCAATCCTCTCTTAAGACATGTATTAATTCATGGGACACGCGGGGAGTGACGTTGCTGATAACTCGTGTATTAAGACGCCATTAGGGCGCAGGCATGCGGGTCAACCAATCCTCTATTAAGACGTGGAATACGCGGGTAGCCAACTGCATCATTAAGCCGCATATTAAGACGTCACTAGGACGCGGGTGCGCGGGGTTTTCAGTGCTTCATTAAGTCGTAAAAGAATCAAATCATTGCTTGGTAGGGAGTGTAGGGACCTGTTACAGTTCTACTTGTGTATCAGCTGCCTGGTCCGATCATAAGTCTAAGGGGACGAGACGCCTGGAGACAAAATCATTGAAAAGCTAAAGACATTGTTTGTGTCGCAGTGGTCGCTCGATCAGGAGCGACAGGACCCCAAGGATATAGTTGCTAGAAGAGAAGGAAGGAAATATGTAGAGAAATGTCATTGTGTGGGTTGTACTAGGGGGGTAGACTACAGTACGAGATGTTGAATGCAGCAATTTTTGAAAACAGGGGAAAACTGGAAGATAATGGGTTGTTGCAAAGTGCATACATGTGGAAAAAGGCTGCGCTAAGTGTTACGGATCCGGGTGGTGGAACCTCTGTGCTGCGGTGGAAGGAGGAACAAGAGGGGCGTGACTAAGTATCTACTCGGCCTGACCAAGGTCGCACGGCAGCTTAGTCGACTCCGTGAACCAGGGAGGGACCAAGCAGAGGGACCAGGTGCCACTCTGGGACCGACCTTGTATGAGAGCAGGTGACTCACATGGGTCAGAAAGCAGGAACCGACTGGTACAGTGGAAGAGCATGGCAGGCAGGTTGACGGGTGGTCCAGGTAGTCAGGCAGGCTGATTCGGCTGATTGCCAGACAGGTGCTCCGGGTAGGCAAGCTTGCGGGCACAACAGGTAACTGGCAGGTGCTTCCAGGTAAGCAGGCAAGCGGGCATGGCTGGTAACAGGCAGGTGCTTCTGGGTAAGCAGGCGGGTGGGCATGGCTGGTAATAGGCAGGTGCTTCCAGGTAAGCAGGCGGGCAGAGCCCATAGACAGACTGGCGGACTGGACTGTAGGCAGACTGTCGGGCTGGAAAGTAGTCAGACTGGCGGACTGGACTGAAGAACAGACTGGCCGACAGGACTAACTTGCAGTGGACCTGAGGGCTGAAGCAAAGTAAGTATAACAGAGCAATAACCTTGCACGGGCACCTCCATATTCGATGAGGTGCCTTTTATAGAGAAAGTCCTCCGGCCATTGGTCGGGAACTTTTTAGGACGGCACGCGCGGCCCCTTTAAGAGGGAGGGAGCGCGCGCACCCTAAGCACAGTGACAGGGAAGCTGCATGCACCAGCAGCGGCAGCAGGGAGGCCGGAAGCACCGGAGCAGGACCGCGGCGGTAGGGGGGTGGCGTCTCTGCCTGGCAGGGGGCAGAGACGCCGATGCTACAGTACCCCCCCTTTACGCCCCCTCTTTTTTAGGCCAGCAAGAAATTCTTTAATAAGAAGAGGGGCATGGATGTTCTCCCTGGGTACCCAAGACCTCTCCTCTGGGCCAAACTCCTTCCAATCCACCAGAAAAAAGTTTTTTCCTCTTACCCTTTTGGTGGCCAAAATGTTCTCTACCTCATAGATGTCCTCAGCAGAGACTGGCGCAGGAATGGTACCTGGATCATCAGAAAAAGAATTAAGAACAACTGGTTTGAGGAGAGATACGTGGAAGGAGTTGGGAATCTGTAAGGTGGCCGGGAGTTTTAGCTTGTAAGCCACGGGATTGATTTGCTTGAGAACCTAAAAAAGGACCGGTGAACCGCAGACCCAACTTATATGATGGGATTTTGAGCCGAACATGTTTGGAGGAGAACCAGTCCCTCTCTCCCGGACGGAATTGGGGCGTATCCAGACGTCTCTTATTGGCATGTTTCTTCATCCGCTCAGGAGGACAGAAGAAGTGTGGATTCAGTGTTCTCCCAAATAGTAGAAAATTCGCTGACCAGAGACTCCGCGGCAGGATTGTCCACAGAAGCGGAGACGGGAAATGGAATCCGGGGGTGTTGGCCGTAGACCACAAAGAATGGGGATTTGGAAGAAGACTCATTCTTATGGTTGTTATAGGAGAACTCAGCCCAGGGCAGGAACTCAACCCAATTGTTATGGTGAGCATTGACAAAATGCCGGAGAAAGCTGGTAAGGACCTGGTTGATACGTTCCACTTGACCATTGGCCTGGGGATGATAAGCAGAGGAGAAATCCAGAGTGACATCCAGCAGCTTATACGTAGCTCTCCAGAAGCATGAAGTGAACTTAACCCCGCGATCAGACACAATGTGGAGGGGAAGGCCGTGGAGATGAAAGATGTGATGGATGAAGTCTTTAGCCAGCTCAGATGCATACGGGAGACCAGGCAGAGGGATGAAGTGGCCATTTCAGAAAAGCGGTCAGCGACCACCCAAATGACAGCACAACTGGGAGATCCGTAATAAAGTCCATAGCTATGTGTTGCCACGGGGCGGAAGGTACGGGTAAAAGCAGGAGACGGGCAGCGGGAAGATGTCTGGGAACTTTGTTACGGGCACAGGAGGAGCAAGCCATGACGAAATCCACAACATCCTTGCGCAGAGAGGGCCACCAGTAATGCCGGGCGATGAGCAGGAAGGGCTTCCTCTGGCCTGCATGGCCGGCTAGTTTGGACAAATGACACCAGAGAAGAACCTTCTTACGATCCGGAACAGCAACAAAAGTCTTACCGGGTGGAAGACGAGACAGGTCAAACGGGGCCACGGTCATTACTCTGGAGGGGTCGATGATATGCAGAGGCTCCTCCTCTTGGTCGGAGGACAGGATAGAGAGGGATAGAGCTGTAATGTTCTTGTCCGCAGGGCGGTAATGTAGAGTAAAGCAGAATCGGGCAAAGAACAGAGACCACTGGGCATGACGTGGATTGAGTCTCTGGGCATTTTGTAAATAGGCCAGGTTTTTGTGGTCTGTTTAAATGATAACTGGGTGCAGGGCCCCTTCCAGCAGGTAGCACCACTCCTCCAGCGCCAATTTGATGGCAAGCAGCTCACGATCTCCTATGGAGTAGTTGCGCTCGGATGAGGAGAAGAGCTTGGAGTAGAAGCCGCAGGTTACCATTCTTCCGGTCGGGGATTTCTGGGTGAGCACCGCTCCGGCTCCAGAGGAGGAAGCATCAACCTCCAGGAAGAACTGCTTGTTGCAATCCGGACGGTGCAGCACAGGGGCGGAGGAGAAGGCTTTTTTTAAGGAGACAAAGGCTTCCTCCGCTTCGGAAGTCCATTCCTTGGAATTTGCTCCCTTACAGGTGAGCGCGGAGATGGGAGCGGTCCGGGAGGAGAAATGAGGGGTAAAGAGGAGGTAATAATTTGCGAAGCTGAGGAATCGCTGAATCGCCTTCAACCCCTCCGGTCGGGGCCATTTTAAGACGGCAGAAACCTTCTCAGGATCCCTCTGAAGACCAGTCTCGGAGATAATATATCCCTGGAACGGAAGAGAAGTCTGCTCGAAGAGACATTTCTCAAATTTTGCGTAGAGACGATTCTGCCGGAGCCTTAGCAGAACCTGACAAACATTCCTCCGGTGTGTGGGCAGATCCGGAGAAAAGACCAAGATATCATCCAGGTACACCACTACGCAAGAATACAAGAGATCTCGGAAGATGTCGTTAACCAGCTCCTGAAAGACGGCTGGAGCATTACAGAGACCAAAGGGCATCACGCGGTATTCATAGTGACCGTCCCGGGTGTTGAATTCCATCTTCCACTCGTCTCCCTGGCGGATCCGGACCAAATTGTATGCCCCATGAAGATCGAGCTTGGTGAAGATCGTCGCACCCTTAAGGCGGTCGAACAGCTCCGAGATGAGAGGCAGAGGGTACTTATTCTTGGTAATCTGGTTTAGGCCCCTGTAGTCGATACAGGGTCATAGTGAGGCGTCTTTCTTTTTAACGAAGAAGAATCCTGCTCCGGCCGGGGAAGTAGATTTCTGAATGAGTCCCCTAGCAAGATTCTCCTCAATGTACTCAGACATGGCACGGGTCTCAGCCAGCGACAAGTGGTATATATGCCCGCGGAGAGGAGATGCACCGAGTACCAGGTCGATTGGACAATCATACGGCCTATGGCGTGCTAGAGTCTCAGCCTCCTTCTTGTCAAAGATGTCCGCATAGGACCAGTAGGGTGCCGGCAGACCATGTAGATTAGCAGGAGAAGACGGAGGTCGAGCCGGACAAACCGGATCCAGGCCGGTCTCATGGCAATCCTGCCCCCAAAGGAACACCTCACCAGATCGCCAATTCAGGACGGGTTCATGTCTCTGTAGCCAGGGTAGACCTAGCAATAGGGAGTGAGAGAGTCCAGACAGCACATGAAAGGAGATCCTCTCCGAGTGAAGCATTCCCACCTGTAGGGTTACTGGCTCTGTGACAAGCAAGATGGTCTCCCGAAGGAGTCTCCCATCCACGGAAGCGACTGCCAATGGTTCGGCCAGACGTTTGGTAGGAAGCTGATACCACTCCACAAGGGCCTGAGAAATGAGATTCCCAGAGGCTCCGGAATCCTGGTGGGCGGTCTCAAAGAAGCGGGTCTCACCACTGGAAATAGAAATGGATTGAGTTAAGGATTGAGAGGATTTACTCTTGCCTTGGACGACCTCTCCGAGTGGTCCTAGACACTGGAGTTTCCCGGCTTCACCGGACAGGAATGGATCAGATGCTCCTTACTGCCACAGTAGAAGCAGCTCCCCTCGGCACGGCGTGTCTCTTGGCGAGACTTGACCATCTTGTTCTGGTCAATTTGCATGGGTTTGGGCGAGCATGACTGGGGAATTGCTGGTTGGGAGGCAGGTTTCTGGAATACAGGAGCGAGACGAGGTAATCTTTTCTCCCGGGTAGTCTCCTTAACACGTTCCAAGAAATGGATGTCAATCCGGGTAGCTAGTGACACCAGGTCGTCCAAGGTGGAAGGGACGTCACGACTGGCTAGCTCATCCTTGATCCATCCGGAAAGACCCTCCCAGAAGGTGGAGACCAGGGCCTCATTGTTCTAGGCAAGCTCTGATGCGAGGGTACGGAACAGTATGGAATACTGGCCCATGGTGAGACTCCCTTGGCGGAGACAGAGAAGGGAGGAGGCAGTAGACGCCTTTCGTCCCGGCTCATCGAAGACCTTCCGGAAGGCAGTGAGGAAAGCCAGAAGATCGGACACCAGGGGATCCCCTCTCTCCCATAGAGGGTTTAGCCGTGCCAATGCTTCACTGGTGAGGTGAGACATAATGAACGCCACCTTGGCCCGGTCAGAGGGAAACTGATGTGCCAGGAGCTCAAAGTGCAGTGTGCACTGGTTCAGGAAGCCCTGACATAAGACGGGGTCACCACAAAAATGTGGGGGCGCAGAGAGCCGGGGTCTAGAGCCGTGTGCCATAGTGCCAATGGGTTGAGGTGCCGCTGGAGTGGGTGCCACTCGGCTGGAGATGGAGACAGACAGGGTGGACAGCATGTCCAGGCGGGAGTTGACAGACCGCAGGTAGGTCAGGATAGTTTCCTGTTGGGATCTCTGATGAGAAACCTCCTGGTACAGGTCAGAAAGCGAAGGAGCCTGGGGGCCACCGGGTTCCATGGCCAGTGCAAACTGTTACGGATACGGGAGGTGGAACCTCTGTGCTGCGGTGCAAAGAGGGACAAGAGGGGCGTGACTAAGTATCTACTCGGCCTGACCAAGGTTGCACGGCGGCTTAGTCGACTCCGTGAACCAGGGAAGGACGGAGCAGAGGGACCAGGTGCCACTCTGGGATCGACCTTGTATGAGAGCAGGTGACTCCCATGGGTCAGAAGGCAGGAACCGATTGGTACAGCGGAAGAGCACGGCAGGCAGGCTGACGGGTGGTCCAGGTAGTCAGGCAGGCTGATTCAGCTGATAGCCAGACAGGTGCTCCGGGTAGGCAAGCTTGCGGGCACAACAGGTAACTGGCAGGTGCTTCCAGGTAAGCAGGCAAGCGGGCATGGCTGGTAACAAGCAGGTGCTTCCGGGTAAGCAGGCAGGCGGGCACAGCAGGTAACAGGCAGGTGCTTCCAGGTAAGCAAGCGGGCAGAGCCCATAGACAGACTGGCAGACTGGACTGTAGGCAGAATGTCGGGCTGGAAAGTAGTCAGACTGGCGGACAGGACTGACTTGCAGAGGATCTGAAGGCGGAAGCAAAGTAAGTATAACAGAGCAACAACCTTGCACGGACACCTCCATATTGGAGGAGGTGCCTTTTATGGAGAGAGTCCTCCGGCCATTGGTCGGGGACTATTTAGGACGGTGCACGCGGCCCCTTTAAGAGGGAGGGAGCGCGCGCGTGCCCTAAGCACAGTGCCAGGGAAGCTGCGTGCACCAGCAGCAGCAGCAAGGAGGCCAGAAGATGTCAGAGCAGGACCGCGGCGGTAGTGGGGACGGCGTCTCTGCCTGGCAGGGGCAGAGACGCCGATGCTACACTAAGTTTATCGAAAGAAGGGTTTGTGGAGATTGAGGATAGGGATAACAAAGGAAACATAACTGGTTATTTCTATGTTAGAGAGATGCCTCCGCCACAGCCCTATAATGGCGGCGCAATGAATTGTTGGGTGTGTTCTAATTGTGGCCAGCAGAATCCATTGTCAGCAGATTATTGTGTTGCATGTCATACGCCCCGTCCAGGGCGCCCACCCCTCGCTACTACCCAAGCCACTCCTAGTGCCCCATCTTCATCCGTTATACCTATGTCCGCCCAAAGTTCCAACCCTTCCTGCAGCGGCCATGTTACTACACCCATTGCATCACCTCCGGCCTCTGACCAGATGTCAGTGGGTGTGCTTCCTCCCAGTGGCACGCACCCTTCCGGTAGTGTGTTTCCTTCCAGTGGCGGCCATCTTGGTGCACCCGGAATACAGGCCACAATACACACTACACCCGGAACATCAACCGCAACATTTACCCCTATACCAGTGTGTCCGGTGGTCACTCCGGATGGTGAGTACTATGTCTCAAAAGACGATGTCCCTCTCTATCCTCATTTGCCTAGTGCAAAAACTCAATTTATTAGTCCGGAGTTCCGGCAGGCCCTTAACCGAAGGAGAAATACTATTGAACCGGAGGAGCCGGGAGATGAAGAGGCGGCAGCA
Organism: Phyllobates terribilis; assembly: GCF_046119375.1. Classification (NCBI taxonomy): domain Eukaryota; kingdom Metazoa; phylum Chordata; class Amphibia; order Anura; family Dendrobatidae; genus Phyllobates; species Phyllobates terribilis. The sequence continues at coordinate 650,372,695 of NW_027362762.1, forward strand.
GTACCACCACCACCATCAGCACCATCAGTGTCCACACCGATAAGCATTACAGAAGGTAAACCAGCTCGTGTGACATTTCGTACACCAATATCAGAATTCACTCCGGATCGGGAGCATTCCCGTGCCACCCTTTCAGATGAAGAATACCCACAGGTGTGGAAACCATGGACAGAAAGAATTATTTGGAAGTCATCAACGGTACTAACAACAGGTCTGGGGGATCTGGTAACACAGAGGGTGGATGCTATAGTTAATGCAGCAAACCCTAGATTACAACATAGGGGAGGAGTGGCTAAGACTATTGTGCAAGCCGGAGGTAATGCCATTCAGGAAGACTGTAACAGCATTGTACATTCTTCAGGACCGGTCGAGGAAACAGACATGGTAGCCACCTGACCAGGGAGATTACCATGCAGGCTTATCATTCATGCAGTAGGTCCTGTGTATGATGAAGATCATCATGATCAGTGTGTGTCACAACTTAGAGCTACAATCAACAATATTCTGAACTATGCTGGAACAGGGAACCTTACTTCTATTGCTCTTCCTGCTATAAGTTCTGAAATGAATGGATTTCCTATGCAAGCCTGTGCCCAAGCGATAGTCTAAGCTATACGGGAGTATAGAGGATTAACTACGTTGGAGGAGAGAAGACTAATCAGCAATGACTATCATAAATCTCAAATTCTCACCCGAGCTGTGGAAAGTGCCACAGCTACATCAGACCCATTCAGCCACCAGATGACCTCAGAAGATAACCCAAATGAACTATTTCCTGGACAAACAAGCCCACCTCCTGTTGCTATGTTGCCAGTATCTCCCTCAACATCTTCTCAGTCAGAATCTCCAGTGCCAGATCACCATAATAGATATGTGGCATTCACACCCTCGCAAGTTAATCAAGTGATTAGTCAACTACCTGACCAAGACAGACACCCTATGGTGTTCTACAGAAGAATCAGACAAATTCAACAAACTTATTCAGCCACTTGGAAAGATCTTCATGAAATCACTAGCATTAAAGCGGGAGATGACGTCTGGCCAATAATTCAAGTAGCTCTGAATGACAGCCAAGTGACAGACAAGGAGACGTACCAATCAGGAGATTTTTATCAACAACTTCAGCAATGGGCCAAGGAGCGGCTCACAGACTCATCTACCAGTGTATTGGACTGTACTCAAGAATCAGGAGAGAATGTCGCAAAATTTTACTCCAGAATCTATACTCTGTTCAAGGATCAAGGGTTCGATGAAGGTCAGAGGATCCAACTGAATCTGTTAGTCACTTCATTTGTTAGGGGACTCAGAAAGGAAATCTCAGCGAAGCTTACAGACTCCAGACCAGAATATGTGGACACAGGGTCGGACTGGGGTGCCTAGGGCCCACCAGGAGAATTGACTCTAGGGGCCCACACTACAACATCCGTAAACGGTTGTATTACTCGTTCATTTTTCGGCCTCTCCCACTAAAACGTGTGCCTTTTAGCAAACTATACAGTGTGTAAAAGAGAACTGTATTGTGTAGTGCACTATATCAAAGTGTTTCTTGTTAACCAACTTATTTATTGTAGTTAACAGAATCTGTAATTTACAATCAGTAGCGGTTTTTCTTACACATGGCCATTCCTTGTCCTAGGTAAACCACCCAGTCCCTCAGCCAACTTAAACAATTTTCAAAGTGCAGAAAAAGTCATAATCACACAGCATCACTGCGCATGCGCTTTAACGCGCTATGCTCCCAGCGCATGCGCAGTGAATCTGCTAATCACAGAGCCTCACTGCGCATGCGCTTTAACGCGCTATGCTCCCAGTGCATGCGCAGTGAATCTGCTAATCACAGAGCCTCACTGCGCATGCGCTTTAACGCACTATGTTACCAGCACATGCGCAGTGAATCTGCTAATCACAGAGCCTCACTGCACATGCGCTTTAGCGCGCTATGTTCCCAGCGCATGCGCAGTGAATCTGCTAATCACAGAGCCTCACTGCGCAGGCGGCCGGACATATACAAGTACACCTGTGTCCCACAATATCAGCGCTGGCTGGGAACAGGATTCAAATACATGGACGACGTCAGCAGTGAGTGAATGCTGCTCCCGCCCTTGACTGAATATGACAAGCATGCCCCTATGACTGAAAAGGCAGGTAGGATAGAAGTATATTAAACGTTATAAATTCTTCATAGCTGCACCGATTTACATGAAAACAGCTTGCTAGTGATGCACATTGCATCACTATCAACGCTATGGGGGCAGTGTAGAGGGCAGGTAGGACGCGACAGGTTCTCTTTAAAGTGTGAATGACTTGATGCTGTCCCCGCATTACCCCTGCAGTAACAAACCTACAACTCCCAGCAGGCCCTGAAAGGATTAAATCTGACAGTGCATGCTGGGAGTGGTACATAGCAGAGGGTAAACCACTCAAATTATTATTATTTTACATCTTATTTTAGCAGTGCAGTGTGTATATACAGATACTGAGAATTACACCCAGGTTCTATCCAGTGTATATACTGTATATACAGAATAATACATACACAGAGAATTACACCCAGTATACAGGACAGGAGAATTGGTTCTATCCAGTGTATATACTGTATATACAGAATAATACATACACAGAGAATTACACCCAGTATACAGGACAGGAGAATTGGTTCTATCCAGTGTATATACTGTATATACAGAATAATACATACACAGAGATTTACACCCAGTATGGAGGACAGGAGAATTGGTTCTATCCAGTGTATATACTGTATATACAGAATAATACATACACAGAATTACACCCAGTATGGAGGACAGAAGTCGTACTCTGCAATATATATATATACAGACACACATATTATACAGTATATACATATACACTGTGTTCAGGAATATAGAGTGGAGCAGTGTATATAATATATAATGTATAGATATGGCAGTGAATAGAATGTGGATTCCACACTATATACGCAGCACCATACTATCTAACCGTCTCTACACTATATACCGTATATAGTAGCCTATATAGACCCTTGTAGCATCTGTGTACACACCCTCCATGCACTTAATAGCCTTCTGTGTCTGTACTTGTACACATACTGGCTGGTGACCGGTTCATGCAGCATTATGTGCAGACCCTATTTAGTGTATAATGGTTGTATCATACAATATAAGCACATTTTATCATTTACCTTTCGTGTCTTCCTATTTCGTCATAGATTGTAGCTTGCGAGCAGCAGGGCCCTCTCTCCTCTTGGTATCTGAGTTATGTTTATTCTGTAATGTCTTTATTGTCTGTACAAGTTCCCTCTGTAATGTAAAGTGCTTTTTTAATAAATTTGCAAAAATTCCTACATTTCTGTTTTTTTTTTCAGTCAAGATAGGGTGCAGAGTGTACTTTAATGAGAAAAAAAGTGAACTTTTTAGAATTTAACAAATGGCTGCAATGAAATATAGGAGGCCAAATTCATTGTATATGTCATATAGGAGGCAGAGAGTGCGGTCTGTTTGTCATATATGAGGTAGAAAGTGCGATCTATACATCATAGGAGGTATGAAAAAGACAGCACTCGCCAATGGATGCCAAAAAAGATTCTTTTATTTCAGATTCAGCATACAGACGTTGCGGCTGGTTCAGGTGTGCGGGGGTGAACCATACTGGACCCCTGGTGGTGCTGTTTGTGCAAGAAACAGCTGTCATCCTTTTTTCACCCGAGAACTCCTGAACCAGCCACAACGTCTCTATGCTGAATCTGAAATAAAAGGATCTTTTTTGGCATCCATTGGCGAGTGCTGTCTTTTTCATACTTCCTTGGACATTTGATTAGCACTGCTTATTTAGACATTGCAACTCCTGATGGGGATAGCCGAGGGCTAAAAAACCCGTCATAGAGGTTTTTTGAATAAACAGGCAAGATTTGGAAACTGGTGCTGGCATACTTCACTTCTATCATCATATAGGCCCCACACATGACATATATCGCACTCTCAGCCTCCTATATGAAGTACAGACCGCACTTTTGGTCTCCTATAATATATACTTTATATATCAGGCTGAGTGTGTTGTATAAATCATATAGGCCCGCACTCTCAGCCTCCTATATGACATACACTATATATGTCATAAGAGGCCAAGAGTGTGATCTATATTTCATATAGGAGGTAGAGAGTGTGATCTATTATGTCATATAGGCCCCATATATTACGTATACCGAACTCTTGGTCTCCTATGTGACATACAGACTCTCGGCCTCCTATATGGCATAGGGCTCTTTCACACATCCGGATATTTCCGGTACTGAAAAAAACAGTACCGGAGATATCCGTGTCTGTGTGGCATACGTGTGCTGCATCAGGATCACACATACCATACCGGTGCCTGGGAATCAGCAGTACAGTTTTTGCTGTTCCCAGGCACCGGGTGCTGAAGGAATCGCTCATCAGTGTCCCCTGCCGGCGCTGCAATCAGTGTTAGCAAGGGACAATGAAGAGACAATGTTGTGAGTAGTATTCACCCTCAAATGTCTCCAAAACCTGTAAAAATAATACTAAAATAAAAAAAAACATTATACTCACCTGGCTTGAAGTGACCACACACGCTGAGGAGAATGACTTGCTGTAGCGAGCGGGCCCCCGACCTGTGCTGAGCTCAGTGAGCGATGTCCTGTCACTCAGTGAGCTCAGCGTAGGGGCCAGCTCGCTGCAGGGAGTCATTCTCCTCAGCGTGTGTGGTCGCCTCAAGCCAGGTGAGTATGTTTTTTTTATTATATTTATAGGTTTTGGCGACAACGGGAGGTGAACCTACTACTCTCAACATTGTCCCTTGCTAGCACTGATGGCAGCGCCGGCAGGGGACAATGATGAGTGATTCCTTAACCATCTGGGAACAGCATGAACTGTACCGCTGATTCCCAGGAGCCGGTATGTGTCACACAGACGACATACGCATGTCATCTGTGTGTCATCAGTGTGCACGTGTGTGGGACGTTTTTTGGCCTGTGCAGTGTATAAAAAAAACTGACATGTCAGCATGTTTTGCCCATGGACACATGGCCCATTGAAGCACTAATATGTGCACAGACCCATTCATTTGAATGTGTCTACGTGTGTATGTGTTTCCAGTGTGGAAACTGTCACCACATGAACTAGAAACACAGATGTGTTAAAGACCCTTTATCGACTATATATGTCTTATAAGAGGCCGAGAGTGTGTTCTATATTTCTTATAGGAGGCAGAGAGTGCGATATATAGATCATATAGGCGTTGACTCCATAAATGACTTATATCGCACTCTCTGCCTCCTATAGCCTATACTTTAATTTATATAGGAGTCCGAGTGTGTTGTACATCATGTAGGCCCGCACTTTAGGCCTCATATAAAATGTATGCCGCACTCTTGGCCTCCTATATGACATATAGACTGTATATGTCATAAAGAGGCCAAGAGTATGATCCACATTTCATATAGGAGGCCTAGAGTGCAATGCATAATGTATAAAATAAATTGTATTATTGTTGGCCAATGCTGGGAACACTCACCCATAAAATCTTTATTGAATATCTGGCACAGCGCTTTTGACTTGAAAGTGAAGCAGTGAGAGCTGTAGGCCTGCAGCCTTGTTTCCAATTCCAGGCCTGGTTAGAGAGTGCTGCAGGTCACCGTCCACATATCCAGCCCCTGAGCAGGTATAAAAAAGCCGAGTCAGAGCAGGAGAAAAGAGGGCGGTGCGCCGGTGCCGCCATCCGGTCCGGAGGGGAGCCGGAGTTGGAAGCAGGCCAGGGCAGGCAAGGAGCCGGGATGGGACCGTATAAGAAGCCCGGGAGCAGGGAGAGCAGAGCGAGACGTCGGCTTCGGTGGCACCAGTGTATCAGAGGCCGGCCCTGGAGCAGAGAGAGAGCACTGCAGAGCGCGGCCGCGGCGTATCAGAGGCCAGGAGAGAGCGGCGTCAGCGTCAGTGTCACCTGACACCACACCAGTCTGCCTGCCAGCGGGAAAGCAGAGACCGGTGCGTGTCACCGCCCAGAAAGAACTTCCGTCCTCTCAGTGTCACGGACTCACGTGGTAAGTATGCGGCATGCACGTCACTGCAAGCCCGCTGTCACCAATGAATGTGCCGTGCGCGCGACGCTACATTTGCTTCAGCTGCACTTTTAAAGGGCCCCTGCCACCAATTTTCTCACTCTCATATCGGGGCCCACCGGGAAATTTCCTGATTTCCCACCAGGCCAGACCGACCCTGTGTGGACATGTCCCCACGAAAAGGCACTCCTTATTGCTAAAGCTATAGAGAAACAATTGAATGCTGTACCAAGGCCTGCTCCAGAGCCTGCTCCAGCACCTGCACCGATTCCTGTTCCTGCTCCTGCTCCAGCTGCTCTAGCAGTGTATCAACCTGCAGATAATCAACACGAACAGTTGCCATATCCTCCAGGATACCCACAACAACTATACCGCTCACCCCCACGATGGATGGGTCCTCCACAAATGTACAGAGGACTGAGTTTAAGACTAAGGGAACCAATCTGTCACCGTTGTATCGAACCAGGTCATTTCAGAGAGAATGTCCAGAGAACAGAGGGGATCCTTTCTATGGCTCGATGCCACTCTCCTACAACCCGCAATTTGAAAGAAGAGATTCTTCACGATACCAAGGGAATCCACAGTACGCAATCTGCTAAGGACAAAAAGGATAATAACAGGAAATTTTTGCTTGTCCGTTTCAAACTACTAAAAAGACCATTTAAACCTGGGTGTAGGGCTATAGGTACATGTAATTGGTTGACCATCACCATAGAGAACCCTACAGAGCAAGATGGAGGAATATATGTATTAGGATCCTGGAGTGAAGGAAGGATGGGAGGTATGGAAAAATTCAAATTGGCCAGTATTCCTAATAAAGTGGGTCCGAAGATAAACCCATTAGCTCCTCGGCAACACAGCATGGAAGGTATGGTAGCCATAGCCAATCCCACTTATGAGGATACCCTAACCATAGAAACAGGATTTTCAGATCGTAACTGGTGGTTAGAATGGATGAAGTATACAGCAACCAAACATAACTTTAGTGATTGTTATGTATGTTCAAAGTCCATGCCACATTTGGGTACAGTCCCTCTAATCTTCCCAGAGGAGGTGCAAAGGTGTCTTTTGGATATGTATACCAACAGGACTTCAAATTCCAGTGTCTGCATCCCCTGGAGAACGAAATGTTTCATTATCGCCGGAATATCAAGCCCCGGACAGGGAATAATCATCTACCCAGGAAATTACACTTGTTTCCAAAATAATCGGGGGAGTGGGAATTTCTTAGGGAATTTTACACAAGATTACTGCGGGAATTACAGTACTATAGAAGGTACAGAGGCCCAGGACCAGGAACAATCTCTGAGTGACGTGTACTGGATTTGTGGTGACATGAAGATTAGGTCTAGACTGGAGGGCAAATGGACTGGGAAATGTGCCTTAACTAAAGCAATAATGTCTGTTTACCTTATAACTGAGTCCCAGGAATCCAAGGAGGAAATAAAGGCTGTGTTTGCAGGTACATACAGGGCCAAGAGAGAAGTTAACCCCAAAGGCAGTTTTGACCCATATACAGTACAGACCAAAAGTTTGGACACACCTTCTCAGTTAAAGATTTTTCTGTATTTTCATGACTTTGAAAATTGTACATTCACACTGAAGGCATCAAAACTATGAATTAACACATGTGGAATTATATACTTAACAAAAAAGTGTGAAACAAATGAAAATATGTCTTATATTCTAGGTTCTTCAAAGCAGCCACCTTTTGCTTTGATGTCTGCTTTGCACACTCTTGGCATCCTCTTGATGAGCTTCAAGAGGTAGTCACCGGAAATGGATTTAACTTCACAGGTGTGCCCTATTAGGTTTAATAAGTGGGATTTCTTGCCATATAAATGGGGTTGGGACCATCAGTTGTGTTGTGCAGAAGTCAGGTGGATACACAGCTGATAGTCCTACTGAATAGACTGTTAGAATTTGTATTATGGCAAGAAAAAAGCAGCTAAGTAAAGAAAAATGAGTGGTCATCATTACTTTAAGAAATGAAGGTCAGTCAGTGCGAAAAATTGGGCAAACTTTGAAAGTGTCCCCAAGTGCAGTAGCAAAAACCATCAAGCACTGCAAAGAAACTGGCTTACGTGAGGACCACCCCAGGAAAGGAAGACCAATAGTCACCTCTGCTTCTGAGGATAAGTTTATCTGAGTCACCAGCCTCATAAATCGCAGGTTAACAGCAGCTCAGATTAGAGACCAGGTCAATGCCACACAGAGTTCTAGCAGCAGACACATCTCTTCAACAACTGTTAAGAGGAGACTTTGTGAAGCAGGCCTTCATGGTAAAATAGCTGCTAGGAAACCACTGCTAAGGACAGGCAACAAGCAGAAGAGACTTGTTTGGGCTAAAGAACACAAAAAATGGACATTAGACCAGTGGAAATCTGTGCTTTGGTCTGATGAGTCCAAATTTGAGATCTTTGGTTCTAACCACCGTGTCTTTATGCGACGCAGAAAAGGTGAACGGATGGACTCTACATGCCTGGTTCCCACCGTGAAGCATGAAGGAGGAGGTGTGATGGTGTGGGGGCGCTTTGCTGGTGACACTGTTGGGGATTTATTCAAAATTGAAGGCATACTGAACCAGCATGACTACCACAGCATCTTGCAGTAGCAGGCTATTCCATCCGGTTTGCGCTTAGTTGGACCATCATTTATTTTTCAACAGGACAATGACCCCAAACGCACCTCCAGGCTGTGTAAGGGCTATTTGACCAAGAAGGAGAGTGATGGGGTGCTACACCATATGACCTGGCCTCCACAGTCACCAGACCTGAACCCAATCGAGATGGTTTGGGGTGAGCTGGACCGCAGAGTGAAGGCAAAAGGGCCAACAAGTGCTAAGCATCTCTTGGTACTCCTTCAAGATTGTTGGAAGACCATTTCCGGTGACTACCTCTTGAAGCTCATCAAGAGAATGCCAAGAGTTTGCAGAGCAGTCATCAAAACAAAAGGTGGCTACTTTGAAGAACCTAGAATATAAGACATATTTTCAGTTGTTTCACACTTTTTTGTTAAGTATATAATTCCACATTTGTTAATTCATAGTTTTGATGCCTTCAGTGTGAATGTACAATTTTCATAGTCATGAAAATCCAGAAAAATCTTTAAATGTGAAGGTGTGTCAAAACTTTTGGTCTGTACTGTATATATATATTGATGTTCTCGGAGTGCTTAGGGGGGTGCCAGACGAATTCAAGGCTCGAGACCAAGTGAAGGCGGTATTTGAGACCATAATACCCATAATAACCGTCAACAAGAACATAGATTGGATAAATTACATATATTATAACCAACAAAGATTTGTCAATTACACCAAAGATTCCCTACAAGGGATAGCTGACCAACTAGCACCCACATCTACCATGGCCTTCCAAAACAGAATAGCTCTGGATATGTTGCTTGCAGAAAAAGGAGGGGTATGCAAAATGATAGGTGAGCATTGTTGTACTTATATCCCAGACAATACTGGCCCCACAGGGAAAGTTACTAAGGCTCTCAAAAAATTGACAGATTTAAGTGAAGAACTGGAAAGGAATTCAGGTGTGAATGATCCCTGGGATAAATATTTTTCTTGGATGGGATATTGGAAGAGTTGGTTAATCCTAGGGGGAATTATTTTACTAATTGTGATAATTCAAATTAGTGTATTACTGATCTGTGTGATTCCCTGTGTCCAGAGGTTAATTGCCAAAGCAGTAGATGCAGCAGTACCTGTCAGCGTCTTGTCCGAAAAATCTAATGAAGAAGCCTATGAGAAAACCGTTCCCCTTAGAACAAAGCTGTTGCACCAGATAGATTACCGGAAGTAAATGAGTTTGTAAAGTTAATATCCATATTTCTGTGTTAGTGTTGGCCCTCGATTACCCAGTCACTAGATCTTTTAGGGTTTCCATCCCTTTCCTGTAGGTCTTCGTTTGAGTTAAATTTAGGAAACGTTGGTGGGTCCGTCTAAAAGGACGGTGCGTCCGCCACATTGTAGGGTTCCAGAATAGTCTTAACATAGGGTCAATTCCTTCTCCCCCTCTGATTTATAGCATATGGATATTAAAAGCAAATAATTGGTTTTAGGGGGGCGTCTGTCAAGGTAAAATATATATATTATAGAAAATCAATTAGTTTTTTTTAATAGATTACCTAATCAGTGTGAATTAATATAGAGATGATGGAATAATCTATGTAAATGTATGTATGCAAATGTGTATATGCACAAGGATTATGTTAATAGTTAATGAATATATAACTAACAGTTTCTGTTCTTATTGTAGGCATGAACAACTAAATGATTTCCTGGGAATGACATATGCATGTGCATGGCTGATAACAGAGAAATTCATGTTAAGTTGGCAAAGATGGCGCTGAGATATGACATCACCCCTCCCATCAGAATTCCTAAAGCATTACTGAGGCCAAGAGATACATGGATGAGCAAATTGCAGTGTGCCAAGTTATCAGAAAGAGCAATGAATTTTACTAATCCCACCTAGGAGTAGAACACTATATAACCCCATGTTTACGTAATAAAGTATGCCACTTTGCGTGGTTCAGTCTCTGAGTGAAGTTTTTCAACCAGATTAGCAAATTTGGTTAATTTGCTTCTTTGCATGCACTCGGACATCTTTAATTTGGAGGAGAGCAGTTACCTGGTGTATCTTAAATTGGTGAAACCTCCACAGTACCAGAAGGCCCTTGTTGAAGAATTATTAAAAAAATTCACAGCTAACAATGTTGGCAGCAGAGGTCACAGTTCGTTGGACAACCAAAGAGTACAGGCGAGGGAGACACAAACCAGATGCAGTAGAGGCAGGGGAAAACTGTCAAAGCTCTGGGACAGTTTTCTCAGCCCCTCTGAGAGCCTAGGCCATGATTCGCGGGTACTCTGACAAGGAGGGAAATTTTTGAAAGATGCTGAAGGAGTACCTTGCCGACCATATCAGCATCCTCCTTGATTCCTCAGTGCCTTATAACTATTGTGTATCCAAGCTTGACACGTGGCATGAATTGTCTCTCTACGACTTCGAGGCTGGCCAGCCACTAGCGTTTTCTCAGAGTGGGTTTTTAGTGCCGCAGGGTGTATTGTAATCCGCCTGTCAACTGAAAATGCTGACAGGCTGACTCTTATCAAAATGAACAAGGGCTGGATTGGGCCAGACTTCTCCACGCCATCGGATGATAGAAGCGGAACATCAAGGCCAATCCAGTGGTTATTTTTTGGGGGTATATTCCCATGCACCTCTTCATACCCGGACATCGGTATACGCTTCATGATTTTATCTATTTTATGTCACCCTCCTCCTTCTCCTCATCCTCCATTACCATATCAACAGGGTGACCATCATGCAACACCCACATAACTTTTTTTTTAAGGATTCTTATGATGCCCGTAGGAAATATTTTTAGAGGCCTACCTCTACCATTCTGTATGCTATACAGTATGTTCATGTATACAGTATGTTCATGTATACCCCCCAGGGCAAAATGTTTTTCAGCCCAAGCGCATGGGCATTACTAGTATAGGAGACTCACTCCTTAACAATGGGAACAATTTTTTTAATGAGGCTCTTCTCTACATCTCTTCAAAGGGGTATTGGAGTGCATCCTAGTTTTTGGCAGCCATTGCAGTCACTGCATATGCAATAACAGTATAGGAGACCACTCCTTAATAATGGGAACATTTTTTTAATGAGGCCCTCCTCTACGTCTCTTCAAATGGGAATTGGAGTGCTTCATAATTATTTGCAGTCCTTTCAGTCACTGCATATGCAATAACATTAAAGGAGACCCACTCCTTAAGAAGGGAAAAAAAAAGTACTGAGGCCCTTTAGTACGTCTATTTAAAGTGGCATTTGAGTGCATTCTAATTTTGAGCAGCCCTTGAACTTGCTGCATATGCAATAACAGTACAGGAGACCCAGAGGTCCCAGTGTCTTGGACAACCAAGGAGTAGAGGCAAGGGAGAAACAAAGCAGATGCAGCAGAGGAGGGGGAATGCTGTCAAAGGTCTGAGACAGTTTTCTCAGACCCTCCCAGTGTCCAGGCCTTGATGCACGGGTTACTCTGACAAGGGGGAAAAAGTTTTGGAAGATGCTGAAGGACTACCTTGGCGAACGTACCAGAGTCTTCTGTGATTCCTCTGTGCCTTACAACTATTGGGTATCCAAGCTGGATATGTGGCATGAACTGTCTCTCTACGCCTTGGAGGTCCTAGCCGCTAGCGTTTTGTCAGAAATGTTTTTTAGTTCCACCGGGGGTTATTATAACATATACGCAATAACAGTATAGGAAACCCGCTCCTTAATAATGGGAAGGGCAATACAAATCAATTCTGTATTCTACAATATTGCCTCTCTTATCTGAAATTAGTTTACGGGTGAGCTATCGCAGTATGGATAGCGTATTACACCAATACAATCAGGTATTATTGCCTTATACTGCATACTGCTGCTGCTGCAAAAAAATTCTATGCTGTTCCCTATTGATACCGCTGTTAGCTGCATTTACAAAAGGGACAGATGCAAGATATCTATTTCAAGAACCCAGCACTCAAAGTAAAATTTCAAAAGATTTAATGAGCCAGCAAATAAAGAGTGTTATACAGCAAATGTTTCGGTAAAACCTTCATCAGTACACTCTGCAAGGCTATATAGTGGGAAGAACAGATGTATGACAGTGTCTCACAGTGTCTCGCCATAGAGATGTCAATCATGTGACATGTAACAGGCTTCATGTACTGTGGCGTACTGACGTGGTATCCACCGCTTGTCAGCTAGACGCAGCTCACTGACAAGCGGTGGATACCGCGTCAATGCGCCACAGTCCATGAAGCCTGTTGCATGTCACATGATTGACATCTCTCTGGTGAGACACTGTCATACATCTGTTCTTCCCACTATATGGCCTTGCAGAGTGTACTAATGAAGGTTTTAACCGGAACGTCTGCTGTATAACACTCTTTATTTGCTGGCTCATTAAATCTTATGAAACTTTACCTAGAGTGCCGGGTTCTTGCAACATATATCTATGGGCATTGGACCCTGCCCGAGCACCATACATAGGCAGTGCAGTAATTAACTATTTAGGTGCAAGGTATCATCAGCTGGAGATGTGTTGTTCATTGTCGTCGAATATATCTATTACACAGTGCATTACTTGACATTTTCCATGCATTCGTTGACCGATCCATAATTTTTAACGGTGATCTGTAAATAGAAATTGATGAAAGCAGACAGGGTTGCTTGTGTTTCTTCACAGTTTGGTAGTGCACTGTACCAAAAAAAATTCTTCGGAGCCGGTTAAATTCTATTTTATATTGTACTATATTACCTCTGTTATCTGAGATACGTGTACGGGTGACCTATAGCAGTTGTGATAGCGTCTTACAGTCATCTAGTCAGGGATCATTGTATTATACTCCATGCTGAAAAAAAAAATTCCCTATTGATAACTCTGGATTGATGGGATTATCAGCTGGAAATGAGTGTTCAGAGTGTTCATTCTGGTTGCATACATCCCTACAACAATCAATAACTTGATAGATTTTTCTCCATGCAATCGTTGACCGATTCATAATTTTTAATGGTGATCTGTAATTAGAAAATGATGAAAGCAGAAAGGGTTGCTTGCATTCCTTCACAGTTTGGTGGTGCAACGTACCAAAAAAACCTCTTCGGAGCCAGTTAAATTCTATTTTCTATTGTACTATATTACCTCTCTTATCTGAGATTCGTGTATGTGTGACCTAGAGCTGTTGGGATAGCATCTTACAGGCATCTAGTCAGGGATTATTGTATTATACTCAGTGCTGAAAAAAAAAATTTTAGTCCCCATTGATAACGCTGTTAGCTGCTTTTAAAATAGGGACAGGTGCGAGATTGTATTATCAGCTGGAAATGAGTGTTCATTCTGGATGTGTCTGATCATGTCTCACACACCACATGGCCAGATAAGGTAGTAAAATGTTAAAGTTATAATTACTGGTGAATGTATTTTTCACCGTCTAAAGAAATGCAAAAATGCAAAAACGCATCAAAAACTACGTGTGAACATAGCCCAAGGTGTGGAGGAGCATTTTTGTTTTTGGTTATTTATTTTGCCTTATATACAAGTCATTACCCTGGAAAGAATGTTTCTTAACATTTTTTCAAGGAAAATCTATTTTTGCTTTGTTTTTGTATGTTTTGTTGTCAGTCCGTAAAAGTGGCGTAGTACTTTGACAACATTGTTCACAGCAGTGACTTGGGAATCAGAGATGCTTTCAGGGGTCTTCCCCATTCTGTTCCCAAGTTATTTGAGCACTGTTTCCATCGATTTGACCAATTTTTAGGCCCCCTCCAGACCTCCGTGGGGGGTCCGCCAGAAAAATGCTTGAGTTTCCCATTGAATTACATTGGGCTCGTTACTCGAGTCGAGCACTCGAGCATTATGATTTGTTCGACCTGAGCAACGAGCACATGAGCATTTTAGTGCTCGCTCATCACTAGTTAGCACTGTATTGTTGGGGTCCTGGATTCAAATCCCACAAAGGACAACAACTGCAAGGAGCTTGTATGTTCTCCCTGTGTTTTCATGGGGTTTCCTCCGGGTTCTCCGGTTTCCCCCTATACTCCAAAGACATACTGATAGGGAATTTAGTTTGTGAGCCCCAATGTAAACAGTGAAGATGTTGTCTTTAAAGCGCTGTGGAAATTTATAGTGCCATGTAATAAAATAAATATAATAAATAAATATGATACTATGACTGTAGCTGTAAATTGAAGTTAAAATGTATATATCATCATTCAGCAAGTGAACAGTCAGTTCTACAAAATGAATATGCTGCAAGCAGGAAACATAAGCAGGTTTAAGGATCTTAGTGACAAAGACCAAACTATAATTGTTAAATAGCTAGGTCAGAGCCATCAAAAACTGAAGATAATTTGAGGTGTTTCTAATATGCAGTGAATAGGTCCTACCAAAATTTGTAAAATTGTTCAAATAGCAATAGAATCATGGATGCCCAAAGCAGACAAGTTACTATATGAAAAATTGCTAAAATGTAAATGCTGGCTATGATAGAAAGGTGTAAGAACAAAGTGTACCTCACAGATTTCTGTGTATGGGGCTACATAGCTGCAAACTGGTTAGAATGCCAAATTGGATTTCTGTCAGCTGTTGAACATGCCTACAATTGGTGATATTCCTTGTTACAATTCATGAAGCCCCTGGTTTCCCTTTGGATTACAGCCTTGTTCATCTGCCCAACCTCCTAACTTATCAATTGGCAAAGCTCCTCTATATCATCCTCCATAGAATTTATTTATTCTTACCAATCCAATTTTATAGTCAGCATCAGTTGCAGACATACTGTATGTGCATCCAGTTTACCTGCAGAGTGGCCCATGGGGGAAGGTTTCCCAGTCGCACTGCAGGTTGTTCCGACACTGTTGTGAGCTTTCCACTTTATCTTCTCCAACTAAGGATGCTCATTTATAGTTAATTACACAGGTCTGCAAGGGTAAAATTGTTTGAAAAGTAAAAGGTGATTTTTATATACTTTCGATTGCTGAACTCAGTAGAAATCTCGAAAATTTACATCATATACAGTTTTTTCACAAACACTGATTCCATGGGCTTTTTCTTGCACCATACTTTGACCTCTTTGCGTGACCTTTGGTGGATGATTTTGGTGCCATTAGAGTGTGGTGGTGTCCATGGCATCCAATCAAAGCATATCTTTCCTTTTACCTCAGCAATATAAGAAATGAAAGCTGCACTGTGATTGGTTGTTATTGGCAGTAAAGACAGATTTTTTTTGTCACAATTCATAATAGTGTGGTGGTGTTCATAGGAACCAATCAGAGCACAGAATTCATTTTACCTCAGAAATGTAAGAACTGAACGCTGCACTGTGATTGGTTGCTATGGGGAGCAAAGGCAGATTTTCTTTTACACAGATTTAATAATAGTGTGGTGGTGTGCTTACCATAAATCCTTTCAGTATTTAGGGGTTGTGGTGGATTAAGCTTCTGTTTCTAACAATGTGACCAAAATGGTTACAAGGGGGTGTCGTAATTCACCTGACAACTTTTGCTACATTTTTGGTTGTTTTGTAGTGAAGAAACACACAGCAAAAAAGGGCAGCAGTGTTTACCTGCCCAGATCTTCAAAACCAAATGCACTACCAGGAAACAGCAAACCCACATAAAGATGGCGGCTACACAGGTGCAAAATACTGATGAGACAACCACTCTCAACCTACCATTTCTTGGAGGGGGTAACTGCTTAGTATTTGAGTTGCACACAAAAAGACATGTATAGGGTTCTGTTCACACTATGGTAGTGCACAGTATCCGGCTTACAGCCTATTAGTTATGCCCATACTATTAGATTAGGCGGGCTGCCCGGTACCATCCAACTGCACCCCATGGGAACAGACACCCAGTTTACAATGCCCACACTGATGGGCCTGGCTGCACCCTGGAATAAAAAGTGCCAAAATACATATATATAATATAGGAGGTATTAGTTGATATTTTGGCCAAAATATGTAAGCTCGTAACTAGTGTTGAGCCACCCCCGTAGTGTTCGAGTTCGGTTCGGTTCGTCGAACACCCGTGTGTTTGCCGAACTGTTCGTCGAACTGTTCGTCGAACACCTTCGAACACCGTTAAAACCAATGGCAGGCAAACAAAAACACATAGAAACACATAGAAAACACCTTCAAAGGTGTCCAAAAGCTGACAAACTGCTCAGAAGACACAACTAACACATGGAAAAGTGACAAGTACATATAGTCATGCGAAAAGAAAAGAGGTGGAGGAGTAAAAGGAGGGGGAGACACAGATATAGGCATGTCATGCCCTTCTAAAATCCAAAAAGTGAGAAGCCGACACGTTCAGTCCGCTCCTGCCCGTGCCACCTCCGTGTCGCCGGGTTTGTGCCAGAGCCGCGGTGAACCCTGACGGCCAGCCCCCCTCTCCCAATACTGGTCCTATCCGCTGGTGGGTCGAGCGAGCCCCCCTGTGGTGGAGGCAGCTCTAAGCTTTTTAATTTAAATTGTCTCTCTAATTTGAATGAATACACTTTAAATCCATTTACAAGGATCTATTGGAGGGCAAGTCTCATGCCAGCAGCCGCGTAATTCCAGCTCCAGTAGCGTCCACTAAAGCTGCTGCAGTTAAAAAGCTTTTATAAGGATCGAGCTCGGCTGTCCACCGCAAGGCATCCTTCTGCCAGTCCCAGCCCCTATGCCTTGGGGTGCCTCCTGATGCTCTTCACTGAGTATCCCGTGGTCCCAAAGCATTTCCTTTGAAAAAATTAAGTGTCCAAACTACAGGTGGTGTAGCTTGCTTAACAGCCGGGATAATCCGCTGACTAGCAGACACTGCTACTAGGCACAAAGTATTTCCTTGGCTAGATGCAGTTAAAAATTTGTAATTAGATACTCTCGTTGGATGCTGAGAAAGCATTCCATAGAGTCTCCTGGCACGCCATATATGATTCTCTTAAAAAGCTTGGGGTAGGGGTCTAGGGGACCCTTTTATAGCCAAAATCACAGCCCTGTATCACAATACGTCACCTAGGCTGAAGATAAATGGAACTGTAGCACCCTGAGGGCTCGGCTGCTACAGAGGTATTGCACCTCACCCAGAGGTGTGATATCTCACTCTCAGGTAACGAAGGAGTGTGGATCAGGACCCGACACCTGCATGCATTACACCACATTGCCGTGGGGCAGGGCGACCAATATGCCTCTGAGATGGGCATGACAGTCCCTGTCCCTGGCTGGAGTGTGGGGAGGGAACACTGAGGAAGAGGAACCCTGTAGTGCAGGAGCAGGGAGGAAGCAGTTCCTGGGTGCATTGAGAAGGGAGTATAAAAGGTGGGCACCATCTTAGTTCAGTGCAGAGAAGTCTGAGCAGAAGTGGCAGGGAGCAGGGGCTCTGCATGAGCTCTGCTCCGGAGGCGGGCCTAGTAACAGAGGCCCAGGCCTGGAAGAGGGAGAAGGAAGGAAGAGGAGCGGAGAAGGCTCCAGGAACGAGGAATGAAGGGATCCCAGGGGTGCGGACGGGCGAGTCGCCACCGCACGCCCGAATCCACCTGCGTGGAGGGGTCAGGCCAAAGGGGGAGACCGGTCCCCGAAACTAGTGGAGGCAGGAAACGACCCTCAGCTAGAAACCGGAGGCTGTGACATTTTATGTGGCGCAGCCCCTCGCTACACCCGCTAGGAAGGCACCACATAGGGTCAGGGAAACTGGCGCCAAGTTTACCAAGAGGAGGCCCGAGGCAGCCGGACAGAAGGGTTGGTAAGAAAGGCCAGACAAAGGACACACAAAGGGGGTCCTGTGAAGCGCTCCAAAGTTATCTGGGAGTTGTCTGAGCCCCTCACCTGGTGAGCACAGTACGACGTGGGCAGCCGTTACCTGCAGACGTGGTCTGGATAATAAGAACTGTGAGTAAATGCCCTGGACTGCATCACTGACTCCGTGTCGTTACTGCTGCTGCCCTGCACCATCACCCCCATCCTCCGCATACACTGCCCTGAGGCTATACTCCTCCCGTGGGGAGTTATGCTACGCTCTGCTGCACCCACAACACCAGCCTCAGCGGTCTGCCCTGCAGCGGCGGTTCACTCTGACCGCAATCCACGGGTGGCGTAGTCGGACATTTAAACATCAAAACCACATAAATAGTTCCGCCACTGGTTTCACCACCCTGAGCCACGGAACCGGGTCGCCGCCACGAAGACTACAACCACCAGCATCCACCAAAAAGGGTCCGGCTCCGGGTGTCCCAAGGCCCAGGGGGTGCATCAGAACATTTTCATCACCTTTCACAATCACCAATGGGACAAGGCAGGGATGTCCTCTGTCCCCTCTCTTATATATCCTAGTGACGGAGCACCTGCTCTCATCAATTCGCCATAACCCCAATATTAGGTGGATTGAGGTGGGAGGCACCGAGTACAAGTGCTCTCTATTTGCTGATGATGTCCTAGTATATATCACTCAATCACATATATCCATCCATGCTGTTATGGCTGAAATAGATCACTTTGTTACATGGTCAAATTTTAAAATCAATGCAGCGAAGTCTGAGGCACTCAATGTCTCCCTCCCCAAATCCATATAGGATTCCATCCAGTCCAACTTTCCCTTTGCCTGGCCCTCACAGGGTATCAAATACTTAGGAATTCCTATTCATAGAGACCTCTCCCATCTATGTTATCTTAATTTTGGGCCCTTTATTGAACAACTCCATACAGACCACGGTTGGCAAGTTAGAACTGTAAGATTCACTACGTGAACCACTGGTGTTTTGTGGAAAAGCACATGTACACTGTGTTCCAAATTATTATGCAAAAAGTGTTTAGGAGTGATAAGGGAAGAATTTGTTTGTTTGTCAGTTAAACTCATTGATGGTGATGTGTGTCAGGGCTCTTTATATCACTGTAAGCAATTGCAGACACCTGTGCTAATTAGTTTGGCAGGTGTGTCCAATGAAAGGCAAGACTACTAGAGATGAGCGTTGTTCTACTCGAACTGTTCGCCAATCTCAAATTCGAGCTGTTTTGGGCGGTGTTCGAGCCGTTCGGCGAACACGAACAATTTGATAAAAATTCGGCTGTTCGAGGTTATATTCGATAACTGTTCGTGCACCAAAATCATAACTGGATTTTTTCTCAGTAATGATGAAAATTAATGTTAATACGCAGTTTGAGTGTACAGCGGGGTGGGGGGAGGGGCAGGGGATGGATCTCTGCAGGAACAATGAAGATCTCCATTTTTTTTTCTCTTTCCCGCATTTGCAGTGGGGAGGTGCAATCTGTCAGCCTATCAGCAGCGCACACACGGAGCGAAGTGCTTTTTTTCACACAAGCAAGGGCATGTGTCATTGGCAGTGTATGTCACATGTCCTTGCCGTATAAGACCAAGCCATTTTCCCCGTCGCCACCATTTTCTCACTGCTGCAGCTGCGTGTTAGACGGTACCGCTGTTGCTGTGTGCGCTATACCTTGTTAATTTCAAGCCAATTTTCGCACAAATATACAGATAGCTTGGGAGTAGGGAATAGTTGTGATTGCAGTCCTTTTAAGGACTAGGTTACAGCATTTCCTACGACTTTTATCAGGTTGGTCTGTGCTCTTAAATAGATAGGTTGTGGGAGTAAAGACTAATTGTAATTGGAGTCCTTTTCAGGACTAGGTTACATCAGTTCCTATCAGTTTTTGCCAGGCAGGTCTGTGCCAGTGCTGTGCAAGTTTTTTTCACAGCATTTGGCTGAATCTAGCAAAGCTAATCCTTTTTGGCCTATTGCAGAGTGTGTTAGTCAGTGGAGTAGCCTATCTGTGTTGCAAGATATACCACCTGTGTATAGAATACCAATTTTTTTACTGCACCTAGTGAAGTAAAATCTTTTGGGCATAGCATCATTCTATTAGTCCATCTATACTGACCTCCATCAGGTTGCAAATTAAAACTAATTTTTATCTGCATCTACAGTACCTCTGAAAAAATATTTGGGCTTCTAGCTGTGTGTGGGACTTGTTGTATTAGTCCATCTATACTGACCTCCATCAAGTTGCAAACTGAATATATTTTTTTCTGCATCTACCTCTGAAAAAATATTGGGCTTCTAGCTGTGTGTGGGTCTTGTTCTATTAATCCATCTATACTGACCTCCATCAGGTTGCAAACTGAATATAATTTTTTTCTGCATCTAGCTCTGAAAAAATATTTGGCCTTCTAGCAGTGTGTCGGACTTTCTCTATTAGTCCATCTATACTGACCTCCATCAGGTTGCAAATTAAAAGTAATTTTTATCTGCATCTACAGTACCTCTGAAAAAATATTTGGGATTCTAGCTGTGTGTGGGACTTGTTGTATTAGTCCATCTATACTGACCTCCATCAGGTTGCAAACTGAATATATTTTTTTCTGCATCTACCTCAGAAAAAATATTGGGCTTCTAGCTGTGTGTGGGTCTTGTTCTATTAATCCATCTATACTGACCTCCATCAGGTTGCAAACTGAATATAATTTTTTTCTGCATCTAGCTCTGAAAAAATATTTGGCCTTCTAGCAGTGTGTCGGACTTTCTCTATTAGTCCATCTATACTGACCTCCATCAGGTTGCAAATTAAAACTAATTTTTATATGCATCTACAGTACCTCTGAAAAAATATTTGGGCTTCTAGCTGTGTGTGGGACTTGTTGTATTAGTCCATCTATACTGACCTCCATCAGGTTGGAAATTAAAACTAATTTTTATCTGCATCTACAGTACCTCTGAAAAAATATTTGGGCTTCTAGCTGTGTGTGGGACTTGTTGTATTAGTCCATCTATACTGACCTCCATCAGGTTGCAAACTGATTATATTTTTTTCTGCATCTACCTCTGAAAAAATATTGGGCTTCTAGCTGTGTGTGGGTCTTGTTCTATTAATCCATCTATACTGACCTCCATCAGGTTGCAAACTGAATATAATTTTTTTCTGCATCTAGCTCTGAAAAAATATTTGGCCTTCTAGCAGTGTGTCGGACTTTCTCTATTAGTCCATCTATACTGACCTCCATCAGGTTGCAAATTAAAACTAATTTTTATCTGCATCTACAGTACCTCTGAAAAAATATTTGGGCTTCTAGCTGTGTGTGGGACTTGTTGTATTAGTCCATCTATACTGACCTCCATCAGGTTGCAAATTAAAACTAATTTTTATCTGCATCTACAGTACCTCTGAAAAAATATTTGGGCTTCTAGCTGTGTGTGGGACTTGTTGTATTAGTCCATCTATACTGACCTCCATCAGGTTGCAAACTGAATATATTTTTTTCTGCATCTACCTCTGAAAAAATATTGGGCTTCTAGCTGTGTGTGGGTCTTGTTCTATTAATCCATCTATACTGACCTCCATCAGGTTGCAAACTGAATATAATTTTTTTCTGCATCTAGCTCTGAAAAAATATTTGGCCTTCTAGCAGTGTGTCGGACTTTCTCTATTAGTCCATCTATACTGACCTCCATCAGGTTGCAAATTAAAAATAATTTTTATCTGCATCTATAGTACCTCTGAAAAAATATTTGGGCTTCTAGCTGTGTGTGGGACTTGTTGTATTAGTCCATCTATACTGACCTCCATCAGGTTGCAAACTGAATATATTTTTTTCTGCATCTACCTCTGAAAAAATATTGGGCTTCTAGCTGTGTGTGGGTCTTGTTCTATTAATCCATCTATACTGACCTCCATCAGGTTGCAAACTGAATATAACTTTTTTCTGCATCTAGCTCTGAAAAAATATTTGGCCTTCTAGCAGTGTGTCGGACTTTCTCTATTAGTCCATCTATACTGACCTCCATCAGGTTGCAAATTAAAACTAATTTTTATCTGCATTTACAGTACCTCTGAAAAAATATTTGGGCTTCTAGCTGTGTGTGGGACTTGTTGTATTAGTCCATCTATACTGACCTCCATCAGGTTGCAAATTAAAACTAATTTTTATCTGCATCTACAGTACCTCTGAAAAAATATTTGGGCTTCTAGCTGTGTGTGGGACTTGTTGTATTAGTCCATCTATACTGACCTCCATCAGGTTGCAAACTGAATATATTTTTTTCTGCATCTACCTCTGAAAAAATATTGGGCTTCTAGCTGTGTGTGGGTCTTGTTCTATTAATCCATCTATACTGACCTCCATCAGGTTGCAAACTGAATATAATTTTTTTCTGCATCTAGCTCTGAAAAAATATTTGGCCTTCTAGCAGTGTGTCGGACTTTCTCTATTAGTCCATCTATACTGACCTCCATCAGGTTGCAAATTAAAACTAATTTTTATATGCATCTACAGTACCTCTGAAAAAATATTTGGGCTTCTAGCTGTGTGTGGGACTTGTTGTATTAGTCCATCTATACTGACCTCCATCAGGTTGCAAATTAAAACTAATTTTTATCTGCATCTACAGTACCTCTGAAAAAATATTTGGGCTTCTAGCTGTGTGTGGGACTTGTTGTATTAGTCCATCTATACTGACCTCCATCAGGTTGCAAACTGAATATATTTTTTTCTGCATCTACCTCTGAAAAAATATTGGGCTTCTAGCTGTGTGTGGGACTTGTTGTATTAGTCCATCTATACTGACCTCCATCAGGTTGCAAACTGAATATATTTTTTTCTGCATCTACCTCTGAAAAAATATTGGGCTTCTAGCTGTGTGTGGGTCTTGTTCTATTAATCCATCTATACTGACCTCCATCAGGTTGCAAACTGAATATAATTTTTTTCTGCATCTAGCTCTGAAAAAATATTTGGCCTTCTAGCAGTGTGTCGGACTTTCTCTATTAGTCCATCTATACTGACCTCCATCAGGTTGCAAATTAAAACTAATTTTTATCTGCATCTACAGTACCTCTGAAAAAATATTTGGGCTTCTAGCTGTGTGTGGGACTTGTTGTATTAGTCCATCTATACTGACCTCCATCAGGTTGCAAATTAAAACTAATTTTTATCTGCATCTACAGTACCTCTGAAAAAATATTTGGGCTTCTAGCTGTGTGTGGGACTTGTTGTATTAGTCCATCTATACTGACCTCCATCAGGTTGCAAACTGAATATATTTTTTTCTGCATCTACCTCTGAAAAAATATTGGGCTTCTAGCTGTGTGTGGGTCTTGTTCTATTAATCCATCTATACTGACCTCCATCAGGTTGCAAACTGAATATAATTTTTTTCTGCATCTAGCTCTGAAAAAATATTTGGCCTTCTAGCAGTGTGTCGGACTTTCTCTATTAGTCCATCTATACTGACCTCCATCAGGTTGCAAATTAAAAATAATTTTTATCTGCATCTATAGTACCTCTGAAAAAATATTTGGGCTTCTAGCTGTGTGTGGGACTTGTTGTATTAGTCCATCTATACTGACCTCCATCAGGTTGCAAACTGAATATATTTTTTTCTGCATCTACCTCTGAAAAAATATTGGGCTTCTAGCTGTGTGTGGGTCTTGTTCTATTAATCCATCTATACTGACCTCCATCAGGTTGCAAACTGAATATAACTTTTTTCTGCATCTAGCTCTGAAAAAATATTTGGCCTTCTAGCAGTGTGTCGGACTTTCTCTATTAGTCCATCTATACTGACCTCCATCAGGTTGCAAATTAAAACTAATTTTTATCTGCATTTACAGTACCTCTGAAAAAATATTTGGGCTTCTAGCTGTGTGTGGGACTTGTTGTATTAGTCCATCTATACTGACCTCCATCAGGTTGCAAATTAAAACTAATTTTTATCTGCATCTACAGTACCTCTGAAAAAATATTTGGGCTTCTAGCTGTGTGTGGGACTTGTTGTATTAGTCCATCTATACTGACCTCCATCAGGTTGCAAACTGAATATATTTTTTTCTGCATCTACCTCTGAAAAAATATTGGGCTTCTAGCTGTGTGTGGGTCTTGTTCTATTAATCCATCTATACTGACCTCCATCAGGTTGCAAACTGAATATAATTTTTTTCTGCATCTAGCTCTGAAAAAATATTTGGCCTTCTAGCAGTGTGTCGGACTTTCTCTATTAGTCCATCTATACTGACCTCCATCAGGTTGCAAATTAAAACTAATTTTTATATGCATCTACAGTACCTCTGAAAAAATATTTGGGCTTCTAGCTGTGTGTGGGACTTGTTGTATTAGTCCATCTATACTGACCTCCATCAGGTTGCAAATTAAAACTAATTTTTATCTGCATCTACAGTACCTCTGAAAAAATATTTGGGCTTCTAGCTGTGTGTGGGACTTGTTGTATTAGTCCATCTATACTGACCTCCATCAGGTTGCAAACTGAATATATTTTTTTCTGCATCTACCTCTGAAAAAATATTGGGCTTCTAGCTGTGTGTGGGACTTGTTGTATTAGTCCATCTATACTGACCTCCATCAGGTTGCAAACTGAATATATTTTTTTCTGCATCTACCTCTGAAAAAATATTGGGCTTCTAGCTGTGTGTGGGTCTTGTTCTATTAATCCATCTATACTGACCTCCATCAGGTTGCAAACTGAATATAATTTTTTTCTGCATCTAGCTCTGAAAAAATATTTGGCCTTCTAGCAGTGTGTCGGACTTTCTCTATTAGTCCATCTATACTGACCTCCATCAGGTTGCAAATTAAAACTAATTTTTATCTGCATCTACAGTACCTCTGAAAAAATATTTGGGCTTCTAGCTGTGTGTGGGACTTGTTGTATTAGTCCATCTATACTGACCTCCATCAGGAAGCAAACTGAATATATTTTTTTCTGCATCTAACCCAGCCAATAGTTTTGGCCTAATACCACAGTTTGGCCACTCAGCTCTGCTCGGTTACCATCCATTGTTTTTTTGTGCAAACAACTCCAGAGTTGTGATTTAGTTAACCACCACAATGAGTGGAAAAAGGCCTGCTGCTGGTGGAAAGGGGAATAGGCGTGTTGGGAAGGGGAAAAAAGGTTGTGTCCGTGGGGTAGGTGTTAAAGCAACAGTAACATCTGCAGAAGAAAGACCATCTTCCAGCCAAACTAAAATGTCTACTTCTTTTAGCGGACAATGTGATAAGATCCCTTTCTTACGGCCACGCCAATCGCTACAAATTCCAGATGAGGCACAAAAACAGCAGGTGCTTCAACGGATATCAAGTGCTCCTTTAAGTGGGCTCTCCTCCACATCAACTTCAACATCACAAATACTCCAGTCCTCAAAGGTGTCACCCAAATCGCACTTGCTTTCTCACAGCTCCCAAATCTCCAGCTGCCCGTCTGAGTATGAGGTAGAACAGATGGTTGAGTCTGCAGAGCTGTTTACTCATACTATAGCCTGGGAATCAGAGGTCGACTCCAGCGCTTCTGTGAATCCAGACGAGGAAATGATCTGCACTGATGCCCAGAATCTTTATGAGTCGGATCCAGGACCAGACGCAGAAGGTTCTGACCATAATGTGATTGGAGCGACAACTTTAGTTTTTTGTCAGGGCAGGAACAGGTTGGCTCTGAGGACGACGGGTGTGATAACACACAGGGTGATGATGATGACGTTGGAGATCCCACTTACTGTCAACCCACAGTCAGCCAAGAGATGAGGTCAGCAGAGGAGGTGGAGGAAGATGCTAGTGACGACGAGGTCAGGTTGCGCCTTCCTGGACAGAGACGTAGTACTGGAAGCACGTCAACAACTGCATCCTCAAACACAATTCTGCCTCTCACCACAAGTCGTGGTGGCTCTTCAGGTCGCATGGGTGCTAAGCCTTGCATAGCCTGGGCATTTTTTCAGATCGATAAAGATGACCCAACTCGTGTTATCTGTAACATTTGTCAGCAAAAGCTAAGTAGAGGCCAAAAAATACATAGTTTGAGTACTTCATGCATGAACCGGCACATGGACATGAAGCATAAGTTGCAGTGGGAAGCTCAGTGTGCTACAATGCGGCCTAGCCGGCCGGGCCAACCACCGTCTGCCATATCTTGTGCATCCGCGGCCTCTTCATCCTCTGTGACTGGGGGGACAGCAGTCACACCTGTTTTGGGGCGCAGACCTGCCACCTCTTTACCCGCAACAGCCAGCGTGATTGGCAGGTCATCATTTTCTTTGGAGGTGGTAACAGCAGCTGGTGTTGAGCGCTGTCTGACATCGATAGCACCACCTTTGGATCAAGGCAACCTAACATGTCCGCCTGCATCTTCCTCACAGACCGGCAGTTTGCCGGGGACACCCTTATCAACCCCGTCTAAGCACACTAGCCAGCCCTCGGTCCCTCATATGTGGACAAGTAAAAGACCATTTCCTCCTAGCCATGAGAAAGCTAAGAGGTTGAATTTCACCATCTGCAAGCTCTTGGCTACAGAAATGCTGCCTTTCCGCCTGGTGGACACAGAGGATTTTCGAGACCTTATGTCCGTCGCAGTGCCCCAGTACCAGATGCCCAGTCGGCACTACTTCTCAAGGAAAGGTGTGCCTGCGCTCCACCAGCATGTCGCACACAACATCACCGCTTCTTTGAGAAACTCTGTGTGTGACAGGGTGCATTTCACCACAGACACTTGGACGAGTAGGCATGGACAGGGGCGTTACATGTCGCTGACTGGGCACTGGGTAACTATGGTGACAGCAGGACAAGGGGCTGCTGTCCAAGTCTTGCCGTCCCCACGAGTTGTGCGTCAATCCTCTTTATGTCAAAGTTTCTCCACTGCTTCTGCCTCCTCAACCTCCTCTCGGTCTTCCACCTGCACCCAAAGCCTGTCTGGTCATGCCACAAGCTTTCTAACTGCGCAGAAGGGATCCTGCACACCTCCTTACTATGCTGGCAGTAGGGCTCAACGTCATCAGGCGGTTTTTACATTTGTTTTTACATTGAAATGTCTGGGAAATGTGAGTCACACAGCTGAGGAGTTGTGGTCAGCTCTGGAGAACCAATTTCATGAATGGTTGTCTCCACTGGACCTGAAACCAGGGAAGGCCGTGTGCGAGGTTGGGGGGAGAGGACAGAGGAAGGAAGCATGATTGTTACCTCGCCACCAACACAACAGGGACTTGGTGCTCCTGGATGCGCAACACACATGAGTGCCTTCTTGCTGCACTACCTGCAACATGACCCTCGAATTGTGAGAATTAGAAATAATCCTGACTACTGGGTTGCCACACTGTTAGATTCCCGGTACAAAAGTAAATTTGCAGAAATTATTCCTGCCATAGAAAGGGATGCACGCATGCAGGAGTATCAGCAGAGACTGTTGCAGAATCTTACATGTGCTTTTCCACAAAATACCAGTGGTGCACGTAGTGAATCTCACAGTTCCAACTTGCCAACCGTGGGACCGTCAAGTGTTCAGCACTCAAACCATAACAGAACCACAGTATCTGGTGGTAACATCAATTTTGCGGAATCATTTCACCACTTTTTTAGCCCATCCTTTGCAAGGCCACAGGAGACAAGAAGTCTGACACATAGTCAACGCCTAGAGACGATGGTACAGGAGTATCTCCAAGTAAACATTGAAGCCACGACTGTGTCACTGGACCCTTGCTCTTTTTGGGCTTCCAATCTGGATAAATGGCCGGAGCTAGCCACTTACGCCTTGGAGATCTTGTCATGCCCCGCAGCCAGCGTTCTGTCTGAACGTGTGTTCAGCGCTGCTGGTGGTGTGCTGACAGATAAGCGCACGCGGCTCTCCACTGATAATGTAGACAGACTCACGTTCATAAAGGTGAACAAATCATGGATCCGAAACAACTTTTCTACCCCTGTGTCATCCTGGGGAGAGTAAAAGCTTGATGATTGTTTAAAATCACCCTACCAACCGTTTTAAGCTTTCAAATTACTAATCATGTTTATCTGTATCTTGACTGGAAAATAATTTGGGCTTTGTAGCAGTGTGCAGCACTGATCCTATTAGGCCATCTATAATAAGCTCCACCAGATTTAAAATTAAAAATAATTTTTAGCTGCATCTAGCCCGGAAAATAATTTTGGGGCTCCGAGATGCGCAAGACACATAAGTGCCTTCTTGCTGCACTACCTGCAGCATGACCCTCATATTGTCAGAATTCGAAGTAATCATGACTACTGGGTTGCCACACTCTTAGATCCCCCAAACTTTTCGATCAACCTTTTCATTTTAATAAAGACCAAAAAAATGGTCATTTTTGAAATTATAAGCATTAGCAGGTTGTTAGAAACTGAAATCAAACAGTTTTCAACTCAAAACTTTATTCTAGGTGATGTTACATTTTCACATAGGACCCCTTGTTCGAAAGGAGCTTCTGAACTCTCTCGTCCATTGAATTTGTCAGGTTTTGGATGGTTTCTGCTTCAATTGTTTTGCATGAGGACAGAATACCCTCCCAGAGCTGTTGCTTAGATGTGAACTGCCTCCCGCCATCATAGACACTCCTTTTAATGATGCTCCAAAGGTTCTGAATGGGTTAGAGGTCAGTGGAGCATGGGGGTCACACCATAAGTTTGTCCCCTTTTATGCCCATATCAGCCAGAGATGCAGATGTTTTATGTGCAGCATGAGATGGTGCATTATCATGCAGAAAAATGATCTTGCTGTGAAATACACGGTTCTTCTTCTTGAACCATGGCAGGAAGTGCTGTTTGAGAAAATCCACATACATTATGGAGTTCATCTTTAGCGCCTTCAGGGATCCTAAAGGGGCCGACAATCTCTCTCCCCATGATTCCAGCCCAAAACATTACTCCACCTCCTCCTTGTTGGCGCTGTAGCCGTGTTTGCGTGGGGTGTCCATCAACCAGCCATCCTCCACTCCATCCATCTGGACCATCGAGCGCTGCACGGCACTCATCCGTGAACAAAACAGTTTTGAAATCAGTCTTCATGTAATGTTTGGCCCACTGGAGCCGTTTCTGCTTGTGTGAAGTGGATAGAGGAGGTCGACAGGATGGCGTATGCACAGCTGCAAACCTCTGAAGGACCCTGCATCTTGTTGTTCGGGGGACGTTGGAGGCACAAGCAGCTTCAAAAACTTGTCTGCTGCTATGACAAGGCTTTTTTGCCGCTGCTCGTTCAACCTGACGTAATTGCCTGTAGGAAAGAGTCCTCAATTTGCCCTTATCAGCACGCACACGTGTGTACTGTGAATCAGCTACATACTACTTGATTGCTAAGACACTTCATCCTGATCATCGCACAATGTTGATTGTAGTCATGCCTTGACCTAAACACTCCACAATTTGTTGCTTCTCAGCAGCCGACACATCCTTTTTCTTTCCCATTTTGGCAGAAAATGTAGGCTGCTGAATAATGTGAGAGAGCCTTCTTAAGTAGTCTTGCCTTTCATTGGACACACCTGCCAAACTAATTAGTACTGGTGTCTGCAATTGCTTACAGTGATATAAAGAGCCCTGACACACATCACCATCAATGAGTTTAACTGACAAACAAACAAATTCTTCCCTTATCACTCCTAAACACTTTTTGCATAATAATTTGGAACACAGTGTACATGTGCTTTTCCACAAAACACCAGTGGTTCACGTAGTGAATCTTACAGTTCTAACTTGCCAACCGTGGTCTGTATGGAGTTGTTCAATAAAGGGCCCAAAATTAAGATAACATAGATGGGAGAGGTCTCTATGAATAGGAATTCCTAAGTATTTGATACCCTGTGAGGGCCAGGCAAAGGGAAAGTTGGACTGGATGGAATCCTATATGGATTTGGGGAGGGAGACATTGAGTGCCTCAGACTTCGCTGCATTGATTTTAAAATTTGACCATGTAACAAAGTGATCTATTTCAGCCATAACAGCATGGATGGATATATGTGATTGAGTGATATATACTAGGACATCATCAGCAAATAGAGAGCACTTGTACTCGGTGCCTCCCACCTCAATCCACCTAATATTGGGGTTATGGCGAATTGATGAGAGCAGGTGCTCCGTCACTAGGATGTATAAGAGAGGGGACAGAGAACATCCCTGCCTTGTCCCATTGGTGATTGTGAAAGGTGATGAAAATGTTCTGACGCGCCCCCTGGGCCTTGGGACACCCGGAGCCGGACCCTTTTTGGTGGATGCTGGTGGTTGTAGTCTCCGTGGAGGCAACCCGGTTCCGTGGCTCAGGGCGGTCAAACCAGTGGCGGAACTATTTATGTGGTTTTGATGTTTAAATGTCCGACTACGCCACCCGTGGATTGCAGTCAGAGTGAACCGCCGCTCCAGGGCAGACCGCTGAGGCTGGTGTTGTGGGTGCAGCAGAGCGTAGCATAACTCCCCACGGGAGGAGTATAGCCTCAGGGCAGTGTATGCGGAGGATGGGGGTGATGGTGCAGGGCAACAGCAGTAATGACATGGAGTCAGTGATGCAGTCCAGGGCCTTTACTCACAGTTCTTATTATCCAGACCACGTCTGCAGGTAACGGCTGCCCACGTCGTACTGTGCTCACCAGGTGAGGGGCTCAGACAACTCCCAGATAACTTTGGAGTGCTTCACAGGACCCCCTTTGTGTGTCCTTTGTCTGGCCTTTCTTACCAACCCTTCTGTCCGGCTGCCTCGGGCCTCCTCTTGGTAAACTTGGCGCCAGTTTCCCTGACCCTATGTGGTGCCTTCCTAGCGGGTGTAGCGAGGGGCTGCGCCACATAAAATGTCACAGCCTCCTGTTTCTAGCTGAGGGTCGTTTCCTGCCTCCACTAGTTTCGGGGACCGGTCTCCCCCTTTGGCCTGACCCCTCCACGCAGGTGGATTCTGGCGTGCGGTGGCGACTCGCCCGTCCGCACCCCTGAGATCCCTTCGTTCCTCGTTCCTGGAGCCTTCTCCGCTCCTCTTCCTTCCTTCTCCCTCTTCCAGGCCTGGGCCTCTGTTACTAGGCCCGCCTCCGGAGCAGAGCTCATGCAGAGCCCCTGCTCCCTGCCACTTCTGCTCAGACTTCTCTGCACTGAACTAAGATGGTGCCCACCTTTTATACTCCGTTCTCAATGCACCCAGGAACTGCTTCCTCCCTGCTCCTGCACTACAGGGTTCCCCTTCCTCAGTGTTCCCTCCCCCCACTCCAGCCAGGGACAGGGACTGTCGTGCCCATCTCAGGGGCATATTGGTCGCCCTGCCCCACGGCAATGTGGTGTAATGCATGCAGGTGTCGGGTCCTGATCCACACTCCATCCTTACCTGAGAGTGAGATATCACACCTCTGGGTGAGGTGCAATACCTCTGTAGCAACCGAGCCCTCAGGGTGCTACAGTTCCATTTATCTTCAGCCTAGGTGACGTATTGCGATACAGGGCCGTGATTTTGGCTATAAAAGGGTCCCCTAGACCCCTACCCCAAGCTTTTTAAGAGAATCATATATGGCGTGCCAGGAGACTCTATGGAATGCTTTCTCAGCATCCAACGAGAGTATCTAATTACAAATTTTTAACTGCATCTAGCCCAGGAAATACTTTGTGCCTAGTAGCAGGGTCTGCTAGTCAGCGGATTATCCCGGCTGTTAAGCAAGCTACACCACCTGTAGTTTGGACACTTCATTTTTTCAAAGGAAATGCTTCGGGACCACGGGATACTCAGTGAAGAGCATCAGGAGGCACCCCAAGGCATAGGGGCTGGGATTGGCAGTAGGATGCCTTGCGGTGGACAGCCGAGCTCGATCCTTATAAAAGCTTTTTAACTGCAGCAGCTTTAGTGGACGCTACTGGAGCTGGAATTACGCGGCTGCTGGCATGAGACTTGCCCTCCAATAGATCCTTGTAAATGGATTTAAAGTGTATTCATTCAAATTAGAGAGACAATTTAAATTAAAAAGCTTAGAGCTGCCTCCACCACAGGGGGGCTCGCTCGACCCACCAGCGGACAGGCACCAGTATTGGGAGAGGGGGGCTGGCCATCAGGGTTCACCGCGGCTCTGGCACAAACCCGGCGACACGGAGGTGACACGGGCAGGAGCGGACTGGCCGTGTCGGCTTCTCACTTTTTGGATTTTAGAAGGGCATGACATGCCTATATCTGTTTCTCTCCCTCCTTTTACTCCTCCACCTCTTTTATTTTCGCATGACTATATGTACTTGTCACTTTTCCATGTGTTAGTTATGTCTTCTGAGCAATTTGTCAGCTTTTGGACACCTTTGAAGGTGTTTTCTATGTGTTTCTATGTGTTTTTGTTTGCCTGCCATTGGTTTTAACGGTGTTCGAAGGTGTTCGACGAACAGTTCGACGAACAGTTCGGCGAACACACGGGTGTTCGATGAACCGAACCGAACTCGAACACTACGGGGGTGGCTCAACACTAGCCAGGACATCCAAGGCGTATAGAGCCAGTTCATGCCACGTGTCCAGCTTGGATACCCAATAATTGTAAGGCACAGAGGAATCACGGAGGACGTTGGTACGGTCGGCAATGTCTACGGGGGTGGCTCAACACTAAAGACTACTTAAGAAGGCTGTCTCATATTATTAAGCAGCCTACATTTTCTGCCAAAATGGGAAAGAAAAAGGATGTGTCGGCTGCTGAGAAGCAACAAATTGTGGAGTGTTTAGGTCAAGGCATGACTAGAATCAACATTATGCGATAATCAGGATGAAGTGTCTTGGCAATCAAGAAGTATGTAGCTGATTCACAGTACACACGTGTGCGTGCTGATAAGGGCAAATTGAGGACTCTTTCCTACAGGCAATTACGTCAGGTTAAAAGAGCAGCGGCAAAAAAGCCTTGTCATAGCAGCAGACAAGTTTTTGAAGCTGCTGGTGCCTCCAACGTCCCCCGAACAACAAGATGCAGGGTCCTTCAGAGGTTTGCAGCTGTGCATACGCCATCCTGTCGACCTCCTCTATCCACTTCACACAAGCAGAAACGGCTCCAGTGGGCCAAACATTACATGAAGACTGATTTCAAAACTGTTTTGTTCACGGATGAGTGCCATGCAGCGCTCGATGGTCCAGATGGATGGAGTGGAGGATGGCTGGTTGATGGACACCCCACGCAAACACGGCTACAGCGCCAACAAGGAGGAGGTGGAGTAATGTTTTGGGCTGGAATCATGGGGAGAGAGATTGTCGGCCCCTTTAGGATCCCTGAAGGCGCTAAAGATGAACTCCATAATGTATGTGGATTTTCTCAAACAGCACTTCCTGCCATGGTTCAAGAAGAAGAACCGTGTATTTCACAGCAAGATCATTTTTTTGCATGATAATGCACCATCTCATGCTGCACATAAAACATCTGCATCTCTGGCTGATATGGGCATAAAAGGGGACAAACTTATGGTGTGACCCCCATGCTCCCCTGACCTCTATCCCATTCAGAACCTCTGGAGCATCATCAAAAGGAGTGTCTATGATGGCGGGAGTCAGTTCACATCTAAGCAACAGCTCTGGGAGGGTATTCTGTCCTCATGCAAAACAATTGAAGCAGAAACCTTCCAAAACCTGACAAATTCAATGGACGAGAGAGTTCAGAAGCTCCTTTCGAACAAGGGGTCCTATGTGAAAATGTAACATCACCTAGAATAAAGTTTTGAGTTGAAAACTGTTTGATTTCAGTTTCTAATAACCTGCTAATGCTTATAATTTCAAAAATGACCATTTTTTTGGCCTTTATTAAAATGAAAAGGTTGATCGAAAAGTTTGGGGGATCTAAGAGTGTGGCAACCCAGTAGTCATGATTACTTCGAATTCTGACAATATGAGGGTCATGTTGCAGGTAGTGCAGCAAGAAGGCACTTATGTGTCTTGCGCATCTCGGAGCCCCAAAATTATTTTCCGGGCTAGATGCAGCTAAAAATTATTATTAATTTAAAATCAGGTGGAGCTTAGTATAGATGGCCTAATAGGATCAGTGCTGCACACTGCTACAAAGCCCGAATTATTTTCCAGTCAAGATACAGATAAACATGATTAGTAATTTTAAATCTGGTGGAGCTTATTATAGATGGCCTAATAGAATCAGTGCTGCACACTGCTACAAAGCCCAAATAATTTTCCAGCCAAGATACAGATAAACATGATTAGTAATTTGAAAGCTTAAAACGGTTGGTAGGGTGATTTTAAACAATCATCAAGCTTTTACTCTCCCCAGGATGACACAGGGGTAGAAAAGTTGTTTCGGATCCATGATTTGTTCATATTTATGAACGTGAGTCTGTCTACATTATCAGTGGAGAGCCGCGTGCGCTTATCTGTCAGCACACCACCAGCAGCGCTGAACACACGTTCAGACAGAACGCTGGCTGCGGGGCATGACAAGATCTCCAAGGCCTAAGTGGCTACCTCCGGCCATTTATCCAGATTGGAAGCCCAAAAAGAGCAAGGGTCCAGTGACACAGTCATGGCTTCAATGTTTACTTGGAGATACTCCTGTACCATCGTCTCTAGGCGTTGACTATGTGTCAGACTTCTTGTCTCCTGTGGCCTTGCAAAGGATGGGCTAAAAAAGTGGTGAAATGATTCCGCAAAATTGATGTTACCACCAGATACTGTGGTTCTGTTACGGTTTGAGTGCTGAACACTTGACGGTCCCACGGTTGGCAAGTTGGAACTGTGAGATTCACTACGTGCACCACTGGTGTTTTGTGGAAAAGCACATGTAAGATTCTGCAACAGTCTCTGCTGATACTCCTGCATGCGTGCATCCGTTTCTATGGCAGGAATAATTTCTGCAAATTTACTTTTGTACCGGGGATCTAACAGTGTGGCAACCCAGTAGTCAGGATTATTTCTAATTCTCACAATTCGAGGGTCATGTTGCAGGTAGTGCAGCAAGAAGGCACTCATGTGTGTTGCGCATCCAGGAGCACCAAGTCCCTGTTGTGTTGGTGGCGAGGTAACAATCATGCTTCCTTCCTCTGTCCTCTCCCCCCAACCTCGCACAACAGAAATGTGATCAAGGTCTCCCTCATCTGATGAGTCTTCCATCAGTTCGTCCTCCACTTCTTCCAGGGCTCCTGCACCTTCCTCACTAGTTTGGCTGCTACCATGCGCCCTGGTAAAACCATCTCCCCCACCCTCACATGCCTGCCGCCTTGGTGCTGCCGACCGTCTGGACCTTGCAGATGTTAGCCCTTCCGCATACAACTCCTCCTCCTCTACTTCCTCCACCTCCTCTTGTGCCACCACCTGACTCCGAATTCTGTTTAACATGTGCTCCAGCATGTAAATCACCGGAATAGTCATGCTGATAATGGCATCGTCAGCACTAAACATCTTCGTCGCCATTTCAAAACTGTGCAGAAGGGTGCATAGGTCCCTGATCTGAGACCACTCCTCCAGCGTGATTTGCCCCACCTCTGGATCTCGTTGGCCCAGGCTATACGTCAGAACGTATTGCACCAGGGCTTGTCGGTGCTGCCACAGTCGCTGCAACATGTGGAGAGTTGAATTCCACCGGGTAGGCACATCGCATTTTAGCCGGTGAAGTGGCAGGCCCAATGAATTCTGTAGAGATATAAGTCGCTGAGCTGAGGGATGCGAATGGCGAAAGTGAGCACACAGCGACTGTGCCCTCTGCAGAAGGCCATCTAGTCTGGGATAGTGGGCTAAAAATTGCTGGCGAAGGGCCGCACCAAGGTTTGCAGCATTGTCGCACACGGCCTTCCCTGGTTTCAGGTCCAGTGGAGACAACCATTCATGAAATTGGTTCTCCAGAGCTGACCACAACTCCTCAACTGTGTGACTCACATTTCCCAGACATTTCAAAGTAAAAACCGCCTGATGACGTTGAGCCCTACTGCCAGCATAGTAAGGAGGTGTGCAGGATCCCTTCTGCACAGTTAGAAAACTTGTGGCATGACCAGACAGGCTTTGGGTGCAGGTGGAAGACCGAGAGGAGGTTGAGGAGGCAGAAGCAGTGGAGGAACTTTGACATAAAGAGGATTGACGCACAACTCGTGGGGACGGCAAGACTTGGACAGCAGCCCCTTGTCCTGCTGTCACCATAGTTACCCAGTGCCTAGTCAGCGACATGTAACGCCCCTGTCCATGCCTACTCGTCCAAGTGTCTGTGGTGAAATGCACCCTGTCACACACAGAGTTTCTCAAAGAAGCGGTGATGTTGTGTGCGACATGCTGGTGGAGCACAGGCACACCTTTCTTTGAGATGTAGTGCCGACTGGGCATCTGGTACTGGGGCACTGCGACGGACATAAGGTCTCGAAAATCCTCTGTGTCCACCAGGCGGAAAGGCAGCATTTCTGTAGCCAAGAGCTTGCAGATGGTGAAATTCAACCTCTTAGCTTTCTCATGGCTAGGAGGAAATGGTCTTTTACTTGTCCACATCTGAGGGACCGAGGGCTGGCTATTGTGCTTAGACGGGGTTGATAAGGGTGTCCCCGGCAAACTGCCAGTCTGTGAGGAAGATGCAGGCGGACATGTTAGGTTGCCTTGATCCAAAGGTGGTGCATTCGATGTCGGACAGCGCTCAACACCAGCTGGTGTTACCACCTCCAAAGAAAATGATGACCTGCCAATCACGCTGGCTGTTGCGGGTAAAGAGGTGGCAGGTCTGCGCCCCAAAACAGGTGTGACTGCTGTCCCCCCAGTCACAGAGGATGAAGAGGCCGCGGATGCACAAGATATGGCAGACGGTGGTTGGCCCGGCCGGCTAGGCCGCATTGTAGCACACTGAGCTTCCCACTGCAACTTATGCTTCATGTCCATGTGCCGGTTCATGCATGAAGTACTCCAACTATGTATTTTTTGGCCTCTACTTAGCTTTTGCTGACAAATGTTACAGATAACACGAGTTGCGTCATCTTTATCGATCTGAAAAAATGCCCAGGCTATGCAAGGCTTAGCACTATTTCTCATTCCTCATTCTTCATTAATAATTTAAATAAAGACATCAAAGTACTCAGTAAATCTGCTATTTCAAAATTTTTATTAATGTTATCACAAGACATACAAACATCCCATAAAATCATGTCAAAAGCCCCTAAGACATAGAAAGCCCCAGTAAGTTTGAGGCAGTGTGGTCAAGAGATATCACTGTAAGCACGGAAAATATAAATACAATTCAGAAAATAGGAATGTAAGATTATATCAGTAACGTTCCAAACCTCTTATTTTCGTGGGATATGCCCCATGTCCCTGCCATTAGATTATCACAAAACATGTGTAAATAGAGTACATACCCCTATTTATAGGTCATAGAAATATCATATGACATGTACAGAAAAGTGCAAATTTTCACATTTGGAGGGATATGTTCTCATATGGAATTATCATATAGCATATATAGGCAAAGTACAGATCCACATAATTTAAGGGAAATATCCTCCTGTACAGGTCATTAGATTATCGTATAACACATGTAAATAAAGTATAAATCCTCATGATTTGAGGGATATCTCCCATATACAAGCCAGTAAGATAATCACAGTGGTAACATCAATTATAGCTTACATATAAAACACAAAAGCTAGTAAATAAGACCGGGTGCATATCACCAATCCTAAGGATCTGAACAGAGTCCTTGTCAGTAGTCAAGTGATATCAGCATTATAGTACCCCCAAGGCAGGCAAAATACAAACCAATGCCAAAGTGTTGTGGGACCACACTGCCTCGTACCCCAACGCGCGTTTCGCGTGCTGCTTCGTCGGGGGGTACAGAGGCAGTGCCACACCTGATGTATTTATATAAAAAGAAAAGAGCGACGCACACCTGTTATTCCCTCTGTGTATTAGGGCGCACGCATGCCGTCCATAGCGCGTCGCCATCACTCGGCCGGCGTCCAGGAAGTCGAGATGCGCATGCGCGCATATCGATTCCTGATAGGACGCCAGTCGATAGAGGCGAGGCCGCTATGACGCGTCACGCGCGCGCACCACACCGGGTCCGTGCACACTCCATGTTAAGTCTGGGCAAAGTTGCCCTCAAACCCTATCCATGCATAGACAATACAGTTTGGTAATACATAGTAGATGTATCTTTATATCCATCACGATGACGTTATCTTTCAACTTGATGATTCACATTTTAACCCGTCCTGCATTATTAAAGAAGATAAAAAAGTAATAATATACATTCAATACGAAATAGAGCAAAAGTAATAAATGCAGAGTTCTACATCAAAGTGGTATCTACAATGAAATAATTATAGAATTCTCCTAATATTATTATATAAAATGTACATATTATCACCAATAGTTATAAAAATATTATTATAAAATTGTATCAAAGTAAAAGGTCATCTTGATGAAGTATAAAATATCAATATACATATCTAGATAAATAAATAATTGTATTTCATATTCACATAATAACCATAGAGTATGTATAAAGGTAAATGATCACAGTGATCAAAATAACATATCGAGATAGAGAATATAGATAACCAGGAATGGCAATATACAAGGTACAGTGTAGTGGGACAAGGCATAACCGCAACAGTGGCTTAGCACCCATGCGACCTGAAGAGCCACCACGACTTGTGGTGAGAGGCAGAGTTGTGTTTGAGGATGCAGTTGTTGACATGCTTCCAGTACTACGTCTCTGTCCAGGAAGGCGCAACCTGACCTCGTCGTCACTAGCATCTTCCTCCACCTCCTCTGCTGACCTCATCTCTTGGCTGACTGTGGGTTGACAGTAAGTGAGATCTCCAACCTCATCATCATCACCCTGTGCGTTATCACACCCGTCGTCCTCAGAGCCAACCTGTTCCTGCCCTGACAAAAAACTAAAGTTGTCGCTCCAATCAGGTATTTGAGTCTCATCATCGTCTTCCTCATTGTCTCCACCAACAGGAGTTACAGTTTGGGAATGAGGGTCTACATTATGGTCAGAACCTTCTGCGTCTGGTCCTGGATCCGACTCATAAAGATTCTGGGCATCAGTGCAGATCATTTCCTCGTCTGGATTCACAGAAGCGCTGGAGTCGACCTCTGATTCCCAGGCTATAGTATGAGTAAACAGCTCTGCAGACTCAACCATCTGTTCTACCTCATACTCAGACAGGCAGCTGGAGATTTGGGAGCTGTGAGGAAGCAAGTGCGATTGGGGTGACACCTTTGAGGACTGGAGTATTTGTGATGTTGAAGTTGATGTGGAGGAGAGCCCACTTAAAGGAGCACTTGATATCCGTTGAAGCACCTGCTGTTTTAGTGCCTCATCTGGAATTTGTAGCGATTGGCGTGGCCGTAAGAAAGGGATCTTATCACATTGTCCGCTAAAAGAAGTAAACATTTTAGTTTGGCTGGAAGATGGTCTTTCTTCTGCAGATGTTACTGTTGCTTTAACACCTACCCCACGGACACAACCTTTTTTCCCCTTCCCAACACACCTATTCCCCTTTCCACCAGCAGCAGGCCTTTTTCAACTCATTTTGGTGGTTAACTAATTCACAACTCTGGAGTTGTTTGCACAAAAAAAACAATGGATGGGAACCGAGCAGAGCTGAGTGGCCAAACTGTGGTATTAGGCCAAAACTATTGGCTGGGTTAGATGCAGAAAAAAATTATATTCAATTTGCAACCTGATGGAGGTCAGTATAGATGGACTAATAGAACAAGTCCCACACACAGCTAGAAGCCCAAATATTTTTTCAGAGGTAGATGCAGAAAAAAATTGTATTCAGTTTGCAACCTGATGGAGGTCAGTATAGATGGACTAATAGAACAAGTCCTACACACAGCTAGAAGCCCAAATATTTTTTCAGAGGTAGATGCAGAAAAAACATATATTCAGTTTGCAACTTGATGGAGGTCAGTATAGATGGACTAATAGAGAAAGTCCCACACACTCCTAGAAGGCCAAATATTTTTTCAGAGCTAGATGCAGACAAAAAATTATTTTTAATTTGCAACCTGATGGAGGTCAGTATAGATGGACTAATAGAGAAAGTCCCACACACTGCTAGAAGGCCAAATATTTTTTCAGAGCTAGAAGCTGATATAAATTATTTTTAATTTGCAACCTGATGGAGGTCAGTATAGATGGACTAATAGAGAAAGTCCCACACACTGCTAGAAGTCCAAATATTTTTTCAGAGCTAGATGCAGAAAAAAATTATATTCAGTTTGCAACCTGATGGAGGTCAGTATAGATGGACTAATAGAACAAGTCCCACACACAGCTAGAAGGCCAAATATTTTTTCAGAGGTAGATGCAGATAAAAATTATTTTTCATTTGCAGCCTGATGGAGGTCAGTATAGATGGACTAATAGAGAAAGTCCCACACACTGCTAGAAGGCCAAATATTTTTTCAGAGCTAGATGCAGACAAAAAATTATTTTGAATTTGCAACCTGATGGAGGTCAGTATAGATGGACTAATAGAGAAAGTCCCACACACTGCTAGAAGGCCAAATATTTTGTCAGAGCTAG
Source organism: Phyllobates terribilis (assembly GCF_046119375.1). NCBI lineage: Eukaryota > Metazoa > Chordata > Amphibia > Anura > Dendrobatidae > Phyllobates > Phyllobates terribilis. The sequence continues at coordinate 650,413,530 of NW_027362762.1, forward strand.
ATGCAGACAAAAAATTATTTTTAATTTGCAACCTGATGGAGGTCAGTATAGATGGACTAATAGAGAAAGTCCCACACACTGCTAGAAGGCCAAATATTTTTTCAGAGCTAGATGCAGATAAAAATTATTTTTAATTTGCAACCTGATGGAGGTCAGTATAGATGGACTAATAGAACAAGTCCCACACACAGCTAGAAGCCCAAATATTTTTTCAGAGGTAGATGCAGAAAAAAATTATATTCAGTTTGCAACCTGATAGAGGTCTGTATAGATGGATTAATAGAACAAGTCCCACACACAGCTAGAAGCCCAAATATTTTTTCAAAGGTAGATGCAGAAAAAAATTACATTCAGTTTGCAACCTGATGGAGGTCTGTATAGATGGATTAATAGAACATGTCCCACACACAGCTAGAAGCCCAATATTTTTTCAGAGGTAGATGCAGAAAAAAAATATATTCAGTTTGCAACCTGATGGAGGTCAGTATAGATGGACTAATAGAGAAAGTCCCACACACTGCTAGAAGGCCAAATATTTTTTCAGAGCTAGATGCAGACAAAAAATTATTTTTAATTTGCAACCTGATGGAGGTCAGTAAAGATGAACTAATAGAGAAAGTCCCACACACTGCTAGAAGGCCAAATATTTTTTCAGAGCTAGATGCAGAAAAAAATTATATTCAGTTTGCAACCTGATGGAGGTCAGTATAGATGGACTAATAGAACAAGTCCCACACACAGCTAGAAGGCCAAATATTTTTTCAGAGGTAGATGCAGATAAAAATTATTTTTAATTTGCAGCCTGATGGAGGTCAGTATAGATGGACTAATAGAATGATGCTATGCCCAAAAGATTTTACTTCAGTAGGTGCAGTAAAAAAATTGGTATTCTATACACAGGTGGTATATCTTGCAACACAGATAGGCTACTCCACTGACTAACACACTCTGCAATAGGCCAAAAAGGATTAGCTTTGCTAGATTCAGCCAAATGCTGTGAAAAAAACTTGCACAGCACTGGCACAGACCTGCCTGGCAAAAACTGATAGGAACTGATGTAACCTAGTCCTGAAAAGGACTGCAATTACAATTAGTCTTTACTCCCACAATCTATCTATTTAAGAGCACAGACCTGCCTGATAAAAGTCGTAGGAAATGCTGTAACCTAGTCCTTAAAAGGACTGCAATCACAACTATTCCCTACTCCCAAGCTATCTGTAGATTTGTGCGAAAATTGGCTTAAAATTAACAAGGTATAGCGCACACAGCAACAGCGGTGCCGTCTAACACGCAGCTGCAGCAGTGAGAAAATGGTGGCGACGGGGAAAATGGCTTGGTCTTATAGGGCAAGGACATGCGACATACACTGCCAATGACACATGCCCTTGCTTGTGTGAAAAAAAGCACTTCGCTCCGTGTGTGCGCTGCTGATAGGCTGACAGATTGCACCTCCCCACTGTAAATGCGGGAAAGAGAAAAAAAAATGGAGATCTTCATTATTCCTGCAGAGATCCATTCCCTGCCCCTCCCCCCACCCCTCTGTACACTCAAACTGCGTATTAACATTAATTTTTATCATTACTGAGAAAAAATCCAGTTATGATTTTGGTGCACGAACAGTTATCGAACATAACCTCGAACAGCCGAATTTTTCTCAAATCGTTCGTGTTCGCCGAACGGCTCGAACACCGCCCAAAACAGCTCGAATTTCAGATTGGCGAACAGTTCGAGTCGAACAACGCTCATCTCTACTCGTAACCCATGACAAGGGTCCTCATGCTTGCGAGTCCTACTCTAAACATCCTTTTTGTATGCCTATGATCTGGAGGGAACCACAAAATCATACTGATGACTGCCACTTTTGTACGTGCAACATGAACGGATTCAATGTTAAAAATAAGAAGGAAATTAAATACTCGGACCTTCCATCAACAATTCGCCCTGTGCCTCATGGTCCAGGAATACCCGTCACTTCACTTCCGTAGAAAATTGAAGATACAACTGATTCAGAAGATTCAGAACACAAAGTGCAGGATTCTGACAAAGACTTTCACGTTAGTCCCAAAGAGCCACAACTTTTTTCACATCTCAAATTAAATGATTTGGTCAAGGACTTGGATCTTCCTAAACTTTCTGCAGAACTTTTAGTTCTAAACTAAAGGAAAATAACTTGCTGGCTCTTGGTACCTATGTACCAAGTTTCAGGGACTGTCCAAAGGAAAACTGAAGGAAGGCATTTTTGTGGGTCCAGATATACAGAAACTCATTAAGACGACATGTTCAAAACAAATATGAAAGCTGTTGAGAAAAGTGCTTGAGATTCTTTTAAAGAAGTTGTGAAGTAATTTCTGGGCAACAATCGCAGGGAGGAGCTTCAGCAATAAGTCATAAACTGCAGTACTAAACATAGGTGATTTTTTTTTATGTCTTAAGAGCGAAATGGTATTCTTCTTTAAAGGCATATTATGCTGGTACATTAAAATATATCTCTAGATATTAGTGCATTTCCATATATCTATGTAATAGGGATAACATAAAATATTCTTTTCCTACAAAATTATTAAAAATTAAGTAAAAAAAATAACAATACTCATATTACAATAATCATAATTAACAATTACAATAAACCTACCTTTAAAAATAAACATAATGAAAAATATTAAATAGCAATGGGATATTTTGTATCCCTGTATTTGAAACGAGCTGTACAAGAATAGAGTGAACATATTATTTATGGTGATCAGTACATAGCTTAAAAAATGTCATGATTGTTTTTTCCCGATTAAGTCCATTAAAAAGTTAACACATTTTGTTTAGCAAAATGGCACTTTAACCTCTTTGCGACCTTGGGTTTTTCCGTTTTTGCATTTTCGTTTTTTGCTCCCTGTCTTCCCAGAGCCATAAGTCTTTTATTTTTTGGTCAATATAGCCAAGTGAGGACTTGTTTTTGCGGGACGACGCCATTTTCTGAGACACGTAACATCTCCATTTTCTGAGATCTGGGGCTGGGTGAGTGCTTATTTTTTGTGCGCAGAGCTTACGTATTTATTGATACTGATTTGGGTTAGATATAATCTTTTGATCGCCTGTTATTGCATTTTATTGCAATGTTGCGACAACCAAACAACAGTAATTCTGGCATTTTGATTTTTTTTCATGTTGTGCCGTTAACCGATCCGATTAATTATTTTAAAATATCGATAGATCAGGCAAATTTGATTATGGTGATACCAAATATGTCTATATTTGATTTCTTTATTGTTTTCTTTTGAATGGGGTGAAAGAAGGGAATAAAGGGAATGGAGGGACTGCAATACCCAGAGAGGTTGGCAAAACTAGAACTATTCAGCCTGGAAAAGAGAAGGTTGAGGGGGGACATAATAAATGTGTACAAATATGTCAGGGGACAGTATAAAGATCTTGCCCGGGATTTGTTCAAAAGGAGGGATATTACGGTAACAAGAGGGCACTCACTAAGACTGGAAGAGAAAAGGTTTCAGCACCAGCATAGGAAGGGGTTCTTTACAGTAAGAGCAGTGAGAATAAGGAATTCACTGAGTGAGGAGACGGTAATGTCGGATTCACTACACCAGTTCAAGCGGGGACTGGATGCATTTCTAGATACCAGGCAGATTTCAGCATATACTTAAAAATAAAATAAAATAGTAGGTTGATACAGGGATTTATTCTGACTGCTGGTTTCAGAGTCGGGAGGGAATTTTTCCTCAGGTGAAGATTGGCCAAATCATTTGGGGTTTTTGCCCTCCTCTGGATCAACTTTAGCAATTACAGAACTAACAGGTCGAACTTGATGGACGCAAGTCTTTATTCGGCTTTACAAACTATGTTATGTTACTATGTAAGGGTAATTTGAACTGTTATATATTTTTAATTTTTTTTTTATATTTTTTAAAAACATTTTTTTAACTTCTTATTGGCTTCAATAGTCTGGCTTCAATAGAAGCTGCAGACCCCGGGTGGTCATGCTATCCCATCGGCGACCCACGGTCATTTGACACGGGTGCCGATGAAAGTGAAATGCTTCTGGATCCATGATGTTAAATGCCACTGTCAGAGATTGACAGCGGCATTTAGCTATTTAGCTGCGGGTGGATCACAGTTCCACCTGTGGCTGTTAGGGGGACATGACAGCTGTACAGATCAGCTATCATGTGCCCAGTTACATGCAGGCTCAGTGCCAGAGCGTGCATGGGGTGCAGGGATACCACCTTGGACGTACTCATACGTAAGGGAAGGGACTTTTTGACTTTTTGTGCAAAAAATGGCTGGAATTGAGAGTGGATGCCATGTTGCACTTGCAGAGCCCCTGATGTGTCTTGGAAATCCTCCACATGTGACTCCATTTTGGAAACTAGACCCCTTAAGGAATGTATCTAGATGTGCGGTGAGCACTTTGAACCCCCAGATGCTTCCCAGAAGTTTATAATGTAGAGCCGTGAAAATAAAAAATCTAATTTTTCCTACAAAAATGTTCTTTTAGCAACAATTTTTTTATTTTCACAAGGGTAACAGGAGAAAATGGACCCCCAAATTTGTTGTGCAATTTCTCATGAGTGTGCCAATACCCCATATGTGGTTGAAAACTACTTTTGAGGCACAGTGCAAAAGCTCAGAAGGGAAGAAGCACCATATTGAAGTTCAGATTTTACTGGAATGGTTTGATGGTGCCATGTCACATTGACAGAGCCCCTGAGGTGACAGAACACCAGAGAACACCCATAAGTGACATCATTTTACAAACTAAATCTCTCAATGAATTAATCTAGGGGTGCAGTGAGCATGTTAGCACCACATGTGCCTCACAAAAGTGTATACCATTGGGCTGTCAAGAAAGAATAATTACATTTTTACTGCTAAAATGTTGTTTTCACCCAAAATATTTACGTTTTATAAGGGCTAATAGGAAAAATGGACCTCTCAGTTTGTTTTGCAATTTCTTCTGAATGCGCCAATACCCTACATGTAATCGGGAACTACTTTTGAGGCACAGTGCAAAGCTCAGAAGGGAAGGAGCGCCATATTATAGTGCAGATGTTACTGTTATGGTTTGTGCTTGCCATGACCCACTGGAAGAGCCCCTGAAGTGTCAAAACAGCAGAACCCCCCCATAAGTGGCCTCATTTTACAAAGTACCCCTCTCAATAAATTAATCTAAGTGAGCAGTGATCATATCGACACCATGGGTGTGTCACAGAATTTTATACCATAGGGCAGTGAAGAAAAAATAATTACATTTTTAACACCCCAAATTTTGTTTTAGCCCCAGATTTTACATTTTCATATGGGGAAATGGGGAAAAATGGCACCAAAATTTGTCAGACAATTTCTGAATGTGGAAATACCCCATTGCTTAGCTATACGGCAAGATTCAGGAGGGACGGAGCGCTATTTGTCTCCTGGTGCGCAGTTTTCCTAGAATAGTTTGCGGACTCCACATACAGAGCCCGTAAGTGCTAGAAGAACAGAATACCCCACCTCAAGTGACCCCAATTTGGAAATTATACACCTGCCAAAGATGTGAACGTTAAATGTGGTTTAGGCACACTGTGGGGCTAAGAAGGGAGAGGGACATTTGGATTTGGGATTGCAGAATTTGTTGAATTTCTTTTGAAGGGCGAGGAGCCATAGTGCTTTTCCAGAGCCTTTTTGTGTGGATTGAGTTGAAACTTTTATTGGGAACATTTTACATAATGTTTGGGATTACATTTATCCGGCACTCTATGCTGAGCACTTACATTGGGGTTGCCATCTAAATATCCAAATGTCATGATTCAGATGAAATCGCCAAGGGATCCATTCACTATAATGGGGCAGCCATTAAGTATAATGAGTTAATCTGGACTCCGTCTGACCTCTGTTCATCGGTGTTCTTCTTTTCAGAAGTGCAGAAAACTGTGGCCGACCGCGCTTTTATGCATGCCTAAAATGCCGGACATCACTATCATAGGCCAGATGGTGTCCACAGTGCCTCTATCTGCCTCATTATAGGGAATGTTCCGCCGGGGGTTCTGTCTGAATCACATATTTCAGAGATTTACACAGAAACCCCGGTGTAAGTGCTCAGTGTAGGTGAAGAATTAGTTTTATTTATTTTTTGTGCTGTTCATCGTGCGGTATAAGTGATAAGACGACTTAATTCTTCGGGTTGGTGCTATTACAGCAATACCAGATTTATATTTTTTTTTATGATTGACAGCTGTCACACGCTAAAAGATGCTTTTTTTTTCAAAAACTAGTTTTTGCATCGCCATATTTTGAGAGCTATAATTTTTCCATATTTCTGCTGACAGAGTCATGTGAGGGTTTGTTGTTTTTTGTGGAACTAGTTGACTTTTTCATTGGTACCATTTTCGGGCACATAACATTTTTTTGATCACTTTTAATTTCAATTTTTGGGAGGCAGAATGAGCAAAAACTAGCAATTCAGGAATAGTTTTTTTGTGTGCCATTTCGCAAGTGGTAAAATTGATGAACCAACTTTATTCTTCCGGTCACTACAATTACAGCGACACCACATTTATGTAATTTTGTTATGTTTTCACGCTTTTACACAATAAAAACTTTTATAGAAAAAATAATTATTTTTGAATTGTTATATTCTGAGAGCAATAACTTTTACATTTTTCTACTGATGGAGCTGTATGGCGACTTGTTTTTTGTGGGACAAGATGATGTATTCAGCGATACCATTTTTATTTACATTTGTCTTTTTGATCACGTTTTATTCCATTTTTTCCAGTGGTATTTTGAAAAAGCATAGTTTGCCACTTTTTTTTAAGAAGTTCATTGAAGGGGATAACTTGTGTGACACTTTTATAGTCTTTACGGACGTGGCAATACCAAATGTGTCCTTTTAAGTTTATTTTATTTATTTTTTTACATAAAAATGTGTATTTATTAGTGTAATATTTATTATTATTTTGTAATTTTTTTTATATATTTACAATTTTTTTTTAATTTTGTACTTAGTCCCTCTATGGGATTTTCAATGTTTTCACTTTTTTTACTTTGATTTTCGGTATAATGCATTGCAATGCATACCTGTACATGCTTTCAGCATGGTCTTAGAAGTTTTCCATAGCTTGGTGACCCGGGGATCATCAGGATGATCCCTGGTCACCATGGCAATGATTGGGAACCCGCGATAACATCATAGGGGGCACCGATCTGAAGGCAGACTGAGGTCCCCTCCCTCTGTCTGCCACTTAAATGTTGTGATCGCTCTTGATTACAGCATTTAGGGGGTTAAACAGCCAGGGGAGATGCTGGTGCCGTCCCTGGCTATTAGTGCAGGAGCTCAGCAACTTGCAGTGTCGATCTCCTGCTGTGATCGGGCAGGAGGTACTGATATTACATCACCTCCTGCGCGATCATGCTGTGATCGGTCAGTCAAATTGATGGCATCAGTCCCCACACTTCTTCCCATGCTGCTCAGCTGTCATTGACACCTGTTGGCACTAAACTGTCACTGCGTTTTTACATGCAGTGACAGTTCAAAGTCATGACGGGCATAACACGTCATAGTGCGGAAACTGACACCCGCTCATGCTATGTTCGTCATTGGTCGTAAAGGGGTTAAAAATAAAAAGCTATGGCTGCTACAACTATGAATGAATTACCAAAAGTAAATAGTCTGGTCATCTGAACAAGTGCATTAAAAAAACATCACTGTATATGCATGTGTTATGTCTATATACATATCTTATTTATACTTGTGTGCATGGGTATATTATGTATATGTGTGTTTGATATGTAATTGAAGTGTATTTTGTATTAGCATGTGCATATTTTATTATATTTGTGCTAATATTTTGTGAATAAGCATGTAAATGTGCATGTGTTTACAGGGATATGGCCTAATGGACGGGGAAGTCCAGACACAAGTCCTGTATGATGGGCTTTTCATTGTCAGAGACCGCTCCTGCCCATTATTAGCTTATTGAGCTTTGTATCTGTAAACAAAAATATTTAAAGACTAGCAAAGGTCAGATGCATTGTTTTATTGTATTAATGCTGTTTAACACTATGTTACATGATATGTATGTGTCCTCCCCCTTACTGTTACTGGTTTTCCCGGTAATGTGATTTGGAAAAGTGATAATTATTGTTGAGCATGTTGGGCATCACCTTCCCAAATTAAAAGCAGATCATCAATGTTTGTGTCATAAATGACAATACTATAAACTGTCAGCCTCTTTAAAAGGAATCTGTTAGTAGGATTAACCCTCCTAGGCTGTCTATATGGGCATATAGGTTATAGGAAGCTGAATAAAATGATACCTTGATATCAGCGATCCAATGTCTTATTCCAGAGAAATCTATGTTTTTCCTATAAGTAAATTAACTATTCAGGACTATGGGCTGGACACTGATCTGCATGAGAATCTGGCTTCAGTGCTTATTTTTAAAAAGATGGGGAGTTACCAGTTTAAGACCTGTAACTAAAGGCCCCGTCACACATAACGAGATCGCTAGCGAGATCGTTAGTGCGTCACGGTTTTGGGATCGCTGGAGAGTCGTTTCCTGATCGCTGGGGAGCTGTCAAACATGCAGAACCTTCCAACGATTTCGGCCGCCCCAGCGATCTAACTAACGATCTCGGTGGTCGTTGGGATGCTTTCACACAGCAGCTTTTTCAACGATCCACACCTTGATAGGGACTGTACTGCATCACAAAGGCGTGCATAAAATCAATTTTCCGCGCCCACTCATCTCCGATTGGTGGACGCTACTGCGTTCTTATTGGGCGGTCTTGGTTTAACATCGCTACTGCGTCTCCGGTCAGACGGGAACACTGGTGTGTGCATTGTTCCTGTACAGATGTATGGATGTCCATATATTTATATGAATATATATATAGAGATGTAAATGGCCATTTATGTGTATGCATATCTGTATGTTTGAGAGTATGTATGTGTATATATAGTTATGTGTATACGTATGTGTATATGAGTGTGTGTGTATATATTTATGTACTTAAAAATATGTATGAGTACATGGATGAATCTGTTTACATACGAGTACACGAATGTATATGTGTGTATGTATGTGTGTATGTATGTATGTATCAGTATACGCATGTGTATACATATGTATATATATATATATATATATATGGACTGCTTACTGCGGTGACTACTGCTACTACAGAAAAAATGAGAAACAAAGCTTTTGCATAGTAGAACACACAGTTTATTAGACACATCAGTACAGAAATGTCAGTAGTGTAGAAACATGAGTAGTTGCCCACTATAGGTTCTGATGCTGACAAGGAACAGCACCAGGACCGTTAAAATACTGGCAGTAGTTGTCGCGGCAGGTGTTCGCATCATGGGTGTTTCTGCCATGTCCCACTGGTTGAAGGCCTGCAATTGCAGGATCGTTTACACGCCATTCACCGAGCTCCACTTCCCCATTGGCTCGGTCCACAGAGTCCACGAAGCCAGGCGGACAGCACATAATTGCATCACGTCGACGAATAAAGTTGTGAAGTGTGCAACAGGCCAAAACAACAGAGTCTATTGATTTAAGCTTCATGTTAATTGGCGTGTGAAAAACTCTGAAGCAGTTGGCCAGGACAGCGTGTCAGAAAACGTGCTGTGTGGGTGTGTGTGCACGAGACCCCTAAAATATCTGCCCATGCAAAAGCATATATATACAGATAGAAGCCAAGCCCTCCCTCCCTGAAGAGCAATGATAGCAGATAATTGGTAGATGTCCTATAAATGAATTAAAAATGGAAACTCATTTGAGACCCCAAACAATACCCACCTTGCTAAAGATGTCTGATTTCTTCAAAGTGGAGTCACAGCTGGAGAACGCTGGTGGGATCCGAAAAACAAGGACGCAGTAGCGACCACCAATCTGGGATGAAGGGCGCGGAAAAGTCCAATTTATGCACGCCTACGTGTCTCAGTTCTGAATCGCTAACGAGGTCGTTGATAAGGTGTCAAATACAGCGATGCACACTGCCCAGCGGGAGCGCAACGACCCAGGAATGGTCCAGGAAGCTTTGTAACGATCAGCGATCTCACAGCAGGGGCCTGATCGTTGCTACCTGTCTCGTTATGTGTGACGGGGCCTTAACACAGTACAGTAGAACTGAATTTTATCCCACAGCAAACACATTAGCGGCTGCAGGTTTGTTGTTGCTGTATTGCAGCTACACTGCTCAAAAAAATAAAGTGAACACTCAAATAAGGCTACGTGCCCACGATGCGTTATTTAAGAATTTCCGCAGCGGCAATTTCGCTGCAGAAACGCTTAAAAAACGCTTGGTAGAAGGTCTGCCATGTTTCCCAATGATAATCCGCATGTGACGTGCTGCGGATTATCATTGCGGAAAAATTCGCAGCACTACCAATTATTTTGCGAAAGCGTGGCGTTTTCGCCGCCATTGATTTGCATTGGAATGCATGTCATCCGCATCACTGAATCTGTACATGCGGATTCCATGCATTTCAATGTGCGGATGGTACCCGGGTTTGGAGAAGAGGAGACTCTCCTCCGGACCCGGGTACCATAGTACCTGTAAAAAAAAGAATAAAATAAAATATATACATTATACTTACCTTCTGATGGCCCCCGGTGTCCTTGTCTTGGCTTGCCGGCAGATCGCAGTGGACTCAAGGACCTGCCATGACGTCATTTAGTTATGTGACGGGTCACGCGACCGCTGACGTTGGCAGGTACTTAAGTCTACCGCGAGCTGCCGGCAAGCCAAGACCCATCAGATAAAGACACTGGGGGCCATCAGAAGGTAAGTATAAAATATATATTTTTTATTTTTTACCATTCTTTCGGTCACACTATATAAATCCATGCCATTTGCATGGATTTATATAGTGTGACCAAGTTGTCAAGCACTTTCCAAGTGATGCTAAAATCGCTTGGAAAGTGCTTGTCAACCCGCATGCGGAAATGCATGTGAAGAACGCTTCATTTCCGCTTGTCCCTGGCAGGAAAAACTCATGTACAATCCGCATGCGTTTTTTCTGCCAGGGAGATGCAGAAACGCTCAGGAAAAATCCTGCGCATTTCCGCATCGTGGGCACATAGCCTAACACATCCTAGATCTGAATGAATGAAATATTCTCATTGAATAATTTGCTCTGTACAAAGTTGAATGTGCTGACAACAAAATCACACAAAAATCATCAATGGAAATCAAATTTATTAACCAATGGAGGCCTGGATTTGGAGTCACCCCCAAAATTAAAGTGGAAAAACACACTACAGGCTGATCCAACTTTGATGTAATGTCCTTAAAACAAGTCAAAATGAGGCTCAGTATTGTGTGTGGCCTCCACGTGCCTGTATGACCTCCCTACAACGTCTGGGCATGCTCCTGATGAGGTTGCGGATGATCTCCTGTGGGATCTCCTCCCAGACCTGGACTAAAGCATCCGCCAACTCCTGTACAGTCTGTGGTGCAACGTGAGGTTGGTGGATGGAGCGAGACATGATGTCCCAGATGTGCGCAATCGGATTCAGGTCTGGGGAATGGGCGGGCCAGTCCATAGCTTCAATGCCTTCATTTTGCAGGAACTGCTGACACACTCCAGCCACATGAGGTCTGGCATTGTCCTGCATTAGGAGGAACCCAGGGCCAACCACACCAGCATATGGTCTCACAAAGGGTCTGAGGATCTCATCTCGGTACCTAATGCCAGTCAGGCTTCCTCTGGCAAGCACATGGAGGGCTGTGTGGCCCTCCAAAGAAATTCCACCCCACACCATTACTGACCCACTGCCAAACCGGTCATGCTGAAGGATGTTGCAGGCAGCAGATCGCTCTTCACGGCATCTCCAGTTTCTGTCACATCTGTCACATGTTGTCAGTGTGAACCTGCTTTCATCTGTGAAGAGCACAGGGCACCAGTGGAGACTTTGCCAATCCTGATGTTCTGTGGCAAATGCCAAGGGTCCTGCATGGTGTTGGGCAGTGAGCACAACCCCCATCTGTGGACTTCAGGCCCTCATACTACCGTCAAAGGAGTTGGTTTCTAACCATTTGTGCAGACAAATGCACATTTGTGTCCTGCTGGAGGTCATTTTGCAGGGTTTTGGCAGTGTTCCTCCTGTTCCTCCTTGCACAAAGGAGGAGGTAGTGGTCCTGCTGCTGGGTTGTTGCCCTCCTATGGCTCCCTCCACATCTCCTGGTGTCTGCTCCATGCTCTGGACACTGTGCTGACAGACACAGCTACCCTTCTTGCCACAGCTTGCACTGATGTGCCATCCTGGATGAACTTCACTACCTGAGCAACTTCTGTGGGTTGTACTGTAGACACCGCCTCATGCTACTGTACCTCTAGGGGTGAGAGCAATGGCAAAATGAAAAAGTGACCAAAACAACAGCCAAAAAGGATGAGAACAGAGAAATGGTCTGTGGTCACCACCTGCAGAACCGCTCCTTTATAGGGGGTATCTTGCTAATTGCCTATCATTTCTACCAGTTGTCTGTTCCATTTGCACAACAGCAGGAGAAATTGATTCACAATCAGTGTTGCTTCATAACTGGACAGGTAGATTTCACAGAAGTGTTATTGACTTGGAGTTACATTGTGTTGTTTAAGTGTTCCCTTTATATTTTTGAGCAGTATATATTACAACACTGGCTGCCTGTGAGATGGAAGCTGAAGCTGAGAAGAACCTGCAGATGTGTCAGGTATAATCACAGACAGCTCTGTAGTGAGAATAGGAGAGCAGAGAGCGGCCATCATATATCACACTGGCAGCTCCCACTTTTAATTATAGTAAGCTCTGGAGGTGGAGTCTCATACAAATCAGTGTCCTGCCTATAGTTCTTAACAGCTCATTTAGATATAAGTAATACATGGATATCTCTGGAATAAAACATCAGATCGCAGATATCAAGGTATCATTTTATTTAGCTTCCTATGACCTGCATGCCCATATAGACGGCTTAGGAGGGTCAATCCTACTACCAGATGCCTTTTACTAGTTGGTTTAGGGTAGATGGCTTCAATATTGCTACACAGCTCACACAGGTACAATGTGCTTAAAAAGCCTATAGAGAGAAATAAGACTTGGTATAAGTACATGTACATATTCTTCATATTTTTTAATATGTTTTTCATTCAAATTACTATGTAAAATAGTACATATGGTTTCTGGGATAGAGAAATGTTTAGAAAAACATACAGTATAGTAGAAAAAAATTACAGTTCTAACATACAGTATATTAGAAAAAAATTACTTTTATTTCCGTATAAAACAGACTAACAATACTAATTATTTTCAGAAATACATTTCCTGACACAAGACAATTCACTGGTCAGACTTGATGCTCTTGAGTCAGAGGAAATTGTCACAAGTTCGCTGATTGACATCATCTGAAGACAGAGCTTTTGTCTTAGTTAAGTGGAAAACATGTATGACAGGCCAGACCGGCCATATAGCTTTTGTCCATTTTTAAACAGTTTAATGTAATAAATATATTATAGACATCACGCAAATTAATGACAGTTTTTACGCAGCACTAGAAATGATCCTTGCAACTGTATTGATAAATCTTTCTCATGAAGTCGAGTATCTTTGATATCGTTAGCTCCCTTCCTAATCTAGCTGTAAAGACACCATTTTCTGGTTTCATTGCTTGGACCTTGTCTGTTACTGTAAAAATAAAATTGTTAGCTCTCTAGAGATTTCATAACAGTTTCTGAATGTCTTCCCCTTTCTCGCATTTTCTTGCTATGATTCTTTAATGTGTACTGAGTGAATTCTGTGTTGAATTCTTCTCTCCATCTTTCTATCTTATCACCTGTCCTCATGATATCATTTCTCCACATATCCAGTCCTATCCTTAATTTGCCTAAACTTTCAAATCCATCTTCCATCAAGAAGTTGTCTTGCATTATAAAAAAATCTGTTAGATTTTACACACACGCAAATATCTATCTTTTAAAGTGAGGATATACTTTTGTGTAAAAACTGTGCAGCTGGGACCATATAGTTAAGTTGATCACAGACACATAATATGGAATTAATATTGATTCCAACTGATAATAGGATCAAGATAATTAACTACACAATTCATAATTACTACTAAGTTTAACACTTTTTTTTACATAACAAACAAAGCAGGTACTCAACCACCCAGCGTCATCTCTCCGTTGTCCCTCCAGTCTCAGTGATTCCGCTTCAGTGGTGATACAATATCAACGGTTCAAATCAACACTGCAGCAGTGATTGATGGTAGTGTTGATACGCACGCTCGACGTGATGTCACCACTGAAGCCACAACATAGAGACTGGAGAATAAATGGGGAGTCAAGACGTTAAGTACAGTATATAGAACGATTTGGGGTCCACTTTTCTTAAAGTTGAAAACCAACTCCTTCATGACCGGGCCATTTTCCGTTTTTGTGTTTTCGTTTTTTTACTCCCCTTCTATCCAGAGCCATAACTTTTTTATTTTTCAGTCAAAATGGCCATGCGAGGGCTTATTTTTTGCGGGAAAAGTTTTACTTTTGAAAGACACCATTAATTTTACCATATCGTGTACTGGAAAATGGGAAAAGAATTTCAAGTGCCGTTAAATGCAAAAAAAGTGCAATTCCACAGTTGTTTTTTTTTTTTTTAACCATGTTCACTAAATTCTAAAACTAACCTGCCATTATGATTTCCCAGGTCATTTCGAGTTAGTACAAACCAAACATGTCTAGGTTCTTTTTTATTAAAGTGGTAAAAAAAATCCAAAGTTTGTTAAAAAAAAGGCGCCATTTTCTGAGACCCATAGCGTTTCTATTTTTTGGCATCTAGGGCTGGGTGAGGACTTATTTTTTGAGCTCCAAGCTGACGTTTTTATTGATACCATTTTGGGGTAGGTCCGATGTTTTAATCACTCATTGTTGCATTTTATTGCAATGTAGTGGAGACCAATAAAAACATAATTTTGGCATTTTGATTTTTTTCTTTCAATGCGCTATTTACCGATCGGATTAATTATTTTTTTATATTGATAGATCAGGCGATTCTGAATGCGGCAATACCAAATATGTGCTTTATTTTGAATGGGGCGAAAGGGGGGTGATTTAAACTTTTATATATTTTTTAAAAATATATTTTTTTAACTTTTT
Source organism: Phyllobates terribilis (assembly GCF_046119375.1). Taxonomy (NCBI): domain Eukaryota; kingdom Metazoa; phylum Chordata; class Amphibia; order Anura; family Dendrobatidae; genus Phyllobates; species Phyllobates terribilis. The sequence continues at coordinate 650,428,652 of NW_027362762.1, forward strand.
GCATGCTTCAATAGTCTTCATGGGAGACTAGAAGCTGCAATTGTCCGATTGCCAGTACTACACACAAACGATCATCAGATCCCCTGTGTGTAGCAGAAATGCTCAATCGCTATGAGCGCTGACTGCTCATAGCAGTCTGGCAATGACAACCGCAGGGGTCTCCTGCAGGCCCCGGGTTGTCATGCCAACCCATTGTGACCCGCGATCATGTGATGGGGTTGTCGATGACCGGAGCCAGTAACGTGCTTCCGGGAAGCATGAGTTAAATGCCTCTGTCAGAGATTGACAGCGGCATTTAACTAGTTAACAGCCACGGGTGGATCGCGATTCCACCTGCGGCTGTTAGGGGCACATGACAGCTGTACAGATCAGCTGTCATGTGCCCGGAAAGATATGGGCTCAACGCGGGAGCCCGCACCAAAGGGAGGGAACTGACGTGTGCCGTACTATTACGACACACGTCGGAAAGGGATTAAAGCAATTAATTACAATAATGCAATAAATGTGTAGCCACATTTTTAATTATGTTATAATAATTAGCTGAAGCAAAAGGATGTAAGATCTAGGGGCTGAGGTTAATTTTGTTAGATATTTCATCCATCACTGCACTTTGCCCATCTTCTCAGATAGCAAAAACACTAAGCGTACCACAAGACTGGGTATGTCAAAATCTAATTTTATTTTTGCAGGCGACATGTATCATATTTGGTTCCTCTGCCCCAAAGTACACAGGCTCTGGATTAAAGTGTATTTTCTTATCCTCTAAATTTTAGGCCATAAGCTAAAGAAAAATCTTTGGAAGGCCTTGCTAAATAAAAGTATCCACAATATCGCACCACCTTCATTTCTTTAATTTCTTGCAACTAAACAAACCATCACATCAACCTGGACTAAATCAGGTCTAGACCTCATGGAAGTCAAGTGAGCGATCTCCTGGTATATGATCAACAGCAATTATCATCTATTTTAGTAGATAAAGTAGACAAATTCCAGGAAATGTGACAATCATGGGTGGAATAGAATAGCTATACCCTCTTTGCTACACCACCTCTGCGCTTGCAAATCTCAGTATTTAACACTTCACCCACTATAGGCATCACTTGTTGGTATAATGGAGTCTTCGACACAATGATATTTAAAATTAAATTTTTTTATTGATATACACAACACATTTAGCGGGCACCGCTCAATGATAAACTGAAAAAATGCACAAAAGGGTGCTATAGTAAACCCACGCTAGGAATCAATTAGTATAAAGAAGAGAAAAGGGCGTAGGGCAAACAGAAGACCATGCACTCCCAGATATAATGCAAGATATCAAAAAAAAAATTTATTAATAATACATCAGCAACGCACAAACAAACTATTTTTTTTTAAAAACACTTAAAACACATAACTTGTGTAGAAAATATTCAGATACAAGAGGTATGGGAAAATAACCCAAAAATACAGAGAACCTCTAAACTTTGTAGGCACTGTCCCGCAGACTCTATGCTTTTTGAAGTCATGAAAAACGAGATTAAGGGACTCCCCGCCAATGTCACCACTCATCAGAATTTATCATCCCAGGAAAAACGGGCCCTTATTGACCTACAAAAGAATCAGGATTTTTTGATTAAAGAAGCTGACAAAGGGGGCAATATTGTACTGTGGCCCAGGGATATGTATATCTCTGAGGTGCATAAGCAATTGAACAATACCAATTATTATCACAAACTTCCCTCTGATCCCACACTGGTCTTTTCATCCAAGCTGGAAAATTTACTGTTGAGGGCATTTAGTATGGGTATTATTACTAAACAAGAAACGGAATATATGTTTGTAAAAAAACCTATTGTACCTACTTTTTATATCCTGCCAAAAGTACACAAGAACTTGGAATGTCCCCCAGGAAGGCCTATCATAGTGGGTGTTGGCAGTGTCAGTGAGAGGGCGTGTATCTATGTGGACTACTTCTTGCAACCGTTTGTATCTAATCTACCATCTTATCTTAGAGACTCATCACACTTGATCCAGATCTTGGACTCTCTTACCCTGCCCAACCAGGTACTCCTGATAACGATAGATGTGGAATCCCTTTACTCGAATATTAAACATCAGAATGGACTAACAGCAGTGCTACACTTTTTTGACTCCACCCATGGAGGTAATCATGCGCATAGCCTTTTCATTGTCTATCTCTTGAATTTTGTATTAACGCACAACTATTTTGTTTTTGATCATAATTTTTACCGTCAGGTGTCTGGTACCGCGATGTGTGCACATTGTGCGCCTTCCTTTGCCAACCTTTTCAAGGGTTGGTCGGAGGGTGTGCACATGTACCCCTCGATGGGTTTTCGAAAATATATTTTTAGATGGCTTCGGTTCATAGATGACATTTTTGTCATCTGGACCGGCATCGAGTTGGAAGCACTGAAAATTCATTGAGGAGTTAAATAATAATAATTTAAATATTTATTTGACTTATCAAATATCCTCTGTTTCAGTTAATTTTTTAGATTTGGAGATTAAAGTAAGGGACAACATTCTCACGAGTAAATTGTATAGAAAAGTGATGGCAACTAACAGTCTCCTACATTATAATAGCTTCCATCCTCGGAGTCTAAAGAATGGGATACCTATTGGACAATTTTCAAGGCTTAAGAGGAATTGCACCATCCATGATGATTATAGAAATGAGGCCAGAGACTTGTCCATGAGATTTCGTCAACGGGGTTACCCTAAGGCCGTGGTTTCTAGGGCTTATCAGAAGATCTTGGCTAAACCTCGTGAAACTTTGTTGCAGTTTCATGCTAAATCGGACGATAATCAAAATAGATTCATCACCCAGTTTAATAACCAATGGAGTCAACTTAATAAACTTTTTTGTAGGCACTGGGATATCCTGAGAACAGATAAATGTTTATCAGGTTTGATACCTGAACGACCACTTTTGACGGCTAGACGTGCGCCCAGTCTTAGGGACAAACTTGTTAGGAGCCACTACACATGCCACACATATAACATTTCTGGAGGGACGCGTCTTAGGGGCACCTTTCCATGTGGTGATTGCTATGTGTGTCCACATATCTTGCCAGGACCCACTCTGATAAACCCAGGAGACAATCAACAGTATCCCCCTGAGGGATTACATCAATTGTAGAACATCGAAAGTAATTTATGCTCTGAGATGTACCTGTCCCAAGATATATGTGGGGCAAACTTCCCAACAGCTACGGAAAAGGGTACAACAACATATTTCTAATATTAACCTTGTGGAGCAGGATCTAAGAAAAGGTCGGCTAATCACATCTGTGGCATCACATTTTTTGCACTTTCATTCGGCTAATCCTAAATATCTGCATGTAATAGGCTTGCAGATGGTCCAGCCTAACTTCCGCAAAATGGATTATACTAGTGATCTATTGAGATTGGAGTCTAGATGGATTTTCTCGCTTGATTCCGTTGCCCCTTAGAGAATTAATGAGGTCCTCTCATTCACGGGGTATCTCAATTAGATGTTCTCTGGTTTCCTTTCTTTTTTCATGTATTTGTGGCACCCCAGGGGGTCTGGTTGCCACAGTGGTAGAAATACCATGTCTGAGAGCGAGCATGGGTTTTCCTGGTCAGGAGCACTATTGCATGCAATGCCTCCTGCCCCAGTCCAGGGAGGGGAGGAACCTGCCCTTTATAAACTGGATCTGGGGCGGGGTTAGTTAGTTAGTTCCAGAGGAAGGGACAGAGGAGCAGCAAGGAGCTCTGTAGGAGACAGGAGCAGAGAGCCAGGGATTGGAGCTGATAGAGCTCATCCTGGCAGAAGACGCAGAGAACCGGACACCGGAGTCAAAGGCTGTGAGGATATCCACATCCAGCAGCAGAAACCACCTGGCAGGGGATTTCAGGTCCTCTGGCCATAGAAAGTCCGGAGGCTCAGTCACATGCAAGGAACCGGCACCGCCATCGAGGAGCGGAAGGTTCCAAAGGCCCCAAGTCACCAGCCATACGGGTGAGCACCACACGGTACACTCAAGGACGTGGGCTACTACACGACTACAGCAAGGTAGCCAGGAAGAGTGCAGTCAGACGGGAAGGCCTACACCTCCACCTGGCCAGGGGGACTCTTGTTCGCTCACAGACTGACCAGGCCTCTAATGTTAGCCAGTACTCCAGGCAGGGCCTTCTTCATTACCAACAGTAAAGACCCTGAACTGCACTGCACGGACTCTGAGTCATTTCTGCTGCGCCCATGCACCACAACCCTCACCATCTACACACGCTGCCCTGAGGCTATACTCCTCCCGTGGGGAGTTATACTACCCTCTGCTGCATACACAACATCAGCCTCAGCGGTCTGCCCCGCAGCGGCGATTCCCAGTGACCGCAATCCACAGGTGGCGTAGTCGGACATTTCAACATTAAAAACCAAGTAAACAGATCCGCCACTGGTTTGACCACCCTGAGCCACGGGACCAGGTCGCTACCACGGAGACTACAACCCCTGACATTAAACAGAGACCCAGCTCCGGGTATTCCCCCACACACGGCCCAGGGGGCACGACTACTTTGGCGTTGTCGGCAGGATTTCGTGCCCGCAACCACCGGGTACTGCGTGCCTGAAGAAAGACTGTGATACTTACCGTGGTGAAGTTTCCCGCCATCCTCAACCTTTTTTCCGCCATTCGCAGCCATTTTCACACCATTGGGCGCCATTTTTGGGATGCCGCGCGGGAAGAAGAGGGGCGTGGACGCCAAAAGCGCGCGAGAACTGAAGCCCCGCCTTACGTACTGACACTGCGCAAGGTCCTGGAAGGAGCCCAGCTGACGCCGACGTTACCAGCGTGCGACACAAGGTCCTCGACTCCGACAATCGCCTGCGGAGCCGCGGCCTACGGAGAAGAAGCAACGGAAGGTAGGCCACGGTTAACTAGGGGGGGAGGAAGACACCAGGAATGGAGGGAGCTCCCACCGCCAGCGCGGCTGCTGCCGCAGTGATGCCGTTCACGATGCCGTATATCCCCGGAGTGGCATGGTTACCCCAGTACTCAGGGGAGTCGCATACCCTGAGCGACTTTAAAGAAAGACCGAATAGCCTATTCAAAGTATACCCCCTGTCCGAGGAACAAAAAGTGAGCATCCTGATAGGCCAGTTAATTGGAGCAGCCCAAAGAGAAGTGAAGTCCTGGTCAGCCAGGGAAAAGGGGACTGTAAAGGAAATACTGCCCCATCTAAAGGACACTTTTGATACCCGCACCTCAGCAGAGATCAAGCTAAAATTTTATGGGTGCAAACAGCGGGCACAAGACAGTATACGGGACTATGCTTTGAATTTGCAGGAGGCCCTGAGAGCCATTAAGCAGGCAGACCCTGACAGCGTGCGGAATGAGGATAAGCTGTTGACTGAACAGTTCATTGAGGGTCTACAGTCCAGCGCCCACCGAACCCAGTTGCGTGTAATGGCCTTGCAGAACCCTGATTTGGACTTTGCGCATTTTAAAGACAGGGCCATCCGGGTGCTCCGAGAACCAGCACCAGGTGGCGCTGTAACCCACAGGCGCCCCGCTATCACCTATCACGAGGAGGCAGCGCCCTTGTCTGCAGAGCCTGTGGGAGCTGATGCACAGGCTTTGGACAAAGCCCCGGCTGCAGACCTGCACCATCAGGTCCAAGAGCTGACCAAACGCATTGCCGCGCTAACCAGAACTGTGCAGTCTTTGCAGTTGTCCCCTCCAGGAAAGATCCAGCTGGCTTCCAGTCCGGAGGACGTCCCTTGGCGCCGACAGAGGAGGATCCCATCGTCCAGAGGAAGGCCCAGCGACCGCTACGACCAGGACAGACAACCCATCTGCCGCCGCTACAACCAACCAGGACATATGGCAAGGTACTGTTATTTAAACGGGCCCAACCTGGGGCAGAAGGCCGACCCCCAGGCATAAGATCATCAGGCCCATCGAGCTGGCATGATAAGTACGTAGGGGGACGACCGGTCTTGACTGTGGTGCTGAATGGCATTCCTATGAGTGCACTACTGGACACCGGGTCACAGGTAACCACCATCCCCTATGTGCTTTTTAAGTGGTACTGGAATGACTCAGATATTACCAGCTACCCAGATAACAATTTGAGCATCATCGCCAGCAATGGTCAGCCCATGCCGCAGGTGGGATTCAAGGAGGTGACCATCAAAATTGGTAAAGTTGAACTGCCAGCGCAAGGACTGATAATTGTGGACAATGATCGTCGTGAAAGCCACCCTAAGATAACCTTGGGTACTAATGTTATTGAAAATTGTCTTGCAGAGATAATTGTCATATTACAGCAGGTTGCGGTGAACGCCAGCTCCAGCCAGCAGCGTGTCCTACAAAAAGAGATCAGAGCTCTGATGAAAAGGCAACAGGTAGAACTGTCTGGTGGTGAGATTGGTAGTGATAGGATGAGTGACCCGTTCCCTATCGCCATGCCCCCAAAAAGTGAGATGATGATCTGGTGCCGGACTGCAATCGGGTTAGGAGGAAGGGACTATGAAGCCATGGTAGAACCCGTCTACTCAGACAGTAGGCCCACCATTTTGACAGCACGGGGGGTGGTCGATGTACGCCATGGGAGGGTACACGTCCGCATCCTAAACATCGGGGAAAGAGAAGTATACTTGCCCCGGTATGCCACTCAAGCCAAATTGTTCACCGTTAACCAAAACTCTGTAAAGGCCGTGGAGCCCTTGCCTCCTTCTCAACCAGAGGAGGGTAACGGCTCCAAGAAACAAATGGAGGACTGGTGTCAGAAGCTGCACGTGGGCACCTACTCCACTCCCTCACACCAAAAACAGGGAGTCTACCGGGTGGTGCAGGAGTACAAAAGAGTCTTTAGCAAACACCCGCTAGACATTGGGCAAGTAAAGGGGGTAGAACACCACATCCCCACAGGAGAACATCCACCCATAAAGGAAAGATACCGACCTGTACCCCCTGCACACTATCAGAATGCCAAGGGAATGTTGCAAGAAATGAAGAAGGCTGGGGTAATCAGGGACAGCTGTAGCCCCTGGGCAGCTCCACTAGTTCTTGTGAAAAAGAAAGATGGCACCATGAGAATGTGTGTAGAGACCTGATAGTTGAATGTGCCCTACATATTTAGAAGCTCTGTAAGGGGTGCACGCGTGCTGGGATGTGCATGCGTCTTCTTGTGCAAAGTGGCTTCGGAGATAAGTGGCAGTTATTTCAGAGGCAATGGACTGACACCCCTCTTCTTCTTCTCTCTTCACAGGTACATGCTCTGCATAATTTCTCTGCTTGCTGTGTCTGCTGTAATCTAATGCTCTGCTCCGCTGATGCACCTCACTGGTACATGCTCTGCATAATTTCTCTGCTTGCTGTGTCTGCTGTAATCTAATGCTCTGCTCCGCCGATGCACCTCACAGGTACATGCTCTGCATAATTTCTCTGCTTGCTGTGTCTGCTGTAATCTAATGCTCTGCTCCGCTGATGCACCTCACTGGTACATGCTCTGCATAATTTCTCTGCTTGCTGTGTCTGCTGTAATCTAATGCTCTGCTCCGCTGATGCACCTCACTGGTACATGCTCTGCATAATTTCTCTGCTTGCTGTGTCTGCTGTAATCTAATGCTCTGCTCCGCTGATGCACCTCACTGGTAAATGCTCTGCATAATTTCTCTGCCTTATCTGTCCAACTCCATTCAATACCCACATATGTCTGTCCCTTCCCCACTAGAGATCTTATCTGATTTTTAGAGGTGCTAAACTGCAGAGACTAGAGTCCTAGCTCTGTGTTTGATCACCCAGCCATCTCCTGGTGAGACGACCAGCTGGTAATTTAGACATAAGCAGCTCCCACAATGCCCTTCACCTGATAGTTGAATGTACCCTATATATTTAGAAGCTCTGTAAGGGGTGCACGCGTGCTGGTTTGTGCACGTGTCTTCTTGAGCAAAGTGGCTTCGGAGATAAGTGGCAGTTATTTCAGAGGCAATGGACTAACACCCCTCTTCTTCTTCTCTCTTCACAGGTACATGCTCTGCATAATTTCTCTGCTTGCTGTGTCTGCTGTAATCTAATGCTCTGCTCCGCTGATGCACCTCACTGGTACATGCTCTGCATAATTTCTCTGCTTGCTGTGTCTGCTGTAATCTAATGCTCTGCTCCGCTGATGCACCTCACTGGTACATGCTCTGCATAATTTCTCTGCTTGCTGTGTCTGCTGTAATCTAATGCTCTGCTCCGCTGATCCACCTCACTGGTGCATTGTTAGAACCTTGCTGTTAGGTTTTTTTTCCTTTGCTGGTCACATGACCTTGTTGGCCTATTTAATCCTGCTCCGCCCTTCTGGCTTTGCTGGACTTCATTGTATATCTACTTTCTAGCTAGCCTGTGCTCTGTATCTAGCTCTGTTAGTTTGCTTGGTCTACGGACCTCTATGTTCTATCTATTTTGTTTGTTCGTCTGTCTGCTACTATTTCTGTTAGGAGGTGTCCCATATTCCTCCCAGTCCTTAGTACTTGTAGGGATTCCCTCCCCACATCTATAGGTCTCCGTACAGACTAGATTAGGACTTTAGCAGGTCTGATCGCAGGATCAGGTTCCCTGTTACATCGTAGGGATTCAGCTGAGTCCTATAGTAGGGACAGATCTCCTCTCTTTCCTTAGCTTTGGTAGCAGAACATAACAGTAAGTCCAGCCCGCAAATTCTCTAAGGAAAGATTTTTTTTTTTTTGTTCCATCATGGTGTCGGTTCAGGATTTGGCTAAACACCTGCAGGGACTCTCTCTGGAAGTGGCCGAGCTCCGTCAGCACGTGAGTAACTGTCCTGGAGCATATTTCTTGGAGCCTAAGGTATGTTTGCCGGATTTATTTTTTGGTGAACATCGAGAATTTTTTTCATTTAAAAATGCTTGCTTATTGTATTTTCGTTTGAGACCCAAGTCCTCTGGGGATGAATCCCAGCGCGTAGGGTTCATAATGTCACTTTTGCGCAAAGAGCCTCAGGAGTGGGCCTTTTCTTTGCAACCTAGTGATACATGCTTCAGATCAGTGGATAGTTTTTTTTCTGCTTTAGGATTATTATATGATGATCCTGACCGTGTGGCATCAGCTGAGACTGAGTTGAGACGTTTAAAACAAGGATCAGGTAATGTGGAAAAATATTGTACTCATTTTCGTCGTTGGTCCACTCAAACAGGGTGGAACGATTCTGCTCTGAAAAGTCTATTTCTTGCTGGGCTCAGTGAAAGGGTTAAAGACCTGCTAATTGCTTATCCTACACCTGAGGATTTGCAACAGGCTATGCAATTAGCTATACGGGTGGATAGAAGACTGCGTGCTAGGGTTAATGAGAGCAAATCCTCTGCTATGTCAGTTTCTGGTTATGATAATGTGTGTACTAACAGTGGTGAACCGATGGAGATTGGATCGGTGGCACCTCGCTCTCAAGAAAAAGACCGTCGTTTTTCGGAAGGCTTGTGTTTCTATTGCGGAAAATCTGGTCATTTGATTAAAGGCTGTGAGCTTCGTATGAAGAAAGAAAAAAAAATGGTCAGTCACGCCCGTATTGCCTGTTTAAATTCCAAGGGTATATTTTTAGCTGCTTCCACGATTGCTCAGGAAAAATTAATGGAATTTCGGGTGTTTGTTGATTGCGGGTCTACACTGAATGTAATTGATGGGGGATTCGTGGAAAAACTCAATTTAAAACCTGAACCTTTATCATCCCCCATTGCTGTGGTTTCTGTGGATGGCTCCCCTTTGAAGAATATTACTCTCAAGGTCAGTGAATTTCCTCTCACTATTAATGGTGTTCACCATGAGAAATTGGATTTGGTAGTGTTGAATAACTTGCCTTCTCCAGTAATATTGGGTTTGCCCTGGTTAAAATTTCACAATCCTGTACTGGATTGGTCTACCAGTGAAATTAAATCCTGGAGCCATAAATGTTATGACAAGTGTTGTAACGGGCGTATTGCAGCTTTGGATAGGGGAGAATTGCCTGTTCCTATTCAGGATTTTTGGAGAGTTTTTTCTGAGAAAGAATCGCAGGTTTTGCCTCCCCATAGAGACTATGATTGTTCTATTGAATTTGTCCCTGGAGCGATTCTTCCTAAAAGTCATTTATTTAACCTTACTATTCCTGAGAGGAAGGCTTTGGAGGAATACATACAGACAAGTTTGGCCGCCGGTCACATTAGGCCCTCTAAGTCTCCTGTGGCGGTTGGATTTTTTTTTGTAAAAAAAAAGGACGGCGGTTTACGTCCTTGTCTGGATTTTCGTGAGATTAACAAAATTACGGTACGCAATCCTTACCCACTGCCATTGATTCCTGATCTGTTTAACCAGTTATTGGGGGCCAAGTGGTTCTCTAAAATTGACCTTAAGGGGGCATACAATCTGTTGCGCATGAAGGAGGGTGATGAATGGAAGACTGCTTTTAACACTCCTGTGGGTCATTTTGAGAATCTGGTTATGCCTTTTGGTCTTACTAATGCTCCTGCATTTTTTCAGAATCTGATTAATGACATCCTTAGACCTTTGATCGGTAAAAATGTGGTTGTGTATTTGGATGACATTTTGATTTATTCGCCAGATCTGGAGTCTCATTGGCGGAGCGTGCGTGAGGTATTACAGTTATTAATGGACAATTCGCTTTTTGCTAAGCTGGAGAAATGTGAGTTCGCTGTACAGAGAATTAGTTTTTTGGGCTACATTATCTCCAGCAAAGGTTTTGAGATGGATCCGGTTAAGGTTCAGGCTGTGCAGGAATGGCCTAGGCCTATTGGTTTGAAATCGATACAGAGGTTTTTGGGTTTCGCCAATTACTATAGAAAATTCATAAAAAATTTTTCTAGTATTGTCAAACCTCTGACTGATCTCACCAGGAAAGGTGCTGATGCGGTTCAGTGGTCTTCTGAGGCCATTGAAGCTTTTGTGTATCTCAAGGAGAGGTTCACCTCTGCTCCCATCCTTATGCAGCCTGATGTTACTAGGCCGTTTTTGGTTGAGGTTGATGCTTCCTCTGTGGGGGTTGGCGCAGTATTGTCTCAGGATAACGGGGAAGGATTACATCCCTGTGCCTTTTTTTCAAAAAATTTTTCGGAGACTGAATTGAATTACGATATTGGTAATCGGGAATTATTGGCTATTAAACTCGCATTTGAACACTGGCGCCACTTCTTGGAAGGTGCGGAATTTCCCGTTCAGGTTCTTACGGATCATAAAAATCTGATATATCTTGATGCTGCCAAGCGCCTGAATGCCCGTCAGGCTAGGTGGGCACTGTTTTTCTCGCGGTTTAATTTCTCCGTTACTTACATCCCTGGTACTAAGAATGTTAAGGCGGATGCCTTGTCTCGCAGTTTTTCTCCCATAGTCGGTGCTGAGAAAGAGGAAAACATTTTACAAGAAGGTGTTGTCATAGCTGCTTTAGACTCCGTTTTGGAAGATGAGATTCTTAAAGCTCAGGAGAATGCCTCATCTAACACTCCTCATGGGAGGTTGTTTGTGCCTGGGACCTTTAGGAGAGATTTGTTTGTTGAGTGTCACGAATCTCGGTTGGCAGGTCATCCCGGAATCTCTGAGACCAAGAGACTGGTGGGTCGCAGTTTTTGGTGGCCTGGATGGCAGAAAGAAGTCATTAAGTGGGTGCGCCAATGTACTATATGTGCTAGATCTAAGTCCTCACATACTCCTGCTGCGGGGTTACTTTGTCCTTTGGAGGTCCCCAGTGCTCCTTGGACACATTTGGCTATGGACTTTATAACTGACCTTCCCCCCTCTGAGGGTTTTACTGTCATCTGGGTGGTCGTGGACCATTTTAGCAAGATGTGTCACTTGGTTCCCTTCGTCAAACTGCCCTGCGCTAAAACTCTCGCTAAGGCCTTTGTCAAGGAAATTGTCAGACTTCATGGCGTTCCTACTGACATTGTTTCTGATAGGGGTCCTCAGTTCGTGGCTCGTTTTTGGCGTGCCTTTTGTGACAGGTTGGGAATTCATTTGTCGTTTTCGTCCGGATATCATCCTGAATCTAATGGCCAGACAGAAAGGAAAAACCAGGATGTTGAGCAGTTCTTGCGTTGTTTTGTGGCAGACAATCAAGAGGGGTGGTCTGAGTTTCTGCCACTTGCCAAATTTGCTCTGAACAATCATACATCTTCTTCTGCTGGTTGTTCGCCTTTTTTTTGTTGTTCTGGGAGACATCCGTCGTTTGGGTCGTTCTCCAAGTTGGGATCTGCCGTGCCTGAGGAGGAGAATTTTTCCGGTGATTTGGAAAGAGTTTGGACGGATGTGCGTGGTAATCTTCAGGAGGCCAACAGAAAATCTAAAGACTACTTTGATAGGAAACGACAGGAGGTTTTGTTCGCTGTTGGTGACATGGTTTGGTTGTCCTCTAGGAATCTGCGGTTGAGGATTCCTTCTAAGAAATTGGGTCCCAAGTTTGTAGGGCCCTTTAAGGTGCTTCAGGTTGTCAACAAATCTGCTGTTAGGTTGGAGGTTCCTACCTCCTGGAGAATTAATCCGGTCTTTCATGTCTCTCTGTTAAAAAAAGCTGTTGTGTCGGATGGTGACGCCTCTGCCTCTGTTCCTCCGGTGGTGGAGGACGGGGAATATGAAATTTCTCGCATCCTTGACTCTAGACGGTATAGAGGTAGTTTGCAGTATCTTGTGGCCTGGAAAGGTTTCGGACCCGAGGATAACTCTTGGGTGAGGTCAGATGATGTTTCCGCGTCCAGACTTATCAGAGCGTTTCACAGGAGATTTCCTGATAAGCCTGGTCCTAGGGGATCCGGAGGATCCTCTTAGAAGGGGGGGTACTGTTAGAACCTTGCTGTTAGGTTTTTTTTCCTTTGCTGGTCACATGACCTTGTTGGCCTATTTAATCCTGCTCCGCCCTTCTGGCTTTGCTGGACTTCATTGTATATCTACTTTCTAGCTAGCCTGTGCTCTGTATCTAGCTCTGTTAGTTTGCTTGGTCTACGGACCTCTATGTTCTATCTATTTTGTTTGTTCGTCTGTCTGCTACTATTTCTGTTAGGAGGTGTCCCATATTCCTCCCAGTCCTTAGTACTTGTAGGGATTCCCTCCCCACATCTATAGGTCTCCGTACAGACTAGATTAGGACTTTAGCAGGTCTGATCGCAGGATCAGGTTCCCTGTTACATCGTAGGGATTCAGCTGAGTCCTATAGTAGGGACAGATCTCCTCTCTTTCCTTAGCTTTGGTAGCAGAACATAACATGCATGCTCTGCATAATTTCTCTGCTTGCTGTGTCTGCTGTAATCTGATGCTCTGCTCTGCTGATGCTCCTCACTGGTACATGCTCTGCATAATTTCTCTGCCTTATCTGTCCCACTCCATTCAATACCCACATATGTCTGTCCCTTCCCCACTATAGATCTTATCTGATTTTTAGAGGTGCTAAACTGCAGAGACTAGAGTCCTAGCTCTGTGTTTGATCACCCAGCCATCTCCTGGTGAGACGACCAGCTAGTAATTTAGATATAAGCAGCTCCCACAATGCCCTTCACCTGATAGTTGAATGTGCCCTATATATTTAGAAGCTCTGTAAGGGGTGCACGCGTGCTGGGTTGTGCACGTGTCTTCTTGTGCAAAGTGGCTTCGGAGATAAGTGGCAGTTATTTCAGAGGCAATGGACTAACACCCCTCTTCTTCTTCTCTCTTCACGGGTACATGCTCTGCATAATTTCTCTGCTTGCTGTGTCTGCTGTAATCTAATGCTCTGCTCCGCTGATGCACCTCACTGGTACATGCTCTGCAAAATTTCTCTGCTTGCTGTGTCTGCTGTAATCTAATGCTCTGCTCCGCTGATGCACCTCACTGGTACATGCTCTGCATAATTTCTCTGCTTGCTGTGTCTGCTGTAATCTAATGCTCTGCTCCGCTGATGCACCTCACTGGTACATGCTCTGCTTAATTTCTCTGCTTGCTGTGTCTGCTGTAATCTAATGCTCTGCTCCGCTGATGCACCTCACTGGTACATGCTCTGCATTATTTCTCTGCTTGCTGTGTCTGCTGTAATCTAATGCTATGCTCCGCTGATGCACCTCACTAGTACATGCTCTGCATTATTTCTCTGCTTGCTGTGTCTGCTGTAATCTAATGCTCTGCTCCGCTGATGCACCTCACTGGTACATGCTCTGCATAATTTCTCTGCTTGCTGTGTCTGCTGTAATCTAATGCTCTGCTCCGCTGATGCACCTCACTGGTACAAGCTCTGCATAATTTCTCTGCTTGCTGTGTCTGCTGTAATCTAATGCTGTGCTCCACTGATGTACCTCACTGGTACATGCTCTGCATAATTTCTCTGCCTTATCTGTCCCACTCCATTCAATACCCACATATGTCTGTCCCTTCCCCACTATAGATCTTATCTGATTTTTAAAGGTGCTAAACTGCAGATACTAGAGTCCTAGCTCTGTGTTTGATCACCCAGCCCTCTCCTGGTGAGACAACCAGCTGGTAATTTAGACATATGCAGCTCCCACAATGCCCTTCACCTGATAGTTGAATGTGCCCTATATATTTGGAAGCTCTGTAAGGGGTGCACGCGTGCTCGGTTGTGCACGCGTCTTCTTGAGCAAAGTGGCTTCGGAGATAAGTGGCAGCTATTTCAGAGGCAAAGGACTAACACCCCTCTTCTTCTTCTCTCTTCACAGGTACATGCTCTGCATAATTTCTCTGCTTGCTGTGTCTGCAGTAATCTAATGCTCTGCTCCGCTGATGCACCTCACTGGTACATGCTCTGCATAATTTCTCTGCTTGCTGTGTCTGCTGTAATCTAATGCTCTGCTCCGCTGATGCACCTCACTGGTACATGCTCTGCATAATTTCTCTGCTTGCTGTGTCTGCTGTAATCTAATGCTCTGCTCCGCTGACGCACCTCACTGATACATGCTCTGTATAATTTCTCTGCTTGCTGTGTCTGCTGTAATCTAATGCTCTGCTCCGCTGATGCACCTCACTGGTACATGCTCTGCATAATTTCTCTGCTTGCTGTGTCTGCTGTAATCTAATGCTCTGCTCCGCTGATGCTCCTCACTGGTACATGCTCTGCATAATTTCTCTGCTTGCTGTGTCTGCTGTAATCTAATGCTCTGCTCCGCTGATCCACCTCACTGGTACATGCTCTGCATAATTTCTCTGCTTGCTGTGTCTGCTGTAATCTAATGCTTTGCTCCGCTGATGCACCTCACTGGTACATGCTCTGCATAATTTCTCTGCCTCATCTGTCCCACTCCATTCAATACCCACATATTTCTGCCCCTTCCCCACTATAGATCTTATCTGATTTTTAGAGGTGCTAAACTGCAGAGACTAGAGTCCTAGCTCTGTGTTTGATCACCCAGCCATCTCCTGGTGAGACAAACAGCTGGTAATTTAGACATAAGTAGCTCCCACAATGCCCTTCACCTGATAGTTGAATGTGCCCTATATATTTAGAAGCTCTGTAAGGGGTGCACGCGTGCTGGGTTGTGCACGCGTTTTCTTGTGCAAAGTGGCTTCGGAGATAAGTGGCAGTTATTTCAGAGGCAATGGACTAACACCCCTCTTCTTCTTCTCTCTTCACAGGTACATGCTCTGCATAATTTCTCTGCTTGCTGTGTCTGCTGTAATCTAATGCTCTGCTCCGCTGATACACCTCACTGGTACATGCTCTGAATAATTTCTCTGCTTGCTGTGTTTGCTGCAATCTAATGCTTTGCTCCGCTGATGCACCTCACTGGTACATGCTCTGCATTATTTCTCTGCTTGCTGTGTCTGCTGTAATCTAATGCTCTGCTCTGCTGATGCACCTCACTGGTACATGCTCTGCACAATTTCTCTGCCTTATCTGTCCCACTCCATTCAATACCCACATATGTCTGTCCCTTCCCCACTATAGATCTTATCTGATTTTTAGAGGTGCTAAACTGCAGAGACTAGAGTCCTAGCTCTGTGTTTGATCACCCAGCCATCTCCTGGTGAGACGACCAGCTGGTAATTTAGACATAAGCAGCTCCCACAATGCCCATCACCTGATAGTTGAATGTGCCCTATATATTTAGATGCTCTGTAAGGGGTGCACGCGTGCTGGGTTGTGCACGCGTTTTCTTGTGCAAAGTGGCTTCGGAGTTAAGTTGCAGTTATTTCAGAGGCAATGGACTAACACCCCTCTTCTTCTTCTCTCTTCACAGGTACATGCTCTGCATAATTTCTCTGCTTGCTGTGTCTGCTGTAATCTAATGCTCTGCTCCGCTGATACACCTCACTGGTACATGCTCTGCATAATTTCTCTGCTTGCTGTGTCTGCTGTAATCTAATGCTCTGCTCCGCTGATGCACCTCACTGGTACATGCTCTGCATAATTTCTCTGCCTCATCTGTCCCACTCCATTCAATACCCACATGTCTGTCCCTTCCCCACTATAGATCTTATCTGATTTTTAGAGGTGCTAAACTGCAGAGACTAGAGTCCTAGCTCTGTGTTTGATCACCCAGTCATCTCCTGGTGAGACGACCAGCTGGTAATTTTGACATAAGCAGCTCCCACAATGCCCTTCACCTGATAGTTGAATGTGCCCTATATATTTAGAAGCTCTGTAATGGGTGCACGCGTGCTGGGTTGTGCACGCGTTTTCTTGTGCAAAGTGGCTTCGGAGATAAGTGGCAGTTATTTCAGAGGCAGTTAGTCAGGGCAGGAGTCAGATAACAAACACTTTGACCACTTACTCTCTTTTAACTATGTTTCTGTTAGCTCTCACTTTTTCCTCAATAATCCTCCACTTTCTATTAACCCCTCAAATCCCTACACCTAATAAGGAACTTTTCATCTCTCCCTCTATCCTCCCCACTCATCTCACCTCCTTCTCCGAATTATTCCTCAACATTCCATCCTGGATCTCCAAACACAGACAGCCACCTCATGCTCTCTCTTGCTCCCACCTGCTAACACTTTCCATGCTCCTCCTCATTGCTGGAGATATCTCTCCAAATCCTGGTCCTCCTCGCCATATCCCCACAGTTTCTTCTACCTCCTATCCACTACCTTCCACAAACTGTCGCATCCCTTCTAACCTCATACCCATCCAACTAATCCCCACTTCCTCAGTTTCTCTAACAGGAGCTCTATGGAACACTAGCTCTGTCTGCAACAAACTTTCCTTCAGCCACGATCTTTTCATTACACACAAACTTTCCTTCCTCGCCATCACTGAAACCTGGCTCACCCCCTCTGACACAGCCTCCCCAGCTGCACTTTCATATGGCGGATTCCACCTTTCCCACACCCCCCGCCCCAACGGCAAACATGGCGGAGGCGTAGGTTTTCTCCTATCAGAACACTGCGCTTTCACCCAAATCCCACTGACACCCTCCATTACACTCCCCTCTTTTGAGGTGCACTGTGTGCGCATCTATTCCCCCTCCAACCTCCAACTGACCGTCATTTACCGACCCCTAGGGCAAGCTACCACCTTCTTAGACCACTTCACCACCTGGCTGCTTCACTTCCTCTCCACTGACATCCCCACTATCATAATGGGTGACTTAGACATCCCCATTAACACTTCCCACTCGCCTGTCTCTAAGTTCCTATCTCTCACTTCCTCCTTTGTACTCACTCAATGGTCTTCCACACCGACCCACAAAGATGGCCACACACTGGACCTCATCTTCACCCGCCTCTGTTCCCTATCTAACCTTTCTAACTCACCACTCCCTCTCTCTGACCATAACCTCCTCACATTCTCTACCCTCTCCTCTCCAGGTGCACAATCCCCACTCCACAAACTTACACACCCTCGCAGAAATCTCAAACACCTTGACCTACACTCACTCTCTTAATCCCTCCTCCCTCTTACAGACCCAAATTCCTTACAAGATGCAGACGTTGCTGCTGCTTCATATAACACCACAATAGCTGCAACTCTAGACTCGATCGCCCCTCTCACACACACCACATCTCGCAAATTCAACAGGCAACCCTGGCACACTAAACTTACTAAAGAACTGCGCCGGGCCTCCAGGGTTGCGGAGCAGAGATGGAAAAGGTCTCACTCCATCGAGCACTTCATCGCATTCAAGCAATCCCTCACTAATTTCAAGTCCGCACTCACTACAGCAAAACAAACCTACTTCTCATCTCTCATATCCTCCCTATCTCACAACCCTAAACAGCTATTTAACACTTTCAACTCTCTCCTTCGTCCCCCAGCACCTCCTCCCTCTTCTCTCATCTCAGCCGATGACTTTGCCTCATTCTTCAAACTGAAGATTGACACCATCAGACAAAACTTTTGCCTAAAGTCCACACAACCCCTCCTCATATCTACTCAACCCTCCTCCTCCAAACCCCACTTCTCCACCATTACAGAAGGTCAAGTCTCCTCTTTACTCTCCAAATCACACCTCACCACCTGCGAACTTGACCCAATCCCATCCCACCTCATCACTAACCTTACCACAGTCTTCATCCCAACCCTAACCCACCTCTTCAATCTGTCACTAACAACCGGTGTCTTCCCCTCATGTTTCAAACATGCCGCAATCACACCTATCCTCAAAAAGCCCTCCCTTGACCCTTCCTCTCTGACTAGCTACCGTCCCATATCACTCCTGCCCTTTGCCTCAAAACTACTAGAACAACATGTCCACCTTGAACTGTCCTCCCACCTCTCCTCCTGCTCCCTCTTCGACCGCCTGCAATCTGGCTTCCGACCGCATCACTCGACTGAAACTGCCCTGACCAAAGTCACCACCGACCTACTAAATGCCAAATCCAAGCGTCACTACTCCATCCTCCTCCTTCTGGACCTGTCATCTGCCTTTGACACAGTGGACCATTCCCTCTTACTCCAGATTCTCTCATCTCTTGGCATCACGGACTTGGCTCTATCTTGGATCTCCTCATACTCAACAGACAGGACATTCAGCGTCTCCCACTCACGCACCACCTCCTCATCTTGCCCCCTATCTGTCAGTGTCCCCCAAGGTTCAGTTCTAGGACCTCAGCTCTTCTCCATCTACACATTTGGCCTGGGACAGCTCATAGAGTCTCACGGTTTTCAGTATCACCTCTATGCTGACGACACACAGATCTACCTCTCTGGACCCGATATCTCCTCCCTACTAACCAAAATCCCACAATGTCTGTCCGCCATCTCATCCTTCTTCTCTGACAGATTTCTAAAACTCAACATGGATAAAACAGAGTTCATCATCTTTCCACCCTCTCATTCACATCCCCCATCTGACCTAGCCATCAACGTCAATGGCTGTTCACTCTCCCCAGTCCCACAAGCTCGCTGCCTTGGAGTAACCCTGGACTCTGATCTCTCCTTCAAGCCACATATCCAAGCCCTTTCCACTTCCTGCTGACTCCAACTCAAAAACATCTCCCGGATCCATGCATTCCTCAGCAAAGACAATGCAAAAACACTAGTGCATGCCCTCATCATATCCCGCCTCGACTACTGCAACCTCCTGCTCCGTGGCCTCCCTTCCAACACTCTTGCACCCCTCCAATCTATCCTAAGCTCTGCTGCTCGACTAATCCACCTGTCCCCTCGCTATTCCCCGGCCTCTCCTCTCTGTCAATCTCTTCACTGGCTCCCCATTGCCCAGAGAATTCAGTTCAAAACTCTAACCATGGCATACAAAGCCATCCACAACCTGTCTCCCCCATACATTTGTGACCTAGTCTCCCGTTACCTACCTGCACGCAACCTCCGATCCTCACAAGATCTCCTTCTCTACTCCCCTCTTATCTCCTCCTCCCACAATCGTATACAAGATTTCTCCAGTGCATCACCACCTACTCCGGAACTCTCTACCCCAACACATCAGACTCTCGCCGACCGTGGAAACCTTCAAAAGAAACCTGAAGACCCACCTCTTCCGACAAGCCTACAACCTGCAGTAACTACCGCTGCACGACCAGCTCTACCCTCACCTAATGTATCCTCACCCATCCCTTCTAGAATGTGAGCCTTCGCGGGCAGGGTCCTCGCTCCTCCTGTACCAGTCGCTGACTCATTTTGTTAAGATTATGTAAATGTTTTTGTTATGTATATCCCTATCACATGTAAAGCGCCATGGAATAAATGGCGCTATAATAATAAATAATAATAATAATTACAGAAAGGTCAACCGTATCACACACAAAGATGCATACCCGTTACCTAGGATAGAGGAATCTTTAGCTGCATTAAAGTCTGCTAACTTCTTCTCCACTTTGGATCTTACTAGCGGGTACTGGCAGGTTCCTGTAGCAGAGGCAGACAAGGAGAAGACCGCGTTCACCACCCCGATGGGTCTCAGCGAATTCAACTGTATGCCATTCGGGCTCTGCAACGCACCAGGAGCCTTCCAGTGGTTGATGGAGTGCTGCCTGGGGCACAGAAATTTCGAGACAGTCCTGCTATACCTGGACGATGTTATCGTGTACTCCAAAACATATGAGGACCATCTGAAACACCTGGCAGAGGTGTCATCTACTGAAACCAAAAGGTACAGTACCTGGGACATGTGGTGAGTGCTGACAGAGTAGCTCCAGACCCTGATAAGATCACAGTGATAAAGGACTGGCCAAGACCCTCCAGCATAAAGGAAGTGCGGCAGTTCCTCGGGTTGGTAGGCTGCTACCGAAGTTTCATCTCTGGGTTCACCAAAATGGCAGCCCCTATGCCTCCTGTTAGGTCAGTCAAAGACCAAGAATCAGAAGTCGCCCTTCAGGTGGGACAAGCTGGAAGAGGAGTCTTTCCGCCAGCTGAAGATGGCCCTCGTGGGGGATGAGATCCTGGCTTACCCTGATTACGGCCAGCCTTTTATTCTCCACACGGACGCGAGCAACATTGGGCTAGGAACCGTACTATCCCAGATCCAGCAGGGCAGAGAACGAGTAATCGCTTACGCCAGCCGAAAACTACGGCCCACAGAGAGAAACCCTGAGAATTACAGCTCCTTCAAGCTAGAGTTCCTGGCAGTGATGTGGGCAGTGACGGAACGTTTCAAACATTACCTTACCTCTGCAAAGTTCACTGTGTACACAGACAACAACCCATTGACACACCTGGACACTGCAAGACTTGGTGTCCTGGAGCAAAGATGGATGGCCCGGCTGTCCAACTATGAGTTTACCATCAAATACCGGGCGGGACGCACAAATGCCAACGCAGACGCCCTGTCCAGGATGCCAAACTTGCCGGATGGAGGGGAAGATCCAGAAGAACTGGAAGAGATTGAACTCCCTGCGTTCCACCGTCATGGGATTACCCAGTGTTCCCACTGTGTAAGGGACAAGCACTCTGCCACGTTCAACCCCTTACCCCACTACAGCTGGGCGGAGACGCAAGACAGTGACCCAGCAGTCCGCCTGGTAAAAGAGATGCTCACACAGACTGATGCCCGCCTTGACCCAGACGCTCCGGAAGAGACCAAACAGCTGTGAAGGGAGAAGAGTAAACTGTTTCTCTACAAGGGGAAGCTGTGCCGGAGAATTGTCAACTCCCGGACACATGAGCTGACCTGGCAGGTAGTGGTCCCGAGACAAGACGCGGCTATGGTCCTGGAGGCATACCACGACGGAGCAGGGCACTTTGGATGGAAGAAGTTAGAGCTCCTGTTGCGTGAACGGTTCTTTTGGGTAGGCATGAGAGGGGCCATTGAGAGATGGTGCAGAGACTGCAGCCCGTGCAACCTAAGAAGAAAGGACTGTGCCAGCCAGAAGACTCCCCTGCAGCCCATCATCACCAAGCAGCCTCTAGAACTGGTAGCCCTGGACCATGTGAAGCTGGCTCCAAGTAGGTCCGGGTACATCTACGCCCTCACCATTGTAGACCACTACTCCCGGTTCCTGGTGGTGGTCCCTGTCAAGGACTTAACAGCACAGACAGCAGCTAGAGCTTTCCAGGAGCACTTCTGCCGTCCACACGGGTGTCCGGAGCAAGTGTTGACTGACCAAGGTCCAGCCTTCGAAGCGGAGGTCTTCAATGAGTTCTGCAACCTGTATGGCTGCAAGAAGATAAGGACAACGCCCTATCACCCCCAAACCAAAGGATTATGCGAGAAGATGAACCAGGTGGTGATAGACTTTCTGAAAACTTTGCCCCTGGAAGAACGCAGTCTGCGGCCTGAAAAACTGCCTGATCTGGTGGACTTGTATAACCACATCCTAGTAAATTCCACCAACTGCACCCTGGTTTACCTAATGAGAGCAAGACCGGGAAGCTGCCTATTGACCTGGATATGGGAGTCCTGACACCTGAGGACACGTCGCCAGAGGCAGACTGGGATACAGAACGGCAGCAGCAGTACCGGAAAGTGCAGGAGAGTGTTGAGAGAAGTCTGTCTCAAGCAAGAGAAAGGCAAGAGAGGACTTACAACCAGCATGCTCCCACTGTTCCCCTGGCACCTGGAGAGCAGGTCTTGAAGAGGAAGAGGCGGCTCCATAAGTTAGATGACCAGTGGGAGAAAGACCCGTACACAGTACTGCCCCCAAGTCATGAAAATCCGAAAGTATGCGTTATCAGTAAGGATGGAGGAGAGACCACAGCCACTGTCTCCAGAGACCACCTTAAGTAGTGTCCCGAGCAGCTGCAAAGCACTGATGAAGACCAAAATAGCCCTCAACCCGCAGAGGAAAGGGAAGAAATGGTCAGTACAGTACTCTGAGAATTTCCCCGGTCCTGGACACAAATTAACAACGCTATTGTGGTGCCCATTCTTACCTTTCTCCAGCCAGCCCCTCAAGGGCCTACAGAAGAGCAAGTAGTGTTGAAAGAGCAACCGGCCCCGGAGGCAGAAGATTCCATACCAGCAACCCTCTGCTAGTAGTGAGCCTGCCGTGCCCGTGGTACGCCAAAGAGTACGCAGAAAGCTGCCCAACCTACCCGTAACATCTCTAAACACCTGTAGTGCAGACACTAGCGAGCCCACTATGCAAGGGGTGGAAACAGGGGACCCAGAAAGAACACCACCAGATAGTGTGCTACGTAGGTCCACCAGGAGCACTAGAGGTCAGAAGCCCGCTCGCTGGAGAATCTAGAAAAAAAATGATACATACCAGTATATTGCAAATGTTGAAATGTTTTATGTTTGTTGCATGAATAATAATTATGCTTGTCAAGTTACCCGACAGGGTTTATGGACTGACAGGTTATGGACAATGAATAACTGGAACTGTACCTTGTAAATAGTTGCACCTGTTAAGTGCCCCTTTTGTGCCAGACCACAGAACAAAAACCCATGGAGGTGACTGAAGACGTGGTCCAACGCCGGATCATCGATGCCCTGTAGCCACCTCAGGGCCTACGTGGAGGGTTTGGGACGGGTCCCTCAAAATACATCTTGGGTGACATGGACACATGGTTACGGAAGCGCCGTGACCTATAAAGACTGAACTTCTTGTACATATGTTGATGTATTATTGCTTATACCCTGTTATGCATGTTTTCATAAAATGTGTTTAGTTCCGGAGTACTAAAATTTACCAGGGGGGCATGTGGCACCCCAGGGGGTCGGGTTGCCACAGTGGTAGAAATACCATGTCTGAGAGCGAGCATGGGTTTTCCTGGTCAGGAGCACTATTGCATGCAACGCCTCCTGCCCCAGTCCAGGGAGGGGAGGAACCTGCCCTTTATAAACTGGATCTGGGGCGGGGTTAGTTAGTTAGTTCCAGAGGAAGGGACAGAGGAGCAGCAAGGAGCTCTGTAGGAGACAGGAGCAGAGAGTCAGGGATTGGAGCTGATTGAGCTCATCCTAGCAGAAGACGCAGAGAACCAGACGCCGGAGTCCAAGGCTGTGAGGATATCCACATCCAGCAGCAGAAATCACCTGGCAGGGGATTTCTGGTCCTCTGGCCATAGAAAGCCCGGAGGCTCAGTCACACGCAAGGAACCAGCACCGCCATCGAGGAGCGGAAGGTACCAAAGGCCCCAAGTCACCAGCCATACGGGTGAGCACCACACGGTACACTCAGGGACGTGGGCTACTACACGACTACAGCAAGGTAGCCAGGAAGAGTGCAGTCAGATGGGAAGGCCTACACCTCCACCTGGCCAGGGGGACTCTTGTTCGCTCACAGACTGACCAGGCCTCTAATATTAGCCAGTACTCCCAGCAGGGCCTTCTTCATTACCAACAGTAAAGACCCTGAACTGCACTGCACGGACTCTGAGTCATTTCTGCTGCGCCCATGCACCACAACCCTCACCATCTACACACGCTGCCCTGAGGCTATACTCCTTCCGTGGGGAGTTATACTACCCTCTGCTGCGCACACAACATCAGCCTCAGCGGTCTGCCCCTCAGCGGCGGTTCCCAGTGACCGCAATCCACGGGTGGCGTAGTCGGACATTTCAACATAAAAACCAAGTAAACAGATCCGCCACTGGTTTGACCACCCTGAGCCACGGGAGCGGGTCGCCGCCACGGAGACTACAACCCCTGACATTACACAGAGACCCGGCTCCGGGTATTTCCCCACACACGGCCCAGGGGGCGCGTCATATTCTATATACATGACTTGTCTGCCTAATGGTAATTTTTCAAAAGGAAAAGGAAGGGAAAGGGGGGAAAAGGGGAAGGGAAGGGAAGAGGGAAGGAAGGAAAGGGAAAGAAAGAGGGAGAGGGGAAAGAAGGGGGGAAAAGGAAGGAAAGGAAAAAAAAAAGAGAACATTTTTCAAAGTTTTTTTGGGGGGGCTTAATATATATTTCTCCTGACAGTCTAACCCCTTTCTGTTGCGTCTGATTTATCAAATCAGTTGACTGAGTTTTAATTTTATTTCTTGGTTCCCGATGGTAGGTATAAACTTGTTACATGTTTTGTTTTTTTTTTTACATTTTTCTCTTCTGGGGTATTTATTTATACTCACACTATGGGTGTGTTTTTTATTTTTCATTTTTTTTATTATTTTTTGTATTGTTCCTTCGTATGTGTTTCGTGTTTTTTCACATTTTTACACTTTTCATTCTCCATTTATTTTTTTTTTCCTTATTTTGAATTTTTGATTTTCTATTTTTGTTTGTATATTTTTCTACTGTATAAATGTTTTGTATACACACTTTTTGCTTACCTGGCGGATGTGCCATCCCCTTCTATCTTTTCTCTTTCTTTCTTTTTTTCTTCTTCCCTCTCCTTTATTATGCTGAACCGCCATGTTATTCATCATGCCGCCTTGCTTGCGTTCCACTGCGGCCAGCATGTTGAACGCAAGTGCTCTAGACACAGGGAGACCGGGAGTGACGTTAGCGCGTCATTTCCGGTTGCGTTCCACCGCAATACACGGTGGAACACATGGCATTTCCGGCAGCTATTTCTATGGCAGTTTATTTGTACCGCTGCTTCCTCTTTGGCGGTTAATCTACAACGCACGGTTTGTGTCCTCGTACGCACACCTGTACCAGGACCACAAATACCTTTTCCCTCTCACTCATTACACCTGACAATGGTCACATACTCCTTTGATCCTGGGTATTTAAACATGAGTAACACACTTCCTCATTACCCCTGACGAAGCTGCTGGTGAGCAGCGACACGTGTTGGGTCCATTCACTTTGTAGGTAACTATATGCATTAATCCTTAATATAATGCTTTCATCTGCCAAGGCCACGTTTTTAACTGCCAACATTGATTTTTAATTAATATATTGATCCAGTGGTCAGTGAGCTTAGGTATTGTTTTTTAGCTGGATTTAATTAAAAGATGTTTTTTCACAGTGACTACAAAGTTTAGAGGTTCTCTGTATTTTTGGGTTATTTTCCCATACCTCTTGTATCTGAATATTTTCTACACAAGTTATGTGTTTTAAGTGTTTTTTAAAAAAAAAATTAGTTTGTTTGTGTGTTGCTGATTAGTGTTGAGCGAACATGCTCGACACTGCTCGGTACTCGCCCGAGCATCACGCTACTCGGGATGTTCGGCGAGCACCGAGCATTTCCGGGTTACTCGGGCGGGAGCTCGGGTCTCCGCCCTGCATGTTTGGCGCTCTTTACAGAGCCAATGAACATGCAGGGATTGCCAGCCAGTCACTGTAATGCTGCAGCCATGTTGGTTGTGGGCATTACAGTGATTGGCTGGCCGCACAGCGTCACCTCGAGTATTTAAAACCGGGCGCCGCCATCTTGGACACAGTCACTCCGGATTAGACAGTGTAGGGACAGCGCTGCTGATTTAGGGAGAGATATAAACTGCGAAATAGTTAGTGTAGGGTCTGTAAAGGCTGCCAGAACAAACAAACAGTCCTTTTCAGGACTAATATCCATCCCAGATGCCAGGCAGGCAGGCTGTATAGGAGACACAGTGGTTATACCAGAAAACGCTGTATTACAGTCCTGTGTGCTCCTGTTGCTCAAATTGCTGGACTTAGCACCAGGTATCGGGGGCCAGGAAAAATCCTTTTTTTTTTATCTAAATCCTCCTTTTTTTTTCCTCCTTCACACTGTACAAGTAATTGTCTTATTAACCGTTTGTTGTGTCTCCCCCCCCCCCCAAAAAAAAAGCGTGTCTCTGATTTTTCAGACACAAATATAACTGTTGAAAATAGTCTGGTGTAGGCTAGAGAAACAGAAGTGTTGTTTTGCACTTCCACGGTTCAAACTTCTGTATTATCCATTTTGGGCCATTTGTATCTAAAAAAAACCCAGTTTGAGTGTGTAGCTCATTGTTCAGCCGCAAATATCTCTATTTAAAAAAGTGTGGTATACCCCAGTAAACAATAACTGTGGTTTTGCCATCCCACGGTAAAAAATCTCTATTATTCAGGTTTTGGTATTTTTTTCCGTAAAGAAAAACAGTAGTGTCTCCTGACTAGTGTTGAGCGATACCTTCCGATATCAGGAAATATCGTATCGGATTGGATCGGGCCGATACCCAAAAAGTATCGGATATCGCCGATTCCGATACCGGAAACCAATGCAAGTCAATGGGACACAAATATCAGAATGAAAATAAACCCTTTCTTTCCTTGTAGGTTAATTCTACATGAAGTAAAACAACTAAGAATAATGTAGAATGACATGAAAAGCCGGCAATTCATCAGCGGCATACACCGGTACCCGACAATTTACAACAGAAAGAATAGAGCTTCACACATAGATTAGATAGATAGAAACATGTCAGTCACATATATATGAAGTACAGTGACAGTGTTGCTTACTGTACTTGTCATTTAGTGTAAAGGATTTATTAAAAAAAATATTAGTGTTTTCGTGCACCGTCTCTTTAAAAAAGCCGGCCGGCAATTCAGCAGCGGTACCCGACAATTTATAACAGACAGAATAGAGAATCACACATAGATTAGATGGATAGAAACATGTCAGTCACATATATATGAAGTACAGTGACAGTGTTGCTTACAGAACTTGTCATTTAGTGTAAAGGATTTATTAAAAAAAATATTAGTGTTTTCGTGCACCGTCTCTTTAAAAAAGCCGGCCGGCAATTCAGCAGCGGTACCCGACAATTTATAACAGAAAGAATAGAGCTTCACACATAGATTAGATAGATAGAAACATGTCAGTCACATATATATGAAGTACAGTGGCAGTGTTGCTTACTGTACTTGTCATTTAGTGTAAAGGATTTATTTAAAAAAATAATAGTGTTTTCATGCACCGTCTCTTTAAGAAAGCCGGCCGGCAATTCAGCATCTGTACCCGACAATTTAGAACAGAAAGAATAGAGAATCACACATAGATTAGATAGATAGAAACATGTCAGTCACATATATATGAAGTACAGTGACAGTGTTGATTACTGTACTTGTCATTTAGTGTTAAAATAAAGGATTTATTTAAAAAAAAATTGGCGTGGGGTTCCCCTTAATTTTAGGCTCTAGCGGAGGTTAAGCAGACAGCTGGGGCAAATGTTTGAAGCCTGGGAAGGGGGTAATACCCACGGAGCTTCCCAGGCTACTAATATCAGCCCCCAGCTGAATACCTAGCCTTTACTAGCTATTAAAATGGGGGAACCCCCCCAAAAAAATAACGTGGGGTCCCCCCTAATTTAATAGCTAGCACAGGCTAGGCAGACAGCTGGGGCCTGATATTAATAGCCCAGGAAGGGTGCCATGAATATTGGCCCCCTCCCAGGCTAGAAACACCAGCCGTCAGCCGCCCCAGAAATGGCGCATCCATAGGATGCGCCAATTCTGGCACTTAGCCTCACTCTTCCACGCTGCCCTGGTGCGGTGGCAGGGGGTAATAGGGTTGGGGTTGATGTCAGCTTATAATGCCAGCTGACATCAAGCCCAGGTTAGTAATGGAGAGGCGTCTATAAGACACCCCCATTACTAACCCCATAGTCAAAGTTAAAAGAAAACACAAACACCCAGAGTAAAGTCCTTTAATTGAAATAAAGACACAATTCTTTATTGTTCTAAATTAAACCATACTTACCATCACGCCCATTCCAGCTGAAGCCAACGATCTCCTGCAATAAAAGAAAAATAATAAAGCAACCTCATCCTTACCTTTCGATGGTTCCCAGGACAGCTCCAGCTCTGCTACATCGAGATGACAGGCTGGACCGCAGCAGAAAGCTGCCATCCAGCCTGTCATCCCGCAGACACTGAGAAGCGCAGGCATGCTTGCGCTCCTCAGTGTCTCTCTGTGACGTCATCCAGATGAGCCGAGTTCATGTCCAATGAACTCAGCTCACCTCATGCACATCACTGACAGCGTGGGAAAGTTCTCCTGCACTCAGCGCTTCAGCGTGAGAATTCTCCCACGCTGTCAGTGACATACATGAGGTGAGGTCATGTCTAATGAACTCAGCTCACCTCATGCACGTCACTGACAGTGTAGGAAAATTCTCACGCTGAAGTGCTGAGTGCAGGAGAATTTTCCCACGCTGTCAGTGACGTACATGAGGTGAGCTGAGTTCATTGGACATGACCTCGGCTCATCTGGATGCCGTCACAGCCAGACACTGAGGAGTGGAAGTATGCCTGCGCTTCTCAGTGTCTGCGGGATGACAGGATGGATGGCAGCGTTCTGCTGCGGTCCAGCCTGTCATCTCGATGTAGCAGAGCTGAAGCTGTCGTGGGAGCCATGGAAAGGTAAGGATGATGTTGCTTTATTATTTTACTTTTATTGCAGGAGATCGTTGGCTTCAGCTGGAATGGGCGTGACGGTAAGTATGGTTTAATTTAGAACAATAAAGAATTGTGTGTTTATTTCAATTAAAGGACTTTTTTCTGGGTGTTGTGTTTTTTTAAATACTTTACTAGAAATACATGGTGGTCATGTCTAATATTGGCGTGACCCCATGAATTTTGGGCTTAGGGCCAGCTGATAATGCCAAGCTGGCCTTAACCCCTTTATTACCCAGTGAGCCACCGCACCAGGGCCCTGGATGAGTTGGGTACAGCGCCAGAAGATGGCGCTTCAATGAACGCGCCATTTTCTGGGGCGGCTGCGGACTGCAATTTGCAGCGGGGGTGGCCCAGAAAGCTTGGGTCTCCCTGCGCTGCGGATTCCAGCCCCCAGCTGCCTAGTTGTATCTAGCTGGGCACAAAAATAGGGCGAAGCCCCACGCATTTTTTTTTTAAATTATTTCATGAAATTCATGGAATAATTAAGAAAAAAAGGGCTTCCCTATATTGTTGTGTCCAACCAGGTACAAATAGGCAGCTGGTGGTTGGGGGCAGCCCATTCCTGCCTGCTGTACCTGGCTGGACACAAATATAGTGCGAAGCCCCACGTCAATTTTTTTTTAATTATTTCATGAAATAATTTTTTTAAAAAAGGGCTTCCCTATATTGTTGTGTCCGGCCAGGTACAAATAGGCAGCTGGTGGTTGGGGGCAGCCTGTTCCTGCCTGCTGTACCTGGCTGGACACAAATATAGGGCGAAGCCCCACGTCAATTTTTTTTAAAATAAATCCTTTATTTTAACACTAAA
The DNA here is from genome assembly GCF_046119375.1 of Phyllobates terribilis. Lineage (NCBI taxonomy): Eukaryota > Metazoa > Chordata > Amphibia > Anura > Dendrobatidae > Phyllobates > Phyllobates terribilis. The sequence continues at coordinate 650,458,528 of NW_027362762.1, forward strand.
TGACATTTGAGGAGTTAATAAAGATGCAGTCCCTAAATTATTATTTATTTTTTAATTAATTTTTCCCAAAACTTTTGACGTGGGCTTCGCCATATTTTTGTATGCCAGCCAGGTACAGCATCCAGCTTCTATGAACGCGCCATTTTCCGGGGTGGCTGCGGACTGCAATTTTCAGCGGGGGGGTGGGGGGGACAGAAAGCTTGGGCCTCCCTGCGCTGCAGATTCCATCCCCCAGCTGCCTAGTTGTACCTGGCTGGACACAAAAATAGGGAGAAGCTTCACGTATTTTTTTTTTAAATTATTTCATGAAATTCATGAAATAATTAAGAAAAAAAGGGCTTCCCTATATTGTTGTGTCCAACCAGGTACAAATAGGCAGCTGGTGGTTGGGGGCAGCCCGTTCCTGCCTGCTGTACCTGGCTGGACACAAATATAGTGCGAAGCCCCACGTCAATTTTTTTTAAATCATTTCAGGAAATTCATGAAATAATTAAAAAAAATTGATGTGGGGCTTCGCCCTATATTTGTGTCCAGTCAGGTACAGCAGGCAGGAACGGGCTGCCCCCAACCACCAGCTGCCTATTTGTACCTAGCCGGACACAACAATATAGGGAAGCCCTTTTTTTCTTAATTATTCCATGAATTTCATGAATTTAAAAAAAAAAAACGTGGAGCTTCGCCCTATTTTTGTGTCCAGCCAGGTACAACTAGGCAGCTGGGGGCTGGAATCTGCAGCGCAGGGAGGCCCAAGCTTTCTGGGCCCCACCCGCTGCAAATTGCAGTCCGCAGCCGCCCCGGAAAATGGCGCGTTCATAGAAGCGCCATCTTCTGGCGCTGTACCCAACTCATCCAGGGCCCTGGTGCGGTGGCTCACTGGGTAATAAAGGGGTTAAGGCCAGCTTGGCATTATCAGCTGGCCCTAAGCCCGAAATTCATGGGGTCACGCCAATATTAGACATGACCACCATGAATTTCTAGTAAAGTATTTAAAAAAAACACAAACACCCAGAAAAAAGTCCTTTAATTGAAATAAACACACAATTCTTTATTGTTCTAAATTAAACCATACTTACCATCACGCCCATTCCAGCTGAAGCCAACGATCTCCTGCAATAAAAGAAAAATAATAAAGCAACCTCATCCTTACCTTTCCATGGCTCCCATGACGGCTCCAGCTCTGCTACATCGAGATGACAGGCTGGACCGCAGCAGAACGCTGCCATCCAGCCTGTCATCCCGCAGACACTGAGAAGCGCAGGCATACTTCCACTCCTCAGTGTCTGGCTGTGACGGCATCCAGATGAGCCGACAATGAACTCGGCTCACCTCATGTACGTCACTGACAGCGTGGGAGAATTCTCCTGCACTCAGCGCTTCAGCGTGAGAATTTTCCCACGCTGTCAGTGACGTGCATGAGGTGAGGTCATGTCCAATGAACTCGGCGCACCTCATGCACGTCACTGACAGCGTGGGAGAATTCTCACGCTGAAGCGCTGAGTGCAGGAGAATTTTCCCACGCTGTCAGTGACGTGCATGAGGTGAGCTGAGTTCATTGGACATGACCTCGGCTCATCTGGATGCCGTCACAGCGAGACACTGAGGAGCGCAAGCATGCCTGCGCTTCTCAGTGTCTGCGGGAGACAGGCTGGATGGCAGCGTTCTGCTGCGGTCCAGCCTGTCATCTCGATGTAGCAGAGCTGAAGCTGTCCTGGGAACCATGGAAAGGTAAGGATGAGGTTGCTTTATTATTTTACTTTTATTGCAGGAGATCGTTGGCTTCAGCTGGAATGGGCGTGACTGTAAGTATGGTTTAATTTAGAACAATAAAGAATTGTGTCTTTATTTCAATTAAAGGACTTTTTTCTGGGTGTTTGTGTTTTTTTTAAATACTTTACTAGAAATTCATGGCGGTCATGTCTAATATTGGCGTGACCCCATGAATTTCGGGCTTAGGGCCAGCTGATAATGCCAAGCTGGCCTTAACCCCTTTATTACCCAGTGAGCCACCGCACCAGGGCCCTGGATGAGTTGGGTACAGCGCCAGAAGATGGCGCTTCTATGAACGCGCCATTTTCCGGGGCGGCTGCGGACTGCAATTTGCAGCGGGTGGGGCCCAGAAAGCTTGGGTCTCCCTGCGCTGCAGATTCCAGCCCCCAGCTGCCTAGTTGTACCTGGCTGGACACAAAAATAGGGCGAAGCACCACACATTTTTTTTTTTAATTATTTCATGAAATTCATGGAATAATTAAGAAAAAAAGGGCTTCCCTATATTGTTGTGTCCGGCTAGGTACAAATAGGCAGCTGGTGGTTGGGGGCAGCCCGTTCCTGCCTGCTGTACCTGGCTGGACACAAATATAGTGCGAAGCCCCACGTCAATTTTTTTTTAATTATTTCATGAAATAATTTAAAAAAAAAGGGCTTCCCTATATTGTTGTGTCCGGCCAGGTACAAATAGGCAGCTGGTGGTTGGGGGCAGCCCGTTCCTGCCTGCTGTACCTGACTGGACACAAATATAGGGCGAAGCCCCACATAATTTTTTTTTAATTATTTCATGAATTTCCTGAAATAATTAAAAAAAAATTGACGTGGGGCTTCACACTATATTTGTGTCCAGCCAGGTACAGCAGGCAGGAACGGGCTGCCCCCAACCACCAGCTGCCTATTTGTACCTGGCCAGACACAACAATATAGGGAAGCCCTTTTTTTCTTAATTATTCCATGAATTTCATGAAATAATTAAAAAAAAAAAAACGTGGAGCTTCTTCCTATTTTTGTGTCCAGCCAGGTACAACTAGGCAGCTGGGGGATGGAATCTGCAGCGCAGGGAGGCCCAAGCTTTCTGCCCCCCCCCGCTGAAAATTGCAGTCCGCGGCCGCCCCGGAAAATGGCGCGTTCATAGGAGCTGGATGCTGTACCTGGCTGGCATACAAAAATATGGCGAAGCCCACGTCAAAAGTTTTGGGAAAAATTTATTAAAAATAAATAATAATTTAGGGACTGCATCTTTATTAAGTCCTCAAATGTCATTTAGTGTTAAAATAAAGGATTTATTTTAAAAAAAAATGGCGTGGGATCCCCCATAATTTTAGTCTCTAGCGGAGGTTAAGCAGACGGCTGGGGCAGATGTTTGAAGCCTGGGAAGGGGGTAAAACCCACGGAGCTTCCCAGGCTACTAATATCAGCCCCCAGCTGAATACCTAGCCTTTACTAGCTATTAAAATGGGGGACCCCCCCCAAAAAAATGACGTGGGGTCCCCCCTATTTTAATAGCTAGCAAAGGCTAGGCAGACAGCTGGGGGCTGATATTAATAGCTCAGGAAGGGTGCCATGAATATTGGCCCCCTCCCAGGCTAGAAACACCAGCCGTCAGCCGCCCCAGAAATGGCGCATCCATAGGATGCGCCAATTCTGGCACTTAGCCTCGCTCTTCCACGCTGCCCTGGTGCGGTGGCAGGGGGTAATAGTGGTGGGGTTCATGTCAGCGCCAGCTGCCATGAAGCCCAGGTTAGTAATGATGGGCGTCTATAAGACACCCCCATTACTAACCTACAAAGTGTTAAAAAGAAAAAACACACTACACCCAGAAAAAAATAATTTATTTGAAATAAAACACCATTTTATTTAATTCTTAGTTTACTAAAAAAAAATAGTTACCTGTCCACGTTCCTGCGCTGATCTCCCATGCACAGCTGTCACATCTGGAGATGGTGACAGCTGTGCATGGTTGCTGTAAGCTCACGCTGCCGGGAACACGTCCGCTCCCGGCAGCGGGAGCCACTGACTGAGGTTACCGGAGTGCATTCAGGCAGCGCAGCTCCGGAGACCTCCTTTACGGCAGTGCTGTACCGTGGGAATTTCTCACGATACAGCAGTGCCGTAAAGGAGCTAACCGGAGCAGCGCTGCCTGAACTCCGGTGAACCCTTACGGCCCCGTCATTCTAGCGGCGGCAGCGGTTCAGAGCGGTCACATTCTATGTGGCTGCTCTGAACTGGAGATCTTCGTGGGACACTCGTGGACTGCTACGGAGGGGTAAGGATAAGGTTGTGGTTTATTATTTTATATTTTATTACAGGAGATCGATGGCTTCGGGGAATTAGGTGTCTAGGTGTGTATAGGTGTAGTTTTTTATTTTTTACTTTATTTTAGGTGGCGATCGGCGGGGACAGGTAATGTACAAACTAATTTCTTTTAGGTAACCACTGGCCACCAATGACATGTATCTAACATTTATTGGGGACACAGTAGGGCAATTTATATAGCAGGATCAGGCTGATGGGAACTACTGCTCCCATCGAGCTGATCCTGCTGGCACGAGTGGACGGGGGACAGACATAGGCCGATGGGAGTAGTAGTGTCACATCGGCCTATGTCTGCCTGCACGCACAGACACCCCGCACACACACCCTGCACACACACACACCCCGCACACACACACACCCCGCACACACACACACCCCGCGCACACACACCCCGCACACACTAATCATGACGGGTCTGGGAGGAGTGGCTGACCTGTGCGGCCGTGGGAAAGTTCATGTGAGTTCATGCAATGCAGTCAAGCATGAACTCACATGAACCCTCTGAGGGCACCGCGGCTACTTCAAATGAACAGCTGATCGGCATCACCTGATACCTCAGCTGTTCATTTGAAATAACCGGCGGGAAAGCGCAGCACAGAACGGGAAAGCCGGCGGTGAAGTCTTTTCACTGCCGGCTTCCCCGCCTGGGTCCTTCGCTCCTTGGTGCTGCGCTCCCCGCCCGGTCCTAATTTACGATTGGGATTGGAGGTGGCGAGGGGAGCGGAGGATCGGGGTGGGAGGCTGCGGGGAAGCAGTATGGGGCTGTGTGATTGTTTAAAAGTCGGCGGCTTTTTACCGCCCGCCGGCTTTTAAACAATCAGGAGAATTCTCCCACGCTGGGATGGCATTCTGATGACAAGCTGGATCGCAGCTGAGCGCTGCCATCCAGCTTGTCATCCTTCACAGACACTGCAGAGCGCAGGCATTATGGGAACTTCCGATTCCGGTATTCGATATTATAAAAGTATCGGAATTAAGTATCGGAATTCCGATACAGTGAATATCGGCCGATACCCGATATTTCAGTATCGGAATGCTCAACACTACTCCTGACTGTTGTGACTCAAAAATATATCTGTTGAAAATAGTCTTGTGTAGGCCCGACATCCCAGTGTGGTTTCACAGTTCCCCGGGTCAAATCGCTGTACTATCCAGTTTTGGGCCTTTGATATCTAAAAAAAAGCAGTTTGAGTGTGTCGCTCACTGTTCAGCCACAAATATCTCTATTTAAAAAAGTGTGGTATACCCCAGTAAACAATAACTGTGGTTTTGCCATCCCACGGTAAAAAATCTCTATTATTCCGGTTTTGGTAGTTTTTTTCCGTAAAGAAAAACAGTAGTGTCTCCTGACTGTTGTGACACAAAAATATATCTGTTGAAAATAGTCTTGTGTAGGCCCGACATCCCAGTGTGGTTTCGCAGTTCCACGGGTCAAATCGCTGTACTATCCAGTTTTGGGCCTTTGGTATCTAAAAAAAAGCAGTTTGAGTGTGTCGCTCACTGTTCAGCCGCAAATATCTCTATTTAAAAAAGTGTGGTATACCCCAGTAAACAATAACTGTGGTTTTCCTCTTCCACGGTTCTAATCTACTCTTTATTACCCTTTTTCCATTGATAGTGCAAGTGTAAGCTATTTTACTTCATTTACAATGGGCAAGGCGCGTGGCAAGGGACGTGGAAGTGGACATTCTGGTGATGGTTCATGCAGAGGACGGGGCCGTGGCCAAGGTGAAAATGTGCCACAATCAACAGCCACATCTTCTCGCTCCCACTTCTTGACCGAATTACTAGGGAAGCACAGAACAACACCAGTATTGAGAACTGATTAGTGTGAACAGGTTATTAATTGGATAGCAGACAATACTTCCAGTTACCTGGGCACCACCACCTCCGGTCTGTGTTCCACACGGTCAACTCTTAGTAGCCGTGAGTCTCGACCGCATACTCCTCCTCACCCTGATGCTCCTTCCTCCCACCATGCCGAGTGTCGTCTGACAGCAAGTGATCCCACACTTGGACACTCTGAAGAGCTGCTCACTGGTCCATTTCCATATTTGGGCCCCTCGCCTGATACGCTTGAAGTGGTGGAAGAGGAGATCCCATGTTGCGATGCCAAAATATTTGAACAGCCACGGTCACAGGAAGTCGACGTTGGCAATCTGTCACCAGAGGTGGACGATGACGAGACACGATTGCCAGGAAGTGAGGAGGATCGTGGTGCGCAAGTGGAAGAGGAGGAGGTGGTGGATGATCTAGTAACTGACCCAACGTGGAAGGAGGACATGCAGAGTGAGGCCAGCAGCACACAGGGGGAGGGAGGCACAGTACCCCAACAGGCAGGAAGAAGTAGTGTGGTGGCCGCAGACATAAGGCAGGCAACCGTTCCCCGTAACACCAACACGAGGGACGTTGCTAGTACAAGCGGTAGGTCTTCCAGAGTCTGGAATTTTTTTAATGACTCTGCTGATAACCCCAAAAAGGCCATATGTTCCACCTGCCATGCCAGCATCAGCAGGGGTGACAAAACTACAAGCCTGACCACCACCAGCATGATCAGGCACATGGCAGCAAAGCACCCGACTTTGTGGGGTGAAACCCAGGGTCCATGACCAGTGTCAGCGGGTGTCACCACTGCTTCTTCCACTGTTGTGCGTGCAATAGAACCCACTGTTGTGTGTACAAGGCAATCCCCTGTCCATACTGCATGTAAAGATGCCCCCTCCTCTCAGTCTTCACTTGTTATGGCAGTTTCTCAAGAAACAGCATCAACGTCCACGTCCCACCGCAGCGTTCAATTGTCCATATCCCAGACCTTTGAACGAAAGCGGAAATTCGCAGCTAACGCCCCACAGGCCACAGTCCTAAATTCGCACATTTCACGACTGCTTGCATTGGAAATGCTGCCTTTTAGGCTGGTGGAGACGGAATCCTTCCGCAATCTTATGGCGGTGGCCGTCCCTCGGTACTCGGTCCCCAGCCGACACTATTTTGCCCGGTGTGCCATCCCCGCACTACACAAGCACGTGTCCCAAAGCATCTGCCGTGCCCTCAACAACGCAGTTACTGGGAGAGTCCACCTGACAATGGACACGTGGACAAGTGCTTGTGGCCAGGGACGGTAAATCTCTCTGACGGCACACTGGGTAAACATAGTGGAAGCCGGGACCCAGTCGGACCTTGGGACGGAACACATCCTCCCCACACCGAGGATTGCGGGCCCTATGTCAGTCAGAGTTGCCCCCACAGTGTACAGCTTCTGCGCATCCTCCTCCTCCTCCTCCTCCTCATGTTCAGCCTCCATCTCAGATATCACCACATCAGTTACAAGCTGGAAGCATTGCAGTACTGCCTCCGCCAAGCGGCAACAGGCTGTGCTGAAACTCATAAGCTTAAGTGAGAAACCTCACACTGCTTGTGAGTTGTGGACAGCTGTGAAAGAGCAGGCAGATCTGTGGCTGAGACCGCTGAACCTACATCCCGGCATGGTCGTGTGTGACAATGGCCGTATCCTGGTGGCGGCTCTGAGGCGAGGTGAGATCACACACGTACCATGCCTGGCTCATGTGCTTAACCTCGTGGTTCAGCGGTTTCTTAAATCGTACCCCGAGTTGCCAGATCTGCTCGTTAAAGTACGCCGCCTGTCAGCTCATTTTCGCAAGTCGGCTACAGCTTCCGCCGCCCTTGCTGTGTTGCAGCAGCGTTTGCAGCTTCCGGCACACCGACTGGTGTGTGATGTCCCCACACGTTGGAACTCTACCCTCCACATGTTGCAAAGGATTTGTGAGCAGAAGAGAGCAGTTGTGGAGTACCAGTTGCAACAAGGCCGTCGATATTCAGGTCAGACTCCACACATAAGACCTCAAGAGTGGACCTGGATGTCTGACATATGTACCATCCTGACAAACTTTGAGGAGGCCACCAAGATGGTGAGTGGCGATGACGCCATCATTAGTGTCAGCATCCCACTTGTCTGTCTTTTGCAACGCTCTCTGCAGAGAATTAAAGAGGAGGCATTGCAGCCAGAGTATGATGAGATGGATCAAGAAGCCGTAGCGGGCGATTACACACAGCCCAGCCTCATCTCATCCCAATGTGCATTGGGGGACAATGAGGGAGAGGAGGAGGAGGAGGAGGAGGAGGAGGAAGAACAGGAGCTGCTATCATGCGTTGTAGACGGTAGTACCTGTACAAGTGTCATACCGTCGGTTCAGCGTGTGTGGCCTGAGGACAGGGGGGAGGAGGAAGAGGAGGAGGAGGAGGAGAGCATGGTCAGTCGTCATCTTGGTGAGGACACGGAAATCTTGCCCGTTATCAGTCTGGCACGCATGGCTGACTTTATGTTGCGCTGCCTTAACCGTGACCCTCGCGTTGTCAAAATGTTGGGTGACAGTCATTACTGGTTGGTGACACTTGTAGACCCCCGCTACAAGGAGAACTTTCACTCTCTTATTCCTGAGTTGGAGAGGTATACAAAAATGGGGCAATACCAGAAATCCCTTGCTGCAGAACTCTTAAAAAAATTCCCATCTGAACACGCTAGCGGCAGAGGTCACAGTTCGTTGCCCAACCAAGGCGTACAGGCGAGAGAGATGCAACTCCAATCCAGCAGAGGCAGGGGAACACTGTCAACATTCTGGGACAGTTTTCTGAGACCCGCCCAGCTTACAGGCCCTGAGGCACGGGGTACTCTCACAAGGAGTGAAAATTTCAAAAGATGGTGAGGGAGTACCTTGCCGATCGTACCAGCGTCCTCCGTGATTTCTCTGTGCCTTTTAATTATTGGATATCCAAGCTGGACACTTGGAATGAACTCGCTCTGTACGCCTTGGAGGTCCTGGCCTGCCCTGCCGCTGGCGTGTTATCGGAGCGTGTTTTTAGTGCCGCTGGGGGAATTATAACTGATAAGCGCACTCGCCTGTCAACTGACAATGCTGACAAGCTGACCCTTATCAAAATGAACAAGGGCTGGATTGGGCCAGACTTCTCATCACCACCAAATGACAGCAGAGTAACATAAAGTCAAATCCACTGTGTTATTTCGGGAGGTGAATTCACAAGCACCGCTTCACACCCACACATGGGTATACGCTTCCTCTTTTCGGCTGTTTAATCTTCTTCTCCTTATCCTCAGCCTCCACCACCACTATACCACCAGGGTGCCAGCATTGCAAGTTCCTCCGTCCTAATTTTTGGCAGCTTTTGCTGGGAAAGCATAAGCAAATACCATGGGACACCCACTCCCCAATAATGGGACTTATATTTGTAATATGCTGTACTGCATGGCTCTTGTAAGGGGCATTGCAAGTTGCTCCATCCTAATTTTTGGCAGCTTTTGCTGGGAAAGCATAAGCAAATACTATGGGAGACCGACTCCACAATAATGGGACTTATGTTTGTAATGTGCTGTACTGCATGGCTCTTGTAAGGGGCATTACAAGTTGCTCCGTCCTAATTTTTGGCAGCTTTTGCTGGGAAAGCATAAGCAAATACCATGGGAGACCCACTCCCCAATAATGGGACTTATGTTTGTAATATGCTGTACTGCATGGCTCTTGTAAGGGGCATTGCAAGTTGCTCCGTCCTAATTTTTGGCAGCTTTTGCTGGGAAAGCATAAGCAAATACCATGGGAGACCCACTCCCCAATAATGGGACTTATGTTTGTAATATGCTGTACTGCATGGCTCTTGTAAGGGGCATTACAAGTTGCTCCGTCCTAATTTTTGGCAGCTTTTGCTGGGAAAGCATAAGCAAATACTATGGGAGACCCACTCCCCAATAATGGGACTTATGTTTGTAATATGCTGTACTGCATGGCTCTTGTAAGGGGCATTGCAAGTTGTTCCGTCCTAATTTTTGGCAGCTTTTGCTGGGAAAGCATAAGCAAATACTATGGGAGACCCACTCCCCAATAATGGGACTTATGTTTGTAATATGCTGTACTGCATGGCTCTTGTAAGGGGTATTGCAAGTTGCTCCGTCCTAATTTTTGGCAGCTTTTGCTTGCAAGGCATAAGCAAATACTATGGGACACCCACTCCCCAATAATGGGACTTATGTTTGTAATATGCTGTACTGCATGTGACGCGCCCCCTGGGCCGTGTGTACACGTGTGTGGGATACCCGGTGCCGGGTCTCTGGGGTCTGTACTCTCCGTGGCGGTGACCCGGTCCCGTGGCTCAGGCTGGTCAAACCAGTGGCAGTCTTTCTTAGGTTTTGAGGTTAATTGTCCGACTGCGCCACCCGTGGATTGCGGTCAGGGAGTACCACCGCTGCGAGGCAGACCGCTGAGGCTGGTGTTGTGTGCGCAGCATAGAATGGGATAACTCCCCTCGGGAGGAGTATAGTCTCAGGGCAGTGAGTGTGGCTGATGGGGGTGATGGTGCACGAGCGCAGCAGGAACGACTCAGAGTCTTTGCAGTGCAGTTCAGTGTCTTTACTGATGATTATAAGGTAGACCCTCCCGGGAGTACTGGCTAGCATAAGAGGCCTGGTCAGTCTGTGAGCAAGCAGGAGTTCCCATGGCCAGGTGGAGTTGTAGGCCTCCCCGTCTGTCTGCACTCTTCCTGGCTACCTTGCTGTAAGCGGGTAGAAGTAGCCCACGTTCCTGAGTGTACCGTGTAGTGCTCACCCGTATGGCTGGTGACTTGGGGCCTTCTGTTAGCCTCCGTTCCACGACGGTGGTGCTGGTTCCTTGCTTGTGACTGAGCCTCCGGGCTTCTATGGCCAGAGGACCTGAAATCCCCTGCCGGCTGGTTTCTGCTGCTGGATATATAAGTCCTCACAGCTTCGGACTCCTGTGTCCGGTTCCTATAGTCTTCTGCCAGGGCGAGCTCTGCTTAGCTTCCAGCTCCTGGTCTTTAGCTCCTAGCTCCTACAGAGCTCCTTGCTGTTACTTTCCCTTGCTCTCACTCTGACTCTGACTGTTCTCTGACTCACTCAACCCCGCCCCAGATCCAGTTTATAAGGGCAGAATTCTCCCCTCCCAGGACTGGGGCAGGAGGATGTTGCATGTTTAAGGGATCCTGACCAGGAAACCTCCCACTTGCTCTCCGACGTAATATCTCTATTACTGTGGTGACCAGACCCCTGGGGTGCCACACATGGCTCTTGTAAGGGGCATTGCAGTTCCTCATAATTTTTGGAAAGCCTTCCATTCACTTCTTAGGCCAACAGTGCATGGGAGACCCAGTTGCTATAAATCGAAAAAAAGGTTTAGTTAACGCACTCTGACCTCCATGTCATTTCCAAGGGGCATTGGAGTGGCTCGAAATTTTTGGTAGGCATTGCACTCACTGTATGCCCTATAACTGTGTAGCCGAACCGCTCCTTTTGTTACAGAAACATATCCTACAAGACATATCTGGTTGACTGGCCCGATATTGATGTGAATGGTCCCTGTTCCTCCTGCTCTTTCTCATTTGCCACCACCTCATCCATCATTTATCACCTGAAGCTTTGTTTTAACGGGAGTCATAGAACTGGGATAGTAGCAGGAAAGCATCCAGCAATCCTCGGAGGAGGTAGGATATGCGCCAAAACGCGGACCACCTCAGGCCTAGCCGCTACTACATACATGCGCTTGCATTCCAAGAAAACAAAGCAGATGCTAACTTCTATCATCATCATCATGCTCCTCACCTAGGCACTCTCAACTCCCCTGATGGAGAAGCCAGGGCCCACTGGAGGATTCTGGTTCTCTAGTGGGCTCGTCCAATGCTGCCCTAAAGCAGACCAGGCTAAGAAAAGTGTGGGGGAAGGTGACAGGAGAAATCAGGGCTGCTGGGGACCGAGTGTGGACACCCGGCCGCCGGGGGGCTGGGGACAGAGTATGGATAACTCGCTGCCGAAGCTGCCATGAGGTAGTGGCCAGCTTCAGCCTCCTCCAAACTAAAAGGCCCCATTTCAAGTGAAAGCTAGCAGTATGGTATTGCAGCCTGCGGGTGGGTGGGTGGTTGGCTGCATATTTTCGCTTACATTGCAAGGAATGGGGGAGGTACAATTGAACACTGCCCTGGGACAAGGACTTGCACGGGGATAGTTGCAAGTCTGCATCTTCTGATGCGGCAAGGATCACTTCTGATGGGCACACTTTTAGACAGTGACCTGGGGGTCAGAGATGCTTCCAGGGGTCTTTCCCATGCTGATCCCTTGTCTTTTCAGCACTGTATGCATGTGTCACACAGCACATGGCCAGATAAGGTTGTAAAATGTTAAAATGACATTTCCCAGTGAACGCATTTGTCACGGTTGAAAGCAATACAAAAGTGCAAAAACGCATGAAAAATGCTTCTTGTGAACATAGCCCAAGGTGTGGAGGAGTATTTTTGTTTTTGGTTATTTATTTTACCTTATACACAAGTTTTTACCCTGGAAAGGAAATTCCTTAACATATTTCACAGGAAAACAGTTTCAGTTTAGTTTTTGAACGTTTTATTGTGAGCCCGCAAAAGTGGCTTAATACCTCTGACCACGTTGTTGACAGCAGTGACCTGGGGGTCAGAAATGCTTCCAGGGGCGATCCCCATACTGCCCCCATGTCTTTTGAGCACTGACACTATCGTTTTGGGCACTTTTTATGCTTTCTACAGACTGCCGGGGGTGCTGCCGCAAAAATGCTCGGGTCTCTCATAGACTAACATTGGGCTCGTTGCTCGGGTCGAGCTCCCGAGTATCACGGTAAGCTCGGCCCGAGCTTCGAGCACCCAAGCATTTTAGTGATTGCTCAACACTATCAGTCGTCATCTTGGTGAGGACACGGAAGTCTTGCCCGTTACCAGTCTGGCACCCATGGCTGACTTTATGTTACGCTGCCTTAACCGTGACCCTCGCATTGTCAAAATGTTGGGTGACAGTCATTACTGGTTGATGACACTTTTAGACCCCCTCTACAAGGAGAACTTTCACTCTCTTATTCCTGAGTTGGAGAGGTCTACAAAAATGGGGCAGTACCAGAAGGCCCTTGCTGCAGAACTATTAAAAAAATTCCCTTCTGAACACGCTAGCGGCAGAGGTCACAGTTCGCTGCCCAACTAAGGCATACAGGCGAGAGAGACGCAACTCCAATCCAGCAGAGGCAGGGGAACACTGTCAATGTTCTAGGACAGTTTTCTGAGACCTGCCCAGCTTACAGGCACTGAGGCGCAGGGTACTCTCACAAGGAGTGGAAAGTTTCAAAAGATGGTGAGGGAGTACCAGCGTCCTCCGTGATTCCTCTGTGCCTTTTAATTATTGGGTATCCAAGCTGGACACTTGGAATGAACTCACTCTGTATGCCTTGGAGGTCCTGGCCTGCCTTGCCGCTAGCGTGTTATCGGAGCGTGTTTTTAGTGCCGCTGGGGGAATTATAACTGAAAAGCGCACTCGCCTGTCAACTGACAATGCTGACAAGCTGACCCTTATCAAAATGAACAAGGGCTGGATTGGGCCAGACTTCTCATCACCACCAAATGACAGTGTAATGCACACGCCCGGGCTGAGCGGCGTGTGCGTGTGATTGTAGTGATTCCACTGGACCGTGCCGGAGAGTGAATGCCTGGAGGGGCGTAACTAGGTATTCACCCGATCCGACCAGGGTCGCACGACGGCCTACGACGCCAGTGCACCAAGGAGGAACCGAGCAGAGGGACCAGGTGCTACTCCAGGACAGACCCCGGACACGGCTGTTGACCCACACAGGGGAATACAGGAACAGACTGGTAGGCTGGCACACAGACTGGTGGGTATAGGCAGGCACAACTGGTATGCAGGCAGGCGGGTATGCAGGCAGGGGGGTACAGGCAAGCACAGCTAGAGTGCAGACAGGGAGGCACTAGCAGGTAGGAACACAGGCGGGATAGGACCCAGTACACACTGGGACTCAGGAACAATACAGGCAGAGGGGTACAGGCAAGCACAGCTAGAGTGCAGACAGGGAGGCACTAGCAGGTAGGGACTAGAGATGAGCATTGTTCTACTCGAACTATTCGCCAATCTCAAATTCGAGCTGTTTTGGGCGGTGTTCGAGCCGTTCGGCGAACACGAACAATTTGAGAAAAATTCGGCTGTTCGAGGTTATGTTCGATAACTGTTCGTGCACCAAAATCATAGCTGGATTTTTTCTCAGTAATGATGAAAATTAATGTTAATACGCAGTTTGAGTGTACAGCGGGGTGGGGGGAGGGGCAGGGGATGGATCTCTGCAGGAACAATGAAGATCTCCATTTTTTTTTCTCTTTCCCGCATTTGCAGTGGGGAGGTGCAATCTGTCAGCCTATCAGCAGCGCACACACGGAGCGAAGTGCTTTTTTTCACACAAGCAAGGGCATGTGTCATTGGCAGTGTATGTCACATGTCCTTGCCCTATAAGACCAAGCCATTTTCCCCGTCGCCACCATTTCCTCACTGCTGCAGCTGCATGTTAGACGGCACCGCTGTTGCTGTGTGCGCTATACCTTGTTAATTTCAAGCCAATTTTCGCACAAATATACAGATAGCTTGGGAGTAGGGAATAGTTGTGATTGCAGTCCTTTTAAGGACTAGGTTACAGCATTTCCTACGACTTTTATCAGGGAGGTCTGTGCTCTTAAATAGATAGGTTGTGGGAGTAAAGACTAATTGTAATTGGAGTCCTTTTCAGGACTAGGTTACATCAGTTCCTATCAGTTTTTGCCAGGCAGGTCTGTGCCAGTGCTGTGCAAGTTTTTTTCACAGCATTTGGCTGAATCTAGCAAAGCTAATCCTTTTTGGCCTATTGCAGAGTGTGTTAGTCAGTGGAGTAGCCTATCTGTGTTGCAAGATATACCACCTGTGTATAGAATACCAATTTTTTTACTGCACCTAGTGAAGTAAAATCTTTTGGGCATAGCATCATTCTATTAGTCCATCTATACTGACCTCCATCAGGTTGCAAATTAAAACTAATTTTTATCTGCATCTACAGTACCTCTGAAAAAATATTTGGGCTTCTACCTGTGTGTGGGACTTGTTGTATTAGTCCATCTATACTGACCTCCATCAGGTTGCAAACTGAATATATTTTTTTCCTGCATCTACCTCTGAAAAAATATTGGGCTTCTAGCTGTGTGTGGGTCTTGTTCTATTAATCCATCTATACTGACCTCTATCAGGTTGCAAACTGAATATAATTTTTTTCTGCATCTAGCTCTGAAAAAATATTTGGCCTTCTAGTAGTGTGTCGGACTTTCTCTATTAGTCCATCTATACTGACCTCCATCAGGTTGCAAACTGAATATAATTTTTTTCTGCATCTAGCTCTGAAAAAATATTTGGCCTTCTAGTAGTGTGTCGGACTTTCTCTATTTGTCCATCTATACTGACCTCCATCAGGTTGCAAATTAAAACTAATTTTTATCTGCATCTACAGTACCTCTGAAAAATTATTTGGGCTTCTAGCTGTGTGTGGGACTTGTTGTATTAGTCCATCTATACTGACCTCCATCAGGTTGCAAACTGAATATATTTTTTTCTGCATCTACCTCTGAAAAAATATTGGGCTTCTAGCTGTGTGTGGGACTTGTTGTATTAGTCCATCTATACTGACCTCCATCAGGTTGCAAACTGAATATATTTTTTTCTGCAGCTACCTCTGAAAAAATATTGGGCTTCTAGCTGTGTGTGGGTCTTGTTCTATTAATCCATCTATACTGACCTCCATCAGGTTGCAAACTGAATATAATTTTTTCTGCATCTAGCTCTGAAAAAATATTTGGCCTTCTAGTAGTGTGTCGGACTTTCTCTATTAGTCCATCTATACTGACCTCCATCAGGTTGCAAATTAAAACTAATTTTTATCTGCATCTACAGTACCTCTGAAAAAATATTTGGGCTTTTAGCTGTGTGTGGGACTTGTTGTATTATTCCATCTATACTGACCTCCATCAGGTTGCAAACTGAACATATTTTTTTATGCATCTACCTCTGAAAAAATATTGGGCTTCTAGCTGTGTGTGGGACTTGTTGTATTAGTCCATCTATAATGACCTCCATCAGGTTGCAAACTGAATATATTTTTTTCTGCATCTACCTCTGAAAAAATATTGGGCTTCTAGCTGTGTGTGGGTCTTGTTCTATTAATCCATCTATACTGACCTCCATCAGGTTGCAAACTGAATATAATTTTTTTCTGCATCTAGCTCTGAAAAAATATTTGGCCTTCTATTAGTGTGTCGGACTTTCTCTATTAGTCCATCTATACTGACCTCCATCAGGTTGCAAATTAAAACTAATTTTATCTGCATCTACAGTACCTCTGAAAAAATATTTGGGCTTCTAGCTGTGTGTGGGACTTGTTGTATTAGTCCATCTATACTGACCTCCATCAGGTTGCAAACTGAATATATTTTTTTCTGCATCTACCTCTGAAAAAATATTGGGCTTCTAGCTGTGTGTGGGACTTGTTGTATTAGTCCATCTATACTGACCTCCATCAGGTTGCAAACTGAATATATTTTTTTCTGCATCTACCTCTGAAAAAATATTGGGCTTCTAGCTGTGTGTGGGTCTTGTTCTATTAATCCATCTATACTGACCTCCATCAGGTTGCAAACTGAATATAATTTTTTTCTGCATCTAGCTCTGAAAAAATATTTGGCCTTCTAGTAGTGTGTCGGACTTTCTCTATTAGTCCACCTATACTGACCTCCATCAGGTTGCAAACTGAATATAATTTTTTTCTGCATCTAGCTCTGAAAAAATATTTGGCCTTCTAGTAGTGTGTCGGACTTTCTCTATTTGTCCATCTATACTGACCTCCATCAGGTTGCAAATTAAAACTAATTTTTATCTGCATCTACAGTACCTCTGAAAAAATATTTGGGCTTCTAGCTGTGTGTGGGACTTGTTGTATTAGTCCATCTATACTGACCTCCATCAGGTTGCAAACTGAATATATTTTTTTCTGCATCTACCTCTGAAAAAATATTGGGCTTCTAGCTGTGTGTGGGACTTGTTGTATTAGTCCATCTATACTGACCTCCATCAGGTTGCAAACTGAATATATTTTTTTCTGCAGCTACCTCTGAAAAAATATTGGGCTTCTAGCTGTGTGTGGGTCTTGTTCTATTAATCCATCTATACTGACCTCCATCAGGTTGCAAACTGAATATAATTTTTTCTGCATCTAGCTCTGAAAAAATATTTGGCCTTCTAGTAGTGTGTCGGACTTTCTCTATTAGTCCATCTATACTGACCTCCATCAGGTTGCAAATTAAAACTAATTTTTATCTGCATCTACAGTACCTCTGAAAAAATATTTGGGCTTTTAGCTGTGTGTGGGACTTGTTGTATTATTCCATCTATACTGACCTCCATCAGGTTGCAAACTGAACATATTTTTTTATGCATCTACCTCTGAAAAAATATTGGGCTTCTAGCTGTGTGTGGGACTTGTTGTATTAGTCCATCTATACTGACCTCCATCAGGTTGCAAACTGAATATATTTTTTTCTGCATCTACCTCTGAAAAAATATTGGGCTTCTAGCTGTGTGTGGGTCTTGTTCTATTAATCCATCTATACTGACCTCCATCAGGTTGCAAACTGAATATAATTTTTTTCTGCATCTAGCTCTGAAAAAATATTTGGCCTTCTAGCAGTGTGTCGGACTTTCTCTATTAGTCCATCTATACTGACCTCCATCAGGTTGCAAATTAAAACTAATTTTATCTGCATCTACAGTACCTCTGAAAAAATATTTGGGCTTCTAGCTGTGTGTGGGACTTGTTGTATTAGTCCATCTATACTGACCTCCATCAGGTTGCAAACTGAATATATTTTTTTCTGCATCTACCTCTGAAAAAATATTGGGCTTCTAGCTGTGTGTGGGACTTGTTGTATTAGTCCATCTATACTGACCTCCATCAGGTTGCAAACTGAATATATTTTTTTCTGCATCTACCTCTGAAAAAATATTGGGCTTCTAGCTGTGTGTGGGTCTTGTTCTATTAATCCATCTATACTGAGCTCCATCAGGTTGCAAACTGAATATAATTTTTTTCTGCATCTAGCTCTGAAAAAATATTTGGCCTTCTAGTAGTGTGTCGGACTTTCTCTATTAGTCCACCTATACTGACCTCCATCAGGTTGCAAACTGAATATAATTTTTTTCTGCATCTAGCTCTGAAAAAATATTTGGCCTTCTAGTAGTGTGTCGGACTTTCTCTATTTGTCCATCTATACTGACCTCCATCAGGTTGCAAATTAAAACTAATTTTTATCTGCATCTACAGTACCTCTGAAAAAATATTTGGGCTTCTAGCTGTGTGTGGGACTTGTTGTATTAGTCCATCTATACTGACCTCCATCAGGTTGCAAACTGAATATATTTTTTTCTGCATCTACCTCTGAAAAAATATTGGGCTTCTAGCTGTGTGTGGGACTTGTTGTATTAGTCCATCTATACTGACCTCCATCAGGTTGCAAACTGAATATATTTTTTTCTGCAGCTACCTCTGAAAAAATATTGGGCTTCTAGCTGTGTGTGGGTCTTGTTCTATTAATCCATCTATACTGACCTCCATCAGGTTGCAAACTGAATATAATTTTTTCTGCATCTAGCTCTGAAAAAATATTTGGCCTTCTAGTAGTGTGTCGGACTTTCTCTATTAGTCCATCTATACTGACCTCCATCAGGTTGCAAATTAAAACTAATTTTTATCTGCATCTACAGTACCTCTGAAAAAATATTTGGGCTTTTAGCTGTGTGTGGGACTTGTTGTATTATTCCATCTATACTGACCTCCATCAGGTTGCAAACTGAACATATTTTTTTATGCATCTACCTCTGAAAAAATATTGGGCTTCTAGCTGTGTGTGGGACTTGTTGTATTAGTCCATCTATACTGACCTCCATCAGGTTGCAAACTGAATATATTTTTTTCTGCATCTACCTCTGAAAAAATATTGGGCTTCTAGCTGTGTGTGGGTCTTGTTCTATTAATCCATCTATACTGACCTCCATCAGGTTGCAAACTGAATATAATTTTTTTCTGCATCTAGCTCTGAAAAAATATTTGGCCTTCTAGCAGTGTGTCGGACTTTCTCTATTAGTCCATCTATACTGACCTCCATCAGGTTGCAAATTAAAACTAATTTTATCTGCATCTACAGTACCTCTGAAAAAATATTTGGGCTTCTAGCTGTGTGTGGGACTTGTTGTATTAGTCCATCTATACTGACCTCCATCAGGTTGCAAACTGAATATATTTTTTTCTGCATCTACCTCTGAAAAAATATTGGGCTTCTAGCTGTGTGTGGGACTTGTTGTATTAGTCCATCTATACTGACCTCCATCAGGTTGCAAACTGAATATATTTTTTTCTGCATCTACCTCTGAAAAAATATTGGGCTTCTAGCTGTGTGTGGGTCTTGTTCTATTAATCCATCTATACTGAGCTCCATCAGGTTGCAAACTGAATATAATTTTTTTCTGCATCTAGCTCTGAAAAAATATTTGGCCTTCTAGTAGTGTGTCGGACTTTCTCTATTAGTCCACCTATACTGACCTCCATCAGGTTGCAAACTGAATATAATTTTTTTCTGCATCTAGCTCTGAAAAAATATTTGGCCTTCTAGTAGTGTGTCGGACTTTCTCTATTTGTCCATCTATACTGACCTCCATCAGGTTGCAAATTAAAACTAATTTTTATCTGCATCTACAGTACCTCTGAAAAAATATTTGGGCTTCTAGCTGTGTGTGGGACTTGTTGTATTAGTCCATCTATACTGACCTCCATCAGGTTGCAAACTGAATATATTTTTTTCTGCATCTACCTCTGAAAAAATATTGGGCTTCTAGCTGTGTGTGGGACTTGTTGTATTAGTCCATCTATACTGACCTCCATCAGGTTGCAAACTGAATATATTTTTTTCTGCATCTACCTCTGAAAAAATATTGGGCTTCTAGCTGTGTGTGGGTCTTGTTCTATTAATCCATCTATACTGACCTCCATCAGGTTGCAAACTGAATATAATTTTTTTCTGCATCTAGCTCTGAAAAAATATTTGGCCTTCTAGTAGTGTGTCGGACTTTCTCTATTAGTCCATCTATACTGACCTCCATCAGGTTGCAAACTGAATATAATTTTTTTCTGCATCTAGCTCTGAAAAAATATTTGGCCTTCTAGTAGTGTGTCGGACTTTCTCTATTAGTCCATCTATACTGACCTCCATCAGGTTGCAAATTAAAACTAATTTTTATCTGCATCTACAGTACCTCTGAAAAAATATTTGGGCATCTAGCTGTGTGTGGGACTTGTTGTATTAGTCCATCTATACTGACCTCCATCAGGTTGCAAACTGAATATATTTTTTTCTGCATCTACCTCTGAAAAAATATTGGGCATCTAGCTGTGTGTGGGACTTGTTGTATTAGTCCATCTATACTGACCTCCATCAGGTTGCAAACTGAATATATTTTTTTCTGCATCTACCTCTGAAAAAATATTGGGCTTCTAGCTGTGTGTGGGTCTTGTTCTATTAATCCATCTATACTGACCTCCATCAGGTTGCAAATTCAGAATAAGTTTTTTCTGCATCTAACCCAGCCAATAGTTTTGGCGTAATACCACAGTTTGGCCACTCAGCTCTGCTCGGTTACCATCCATTGTTTTTTTGTGCAAACAACTCCAGAGTTGTGAATTAGTTAACCACCAAAATGAGTGGAAAAAGGCCTGCTGCTGGTGGAAAGGGGAATAGGCGTGTTGGGAAGGGGAAAAAAGGTTGTGTCCGTGGGGTAGGTGTTAAAGCAACAGTAACATCTGCAGAAGAAAGACCATCTTCCAGCCAAACTAAAATGTCTACTTCTTTTAGCGGACAATGTGATAAGATCCCTTTCTTACAGCCACGCCAATCGCTACAAATTCCAGATGAGGCACAAAAACAGCAGGTGCTTCAACGGATATCAAGTGCTCCTTTAAGTGGGCTCTCCTCCACATCAACTTCTACATCACAAATACTCCAGTCCTCAAAGGTGTCACCCAAATCGCACTTGCTTCCTCACAGCTCCCAAATCTCCAGCTGCCCGTCTGAGTATGAGGTAGAACAGATGGTTGAGTCTGCAGAGCTGTTTACTCATACTATAGCCTGGGAATCAGAGGTCGACTCCAGCGCTTCTGTGAATCCAGACGAGGAAATGATCTGCACTGATGCTCAGAATCTTTATGATTCGGATCCAGGACCAGACGCAGAAGGTTCTGACCATAATGTAGACCCTCATTCCCAAACTGTAACTCCTGTTGGTGGAGACAATGAGGAAGACGATGATAAGACTCAAATACCTGATTGGAGCGACAACTTTAGTTTTTTGTCAGGGCAGGAACAGGTTGGCTCTGAGGACGACGGGTGTGATAACGCACAGGGTGATGATGATGAGGTCGGAGATCCCACTTACTGTCAACCCACAGTCAGCCAAGAGATGAGGTCAGCAGAGGAGGTGGAGGAAGATGCTAGTGACGACGAGGTCAGGTTGCGCCTTCCTGGACAGAGACGTAATACTGGAAGCACGTCAACAACTGCATCCTCAAACACAACTCTGCCTCTCACCACAAGTCGTGGTGGCTCTTCAGGTCGCATGGGTGCTAAGCCTTGCATAGCCTGGGCATTTTTTCAGATCGATAAAGATGACCCAACTCGTGTTATCTGTAACTTTTGTCAGCAAAAGCTAAGTAGAGGCCAAAAAATACATAGTTTGAGTACTTCATGCATGAACCGGCACATGGACATGAAGCATAAGTTGCAGTGGGAAGCTCAGTGTGCTACAATGTGGCCTAGCCGGCCGGGCCAACCGCCGTCTGCCATATCTTGTGCATCCGCGGCCTCTTCATCCTCTGTGACTGGGGGGACAGCAGTCACACCTGTTTTGGGGCGCAGACCTGCCACCTCTTTACCCGCAACAGCCAGCGTGATTGGCAGGTCATCATTTTCTTTGGAGGTGGTAACACCAGCTGGTGTTGAGCGCTGTCCGACATCGATAGCACCACCTTTGGATCAAGGCAACCTAACATGTCCGCCTGCATCTTCCTCACAGACCGGCAGTTTGCCGGGGACACCCTTATCAACCCCGTCTAAGCACAATAGCCAGCCCTCGGTCCCTCAGATGTGGACAAGTAAAAGACCATTTCCTCCTAGCCATGAGAAAGCTAAGAGGTTGAATTTCACCATCTGCAAGCTCTTGGCTACAGAAATGCTGCCTTTCCGCCTGGTGGACACAGAGGATTTTCGAGACCTTATGTCCGTCGCAGTGCCCCAGTACCAGATGCCCAGTCGGCACTACTTCTCAAAGAAAGGTGTGCCTGCGCTCCACCACCATGTCGCACATAACATCACCGCTTCTTTGAGAAACTCTGTGTGTGACAGGGTGCATTTCACCACAGACACTTGGACGAGTAGGCATGGACAGGGGCGTTACATGTCGCTGACTGGGCACTGGGTAACTATGGTGACAGCAGGACAAGGGGCTGCTGTCCAAGTCTTGCCGTCCCCACGAGTTGTGCGTCAATCCTCTTTATGTCAAAGTTCCTCCACTGCTTCTGCCTCCTCAACCTCCTCTCGGTCTTCCACCTGCACCCAAAGCCTGTCTGGTCATGCCACAAGCTTTCTAACTGCGCAGAAGGGATCCTGCACACCTCCTTACTATGCTGGCAGTAGGGCTCAACGTCATCAGGCGGTTTTTACATTGAAATGTCTGGGAAATGTGAGTCACACAGCTGAGGAGTTGTGGTCAGCTCTGGAGAACCAATTTCATGAATGGTTGTCTCCACTGGACCTGAAACCAGGGAAGGCCGTGTGCGACAATGCTGCAAACCTGGGTGCGGCCCTTCGCCGGGGCAATGTCACACACATCCCTTGTATGGCTCACGTGTTGAACCTGGTTGTCCAGCAATTTTTAGCCCACTATCCCAGACTAGATGGCCTTCTGCAGAGGGCACAGTCGCTGTGTGCTCACTTCCGCCGTTCGCATCCCGCAGCTCAGCGACTTACATCTCTACAGAAGTCGTTGGGCCTGCCACTTCACCGGCTAAAATGCGATGTGCCTACCCGGTGGAATTCAACTCTGCACATGTTGCAGCGACTGTGGCAGCACCGACAAGCCCTGGTGCATTACGTTCTGACGTATAGCCTGGGCCAACGAGAATCAGAGGTGGGGCAAATTACGCTGGAGGAGTGGTCTCAGATCAGGGACCTATGCACCCTTCTGCACAGTTTTGAAATGGCGATGAAGATGTTTAGTGCTGACGATGCCATTATCAGCATGACTATTCCGGTGATTTACATGCTGGAGCACATGTTAAACAGAATTCGGAGTCAGGTGGTGGCACAAGAGGAGGTGGAGGAAGTAGAGGAGGAGGAGTTGTATGCGGAAGGGCTAACATCTGCAAGGTCCAGACGGTCGGCAGCACCAAGGCGGCAGGCATGTGAGGGTGGGGGAGATGGTTTTACCAGGGCGCATGGTAGCAGCCAAACTAGTGAGGAAGGTGCAGGAGCCCAGGAAGAAGTGGAGGACGAACTGATGGAAGACTCATCAGATGAGGGAGACCTTGATCACATTTCTGTTGTGCGAGGTTGGGGGGAGAGGACAGAGGAAGGAAGCATGATTGTTACCTCGCCACCAACACAACAGGGACTTGGTGCTCCTGGATGCGCAACACACATGAGTGCCTTCTTGCTGCACTACCTGCAACATGACCCTCGAATTGTGAGAATTAGAAATAATCCTGACTACTGAGTTGCCACACTGTTAGATCCCCGGTACAAAAGTAAATTTGCAGAAATTATTCCTGCCATAGAAAGGGATGCACGCATGCAGGAGTATCAGCAGAGACTGTTGCAGAATCTTACATGTGCTTTTCCACAAAATACCAGTGGTGCACGTAGTGAATCTCACAGTTCCAACTTGCCAACCGTGGGACCGTCAAGTGTTCAGCACTCAAACCGTAACAGAACCACAGTATCTGCTGGTAACATCAATTTTGCGGAATCATTTCACCACTTTTTTAGCCCATCCTTTGCAAGGCCACAGGAGACAAGAAGTCTGACACATAGTCAACGCCTAGAGACGATGGTACAGGAGTATCTCCAAGTAAACATTGAAGCCACGACTGTCACTGGACCCTTGCTCTTTTTGGGCTTCCAATCTGGATAAATGGCCGGAGCTAGCCACTTACGCCTTGGAGATCTTGTCATGCCCCGCAGCCAGCGTTCTGTCTGAACGTGTGTTCAGCGCTGCTGGTGGTGTGCTGACAGATAAGCGCACGCGGCTCTCCACTGATAATGTAGACAGACTCACGTTCATAAAGATGAACAAATCATGGATCCGAAATGACTTTTCTACCCCTGTGTCATCCTGGGGAGAGTAAAAGCTTGATGATTGGTTAAAATCACCCTACCAACCGTTTTAAGCTTTCAAATTACTAATCATGTTTATCTGTATCTTGACTGGAAAATAATTTGGGCTTTGTAGCAGTGTGCAGCACTGATCCTATTAGGCCATCTATACTAAAGCTTCACCAGATTTAAAATTAAAAATAATTTTTAGCTGCATCTAGCCCGGAAAATAATTTTGGGGCTCCGAGATGCGCAAGGCACATAAGTGCCTTCTTGCTGCACTACCTGCAGCATGACCCTCATATTGTCAGAATTCGAAGTAATCATGACTACTGGGTTGCCACACTCTTAGATCCCCCAAACTTTTCGATCAACCTTTTCATTTTAATATTCACCAAAAAAATGGTCATTTTTGAAAATATAAGCATTAGCAGGTTGTTAGAAACTGAAATCAAACAGTTTTCAACTCAAAACCTTATTCTAGGTGATGTTACATTTTCACATAGGACCCCTTGTTTGAAAGGAGCTTCTGAACTCTCTCGTCCATTGAATTTGTCAGGTTTTGGATGGTTTCTGCTTCAATTGTTTTGCATGAGGACAGAATACCCTCCCAGAGCTGTTGCTTAGATGTGAACTGCCTCCCGCCATCATAGACACTCCTTTTAATGATGCTCCAAAGGTTCTGAATGGGGTAGAGGTCAGGGGAGCATGGGGGTCACACCATAAGTTTGTCCCCTTTTATGCCCATATCAGCCAGAGATGCAGATGTTTTATGTGCAGCATGAGATGGTGCATTATCATGCAGAAAAATGATCTTGCTGTGAAATACACGGTTCTTCTTCTTGAACCATGGCAGGAAGTGCTGTTTGAGAAAATCCACATACATTATGGAGTTCATCTTTAGCGCCTTCAGGGATCCTAAAGGGGCCGACAATCTCTCTCCCCATGATTCCAGCCCAAAACATTACTCCACCTCCTCCTTGTTGGCGCTGTAGCCGTGTTTGCGTGGGGTGTCCATCAACCAGCCATCCTCCACTCCATCCATCTGGACCATCGAGCGCTGCACGGCACTCATCCGTGAACAAAACAGTTTTGAAATCAGTCTTCATGTAATATTTGGCCCACTGGAGCCGTTTCTGCTTGTGTGAAGTGGATAGAGGAGGTCGACAGGATGGCGCATGCACAGCTGCAAACCTCTGAAGGACCCTGCATCTTGTTGTTCGGGGGACGTTGGAGGCACAAGCAGCTTCAAAAACTTGTCTGCTGCTATGACAAGGCTTTTTTGCCGCTGCTCTTTCAACCTGACGTAATTGCCTGTAGGAAAGAGTCCTCAATTTGCCCTTATCAGCACACACACGTGTGTACTGTGAATCAGCTACATACTTCTTGATTGCCAAGACACTTCATCCTGATCATCGCACAATGTTGATTGTAGTCATGCCTTGACCTAAACACTCCACAATTTGTTGCTTCTCAGCAGCCGACACATCCTTTTTCTTTCCCATTTTGGCAGAAAATGTAGGCTGCTTAATAATGTGAGAGAGCCTTCTTAAGTAGTCTTGCCTTTCATTGGACACACCTGCCAAACTAATTAGCACAGGTGTCTGCAATTGCTTACAGTGATATAAAGAGCCCTGATACACATCACCATCAATGAGTTTAACTGACAAACAAACAAATTCTTCCCTTATCACTCCTAAACACTTTTTGCATAATAATTTGGAACGCAGTGTACATGTGCTTTTCCACAAAACACCAGTGGTTCACGTAGTGAATCTTACAGTTCTAACTTGCCAACCGTGGTCTGTATGGAGTTGTTCAATAAAGGGCCCAAAATTAAGATAACATAGATGGGAGAGGTCTCTATGAATAGGAATTCCTAAGTATTTGATACCCTGTGAGGGCCAGGCAAAGGGAAAGTTGGACTGGATGGAATCCTATATGGATTTGGGGAGGGAGACATCGAGGGCCTCAGACTTCGCTGCATTGATTTTAAAATTTTACCATGTAACAAAGTGATCTATTTCAGCCATAACAGCATGGATGGATATATGTGATTGAGTGATATATACTAGGACATCATCAGCAAATAGAGAGCACTTGTACTCGGTGCCTCCCACCTCAATCCACCTAATATTGGGGTTATGGCGAATTGATGAGAGCAGGTGCTCCGTCACTAGGATGTATAAGAGAGGGGACAGAGGACATCACTGCCTTGTCCCATTGGTGATTGTGAAAGGTGATGAAAATGTTCTGACGCACCCCCTGGGCTTTGGGACACCCGGAGCCGGACCCTTTTTGGTGGATGCTGGTGGTTGTAGTCTTCGTGGCGGCGACCCGGTTCCGTGGCTCAGGGCGGTCAAACCAGTGGCGGAACTATTTATGTGGTTTAGATGTTTAAATGTCCGACTACGCCACCCGTGGATTGCGGTCAGAGTGAACCGCCGCTACAGGGCAGACCGCTGAGGCTGGTGTTGTGGGTGCAGCAGAGCGTAGCATAACTCCCCCCGAGAGGAGTATAGCCTCAGGGCAGTGTATGCGGAGGATGGGGGTGATGGTGCAGGGCAGCAGCAGTAACGACACGGAGTCAGTGATGCAGTTCAGGGCCTTTACTCACAGTTCTTATTATCCAGACCACGTCTGCAGGTAACGGCTGCCCACGTCGTACTGTGCTCACCAGGTGAGGGGCTCAGACAACTCCCAGATAACTTTGGAGCACTTCACAGGACCCCCTTTGTGTGTCCTTTGTCTAGCCTTTCTTACCAACACTTCTGTCCGGCTGCCTCGGGCCTCCTCTTGGTAAACTTGGCGCCAGTTTCCCTGACCCTATGTGGTGCCTTCCTAGCGGGTGTAGCGAGGGGCTGCGCCACATAAAATGTCAGAGCCTCCGGTTTCTAGCTGAGGGTCGTTTCCTGCCTCCACTAGTTCGGGGACCGGTCTCCCCCTTTGGCCTGACCCCTCCACGCAGGTGGATTCGGGCGTGCGGTGGCGACTCGCCCGTCCGCACCCCTGGGATCCCTTCATTCCTCGTTCCTGGAGCCTTCTCCGCTCCTCTTCCGTCCTTCTCCCTCTTCCAGGCCTGGGCCTCTGTTACTAGGCCCGCCTCCGAAGCAGAGCTCATGCAGAGCCCCTGCTCCCTGCCACTTCTGCTCAGACTTCTCTGCACTGAACTAAGATGGTGCCCACCTTTTATACTCCCTTCTCAATGCACCCAGGAACTGCTTCCTACCTGCTCCTGCACTACAGGGTTCCCCTTCCTCAGTGTTCCCTCCCCCCACTCCAGCCAGGGACAGGGACTGTCGTGCCCATCTCAGGGGCATATTGGTCGCCCTGCCCCACGGCAATGTGGTGTAATGCATGCAGGTGTCGGGTCCTGATCCACACTCCATCCTTACCTGAGAGTGAGATATCACACCTCTGGGTGAGGTGCAATACGTCTGTAGCAACCAAGCCCTCAGGGTGCTACAGTTCCATTTATCTTCAGCCTAGGTGACGTATTGCGATACAGGGCCGTGATTTTGGCTATAAAAGGGTCCCCTAGACCCCTACCCCAAGCTTTTTAAGAGAATCATATATGGCGTGCCAGGAGACTCTATGGAATGCTTTCTCAGCATCCAACGAGAGTATCTAATTACAAATTTTTAACTGCATCTAGCCCAGGAAATACTTTGTGCCTAGTAGCAGTGTCTGCTAGTCAGCGGATTATCCCGGCTGTTAAGCAAGCTGCACCACCTGTAGTTTAGACACTTAATTTTTTCAAAGGAAATGCTTCGGGACCATGGGATACTTAGTGAAGAGCATCAGGAGGCACCCCAAGGCATAGGGGCTGGGACTGGCAGTAGGATGCCTTGCGGTGGACAGCCGAGCTCGATCCTTATAAAAGCTTTTTAACTGCAGCAGCTTTAGTGGACGCTACTGGAGCTGGAATTACCGCGGCTGCTGGCATGAGACTTGCCCTCCAATAGATCCTTGTAAATGGATTTAAAGTGTATTCATTCAAATTAGAGAGAGAATTTAAATTAAAAAGCTTAGAGCTGCCTCCACCACAGGGGGGCTCGCTCGACCCACCAGCGGACAGGCACCAGTATTGGGAGAGGGGGGCTGGCCGTCAGGGTTCACCGCGGCTCTGGCACAAACCCGGCGACACGGAGGTGGCACGGGCAGGAGCGGACTGGCCGTGTCGGCTTCTCACTTTTTGGATTTTAGAAGGGCATGACATGCCTATATCTGTGTCTCCCCCTCCTTTTACTCCTCCACCTCTTTTATTTTCGCATGACTATATGTACTTGTCACTTTTCCATGTGTTAGTTATGTCTTCTGAGCAGTTTGTCAGCTTTTGGACACCTTTGAAGGTGTTTTCTATGTGTTTCTATGTGTTTTTGTTTGCCTGCCATTGGTTTTAACGGTGTTCGAAGGTGTTCGACGAACAGTTCGGCGAACACACGGGTGTTCGACGAACCGAACCGAACTCGAACACTACGGGGGTGGCTCAACACTAGTAGGGACACTGGCGCGATAGGACCCAGTACACACTGGGACTCAGGAACAGAACCACAGATGTGGCGGACAAACACAGCAGAGTGAGGCCGCCCAGAGAGGTGAGCGAGAACAGGGCAGGACAAGGCCGCCTGGAGCGGTGAGCAAGAGTAGAGCAGGACAAGGCCGCCAGGAGCGGTGAACAAAGGGTCAGAGCTGAGCGAGACTGCCGGAGCAGTGAGCAAGAGTAAAGCAGGATGAGGCCGCCTGGAGCGGTGAGCAAGAGTGGAGCAAGACTGCCGGAGCAGTGAGCAAAAGGATAAGAGCGGAGCGAGACTGCCGGAGCAGCGAGCAAAAGGGTCCGAGCGGAGCAAGGCTGCCGGAGCAGCGAGCAAAGGAGTCAGAGCAGGCTAGAACCGCCGGAGCGGTGAGCAAAGGAGTCAGAGCAGGCTAGAACCGCCGGAGCGGTGAGCAAAGGAGTCAGAGCAGGCTAGAACTGCCGGAGCAGTGAGCAAAGGAGTCAGAGCAGGCTAGAACCGCCGGAGCGGTGAGCAAAGGAGTCAGAGCAGGCTAGAACCGCCGGAGCGGTGAGCAAGGCAGAGCAGGGGGGACAGGGCTCTGTTCACACGGAACAGACAGGAAGAGAAAGGCAGAGCCAGATACCCACAGGATACTTGCAGTGAAGTAGCGAGTGGACCACAAACTCACAAACTGGAGTACAGAGACAACAAGCAGGAGTTAGGTACGAGTTCAGACTCTGCAGAAAAAGGAAGGGAACGGACATAGAGGCAAAACAGGTAAAGGATAGGAAAGAGTTCAGACTGGAACTGAGTGTACGGAGGTGACCGACACTGCAGCGGGATACAGGAGCGGGTCTGGGAATACGGCCCCCAGAGAGGCGGGACGAACAGGCAAGGAGCGTGTTCAGACAGGACAGACAAGATACAGGAACAGGTCTAGGTAATCGGCCCCTAGAAGGCGGGAGGAACAGGCTAGGAGCGAGTTCAGACAGGCCTGGAAATACAGGCTCCAGGATAGGCAGACAAGAGAACACAGACAGGACTCAGTTCAAACACGGGAACTGATACCGCAAGGCAGGAGACATAGACAGGACTCAGTTCAGACACGGGAACTGATACCGCAAGGCAGGAGACATAGACAGGACTCAGCTCAGACACGGGAACTGATACCGCAAGGCAGGAGACATAGACAGGACTCAGTTCAGACACGGGAACTGATACCACAAAGCAGGAGAAATAGACAGGACTCAGTTCAAACACGGGAACTGATACCGCAAAGCAGGAGACAAAGAACGGGACCTGGCACCTTCAGAGTGCAAGCACACACTGAATGAAACACTATGCTCAGGCAGGGATAGATGGGAGCAGCTGAGCTATATACCAGGTGACAGACAGCAATAGGCTGAGGACGCACAAGGGGTGTGACCCACAGCAGGTACAAAAAGCAGGAAGTGATCGGGCGCCGCCCTTAAGCAGCAGAAACAGACACAAACAGACAGCATGGAGGGAAGCCAGAGAGACATTCTGGACTGGAGATCAAGTGCGCGCTCTTGCACAGTGGGAGATGGACCACCATGCAAGGACGCCGCCAGGTATGTTACAGTACCCCCCCCCCTTACGCCCCCTCTTCTTCAGGCCTGCCAGAATCTTCTGCAGGGAATTCGAGGACCAGTCGTTCACTTCAAGGAGATCACTTCCACTGTCCACAGGAAAAACTGATCTCATCTGGTTAGCTAGGATGCTATCTCCTATCCAGCCATCCTCAGCAACAGACGAAACGGGTGGAGTACCAGGAACAGCACACAAGGAAGTCTCTCTCCACATATTTTCAGGTGGCACCCCAGAGGGTACAGGAGACAACTGGAAGTCCTTCACCGGGTTGGAGGGGGACAGAGACTTGGGGGTAATCTCTGCTTCGAGGTACATCTTGTCAAGCTCACAGGAAGAAATAGACGGGTTATCAGGTACATAATGAGGAAAAGTCACTGTCTCTTTGTTATCTGGTGGTACCCCGGAGGATTCAGGAAACAACTGGAGGTCCTCCGCCGGGTCAGAAGAGTGCAGAGGCTCTGAGAAAACATCTGCTTCAGAGTACACTAGGTCGGACTCACTGGACGAAGCAGGCGAGGTATCGGGTACCGAGTATAGGAAAGTCTCTGTCCATTCACCACCAGGTGGCACCCCGAAGGGTTCTGGAGACAACTGGCAGTCCTCCGCCTGGTCAGAGGGGTGTAGAGACTCACGGGTAACCTCTGCTTCAGAGTACACTAGGTCGGACTCACTGGACGAAGCAAGCGAGGTATCAGATCCAGGATATAGGAAAGTCTCTGTCCATTCACCACCAGGTGGCACCCAGAAGGGTTCTGGAGACAACTGGAGGTCCTCCGCCTGGTCGGAGGGGTGTAGAGACTCGGGAGTAACCACTGCTTCGGAGTACACTAGGTTGGACTCAGTGGACGAAGCGAGCGAGGTATCAGGTACAGAGTATAGGAGAGTCTCTGTCCTTTCGCTACCAGGTAGCACCCCGAAGGGTTCTGGAGACAACTGGAGGTCCTCCGCCTGGTCGGAGGGGTGTAGAGACTCGGGAGTAACCTCTGCTTCGGAGTACACTAGGTTGGACTCACTGGACGAAGCGAGCGAGGTATCAGGTACAGAGTATAGGAGAGTCTCTGTCCTTTCGCTACCAGGTAGCACCCCGAAGGGTTCAGGAGACAACTGGAGGTCCTCCGCCTGGTCGGAGGGGTGTAGAGACTCGGGGGTAACTACCACTTTGGGGTACCCATTGTCAGGCTCACAGGACGAAGCGGACAAAGTATCGAGTACCGGGTGTAGAGAAGTCTCTCTCCATTTGTCATCGAGTGGTATCCCGGAGGATTCAGGAGGCAACAGGGGGTCCTCCACCAGGTAGTAGAGGTGCACAGACTCTGAGATAACCACAGCTTTGGAGCATCCTTGGACATGCACACCGGTTATAGTGGGTGAAGCATCTGATGCCGGGTGCAGGAAGTTCTCCTGTGTGGAGTCTGGATGGGCAGAAGTCTCTTCGGACAGGAGAACTGGTGCACTACCCACGCACATTACCCGTTGGGGCTTCTCCGGGATACAGGGAGATGAAGCTTCAGTAGGGACTTCAAGGTTGGGGTCAGGAGGTCTCAGGGAGGACAGACCCTGGCGTGACGGCTTGCCTCTACGTCTAGCACGTCTGGACTGCCTCTTGAGGTTGGGAGAAGTATTCCGGAAAGCGTAGTCACTCTGTGAGGATTCTGGGTGGGCAGTAGTCTCATTGGGCTGGAGGACTATTGCGCTACCCACACACACTACCCGTCGGGGCTGCTCCGGGATATTGGGAAGTGAAGTTTCAGCAGGGGCTTCAGGGTTAGGGTCCTCGAAGACCATACGAAAGGCCACCAGGAAGGCCTGCAGGTCAAGGACGACAGGATCCCATGCTTCCCATAGGGGGGTGACGCATTTCAAGGCATCACCCGCTAGGTAGTCAATCATAAAGGCCACTTTAGCCCAATCCGAAGGAAAATAGAGAGGGTAGGCCTTAAAGTGTAGCATGCATTGCTCCACAAATGCACGACACTGTCTTGGATCCCCATAGTAACGTGGCGGATCCGCAGGAACGAGAGCTGATCGATCCATCTGGACGGTGCGTAATTCGCCTGGAACTCAGCTAAGGAAAAAAAAAATTTATTTATTTATTTTAATGCATGTATTCGCTGGAAAATTTCTCAGAGAGCGAAGGCCGTGGGGCTCAATGGGAACCATGGCCTGAGCATGCTGTAATGCACACGCCCGGGCTGAGCGGCGTGTGCGTGTGATTGTAGTGATTCCACTGGACCGTGCCGGAGAGTGAATGCCTGGAGGGGCGTAACTAGGTATTCACCCGATCCGACCAGGGTCGCACGACGGCATACGACGCCAGTGCACCAAGGAGGAACCGAGCAGAGGGACCAGGTGCTACTCCAGGACAGACCCCGGACACGGCTGTTGACCCACACAGGGGAATACAGGAACAGACTGGTAGGCTGGCACACAGACTGGTGGGTATAGGCAGGCACGACTGGTATGCAGGCAGGCGGGTATGCAGGCAGGGGGGTACAGGCAAGCACAGCTAGAGTGCAGACAGGGAGGCACTAGCAGGTAGGAACACAGGCGGGATAGGACCCAGTACACACTGGGACTCAGGAACAATACAGGCAGAGGGGTACAGGCAAGCACAGCTAGAGTGCAGACAGGGAGGCACTAGCAGGTAGGGACACAGGCGGGATAGGACCCAGTACACACTGGGACTCAGGAACAGAACCACAGATGTGGCGGACAAACACAGCAGAGTGAGGCCGCCCAGAGAGGTGAGCGAGAACAGGGCAGGACAAGGCCGCCTGGAGCGGTGAGCAAGAGTAGAGCAGGACAAGGCCGCCAGGAGCGGTGAACAAAGGGTCAGAGCTGAGCGAGACTGCCGGAGCAGTGAGCAAGAGTAAAGCAGGACGAGGCCACCTGGAGCGGTGAGCAAGAGTGGAGCAAGACTGCCGGAGCAGTGAGCAAAAGGATAAGAGCGGAGCAAGACTGCCGGAGCAGCGAGCAAAAGGGTCCGAGCAGAGCAAGGCTGCCGGAGCAGCGAGCAAAGGAGTCAGAGCAGGCTAGAACCGCCGGAGCGGTGAGCAAAGGAGTCAGAGCAGGCTAGAACCGCCGGAGTGGTGAGTAAAGGAGTCAGAGCAGGCTAGAACCGCCGGAGCGGTGAGCAAAGGAGTCAGAGCAGGCTAGAACCGCCGGAGCGGTGAGCAAAGGAGTCAGAGCAGGCTAGAACCGCCGGAGCGGTGAGCAAAGGAGTCAGAGCAGGCTAGAACCGCCGGAGCGGTGAGCAAGGCAGAGCAGGGGGGACAGGGCTCTGTTCACACGGAACAGACAGGAAGAGAAAGGCAGAGCCAGATACCCACAGAATACTTGCAGTGAAGTAGCGAGTGGACCACAAACTCACAAACGGGAGTACAGAGACAACAAGCAGGAGTTAGGTACGAGTTCAGACTCTGCAGAAAAAGGAAGGGAACGGACATAGAGGCAAAACAGGTAAAGGATAGGAAAGAGTTCAGACTGGAACTGAGTGTACGGAGGAGACCGACACTGCAGCGGGATACAGGAGCGGGTCTGGGAATACGGCCCCCAGAGAGGCGGGACGAACAGGCAAGGAGCGTGTTCAGACAGGACAGACAAGATACAGGAACAGGTCTAGGTAATCGGCCCCTAGAAGGCGGGAGGAACAGGCTAGGAGCGAGTTCAGACAGGCCTGGAAATACAGGCTCCAGGATAGGCAGACAAGAGAACACAGACAGGACTCAGTTCAGACACGGGAACTGATACCGCAAGGCAGGAGACATAGACAGGACTCAGTTCAGACACGGGAACTGATACCGCAAGGCAGGAGACATAGACAAGACTCAGTTCAGACACGGGAACTGATACCGCAAGGCAGGAGACATAGACAGGACTCAGCTCAGACACGGGAACTGATACCGCAAGGCAGGAGACATAGACAGGACTCAGTTCAGACACGGGAACTGATACCGCAAAGCAGGAGAAATAGACAGGACTCAGTTCAAACACGGGAACTGATACCGCAAAGCAGGAGACAAAGAACGGGACCTGGCACCTTCAGAGTGCAAGCACACACTGAATGAAACACTATGCTCAGGCAGGGATAGATGGGAGCAGCTGAGCTATATACCAGGTGACAGACAGCAATAGGCTGAGGACGCACAAGGGGTGTGACCCACAGCAGGTACAAAAAGCAGGAAGTGATCGGGCGCCGCCCTTAAGCAGCAGAAACAGACACAAACAGACAGCATGGAGGGAAGCCAGAGAGACATTCTGGACTGGAGATCAAGTGCGCGCTCTTGCACAGTGGGAGATGGACCACCATGCAAGGACGCCACCAGGTATGTTACAGTACCCCCCCCTTACGCCCCCTCTTCTTCAGGCCTGCCAGAATCTTCCACAGGGAATTCGAGGACCAGTCGTTCACTTCAAGGAGATCACTTCCACTGTCCACAGGAAAAACTGATCTCATCTGGTTAGCTAGGATGCTACCTCCTATCCAGCCATCCTCAGCAACAGACGAAACGGGTGGAGTACCAGGAACAGCACACAAGGAAGTCTCTCTCCACATATTTTCAGGTGGCACCCCAGAGGGTACAGGAGACAAATGGAAGTCCTTCACCGGGTTGGAGGGGGACAGAGACTTGGGGGTAATCTCTGCTTCGAGGTACATCTTGTCAAGCTCACAGGAAGAAATAGACGGGTTATCAGGTACATAATGAGGAAAAGTCACTGTCTCTTTGTTATCTGGTGGTACCCCGGAGGATTCAGGAAACAACTGGAGGTCCTCCGCCGGGTCAGAAGAGTGCAGAGGCTCTGAGAAAACATCTGCTTCAGAGTACACTAGGTCGGACTCACTGGACGAAGCAGGCGAGGTATCGGGTACCGAGTATAGGAAAGTCTCTGTCCATTCACCACCAGGTGGCACCCCGAAGGGTTCTGGAGACAACTGGCGGTCCTCCGCCTGGTCAGAGGGGTGTAGAGACTCACGGGTAACCTCTGCTTCAGAGTACACTAGGTCGGACTCACTGGACGAAGCAAGCGAGGTATCAGATCCAGGATATAGGAAAGTCTCTGTCCATTCACCACCAGGTGGCACCCAGAAGGGTTCTGGAGACAACTGGAGGTCCTCCGCCTGGTCGGAGGGGTGTAGAGACTCGGGAGTAACCACTGCTTCGGAGTACACTAGGTTGGACTCAGTGGACGAAGCGAGCGAGGTATCAGGTACAGAGTATAGGAGAGTCTCTGTCCTTTCGCTACCAGGTAGCACCCCGAAGGGTTCTGGAGACAACTGGAGGTCCTCCGCCTGGTCGGAGGGGTGTAGAGACTCGGGAGTAACCTCTGCTTCGGAGTACACTAGGTTGGACTCACTGGACGAAGCGAGCGAGGTATCAGGTACAGAGTATAGGAGAGTCTCTGTCCTTTCGCTACCAGGTAGCACCCCGAAGGGTTCAGGAGACAACTGGAGGTCCTCCGCCTGGTCGGAGGGGTGTAGAGACTCGGGGGTAACTGCCACTTTGGGGTACCCATTGTCAGGCTCACAGGACGAAGCGGACAAAGTATCGAGTACCGGGTGTAGAGAAGTCTCTCTCCATTTGTCATCGAGTGGTATCCCGGAGGATTCAGGAGGCAACAGGGGGTCCTCCACCAGGTAGTAGAGGTGCACAGACTCTGAAATAACCACAGCTTTGGAGCATCCTTGGACATGCACACCGGTTAAAGTGGGTGAAGCATCTGATGCCGGGTGCAGGAAGTTCTCCTGTGTGGAGTCTGGATGGGCAGAAGTCTCTTCGGGCAGGAGAACTGGTGCACTACCCACACACATTACCCGTTGGGGCTTCTCCGGGATACAGGGAGATGAAGCTTCAGTAGGGACTTCAAGGTTGGGGTCAGGAGGTCTCAGGGAGGACAGACCCTGGCGTGACGGCTTGCCTCTACGTCTAGCACGTCTGGACTGCCTCTTGAGGTTGGAAGAAGTATTCCGGAAAGCGTAGTCAGTCTGTGAGGATTCTGGGTGGGCAGTAGTCTCATTGGGCTGGAGGACTATTGCGCTACCCACACACACTACCCGTCGGGGCTGCTCCGGGATATTGGGAAGTGAAGCTTCAGCAGGGGCTTCAGGGTTAGGGTCCTCGAAGACCATACGAAAGGCCACCAGGAAGGCCACCAGGAAGGCCACCATGAAGTGCCGGAGAGTGAATGCCTGCAGGGGCGTAACTAGGTATTCACCCGATCCGACCAGGGTCGCACGACGGCATGCGACGCCAGTGCACCAAGGAGGAACCGAGCAGAGGGACCAGGTGCTACTCCAGGACAGACCCCGGACACGGCTGTTGACCCACACAGGGGAATACAGGAACAGACTGGTAGGCTGGCACACAGACTGGTGGGTATAGGCAGGCATGACTGGTATGCAGGCAGGCGGGTATGCAGGCAGGGGGGTACAGGCAAGCACAGCTAGAGTGCAGACAGGGAGGCACTAGCAGGTAGGAACACAGGCGGGATAGGACCCAGTACACACTGGGACTCAGGAACAATACAGGCAGAGGGGTACAGGCAAGCACAGCTAGAGTGCAGACAGGGAGGCACTAGCAGGTAGGGACACTGGCGGGATAGGACCCAGTACACACTGGGACTCAGGAACAATACAGGCAGAGGGGTACAGGCAAGCACAGCTAGAGTGCAGACAGGGAGGCACTAGCAGGTAGGGACACTGGCGGGATAGGACCCAGTACACACTGGGACTCAGGAACAGAACCACAGATGTGGCGGACAAACACAGCAGAGTGAGGCCGCCCAGAGAGGTGAGCGAGAACAGGGCAGGACAAGGCCGCCTGGAGCGGTGAGCAAGAGTAGAGCAGGACAAGGCCGCCAGGAGCGGTGAACAAAGGGTCAGAGCTGAGCGAGACTGCCGGAGCAGTGAGCAAGAGTAAAGCAGGACGAGGCCGCCTGGAGCGGTGAGCAAGAGTGGAGCAAGACTGCCGGAGCAGTGAGCAAAAGGATAAGAGCGGAGCGAGACTGCCGGAGCAGCGAGCAAAAGGGTCCGAGCGAAGCAAGGCTGCTGGAGCAGCGAGCAAAGGAGTCAGAGCAGGCTAGAACCGCCGGAGCGGTGAGCAAAGGAGTCAGAGCAGGCTAGAACCGCCGGAGCAGTGAGCAAAGGAGTCAGAGCAGGCTAGAACCGCCGGAGCGGTGAGCAAAGGAGTCAGAGCAGGCTAGAACCGCCGGAGCGGTGAGCAAAGGAGTCAGAGCAGGCTAGAACCGCCGGAGCGGTGAGCAAAGGAGTCAGAGCAGGCTAGAACCGCCGGAGCGGTGAGCAAGGCAGAGCAGGGGGGACAGGGCTCTGTTCACACGGAACAGACAGGAAGAGAAAGGCAGAGCCAGATACCCACAGGATACTTGCAGTGAAGTAGCGAGTGGACCACAAACTCACAAATGGGAGTACAGAGACAACAAGCAGGAGTTAGGTACGAGTTCAGACTCTGCAGAAAAAGGAAGGGAACGGACATAGAGGCAAAACAGGTAAAGGATAGGAAAGAGTTCAGACTGGAACTGAGTGTACGGAGGAGACCGACACTGCAGCGGGATACAGGAGCGGGTCTGGGAATACGGCCCCCAGAGAGGCGGGACGAACAGGCAAGGAGCGTGTTCAGACAGGACAGACAAGATACAGGAACAGGTCTAGGTAATCGGCCCCTAGAAGGCGGGAGGAACAGGCTAGGAGCGAGTTCAGACAGGCCTGGAAATACAGGCTCCAGGATAGGCAGACAAGAGAACACAGACAGGACTCAGTTTAGACACGGGAACTGATACCGCAAGGCAGGAAACATAGACAGGACTCAGTTCAGACACGGGAACTGATACCGCAAGGCAGGAGACATAGACAGGACTCAGTTCAGACACGGGAACTGATACCGCAAGGCAGGAGACATAGACAGGACTCAGCTCAGACACGGGAACTGATACCGCAAGGCAGGAGACATAGACAGGACTCAGTTCAGACACGGGAACTGATACCGCAAAGCAGGAGAAATAGACAGGACTCAGTTCAAACACGGGAACTGATATCGCAAAGCAGGAGACAAAGAACGGGACCTGGCACCTTCAGAGTGCAAGCACACACTGAATGAAACACTATGCTCAGGCAGGGATAGATGGGAGCAGCTGAGCTATATACCAGGTGACAGACAGCAATAGGCTGAGGACACACAAGGGGTGTGACCCACAGCAGGTACAAAAAGCAGGAAGTGATCGGGCGCCGCCCTTAAGCAGCAGAAACAGACACAAACAGACAGCATGGAGGGAAGCCAGAGAGACATTCTGGACTGGAGATCAAGTGCGCGCTCTTGCACAGTGGGAGATGGACCACCATGCAAGGACGCCGCCAGGTATGTTACAGTACCCCCCCCCCCCTTACGCCCCCTCTTCTTCAGGCCTGCCAGAATCTTCCGCAGGGAATTCGAGGACCAGTCGTTCACTTCAAGGAGATCACTTCCACTGTCCACAGGAAAAACTGATCTCATCTGGTTAGCTAGGATGCTACCTCCTATCCAGCCATCCTCAGCAACAGACGAAACGGGTGGAGTACCAGGAACAGCACACAAGGAAGTCTCTCTCCACATATTTTCAGGTGGCACCCCAGAGGGTACAGGAGACAACTGGAAGTCCTTCACCGGGTTGGAGGGGGACAGAGACTTGGGGGTAATCTCTGCTTCGAGGTACATCTTGTCAAGCTCGCAGGAAGAAATAGACGGGTTATCAGGTACATAATGAGGAAAAGTCACTGTCTCTTTGTTATCTGGTGGTACCCCGGAGGATTCAGGAAACAACTGGAGGTCCTCCGCCGGGTCAGAAGAGTGCAGAGGCTCTGAGAAAACATCTGCTTCAGAGTACACTAGGTCGGACTCACTGGACGAAGCAGGCGAGGTATCGGGTACCGAGTATAGGAAAGTCTCTGTCCATTCACCACCAGGTGGCACCCCGAAGGGTTCTGGAGACAACTGGCGGTCCTCCGCCTGGTCAGAGGGGTGTAGAGACTCACGGGTAACCTCTGCTTCAGAGTACACTAGGTCGGACTCACTGGACGAAGCAAGCGAGGTATCAGATCCAGGATATAGGAAAGTCTCTGTCCATTCACCACCAGGTGGCACCCAGAAGGGTTCTGGAGACAACTGGAGGTCCTCCGCCTGGTCGGAGGGGTGTAGAGACTCGGGAGTAACCACTGCTTCGGAGTACACTAGGTTGGACTCAGTGGACGAAGCGAGCGAGGTATCAGGTACAGAGTATAGGAGAGTCTCTGTCCTTTCGCTACCAGGTAGCACCCCTGTAGCGTCGGCGTCCCTGCCCTCTGCTAGGCATGGACGCTGTTCCCCTCACCTCTCTGCTCCGAGCCCGGCGTCCTCCTCCCGCTCAGCTGGCAGCGCGCGCTCCTTCCCGGCCACTGTGCTTAGGGCGCGCGCGCTTCCTCCCTCTTAAAGGGGCCGCGCGCGCCGTCCTAAGGAGTCCCCGGCCAATGGCCGGAGGACTTCACCATATATAAGGCACCTCCTCCAAAATGGAGGTGCCCGAGCAATGTTGTTGCACTGTTCACTACTCTGCTTCAGCCCTCAGGTCCCGTTGCCAGTTACCTGCCTGATTCCTGCCAGAGTCCTGCCAGTTTGCTGTCTGTTTCCTGCCTGATATTCCTGCTACCTGCCTGCTAGCCTGAGGTCCGACGGTCTGCCTTACTACTCCTGTCAGTCTGTCTAAGGACCAGCTTGCCCGCTCACCTGGGAGCGCACATCAACTACCTGCCTGCTTGCCTGAGGTCCGACAGTCTGCCTTCCAACTCTTGTCAGTCTGTCTATGGACCAGCTTGCCCGCTCACCTGGGAGCGCACATCTGCTACCTGCCTGCTAGCCTACCTGGAGGCTCTGCCGTCACATGCTGTGACCACCTGCCTGTCCAGTGACTCCTGCCCGCTCACCTGGGAGCGCTCATCTGCTGCCTGTCTGCTAGCCTACCTGGAGGCTCTGCCGTCACGTGCTGTGACCACCCGCCTGTCCAGAGACTGCCCCGGTCACTTGCCGTGACCTCCTGCCCGTTCATCCAGAGACTGCCCCGGTCACTTGCCGTGACCTCCTGCCCGTTCATCCAGAGACTGCCCCGGTCAATTGCCGTGACCTCCTGCCCGTTCATCCAGAGACTGCCCCGGTCACTTGCCGTGACCTCCTGCCAGTTCATCCAGAGGCTGCCCCGGTCACTTGCCGTGACCTCCTGCCCGTTCATCCAGAGACTGCCCCGGTCACTTGCCGTGACCTCCTGTCCGTTCATTCAGAGACTGTCCCAGTCACCTGCTGTGACTGCCTGCCCGTCTACCCTGGTCGCCACCAGCTCCCTTACAAGGACCGCCCCCTTGTATAGTAGCTCAGAGGTTCCGCCTCCCAGACCCGTTACAGTTTGCTCGGGCCATGGAACCCGGTGGCACCCAAGCTCCCTCGCTCTCGGACCTCTGTCATGAACTGTCCAGTCAGAGGTCCCAACAGGAGTCCATCCTGGGTCACCTGCGGAATGTCAATTCTCGCCTGGACACTCTGACTGCTCCATCAGCAACCACCGCCAGTGCCCTGACTCGCAACCCGGCAGCTCCGCTGCCCACCAATACCATGGTGTCCTACCCCGGACCCCGGCTTTCTGCACCTCCTCGCTTCGGAGGCGACTCCGCCCAGGCTCGGGGCTTCATAAATCAGTGCACCCTGCACTTTGAACTCCTGTCCCACCAGTTTAACTCCGACCGGGCAAAAATTGCCTTCATCATGTCCCATCTCACCGGGGAGGCCCTGGCCTGGCTAAATCCTCTATGGGAGAGAGGAGACCCCCTGGTGTCCGACTTGCCTGCCTTTCTCATGGCTTTCCGGAAAATCTTCGACGAACCCGGACGGAAGACCTCATCCGCATCATCTCTGCTACGCCTCCGTCAGGGAAGTCTCACCGTGGGCCAATATGCCATACGGTTCCGTACCCTTGCCTCGGAGCTGGCCTGGGATAACGACGCTCTGGTATCCGTCTTCTGGGAGGGTCTGTCCGGCCGTATTAAAGATGAACTTGCCGGTCAGGACATTCCTACCACTCTCGATGACCTAATAACTCTTGCCACCCGGATTGATCTACGGTTCCAGGAGCGTGCCAAAGAGGTCACCCGTGAGAGGAGGTTTCCACGTCTAGCTCCTACTTTTCAGAAATCCGTCTCTCCCCAGGTACACTCTTCTGAGCCTATGCAGGTCGACCAGACCAAGA
Source organism: Phyllobates terribilis (assembly GCF_046119375.1). Taxonomy (NCBI): domain Eukaryota; kingdom Metazoa; phylum Chordata; class Amphibia; order Anura; family Dendrobatidae; genus Phyllobates; species Phyllobates terribilis. Next base: position 650,500,290 of record NW_027362762.1, read on the forward strand.
TGGTCAAAACCCGTCAGGACTTTCGCCGTGCCGAAGGGAGCTGCTTCTACTGTGGCAGTAAGGAGCACCGGATCCGTACCTGCCCGGAGAGGTCGGGAAACGCCTGTGTCTAGGTTCGCTCAGAGAGGTCAACCTAGACAAGAATAAATCCTCTCCATCTCTGCTACTGTCAGTCTCTATTATCTGCGGGGAGAATCGTTATTTCGAACTAGCCCAACTTGACTCTGGAGCGGCCGGGAATCTTATCTCACAGTCCCTGGTAGAAAAATACCGCATTCCCACCAAACCTCTGGCTGTACCATTATCTGTCGCTGCTGTGGATGGGGGCCTCTTACCACGTCCCATCCAACTCATCACCGAATCCATAACTCTGCAGGTGGGAATGCTGCATTCTGAGAGCATCTCTTTTCATGTTCTGCCTGGACTCTCTCACGCCCTCTTACTAGGTCTACCTTGGCTCCAGAGACATGCACCCGTGCTTGACTGGCAGACCGGAGAAGTCCTTCGCTGGGGACAGGACTGTCATAAGACTTGTTTGGTTCCTGTTCATCCCGTCCGTCCTTCTCCTACCCCAACTAATCTACCTGGACTTCCGATTCCCTATTGGTCATTTGCTGATGTCTTTAATAAAAAAGAGGCAGAGACATTACCCCCTCATAGACCATACGACTGTCCTATCGACCTGTTACCCGGTACTACTCCTCCCCGTGGGCGTATTTACCCATTGTCCGCTGCTGAGACCCGGTTGATGTCCGAATATATTGAGGAGAATTTGGCCAGGGGATTCATCCGTAAATCTACCTCCCCGGCGGGAGCAGGCTTCTTCTTCGTAAAAAAGAAGGACGGCTCTCTCCGTCCCTGTATAGACTATAGAGGCCTTAACCAGATCACGGTGAAGAATAAGTACCCCCTTCCGCTCATTCCAGAATTATTTGATCGCCTGAGGGGGGCTAGAGTCTTCACCAAACTGGACCTCCGTGGGGCGTACAACCTGGTCCGTATCCGTCAAGGGGATGAATGGAAGACTGCATTCAACACCCGGGACGGCCACTATGAATATCTGGTAATGCCCTTTGGTCTCTGTAACGCTCCCGCCGTCTTTCAAGAGTTGGTCAATGACATCTTCCGGGACCTTCTCTACTCCTGCGTTGTGGTGTACCTGGACGACATCTTGGTCTTCTCTCCGGATCTCCAGACTCACCGGAGGGACGTTCGTCAGGTCCTGCTCAGGCTCAGGCAGAACCACCTCTTCGCTAAATATGAGAAGTGTCTCTTTGAGCAGACCTCGCTTCCGTTTTTGGGCTACATTATTTCTCAGACCGGCCTACGAATGGATCCAGAGAAACTGTCTGCCATCGAGAAATGGCCCCGACCGGAGGGGTTGAAGGCCATTCAGCGGTTCCTGGGCTTCGCCAACTACTACCGCCTCTTCATACCGCACTTCTCTTCCCGGACTGCCCCAATTTCCGCGCTCACCCGTAAGGGTACTAATCCCAAAGAGTGGCCGCCCGAAGCAGAGGAGGCCTTTCTTTCCTTAAAACAGGCCTTCTCTTCCGCCCCGGTGCTGCATCGTCCGGACGGCAACAAGCAGTTCTTTCTGGAGGTTGACGCCTCCTCCTCCGGAGCCGGAGCTGTACTTACTCAAAAATCTTCTTCCGGGAGGATGGTAACTTGCGGCTTCTTCTCCAAACTCTTCTCCTCTTCTGAGCGCAATTATTCCATAGGAGACCGAGAGTTATTGGCCATCAAGCTGGCATTGGAGGAGTGGCGTTACCTACTCGAGGGGGCTCTTCATCCGGTAATAATTTACACTGACCACAAGAACTTGGCTTATCTCCAGCATGCCCAGAGACTTAATCCGCGCCAAGCCCGGTGGTCCTTGTTTTTTGCTCGCTTTGATTTTGTTCTACATTTTCGCCCGGCTGACAAGAACATCAAAGCAGACGCCTTGTCCCGATCCTTTCTGGTATCTGATCTCGAGGAAGAACCTAAACATATCATCGATCCCGCCAGAGTAATGCAGGTGGCTCCCGTGAGTCTAAATCGTCTCCCTCCCGGTAAGACGTTCGTATCGGTACCTGATCGGGAGAAGATCCTACACTGGGGTCATTCGTCTAAACTAGCTGGCCACGCCGGTCAGAAAAAGACCCTACAGCTTATTTCCCGGCACTACTGGTGGCCCAACCTGCGCAAGGATGTAATAGACTTTGTTTCTGCCTGTGTGTCCTGTGCCCGCAACAAAGTTCCGAGACACCTGCCAGCCGGTCGCCTTCTTCCTCTGCCAGTACCTGCTGCCCCCTGGCAGCATATAGCGATGGACTTCATAACTGATCTTCCCGTCTCTGCCGGTTGTACGGTCATTTGGGTGGTCGCTGACCGCTTTTCCAAGATGGCTCACTTCATTCCCCTGCCAGGCCTCCCGTCTGCACCCTGAGCTGGCTAAAGACTTTATCCGCCACATCTTCCGTCTTCATGGCCTGCCCCGTCACATCGTGTCGGATCGTGGGGTACAGTTCACTTCTCGTTTCTGGAGAGCCACTTGTAAATTGCTAGACGTCACCCTGGACTTCTCCTCCGCTTACCATCCACAGTCTAATGGTCAAGTGGAGCGGATCAATCAGATCCTGACCTGTTACCTCCGGCACTTCGTTAATGCCCACCATTCTGACTGGGTGGATCTCCTGCCATGGGCCGAATTCTCGTACAACAATCACGAGAGCGAATCCTCCTCCAAATCCCTGTTTTTTGTAGTCTTCGGTCAGCATCCTCGGATCCCGTTTCCCGTCTCCACCTCGGTGGACAATCCGGCTGCGGAATCTCTTGTTAACAAATTTTCCTCCACATGGGAAAGTACCCGGTCCGCACTCCTTCTGTCATCCGAGCGTATGAAAAGACATGCCGACAAAAAACGTCTGGATCCTCCTCAATTCCGTCCAGGGGATAAGGTCTGGCTCTCGTCCAAGTATGTCCGGCTCAAGATTCCTTCCTATAAGTTAGGGCCTCGGTTCATCGGTCCTCTGGAGGTCATCAGTCAGATCAACCCGGTGGCCTATAAATTGAAACTCCCGGCCAACTTACGGATCCCTAACTCCTTTCATGTATCTCTCCTCAAACCTGTGGTACTTAACTCTTTTTCCAAGTCTACAGGTACGCCTCCTGCTCCGGTTTCTGCTGAGGACGAGTTTGAGGTAGAGAACATTCTTGCCACCAAAAGGGTAAGAGGAAAGACCTTTTTTCTAGTAGATTGGAAGGGGTTTGGTCCTGAGGAGAGAACGTGGGAGCCCCGGGAGAACATCCATGCCCCTCTCATTCTAGCTAAATTTCTGTCTGGCCTAAAAAAGGGGGGGCCTAAAGGGGGGGGTACTGTAGCGTCGGCGTCCCTGCCCTCTGCTAGGCAGGGACGCTGTTCCCCTCACCTCTCTGATCCGAGCCCGGCGTCCTCCTTCCCGGCCACTGTGCTTAGGGCGCGCGCGCGCGCGCTTCCTCCCTCTTAAAGGGGCCGCGCGCGCCGTCCTAAGGAGTCCCCGGCCAATGGCCGGAGGACTTCACCATATATAAGGCACCTCCTCCAAAATGGAGGTGCCCGAGCAATGTTGTTGCACTGTTCACTACTCTGCTTCAGCCCTCAGGTCCCGTTGCCAGTTACCTGCCTGATTCCTGCCAGAGTCCTGCCAGTTTGCTGTCTGTTTCCTGCCTGATATTCCTGCTACCTGCCTGCTAGCCTGAGGTCCGACGGTCTGCCTTACTACTCCTGTCAGTCTGTCTAAGGACCAGCTTGCCCGCTCACCTGGGAGCGCACATCAACTACCTGCCTGCTTGCCTGAGGTCCGACGGTCTGCCTTCCAACTCTTGTCAGTCTGTCTATGGACCAGCTTGCCCGCTCACCTGGGAGCGCACATCTGCTACCTGCCTGCTAGCCTACCTGGAGGCTCTGCCGTCACATGCTGTGACCACCTGCCTGTCCAGTGACTCCTGCCCGCTCACCTGGGAGCGCTCATCTGCTGCCTGTCTGCTAGCCTACCTGGAGGCTCTGCCGTCACGTGCTGTGACCACCCGCCTGTCCAGAGACTGCCCCGGTCACTTGCCGTGACCTCCTGCCCGTTCATCCAGAGACTGCCCCGGTCACTTGCCGTGACCTCCTGCCCGTTCATCCAGAGACTGCCTCGGTCACTTGCCGTGACCTCCTGCCCGTTCATCCAGAGACTGCCCCGGTCACTTGCCGTGACCTCCTGCCCGTTCATCGAGAGACTACCCCGGTCACTTGCCGTGACCTCCTGTCCGTTCATTCAGAGACTGTCCAAGTCACCTGCTGTGACTGCCTGCCCGTCTACCCTGGTCGCCACCCGCTCCCTTACAAGGACCGCCCCCTTGTATAGTAGCTCAGAGGTTCTGCCTCCCAGACCCGTTACAACCCCGAAGGGTTCTGGAGACAACTGGAGGTCCTCCGCCTGGTCGGAGGGGTGTAGAGACTCGGGAGTAACCTCTGCTTCGGAGTACACTAGGTTGGACTCACTGGACGAAGCGAGCGAGGTATCAGGTACAGAGTATAGGAGAGTCTCTGTCCTTTCGTTACCAGGTAGCACCCCGAAGGGTTCAGGAGACAACTGGAGGTCCTCCGCCTGGTCGGAGGGGTGTAGAGACTCGGGGGTAACTACCACTTTGGGGTACCCATTGTCAGGCTCACAGGATGAAGCGGACAAAGTATCGAGTACCAGGTGTAGAGAAGTCTCTCTCCATTTGTCATCGAGTGGTATCCCGGAGGATTCAGGAGGCAACAGGGGGTCCTCCACCAGGTAGTAGAGGTGCACAGACTCTGAGATAACCACAGCTTTGGAGCATCCTTGGACATGCACACCGGTTAAAGTGGGTGAAGCATCTGATGCCGGGTGCAGGAAGATCTCCTGTGTGGAGTCTGGATGGGCAGAAGTCTCTTCGGGCAGGAGAACTGGTGCACTACCCACGCACATTACCCGTTGGGGCTTCTCCGGGATACAGGGAGATGAAGCTTCAGTAGGGACTTCAAGGTTGGGGTCAGGAGGTCTCAGGGAGGACAGACCCTGGCGTGACGGCTTGCCTCTACGTCTAGCACGTCTGGACTGCCTCTTGAGGTTGGGAGAAGTATTCCGGAAAGCGTAGTCACTCTGTGAGGATTCTGGGTGGGCAGTAGTCTCATTGGGCTGGAGGACTATTGCGCTACCCACACACACTACCCGTCGGGGCTGCTCCGGGATATTGGGAAGTGAAGCTTCAGCAGGGGCTTCAGGGTTAGGGTCCTCGAAGACCATACGAAAGGCCACCAGGAAGGCCTGCAGGTCAAGGACGACAGGATCCCATGCTTCCCATAGGGGGGTGACCCATTTCAAGGCATCACCCGCTAGGTAGTCAATCATAAAGGCCACTTTAGCCCAATCCGAAGGAAAATAGAGAGGGTAGGCCTTAAAGTGTAGCATGCATTGCTCCACAAATGCACGACACTGTCTTGGATCCCCATAGTAACGTGGCGGATCCGCAGGAACGAGAGCTGATAGATCCATCTGGACGGTGCGTAATTCGCCTGGAACTCAGCTAAGGAAAAAAAAAATTTATTTATTTATTTTAATGCATGTATTCACTGGAAAATTTCTCAGAGAGCGAAGGCCGTGGGGCTCAATGGGAACCATGGCCTGAGCATGCTGTAATGCACACGCCCGGGCTGAGCGGCGTGTGCGTGTGATTGTAGTGATTCCACTGGACCGTGCCGGAGAGTGAATGCCTGCAGGGGCGTAACTAGGTATTCACCCGATCCGACCAGGGTCGCACGACGGCATACGACGCCAGTGCACCAAGGAGGAACCGAGCAGAGGGACCAGGTGCTACTCCAGGACAGACCCCGGACACGGCTGTTGACCCACACAGGGGAATACAGGAACAGACTGGTAGGCTGGCACACAGACTGGTGGGTATAGGCAGGCACGACTGGTATGCAGGCAGGCGGGTATGCAGGCAGGGGGGTACAGGCAAGCACAGCTAGAGTGCAGACAGGGAGGCACTAGCAGGTAGGAACGCAGGCGGGATAGGACCCAGTACACACTGGGACTCAGGAACAATACAGGCAGAGGGGTACAGGCAAGCACAGCTAGAGTGCAAACAGGGAGGCACTAGCAGGTAGGGACACTGGCGGGATAGGACCCAGTACACACTGGGACTCAGGAACAGAACCACAGATGTGGCGGACAAACACAGCAGAGTGAGGCCGCCCAGAGAGGTGAGCGAGAACAGGGCAGGACAAGGCCGCCTGGAGCGGTGAGCAAGAGTAGAGCAGGACAAGGCCGCCAGGAGCGGTGAACAAAGGGTCAGAGCTGAGCGAGACTGCCGGAGCAGTGAGCAAGAGTAAAGCAGGACTAGGCCGCCTGGAGCGGTGAGCAAGAGTGGAGCAAGACTGCCGGAGCAGTGAGCAAAAGGATAAGAGCGGAGCGAGACTGCCGGAGCAGCGAGCAAAAGGGTCCGAGCGGAGCAAGGCTGCCGGAGCAGCGAGCAAAGGAGTCAGAGCAGGCTAGAACCGCCGGAGCGGTGAGCAAAGGAGTCAGAGCAGGCTAGAACCGCCGGAGCTGTGAGCAAAGGAGTCAGAGCAGGCTAGAACCGCCGGAGCGGTGAGCAAAGGAGTCAGAGCAGGCTAGAACTGCCGGAGCGGTGAGCAAAGGAGTCAGAGCAGGCTAGAACCGCCGGAGCGGTGAGCAAAGGAGTCAGAGCAGGCTAGAACCGCCGGAGCAGTGAGCAAGGCAGAGCAGGGGGGACAGGGCTCTGTTCACATGGAACAGACAGGAAGAGAAAGGCAGAGCCAGATACCCACAGGATACTTGCAGTGAAGTAGCGAGTGGACCACAAACTCACAAACGGGAGTACAGAGACAACAAGCAGGAGTTAGGTACGAGTTCAGACTCTGCAGAAAAAGGAAGGGAACGGACATAGAGGCAAAACAGGTAAAGGATAGGAAAGAGTTCAGACTGGAACTGAGTGTACAGAGGAGACCGACATTGCAGCGGGATACAGGAGCAGGTCTGGGAATACGGCCCCCAGAGAGGCGGGACGAACAGGCAAGGAGCGTGTTCAGACAGGACAGACAAGATACAGGAACAGGTCTAGGTAATCGGCCCCTAGAAGGCGGGAGGAACAGGCTAGGAGCGAGTACAGACAGGCCTGGAAATACAGGCTCCAGGATAGGCAGACAAGAGAACACAGACAGAACTCAGTTCAGACACGGGAACTGATACCGCAAGGCAGGAGACATAGACAGGGCTCAGTTCAGACACGGGAACTGATACCGCAAGGCAGGAGACATAGACAGGACTCAGTTCAGACACGGGAACTGATACCGCAAGGCAGGAGACATAGACAGGACTCAGTTCAGACACGGGAACTGATACCGCAAGGCAGGAGACATAGACAGGACTCAGCTCAGACACGGGAACTGATACCGCAAGGCAGGAGACATAGACAGGACTCAGTTCAGACACGGGAACTGATACCGCAAAGCAGGAGAAATAGACAGGACTCAGTTCAAACACGGGAACTGATACCGCAAAGCAGGAGACAAAGAACGGGACCTGGCACCTTCAGAGTGCAAGCACACACTGAATGAAACACTATGCTCAGGCAGAGATAGATGGGAGCAGCTGAGCTATATACCAGGTGACAGACAGCAATAGGCTGTGGTCGCACGCGTGGTGTGACCCACAGGAGGTACAAAAAGCAGGAAGTGATCGGGCGCTGCCCTTAAGCAGCAGAAACAGACACAAACAGACAGCATGGAGGGAAGCCAGAGAGACATTCTGGACTGGAGATCAAGTGCGCGCTCTTGCACAGTGGGAGATGGACCACCATGCAAGGACGCCGCCAGGTATGTTACAGACAGCAGAGCAACATAAAGTCAAATCCACTGTGTTATTTCGGGAGGTGTATTCCCATGCATCGCTTCACACCCACACATGGGTATACGCTTCCTCATTTCGGCTGTTTTTTGCTCTTCTCCTTATCCTCAGCCTCCGCGACCACTATACCACCAGGGTGACCGTGGTCCATGTTGCCAGCATTGAAAGTTCCTCTGTCCTAATTTTTGGCAGCTTTTGCTTGGAAGGCATAGGCAAAGACTATGGGAGGCCCACTCCCCAATAATGTGAATAATGTTTTTAATATGCTGTACTGCATGGCTCTTGTAAGGGACATTGCAAGTTCCCCCTTCCTAATTTTTGGCAGCTTTTTCTTGGAAGGCATAGGCAAAGACTATGGGAGACCCACTCCCCAATAATGGGAATAATGTTTTTAATAAGCTGTACTGCATGGCTCTTGTAAGGGGCATTAAAAGCGTCTTGTTAAGCTACTGTGACCTCCACGTCTCTTCCACAGGGCGTTGATATTGTCTTTTTATTCCACTGTAACCTCCACCACTCTTCCAAGGGGCATTGATATTGTCTTTTTATTCCACTGCGACCTCCACCACTCTTCCAAGGGGCATTAAAACTGTCTTGTTAAACCACTCTGAACTCCACGTCTCTTCCAAGGGGCATTAAAACCATCTTGTTAAGCTACTGTGACCTCCACATCTCTTCCAAGGGGCATTAAAACTGTCTTGTTAAACCACTCTGAACTCCACGTCTCTTCTAAGGGGCATTAAAACCGTCTTGTTAAACCACTCTGAACTCCACAGCTCTTCCAAGGGGCATTGACATGTTGTTTTTAATTACCTCTAACCTCCACGACTCTTGCAACGGGCATTGCATTTCCTCCTAATGTTTGTCAGCTTTTGCTTTTCAATGCATAGGCAAACACTAAGGGAGACCCACTCCCCAATAATGGGTAGAAGGTTTTTAATACACTGTAATCCACGTCTGTTTCAAGGGGCATTGCAGTGCCTAATAATTTTTGGAAAGCCTTCCATTCCCTGCTTAGGCCAACAGTGTACAGGAGACCCAGTTGCTATAAATGGAAAAAACGGTTTAGTTAAGGCCCTCTGACCTCCATGTCATTTCCAAGGGGCATTGGAGTGCCTCGAAATTTTTGGTAGGCATTGCATTCACTGTATGCCTTATAACTGTGTAGCTGAACCGCTCCTTTTGGTACAGAAACATATCCTACAAGACATGTGTGGTTGGTTGGCCTGATATTGATGTGAATGGTCCCTGTTCCTGCTGCTCTTTCTCCTTTGCCACCACCTCATCCATCATTCATCACCTGAAGCTTTGTTTTAACGGGAGTCATAGAACTCTAGAATATGCGCCAAAACGCTGACCACCTCAGGCCTAGCTGCTACTACATACATGCGCTTGCATTCCAAGGAACAGAAAGCTAAGGAGGTGGATGACCTCATGATCATGAATAATTTACTCGTTGTGTAGGAGGCCGACCACTGCTGCTGTCTACCTTCTGAACTTTGTGTTGAAGCCTGATTGACCCAGGACCCGCAATCCTCTATGTCTGGAGGACGTGTTGCATCCCAGTGTCCAACTGTGTCCCGGCTTCCACAATATTAACCCAGTGTGAAGGCGTCAGTGAGATGGTCCATTCCTGGCCACATTCACCTGTCCACGTGTTTGTGGTTAGGCTGTCCTTCCCACTAAATGCACTGGGGAGGGCACAGGTAATGTTTTGGTATGCGCGCTTGTGTATAAGGCGCACCGGGACAAATAGGGGCGGCTGGGGACCGTTTATGGACACCCGGCCACCCCCACGCAGCTGGGGACTGTGTGTGGGCACCCGGCCGTGGGGCGGCTGGGGACTGAGTATGGACACCCAGCCACCCCCTGGCGGCTGGGGACCAAGCGTGGACACCCGGCCGCCGGGCGGCTGGGGACTGAGTATGAATACCAGGCTACCGACGCAGCCATGACGTGGTGGCCAGATTCCACCTCCACATGCCTAAAAGGCCCAATTTCAAGTGCAAGCAAGCTAGCAGTATGGTATTGCAGCCTGGGGGTGGGTGGGTGGCAGGCTGCATACTTGCGCTTGTATTGCAAGTTATGGGGGAGGTACAATTGAACACTGCCCTGGGACAAGGACTTGCACGGGGATAGTTGCAAGTCTGCATCTTCTGATGCGGCAAGGATCACTTCTGATGGGCACACTTTTAGGCAGTGACCTGGGTGTCAGAGATGCTTCCAGGGGTCTTCCCCATGCTGTTCCCATGTCTTTTTAGCACTGTATGCATGTGTCACACAGCACATGGCCAGATAAGGTTGTAAAATGTTAAAATGACATTTCCCGGTGAATGCATTTGTCACGGTTGAAAGCAATACAAACGTGCAAAAACGCATAAAAAATGCTACTTGTGAACATAGCCCAAGGTGTGGAGGAGTATTTTTGTTTTTGGTTATTTATTTTACCTTATACACAAGTCTTTACCCTGGAAAGGATGTTCCTTAACCCCTTTCCGACCTGGTCAGTAATAGTACGCACCAGGTCGGGAAGGCCGGTTCAGCGGGGGCTCCGGCGGTGAGCCCGCACTGAAGCGAGCACATGTCAGCTGATTATTGGAATCGCAATCCACCCGCGGCTGTTAACATGTTAAATCTCTGACAGTGGCATTTAACTCGCTCTTCCGGGAGTCCTAAGCCCCACCCATCAGTGACCCCGTCACGTGATCGCGGGTCACCAATGGGTGGGCATGACAACTCAGGGTCTGCAGCAGACGCCTGTGGTTGTCATGTCTCAATTGCTATGAGCGCCACCTAGTGGTCAGCGCTCATAGCAAGTGAGCATTTCTCCTGCATACAAGCGATCTGCTCATCGCTTGTATGCAGTAGAAGCAATCAGACAACTGCTGCTTCTAGTCTCCTCTGGAGACTATAGAAGCAAGCAGAAAGTGTAAAAAAAAAAGTTTAAAAAAAAAATAAAAAATATATAAAAGTTTAAGTCACCCCCCTTTCGCCCCATTCAAAATAAAATATATATATATATATAAAAAAAAAAACACATACACATATTTGGTATCGCCGCATTCAGAATCGCCCAATCTCTCAATATAAAAGAAGAATTAATACAATCAGTAAACGGCGTAACGAGAAAAAAATTTTAAACGCCAGAATTAAGTTTTTTTGGTCGCTACAATTTTGCAATAAAATGCAATAACGGGCGATCAAAACATCGGATCTACCCCAAAATGGTATCAATAAAAACGTCAGCCCGGCACGCAAAAAATAAGCCCTCACCTGGCCCCAGATCCCGAAAAATGGAGAAGCTAAGGGTCTCGGAAAATGGCGTCATTTTTTTTTGTTTTTTTAGCAAGCTTTGGATTTTTTTTTCACCACTTAAATAAAAAAGAACCTATACATGTTTGGTGTCTATGAACTCGTAACGACCTGGAAAATAATGATGGCAGGTCAGTTTTAGCAATCTGTGAACGTGGTAAAAAAAGGACCCAAAAAACAACTGTGGAATTGCATTTTTTTTGCAGTTTCACTGCACTTGGAATTTTTTTCCCATTTTCCAGCACATGATATGGTAAAACCAGTGATGGTGTTTAAAAGTACAACTCGTCCCGCAAAAAATAAGCCCTCACATGGCCATATTGAATGAAAATTAAAAAAGTTCCGGCTCTGGGAAGAAGGGGAGCAAAAAAGGAAAACACAAAAACAGAAAGACCCATGGTCATTAAGGGGTTAACATATTTCACAAGAAAGCACTTTCACTTTCGTTTTTGAACATTTTATTGTGAGCCTGTAAAAGTAGCTTATTGCCTCTGACCACGTTGTTGACAGCAGTGACCTGGGGGTCAGAAATGCTTCCAGGGGCGATCCCCATGCTGTCTTCATGTCATTTGAGCACTGTCACTATCGTTTTGGGCACTTTTTAGGCTTTCTACAGACTGCCGGGGAAGCCGCCGCAAAAATGTTCGGGTCTCCCATAGACTAACATTGGGCTATTGCTCGGGTCGAGCACCCGAGTATCACAGTGAGCTCGGCCCGAGCTTCGAGCACCCGAGCATTTTAGTGCTCGCTCAACACTATTGCTGATGTATTATTAATAAAAAAATTTTTTGCTATCTTGCATTATATCTGGGAGTGCATGGTCATTTGTTCGCCTTACGCCCTTTTCTCTTCTTTATACAATTTTTTTTATTGAATTATGATTAAAAATTATTACAGAAAAAACTGTTAAAAAATTAAGCAGGAAAATTTCAGCTACCCAAGGCTATAAGTATGGTGCTCAATCCAAAGGTTAACTACGTAAGAAATAGGTGAAAAATATATTAAATACAAACACTTGATTTTTTTCCCATTTTATTTGTATAGGATAGTAAACAGGGGTTAGTGGTAATCCTATCAAGAACACTGCCTCTAAGTAATGGACAAGGAACCTAAAGTGCAAATGCCATATAAAGTGCAAGTGCCAGCAGCACAAAGATATTGCCTTGATATTCCTATATTGCAATGATATGATAAAGAGTTAGTGAAGGTGCCAGACCAAATGCTGCCTTTCAAAAGTGGAAAATCAATGTAGACTGTATGAAAGGGAAGTGCCGACTGCAAAAATCTTACAACTATGTACCCTTGAAGGAGATTGCAGGAAACAAAGACAAAGAATATCAATAGCACATTTATTACTTACAACCAAAGGAAGTAGAAAGTGACCCAGTGACCCTGATGCTGCACCCCAACGCCACCGTTTCGCCATACTTCTTCCTGGCGGTGTTAACTACTTGCGCTTAACCGGCTCCTTAAATTGCAGCTATGGCTAATCAGACAACTGTGGTTTAATTGCGATGCTCAGTGCAGATCTTTGTAGCCTCTGTTTCTCTTTAATAAACTCCAATATTTTTAAGTGGACCTCAATTCCCTCTTGGGCAACTTTCCCCCCATCCTTTCTCCTATCTCCGCCCTCAGTTACCCTCTTTAATGTTTCTCCTTTACATTTTGTATAACCAAAAGTTTGTGTTTTTGTTATTCTGAAATGTCTTCACTATGTTTTTAACTGAAACATTCAATAAAAATTAACAGTTTAAAAAATTGAATTTTATTGTAAAAGCTTCCCAATCTTGATGATTTAACTGCCTTTGTAGCACGTATAATAGACAACGTTATCAAGTCTGGTCTGTTTTCTGATTTATTGAATAGTTCATATGTACTCCAAGATGAACTGAAAAGTTCCTGTGCATTCCACACTTAGGGAGCATTTTTTTTATTTATTGATCAGCATTTGCAATGTTTTGAATATTTGTAATATATTGCATAGCCTTGTCCTGTTTCCTTTTACCTTCTATTCCATGATGAAACTGATGGCTTGTCTGCCTAGTTCATGCTGTCTTATTATGTCTTAGTAGAGGATGAGAACTGCAGGTTTGGAAAAATTCATACTTTTGTGTGAGCTTCTCTGTTTCTCACCCCTATGCTTACGATTCTTTACTAGGCCTGTAGTTCAAATCAGCAACTAAGACAGCATGAACTAGCAGTCAAACCTCGACTTTGATCACGGAAATAAAGGTAGAAGTAAGCAAAATCAGGTAACGGAGTATATTACAGAAATTCATAACCTTAGGAAGGTTGAGCAATAATTAAATACAAAAAGTTTAGTTACTCTTCAAGAAGAGACTTCACTAATTAGGTGTAGACAGTATAAATGAGCAGAGCGTTACGCAAAAGATTGAGTTAGAGTCAAATTCCTGCAATCTGTGGTTTCAAGTGAATAGGAACAATCAGCGATAGATTCCCTTTGCGATTTGCAATTAAAATAAAAAATTCGAAGCACCATTTTACATCTGTTGCACACTCAGTGAGAGGGCTAATGGCTAATCCCCATAATGCCCTGCAGTAATCTGTTCACATATTATAGTAGATCCAATTAATGGTGCTATCACAGGCAGTATAAAACACATGGACAGGCCAAAGAGTGCCATTTTATGCCTGCACTGTATAGGAATCGGAGTCCTCACAGGATAGAGATAGAAAAAGGCCTAAAGCGATTTTTGTGTACTACTTCAGTGCTGATGTACCAGACTAAATATGGAGTGATTGTCTCAGTCTGTGAACTGGTTTAGCTGTCTCATCATAACCACTGACACACTGTGTTACTGTTGTGACATGCAGAAGTAGTGCTGTTGCTTTAGAAGCATTCAGAAACTATTAGAAGTAAACAAAAGTACATGAGACAGGAAATGTTGTGCTCCAGAAGCATCCAGCAACTAGATGGGTTAACACAGTCACAGGAGAAGGGGAGTGTTTTCGAAGAGCCCCATGGGGATTATGGGGAAGTTGTTTACTGTCTGGCCAGAGCTGAAGAGAAAGGTGGCTTATGATCTGTATCTCACAGAAGGCAAGTGAAAAGGATTCAAGCCAGGAGTGAAGCTAAGCACAGGTCAGGTAGAATTCCTGAACTAGCAGTGCAGAGTATTGTCAGGCAGAAAGATAATGACTGTAAGAAATGGTGTCACAGGGATCAACTCCCTCAGCAAACCCTCTCTCCCTCCTCCATCTCACGGTGCTGTAAAGAATGCTGTGTTCATTAATGTGCCTTTGCATTAGAACTGTGCTGTCCTGTACTACTGGGAAGACTGTGAACTGCTGTGCTGCTAAGGAAACTGTACTGTTTGTAACTGGAGCCTGTTGCTCATAAGACTTATCTTGCACTCGCTGTGCGGCTTTTTATTAAATGCTACTGTTCTACCATTTATGAGGACTCTTGTCAAGTGTGTCTGGTCAGCAAGTGAAACAACATATGTGTCTATGCCTGAGGGTCAATACCACTGTGTGCCTGAGAGAAGCAGCAGCACATGGTCTATGGTCTCCCTGAGCAACGGTTCCCCCAGGATTCCAGAGAATTCATGTAACCTGTCTCACCCCTATCTGAACCTAGCGGCGTGCTTGTAACACTGTGAATTAACTCATCAATAATATACAGCAGCAACAGCACCTCAATAGTATTGTTACACAGTGACTGCAAGCAAGAGTAGTAGTAACCCCTTACTGTACCAGGGCGTATTAGTACACCCCAGGCCATCACCCCGCGATCCACTGGCGGATGTTAACAATCTCTGACAGCCACATTTAACATCGCCGCGCCGGAAGCACAGCATTAGCCCCGCCCATCGGTGACACCGTAACGTGATCACGGGTCACCGATGGGTGGTCATGACAACCCTGGGTCTGCAGCAGACTCCAGTGGTTGTCATGAGCTGATCGCTATGAGCGCCACCTAGTGGTCGGCGCTCATAGCACAGGAGCATTTCTGCTGCATACAGGGGATCTACTGGTCCCCTGTATGTAACAGAGGCATTCAGACAAGTGATGCTTCTAGTCTCCTATGGAGACTATAGAAGCAAGCAAAAAGTTTAAAAAAATGTTTTTAAAAATATAAAAAAATTTAAAAAATATAAAAGTTTAAATCACCCCCCTTTTGCCCCATTCAAAATAAAA